>NW_027363272.1:0-1264484 GCF_046119375.1 Phyllobates terribilis
CAATATCAATGACCCTTAGAAGAGTGGTGGAGGTTACAGTGGAATAAAAAGACAATATCAATGCCCAGTGGAAGAGATGTCGAGGTCACAATAGCTTAATAAGACAGTTTTAATGCCCCTTGGAAGAGAGCTGGAGGTCGCAGTGGCTTAAAAAGACAATATCAGTGCCCATTGGAAGACTGGTGGAGGTTGCAGTGGAATAAAAAGACAATATCAATGCCCCGTAGAGGAGTGGTGGAGGTTACAGTTGAATAAAACGACAATATCAATGCCCCGTGTAAGAGATGTTGAGGTCACAATAGTTTATCAAGACAGTTTTAATGCCCCTTAGAAGAGTGGTGGAGGTCACAGTGGATTAAAAAGACAATATCAATGCCCCTTTGAAGAGTGGTGGAGGTCGGTGTGTAATAAAAAGACAATATCAATGCCCCATGGAAGAGAATTGGAGGTCACTGTAGCTTAACAAGACAGTTTTAATGTCCCTTGGAACAGTGGTGCAGGTCACAGTGGAATAAAAAGACATTATCAATGACCCGTGGAAGAGATGTGGAGGTCACAATAGCTTAACAAGACGGTTTTAATGCCGCTTGGAGGAGTGGTGGAGGTCACAGTGGATTAAAAAGACAATATCAATGCCCCTTTGAAGAGTGGTGGAGGTCGGTGTGGAATAAAAAGACAATATCAATGCCCCGTGGAACAGAATTGTAGGTCACTGTAGCTTAACAAGACAGTTTTAATGTTCCTTGGAACAGTGGTGAAGGTCGCAGTGGAATAAAAAGACAATATCAATGCCCCTTGGAAAAGTGGTGGAGGTCCCAGAGGAATAAAAAGACTATATCAATGCCCCTTGGAAGAGTGGTGGAAGTTACAGTGGAAAAAAATGACAATATCAATGCCGAGTGAAAGCGACGTGGAGTTCACAGTAGCTTAACAAGACGGTTTAAATGCCCATTGCAAGAGAGGTGGAAGTCGTAGTGGAATAAAAAGACAAAATAAATGCCCCTTGGACTAGTGGTGGAGGTTACAGTGGAATAAAAAGACAATATCAATGCCCCGAGGAAGAGATGTGGAGATCACAATATCTTAACAAGACGGTTTTAATGCCCCTTGGAAGGGTGGTGGAGGTCTCAGTGGATTAAAAAGACAATATCAATGCCCCTTGGAAGAGTGGTGGAGGCTACAGTGGAATAAAAAGACAATATCAATGCCCCTTGCAAGAGCTGTGGAGTTCAGAGTGGTTTAAATTGACGGTTTTAATGCCCTTAGGAAGAGACCTGGACGTCACACTACCTTAACAAAATGGTTTTAATGCCCCTTGGAAGAGTGGTGGAGGTCGCAGAGGATTAAAAAGACAATATCAATGCCCCTTGGAAGAGTGGTGGAGGTCGCAGTGGAATAAAAAGACAATATCAATGCACCAGAGTGGTGGAGGTTACAGTAGAATAAAAAGACAATATCAATGCACCGTGGAAGAGATGTGGAGGTCACAATAGCTTATAAAGACGGTTTTAATGCCCCTTGGAAGAGTGGTGGCGGTCGCAGTGGATTAAAAAGACAATATCAATGTCCTTTGGAACAATGGTGGAGGTCACAGTGGAATAAAAAGACAATATCAATGCCCATTGAAAGAGTGCTGGAGGTTACAGTGGAATAAAAATAAAAAGACAATATCAATGCCCCGTGTAAGAGATGTGGAGGTCACAGTAGCTTAACAAGTTGGTTTTAATGCCCCTTGGAAGAGCGGTTGTCACGCTGTCTCTGTATACTGGAGGTAGGGGGCCTAAGCTGACCCTAAGCTGGGGCCCTGACTAATCCCTCAACCTGGAGGTACTGTTAAAGGTACAGAGGTCCAGGCCGCCAGCGTAACCCCTACCTCCTGAGGATCCCTGCACCTAAGTAATCTAGTCCTGAGAAGGACCCCGATCACAACAAAAGGGGACAAGTAATAATATGCCCACACACAGTACTTAGACGAACGAGACAGTACAAGGGAAAAACCAAAACCACCTTGCATACAACAACTACACAACTACAACAGAGGGAACAACAACGGGAAAGGAGATAAATGATAAAGCGAGGAAGGGAAAGAACACTCCAAATTCACTTATCTCAGAAACTCCAAACACCACGATCCGCTCTGTTAGTCAGAATGAAATGCTTTCACCGACGCTTCCCAAACAGACCAGCAGGCATATGAAGGAGTCTCACTACAGCAGCATTGATTGCAGCTGGGCGAGGCTGGACCTCGTCTAGCACAGAGAGAGAGAGAGAGAATTAACTCCCTCACTGCCGAAAAACACAAAGCACCAACAAGTCAGCTGCGAGAAGTCAGGCTGTGTACTCGTGACGATCTTCGTGGCGACACACCCGTGACAGTACCCCCCCTTCTACGAGGGGCCTCCGGACCCTCAGGGCCAGGTTTATCCGGGTGAGTCGTGTGGAAGGCCCGAACTAATCGGTCTGCGTTAATATCCGACGCAGGAACCCACATCCTCTCCTCAGGACCATACCCTTTCCAATGAACCAGGTACTGAAGGGACCGGCGATTAAAGCGTGAATCGATGACCCTCGATACCTGGAACTCCAAGTTACCATTGACCACCACTGGAGGGGGAGGTAAAGGTGACGGTACCACCGGCGCCACATACCTCTTAAGCAACGATCTGTGGAACACGTTGTGAATTTTAAACGTAGGGGGGAGGTCAAGACGGAATGCCACCGGATTAATAATAGAACTGATTCTGTACGGCCCGATGAACCTGGGACCCAGTTTCCAGGAGGGAACCTTAAGTTTAATATTCCTGGTAGACAACCATACCCGATCGTTCACACTTAGGTCCGGACCAGACACTCTCCTCCTATCAGCCATACGTTTGTTTCGGTTCCCCATAGTATTCAGATTCTTCAGCACCCCTCTCCATACTGAAGCGAGTGATGAGGAAAATCGTTCCTCCTCAGGAACCCCCGAAGAGCCCCCCCTACTGAAAGTACAAAACTGGGGGTGAAAACCATATGCCCCAAAAAACGGGGACTTACCAGTGGACTCGCTCCGCCTATTATTAAGAGCAAACTCTGCCAGAGGTAAGAAAGAAGCCCAGTCCTCCTGGTTCTCTGACACAAAACACCGGAGATATGTCTCCAAGCTCTAGTTCATACGTTCCGTCTGACCATTGGTCTGAGAATGAAAAGCCGATGAGAATGACAAATGCATCCCCCGCCGTGCACAAAACGCCTTCCAGAACTTGGACACAAACTGAGACCCCCGATCAGACACCACCTCGGAGGGTACCCCGTGAAGCCTCACAATCTCCCCAATGAACACCTGCGCAAGAGTTTTAGCATTAGGGAGAGCCGGAAGAGCGATAAAATGTGCCATCTTGCTGAACCTGTCCACTACAACGAGTATGACCGTTTTACCCGAAGACGGAGGGAGGTCTGTAATAAAGTCCATAGACAGATGAGTCCAAGGACGCTCCGGGATCTTCAAAGGTAAGAGGGCCCCAGACGGACGGGTATGTGAGGTCTTAGAGTGCGCACAAACCCCACAGGACGCGACAAAAGTTACCACCTCCTTATGTAAGTTAGGCCACCAAAACCGACGCGAGAGGAGATCCACAGTTGCTTTACTCCCCGGGTGTCCTGCAAAAACTGAGTTATGGTGTGCCTCGATCACCTTTTGTCGCAACTGATCTGGAACAAACAGTCTCCCCGGAGGTCCAACAGGGGCGTCCCCCTGAGCCTCCAATACCTCCTCCTCCAGCTCAGAGCATACTGCCGAAACCACCACCCCCTCCTGAAGGATAGGAATCGGGTCGTCCGTATTCCCGGCCCCAGGGAAACTACGAGATAAGGCATCCGCCTTTACATTTTTTGACCCAGGACGATATGTAACGACAAAATTAAACCTGGTAAAAAACAATGACCACCTAGCTTGTCTGGGATTCAGACGTTTCGCGGACTCCAGATATAGCAGGTTCTTGTGATCGGTGATGACGGTGACCGGATGGACTGCCCCCTCCAAAAAATGGCGCCACTCCTCAAAAGCTAACTTAATGGCCAAGAGTTCCCTATTGCCGACATCGTAATTCCTCTCAGCGGACGACAATTTTTTAGAGAAAAAGGCGCACGGATGCCACTTACCAGAGGACGAACCCTGTGACAATACTGCTCCCACCCCTACCTCGGAAGCGTCTACCTCTACAATGAATGGCTGTGACGCATCAGGTTGAATGAGTATGGGTGCCGAGGCAAAACATTTTTTCAAGGAGGAGAATGCTTGACAAGCCTTGTCAGACCACCTAGAAAAATCCGTCCCCTTTTTAGTCATGTCTGTGAGAGGCTTAACCATGGACGAGAAATTACGAATGAACTTCCGGTAATAATTAGCAAACCCCAGGAAACGTTGTAGTGCCTTAAGATTCTCTGGCCGATCCCACTCAAGAACTGCCCGCACTTTCCCAGGGTCCATACGAAAACCGGACGCTGAAACCAGGAAGCCTAAAAACTGGAGTTCCTGTACGGCGAACACACACTTTTCCCATTTGGCATACAGTTTATTATCCCGCAAGATCTGTAACACCTGCCTAACGTGCTCCTGATGAGACACCAGATCCGGCGAGTAAATTAAGATATCATCCAGATATATGACAACAAACTGTCCCACCAGGCGGCGAAAAATGTCATTAACAAAGTGTTGGAACACCGCCGGGGCATTAGTCAGACCGAATGGCATGACAAGGTTCTCATAATGCCCCTCCGGAGTGTTAAACGCCGTCTTCCACTCATCCCCCTCCTTCATCCTAATGAGATTGTACGCCCCCCTGAGATCCAACTTAGAGAACCATTTGGCGCCCACGATCTGATTAAAGAGATGGGGAATAAGTGGGAGCGGATACGGATCTCGGACCGTAATCCGATTAAGTTCATGGAAATCCAGGCAAGGGCGTAGGCCTCCATCTTTCTTCTTAACAAAGAAGAACCCCGCAGCCACCGGTGAAGATGAAGGTCTAATATGCCCCTTAGCCAGACTTTCTGAAATATAATCCTTCATGGCCTGCCTCTCAGGACCAGAAAGGTTATACAACCTAGCTTTAGGTAACTTGGCCTCAGGGAGCAGTTTTACAGAACAGTCATACTCGCGATGAGGAGGTAGTTCCTGACACCCTTTCTCCGAGAATACATCCTCAAAGTCCGCCAGAAATGGAGGTAAGACCCAAGGAGTAACCGCACCGATGACCGTGTTCATGCAGTTTTTATTACAGAATTTACTCCATTGGCTTATCTCTCTGGTTTGCCAATTAATAACCGGGTTATGCTTAGCTAACCAAGGAAGGCCCAACACTATAGGAGTGGGAAGACCCTCCAACACATAGCAAGACAACAGTTCTTTATGTATCGCCCCCACTTGAAGTTTTACGTCATGCACAGCTTGCAAAAAACTTCCCTGACCGAGAGGCCTGGCATCGATCGAGAATATGGGGATGGGTTTAGCCAACTCACTCAATCGCATACCTTGAACCCGGGCAAACCGAGCATCAACCAGATTAGCCCCGGCCCCACTATCCAGAAGAACAGATATCCTCTCAGTTCTCGTACCCACCACCACCTCCGCCGGTACGAGAAACTGAGACGAACCTAGGGACGAAATACCTACTCCCAGATTGCCGTCCACCACACAACCTGGGATCAACAGTTTTCCGACGACTCTTCACTATGCAAGGGACGGGATGGACACCCCCCAATAAAATGTCCCTTTCTCCCGCAGAAGAAACACCTTCCTGTCTTATGGCGCACCACCGGTCCCCTCCCCCGAAATGATGTCCCTCCTAATTGCATAGGCTCCTCTGGACTGACCAGGGGAACCACCATATGAGGGGACCTTGTAGGAGGTGGAGTCATCACAGGGGGTAGAGTTATCCCGCACCTCTCCCGAAGCCGTCTGTCAACGCGAATAGCAAGGGCCATAGCGGCTTCCAGTGACGCGGGAGAGTCATACTGTGCCAACACATCCTGTAATTTGTCGGATAAACCATGACAAAACTGGCTCCTAAGAGCCGGGTCATTCCACTGGGTGTCCGTGGCCCACCTACGGAACTCCGAACAGAATTCCTCCGCCGGACGATCTCCCTGCTGGATCCTACGTAACTTAGACTCAGCAAGGGAGATCCGATCTGGGTCATCATATATGAGTCCCAGAGCAGCGAAAAACCTATCCACTGACTGGAGAGCCGGGGAGCCCGGGGGAAGAGAGAACGCCCAAGATTGTGGGTCCCCTTGTAGGAGCGAGATGACAATTCCCACCCTTTGTTCTTCACTCCCCGATGACCGAGGCCGCAGCCGAAAGTACAACTTGCATGCCTCCCGGAAAACAAAAAACTTGTCCCGCCCCCCAGTGAACCTGTCAGGGAGAGCTACTTTAGGTTCTGGTCCGGCTTGCTCCTGAGGATGCAAAACCTTGGACCTAACGTCCGCCAGCTCCATGGACAAACTCTGCAACTGCCGAGCTAGACCGGCTACTGGATCCATGGTAGCTGGAGAAAAACTAAGTTGGTCGGTGAAAATATCACGCTGTCTCTGTATACTGGAGGTAGGGGGCCTAAGCTGACCCTAAGCTGGGGCCCTGACTAATCCCTCAACCTGGAGGTACTGTTAAAGGTACAGAGGTCCAGGCCGCCAGCGTAACCCCTACCTCCTGAGGATCCCTGCACCTAAGTAATCTAGTCCTGAGAAGGACCCCGATCACAACAAAAGGGGACAAGTAATAATATGCCCACACACAGTACTTAGACGAACGAGACAGTACAAGGGAAAAACCAAAACCACCTTGCATACAACAACTACACAACTACAACAGAGGGAACAACAACGGGAAAGGAGATAAATGATAAAGCGAGGAAGGGAAAGAACACTCCAAATTCACTTATCTCAGAAACTCCAAACACCACGATCCGCTCTGTTAGTCAGAATGAAATGCTTTCACCGACGCTTCCCAAACAGACCAGCAGGCATATGAAGGAGTCTCACTACAGCAGCATTGATTGCAGCTGGGCGAGGCTGGACCTCGTCTAGCACAGAGAGAGAGAGAGAGAATTAACTCCCTCACTGCCGAAAAACACAAAGCACCAACAAGTCAGCTGCGAGAAGTCAGGCTGTGTACTCGTGACGATCTTCGTGGCGACACACCCATGACAGCGGTGGAGGTCGCAGTAGAATAAAAAGACAATATCAATGCCTTTTGGAAGAGCTGTGGAGTTCAGAGTGGTTTAACCAGATGGTTTTAATGCCCCTTGGAAGAGTGGTGGAGGTCGCAGTGGATTAAAAGATTATATCAATGCCCCTTGAAAGAGTGGTGGAGGCTACAGTGAAATAAAAAGACAATATCAATGACCCTTGGACGAGTAATGGAGGTCGCAGTGGAATAAAAAGACAATATCAATGCCCCTTGGAAGAGTGCTGGAGGTCGCAGTGGAATAAAAAGACCATTTCAATGCCAATTGGAAGAGATGTGGAGTTCACTGTGGTTTAACCACAAAGTTTTAATGCCCCTTGGAAGAGACGTGGAGGTCACAGTGGCTTAATAAGATGGTTTTAATGCTCTTTGGAAGAGTGGTGGAGGTTGCAGTGGATTAAAAAGACAATATCAATGCCCCTTGGAAGAGTGGTGGAGGTCGCAGTTGAATAAAAAGACAATATCCATGCCCCTTGGAAGAGTGTTGGAGGTTACAGTGGAATAAAAAGAGAATATCAATGCCCCGTGGAAGAGATGTGGTGGTCACAATAGCTTAAAAAGATGGTTTTAATGCCCTTTGGAAGAGTGGTGGAGGTCGCAGTGGATTAAAAAGACAATATCAATGCCCCTTGGAATAATGGTGGAGGTCGCTTTGGAATAAAAAGACAATATCAATGCACATCGAAAAAGTGGTGGAGGTTACAGTGGATTAAAAAGACAATATCAATGCCCCGTGGAAGAGATGTGGAGGTCACAGTAGCTTAACAAGTTGGTTTTAATGCCCCTTGGAAGAGTGGTGGAGGTCGCAGTGGATTAAAAAGACAATATCAATGCCCTTTGGAAAAGCTGTGGAGTTCAGAGTGGTTGAACCAGATGGTTTTAATGCCCTTTGGAAGAGTAGTGGAGGTCGCAGTGGATTAAAAAGACAATATCAATGCCCCTTGGAAGAATGGTGGAGGCTACAGTGGAATGAAAAGACAATATCAATGACCCTTGGATGAGTAGTGGAGGTCGCAGTGGAATAAAACGACAATATCAATGTTCCTTGGAAGAGTGGTGGAGGTTGCAGTGGAACAAAAAGACCATTTGAATGCCCCTTGGAAGAGTGGTGGAGGTTACAGTGGAATAAAAAGACAATATCAATACAAATTGGAAGAGATGTGGAGTTCACTGTGGTTTAACCAGAAAGTTTTAATGCCCCTTGGAAGAGACGTGGAGGTCACAGTGGTTTAATACGTTGGTTTTAATGCTCTTTGGAAGAGTGGTGGAGGTTGCAGTGGATTAAAAAGACTATATCAATGCCCCTTGGAAGAGTGGTGGAGGTCGCAGTGGAATAAAAAGACAATATCCATGCCCCTTGAAAGAGTATTGGAGGTTACAGTGGAATAAAAAGACGATATCAATGCCACGTGGAAGAGATGTGGAGGTCACAGTAGCTTAACAAGACTGTTTTAATGTCCCTTGGAAGAGTGGTGGAGGTCGCAGTGGAGCAAAAAGACAATATAAACACACTTGGATGCGTGGTGGAGGCTGCAGTGGAATAAAAAGACAATATCAATGCCCTTTGGAAGAGCTGTGGAGTTCAGAGTGGTTTAACCATACGGTTTTAATGACCCTTGGAAGAGATGTGGAAGTCACAGTTGCTTAACAAGACTGTTTTAATGCCCTTTGTAAGAGTAGTGGAGGTCACAGTGGAATAAAAAGACAATAGCAATGCCCTTTGGAAGAGTGGTGGAGGTCGCAGTGGAATAAAAAGACAATATCAATGCCCCATGGAAAAGACTTGGAGGTCACAGTAGCTTAACAAGACGGTTTTAATAACCCTTGGAAGAGTGGTGGAGGTCGCAGTGGATGAAAAAGACAATATCAATGCCCCTTAAAAGAGTGATGGAGGTTGCAGTGGAATAAAAAGACAATATCAATGCCCCTTGAAAGAGTGGTGGAGGTTACAGTGGAATAAAAAGACAATACAAATGCCCCTTGGAAGAGTGGTGGAGGTTACAGTGGAATAAAATGACAATATCAATGCCCCTTAGAAGAGTTGTGGAGTTTACAGTGGAATAAAAAGACAATATCAATGCCCCTTGAAATAGTGGTGAAGGATACAATTAAATAAAAAGACAATATCAATGCCCCTGGAAGAGATGTGGAGAACACAATATCTTAACAAGACGGTTTTAATGCCCCTTGGAACAGTGGTGGAGGTCTCAGTGGATTAAAAAGACAATATCAATGCCCCTTGGAAGAGTGGTGGAGGCTACAGTGGAATAAAAAGACAATATCAATGACCCTTGCAAGAGTGTTGGAGGTCGCAGTGTAATAAAAATACAATTTCAATGCCCCTTGGAAGAGTGGTGGAGGTCGCAGTGGAATAAAAATACAATATCAATGTCCCTTGGAAGAGTGGTGGAGGTTACAGTGGAAGAAAAAGACAATATCAATGCATATTGGTAGAGATGTGGAGTTCACAGTGGTTTAACCAAAAGGTTTTAACTCCCCTTGGAAGAGACGTGGAGGTCACAGTAGCTTAACAAGAAGGTTTTAATGTCCCTTGGAAGAGAGATGTAGGTCGCAGTGGAGTAAAAAGACAATATCAATGTCCCTTGGAAGAGTGGTGGAGGTCGCAGTGGATCAAAAAGACAATATCAATAGCCTTGGATGAGTGGTGGAGGCTGCAGTGGAATAAAAAGACAATATCAATGCCCTTTGGAAGAGCTGTGGAGTTCAGAGTGGTTTAACCAGACGGTTTTCATGACCCTTGGAAGAGATGTGGAAGTCATAGTTGTTATGTTCTGCTACCAAAGCTAAGGAAAGAGAGGAGATCTGTCCCTACTATAGGACTCAGCTGAATCCCTACGATGTAACAGGGAACCTGATCCTGCGATCAGACCTGCTAAAGTCCTAATCTAGTCTGTACGGAGACCTATAGATGTGGGGAGGGAATCCCTACAAGTACTAAGGACTGGGACGAATATGGGACACCTCCTAACAGAAATAGTAGCAGACAGACGAACAAACAAAATAGATAGAACATAGAGGTCCGTAGACCAAGCAAACTAACAGAGTTAGATACAGAGCACAGGCTAGCTAGAAAGTAGATATACAATGAAGTCCAGCAAAGCCAGAAGGGCGGAGCAAGATTAAATAGGCCAACAAGGTCATGAGACCAGCAAAGGAAAAAAAACCTAACAGCAAGGTTCTAACAGTACCCCCCCTTCTAAGAGGATCCTCCGGATCCCCTAGGACCAGGCTTATCAGGAAATCTCCTGTGAAACGCTGTGATAAGTCTGGACGCGGAAACATCATCTGACCTCACCCAAGAGTTATCCTCGGGTCCGAAACCTTTCCAGGCCACAAGATACTGCAAACTACCTCTATACCGTCTAGAGTCAAGGATGCGAGAAATTTCATATTCCCCGTCCTCCACCACCGGAGGAACAGAGGCAGAGGCGTCACCATTCGACACAACAGCTTTTTTTAACAGAGAGACATGAAATACCGGATTAATTCTCCAGGAGGTAGGAACCTCCAACCTAACAGCAGATTGGTTGACAACCTGAAGCACCTTAAAGGGCCCTACAAACTTGGGACCCAATTTCTTAGAAGGAATCCTCAACCGCAGATTCCTAGAGGACAACCAAACCATGTCACCAACAGCGAACAAAACCTCCTGTCGTTTCCTATCAAAGTAGTCTTTAGATTTTCTGTTGGCCTCCTGAAGATTACCACGCACATCCGTCCAAACTCTTTCCAAATCACCGGAAAAATTCTCCTCCTCAGGCACGGCAGATCCCAACTTGGAGAACGACCCAAACGACGGATGTCTCCCAGAACAACAAAAAAAAGGCGAACAACCAGCAGAAGAAGATGTATGATTGTTCAGAGCAAATTCCGCAAGTGGCAGAAACTCAGACCACCCCTCTTGATTGTCTGCCACAAAACAACGCAAGAACTGCTCAACATCCTGGTTTTTCCTTTCTGTCTGGCCATTAGATTCAGGATGATATCCGGACGAAAACGACAAATGAATTCCCAACCTGTCACAAAAGGCACGCCAAAAACGAGCCACGAACTGAGGACCCCTATCAGAAACAATGTCAGTAGGAACGCCATGAAGTCTGACAATTTCCTTGACAAAGGCCTTAGCGAGAGTTTTAGCGCAGGGCAGTTTGACGAAGGGAACCAAGTGACACATCTTGCTAAAACGGTCCACGACCACCCAGATGACAGTAAAACCCTCAGAGGGGGGAAGGTCAGTTATAAAGTCCATAGCCAAATGTGTCCAAGGAGCACTGGGGACCTCCAAAGGACAAAGCAACCCCGCAGCAGGAGTATGTGAGGACTTAGATCTAGCACATATAGTACATTGGCGCACCCACTTAATGACTTCCTTCTGCCATCCAGGCCACCAAAAACTGCGACCCACCAGTCTCTTGGTCTCAGAGATTCCGGGATGACCTGCCAACCGAGATTCGTGACACTCAACAAACAAATCTCTCCTAAAGGTCCCAGGCACAAACAACCTCCCATGAGGAGTGTTAGAAGGGGCATTCTCCTGTGCTTTAAGAATCTCATTTTCCAAAACGGAGTCCAAAGCAGCTATCACAACACCTTCTTGTAAAATGTTTTCCTCTTTCTCAGCACCGACTATGGGAGAAAAACTGCGAGACAAGGCATCCGCCTTAACATTCTTAGTACCAGGGATGTAAGTAACGGAGAAATTAAACCGCGAGAAAAACAGTGCCCACCTAGCCTGACGGGCATTCAGGCGCTTGGCAGCATCAAGATATATCAGATTTTTATGATCCGTAAGAACCTGAACGGGAAATTCCGCACCTTCCAAGAAGTGGCGCCAGTGTTCAAATGCGAGTTTAATAGCCAATAATTCCCGATTACCAATATCGTAATTCAATTCAGTCTCCGAAAAATTTTTTGAAAAAAAGGCACAGGGATGTAATCCATCCCCGTTATCCTGAGACAATACTGCTCCAACCCCCACAGAAGAAGCATCAACCTCAACCAAAAACGGCTTAGTCACGTCAGGCTGCATAAGGATGGGAGCAGAGGTGAACCTCTCCTTGAGATACACAAAAGCTTCAATGGCCTCAGAAGACCACTGAACCGCATCAGCACCTTTCCTGGTGAGATCGGTCAGAGGTTTGACAATACTAGAAAATTTTTTTATGAATTTTCTGTAATAATTGGCGAAACCTAAAAACCTCTGTATCGATTTCAAACCAATAGGCCTAGGCCATTCCTGTATAGCTTGAACTTTAACCGGATCCATCTCAAAACCTTCGCTGGAGATAATGTAACCCAAAAAACTAATTCTCTGTACAGCGAATTCACATTTCTCCAGCTTAGCAAAAAGCGAATTGTCCATTAATAACTGTAATACCTCACGTACGCTCCGCCAATGAGACTCCAGATCCGGCGAATAAATCAAAATGTCATCCAAATACACAACCACATTTTTGCCGATCAAAGGCCCAAGGATGTCATTAATAAGATTCTGAAAAAATGCAGGAGCATTGGTAAGACCAAAAGGCATCACCAGATTCTCAAAATGACCCACAGGAGTGTTAAAAGCAGTCTTCCATTCGTCACCCTCCTTCATGCGCAACAGATTGTATGCCCCATTAAGGTCAATTTTAGAGAACCACTTGGCCCCCATCAACTGGTTAAACAGATCAGGAATCAATGGCAGTGGGTAAGGATTGCGTACAGTAATTTTGTTAATCTCACGAAAATCCAGACAAGGACGTAAACCACCGTCCTTCTTTTTTACAAATAAAAATCCAACCGCCACAGGAGACTTAGAGGGCCTAATGTGACCGGCGGCCAAACTTGTCTGTATGTATTCCTCCAAAGCCTTCCTCTCAGGAATAGTAAGGTTAAATAAACGACTTTTAGGAAGAGTCGCTCCAGGGACAAATTCAATAGAACAATCATAGTCTCTATGGGGAGGCAAAACCTGCGATTCCTTCTCAGAAAAAACTCTCCAAAAATCCTGAATAGGAACAGGCAATTCTCCCCTATCCAAAGCTGCAATACGCCCGTTACAACACTTGTCATAACATTTATGGCTCCAGGATTTAATTTCACTGGTAGACCAATCCAGTACAGGATTGTGAAATTTTAACCAGGGCAAACCCAATATTACTGGAGAAGGCAAGTTATTCAACACTACCAAATCCAATTTCTCATGGTGAACACCATTAATAGTGAGAGGAAATTCACTGACCTTGAGAGCAATATTCTTCAAAGGGGAGCCATCCACAGAAACCACAGCAATGGGGGATGATAAAGGTTCAGGTTTTAAATTGAGTTTTTCCACGAATCCCCCATCAATTACATTCAGTGTAGACCCGCAATCAACAAACACCCGAAATTCCATTAATTTTTCCTGAGCAATCGTGGAAGCAGCTAAAAATATACCCTTGGAATTTAAACAGGCAATACGGGCATGACTGACCATTTTTTTTTTCTTTCTTCATACGAAGCTCACAGCCTTTAATCAAATGACCAGATTTTCCGCAATAGAAACACAAGCCTTCCGAAAAACGACGGTCTTTTTCTTGAGAGCGAGGTCCCACCGATCCAATCTCCATCGGTTCACCACTGTTAGTACACACATTATCATAACCAGAAACTGACATAGCAGAGGATTTGCTCTCATTAACCCTTGCACGCAGTCTTCTATCCACCCGTATAGCTAATTGCATAGCCTGTTGCAAATCTTCAGGTGTAGGATAAGCAATTAGCAGGTCTTTAACCCTTTCACTGAGCCCAGCAAGAAATAGACTTTTCAGAGCAGAATCGTTCCACCCTGTTTGAGTGGACCAACGACGAAAATGAGTACAATATTTTTCCACATTACCTGATCCTTGTTTTAAACGTCTCAACTCAGTCTCAGCTGATGCCACACGGTCAGGATCATCATATAATAGTCCTAAAGCAGAAAAAAAACTATCCACTGATCTGAAGCATGTATCACTAGGTTGCAAAGAAAAGGCCCACTCCTGAGGCTCTTTGCGCAAAAGTGACATTATGAACCCTACGCGCTGGGATTCATCCCCAGAGGACTTGGGTCTCAAACGAAAATACAATAAGCAAGCATTTTTAAATGAAAAAAATTCTCGATGTTCACCAAAAAATAAATCCGGCAAACATACCTTAGGCTCCAAGAAATATGCTCCAGGACAGTTACTCACGTGCTGACGGAGCTCGGCCACTTCCAGAGAGAGTCCCTGCAGGTGTTTAGCCAAATCCTGAACCGACACCATGATGGAACAGAAAAATCTTTCCTTAGAGAATTTGCAGGCTGGACTTACTGTTATGTTCTGCTACCAAAGCTAAGGAAAGAGAGGAGATCTGTCCCTACTATAGGACTCAGCTGAATCCCTACGATGTAACAGGGAACCTGATCCTGCGATCAGACCTGCTAAAGTCCTAATCTAGTCTGTACGGAGACCTATAGATGTGGGGAGGGAATCCCTACAAGTACTAAGGACTGGGAGGAATATGGGACACCTCCTAACAGAAATAGTAGCAGACAGACGAACAAACAAAATAGATAGAACATAGAGGTCCGTAGACCAAGCAAACTAACAGAGTTAGATACAGAGCACAGGCTAGCTAGAAAGTAGATATACAATGAAGTCCAGCAAAGCCAGAAGGGCGGAGCAAGATTAAATAGGCCAACAAGGTCATGAGACCAGCAAAGGAAAAAAAACCTAACAGCAAGGTTCTAACAATAGTGGCTTAACAAGACTGTTTTAATGCCCTTTGTAAGAGTGGTGGAGGTCACAGTGGAATAAAAAGACAATATCAATGCCCCATGGAAAAGACTTGGAGGTCACAGTAGCTTAACAAGATGGTTTTAATAACCCTTGGAAGAGTGGTGGAGGTCGCAGTGGATTAAAAAGACAATATCAATGCCCCTTAAAAGAGTGATGGAGGTTGCAGTGGAATAAAAAGACAATATCAATGCCCCTTTAAAGAGTGGTGGAGGTTACAGTGGAATAAAATGACAATATCAATGCCCCTTGGAAGAGTTGTGAAGTTTACAGTGGAATAAAAAGACAATATCAATGCCACTTGGAATAGTGGTGAAGGATACAATTAAATAAAAAGACAATATCAATGCCCCTGGAAGAGATGTGGAGAACACAATATCTTAACAAGACGGTTTTAATGCCCTTTGGAACAGTGGTGGAAGTCTCAGTGGATTAAAAAGACAATATCAATGCCCCTTGGAAGAGTGGTGGAGGCTACAGTGGAATAAAAAGACAATATCAATGACCGTTGGAAGAGTGTTGGAGGTCGCAGTGTAATAAAAAGACAATTTCAATGCCCCTTGAAAGAGTGGTGGAGGTCGCAGTGGAATAAAAATACAATATCAATGCCCCTTGGAAGAGTGGTTGAGATTACAGTGGAAGAAAAAGACAATATCAATGCATATTGGTAGAGATGTGGAGTTCACAGTGGTTTAACCAGAAGGTTTTAATTCCCCTTGGAAGAGACGTGGAGGTCACAGTAGCTTAACAAGAAAGTTTTAATGCCCCTTGGAAGAGTTGTGGAGTTTACAGTGGAATAAAAAGACAATATCAATGCCCCATGGAATAGTGGTGAAGGATACAATTAAATAAAAAGACAATATCAATGCCCCTGGAAGAGATGTGGAGAACACAATATCTTAACAAGACGGTTTTAATTCCCTTTGGAACAGTGGTGGAGGTCTCAGTGGATTAAAAAGTAAATATCAATGCCCCTTGGAAGAGTGGTGGAGGCTACAGTGGAATAAAAAGACAATATCAATGACCGTTGGAAGAGTGTTGGAGGTCGCAGTGTAATAAAAAGACAATTTCAATGCCCCTTGGAAGAGTGGTGGAGGTCGCAGTGGAATAAAAATACAATATCAATGCCCCTTGGAAGAGTGGTTGAGATTACAGTGGAAGAAAAAGACAATATCAATGCATATTGGTAGAGATGTGGAGTTCACAGTGGTTTAACCAGAATGTTTTAATTCCCCTTGGAAGAGACGTGAAGGTCACAGTAGCTTAACAAGAAGGTTTTAATGCCCCTTGGAAGAGAGATGTAGGTTGCAGTGGAGTAAAAAGACAATATCAATGCCCCTTGTAAGAGTGGTGGAGGTTACAGTGGAATAAAAAGACAATATCAATGCCCCTTGGAAGTGCTGTGGAGTTCAGAGCAATTTAACCAGACAGCTTTAATGCCCCGGGAAAGAGACGTGGAGGTCACAGTAGCTTAAGTAGACGGTTTTAATGCCCCTTGGAAGAGAGGTGGAAGTCGCAGTGGAATAAAAAGACAATAACAATGCCCCTTGGAAGAGTGCTGGAGGTTACAGTGGAATAAAAATACAATATCAATGCCCCTTGCAAGAGCTGTGGAGTTCAGAGTGGTTTAAATTGACGGTTTCAATGCCCCTTGGAAGAGACGTGGAAGTCACAGTAGCTTAACAAGACGGTTTTACTGCCCCTTGGAAAAGTGGTGGAAGTCGCAGTGGAATAAAAAGACCATATCAATGCCCCTTGGAAGAGTTGTGGAGGTCCCAGTGGAATAAAAAGACAATATCAATGCCCCTTGGAAGAGTGTTGGAGGTTACAGTGGAATAAAAAGACAATATCAATACCCCATGAAAAAGACGTGGAGGTCACAGTAGATTAACAAGACGGTTTTAATGCGCCTTGGAAGAGATGTGGAAGTCGCAGTGGAATAAAAAGGCAATATCAATGCCCCTTGGAAAAGTGCTGGAGGTTACAGTGGAATAAAAAGACAATATCAATGCCCCTTGCAAGAGCTGTGAAGCTCAGAGTGGTTTAAATTGACGGTTTTAATGCCATTAGGAAGAGACCTGGAGGTCACACTACCTTAACAAAATGGTTTTAATGCCCCTTGGAAGAGTGGTGGAGGTCGCAGAGAATTAAAAAGACAATATCAATGCCCCTAGGAAGAGTGGTGGAGGTTACAGTGAAATAAAAAGGCAATATCAATTCCCCTTGGAAGAGTGGTGGAGGTCGCACTGGAATAAAAAGACAATATCAATGACCGTTGGAAGATTGTTGGAGGTCGCAGTGTAATAAAAAGACAATTTCAATGCCCCTTGGAGGAGTGGTGGAGATCGCAGTGGAATAAAAATACAATATCAATGCCCCTTGGAAGAGTGGTGGAGGTTACAGTGGAAGAAAAAGACAATATCAATGCATATTTGTAGAGATGTGGAGTTCACAGTGGTTTAACCAGAAGGTTTTAATTCCCCTTGGAAAAGACGTGGAGGTCACAGTAGCTTAATAAGAAGGTTTTAATGCCCCTCGGAAGAGAGATGTAGGTCGCAGTGGAGTAAAAAGACAATATCAATGCCCCTTGGAAGAGTGGTGGAGGTTACAGTGGAATAAAAAGACAATATCAATGCCCCTTGGAAGAGCTGTGAAGTTCAGAGCGATTTAACCAGACGGCTTTAATGCCCCGGGAAAGAGACGTGGAGGTCACAGTAGCTTAAGTAGACAGTTTTAATGCCCCTTGGAAGAGAGGTGGAAGTCGCAGTGGAATAAAAAGACAATATCAATGCCCCTTGGAAGAGCTGTGGAGTTCAGAGCGATTTAACCAGACGGCTTTAATGCCCCGGGAAAGAGACGTGGAGGTCACAGTAGCTTAAGTAGACGGTTTTAATGCCCCTTGGAAGAGAGGTGGAAGTCGCAGTGGAATAAAAAGACAATAACAATGCCCCTTGGAAGAGTGCTGGAGGTTACAGTGGAATAAAAATACAATATCAATGCCCCTTGCAAGAGCTGTGGAGTTCAGAGTGGTTTAAATTGACGGTTTTAATGCCCCTTGGAAGAGACGTGGAGGTCACAGTAGCTTAACAAGACGGTTTTAATGCCCTTTGGAAAAGTAGTGGAAGTCGCAGAGGATTAAAATGACAATATCAATGCCCCTTGGAAGAGTTGTGGAGGTCCAAGTGGAATAAAAAGACAATATCAATGCCCCTTGGTAGAGTGTTGGAGGTTACAGTGGAATAAAAAGACAATATCAATGCCCCTTGCAAGAGCTGTGAAGCTCAGAGTGGTTTAAATTGACGGTTTTAATGCCATTAGGAAGAGACCTGGAGGTCACACTACCTTAACAAAATGGTTTTAATGCCCCTTGGAAGAGTGGTGGAGGTCGCAGAGGATTAAAAAGACAATATCAATGCCCCTAGGAAGAGTGGTGGAGGTTACAGTGGAATAAAAAGACAATATCAATGCCCCTTGGAAGAGTGGTGGAGGTCGCAGTGGAATAAAAAGATAATATCAATGACCGTTGGAAGAGTGTTGGAGGTCGCAGTGTAATAAAAAGACAATTTCAATGCCCCTTGGAGGAGTGGTGGAGGTCGCAGTGGAATAAAAATACAATATCAATGCCCCTTGGAAGAGTGGTGGAGGTTACAGTGGAAGAAAAAGACAATATCAATGCATATTTGTAGAGATGTGGAGTTCACAGTGGTTTAACCAGAAGGTTTTAATTCCCCTTGGAAGAGACGTGGAGGTCACAGTAGCTTAACAAGAAGGTTTTAATGCCCCTTGGAAGAGAGATGAAGGTCGCAGTGGAGTAAAAAGACAATATCAATGCCCCATGGAAGAGTGGTGGAGGTTACAGTGGAATAAAAAGACAATATCATTGCCCCTTGGAAGAGCTGTGGAGTTCAGAGCGATTTAACCAGACGGCTTTAATGCCCCGGGAAAGAGACGTGGAGGTCACAGTAGTTTAAGTAGACGGTTTTAATGCCCCTTGGAAGAGAGGTGGAAGTCGCAGTGGAATAAAAAGACAATATCAATGCCCCTTGGAAGAGCTGTGGAGTTCAGAGCGATTTAAAAAGACGGCTTTAATGCCCCGGGAAAGAGACGTGGAGGTCACAGTAGCTTAAGTAGACAGTTTTAATGCCCCTTGGAAGAGAGGTGGAAGTCGCAGTGGAATAAAAAGACAATAACAATGCCCCTTGGAAGAGTGCTGGAGGTTACAGTGGAATAAAAATACAATATCAATGCCCCTTGCAAGAGCTGTGGAGTTCAGAGTGGTTTAAATTGACGGTTTTAATGCCCCTTGGTAGAGACGTGGAGGTCACAGTAGCTTAACAAGACGATTTTAATGCCCCTTGGAAAAGTAGTGAAAGTCGCAGTGGATTAAAAAGACAATATCAATGCCCCTTGGAAGAGTTGTGGAGGTCCAAGTGGAATAAAAAGACAATATCAATGCTCCTTGGTAGAGTGTTGGAGGTTACAGTGGAATAAAAAGACAATATCAATACCCCGTGAAAAAGACGTGGAGGTCACAGTAGCTTAACAAGACGGTTTTAATGCACCTTGGAAGAGAGGTGAAAGTCGCAGTGTAATAAAAAGGCAATATCAATGCCCCTTGGAAAAGTGCTGGAGGTTACAGTGGAATAAAAAGGCAATATCAATGCCCCTTGCAAGAGCTGTGGAGTTCATAGTGGTTTAAATTGACGGTTTTAATGCAATTAGTAAGAGACCTGGAGGTCACACTACCTGAACAAAATGGTTTTAATGCCCCTTGGAAGAGCGGTGGAGGTCGCAGTGGATTAAAAAGACAATATCAATGTCCCTTGGAACAATGGTGGACGTCACAGTGGAATAAAAAGACAATATCAATGCCCATTGAAAGAGTGGTGGAGGTTACAGTGGAATAAAAAGACAATATCAATGACCCATGTAAGAGATGTGGAGGTTACAGTAGCTTAACAAGTTGGTTTTAATGCCCATTGGAAGAGTGGTGGAGGTCGCAGTGGAATAAAAAGACAATATCAATGCCCCTTGGAAGAGTGGTGGAGGTCGCAGTGGAATAAAAAGACCATTTAAATGCCCCTTGGAAGATTGGTGGAGGGTACAGTGGAATAAAAAGACAATATCAATGCCAATTGGAAGAGATGTGGAGTTCACTGTGGTTTAACCAGAAAGTTTTAATGCTCCTTGGAAGAGACGTGGAGGTCACAGTGGCCAAATAAGTTGGTTTTAACGCCCCTTGTAAGAGTGGTGGAGGTCGCAGTGGATTAAAAAGACAATATCAATGCCCCTTGGAACAATGGTGGAGGTCGAAGTGGAATAAAAAGACAATATCGATGCCCATTGAAAGAGTGGTGGAGGTTACAGTGGATTAAAAAGACAATATCAATGATCCGTGGAAGAGATGTGGAGGTCACAGTAGCTTAACAAGTTGGTTTTAATGCCCCTTGGAAGAGTGGTGGAGGTCGCAGTGGAATAAAAATACAATATCAATGCCCTTTGGAAGAGCTGTGGAGTTCAGAGTGGTTTAACTAGATGGTTTTAATGCCCTTTGGAAGAGTGGTGGAGGTCGCAGTGGATTAAAAAGACAATATCAATGCCCCTTGGAAGAATGGTGGAGGCTACAGTGGAATAAAAAGACAATATCAATGACCCTTGGACGAGTAGTGGAGGTCGCAGTGGAATAAAAAGACAATATCAATGTTCCTTGGAAGAGTGGTGGAGGTCGCAGTGGAACAAAAAGACAATTTCAATGCCCCTTGGAAGAGTGGTGGAGGTTACAGTGGAATAAAAAGACAATATCAATGCCAATTGGAAGAGATGTGGAGTTCACTCTGGTTTAACCAGAAAGTTTTAATGCCCCTTGTAAGAGACGTGGAGGTCACAGTGGCTTAATAAGATGGTTTTAATGCTCTTTGGAAGAGTGGTGGAGGTTGCAGTGGATTAAAAAGACTATATCAATGCCCCTTGGAAGAGTGGTGGAGGTCGCAGTGGAATAAAAACACAACATCTATACCCTTGGATGAGTTGTGGAGGTTACAGTGGAATAAAAAGACAATATCAATGCCCCTTGGAAGAGCTGTGGAGTTCAGAGCGGTTTAACCAGACGATTTTAATGCCCCTTGGAAGAGACTTGGAGGTCATAGTAGCTTAACAAGACGGTTTTAAGTCCCCTTGGAAGAGTGTTGGAGGCTGCAGTAGATTAAAAAGACAGTATCAATGCCCCTTGGAAGAGTGGTGGAGGGCGCAGTGGAATAAAAAGACAATATCAATGCCTCTTGGAAGAGTGATGGAGGTCGCAGTGGAATAAAAGACAATATCAATGACCCGTGGAAGAGATGTGGAGGTCACTATAGCTTAACAAGACAGTTTTAGTGCCCCTTGGAAGAATGGTGGAGGTCACAGTGGAATAAAAAGACAATGTCAATGCCCCTTGGAAGAGTGGTGGAGGTTAGAGTGGAATAAAAAGACAATACCAATGCCCCTTAGAAGAGCTGTGGAGTTCAGAGTAGTTTAACCAGACGGTTTTATTGCCACTTGAAAGAGACGTGGAGGTCACAGTAGCTTAACAAGACTTTTTTAGTGCCCCTTGGAAAAGTGGGGAGTTCTCAGTGGATTAAAATGACAATATCAACGCCCCTTGGAAGAGTGGTGTAGGTCGCAGTGGAATATAAATACAATATCAATGCCCCGTGGAAGGGACGTGGAGGTCACAGTAGCTAAAGAAGACGGTTTTAATGCCACTTGGAAGAGCGGTGGAGGTCGCAGTGGATTAAAATGACAATATCAATGCCCATTGGAAAAGTGGTGGAGGTCGCAGTGGAGTAAAAAGTCAATATCAATGACCGCTTGGAAGAGTGGTGGAGGCTATAGTCGAATAAAAAGATAATATCAATGCCCTTAGAAGAGCTGTGGAGTACAGAGTGGTTTAACCAGACGGTTTTAATGCCCATTGGAAAATACGTGTAGGTCACAGTAGTTTATCAAGACTGTTTTAATGCCCCTTGGAAGAGACTTGGAGTTCATAGTAGATTAACAAGACTGTTTTAATGCCTCTTGGAAGAGTGGTGGAGGTCGAAGTGGATTAAAAAGACAATGTCAATGCTCCTTGAAGTAGTGGTGGAAGTCTCAGTAGAATAAAAAGACAACATCAATGCCCCTTGGAAGAGTATTGGAGGTTACAGTGGAATAAAAAGACAATATCAATGCCCTGTGGAAGAGACATGGAGATCATAGTAGCTTAACAAGACGGTTTTAATGCCCCTTGGAAGAGTGGTGAAGGTCACAGTTCATTAAAAAGACTATATCAATGCCCCTTGGAAGAGTGGTGGAGGTCGCAGTGGAATAAAAAGACAATATCAATGCCCCTTGGAAGAGTGGTGGAGGTTACAGTGGAATAAAAAGACAATATCAATGCCCATTGGAAAATCTGTTGAGTTCAGAGTGGTTTAACCATATGGTTTTAATGCCCCTTGGAAGAGACGTGGAGGTCACAGTAGCTTAAAAAGACGGTTTTAAAGTTACATGGAATAGTGGTTGAGGTCACAGTGGATTAAAAAGACAATATCAATGCCCCGTAGAAGAGTTGTGGAGGATACAGTGGAAAAAAAAGACAATATCAATGCCCCGTGTAAGAGACGTGGAGATCACAGTAGCTTAACAAGACGGTTCTAATGCCCCTTGGAAGAGTGGTGGAGGTCGCAGTAGAATAAAAAGACAATATCAATGCCTCGTGGAAGAGAGTGGAGGTCACAGTAGCTTAACAAGACTATTTTAATGCCCCTTGGAAGAGTGGTGGAGGTGGCAGTGGATTAAAAAGAGAATATCAATGCCCCTTGGAAGAGTGTTGGAGGTCGCAGTGGAATAAAAAGACAATATCAGTGCCCCTTGGAAGAGTGGTGGACATTACAGTGGAATAAATTGAAAATATCACTGCCCCTTGGAAGAGTGGTGGAGGTTACATTGGAATAAAAAGACAATATCAATGCCCCTTTGATGAGAGGTGGAGTTTACAGTGGTATAAAAAGACAATATCAATGCCCCTTGGAAGAACTGTGTTATTTAGAGTGGTTTAACCAGACAGTTTTAATGCCCCTTGGAAGAGACGTGGAGGTCGCAGTGGATTAAAAAGAAAATATCAATGCCACTTGGAAGAGTGATGGAGTTAGCAGTGGAATAAAAAGACAATATCAGTTCCCCGTGGTATTAACGAGGAGGTCACAGTAGCTTAACAACACGGTTTTAATGCCCCTTGGAAGAGTGGTGGAAGTCGCAGTGGATTAAAAAGACATTATCAATGACCATTGGAAGAGTGGTGGAGGTCGCAGTGGAATAAGAAGACACTATCAATGCCACTTGGAAGATTGGTGGAGGTTACAGTGGAATACAAAGACAATATCAATGCCCCTTGAAAGAGTGGTGGAGGTTACATTGGAATAAAGAGACAATATCAATGCCCATTGGATGAGTGGTGGAGGTTTCAGTGGAATAAAAAGCCAATATCAATGGCCCGTGGAAGAGACTTTGAGGTCACAGTAGTTTAGCAAGACGGTTTTAATGCCCCTTGGAAGAGTGGTGGAGGTCACAGTGGATTAAAAAGACAATATCAATGCCCCTTGGAAGAGTGGTGTAGGTCGCAGTGGAAAAAAAAGACAATATCAATGCCCCTTGGACGAGTGGTGGATGTTACAGTGGAATTAAAAGACAATATCAATGTCCCTTGGAAGAGTGGTGGAGGTTACAGTGGAATAAAAAGACAATATCAATGCCCAGTGGAAGAGTGGTTAAGGTCGCAGAGAATTAAAAAAACAATATCAATGTCCATTGGAAGAGTGATTAAGGTCGCAGTGGAATAAAAAGACAAAATCAATGCCCATTGGAAGAGCTGTGGAGTTCAGAGTGGTTTAACCAGACTGTTTTAATGCCACTTGGAAGAGTGGTGGAGGTCGCAGTGGAATAAGAAGACACTATCAATGCCCCTTGGAAGATTGGTTGAGGTTACAGTGGAATACAAAGACAATATCAATTCCCCTTGGAAGAGTGGTGGAGGTTACATTGGAATAAAAAGACAATATCAATGCCCTTTGGATGAGTGGTGGAGGTTTCAGTGGAATAAAAAGACAATATCAATGGCCCGTGGAAGAGACTTTGAGGTCACAGTAGTTTAGCAAGACGGTTTTAATGCCCCTAGGAAGAGTGGTGGAGGTCACAGTGGATTAAAAAGACAATATCAATGCCCCTTGGAAGAGTGGTGTAGGTCGCAGTGGTATAAAAAGACAATATCAATGCCGCTTGGACGAGTGGTGGATGTTACAGTGGAATTAAAAGACAATATCAATGCCCCTTGGAAGAGTGGTGGAGGTTATAGTGGAATAAAAAGACAATATCAATGCCCAGTGGAAGAGTGGTTAAGGTCGCAGTGAATTAAAAAGACAATATCAATGCCCATTGGAAGAGTGGTTAAGGTCGCAGTGGAATAAAAAGACAAAATCAATGCCCCTTGGAAGAGCTGTGGAGTTCAGAGTGGTTTAATCAGACGGTTTTAATGCCCCTTCGAAGAGACGTGAAGGTCACAGTAGCTTAACAAGACTGTTTTAATGACCTTGGAAGAGTGGTGGAGGTCGCAGTGGATTAAAAAGACAATATCAATGCCCTTTGTAAGAGTGGTGGAGGTCGCAGTGGAATAAAAAGACAATATCAATGCCCCTTGGAAGAGTGGTGGAGGTTACATTGGAATAAAAAGACAATATCAATGACCCGTGGAAGAGTTGTGGAGGTCACTGTAGCTTAACAAGATGGTCTTAATGACGCTTGGAAGAGTGGTGGAGGTCGCAGAGGAATAAAAAGACAATGTCAATGACCCTTGGAAGAGTGGTGGAAGTTAGAGTGGAAAAAAAAGACAACACCAATGCTCTTTGGAAGAGCAGTAGATTTCAGAGTGGTTTAAATTGACGGTTTTAATGCCCCTTGGAAGAGACGTGGAGGTTACAGTGGATTAAAAAGACAATATCAATGCCCCTTGGAAGAGTGGTGGAGGTCGCAGTGGAATAAAAAGACAATATCAATGCCCCGTGGAAGGGACGTGGAGGTCACAGTAGCTTAACAAGACGTTTTAATGCCCCTTGGAAGAGAGGTGGAGGTCGCAGTTGATTAAAAAGACAATATCAATGCCACTTGAAAGAGTGGTGGAGGTCGCAGTGGAATAAAAAGACAATATCAATGCCCCTTGGAAGAGCTGTGGAGTTCAGAGTGGTTTAACTTGATGGTTTTAATGCCCCTTGGAAGAGACGTAGAGGTCACAATAGCTTAACTAGACGGTTATAATGCCCTTTGGAACAGGGGTGGAGGTTGCAGTGGATTAAAAAGACAATATCAATGCCCCTTGGTAGAGTGGTGTAGGGCGCAGTGGAATAAAAAGACAATATCAATGCCCCATGGAATTGACGTGGTGTTCAAAGTAGCTTAACACCAAGGTTTTAATGCCCATTGGAAGAGTGGTGGAGGTCGCAGTTGATTAAAAAGACAATATAAATGCCCCTTGGAAGAGTGGTGGAGGTCACAGTGGAATAAAAAGACAATATCAATGCCCCTTGGAAGAGTAGTGGAGGTCGCAGTGGAATAAAAAGATAATATCACTGCCCCTTGGAAGAGTGGTGGAGGTGACAGTGGAATAAAAAGACAATATCAATGCCCCTTGGAAGAGCTGTGGAGTTCAGAGAAGTTAAACCAGATGGTTTTAAAGCCCCTTGGAAGTGACGTGGAGTTCACAGTAGGTTAACAAAACGGTTTTAATGCCCCTTGGAAAAGTGGTGGAGGTCGCAGTGGATTAAAAAGACAATATCAATGCCTCTTGGAAGAGTGCTGGAGGTCGCAGTGGAAAAAAAAGACAATATCAATGCCCCTTGGAAGAGTGGTGGAGGTCGCCGTGGAATAAAAAGACAATCTCAATGCCCCTTCTAAGAGTGGTGAAGGTTACAGTGGAATAAAAAGACAATATCAATGCCCCGTGAAAGAGACGTGGATGTCACAGTAGCTTAACAAGATAGTTTTAATGCCCCTTGGAAGAGAGGTGGAAGTCGCAGTGGAATAAAAAGACAATATTAATGCCCCTTGGAAGAGATCTGGCGGTTACAGTAGAATAAAAAGACAATATCAATGCCCTTTGCAAGAGCTGCGGAGTTGAGAGTGGTTTAAATTGATGGTTTTAATGCCCCCTGGAAGAGACGTGGGGTTCACAGCAGATTAACAAGACTGTTTTAATGCCCCTCGGAAGAGTGGTGGAGGTCGAATTGTATTAAAAAGACAATATCAATGCCCCTCGGAAGAGCTGTGGAGTTCAGAATGGTTTAACCAGGCGGTTTTATTGCCCCTTGGAAGAGTGACGGAGGTCGCAGTGGAATAAAAAGTCAATATCAATGCCCATTGGAAGATCTGTTGAGTTCAGAGTGGTTTAACCTGACGGTTTTAGCGCCACTTGGAAGAGACGTGGTGGTCACAGTAACTTATCCAGACGGTTTAATTGCCCCCTGTTAGAGTGGTGGAGGTCGCAGTGGAGTAAAAAAACAATATCAATGCCCCTTGGAAGATCGGTTGAGGTTACAGTGGAATAAAAAGACAATATCAATGCCCCTTCGAAGACACGTTGAGGTCACAGTAGCTTAACAAGACGGTTTTAATGCCCCTTGGAGAGGGGTGGAGGTCGCAGTGGAATAAAAAGGCAATGTCAATGCCCCTTGGAAGAGTGGTGGAGGTTAGAGTGGAATAAAAAGACAATACAAATGCCCCTTGGAAGAGCTGTGGAGTTCAGAATGGTTTAACCAGACGGTTTTATTGCCCCTTGGAAGAGTGATGGAGGTCACAGTGGATTAAAAAGACAATATCAATGCCCCTTAGAAGAGAGGTTGAAGTCACAGTGGAATAAAAAGACAATATCAATGCCCCTTGGAAGAGTGGTGGAGGTTAAAGTGGAATAAAAAGACAATATCAATGCCCCTTGAAGGAGTGGTGGAAGTCTCAGTTGAATAAAAAGACAATATCAAGAGCTGCGGAGTTGAGAGTGGTTTACATTGACGGCTTTAATGCCCCTTTGAAGAGACGTGGAGTTCACAGTAGATTAACAAGACTATTTTAATGCCCCTTGGAAGAGTGGTGGAGGTCGAAATGGATTAAAAAGACAATGTCAATGCTCCTTGAAGTAGTGGTGGAAGTCTCAGTTGAATAAAAAGACATTATCAATGCACATTGGAAGAGTGTTGGAGGTTACAGTGGAAAAGAAAGACAATACAAATGCCCCTTGGAAGAACTGTGGAGTTCAGAGTGGTTTAACCAGATGGTTTTAATGCCCCTTTGAAGAGACTTTGACGTCACAGTAGCTTAACAAGACCGTTTTAAAGCCCCTTGGAAGAGTGGTGGAGGTCGCAGTGGATTAAAAAGACAATATGAATGCCCCTTTGAAGAGTGGTGGAGGTCACAGTGGAATAAAAAGACAATAACAATGCCCCTCGGAAGAGCTGTGGAGTTCAGAGTGGTTTAACCAGACAGTTTTAATGCCCCTTGGAAGAGACGTGGAGGTCACAGAAGCTGAACAAGACTGTTTTAATGCCCCTTGGAAGAGTGGTTGAAGTCGCAGTGGAATAAAAAGACAATATCAATGCCGCTTGGAAGAGTGTTGGAGGTTAAAGTGGAATAAAAAGACAATATCAATGGCCCTTGCAAGAGCTGCGCAGTTGAGAGTGGTTTAAATTGACGGCTTTAATGCCCCTTTGAAGAGACGTGGAGTTCACAGTAGATTAACAAGACTGTTTTAATGCCCCTTGGAAGATTGGTGGAGGTCGAAGTGGTTTAAAAAGACAATGTCAATGCTCCTTGAAGGAGTGGTGGAAGTCTCAGTTGAACAGAAAGACAATATCAATGCCCCTTGGAAGAGTGTTGGAGGTTACAGTGGAATAAAAAGACAATATCAATGCCCCTTGGAAGATCTGTGGAGTTCAGAGTGGTTTAACAATACGGTTTTAATGCCCCTTGGAAGAGACGTGGAGGTCACAGTAGCTTAAAATGACGGTTTTATGCCACAAGGAAGAGTGGTGGCGCTGGCACTGGATTAAAAAGACAATATTAATGCCCCTTGGAAGAGTGGTGGAGGTCACAGTGGAATAAAAAGACAATATCAATGCCCCTTGGAAGAGTGGTGGAGGTTGCAGTGGAATAAAAAGACAATATCAATGCCCAATGAAAGAGATGTGGAGGTCAAAGTAGCTAAACAAGACGGTTTTAATGCCACTTGGAAGAGTGGTGGAGGTCGCAGTGGATTGAAATTAAAATATCAATGCCCCTTGGAAGAGTGGTGGAGGTCGCAGTGGAATAAAAAGTCAATATCAATGCCCCTTGGAAGAGTGGTGGAGGTTACAGTCGAATAAAAAGACAACATCAATGCTCCTTGGAAGAACTGTGGAGTACAGAATGGTTTAACCAGATGGTTTTATTGCCCCTTAGAAGAGATGTAGAGGTCACAGTAGCTTATCAAGACTGTTTTAATGTCTCTTGGAAGAGTGGTGGAGGTCGCAGTGGTTTAAAAACACAATGTCACTGCCCCTTAGAAGAGTGGTGGAGGTTACATTGGAATAAAAAGACAATATCAATGCCCCGTGAAATAGACATGGAGGTTACAGCAGCTTAACAAGACAGTTTTAATGCCCCTTGGGAGAGTGGTGGAAGCCGCAGTGGAATAAAAAGACAATATCAATGCCCTGTGGAAGAGTGCTGGAGATTACAATGGAATAAAAAGACAATATCAATGCCTCTTGCAAGAGCTGTGGAGTTCAGAGTCGTTGAAATTGACGGTTTCAATGCCCCTTGGAAGAGAAGTGGAGGTTACAGTAGCTTAACAAAGCAGTTTTAATGCCCCTTGGAAGAATGGTGGAGGTCGCAGTGGAATAAAAAGACAATGTCAATGCCCCTTGGAAGAGTGGTGGAGGTTAGAGTGGAATTTAAAGTCAATATCAATGCCCAGTGGAAGAGATGTGGAGGTCACTGTAGCTTAACAAGACAGTTTTAGTGCCTCTTGGAAGAGTGGTGGAGGTCGCAGTGGAATAAAAAGACAATGTCAATGCCCCTTGGAAGAGTGGTGGAGGTTAGAGTGGAATAAAAAGACAATACCAATGCCCCTTGGAAGAGCTGTGGAGTTCAGAGTGGTTTAACCAGACGGTTTTAATGCCCATTGGAAGTGACGTGGAGGTCACAGTAGCTTAAAAAGACATTTTTAATGCCCCTTGGAAAAGTGGTGGAGGTCGCAGTGGATTAAAAAGACAATATCAATGCCCCTTGAAAGAATGATGGAGGTCGCACTGGAATAAAAACACAATGTCAATGCCCCTTGGAAGAGTGGTGGAGGTTAGAGTGGAATAAAAAGACAATACCAATGCCCCTTGGAAGAGCTGTGGAGTTCAGAGTGGTTTAACCAGATGGTTTTATTGCCCCTTGGAAGAGACGTGGAGGTCAAAGTAGATTAACAAGACGGTTTTAATGCCCCTTGGAAAAGTGGTGGAGGTCACAGTGGATTAAAAAGACAATATCAATGCCCCGTGGAAGACACGTGGAGGTCACAGTAGCTTAACTAGACGGTTTTAATGCCCCTTGGAAGAGTGGTGGAGGTCGCAGTGGAATAAAAAGACAATATCAATGCCCCTTGAAAGAGTGGTGGAGGTTACAGTGAAATAAAAAGATAATATCAATGCCTCATGAAAGAGCTATGGAATTCAGAGTGGTTTAACCAGATGGTTTTAATGTCCCTTGGAATAGTGGTGGAGGTCGCAGTGCATTAAAAAGACAATATCAATACCCCTTGGAAGAATGGTGGAGGTTAGAGTGGAATAAAAAGACAATATCAATGCCCCTTGGAAGAGTGGTGGAGGTCGCAGTGGATTAAAAAGACAATATCAATGCCCCTTGGAAGAGTGGTGGAGGTCGCAGTGGAATAAAAAGACAATATCAATGCCCCTTGGAAGAGTGGTCGAGGTTACAGTGGAATAAAAGACAATATCAACGCCCCGTGGAAGAGTTGTGGAGGTCACTGATGCTTAACAAGATGGTCTTAATTCCGCTTGGAAGACTGGTGGAGGTCGCAGTGGAAAAAAAAGACAATGTCAAGGCCCCTCGGAAGAGTGGTGTAAGTTAGAGTGGAATAAAAAGACAATACCAATGCTCCTTGGAAGAGCTGTAGAGTTCAGAGTTTTTTAAATTGACGGTTTTAATGCCCCTCGGAAGAGACGTGGAGGTCACAGTGGATTAAAAAGACAATATCAATGCCCCTTGGAAGAGTGGTTGAGGTCGCAGTGGAATAAAAAGACAAAATCAATGCCCCTTGGAAGAGTGGTGGAGGTTACAGTGGAATAAAAAGACAATATCAATGCCCCTCGGAAGAGCTGTGGAGTTCAGAGTGGTTCATCCAGACGGTTTTAATGCCCCTTGGAAGAGTGGTGGAGGTCGCAGTGGATTAAAAAGACGATATTAATGCCTGTTAGAAGAGAGGTTGAATTCGCAGTGGAATAAAAAGACAATATCAATGCCCCTTGGAAGAGTGGTGGAGGTTACAGTGGAAAAAAATGACAATATCAATGCCCATTGGAAGAGTGGTTAAGGTCGCAGTGAATTATAAAGACAATATCAATGCCCATTGGAAGAGTGGTTAAGGTCGCAGTGGAATAAAAAGACAAAATCAATGCCCCTTGGAAGAGCGGTGGAAGTTACAGTGGAAAAATAAGACAATATCAATGCCCCTTGGAGGAGCTGTGGAGTTCAGAGTGGTTAACCAGATGGTTTTAATGCCCCGTGGAAGAGACGTGGAGGTCACAGTAGCTTAACAAGACTGTTTTAATGCCCTTGGAAGAGTGGTGGAGGTCGCAGTGGATTAAAAAGACAATATCAATGCCCTTTGGAAGAGTGGTGGACGTCGCAGTGGAATAAAAAGACAATATCAATGCCCCTTGGAAGAGTGGTGGAGGTTAAAGTGGAATAAAAAGACAATATCAATGCCCCTTGAAAGAGTGTTGGAGGTTACAGTGGAATAAAAAGACAATATCAATGCCCTGTGGAAGAGACATGGAGGTCACAGGAGCTTAACAAGATGGTTTTAATGTCCCATGGAAGAGTTGTGGAGGTCGCAGTGGAATAAAAAGACAATATCAATGCCCCTTGGAAGAGTGGTGGAGGTTACAGTGGAATAAAAAGTCAATATCAATGCCCATTGGAAGATCTGTTGAGTTCAGAGTGGTTTAACCTGACGGTTTTAGCGCCACTTGGAAGAGACGTGGTGGTCACAGTAACTTATCCAGACGGTTTAATTGCCCCCTGTTAGAGTGGTGGAGGTCGCAGTGGAGTAAAAAAACAATATCAATGCCCCTTGGAAGATCGGTTGAGGTTACAGTGGAATAAAAAGACAATATCAATGCCCCTTCGAAGACACGTTGAGGTCACAGTAGCTTAACAAGACGGTTTTAATGCCCCTTGGAGAGGGGTGGAGGTCGCAGTGGAATAAAAAGGCAATGTCAATGCCCCTTGGAAGAGTGGTGGAGGTTAGAGTGGAATAAAAAGACAATACAAATGCCCCTTGGAAGAGCTGTGGAGTTCAGAATGGTTTAACCAGACGGTTTTATTGCCCCTTGGAAGAGTGATGGAGGTCACAGTGGATTAAAAAGACAATATCAATGCCCCTTAGAAGAGAGGTTGAAGTCACAGTGGAATAAAAAGACAATATCAATGCCCCTTGGAAGAGTGGTGGAGGTTAAAGTGGAATAAAAAGACAATATCAATGCCCCTTGAAGGAGTGGTGGAAGTCTCAGTTGAATAAAAAGACAATATCAAGAGCTGCGGAGTTGAGAGTGGTTTACATTGACGGCTTTAATGCCCCTTTGAAGAGACGTGGAGTTCACAGTAGATTAACAAGACTATTTTAATGCCCCTTGGAAGAGTGGTGGAGGTCGAAATGGATTAAAAAGACAATGTCAATGCTCCTTGAAGGAGTGGTGGAAGTCTCAGTTGAATAAAAAGACATTATCAATGCACATTGGAAGAGTGTTGGAGGTTACAGTGGAAAAAAAAGACAATACAAATGCCCCTTGGAAGAACTGTGGAGTTCAGAGTGGTTTAACCAGATGGTTTTAATGCCCCTTTGAAGAGACTTTGACGTCACAGTAGCTTAACAAGACCGTTTTAAAGCCCCTTGGAAGAGTGGTGGAGGTCGCAGTGGATTAAAAAGACAATATGAATGCCCCTTTGAAGAGTGGTGGAGGTCACAGTGGAATAAAAAGACAATAACAATGCCCCTCGGAAGAGCTGTGGAGTTCAGAGTGGTTTAACCAGACAGTTTTAATGCCCCTTGGAAGAGACGTGGAGGTCACAGAAGCTGAACAAGACTGTTTTAATGCCCCTTGGAAGAGTGGTTGAAGTCGCAGTGGAATAAAAAGACAATATCAATGCCGCTTGGAAGAGTGTTGGAGGTTAAAGTGGAATAAAAAGACAATATCAATGGCCCTTGCAAGAGCTGCGCAGTTGAGAGTGGTTTAAATTGACGGCTTTAATGCCCCTTTGAAGAGACGTGGAGTTCACAGTAGATTAACAAGACTGTTTTAATGCCTCTTGGAAGATTGGTGGAGGTCGAAGTGGTTTAAAAAGACAATATCAATGCTCCTTGAAGGAGTGGTGGAAGTCTCAGTTGAACAGAAAGACAATATCAATGCCCCTTGGAAGAGTGTTGGAGGTTACAGTGGAATAAAAAGACAATATCAATGCCCCTTGGAAGATCTGTGGAGTTCAGAGTGGTTTAACAATACGGTTTTAATGCCCCTTGGAAGAGACGTGGAGGTCACAGTAGCTTAAAATGACGGTTTTATGCCACAAGGAAGAGTGGTGGCGCTGGCACTGGATTAAAAAGACAATATTAATGCCCCTTGGAAGAGTGGTGGAGGTCACAGTGGAATAAAAAGACAATATCAATGCCCCTTGGAAGAGTGGTGGAGGTTGCAGTGGAATAAAAAGACAATATCAATGCCCAGTGAAAGAGATGTGGAGGTCAAAGTAGCTAAACAAGACGGTTTTAATGCCACTTGGAAGAGTGGTGGAGGTCGCAGTGGATTGAAATTAAAATATCAATGCCCCTTGGAAGAGTGGTGGAGGTCGCAGTGGAATAAAAAGTCAATATCAATGCCCCTTGGAAGAGTGGTGGAGGTTACAGTCGAATAAAAAGACAACATCAATGCTCCTTGGAAGAACTGTGGAGTACAGAATGGTTTAACCAGATGGTTTTATTGCCCCTTAGAAGAGATGTAGAGGTCACAGTAGCTTATCAAGACTGTTTTAATGTCTCTTGGAAGAGTGGTGGAGGTCGCAGTGGTTTAAAAACACAATATCACTGCCCCTTAGAAGAGTGGTGGAGGTTACATTGGAATAAAAAGACAATATCAATGCCTCGTGAAATAGACATGGAGGTTACAGCAGCTTAACAAGACAGTTTTAATGCCCCTTGGGAGAGTGGTGGAAGCCGCAGTGGAATAAAAAGACAATATCAATGCCCTGTGGAAGAGTGCTGGAGATTACAATGGAATAAAAAGACAATATCAATGCCTCTTGCAAGAGCTGTGGAGTTCAGAGTCGTTGAAATTGACGGTTTCAATGCCCCTTGGAAGAGAAGTGGAGGTTACAGTAGCTTAACAAAGCAGTTTTAATGCCCCTTGGAAGAATGGTGGAGGTCGCAGTGGAATAAAAAGACAATGTCAATGCCCCTTGGAAGAGTGGTGGAGGTTAGAGTGGAATTTAAAGTCAATATCAATGCCCAGTGGAAGAGATGTGGAGGTCACTGTAGCTTAACAAGACAGTTTTAGTGCCTCTTGGAAGAGTGGTGGAGGTCGCAGTGGAATAAAAAGACAATGTCAATGCCCCTTGGAAGAGTGGTGGAGGTTAGAGTGGAATAAAAAGACAATACCAATGCCCCTTGGAAGAGCTGTGGAGTTCAGAGTGGTTTAACCAGACGGTTTTAATGCCCATTGGAAGTGACGTGGAGGTCACAGTAGCTTAAAAAGACATTTTTAATGCCCCTTGGAAAAGTGGTGGAGGTCGCAGTGGATTAAAAAGACAATATCAATGCCCCTTGAAAGAATGATGGAGGTCGCACTGGAATAAAAACACAATGTCAATGCCCCTTGGAAGAGTGGTGGAGGTTAGAGTGGAATAAAAAGACAATACCAATGCCCCTTGGAAGAGCTGTGGAGTTCAGAGTGGTTTAACCAGATGGTTTTATTGCCCCTTGGAAGAGACGTGGAGGTCAAAGTAGATTAACAAGACGATTTTAATGCCCCTTGGAAAAGTGGTGGAGGTCACAGTGGATTAAAAAGACAATATCAATGCCCCGTGGAAGACACGTGGAGGTCACAGTAGCTTAACTAGACGGTTTTAATGCCCCTTGGAAGAGTGGTGGAGGTCGCAGTGGAATAAAAAGACAATATCAATGCCCCTTGAAAGAGTGGTGGAGGTTACAGTGAAATAAAAAGATAATATCAATGCCTCATGAAAGAGCTATGGAATTCAGAGTGGTTTAACCAGATGGTTTTAATGCTCCTTGGAAGAGTGGTTGAGGTCGCAGTGCATTAAAAAGACAATATCAATACCCCTTGGAGGAATGGTGGAGGTTACAGTGGAATAAATAGACAATATCAATGCCCTTTGGAAGAGTGGTGGAGGTCGCAATGGATTAAAAAGACAATATCAATGCCCCTTGGAAGAGTGGTGGAGGTCGCAGTGGAATAAAAAGACAAAATCAATGCCCCTTGGAAGAGAGGTGGAGTTTACAGTGGAATTAAAAGACAATATCAATGCCCTGTGGAAGAGACATGGAGGTCACAGTAGCTTAACAAGATGGTTTTAATGTCCCATGGAAGAGTGGTGGAGGTCGCAGTGGAATAAAAAGACAATATCAATGCCCCTTCGAAGAGTGGTGGAAGTCGCAGTGGAATAAAACGACAATATCAGTACCCCTTGGAAGAGTTGTGGACATTACAGTGGAATAAAAAGACAATATCAATGCCCCTTGGAACAGTGGTGGAGGCTACATTGGAATAAAAAGACAATATCAATGCCCCTTGGATGAGTGGTGGAGATTTCAGTGGAATAAAAAGACAATATCAATGGCCTGTGGAAGAGACATTGAGGTCACAGTAGTTTAGCAAGACGGTTTTAATGCCCCTCGGAAGAGTGGTGGAGGTCACAGTGGATTAAAAAGACAATATCAATGCCCCTTGGAAAAATAGTGTAGGTTGCAGTGGAATAAAAAGACAATATCAATGCCCCTTGGACGAGTGGTGGATGTTACAGTGGAATTAAAAGACAATTCCAATGCCCCGTGGAAGAGACGTGGAAGTCACAGTAGCTTAACAAGATGGTTTTATTGCCCCTTGGAGGACTGGTGAAGGTCGCAGTGGAATAAAAAGACAATATCAATGTCCCTTGGAAGAGTGGTGGAGGTTACAGTGGAATAAAAAGACAATAATAATGCCCCTTAGAAGAGCTGTGGAGTTCAGAGTGGAATAACCAGACAGTTTTAACGCCTCTTGGAAGAGACGTGGTGGTCACAGTAACTTATCAAGACGGTTTTATTGCCCCCTGGTAGAGTGGTGGAGGTCGCAGTGGAGTTAAAAAACAATATCAATGCCCCTTGGAAGATTGGTGGAGGTTACAGTGGAATAAAAAAACAATATCAATGCCCCTTCGAAGACACGTGGAGGTCACAGTAGCTTAACAAGATGGTTTTAATGCCCCTTGGAGAGGGGTGGAGTGCGCAGTGGACTAAACAGACAATATCAATGCCCCTTGGAAGAGTGGTGGAGGTCGCAGTGGAATAAAAAGACAATGTCATTGCCCCTTGGAAGAGTGGTGGAGGTCAGAGTGAAATTACAAGACAATACAAATGCCCCTTGGAAGAGCTGTGGAGTTCAGAGTGGTTTAACCAGATGGTTTTAATGCCCCTTGGAAGAGACTTTGACGTGACAGTAGCTTAACAAGACCGTTTTAATGCCCCTTGGAAGAGTGGTGGAGGTGGTAGTTGATTAAAAAGACAATATCATTGCCCCTTGGAAGAGTGGTGGAGGTCGCAGTGGAATAAAAAGACAAAATCAATGCCTCTTGGAAGAGTGGTGGAGGTTACAGTGGAATAAAAAGACAATATCAATGCCCCTCGGAACAGCTGTGGAGTTCAGAGTGGTTTAATCAGACGGTTTTAATGCCCCTTGGAAGAGACGTGGAGGTCACAGTAGGTTAACAAGACTCTTTTAATGCTGCATGGAAGAGTGGTGGAGGTCGCAGTGGATTAAAAAGACAATATCAATGCCCCTTAGAAGAGAGGTTGAAGTTGCAGTGGAATAAAAAGACAATATCAATGCCCCTTGGAAGAGTGGTGGAGGTTAGAGTGGAATAAAAAGACAATATCAATGCCCCATGGAATAGACATGGACGTGACAGTAGCTTAACAAGACGGTTTTAATGCCCCTTGGAAGAGTGGTGGAGGTCGCAGTGGTTTAAAAAGACAATATCAATGCCCATTGGAAGAGTGGTTAAGGTCGCAGTGGAATAAAAAGATAAAATCAATGCCCCTTGGAAGAGTTTTGGAGGTTACAGTGGAAAAAAAAGACAATATCAATGTCCCTTGGAAGAGCTGTGGAGTTCAGAGTGGTTTAACCACACGGTTTAAATGCCCCTTGGAAGAGACGTGGAGGTCACAGTAGCTTAACAAGACTGTTTTAATGCCCGTGGAAGAGTGGTGGAGGTTACAGTGGAATAAAAGACAATATCATTGCCCCATGGAAGAGTTGTGGAGGTCACTGTAGCTTAACAAGATGGTCTTAATGCCGCTTGGAAGAGTGGTGGAGGTCGCAGTGGAATGAAAAGACAATGTCAATGCCCCCTTGGAAGAGTGGTGGAGGTTAGAGTGGAATAAAAAGACATTACCAATGCTCCTTGGAAGAGCTGTAGAGTTCAGAGTGGATTAAATTGATGGTTTTAATTCCCCTTGGAAGAGACGTGGAGGTAACAGTGGAATAAAAAGACAATATCAATGACTTGTGGAAGAGTGGTTGAAGTCTCAGTGGAATAAAAAGACAGTATCAATGCCCCTTGGAAGAGTGGTGGAGGTTAAAGTGGAATAAAAAGACAATATCAATGTCCCTTGGAAGAGTGGTGGAGGTCGCAGTGGAATAAAAAGACAATATTAATGCCCCTTGGAAGAGTGGTGGAGGTCGCAGTAAAATAAAAAGACAATACAAATGCCCCTTGGAAGAGTGGTGGAGGTTACAGTGGAATAAAAAGAGAATATCAATGCCCCTTGGAAGAGCTGTGGAGTTCACAGTGGTTTAACCAGTAGGTTTTAAGGCACCGTGGAATAGAAGTAGAGGTCACAGTAGCTAAACAAGACGGTTTTAATGCTTCTTGGAAGAGTGATGGAGGTCGCAGTGGATTAAAAAGGCAAAATCAATGCCCCTTGAAAGAGTGGTAGAGGTTACAGTGGAATAAAAAGACAATATCAATGCCTCTTGCAAGAGCTGTGGAGTTCAGAGTGGTTTAAATTGACGGTTTTAATGCCTCTTGGAAGAGACGTGGAGGTAACAGAAGCTTAACAAGACAGTTTTAATGCCCCTTGGAAGAGTGGTGGAGGTTACAGTCGAATAAAAATACAATATCAATGCCTCTTGGAAGAGCTGTGGAGTTCAGAGTGGTTTAACCAGACGGTTTTAATGCCCCTTTGAAGAGACTTGGAGGTCACAGTAGCTTATCAAAACTGTTTTAATGCCCCTTGGAAGAGTGGTGGAGGTCGCAGTGAATTATAAAGACAATATCAATGCCTCTTAGAAGAGTGGTGGAGGTCGCAGTGGAATTAAAGACAATATCAATTCCACTTGGAAGAGATGTGAAGGTCGCAGTGGAATAAAAGACAATATCAATGCCTCGTGGAAGAGACTTGGAGGTCACAGTAGCTTAACAAGATGGTTTTAATGCCCCTTGGAAGAGAGGTGGAGGTCGCAGTGGAAAAAAAAGACAGTATCAATGCCCCTTGGAAGAGTGGTGGAGGTTACAGTGTAATAAAAAGACAATATCATTGACCCTTGCAAGAGCTGTGGAGTTGAGAGTGGTTTAAATTGACGGTTTTAATGCCCCTTGGAAGAGACGTGGAGGTCACAGTAGATAAACAAGACTGTTTTAATGACCCTTGGAAGAGTGGTGGAGGTTGAAGTGGATTAAAAAGACAATGTCAATGCTCCTTGAAGTAGTGGTTGAGGTCTCAGTGGAGTAAAATGACAATATCAATGCCCTGTGGAAGAGACATGGAGGTCAAAGTAGCTTAACAAGACGGTTTAAATGCCCACTTGAAGAGTGGTGGAGGTCGCAGTGGAATAAAAAGACAATATTAATGTCCCTTGGAAGAGTCGTGGAGGTCGCAGTAAAATAAAAAGTCAATAACAATGCCCCTTGGAATAGTGGTGGAGGTTACAGTGGAATAAAAAGACTATATCAATGCCCTTGGAAGAGCTGTGGAGTTCATAGTGGTTTAACCAGAAGGTTTTAAGGCACTGTGGAATAGACGTGGAGGTCACAGTAGCTAAACAAGATGGTTTTAATGCTTCTTGGAAGAGAGATGGATGTCGCAGTGGATTAAAAAGACAAAATCAGTGCCCCTCGGAAGAGTGGTGGAGGTTACAGTGGAATGAAAAAACAATATCGATGCCTCTTGCAAGAACTGTGGAGTTCAGAGTGGTTTAAATTGAAAGTTTTAATGCCACTTGGAAGAGACGGGGAGGTCACAGTAGCTTAACAAGACGGATTTAATGCCCCATGGAAGAGTGGTGAAGGTCGCAGTGGAATAAAAAGACAATATCAATGCACCTTGGAAGAGTGGTGGAGGTTACAGAGGAATATAAAGACAATAATAATGCCCCTTAGAAGAGCTGTGGAGTTCAGAGTGGAATAACCAGACGGTTTTAACGCCTCTTAGAAGAGACGTGGTGGTCACAGTAACTTATCAAGATGGTTTTACTGCCCCCAGGTAGAGTGGTGGAGGTCGCAGTGGAGTTAAAAAACAATATCAATGCCCCTTGGAAGATTGGTGGAGGTTACAGTGGAATAAAAAGACAATATCAATGCCCCTTCGAAGACATGTCGAGGTCACAGTAGCTTAACAAGACGGTTTTAATGCCCCTTGGAAAGGGGTGGAGTGCGCAGTGGACTAAACAGACAATATCAATGCCCCTTGGAAGAGTGGTGGAGGTTAGAGTGAAATTACAAGACAATGTCAATGCCACTTAGAAGAGCTGTGGAGTTCAGAGTGGTTTAACCAGATGGTTTTAATGCCCCTTGGAAGGGACTTCGACGTCAGAGTAGCTTAACAAGACCATTTTAATGCCCCTTGGAAGAGTAGTGGAGGTCGCAGTGGATTAAAAAGACAATATCATTGCCCGTTGGAAGAGTGGTGGAGGTCGCAATGGAATAAAAAGACAAAATCAATGCCCCTTGGAAGAGTGGTGGAGGTCGCAGTGGAATAAAAAGACAATATGAATGCCTCGTGGAAGAGACATGGAGGTCACAGTAGCTTAACAAGACGGTTTAAATGCCCATTTGAAGAGTGGTGGAGGTCGCAGTGGAATAAAAAGACAATATCAATGCCCCTTGGAAGAGTGGTGGAGGTCGCAGTAAAATAAAAAGACAATATCAATGCCCATTGGAAGAGTGGTGGAGGCTACATTGGAATAAAAAGACAATATCAATGACCGTTGCAAGAGCTGTGGAGTTGAGAGTGGTTTAAATTAACGGTTTTAATGCCCCTTGGAAGAGACGTGGAGGTCACAGTAGATTAACAAGATGGTTTTAATGCCTCTTGGAAGAGAGGTGGAAGTCGCAGTGCAATAAAAAGACAATATCAATGCACTTTGCAAGCGCTGCGGAGATGAGAGTGGTTTAAATTGACGGTTTTAATGCCCCTTGGGAGAGATGTGGAGTTCACAGTAGATTAACAAGACTGTTTTAATGCCCCTTGGAAGAGTGGTGGAGGTCGAAGTGGATTAAAAAGACAATGTCAATGCTCCTTGAAGTAGTGGTGGAAGTCTCAGTTGAATAAAAAGACAATATCAATGCCCCTTGGAAGAGTGTTGGAGGTTACAGTGGAATTAAAAGACAATATCATTGCCCTGTGGAAGAGACATGGAAGTCATAGTAGCTTAACAAGATGGTTTTAATGTCCCATGGAAGAGTGGTGGAGGTCGCAGTGGAATAAAAAGACAATATCAATGCCCCTTCGAAGAGAGGTGGAGGTCGCAGTGGAATAAAAAGACAATATCAATGCCCCTCGGAAGAGTGGTGGACATTACATTGGAATAAAAAGACAATATCAATGCCCCTCGGAAGAGTGGTGGACATTACATTGGAATAAAAAGACAATATCAATGCCCCTCGGAAGAGTGGTGGAGGCTACATTGGAATAAAAAGACAATATCAATGCCCCTTGGATGAGTGGTGGAGGTTTCAGCGGAATAAAAAGACAATATCAATGGCCCGTGGAAAAGACGATGAGGTCACAGTAGTTTAGCAAGACGGTTTTAATGCCCCTTCGAAGAGTGGTGGAGGTCACAGTGGATTAAAAAGACAATATCAGTGCCCTTTGGAGTAGTAGTGTAGGTTGCAGTGGAATAAAAAGTCAATATCAATGCCCCTTGGACGAGTGGTGGATGTTACAGTGGAATTAAAAGACAATTCCAATGCCCCGTGGAAGAGACGTGGAGGTCACAGTAGCTTAACCCCTTAAGCCCCGCGGGTGGTTTGCACGTTAATGACCGGGCCAATTTTTACAATTCTGACCACTGTCACTTTATGAGGTAATTACTCTGGAACGCTTCAACGGATCCCCCTGATTCTGAGATTATTTTTTCGTGACATATTGTACTTCATGATTGTGGAAAAATTTCTTCGATATCACTTGCGTTTATTTGTGAAAAAAACGGAAATTTGGTGAAAATTTTGAAAATTGCAAAATTTGAATTTTTAAGCCCTGAAATCAGAGCGATATGTCACACAAAAGAGTTAATAAATAACCACATTTCCCACATGTCTACTTTACATCAGCACAATTTTGGAACCAAAATTTTTTTTTGTTAGGGAGCTATAAGGGTTAAAAGTTGACCAGCGATTTCTCATTTTTCCAACAAAATTTACAAAACCATTTTTTTAGGGACCACATCACATTTGAAGTCACTTTGAGAGGTCTTTATGACAGAAAATACCCAAAAGTGACACCATTCTAAAAACTGCACCCCTCAAGGTGCTCAAAACCACATTCAAGAGCTTTATTAACCCTTCAGGTGCTTCATAGGAATTTTTTGAATGTGGAAGAAAAAAATGAACATTTAACTTTTTTCACAAAAATGTTACTTTAGACCCAATTTTTTTTATTTTCACAGGGGTAACAATTAAAAATGGACCACAAAATTTGTTGTGCAATTTCCCCTGGGCACGCAGATACCCAATATTTGGGGAAAAAACACTGTTTGGGCGCACTGTAGGGCTCGGAAGGGAAGGAGCGCCATTTGACTTTTTGATTGTAAAATTTGCTTGAATAATTAGCGGACACCATGTTGCGTTTAGAGAGCCCCTGTGTGCCCAAACATTGGAGCTCCCCCACAAGTGACCCCATTTTGAAAACTAGACCCCCCAAGGCACCTATCTAGATGCATAGTGAGCAGCTGCAACCCCCAGGTGCTTCACAAATTGATTCGTAATAATGAAAAAGTGAAAAAAAAACCACTTTTTCATTGTTACGAATCAATTTGTGAAGCACCTGGGGGTTCCAACTGCTCACTATGCATCTAGATAGGTGCCTTGGGGGGTCTAGTTTCCAAAATGGGGTCACTTGTGGGAGAGCTCCAATGTTTGGGCACACAGGGACTCTCTAAATGCAACATGGTATCCGCTAACAAATTGAATGGAAAATCGGCTCAAATTGTTAGCGGACACCACATTGCGTTTGGAGAGCCCCTCTGTGCCCAAACTTTGGAGCTCCCCCACAAGTGACCCCATTTTAGAAACTAGACCCCCCAAGGCACCTTTCTAGATGCATAGTGAGCACTTGGAACCCCCAGGTGCTTCACAAATTGATTCGTAATAATGAAAAAGTGAAAAAAAAAACACTTTTTCATTTTTACGAATCAATTTGTGAAGCACCTAGGGGTTTCAACTGCTCACTATGCATCTAGATAGGTGCCTTGGGGGGTCTAGTTTCCAAAATGGGGTCACTTGTGGGGGAGCTCCAATGTTTGGGCACACAGGGACTCTCTAAATGCAAAATGGTATCCGCTAACAAATTAAATGGAAAATCGGCTCAAATTGTTAGCGGACACCACATTGCGTTTGGAGAGCCCCTCTGTGCCCAAACTTTGGAGCTCCCCCACAAGTGACCCCATTTTGGAAACTAGACCCCCCAAGGCACCTTTCTAGATGCATAGTGAGCACTTGGAACCCCCAGGTGCTTCACAAATTGATTCGTAATAATGAAAAAGTGAAAAAAAAAACACTTTTTCATTTTTATGAATCAATTTGTGAAGCACCTGGGGTTCCAAGTGCTCACTATGCATCTAGATAGGTGCCTTGGGGGGTCTAGTTTCCAAAATGGGGTCACTTGTGGGGGAGCTCCAATGTTTGGGCACACAGGGACTCTCCAAATGCAACATGATATCCGCTAACAATTTGAGCCCAAAATGGGGTCACTTGTGGGGGAGCTCCAATGTTTCGGCACACAGGGGCTCTCCAAACGCAACATGGCGTCCGCTAACAATTTGAGCCGAGTTTCCATTCAATTTGTTAGCGGACACCATGTCGCGTTTGGAGAGCCCGTGATGTGCCTAAACAGTGGAGCTCCCCCACAAGTGTCCCCATTTTGGAAACTATACCCCTCAAGGATTTTATTAAGGTGTATAGTGAACATTTTGAACCCAGATGTACGGCACATAATTTGTTTACATTAGGTCATCATATTGAATAAGTTGTCATTATTCTTGAGTGCAAGTGCTCGCTACTTGAGTTTGCATCGGGTACTCAGGTATGCACCATGTACAGCGTGTGCTCGAGTGACATGCTCGAGTCCCTGCTCCGCATGTTTCACGGTTATTAGACACCCAAAAAAAAACATGCGGGGATCGCTCGTGCATGGCAGGCAATCCCCGTAAAGTTTTTTGGCCGCGAAGCATATGGGGCAGAGACTCGAGCATGTCACTCAAATACCCACGATACTCAATGCATACCAGAGCACCCGATGCAAACTCAAGTAGCGAGCACTTGCTCTCAACACTAGTCGCCATATCGTCATCTTACTTTTGAAAAAAATCCCAACCCCAGCCCTAACCCTAGCACAACCCTAGCCCCAGCACAACCCTAGCCCCAGCACAACCCTAGCCCCAGCACAACCCTAGCCCCAAACCCAGCACTAACCCTAGCCCAATCCTAACCCAAGAGTTTATTTTTGACGCCATTCCTTGTGCAGTATAAGTGATTAGACGACTTTATTCTTCGGGTTGATGTGATTACAGCAATGCCAGAATCATATGGGGTTTTTATGACTGACAGCTGTCACACACTAAAAGACGCATTTTTTGTAAAATCTAGTTTTTGCATCGCCATATTTTGAGAGCTATAATTTTTCCAGATTTTGGCAGACAGTCATGTGACGGCTCGATTTTTGCGGGATGACTTGACGTTGTTATTGGTGCCATTTTCAGGCACGTGACATTTTTTGATCGCTTTCTATTCCGATTTTTGGGAGGCAGAATAAACAAAAACCAACAATTCAGGAATTGTTTTTTTTTTTTTTTTTTATTCTGTTCCGCGTGTGGTAAAATTGATGAGGTAGCTTTATTCTTCGGGTCAGTACGTTTACAGTGGTACCACATTTGTATCATTTTTCTATGTTTTGGCGCTTATACACAATAAAAGCTATTTTATAGAAAAAAATATTTTTTAGTATCGCTTTATTCTGAGAGCTATAACTTTTTTATTTTTCGGCTGATGGAGCTATATGGTGGCTTGTTTTTTGCGGGACGAGATGACGTTTTCAGCGGTATCATTTTTATTTATATGCGTCTTTTTGATCGCGTGTTATTCCACTTTTTGTTTGGCGGTATGGTGATAAAGCATTGTTTTTTGCTTCGTTTTTTTTTTTTTTTTTTACCGTGTTCACTGAAGGGGTTAACTAGTGGGACAGTTTTATAGGTCAGGTTTTTCCGGATGTGGCGATACCAAATATGTGTACTTTTATTGTTTTTTTTTTATTTTTTTTATAATAATATTTATTGATGGGTACATTATATTTTTATTTTTGGTGTATTATTTTTTTTATTTTTTTATAATATTTTTGCACTTTTTTTTTTTTTTTTTTTTCCACTTTCACACAGTTTATACACTTTATTACTTTGTCCCACTCTGGGACTTTCACTTTTTTTTTTCTGATCGCCTGCATGGCACAGGAATGGAGCACCATCCCTATGCCATGAAGGCTGTCAGAAATGCACAGTGTGAAGATTGCTTGGAGATGCACTGCGCATGTCCAAGCAATCTTCCTGCTCTCTGGTGACCCGGATGTTGTCATGACGACATCAGGTCGTCATGGCAACACCCAGGAAGCCTTTGCAGACTGCGCTGGAAGCCGGAAGAGGAGGTGAGTATCGCCGATCACCTCCCCTTGCCCCTGCAATGCCGCGATCGACTTCGATCGACTTCGATCGCAGCATCGCGGGGGTTAATGTGCTGGGAGCGGTGCAGGACCTGTCCCTGGACATAGTACCGGGTGTCAGCTGTGACAATCAGCTGACACCCGGCGGCGATCGCGCCCGCACAGCCTGTGTGCGCGCGCGATCGCGATGACGTACTAATACGGGTCTGGCTCTTAAGTCCTAGGGCACAGACGCGTATTAGTACGTCAGATGTTATTAAGGGGTTAACAAGATGGTTTTATTGCCCCTTGGAGGACTGGTGAAGGTCGCAGTGGAATAAAAAGACAATATCAATGCCCCTTGGAAGAGTGGTGGAGGTTACCGTGGAATAAAAAGACAATAATAATGCCCCTTAGAAGAGCTGTGGAGTTCAGAGTGGAATAACCAGATGGTTTTAACGCCTCTTGGAAGAGACGTGGTGGTCACAGTAACTTATCAAGACGGTTATATTGCCCCCTGGTAGAGTGGTGGAGGTCGCAGTGGAGTTAAAAAAAAATATCAATGCCCCTTGGAAGATTGGTGGAGGTTACAGTGGTATAAAAAGACAATATCAATGCCCCTTCGAAGACACGTGGAGGTCACAGTAGCTTAACAAGACGGTTTTAATGCCCCTTGGAGAGGGGTGGAGTGCGCAGTGGACTAAAAAGACAATATCAATGCCCCTTGGAAAAATGGTGGAGGTCGCAGTGGAATAAAAAGACAATGTCAATGCCCCTTGGAAGAGTGGTGGAGGTTAGAGTGAAATTACAAGACAATACAAATGCCCCTTGGAAGAGCTGTGGAGTTCAGAGTGGTTTAACCAGATGGTTTTAATGCCCCTTGGAAGAGACTTCGACGTCACAGTAGCTTAACAAGACCGTTTTAATGCCCCTTGGAAGAGTGGTGGAGGTAGCAGTGGATTAAAAAGACAATATCAATGCCCCTTGGAAGAGTGGTGGAGGTCGCAGTGGAATAAAAACTCAATATCAATGCCCCTTGGAAGAGTGGTGGAGGTTACAGTCGAATAAAAAGACAATATCAATGCTCCTTGGAAGAACTGTGGTGTACAGAATGGTTTAACCAGACGGTTTTAATGCCCCTTGGAAGAGACGTGGAGGTCACAGTAGCTTATCAAGACTGTTTTAAAGCCCCTTGGAGGAGTGGTAGAGGTCACAGTGGATTAAAAAGACAATATCAATGCCCCTTGGAAGAGTGGTGGTGGTTACAGTGGAATTTAAAGACAATATCAATGCCCCTTGGTAGAGTGGTGGAGGTTACAGTGGAATAAAAAGACAATATCTATGTCCCTTGGAAGAATGGTGGAGGTTACAGTGGAATAAAAAGACAATATCAATGCCCAGTGGAAGAGATGTGGAGGTCACTGTAGCTTAACAAGACAGTTTTAATGCCTCTTGGAAGCGTGGTGTAGTTCGCAGTGGAAGAAAAAACAATGTCAATGCCCTTTGGAAGAGTGGTGGAGGTTAGAGTTGAAGAAAAAGACAATACCAATGCCCCATGGAAGAGCTGTGGAGTTAAGATTGGTTTAATCAGATGGTTTTATTGCCCCTTGGAAGAGAATTGGAGGTCACAGTAGCTTAACAAGACGGTTTTAATGCCCCTTGGAAAAGTGGTGGAGGTCTCATTGGATTAAAAAGACAATATCAATGCCCCTTGGAAGAGTTGAGGAGGTCACAGTGGAATTAAAAAACAATATCAATGCCCCGAGGAAGGGAAGTGGAGGTCACAGTAGCTAAACAAGATGGTTTTAATGCCACTTGGAAGACTGGTGGAGGTCAGAGTGGATTAAAAAGACAATATAAATGCCCCTTGGAAGAGTGGTGGAGGTTACAGTGGAATAAAAAGTCAATATCAATGATCCGTGGAAGAGATGTGGAGGTCACAGTAGCTTAACAAGTTGGTTTTAATGCCCCTTGGAAGAGAGGTGGAGGTCGCAGTGGAATAAAAGGACAATATCAATGCCCTTTGGAAGAATGGTGGAGGCTACAGTGGAATAAAAAGACAATATCAATGACCCTTGGACGAGTAGTGGAGGTCGCAGTGGAATAAAAAGACAATATCAATGCCCATTGGAAGAGTGGTGGAGGTTCCAATTAAATAAAAAGACAATGCCCCTTTGAAGATCTGTGGAGTTCAGAGTGGTTTAACAATACGGTTTTAATGCCCCTTGGAAGAGACGTGGAGGTTACAGTAGCTTAAAATGACGGTTTTATGCCACAAGGAAGAGTGGTGGCGGTCGCACTGGATTAAAAAGACAATATTAATGCCCCTTGGAAGAGTGGTGGAGGTCACAGTGGAATAAAAAGACAATATTAATGCCCCTTGGAAGAGTGGTGGAGGTTACAGTGGAATAAAAAGACAATATCAATGCCCAGTGGAAGAGATGTGGAGGTCACTGTAGCTTAACAAGACAGTTTTAATGCCTCTTGGAAGCGTGGTGTAGGTCGCAGTGGAATAAAAAACAATGTCAATGCCCTTTGGAAGAGTGGTGGAGGTTAGAGTTGAAGAAAAAGACAATACCAATGCCCCATGGAAGAGCTGTGGAGTTAAGATTGGTTTAATCAGATGGTTTTATTGCCCCTTGGAAGAGAATTGGAGGTCACAGTAGCTTAACAAGACGGTTTTAATGCCCCTTGGAAAAGTGGTGGAGGTCTCATTGGATTAAAAAGACAATATCAATGCCCCTTGGAAGAGTTGAGGAGGTCGCAGTGGAATTAAAAAACAATATCAATGCCCCGTGGAAGGGAAGTGGAGGTCACAGTAGCTAAACAAGATGGTTTTAATGCCACTTGGAAGAGTGGTGGAGGTCACAGTGGATTAAAAAGACAATATCAATGCCACTTGGAAGAGTGGTGGAGGTTACAGTGGAATAAAAAGTCAATATCAATGCCCCTTGGAAGAGTGGTGGAGGTTACAGTCGAATAAAAAGACAATATCAATGCTCCTTGGAAGAACTGTGGAGTACAGAATGGTTTAACCAGACGGTTTTATTGCCCCTTAGAAGAGACGTAGAGGTCACAGTAGCTTATCAAGACTGTTTTAATGCCCCTTGGAAGAGTGGTGGAGGTCGCAGTGGTTTAAAAAGACAATATCACTGCCCCTTAGAAGAGTGGTGGAGGTTACATTTGAATAAAAAGACAATATCAATGCCCCGTGAAATAGACATGGAGGTTACAGCAGCTTAACAAGACAGTTTTAATGCCCCTTGGGAGAGTGGTGGAGGTCGCAGTGGAATAAAAAGACAATGTCAATGCCCCTTGGAAGAGTGGTGGAGGTTAGAGTGGAATTTAAAGACAATATCAATTCCCAGTGGAAGAGATGTTGAGGTCACTGTAGCTTAACAAGACAGTTTTAATGCCCCTTGGAAGAGTGGTGGAGGTCGCAGTGGAATAAAAAGACAATGTCAATGCCCCTTGGAAGAGTGGTGGAGGTTAGAGTGGAATAAAAAGACAATACCAATGCCCCTTGGAAGAGCTGTGGAGTACAGAATGGTTTAATCAGATGGTTTTAATGCCCATTGGAAGTGACGTGGAGGTCACAGTAGCTTAAAAAGACGTTTTTAAAGTCCCTTGGAAAAGTGGTGGAGATCGCAGTGGATTAAAAAGACAATATCAATGCCCTTTGGAAGAGTGGTGGAGGTTGCAGTGGAATAAAAAGACAATATCAATGCCCCTTGAAAGAATGATGGAGGTCGCAGTGGAATAGAAAGACAATGTCAATGCCCCTTGGAAGAGTGGTGGAGGTTAGAGTGGAATAAAAAGACAACACCAATGCCCCTTGGAAGAGCTGTGGAGTTCAGAGTGGTTTAACCAGATGGTTTTATTGCCCCTTGGAAGACACGGGGAGGTCACAGTAGCTTAACAAGACGGTTTTAATGCCCCTTGGAAGAGTGGTGGAGGTCGCAGTGGAATAAAAAGACAATATCAATGCCCCTTGAAAGAGTGGTGGAGGTTACAGTGAAATAAAAAGATAATATCAATGCCTCATGAAAGAGCTATGGAGTTCCGAGTGGTTTAACCAGATGGTTTTAATATCCCTTGGAAGAGTGGTGGAGGTCGCAGTGCATTAAAAAGACAATATCAATACCCCTTGGAAGAATGGTGTAGGTTACAGTGGAATAAAAAGACAATATCAATGCCCCTTGGAAGAGTGGTGGAGGTCGCAGTGGATTAAAAAGACAATATCAATGCCCCTTGGAAGAGTGGTGGAGGTCGCAGTGGAATAAAAAGACAAAATCAATGCCCCTTGGAAGAGTGGTGGAGGTTACAGTGGAATAAAAAGACAATATCAATGCCCCTCGGAAGAGCTGTGGAGTTGAGACTGGTTTATCCAGACGGTTTTAATGCCCCTTTGAAGAGACGTGGAGGTCACAGTAGCTTAACAAGACTGTTTTAATGCCCCTTGGAAGAGTGGTGGAGGTCGCAGTGGATTAAAAAGACAATATTAATGCCTGTTAGAAGAGAGGTTGAAATCGCAGTGGAATAAAAAGACAATATCAATGCCCCTTGGAATAGTAGTGGAGATCGCAGTGGAATAAAAAGATTGTATCAATGCCCCTTGGAAGAGTGGTGGAGGTGACAGTGGAATAAAAAGACAATATCAATGCCCCTTGGAAGAGCTGTGGAGTTCAGAGAAGTTAAACCAGACGGTTTTAATGCCCCTTGGAAGTGACGTGGAGGTCACAGTAGCTTAACAAAATGGTTTTAATGCCCCTTGGAAAAGTGTTGGAGATCGTAGTGGATTAAAAAGACAATATCAATGCCTCTTGGAAGAGTGGTGGAGGTCGCAGTGGAATAAAAAGACAATATCAATGCCCCTTCTAAGAGTGGTGAAGGTTACAGTGGAATAAAAAGACAATATCAATGCCCCGTGAAAGAGACGTGGATGTCACAGTAGCTTAACAAAACGGTTTTAATGCCCCTTGGAAGAGAGGTGGAAGTCGCAGTGGAATAATAAGACAATATCAATGCCCCTTGGAAGAGTGCTGGAGGTTACAGTGGAATAAAAAGACAATATCAATGCACTTTGCAAGAGCTGCGGAGATGAGAGTGGTTTAAGTTGACGGTTTTAATGCCCCTTGCAAGAGACGTGGAGTTCACAGTAGATTAACAAGACTGTTTTCATGCCCCTTGGAAGAGTGGTGGACGTCGAAGTGGATTAAAAAGACAATGTCAATGCTCCTTGAAGTAGTGGTGGAAGTCTCAGTTGAATAAAAAGACAATATCAATGCCCCTTAGAAGAGTGGTGGAGGTTACATTGGAATAAAAAGGCAATATCAATGACCCGTGGAATAGACATGGAGGTCACAGCAGCTTAATAAGACAGTTTTAATGCCCCTTGGGAGAGTGGTGGAAGACGCAGTGGAATAAAAAGACAATATCAATGCCCCTTGGAAGAGTGCTGGAGGTTACAGTGGAATAAAAAACAATATCAAAGCCCCTTGCAAGAGCTGTGGAGTTGAGAGTGGTTTAAATAGACGGTTTTAATGCCCCTTTTAAGAGACATGGAGGTCACAGTAGATTAAGAAGACTGTTTTAATGCCCCTTGGAAGAGTGGTGGAGGTCGCAGTGGAATAAAAATACAATATCAATGCCCCTTGGAAGATTGATGAAGGTTACAGTGGAATAAAAAGACAATATCAATGCCCCGTGGAAGAGATGTGGAGGTCACTGTAGCTTAACAATATGGTTTTAATGCCCCTTGGAAGAGTGGTGGAGGTTAGAGTGGAATAAAAAGACAATACAAATGCCCCTTGGAAGAGCTGTGGAGTTCAGAGTGGTTTAACCACATGGTTTTAATGCCTCTTGGAAGAGAATTCGACGTCACAGTAGCTTAAAAAGACTGTTTTAATGCCCCTTGGAAGAGTGGTGGAGGTAGCAGTGGATTAAAAAGACAATATCAATGCCCCTTAGAAGAGAGGTGGAAGTCGCAGTGGAATAAAAATACATTGTCAATGCCCCTTGGAAGGTTGGTGGAAGTTAGAGAGGAATAAAAAGACAATACAAATGCCCCTTGGAAGAGCTGTGGCGTTCAGAGTGGTTTAACCAGATGGTTTTAATGCCCTTGGAAGAGAAGTCGACGTCACAGTAGCATAACAAGACGGTTTTAATGCCCCTTGGAAGAGTGGTGGAGTTCGGAGTGGATTAAAAAGACAATATCAATGCCCCTTGGAAGAGTGGTGGAGGTTGCAGTGGAATAAAAAGACAATATCAATGATCCGTGGAAGGGACGTGGAGGTCACAGTAGATTAACAAGACTGTTTTAATGCCCCTTGGAAGAGTGGTGGAGGTCGCAGTGGAATAAAAAAACAATATCAATGCCCCTTGGAAGATTGGTGGAGGTTACAGTGGAATAAAATGACAATATGAATGCCCCGTGGAAGAGATGTGGAGGTCACTGTAGCTTAACAATTTGGTCTTAATGCCCCTTGGAAGAGTGGTGGAGGTCGAAGTGGAATAAAAAGACAATGTCAATGCCCCTTGGAAGAGTGGTGGAGGTTAGAGTGGAATAAAAAGACAATACAAATTCCCCTAGGAAGAGCTGTGGAGTTCAAAGTGGTTTAACCAGATGGTTTTAATGCCCCTTGGAAGAGAAGTCGACGTCACAGTAGCATAAGAAGACGGTTTTAATGCCCCTTGGAAGAGTGGTGGAGTTCGCAGTGGATTAAAAAGACAATATCAATGCCCCTTGGAAGAGTGGTAGAGGTCGCAGTGGAATAAAAAGACAATATCAATGACTCGTGGAAGGGACGTGGAGGTCACAGTAGCTTAACAAGACGGTTTTAATGCCCCTTGGAAAAGTGGTGGAGGTTGCAGGGGATTAAAAAGACAATAACAATGCCCATTGGAAGAGTGGTGGAGGTCACAGTGGAATAAAAAGACAAAATCAATTCCCATTGGAAGAGTGGTGGAGGTTACAGTGGAATATAAAGACAATATCAATGCCCCTTGGTAGAGCTGTGGAGTTCAGAGTGGTTTAACCAGATGGTTTTAATGCCCCTTGGAAGAGACGTGGAGGTCACAGTAGCTTAACAAGACTGTTTTAATGCCCCTTGGAAGAGAGGTGGAAGTCGCAGTGGAATAAAAAGACAGTGTCAATGCCACTGGGAAGAGTGGTGGAGGTTACAGTGGAATAAAATGACAATATCAATGCCCCGTGGAATAGACATGGACGTGACAGGAGCTTAACAAAACGGCTTTAATGCCCCTTGGAAGAGTGGAGGAGGTTGCAGTGGATTAAAAAGACAATATCAATGCCCATTGGAAGAGTGGTAGAGGTTGCAGTGGAATAAAAGGACAAAATCATTGCCCCTTGGAAGAGTGTTGGAGGTTGCAGTGGATTAAAAAGACAATATCAAAGCCCATTGGAAGAGTGGTAGAGGTCGCAGTGAAATAAAAAGTCAAAATCAATGACCCCTTGGAAGAGTGGTGGAGGTTACAGTGGAAAAAAATTACAATATCATTACCCCATGGAAGAGTTGTGGAGGTCACTGTAGCTTAACAATATGGTCTTAATGCCCCTTGGAAGAGTGGTGGAGGTCGCAGTGGAATAAATAGACAATGTCATTGCCCCTTGGAAGAGTGGTGGAGGTTAGAGGGGAATAAAAAGACTATACCAGTGCTCCTTGGAAGAGCTGTGGAGTTCAGAGTGGTTTAAATTGACGGTTTTAATGCCCCTTGGAAGAGACGTGGAGGTCACAGTGGAATAAAAAGACAATATCAATGCCCCTTGGAAGAGTGGTGGAGGTTGCAGTGGATTAAAAAGACAATATCAATGCCCCTTAGAAGAGTGGTGGAGGTTACATTGGAATAAAAAGACAATATCAATGCCCCGTGGAATAGACATGGAGGTTACAGCAGCTTAGCAAGACAGTTTTAATGCCCCTTGGGAGAGTGGTGGAAGACGCAGTGGAATAAAAAGACAATATCAATGCCCCTTGGAAAAGTGCTGGAGGTTACAGTGGAATAAAATACAATATCAAAGCCCCTTGCAAGAGCTGTGGAGTTGAGAGTGGTTTAAATTGACGGTTTTAATGCCCCTTGGAAGAGACGTGGAGGTCACAGTAGATTAACAAGACTGTTTTAATGCCCCTTGGAAGAGTGGTGGAGGTCGCAGTGGAATAAAAAAACAATATCAATGCCACTTGGAAGATTGGTGGAGGTTACAGTGGAATAAAAAGACAATATCAATGCCCCGTGGAAGAGATGTGGAGGTCACTGTAGCTTAACAATTTGGTCTTAATGCCCCTTGGAAGAGTGGTGGAGGTCGCAGTGGAATAAAAAGACAATGTCAATGCCCCTTGGAAGAGTGGTGGAGGTTAGAGTGGAATAAAAAGACAATACAAATTCCCCTAGGAAGAGCTGTGGAGTTCAGAGTGGTTTAACCAGATGGTTTTAATGCCCCTTGGAAGAGAAGTCGAAGTCACAGTAGCATAACAAGACGGTTTTAATGCCCCTTGGAAGAGTGGTGGAGTTCGCAGTGGATTAAAAAGACAATATCAATGCCCCTTGGAAGAGTGGTGGAGGTCGCAGTAGAATAAAAAGACAATATCAATGCCCCGTGGAAGGGACGTGAAGGTCACAGTAGCTTAACAAGACGGTTTTAATGCCCATTGGAAGAGTGGTGGAGGTTGCAGGGGATTAAAAAGACAATAATAATTCCCATTGGAAGAGTGGTGGAGGTCGCAGTGGAATAAAAAGACAAAATCAATGCCCCTTGGAAGAGTGGTGGAGGTTACAGTGGAATAAAAAGACAATATCAATGCCCCTTGGAAGAGCTGTGGAGTTCAGAGTGGTTTAACCAGACGGTTTAATTGCCACTTGGAAGAGACGTGGAGGTCACAGTAGCTTAACAAGACTGTTTTAATGCCCCTTGGAAGAGTGGTGGAGGTCGCAGTGGATTAAAAAGACAATATCAATGCCCCTTAGAAGAGAGGTGGAAGTCGCAGTGGAATAAAAAGACAATGTCATTGCCACTTGGAAGAGTGGTGGAGGTTACAGTGGAATAAAAAGACAATATCAATGCCCCGTGGAATAGACATGGACGTGACAGTAGCTTAACAAGACGGCTTTAATGCCCCTTGGAAGAGTGGTGCAGGTTGCAGTGGATTACAAAAGACAATATCAATGCCCATTGGAAGAGTGGTTGAGGTAGCAGTGGAATAAAAAGACAAAATCAATGCCCCTTGGAAGAGTGGTGGAGGTTACAGTGGAATAAAAAGACAATATCAATGCCCCATGGAAGAGTTGTAGAGGTCACTGTAGCTTAACAAGATTGTCTTAATGCCCCTTGGAAGAGTGGTGGAGGTCGCAGTGGAATAAATAGACAATGTCAATGCCCATTGGAAGAGTGGTGGAGGTCACAGTGGAATAAAAAGACAAAATCAATGCCCTTTGGAAGAGTGGTGGAGGTTACAGTGGAATAAAAAGACAATATCAATGCCCTTTGGAAGAGCTGTGGAGTTCAGAGTGGTTTAACCAGACGGTTTAATTTCCACTTGGAAGAGACGTGGAGGTCACAGTAGCTTAACGAGACTGTTTTAATGCCCCTTGGAAGAGTGGTGGAGGTCGCAGTGGATTAAAAAGACAATATCAATGCCCCTTAGAAGAGAGGTGGAAGTTGCAGTGGAATAAAAAGACAATGTCATTGCCACTTGGAAGAGTGGTGGAGGTTACAGTGGAATAAAAAGACAATATCAATGCCCCGTGGAATAGACATGGACGTGACCGTAGCTTAACAAGACGGCTTTAATGCCCCTTGGAAGAGGGTGCAGGTTGCAGTGGATTACAAAGACAATATCAATGCCCATTGGAAGAGTGTTTGAGGTAGCAGTGGAATAAAAAGACAAAATCAATGCCCCTTGGAAGAGTGGTGGAGGTTACAGTGGAATAAAAAGACAATATCAATGCCCAATGGAAGAGTTGTGAAGGTCACTGTAGCTTAACAAGATTGTCTTAATGCCCCTTGGAAGAGTGGTGGAGGTCGCAGTGGAATAAATAGACAATGTCAATGCCCATTGGAAGAGTGGTGGAGGTTAGAGTGGAATAAAAAGACTATACCAGTGCTCCTTGGAAGAGCTGTGGAGTTCAGAGAGGTTTAAATTGACGGTTTTAATGCCCCTTGGAAGAGACGTGGAGGTCACAGAGGATTAAAAAGACAATATCAATGCCCCTTGGAAGAGTGGTGGAGGTCGCAGTGGATTAAAAAGACAATATCAATTGCCCTTGGAAGAGTGGTGGAGGTCGCAGTGGAATAAAAATACAATATCAATGCCCCGTGGAAGGGACGTGGAGGTCACAGTAGCTTCACAAGACGGTTTTAATGCCCCTTGGAAGAGAGGTGGAGGTTGCAGTTGATTAAAAAGACAATATCAATGCCCCTTGGAAGAGTGGTGGAGGTCGCAGTGGAATAAAAAGACAATATCAATGCCGCTTGGAAGAGTGGTGGATGTTACAGTCGAATAAAAAGACAATATCAATGACTCTTGTAAGAGCTGTGGAGTTCAGAGTGTTTAACCAGATGATTTTAATGCCCCTTAGAAGAGACGAGGAGGTCACAGTAGCTTAACAAGACTGTATTAATGCCCCTTGGAAGAGTGGTGGAGATCGTTGTGGATTTAAAAGACAATATCAATGCCCCTTAGAAGAGCGCTGGAGGTCGCAGTGGAATAAAAAGACAATATCAATGCCCCTCGGAAGATTGGTGGAGGTTACAGTGGAATAAAAAAACAATATCAATGCCCCTTGGAAGAGTGGTGGAGGTTACAGTGGAATAAAAAGACAATATCAATGCCCTGTGTAAGAAACTTGTAAGTCACAGTCGCTTAACAAGACGGTTTCAATGCCCCTTGGAAGAGTCGTGGACGTCGCAGAGAAATAAAAAGACAATATCAATGCACTTGGAAGAGTGCAGAAGGTTACAATGGAATAAAAAGACATTGTCAATGCCCCTTGGAAGATATGTGGAGCTCAGAGCGGTTTAACCAGACGGTTTTAATGACCCTTGGAAGAGACTTGGAGGTCACAGTAGCTTAACAAGACGGTTTTAATGCCCCTTGGAAGAGTGGTGGAGGTCGCAATAGAATAAAAAGACAATATCAATGCCCCGTGCAAGGGACGTGCAGGTCACAGTAGCATAACAAGACGGTTTTAATGCCCATTGGAAGAGTGGTGGAGGTCGCAGTGGAAAACAGAGACAATATCAATGCCCCTTGGAAGAGTGGTGGAGGTTACAGTCGAATAAAAAGACAATATCAATGCCTCTAGGAAGAGCTGTGGAGTACAGAGTGGTTTAACCAGATGGTTTAATGCCCCTTGGAAGAGACGTGGAAGTCACAGTAGCTTATCAAGACTGTTTTAATGCCCCTTGGAAGAGTGGTAGAGGTCTCAGTGGAATAAAAAGACAATATCAATTCCCCTTGGAAGAGATGTGGATGTCGCAGTGGAATAAAAAGACAATATCAATGCCTCGTGGAAGAGACTTGGAGGCCACAGTAGCTTAACAAGATGGTTTTAATACCCCTTGGAAGAGAGGTGGAGGTCGCAGTTTAATAAAAAGACAATATTAATGCCCCTTGGAAGAGTGGTGGAGGTTACAGTGGAATAAAAAGACAATATCAATGACCCTTGGAAGAGTGGTGGAGGTCGCAGTGGAATAGAAAGACAATATTAATGCCCCTTGGAAGAGTGGTGGAGGTCGCAGTAAAATAAAAAGACCATATCAATGCCCCTTGGAAGAGTGGTGGAGGTTACAGTGGAATAAAAAGACAATATCAATGCCCCTTGCAAGAGCTGTGGATTTCACAGTGGTTTAACCTGAAGGTTTTAAGGCACCGTGCCGCTACTTTCTCTCATTGGGAGCCCGCCAGAAACGGGGGGCCACTGGTTGAGGTCGCCGGCCCTGGAAGTCTCCAAAGTCGCAGCTATTCTATCCCAGGCGGGCGGAGAAGGAAGGGTGAGGCTGTGTAATGTTGTACCATCTTGGGTATTTGCTGGGACTGTTCTGTGTGTTTATTGTCCGCTTTGTGGTTCAATAAAGTATTGCCACACTTTTTACCCTCACCCTACATTGTCTGAGAAGCGTTACGCCCACATAAGATCCCGGATCTTCACACAGACTACCCTGCATTGCAACATTTCATCAAATTTTCTTTGTCATCCACGACCCGGAAAATTAGCTATAGTGCCATGGGTTATAAACCTCTTGATTATGTTGCACACCATGGACAAAGGAACATCAATCTGGAGATTGTAGATCATTTTCAAACCAATTTTGGTTCTCAAGTCCTCAGACAGTTCTCTTTCTGCTCTCAATGCTTAGTGTGGCACACAATGCAAAGACTGAGGCAACTTCTTCCCTTTTTATCGGGTTTCAGATGTGATTTTCATATTACCCACACCTGTTACTTGCCATATGTGAGTGTGAACGAGAGTCACATGCTTGAAACAAACTTGTTTACCCACAGTTTTGGAAAGGTGCCAACAAATTTGTCCATCCCATTTTTGGGGGTTTTATGTGAAATGATGTCCAATTTAACTTTTTTTTTTTCTTTTTTTTTTTTGTTGTTCCAATCCAAACAAATGAAGTACACATGTGTATAACAAAACATGTGTAATTGCAATAATTTTCTGGGAAAAATACTAGATTTTCTGGGACAATGTCAAGGTTGACAACACTTGCAGCCATGACTGTATAATGAATATAATTTCTCTGGTTACCTAGTTAGACTACCTATCTCACCCTATCCCGATCTATGTATATGCATACGGATATTGAAGATAGAAAGATTTAGGGAGTAAATAACATGGAAAATGCATTTAGTTAACATATAGATAATACAGTGCTGGCCAAAAGTATTGGCACCCCAGCAATTCTGTCAGATAATACTCAGTCTCTTCCTGAAAATGATTGCAATCACAAATTCTTTGGTATTATTCTCTTCATTTAATTTGCTTGCAAGGAAAAAACACAAAAGAGAATGAAGCAAAAATCAAATCATTGATCATTTCACACAAAACTCCAAAAAAGGGCCGGACAAAAGTATTGGCACCCTCAGCCTAATACTTGGTTGCACAACCTTTAGCCAAAATAACTGCGAACAACCGCTTCCGGTAACCATCAATGAGTTTCTTACAATGCTCTGCTGGAATTGTAGACCATTCTTCTTTGGCAAACTGCTCCAGGTCCCTGATATTTGAAGGGTGCCTTCTCCAAACTGCCATTTTGAGATCTCTCCACAGGTGTTCTATGGGATTTAGGTCTGGACTCATTGCTGGCCACCTTAGAAGTCTCCAGTGCTTTCTCTAAAACCATTTTATAGTGCTTTTGGAAGTGTGTTTTGGGTCATTGTCCTGCTGGAAGACCCATGACCTCTGAGGGAGACCCAGCTTTCTCACACTGGGCCCTACATTATGCTGAAAAATTTGTTGGTAGTCTTCAGACTTCATAGTGCCATGCACACGGTCAAACAGTCCAGTGCCAGAGGCAGCAAAGCAACCCCAAAACATCAGGGAACCTCCGCCATGTTTGACTTTAGGGACTGTGTTCTTTTCTTTGAATGCCTCTTTTTTTTCCCTGCACACTCTATGTTGATGCTTTTTCCCAAAAAGCTCTACTTTTGTCTCATCTGACCAGAGAACATTCTTCCAAAACATTTTAGGCTTTCTCAGGTAAGTTTTGACAAACTCCAGCCTGGCTTTTTTATGTCTCGGGGTAAGAAGTGGGGTCTTCCTGGGTATCCTACCATACAGTCCCTTTTCATTCAGATGTCGACGGATAGTATGGGTTGACACTGTTGTACCCTCGGACTGCAGGGCAGCTTGAACTTGTTTGGATGTTAGTCGAGGCTCTTTATCCACCATCCGCACAATCTTGCGTTGAAATCTCTCGTCAATTTTTCTTTTCCGTCCACATCTAGGGAGGTTAGCCACAGTGCCATGGGCTTTAAACTTCTTGATGACACTGCGCACGGAAGACACAGGAACATTCAGGTCTTTGGAGATAGACTTGTAGCCTTGAGATTGCTCATGCTTCCTCACAATTTGGTTTCTCAAGTCCTCAGACAGTTCTTTGGTCTTCTTTCTTTTCTCCATGCTCAATGTGGTACACACAAGGACACAGGACAGATGTTGAGTCAACTTTAATCCATGTTAACTGGCTGCAAATGTGATTTAGTTATTGCCAACACCTGTTAGGTGCCACAGGTAAGTTACAGGTGCTGTTAATTACACGAATTAGAGAAGCATCACATGATTTTTCAAAGGGTGCCAATACTTTTGTCCACCCCCTTTTTTAGGTTTGGTGTGGAATTATATCCAATTTGGCTTTAGGACAATTCTTTTTGTGTTTTTTTCATTGAAGACAAATTAAATGAAGAGTATAATATCAAAGAATTTGTGATTGCAATCATTTTCAGGAAGAAGCTGAGTATTATCTGACAGAATTGCAGGGGTGCCAATACTTTTGGCCAGCACTGTAGATAGCTAGATATGTAGAGATAGATACTAGAAATTATATCTATCTCCGAGGAGTTTGTGAGTTGTTTAAATAGCACCATTCTGATGGAAAAAAAGTATATACATAAAAAGGGGGGCCATTGCGAAATTTGGTAAATAGTGTGGACACTGGATTAAATGCCCAGCGGTAGTGTCGTAGGTATTAGCAAGAGATGTCATATTTAACTTACTTCTCCTTTAAAAACGAACCAATATTTCAGATCTGAAACACCTTACTGTTTGTTCCACATGTTTAAACTGTTGTCTAGTTATTGTACTCGATATATTAAAATGTGAGTTCAGATAAGTGAGAGGGAAGGGTGTGAGGAATCCTATGACAGGCATTGTATTCCTGTCATAAACAATGATTGATACAAAATTGTACTCAATTTGTTGGGATTATATAATATGATTATTTTTATCAACCAATTTGTAAGATGTAAAAGTTTGCCCAATAAAAATGTTTTTGATAAATTAAAAAAACGCAAATCTGATTTTGTCCCCACAGGCGTCATTTTTGTATCATCGGCGTCTCTGCATCCTGATAGGCAGAGACGCCGCCCCCCTTACCACTGCGCTCCTAGCCCGGCGTCTTCCTGCTCCCCTGCTGCTGCTGTCGGCGCGCGCAGCTTCCTGGGCACTGGGCTTAGGGCACGTGCGCTTCCTCCCTCTTAAAGGGGCCGAGTGCCGTTCTAAAGAGTCCCCGACCAATGACCGAAGGACCTCTCATATATAAGGCACCTCCTCCAAAATGGAGGTGTCGGTGCAAGGTTGTTGCTCTGTGTACTAAACTCTGCTTCAACCCTCAGGTCCCGCTGCCAGTCTGACTACCAGTCCAGTCCGCTAGCCTGACTACCAGTCCAGCCCGACAGTCTGCTTACAGCCCAGTCCGCCAGTCTGTCTATGGGCTTGGCCAGTCCACTTATACGGAGCCTTTACCTGCTACCTGTCTCCGCCAGCTAGTATACACTCCAGCCCAACAGTCTGCCTACGGTGCAACCCGCCAGTCTGTCTATGGGCTTGGCCAGTCTGTTTACCCGGAGAACTTACCAGTAACCTGTGGTGCCTGCCAGCCAGCCTACCTGGAGGCTCCTGCCTGTTACCTGTTGTGCTCACGAGCCTGCCTACCTGGAGGCTCCTGCCTGTTACCTGCCGTGCCTACCAGCCTGTCTACCTGGAGGCTCCTGCCTGTTACCCGTGGTGTCAGCCAGTTCATCTATCCGGACCACCCATCAGCCTGCCTGCCGTATGTTATGTTCTGCTACCAGAGCTAAGGAAAGGGAGGAGATCTGTCCCTACGATAGAACTCAGCTTAATCCCTACGATGTAACAGGGGATCTGATCCTGCGATCAGACCTGCTAAAGTCCTAAGCTAGTCTGTACGGAGACCTATAGATGTGGGGAGGGAATCCCTACAAGTACTAAGGACTGGGAGGAATATGGGACACCTCCTAACAGAAATAGTAGCAGACAGACGAACAAACAAAATATATAGAACATAGAGGTCAGTAGACCAAGCAAACTAACAGAGCAAGACACAGAGCACAGGCTAGCTAGAAAGTAGATATACAATGAAGTCCAGCAAAGCCAGAAGGGCGGAGCAGGATTAAATAGGCCAACAAGGTCATGTGACCAGCAAAGGAAAAAAGACCTAAGAGCAAGGTTCTAACAGTACCCCCCCTTCTAAGAGGATCCTTCGGATCCTCTAGGACCAGGCTTATCAGGAAATCTCCTGTGAAACGCTCTGATAAGTCTGGACGCGGAAACATCATCCGACCTCACCCAAGAGTTATCCTCGGGACCGAAACCTTTCCAGGCCACAAGATACTGCAAACTACCTCTATACCGTCTAGAGTTAAGGATGCGAGAAATTTCATATTCCCCGTCCTCCACCACCGGAGGAACAGAGGCAGAGGCGTCACAATCCGATACAACAGCTTTTTTCAACAGAGAGACATGAAATACCGGATTAATTCTCCAGGAGGTAGGAACCTCCAACCTAACAGCAGATTGGTTGACAACCTGAAGCACCTTAAAGGGCCCTACAAACTTGGGACCCAATTTCTTTGAAGGAATCCTCAACCGCAGATTCCTAGAGGACAACCAAACCATGTCACCAACAGCGAACAAAACCTCCTGTCGTTTCCTATCAAAGTAGTCTTTAGATTTTCTGTTGGCCTCCTGAAGATTACCACGCACATCCGTCCAAACTCTCTCCAAATCACCGGAAAAATTCTCCTCCTCAGGCACGGCAGATCCCAACTTGGAGAACGACCCAAACGACGGATGTCTCCCAGAACAACAAAAAAAAGGCGAACAACCAGCAGAAGAAGATGTATGATTGTTCAGAGCAAATTCAGCAAGTGGCAGAAACTCAGACCACCCCTCTTGATTGTCTGCCACAAAACAACGCAAGAACTGCTCAACATCCTGATTTTTCCTTATTGTCTGGCCATTAGATTCAGGATGATATCCGGACGAGAACGACAAATGAATTCCCAACCTATCACAAAAGGCACGCCAAAAACGAGCCACGAACTGAGGACCCCTATCAGAAACAATGTCAGTAGGAACGCCATGAAGTCTGACAATTTCCTTGACAAAGGCCTTAGCGAGAGTTTTAGCGCAGGGCAGTTTGACGAAAGGAACCAAGTGACACATCTTGCTAAAACGGTCCACGACCACCCAGATGACAGTAAAACCCTCAGAGGGGGGAAGGTCAGTTATAAAGTCCATAGCCAAATGTGTCCAAGGAGCACTGGGAACCTCCAAAGGACAAAGCAACCCCGCAGCAGGAGTATGTGAGGACTTAGATCTAGCACATATAGTACATTGACGCACCCACTTAATGACTTCCTTCTGCCATCCAGGCCACCAAAAACTGCGACCCACTAGTCTCTTGGTCTCAGAGATTCCGGGATGACCTGCCAACCGAGATTCGTGACACTCAACGAACAAATCTCTCCTAAAGGTCCCAGGCACAAACAACCTCCCATGAGGAGTGTTAGAAGGGGCATTCTCCTGTGCTTTAAGAATCTCATTTTCCAAAACGGAGTCCAAAGCAGCTATCACAACACCTTCTTGTAAAATGTTCTCCTCTTTCTCAGCACCGACTATGGGAGAAAAACTGCGAGACAAGGCATCCGCCTTAACATTCTTAGTACCAGGGATGTAAGTAACGGAGAAATTAAACCGCGAGAAAAACAGTGCCCACCTAGCCTGACGGGCATTCAGGCGCTTGGCAGCATCAAGATATATCAGATTTTTATGATCCGTAAGAACCTGAACGGGAAATTCCGCACCTTCCAAGAAGTGGCGCCAGTGTTCAAATGCGAGTTTAATAGCCAATAATTCCCGATTACCAATATCGTAATTCAGTTCAGTCTCCGAAAATTTTTTTGAAAAAAAGGCACAGGGATGTAATCCATCCCCGTTATCCTGAGACAATACTGCGCCAACCCCCACAGAGGAAGCATCAACCTCAACCAAAAACGGCCTAGTAACATCAGGCTGCATAAGGATGGGAGCAGAGGTGAACCTCTCCTTGAGATACACAAAAGCTTCAATGGCCTCAGAAGACCACTGAACTGCATCAGCACCTTTCCTGGTGAGATCAGTCAGAGGTTTGACAATACTAGAAAAATTTTTTATGAATTTTCTATAGTAATTGGCGAAACCCAAAAACCTCTGTATCGATTTCAAACCAATAGGCCTAGGCCATTCCTGCACAGCCTGAACCTTAACCGGATCCATCTCAAAACCTTTGCTGGAGATAATGTAGCCCAAAAAACTAATTCTCTGCACAGCGAACTCACATTTCTCCAGCTTAGCAAAAAGCGAATTGTCCATTAATAACTGTAATACCTCACGCACGCTCCGCCAATGAGACTCCAGATCTGGCGAATAAATCAAAATGTCATCCAAATACACAACCACATTTTTACCGATCAAAGGTCTAAGGATCTCATTAATCAGATTCTGAAAAAATGCAGGAGCATTAGTAAGACCAAAAGGCATAACCAGATTCTCAAAATGACCCACAGGAGTGTTAAAAGCAGTCTTCCATTCATCACCCTCCTTCATGCGCAACAGATTGTATGCCCCCTTAAGGTCAATTTTAGAGAACCACTTGGCCCCCAATAACTGGTTAAACAGATCAGGAATCAATGGCAGTGGGTAAGGATTGCGTACTGTAATTTTGTTAATCTCACGAAAATCCAGACAAGGACGTAAACCGCCGTCCTTTTTTTTTACAAAAAAAAATCCAACCGCCACAGGAGACTTAGAGGGCCTAATGTGACCGGCGGCCAAACTTGTCTGTATGTATTCCTCCAAAGCCTTCCTCTCAGGAATAGTAAGGTTAAATAAATGACTTTTAGGAAGAGTCGCTCCAGGGACAAATTCAATAGAACAATCATAGTCTCTATGGGGAGGCAAAACCTGTGATTCTTTCTCAGAAAAAACTCTCCAAAAATCCTGAATAGGAACAGGCAATTCTCCCCTATCCAAAGCTGCAATACGCCCGTTACAACACTTGTCATAACATTTATGGCTCCAGGATTTAATTTCACTGGTAGACCAATCCAGTACAGGATTGTGAAATTTTAACCAGGGCAATCCCAATATTACTGGAGAAGGCAAGTTATTCAACACTACCAAATCCAATTTCTCATGGTGAACACCATTAATAGTGAGAGGAAATTCACAGACCTTGAGAGTAATATTCTTCAAAGGGGAACCATCCACAGAAACCACAGCAATGGGGGATGATAAAGGTTCAGGTTTTAAATTGAGTCTTTCCACGAATCCCCCATCAATTACATTCAGTGTAGACCCGCAATCAACAAACACCCGAAATTCCATTAATTTTTTCTGAGCAATCGTGGAAGCAGCTAAAAATATACCCTTGGAATTTAAACAGGCAATACGGGCGTGACTGACCATTTTTTTTTCTTTCTTCATACGAAGCTCACAGCCTTTAATCAAATGACCAGATTTTCCGCAATAGAAACACAAGCCTTCAGAAAAGCAACGATGTTTTTCTTGAGAGCGAGGTGCCACCGATCCAATCTCCATCGGTTCACCACTGTTAGCACACACATTCTCATAACCAGAAACTGACATAGCAGAGGATTTGCTCTCATTAACCCTTGCACGCAGTCTTCTATCCACCCGTATAGCTAATTGCATAGCCTGTTGCAAATCTTCAGGTGTAGGATAAGCAATTAGCAGGTCTTTAACCCTTTCACTGAGCCCAGCAAGAAATAGACTTTTCAGAGCAGAATCGTTCCACCCTGTTTGAGTCGACCAACGACGGAAATGAGTACAATATTTTTCCACATTACCTGATCCTTGTTTTAAACGTCTCAACTCAGTCTCAGCTGATGCGACACGGTCAGGATCATCATATAATAGTCCCAAAGCAGAAAAAAAACTATCCACTGATCTGAAGCATGAATCACTAGGTTGCAAAGAAAAGGCCCACTCCTGAGGCTCTTTGCGCAAAAGTGACATTATGAACCCTACGCGCTGGGATTCATCCCCAGAGGACTTAGGTCTCAAACGAAAATACAATAAGCAAGCATTTTTAAATGAAAAAAATTCTCGGTGTTCACCAAAAAATAAATCCGGCAAACATACCTTAGGCTCCAAGAAATGTGCTCCAGGACAGTTACTCACGTGCTGACGGAGCTCGGCCACCTCCAGAGAGAGTCCCTGCAGGCGATGAACCAAATCCTGAACCGACACCATGATGGAACAGAAAAATCTTTCCTTAGAGAATTTGCAGGCTGGACTTACTGTTATGTTCTGCTACCAGAGCTAAGGAAAGAGAGGAGATCTGTCCCTACGATAGAACTCAGCTTAATCCCTACGATGTAACAGGGGATCTGATCCTGCGATCAGACCTGCTAAAGTCCTAAGCTAGTCTGTACGGAGACCTATAGATGTGGGGAGGGAATCCCTACAAGTACTAAGGACTGGGAGGAATATGGGACACCTCCTAACAGAAATAGTAGCAGACAGACGAACAAACAAAATATATAGAACATAGAGGTCAGTAGACCAAGCAAACTAACAGAGCAAGACACAGAGCACAGGCTAGCTAGAAAGTAGATATACAATGAAGTCCAGCAAAGCCAGAAGGGCGGAGCAGGATTAAATAGGCCAACAAGGTCATGTGACCAGCAAAGGAAAAAAGACCTAAGAGCAAGGTTCTAACACCGTAGTCATCTGCTGTACCTGTCAGTCCCTGCCATCTGACCGTGGGAGTCACCTGCTCTCATACAAGGTCTGGCCCAGAGTGGCACCTGGTCCCTCTGCTTGGTCCCTCCCTGGTTCACGGAGTCGATTGAGCTGCCGTGCGACCTTGGTCAGTCCGAGTTGATACTTAGTTACGCCCCTCTGGTCCCTCCTTGCACCGCAGCACAGAGGTTCCACCATCCGGATCCGTAACAGTTTGCACGGGCCATGGAACCCGGTGGCCCCCAGGCCCCCGCGCTCTCTGACCTGCACCAGGAGGTCTCACGTCAGAGAGCTCAACAGGAGACTATCCTGTCTTTTCTACCAACTGTCAACTCACGCCTGGACACGCTGTCCACCCCATCTATGTCCGTCTCTAGCCGAGCGTCACCCGCTCCGGCGGCACCTCATCCCAGTGGCGCTATGGCGTCCGGCTATGGACCCCGGCTCTTGGCACCTCCACGGTTTGCTGGTGACTCCGCCTTAGCTTGGGGCTTCATAAACCAATGCACCCTGCACTTCGAGCTCCTGCTGCACCAGTTCATTTCCGACCGGGCCAAGGTGGCCTTCAACATGTCTCACCTCACTGGAGAACCACTGGCTTGGCTAAACCCCCAGTGAGAGAAAGGGGACCCCCAGGAGTCTGATCGACTGGATTTCCTTGCTGCCTTCCGGAAGGTCTTCGATGAACCAGGACGAAAATCCTCTACTGCCTCCGCTCTTCTCCGTCTCCGTCAAGGGAGTCTCACCGTGGGTCAGTATGCCATACGTTTCCGGACCCTTGCATCGGAACTTGCTTGGAACAACGAGCCCCTGGTGTCCGTCTTCTGGGAAGGTCTCTCCGGACGGATTAAGGATGAGCTAGCCAGTCGGGACATTCCTTCCACCTTGGATGACCTAGTGTCATTGGCTACCCGGATTGACATCCGTTTTCAGGAACGTGCCAAGGAGACAACCCGGGAGAGAAGCTTTCCGTGTCTCGTGCCAACTTTCCTGAAGTCAGTACCGCAACCAATAATTCCCCGGACACGCTCGCCCGAACCCATGCAAGTGGACCAAACCAAGATGGCCAAGTCTCAAATGGAGATACGCCAAGTGGAGAGGAGTTGCTTCTATTGCGGCAGTAAAGAGCATCTGATCCGTTCATGCCCGGTGAAGTCGGAAAACTCCAGTGTCTAGGACCGCTTGGAGAGGTCGTCCTAGACAAGAGTAAAACCTCTCCGTCATTGACCCTATCTGTTTGTATTTCCAGTGGCAAGACCTGCTTCTTTGAGACAGCAGCCCACCAGGATTCTGGAGCCGCCGGTAATATCATTTCCCAGGCGATAGTAGAGCGGTTCCAGATTCCTACCATAAGTCTGGCTGAACCATTGTCGGTCGCCTCTGTGGATATTAGGCTTCTTCCAGTGAACATCCTGCTCGTCACAGAGCCTGTAACTCTTCAGGTGGGAATGCTGCACTCGGAGAAGATCTACTTTCACGTGCTGTCCAGTCTCTCATACCCTCTCTTGCTTGGTCTGCCCTGGTTACAGAAACATGAACCTGTCCTGGATTGGAGCTCCGGTAAAGTGCTCCGTTGGGTGACGGATGCCATGAGTCCTGCCTGATTCCGATTCGTCCAGCCCGGCCTTTGTCTACTCCGGCTAACCTACCTGGTCTACCGGCACCTTACTGGTCCTATGCAGATGTCTTCGATAAGAAGGTGGCAGAGACACTACCACCTCATAGACCGTACGATTGCCCCATCGACCTGGTACCTGTTGCTACTCCACCCCGTGGGCGTATCTACCCCTTGTCGCTGGCCGAGACTCGGGCCATGTCTGAGTATATCGAAGAAAATCTTACTAGGGGATTAATCCAGAAATCTACCTCCCCGGCTGGAGCAGTATTCTTCTTTGTAAAGAAGAAAGATGGTTCACTGCTCCCCTGTATCGATTATAGGGGACTCAACCAGATTACCATCAAAAACAAATAACCCCTGTCGCTCATCTCTGAGCTGTTTGACCGCCTTAAAGGCGCAAAGATCTTCACCAAGCTCGATCTTCGTGGTGCGTACAACTTGATCCGGATCTGCCAGGGAGACGAGTGGAAGACGGCATTCAATATCCGGGACGGCCACTACGAATACCGTGTGATGCCCTTCGACCTCAGTAATGCTCCAGCCATCTTCCAAGAGCTAGTTAACGACATCTTCCGTGACCTCTTATATTCATGCGTGGTGGTGTACCTGGGCGACATCTTGGTCTTCTCTCCAGATCTGCCCACACACCGGAGGGATGTTCGTCAGGTTCTGCTTAGGCTCAGGCAGAATCACCTATGCGCAAAATTTGAGAAATGCCTCTTCAAGCAGACCTCTCTTCCGTTCCTGGGCTATATTATCTCTAAGACTGGTCTACGGATGGACCCCGAGAAGGTCTCTACCGTCTCAAAGTGGCCCCGGCCGGAGGGGTTGAAGGCGATTCAGCGATTCCTGGGCTTCGCTAACTATTACCGCCTCTTCATCCCACATTTCTCTTCCCGGACTGCACCCATCTCTGCGCTCACCCGTAAGGGAGCAAATCCTAAGGAATGGACGTCCGAAGCGGAGGAGGCCTTCCTCTCCTTAAAACAAGCCTTCTCTTCTGCCCCAGTGCTGCACCGTCCAGATTGCAAGAAACAGTTCTTTCTGGAGGTGGATGCTTCCTCTTCCGGAGCTGGAGCGGTGAGAATGGTAACCTGCAGCTTCTTCTCCAAGCTCTTCTCCTCGTCCGAGCGCAACTACTCCATATGAGACTGAGAACTGCTAGCCATCAAATTGGCGCTGGAGGAGTGGCATTACCTGCTAGAGGGGGCTCTGCACCCGGTGGTCATCTACACTGATCACAAAAACCTGGCCTATTTACAAAACGCTCAAAGACTCAATCCGCGTCAGGCCCGGTAGTCTCTGTTCTTTGCCTGTTTCAGCTTTACCCTACATTACCACCCTGCGGACAAGAACGTTAAAGCCGATGCTTTATCCCTATCTTTCCTGTCCTCCGATCAAGAGGAGAAACCTATGTATATCATCGATCCTTCCAAAGTGATGAATGTGGCTCCGTTGGACCTGTCTCGTCTTCCATCCGGTAAGACGTTTGTAGCGGTTCCGGATCGTAAAAAGGTTCTTCACTGGGGCCATTCATCTAAACTAGCCGGCCACGCTGGCCAGAGGAAGACCTTCCTGCTCATTACCCGGCATTACTGGTGGCCTTTCCTGCGCAAGGAGGTTGTAGACTTCATCACGGCCTGTTCATCCTGTGCCCGCAACAATGTTCCCAGACATCTTCCAGCCGGCCGTCTCCTGCCTCTTCCCGTACCTGCTGCCCCGTGGCAACACAATGCTATGGACTTTATTACGGATCTCCCTGTTTCTGCCGGTTGTGCTATCATTTGGGTGGTCGCTGACCGCTTTTCTAAAATGGCGCACTTTATCCCTCTGCCTGGTCTCCCGTCTGCATCTGTGCTGGCTAAGGACTTCATCCATCACATCTTTCGTCTCCACGGCCTACCCCTCCACATTGTGTCTGATCGCGGGGTCCAGTTCACTTTGCGCTTCTGGAGAGCTACGTGCAAGCTGCTGGATGTCTCCCTGGATTTCTCCTCTGCTTATTATCCTCAGTCCAATGGCCAAGTGGAACGTATCAACCAGATCCTTACCAGCTTTCTCCGGCACTTCGTCAACGCTCACCATACCGATTGGGTAGAGCTTCTACCATGGGCCAAGTTCTCCTATAACAACCATGAGAGTGAATCTTCTTCTAAGTCCCATTCTTTGTGGTCTACGGTCAACACCCCCTGATTCCGTTTCCCGTTTCAGCTTCAGTGGACAATCCTGCCGCGGAGTCTCTGGTCAACGAATTTTCTACCATTTGGGAGGACACTAGATCCGCAATTCTTCAATCCTCCGAGCGGATGAAGAGACATGCCGATAAGAGATGTCTGGATCCGCCTCAATTCCGTCCGGGAGACAAGGTTTGGCTCTCATCCAAACATGTTAGTCTCAAAATACCCTCATATAAGATGGGTCCGCGGTTCATCGGTCCGTTTGAAGTCCTCAAGCAAATCAATCCAGTGGCCTGCAAGTTAAAACTCCCAGCCTCCTTACGGATCCCCAACTCCTTCCACGTATCTCTCCTCAAAGCAGTTGTTCTTAATTCTTTTTCAGACGATCCAGGTACCACCCCAGCTGCGGTCTCCGCTGAGGACATCTATGAGGTAGAGAACATTCTGGCCACCAAAAGGGTAAGAGGAAAAAACTTTTTTCTGGTGGATTGGAAGAGGTTTGGCTCAGAGGAGAGGAACTTGGGACCCCAGGGAGAACATCCACGCCCCTCTTCTTCTTAAAGAATTTCTTACAGGCCTAAAAAAGAGGGGGCGTAAAGGAGGAGGGTGCTGTAGCATCAGCGTCTCTGCCCCCAGACAGATAGAGACGCCGTCCCACCTTACCGCCGCGCTCCTGGCCCGACATCTTCCTGCTCCCCTGCTGCTGCTGTCGGTGGGCGCATCTTTCCGGGCACTGTGCTTAGGGAGCACGTGCGCGCTTCCTCACTCTTAAGGGGGCCGCGCGCGCCGCTCTAAAGAGTCCCCGGCCAATGACCGAAGGACCTCTCATATATAAGGCACCTCCTCCAAAATGGAGGTGCCCGTGCAAGGTTGTTGCTCTGTGTACTAAACTCTGCTTCAGCCCTCAGGTCCCGCTGCCAGTCTGACTACCAGTCCAGTCTGCCAGCCTGACTACCAGTCCAGCCCGACAGTCTGCTTAAAGCCCAGTCCGCCAGTCTGTCTATGAGCTTGGCCAGTCCGCTTACCCGGAGCCTTTACCTGCTACCTGTCTCCGCCAGCCAGTACACACTCCAGCCCGACAGTCTGCCTACGGTCCAACCCACCAGTCTGTCTATGGGCTTGGCCAGTCTGCTTACCCCGAGGACTTACCAGTAACCTGTGGTGCCTGTCAGCCACCCTACCTGGAGGCTCCTGCCTGTTAAATGTCGTGCCCACCAGCCTGCCTACCTGGAGGCTCCTGCCTGTTACCTGTCGTGCCTACCAGCCTGCCTACCTGGAGGCGCCTGCCTGTTACCTGTCATGCCCACGAGCCTGCCTACCTGGAGGCTCCTGCCTGTTACCTACCATGCCTACCAGCCTGTCTACCTGGCAGCTCCTGCCAGTTACCCGTGGTGTCCGCCAGTCCGTCTACCCGGACCATCCGTCAGCCTGCCTGCCGTACTCATCTGCTGTACCTGTCAGTCCCTGCCATCTGACCGTGGGAGTCACCTGCTCTCATACAAGGTCTGGCCCAGAGTGGCACCTGGTCCCTCTGCTCGGTCCCTCCCTGGTTCACGGAGTCGATTGAGCCGCCGTGCCACCTTGGTCAGTCCGAGTTGATACTTAGTTACGCCCCTCTGGTCCCTCCTTGCACCGCAGCACAGAGGTTCCACCACCCGGATCCGTAACAATTTTCATCAGTATTACAAAGCCAGGATCTCTTTAAACAGACTGTCAGCACAGAATGACTGTCCAAACTAAATCCTGCAGCTCAGTGCTTCATGGCGGAGCCAAACATTTAAATACACCTTCCCACCTGCTTGTTTTCTCTCAATATCCAGCCTCATGTTCTTTGATTCACAACTCTGGCATCGTAGATCCAGAGAAGGATGAAAATAGAGGAGCAGGTGAAAAGGTGCACTGAACTGATTGGCCACGCCAAGGGTACAGCAAGCGCCTCTACTTCGTTTGAACAGTCATGCTGTGCTGACAGTCACTTTAAAAAAAGATGTTTTTGCTTCTTAAAAACCTACTCCACAGCTGCAGTTTAAAAAATACTAAATAAATCTCCGACACTGCTCTCGGTGTTAGTTATTGTCTACAATGCTGACATCACGCCAACAGCACAGCAGTCAACTGAGCACAGCGAATCCGCCTCGAGTTGACCGAGATCAACAGTGGAGCTTGAATGCGGGGAGTCAGAGAAAGGCGAGTAAAGCACAGGCTTTTTAACAGACTGCAGACACTGGACAAAAGGTTTTCCAAAACTCAAAAAATGTCTTAACATGACAATGACATTTAAGGGGTTAATAGCACAGCTTTTTAATGGATTAAAGGTGCGAGAAAAATCAGCCCCCCACCCACTCTGAAGGACCTGCCACCATCGTCTTCTACTTCATATAGTCAAAAGGTAATAAAAGTTAATACACACAGGTGCATCTCACTAAATTAGAATATCAAAAAGTTAATTTATTTCAGTTCTTCAATGCAAAAAGTGAAACTCATTATATAGAGTCTTTACAAACAGAGAGAGCTATTTCAAGAGTTTATTTCTGTTAATGTTGATGATTATGGCTTACAGCCAATGAAAACACAAAAGTCATTATCTCAGTAAATTAGAATACTTTATAACAACAGCTTGAAAAATGATTTTAAAATCCGAAATGTTGGCCTACTGAAATGTATGTTCAGTAAATGCACTCAATACTTGGTCGGGGCTCCTTTTGCATCAATGCAGTGTGGCATGGAGGTGATCAGCCTGTGGTACTGCTGAGGTGTTATGGAAGCCCAGGTTGCTTTGATAGCAGCCTTCAGCTCGTCTTCATTTTTGGGTCTGGTGTCTCATCTTCCTCTTGACATTACCCCATAGATTCTCTATGGGGTTAAGGTCAGGCGAGTTTGAAGGCCAATCAAGCACTGTGATACTGTTGTTTTTAAACCAGGTATTGGTACTTTAGGCAGTTTGGACAGGTGCCAAGTCCTGCTGGAGAATGAAATTTCCATCTCCAAAAAGCTTGTCGGCAGAGGGAAGCATGAAGTGCTCTAAAATTTCTTCGTAGACGGCTGCGCTGACTTTGGTCTTGATTAAACAGTTTGTGGAAACTTCACACTAGACCTCAAGCAGCTTGGATTGTGTACCTCTCCACTCTTCCTCCAGACTCTGGGACCTTGATTTCCAAATGAATATTGGAACTCTGGGACCCTCTGCTGTGTGTCAATGACTGCCTTCTGGACATGTCAAGTCAGCAGTCTTCGCCATGATTGTGGAGCCTACTAAAACAGACTAAGGGACCTTTTTAGATGCTTAGGAAGCCTTTGCAGGTGTTTTTGTTAATTATTTTAATTTATTGAGATGACTTGTGTTTTCATTGGCTGTAAGCCATAATCAACATTAACAGAAAAACACTTGAAATAGATCACTGTTTGTAATGACTCTATATCAGACCTGGGCAAAGTGCAGCCCGCGGGCCACATCTGGTTGTTCAGTCCGGCCCGCAGACTGAGAGAGCTGAAGGACTAAAGCAGTGGCCCATGGACCGCACCATAAATGCCCCCTGCTGTCACCGCCGCCTGACCGTGTCTTCATGTGCGCACCGCTGAGTGCATTGGTATAGGAGGGGCCTCCAGCCCCTTCCCCCGCCAATCAGCGTATGAAGCAGCTGACGCGATGACATCATTGCAGGAGGAGAGGCACAGCACCGGGGGAATGGGAGCAAGGTGAATATGTGTTTTCTTAATGTGTATGGGATGTTTGGCAGGACATGGGCAGGCTATGGGGGGTCTGCTGCAGGACATGGGCAGGCTATGAGGGTCTGTTGCTGGAGGTGGGGAGGCTATGGGGCTCATACGGTATATAGAAGGGGTTGTATTCAGGTTCAAACGGTATGTAATGGGATGTCAGCATACTTCTTCTCAATATTAAGTCATGCAATTAATATTAATCTAATAATTATAACTAATATATTGATATGGAGCAAAATTAATTTCAGCCTATTGGTTCGGCCCTCCACAACCATCAGTCTTATGTGGCCCCTCGGGAAAATGAATTGCCCACCCCTGCTTTATATGGTATATGAGTTTCACTTTTTTTCATTGAAGAACTGAAATAAATTAACTTTTTGATGATATTCTAAATTTATTGAGAAAAAAATAAACAAATAGGAAAGGGAAAAGAAGGGAAAAGGGTGTGAGTAAAAGTGAAATTCTTCATTAAATATTAATATTAAAACCTAGTAGATCATTATAATGGATCATGATTATATAAATGGAGTCATGATCCACTAAATTCCTGATAGAGTCAGACAGTAAATCAAATTATTAGTAAAATAAGCCCCTAGCCAATGTCCCTTATAATTGATGGCTGGGTTTATGCTTACAAAATAGATGCCATAGATTATATCAAAAGTGTGCTGAATTGTACTAGTATCCTCAGCCAGGAGAGATTTTATTAAATAAAGGCTCATATGGCCAGTGTGAATTCAATAGTAAAAAATTATACTAGCCCATTGGATACACTCCCCATATTATATAAGGTGACATCAAAAGTGTGGCAGGTCTAGTAGATATAAGTGTAATGGGCCCTTGTACAGAGGTTATCAGGGAACTGATCAGGGAATTTAGTGGATCATGACTCCATTTATATAATCATGATCCATTATACATCCCTAATGGGATGTATGATTTACTAGGTTTTAATATTATTATTTAATAAAGAATTTCACTTTTACTCACACCCTTTTCCCTTCTTTTCCCTTTCTTTTCCCTTTTGGTGGTGTTCACCTTTGTGAGTACTGTCTGATGAGATCAGACAATACTTTGATTATAAATTGATTGAGATACACCTGTAGTTGGCTTCTTTTTTTTGCAGCTATAACAGCCTCCATTGTCTGTGAAGGCTTTCTACAAGATGGTAAAGTGACTATGGAAATTTGTGGCCAATACACCATTTGTGAGGTCAGGCGCTGATGACTGATGGGATGTTTTGGTTTGTCGGTGCTGTGCCAATGCTTCACTTAGTTGATTGATAAGTTTTGAGTACAGGAATTTGAATTGCCTGCACAAAGCCTTGACCTCAATCTATGTCATTTTGGACCTTGGTTTTGGCACAAAGCTACAGACATCTTCAAACTTATATTGAAAATTCTGTAAAATGCAACTGTACCTTTCACTGGAAATAAAGGGAGTCCAGCCCAAACCCTGAAAAGTACCCAAATCATATTATACCTAGTCTCTCAAATTTGACAGTAGCCAGTAAAAGGTTTAAGTAGGTGATGTGCGCCAGGATTCGTCCATCAGACTGGCTTATAGTAACACGATTTATCTCTTCAGAGGAGATTTCTACTGTTTGAGCTGTCATGCTTCTACACCACTCCAGCTGCCGCATGGGTGTAGCTCATAAAATCCTTCTAGGACCTATATTAAGTTGTTATCTTGACCAGTTTAGAAAATAACCAGCTCTTAAGAATCTACATCTCCTCCAAAATTGTTTCCCTTTATTCTGCACCAATTTTACATAGTATACATAGTAACATGGTAACATAGTTTTTAAGGTTGAAGGAAGACTAAGTCCATCTAGTTCAACCCATAGCCTAACATGTTGATCCAGAGGAAGGCAAAAAAAAACCGTGGCAAACACTAAACTCCGCATTGGGGAAAAAAATTCCTTCCCGACTCCATACGACAATCAGACTAGTTCCCTGGATCAACGCCCTATCAAGAAATCTAGTATATATAACCTGTAATATTATACTTTTCAAGAAAGGCATTCATGCCCTTCTTAAATTTAATAGTGAAGCACTCATTACAACATCATGTGGCAGAGAGTTCCATAGTCTCACTGCTCTTACAGTAAAGAATGCCCATCTGTGATTATGATTAAACCTTCTTTCCTCCAGACGTAGAAGATGCCCCCTTGTCCAAGTCTCTGGCCTCAGAGTAAAAAGATCAGTAGAAAGGTCTTTGTACTGTCCCCTCATATACTTGCACATAGTAATAAGATAACCCGTAAGCCTTCTTTTTTCCACACTAAATAACCCCAAGTGTAATAACCTGTCTTGGTATTGCAGACCCCCCAGTCCTCTAATAACCTTGGTCGCTCTTCTCTGCGCCCTCTCTAGTTCAGCTATGTCTTTCTTATACACCGGAGACCAAAACTGTACACAGTATTCTAAGTGTGGTCGCACTAATGACTTGTATAGAGGTAAAATTATGTTCTCCTCATGAGCATCTATGCCTTTTTTAATGCCTCCCATTATTTTATTTGCCTTTGCAGCAACTGCCTGACACTGGCCACTAAACGTCAGCTTGTCGTCCACCAATACACCCAGGTCTTTTTCAGTGACAGTTTTGCCCAGTGTTTTACAATTAAGCATATAATTATACATTTTATTTCCTCTGCCCAAGTGCATTACCTTACATTTATCCCCATTAAAGCTCATTTGCCATTTATCAACCCAAGCTTCTAGTTTAGATAGATCCTCCTGTAATATAAAATTGTCCTCCTCTGTATTGATTACCCTGCAGAGTTTAGTGTCATCTGCAAATATTGAAATATTACTCTGTATGCCCCCTACAAGGTCATTAATAAATATGTTAAAAAGAAGGGGGCCCAATACTGACCCCTGTGGTACCCCACTATTAACTGAGGCCCAGTCTGAGTGTGTTCCATTAATAACCACCCTTTGTTTCCTATCACTGAGCCAATTCTTAATCCACATACATATATTTTCCCCTATCCCCGTTGTTCTCATTTTATGTATCAACCTTTTGTGTGGAACCGTATCAAAAGCTTTTGAAAAGTCCATATACACAACATCCACTGCATTTCCTTGGTCCAGTCCAGAACTTGCCTCCTCATAAAAACTGATCAGATTAGTTTGACAGGAACGTTCCCTTGTAAACCCATGTTGATATTGGGTCATGAGGTTATTCTTCTTCAGATACTCTAGTATAGCATCTCTTAGGAAACCCTCCAGGATTTTACCCACAGTAGAGGTTAAGCTTACTGACCTATAATTTCCAAGTTCAGTTTTTGTCCCCTTTTTGAATATTGGCACCACATTTGCTATACGCCAGTCCTGTGCTACAGACCCTGTTATTATGGAATCTTTAAAGATTAAAAATAATGGTCTATCTATGACGTTACTTAATTCCTGCAGTACTCGCGGGTGTATCCCATCCGGGCCCGGGGATTTGTCAACTTTAGTGGTTTTTAGACGCCGCCGTACTTCCTGCTGGGTTAAGCAAGTGACATTTAATGAAGAATTTTTGAGAGTTCTTCCCCATTTACTGTTGAAATGGTTTCTGCTGAATGTCTTAACACTGTTCTTCCAATTAAATTTCTATTCTGATGAGCTGTAACACACTTGGGTTCCGCCGCTAACAAAATGCACCAATCCAAATTATGAATCATACATGAACAATGCCAATATTTTATTAATATGCTGAGAACAGACATGCATACAGAACTGACATCAGAATGCACAGCACAGTAATAAGTGCTAGAAGAGCAATACATTGCTAACCTGAGACCATGGCATCATGTACAATATGAACATAGATCCTTAAAGTGGTTTTATACTAGTTTAATAGGGGCACATTTTTTTTGCACAATACTGGTCTGTGGGTCTAATGACTTTAATAACAGCACGAAGGGAACGTGACTTTAGACTGAAGTCTCACTACATGGATAACATACTTTTTTTTTTCTTAAAATAATCTTACAGAATGCTACCACTAATTTCCAAGAATCTTCTAGCTATAAGAATACTAAGGAGGACCCTGTTGTGTATCTCAGATTCAGGTAGTCTCTTGTTAAAAATGAATGGAAAGATAAGGAAACTTCTAGTGTTCTGTTCATCTGTAAGGAGATCACATATAAAATACATATAGGACGATATGTACACAGTTCTCCGGGTAGTAACACAGTTGAACGTTTCCTGTACGTCACCAATAAATAATAACCAGCTTCCTTGGATCTCATCCTTTGCCGCTGGATGAGCTAGAGCTTTTTCTAGATCTTTCTGAGGACTTTCCTCTTCCAGCAAATAGTCTGGCAAGCACTGGCTCTTTTCCACTTGATTGTTCGTAGTTAGCAGCGGTACATAAACCTACGCAAATGGAGCACAGAAGACAACGATCACACATGGGAACACTCACTCTGGTTTTACTAGAGCAACAGGTTCTTTCGGTGTCCAGGTACCAGACCAAGCAAATGAACTAAAGCAGAAGTCACATGCGATCTTATGGCAACCTGCCTGTGGTTTTTGTCAGTCAAACCACATCTCTAAAACAGCACAACAGTAAGTTGCACAAATGTTTTTGGCTATGTGAGCAGAGTTGCTGGCTAGCCCAAGCCTAACTGTTTTAGATACCAAACCATCAGCTAAAAATGTGTTTGAGCGTACCTCTTTACCATAGTCATTCTTGATCACCTGCTGTGCCTTCAGAACTTTTGTTTCTGCGATTGCCGAGGTTAAACATTGTGAACAAGAACAATTGTGTAATCCATCTACATTTGTGGCACCCTGCTGTTCACAGGTACCACAGGACCCAAAAGGGCGCATGGACGGACTTCTCCTCAAGAGGCCCTCAATACATACAGACACCTCCACCATTCCACCTCATACCACCAGAGGGAGCCCTGTTAGGGATATATATACTGGAGGGTGGAGTTAGGTAGTCAGAGTGTGCTGACGCTAGGAGATCAGCGAAGAAGCAGCACGCTGGCTGCTGTGCTGAGGCAAGCCAAGGCCTACAGCACGTGCTGAAGCCTGAGGGGGCCCCGAGTGTGGCCGGAGGCAAAGCAGAGAGAAGTGATAAGGGGGCAGAGGAGCATCATAGGCTCACCCCAGAATACAAACTGGACACCGGGTCCGCACCTACAGGGTCCTCTACACCCAGTAGGGATTACCGGCATACCAGGAGGACTACAAGTACTGGTCGACCTGACGCTAAATCCATTTACAGGACTAGGAACCACGAAGGCCCCAGCGTCCAGGGATCGTGGTAGCCAGAAGAAAGTCCTACTACCAAGCCGACAGGTGAGAGAGTGAAACAGCATAGAAGCTAGGCCCAGTTGCAGGCTGGCCAGGAGCTTAGAGAGAGGAAGAAACAGACCAGGAGGCCTTATACCCGCTCACTGGGGAGAGTCCAGAAGTGCACCCTTCCTACGGAGTACCCTGGACCGTACCTGTTATTTACACCAGTAAAGGTACAAAGTGAATCTCCTGTGTGCGTGTCCGTCATTCCCCGTGATCCGACCTGGCCCCCTCTCACCTGCATCCCTTGCGAGCTGGACAGTCTGCGCTCTGAAGTGCGTCAGTTAAGTAAAACTCTGACCACTGTCCTGAGCGCCCTGCAGCTACAGACAGAGCCCGAGACGGATGGAAGGATCCTACTCGCCGACAGCCCTGAGGATGTCCCCTGGATGAGGAGAAGAAGGAGGACAACACCACCCCGGGGGAGGACCAACGATCAACGTCGCCCTCCAAGAGAATTCGTCTGCTACTGTTGCCACAAGGCAGGCCACCCCGCATGGACCTGTAATTTAAACGGGCAAACCCTGGGGCCGAGGGCCGACACCCACGAGTAGACCGACCAGGCCCATCAAGCTGGTACAACCGGTTCGTGGGAGGAAGACCTTTCCTGTCCATTGTGCTGGACAGCATCGCAACACCTGCCCTACTGGACACCGCATCACAGGTAACCATCATACCTGATGTCCTCTACAAAAGGTACTGGTCCATAGATTAACTCCACCCGCCAAACCCAAACCTCTCTGTGTATGCCTCCAATGGCCTTCCTCTTAGCCTAGTCGGGGTTAAGGACGTGACAGTGAAGATGGGAAGAGCAGAACTAAAGGACCAAGGACTGATTGTAGTAGAGTCTAACCCTGGCGATACAGACTTATATATGATACTTGGTACAAATGTTGTTGGTAATTGTTTGGGAGAAGTGTTGTTCTTACTCCAACAGATGGCTGACACTGCCAAACCAGGGAAGAGGAAGGTGCTCCAGAAAGAAATTTGAGCCCTCCTGTACCAGCAACAGGTAAAACTAACAGGTGGTGATATTGGTATTGTACGGGTGACAGACCCGATACCCATTGTGATTCCCCCGCTAAGTGAAATGCTGATTTGGTGTAGGGCAGCAATAGGCCTCAGGGGACAGAACTACCAGGCGGTAGTAGAGCCCGTTAACTCAGAACACAGACCTAACTGCTAGAGGGGTAGTTGATGTGCACAATGGAAGGGTGCCCGTACGCCTCCTAAACTATGGGGGGGAGGAAGAAGTCAAATTGCCACGATACTCCACTGTTGCCAGATTGTATACTGTGAATAATGATGCTATACACACAGTGGAACCCTTGACCCCACCAGACACGGTGGAGGACAATGACTCCAAAGCTCAGCTGGAGGAATGGTGTCAGCAGCTCCATGTTGGAACTGACGCCACTCCTGTCCATCAAAAACACGGTGTCTACAGGGTGGTTCAGGAATATGAACAGGTGTTTAGTAAACACTCAATTGATTTTGGAAGGGTCAAAGGGGTACAACACCACCTACCCACAGGTAATCATCCACCCATCAAGGAGCATTACAGACTCATACCACCAGCGCATTACCTGAAAGCGAAAGAAATGTTGCATGACATGAAAAGGGCAGGGGTGGTAAGGGATAGCTGTAGCCCCTGGGCAGCTCCCCTGGTCCTGGTCAGGAAGAAGGATGGTATCATGAGGATGTGTGTAGATTACAGGCAAATTAATTGAATAACACATAAAGATGCATACCCTTTGCCCTGTATAGAGGAATCCCTGGCGGCACTAAAATCTGCCAATTACTTTTCCACATTGGATCTCACTAGTGGGTACTGGCAAGTCTCTGTTGCTGAGGAAGACCGGGAGAAGACAGCTTTCACCACCTCTATGGGATTATGTGAGTTCAACAGTTTGCCGTTTGAACTCTGCAACGCCCCTGGAACGTTCCAGAGGTTGATGGAGTGTTGCTTAGGACACCGGAATTTCGAGACAGTGCTGATATACCTGGATGACGTTATCGTGTACTCAAAGACGTATGAAGACCATCTGAAGCACCTGGTGGAGGTATTTGAAGCATTGTCCCGGTATGGGATGAAACTAAAGCCTTCCAAGTGCCACTTGCTCAAACGGAAGGTTCAGTACCTGGGGCACATAGTCAGCTCAGAGGGAGTAGCACCAGACCCGGAGAAGGTCACTGCCATCCAGAAGTGGCCTGAACCGAGAAACATCAAGGAAGTACGTCAGTTTCTGGAACTGGTCGGGTACTACAGGAGGTTCATAAAGGACTACACCAAAAAGGCAGCACCTTTACAAGATCTCCTAGTAGGACAGTCCAAGAGAGGTAAAAGTCCCCCATTCCAGTGGGGCAAGGAACAGGCTGAATCCTTTGCAGTGATGAAGGAGATCCTAACTGGTGAAGAAATCCTGGCTTTCCCTGACTACAGCCAACCTTTCCTGTTGTACACCAACGCCAGCAACGAGGGACTGGGAGCTGTGCTATTCCAGAAGCAAAACGGCAGATAAAAGGTAATTGCCTATGCCACCAGGAAGGTTCGCCCTACTGAGAGGAACCCGGAGAATTACAGTTCCTTCAAGCTGGAGTTCCTGGCCTTGGTCTGGGCTATCACTGAAAGATTCAAGCATTACCTAGCCTCAACTAAATTTACAGCCTTTACTGACAACAACCCCTTGACACACCTGGAAACAGCCAGGTTGGGAGCCATGGAACAGCGTTGGGTGGCCAGATTGTCGAATTACCAGTTCACAATCAAGTACCGGGCAGGTCACAAGAACACCAATGCTGATGCCTTGTCAAGAATACCCCACCAGTCAGACACCGAGGATGAAGTGGAGGATCTCGAAGAAATTGAACTACCTGCTTTCCACAGAAATGGAATGGTCCACGAGCAGCGCGCCTCCAGAAGATGTCGTGGTAAGACACTAAACCCTTTACCTCATCACAACTGGAAGGAAACCCAGGACAGTGACCCGGTTGTCAGCCTCATCAAAGGACTGATAACCCAAGAAGGTACTCACCTGGAGAAGGATGCTCCTCCACAAGCCAAACAACTGTGGAATGAGAGAAGCCGGCTGTTCATCTACAGAGAGAAGCTGTGCAGAAGGTATGTCAACCCCAGAACCCATGAAATGGCGTGGCAGATTGTAGTACCCAGGACAGACATCCAGATGGTGTTAGAGGCCTACCAGGATCAAGCAGGTCACTTTGGCTGGAAGAAGCTGGAAACCCTGCTGAAGGACCGGTTCTATTGGGTTGGAATGCGGAGCTCCATAGAAAGGTGGTGCCGGAATTGTGGACCCTGTAGCCTCAGAAGGAAAGACTACGGCGGCCAGAAAGCACCCTTGCAGTCCATCAAAACAACCCAACCACTGGAGATTGTCGCTCTGGATCACGTCAAACTGACACCCAGCAGATAAGGCTATTCCTATGCACTGACTATGGTGGATCACTATTCCGGGTTCCTGGTGGTAGCCCCTGTCAAGGATCTGACAGCAGAAACTGCAGCAAGAACGTTCCAAGCCTACTTCTGCAGACCCCATGGATATCTGGAAAGGAGCTCACAGATCAAGGCCCTGCCTTTTTGAAGTCGAGCTATTTAAAGAATTCTGTCACCTGTATGGATGTAAGAAGATCAGGGCTACGCCGTATCACCCTCAAACCAACGGTATGTGCGAGAAAATGAACAACATAGACCTGTTGAAAATCTTACCTTTGGAAGAGAGGAACCAGTGGCCAGATAAACTACCTGACCTGGTAGACCTGTATAACCACATACCTGTGAGTTCTACTCATGAGAGCAAGACCTGGAAAATTGCCCATGAACCTGGAACTCGGAGTGGTAGAACCTACTCCAGATATGTCCACTGAAGACTGGGACACAAGTCGGCAAGAGCAGTACAGGAAAGTACAGGCCTGTGTCGAAGACAGTCTAAACAGAGTAAGGGAAAGGCAAGAAGAACAGTACAATAAGCATGCACCAGCAGAACCCTTGGCACCTGGAGAAATAGTGCTAAAGCGGAAGAGAAGAGGTCACAAGCTCGATGACCAGTGGGAAAGAGAGCCCTACACTGTGTTAAATTGCAGATTTGACAACAGCAAAACCTGCCTGATCAGCAAAAATGGAGGTTAGACAACCGCAACAGTTTCAAGATACCACTTGAAATTGTGCCCAGGTCTACTGAAGACACAGGGGGAAGAAGTACCTCTTATAGTGACGTGCCCCCAGGGCTGTGGGTCACTCGGTGCCGGGCCTATAGATGCTGGGGAAGGGAAATGTCACAGTGGCGGCGGCCCGGTCCGTGGCCCAGGGCGGTCAACAAAAAGGGGAAGGAAAATATTTTTATATGGGATTTGTAGTTCTTAGGAAGTGTTCGTCATGCCACCTGTGGTTTCTGGTAATAGGTACCAGCGCTGCTTCAGACCTCTGGGGCGGTTGTTAGAGCAGCTGGGTTGGAACGGCTCCCCACAGGTGGAGCGGGCCCCAGGGCAGTGTAGTATTGATGGTGGTGATGCTGGGGCTAGAGGTGCAGGAGAGATGGCGCAGCAAAAATAACTGACTGAGACAGTGGAGTGCAGTCATCCGAGTTTACTCACAGTTCTGTTTAAGTTCCTCAGGTACACTGTACGGGTGTCAGCCTCTTGCGTCGCACTGCATCTACCAGACAAGGGGTTCAGCACTTTCTCAAGTATATCAGGAACGCTTCACGGAACCCCGCTTTCTTTATGTTCCTTACTAGACCGACTTCCCGCGCTGGGTCTTCTCCCTCCTGCCCTGAGCTTCCCCACACACAGTCCCGATCGGGTGCTCTGAAGTCCTTCTGGGCAACCTGGAGTTCCCGTACCTACTTGATGCCCTTCACAGTGACTAGGTTGAGACTGTGGCAACTGCACCATGGAAGTGCAGAAGCCTCCGGTTTTCCAGCCGAGACCTAGAGTAACACTGCTGGTCCAGGGACCGGTTCCCTTCTTGTGGCCTGATCCCTCTAACACTTGGCAGATTCGGGCGTACGGGTGACGTCCTGCACTCACCATACCCCCTGGGATCCCTTCTGTTACCGGAGCCTTCCTCCTCTGCTCCCCTCCTGGGCCTCTTCTTACTAGGCCCCACTCATGGAGCAGAGCTCCTGAAGAGACTCTGCTCCCCTCTTCTCCTTTCACTGAGTCCACACTCACTAACTAACTAACTAACTAACTAACTCTTTCTAAGATGGCCCCCCTTTATATACACCTCCTCTATAAGTGCTCCACTGTTCTGCATCCTCCACCTACACCCACTACTGGTACCCTCTCTCTTTGGTTCACCCCACTCCATCCAAGGACAGGGCTCAGCAGAACACAGTGCATCTTGCCCTTCCAGCCGGCCTGGAGCAGTGTAGTGTTGAATGCGGGTGTTGGGGTTCCGGGCAGCACTCCCTCCTTACCTGAGAGAAGGAGACACCACATCTCTGGGTGAGGTGCAGTACCTCTGTGGCGACTGAACCCTCAGGGGCGCCACACTAGCATTGGAAGAGCCCAAGGAAGATGTAATTCATACAGTTCTAGGAGACTTCCCTGTGGACTCTCCTCAACTTGATGGAGCAGTTATCATACCAGTGATACACTTCTATCAGCAACCAGAAGAACCTCCACCACAAGTAGAACCTGTAAGCGCCCTAGAAGAACCTGCTCAGGAACAGGAAGAGTCCCCAGTAAGAGGAGGGTCACCAGTTGAAGCAGAGCCTGAAGGCCCAGTAAACAGTGCACTTGCCAGTCCTATAGAGAGATTGAGGCATTTCTATAACTTACCCACATGTAAATCTGATAGGTTAGCAGATAGTGCATACACAGACACCAGTATCACTCCAGTGCTACGAAGATCCAAATGCAGCACATAAGGCCAAATCCATGCCAGGTTTAGGGATTAAAATACAAAATGCCTAAAGTGTAAATAGTTACCCAGTTGGGTATTGCCTACTATTATTTATTGTGTGAACTGAAAAAGTTATATATGTGTGTTGCCCAGTTACCCATAAGGGTATAAAGACTTGTAGGCTGAGGACTGTGAGCAGCCAAAAACTGTCATGTAAATAGTTGCACTTATTAAAGTGCCCTTATTGATTGTATGCAACAGATGACCACTGAACAAATACCCGTTTGGCGTGGCGGAAGACGTGGTCCAACGTCGGATCACCTATGCCCTGCAGCCACGCCCAGGGCCTATGTTGAGGGTTTTCGGACAGGTCCCTCATGCTGCTCGATTTCCATCTTTATCCGTGAGATGGACACCTGTTTTATGGAACTCACTGTAACTTTAAGAAAATATATTATTGTTATTATAATTGTTATTGTTGTAACCTGTTACAAAATGCTTCAGTCAAGGAGTACTGAATTTTACTAGGGGGGAACGTGGCACCCTGCTGTTCACAGGTACCACAGGACCAAAAAGGGTGCATGGACGGACTTCTCCACAAGAGGCCCTCACTACATACAGACACCTCCACCATTCCACCTCATACCACCAGAGGGAGCCCTGTTAGGGATATATATACTGGAGGGTGGAGTTAGGTAGTGAGAGTGTGCTGACGCTAGGAGATCAGTGAAGAAGCAGCACTCTGGCTGCTGTGCTGAGGCAAGCCAAGGCCTACAGTACGTGCTGAAGGCTGAGGGGGCCCCGAGTGTGGCCGGAGGCAAAGCAGAGAGAAGTGACTAGGGGGCAGAGGAGCATCATAGGCTCACCCCAGAATACAAACTGGACACCGGGTCCGCACCTACAGGGTCCTCTACACCCAGTAGGGATTACCGGCATACCAGGAGGACTACAAGTACTGGTCGACCTGATGCTAAATCCATTTACAGGACTAGGAACCACGAAGGCCCCAGCGTCCAGGGATCGTGGTAGCCAGAAGAAAGTCCTACTACCAAGCCGACAGGTGAGAGAGTGAAACAGCATAGAAGCTAGGCCCAGTTGCAGGCTGGCCAGGAGCTTAGAGAGAGGAAGAAACAGACCAGGAGGCCTTATACCCGCTCACTGGGGAGAGTCCAGAAGTGCACCCTTCCTACCGAGTACCCTGGATCGAACCTGTTATTTACAGCAGGGAAGGTACCAAAGTGAATCTCCTGTGTGCGTGTCCGTCATTCCCCCTGATCCGACCTGGCCCCCTCTCACCTGCATCCCTTCCTCCACACTGCCCTGGGGCCCGCTCCACCAGTGGGGAGCCGTTCCAACTCAGCTGCCTTGTCAACCGCCCCAGAGGTCTGCAGCAGCGCTGGTTACCTATTACCAGAAACCACAGGTGGCGTCACAAGACAAAACTGCTAACCGTTCTATCAAGTGACAAAGCCCCTTTTCAAGAGAGACCCCAGAGTACGGGCCCGGGAGCCGACTGTCATGACATCCTACAACGAAGGTAAATGCCCGGGTACCGAGTTCTCCCATATCCCCCTGGGCGAGTCACATTCATGGGGAGAGGGTGCAAAAAGAAAATGACAAATGTTGTAAGAAGATTACTGTAACCATGACGACTTCCTAACACACTTCAGATCTGTAGAAGCTGAAATATTACGTAAGAAGACATACCCCACTAGAATATACACTCCCCAACACTGAAATTGCAACACTAAGAAGGAATAGTCGTAGAATTATGGAAATCACAGGATTGACAGATATGTTAATGATATGCAAATTAAACAATGGACAGGACATCACCAAGACCCATGCTGCTCATGCCATTTTGAGAAACCTATGAGGCCTAAACATGCTGCAATGGCCTGCAGGGTCTCTGGAAATGTCTTCCATCGATCACATCTGGGATGTCATTGTCTATTACAAAGGGAGCTGCCAGCAGCGGATCTTGATGATTTGAGTGCCTAAGTGTATTCAGCGTAACAGAACATTTCTTAGACAACCATTAATAACTACCCTGATAGCAGCTGAGGTGTGTAATTGTATTTCTGCATGTGGCACTCATACTCCATGCTGAATAAATCGAGCGGTTTTGAAAAATTTGCTTCCATTTTGTCAACATGTGCTAGTAACATATCTATCCATCCTGTGATTGTCATAATTCCATGACTTTTCCATCTTTGTTTGCTGAATGCATAGAACTAGCTAGCAGACCGACTGTGCCTCTTGTCAGAGCTTCCTTTTCTTGCTTGCTAAAATGTGCACAAATAACACAATGTTAATTTCTGTAATTAAACTGATCAATTGGTAGAGTAAGGCTATGTGCACATGGAGTATCTGTAACGTGTTGAAACACTCGCCAAACAACGCGTAGATTATTTTCTTGTAGCAGCTTTGAATCATTTCGGCAGAGGTATTTTCCTAAGTTTTGCAGTCTTTTGATTGGATAGCGCTTAGTTTGGAGTGATTTCCATCAGGAAACGCTTACAAAGAAGTGAGATGCACTTTGTTTCCCACCAGGTGTTTTTTAAAACCTGAAGAGGAAAAACGTGTTCAAAAGACTGAACATATGAACAGCAAGTTGTTTTACTATACAAATGAAACTCTCTGTGCACATACCTTAAAGTAAACCTGTCACCATGAAAATGCAGTATAATCTGCAGGCATCATGTTATAAAGCAGGAGGAGCTCAGCAGATTGATGTATAGTGCTGTGAGAAAAGACTAGGTATAACCTGTGTTTTCATCATTTAATACTCTGCTCTTTCTGGCATGTATGGTCCAGTGGGCGGGGCTATCAATAACTGACAGCTATCTGTGTATAAGTGTGCATAGAGAAATAACTGTCAGTCACTGATAGGACCGCCCACTGGACCGGAAGTCCCAGAGAGAGCAGAGCTATAAATAAATGAATAAATCACAGGTTATACTGAATCTTTTCTCACAAAATCACATATCATTCTGCTCATCTCCTCCTTCTCTATAACCTGGTGCGCTCAGATCGCATTGCATTTTCTTTTTATTACAGGTTCACTTTAAGTGTTTTGTATTCATAACGCACCTGCTTTTTGAAGGATACCATTATTTCCACATGGCAGAACAATGAGAATCTGAATTCGACAAGACAGTATCATGTCGTTTACAGCTAGCTGTCCGCTCTTCTGACATATCTCCATGCTGCATAAAACAAGTCCCATAACTCTGCATTGTGCTATATTTCTATTAATCCGACTACTGTACATGGTGTATGACTCTTGGTAAGTGGGCAGAGTCAAGTGTGCGCAAGCCAGTTATTCATACATTTGTTAAAGGACTACTGCGCTAGTGTACTGAGTTCAGGAAAGATACAAGAGGATTGGTTGATAAAAGCGGTTTATTCAATTTAGAAGTAAAAATTCATAGAAAGCAATAATTAAAATTCATAGATAGGGATGATAAATTGCATGGGCAGAGGGGAGGGAAGGGGAATCTTGGCTGGGGAATTTTTTGCTGTTGAGAATATGAGGTACCACTGTATTGAGGGTTGAGGTTCACTTTAGTGGGTCTTTCTGAGTGATCCAAGGCGTGTGGATACTTGTGAAGGGTATATACAATTGCTATAATATGCTGCTTCAGATGAGTTATCAGGTTACCTTTTGAGGAAGTGGACCGTATATACCTGGAGCACAATTAGGTGGTGTGTATGTTCTATTTGAGAGTAGGTAGGCGTCTCTGGTCAGCTGTATACAGGGCGACCAGCTGAAAGGGAAAAAACAACTGGATTAAGGGACGTTGTTTGGCCCCTCTTTTATCTTAGTACAATTGACGCGCCCCCTGGGCTGTGGGGTACTCGGCAGCCGGGCCTCTGGTTGCTGGGAGAATATCACGGTAGCTTGCCCGGTCCGTGACCCAGGGCGGTCAGTAAAAGGGGGAATAGTTTATAGGGGATTTGGGAAAGTGTTCGTGATGCCACCTGTGGAATGCAGCTAAGGGGTGTCGCCGCTGCGGAGCAGTCCTCTGGAGCTGGTGTGATGGCAGCAGGGATGGTGTGGCTCTCCACAAGTAGAGATAGCTCCAGGGCAGCGTTGGGTGTAATGGATGGTGGTGCAGGGGACAGACGGCAGGACGGTCCCGGAGGAAAGACGGACACTCACACGGGGGTAAGCTTCAGTACCTTTACTGGTGATGGTGCAGGCACGGTCCAGGGTACTCCGGGCGAAGGGCGCACTTTTGGACTCTCCCCAGTGAGCGGGTATAGGGCCTCCTGATCCGTGGCTTTACTCGCTAAGCTTCTGACCTGCCTGGAGCTAGGCCTAGCTTGGTTACTGTCTCTCTTTGCACCTGCTGACCTGGTGGTAGGGCCTTCTCTTGGAGATCACTCTCCTTGGATGCTGGGGCCTCCGTGACTCCTAGCCCTGGTACTGTAATCAGCGTTTGGTGAACCTGGGAACTGTAGTCCTCCAGGGGTTCCGGTGGTTCCTACTGGGTGTAAAGGGTCCCTGTAGGCGCGGAGACGGTGTCCGGTATATATATCGGGGTGAGCCTGGTATGCTCCTCTGCCCCCTCACTACTTCTTCCTTCTCCTCTCGCCTTCGGCCACTCAGGGCCCTCACTAGGCCTTCACACGTGCTGTAGGCCTTGGCTTGCCTAAGCACAGCAGCCAGCGTGCTGCCTCTTCGCTGCTCTCTGAGCGTCAGCACGCTCTCAGCTCAACTCTGAGCTCTGTCCCTCTCTGTGTCTGAGTAGGACCTGTCTGAACTCACTTCAGACTAAAACACAAACTGAGCTGCCTGGCTCCACCCTCCCTATATATATATCCCTAACGGGCTCCCTCTGCTGGTGTGAGGTGGTAGGGTGGAGATGTGTGAATGTGTGAAGGCCTCTTGTGGAGAAGTCCATCCATGCACCCTTCTGGGTTCTGTGGCACCAATGCGCAGCAGGGCGCCACACAGTAAATCTAGATAATTACCTGTTTTAGTTGGCTGAAGAGTGGGTTTTGATTATTGATCCTGGTGTTCCGGGGAGCCACTTGTGTTTGTATGGCTAGAGAGGTAGTTTACTGTGGGGACTAAATGGTAACATTAGGTATGATCTGGACAAATAGACATGTACCTGACAAAACATATAATACACAAATTGCGATAGGGTAAAATACGTTACCAGTAAAGAAATGATGATTGATTAGGTGAACTCTATTTGGTTCAGTTCTACCCAACGGCTTGTTCTATGGTAAGTATGACTACTTCGGTCACAGTTTAGTCCACAATTTCACTGTGTTAATCTGTAGGGACTTGAAGTGAGTTAATTAGTAAGAGTATATTTATCCCTCGTACTGATGTTATATAGTTTATAAAATATAGAATAAAATTACCACTGGCTGGTTTAGGTGGTAAATTTAATTATACTAGGGGGGCTGGTTGGCCGGTATATTTTGGCTGCAGGATTCCTGTTCCTGTTAGTCTGAGGTACAAACGTTGGTTGGCTATTCAGTTTTAGAATTAGGCATAAGAATTCCCTGTAGTGTCCAGAGAGCCTTTTGGCTCTATAGTGTGTACCATAGGCGGAAGTTCCTATATAGGCAGCTGTCTTGAAAACATTGGTGAGGCAGTGCGGTACCTTAAGTAGTTATTGATCCGTGGTGTTGCGGCTTTCCTCCTGATGCAGTGCAGAGGTGTACTGCTGGCAGAGCGAGGCAGGAGCTGGTGGATGTCGGAGTCCAGGCCGGAGACTCCGGCATCAGCATGCAGCGTCCGGAAGTAGAGGGGCGTCTGTGTATAAGGACCTGTGTAGCTTCAGGTCTTAGGTGGTCACGTGACCGAAGTTGAAGACGGAGAGCAGGGAGGACCAATGATCCATTACCTATGGGGTATATGGTGCCCCTCACTTCTTGCTGCAAGTAATACTGACTATATCCACCAGCACCCCTAAACCCCACTTTCTTTCTCTACATAGTTATTAATACATATTTCTAGAAGTGTTTATTTAATAAAAAATAGATCTAGATAGAAAAAAAAAACCTATTGGAAGATCAGGTTTTCTTTGTCTGTCAGGTCGAATAATGCTATTAACCTGCAGGTTAGCAGGTGCCCAGCGGCGGCGAGTCTCCCAGGAGAATATGAACTTTATTTCTCCCCGATACTGGCGACTTTCAGTCATGCAGGTATGGCACCCCAGGGGTCTGGTTGCCGCAGTGGTAGAAATACCTTGTCTGAGAGCGAGCATGGGTTTTCCTGGTCAGGAACATTATTGCATGCCACACCTCCTGCCCCAGTCCAGGGAGGGGAGGAACCTGCCCTTTATAAACTGGAGCTGGGGCGGGGTTAGTCTAGTCTAGTCCAGAGAGAGGGACAGAGCAGCAGCAAGGAGCTCTGTAGGAGCCAGGAGCTGAAGACCAGGGACTGGAGCCGCGGAGCTCGTCCTGGCAGAAGACGCAGAGAACCGGACACCGGAGTCCGAGGCTGTGGGGATTCTACACCCAGCAGCAGAAACCACCTGGCAGGGGATTTCAGGTCCTCTGGCCATAGAAAGGCCAGACGCTAAGTCACACGCAAGGGACAGGCACCGCCATCGAGGAGCGGAAGTCAACAAAGGCCCCAAGTCACCAGCCATACGGGTGAGCACCACACGGTACACTCAGGGATGTGGGCTACTACACGACTACAGCAGGGTAGCCAGGAAGAGTGCAGTCAGATGGGAAGGCCTACACCTCCACCTGGCCAGGGGGACTCTTGTTCGCTCACAGAGTGACCAGGCCTCTAATGTTAGCCAGTACTCCCGGCAGGGCCTTCTTCCTTACCAACAGTAAAGACCCTGAACTGCACTGCACGGACTCTGAGTCATTTCTGCTGCGCCCATGTACCACAACCCTCACCATCTACACACGCTGCCCTGAGGCTATACTCCTCCCGTGGGGAGTTATACTACCCTTTGCTGCGCACACAACATCAGCCTCAGCTGTCTGCCCCGCAGCGGCGGTTTTCAGTGACCGCAATCCATGGGTGGCATAGTCGGACATTTAAACATTACAAAACCAAGTTAACAGATCCGCCACTGGTTTGACCACCCTGAGCCACGGGACCGGGTCGCCGCCACGGAGACTACAACCCCTAGCATCACACAGAGACCCGGCTCCGGGTATTCCCCCACACACGGCCCAGGGGGCGCGTCAACTTTGGCGTAGTCAGCAGGATTTTGTGCCTGCAACCACCGGGTACTGCGTGCCTGAAGAAAGACTGTGATACTTACCGTGGTGAAGTTTCCCGCCATCCGCAACCATTTTCCCACCATCCGCAGCCATTTTCCCGCCATTGGGCGCCATTTCCGGGACGCCGCGCTGGAAGAAGTGGGGTGTGGACACCAAAAGCGCGCGAGAGCTGAAGCCCCACCTTACGCACTGACGCTGTGCAAGGTCCTGGAAGGAGCCCCGCGGACGCCGACGTCACCAGCGCGCGACGCAAGGTCCTCGACCCCCGACGATCGACTGCGGAGCCGCGGCCTACAGAGAAAAAGCAACGAAAGGTAGGCCACGGTTAAGTAGGGGGGAGGAAGACACCAGGAATGGAGGGAGCTCCCACCGCCAGCGCGGCTGCTGCCGCAGTGATGCCTTTCACGATGCCGTATATCCCAGGAGCGGCATGGTTACCCCAGTACTCAGGGGAGTCGCATACCCTGAGTGACTTTAAAGAAAGACTGTATAGCCTATTCAAAGTATACCCCCTGTCAGAGGAACAAAAAGTGAGCATCCTGACAGGTCAGTTAATCGGGGCAGCCCAAAGAGAAGTAAAGTCCTGGTCAGCCAGGGGAAAGGGGACTGTAAAGGAAATACTGGCCCGTCTAAAGGACACTTTTGATACCCGCACCTCAGCAGAGATCAAGTTAAAATTTTATGGATGCAAGCAGCGGGCACAAGACAGTATACGGGACTAAGCTTTCAATTTGCAGGAGGCCCTGAGAGCCATTAAGCAGGCAGACCCTGACAGTGTGCAGAATGAGGATAAGCTGTTGACTGAACAGTTCATTGAGGGTCTACTGTCCAGCGCCCACCGAACCCAGTTGCGTGTTATTTCCCTCCAGAACCCTGATTTAGACTTTGCGCAGTTTAAAGACAGGGCCATCTGGGTGCTCCGAGAACCGGCACCAGGTGGCTCTGTAACCCACAGGCGCCCTGCTATCACCTACCACCAGGAGGCGGCGCCCTTGTCTGCAGAGCCTGTGGGAGCTGATGCACAGGCTTTGGACAAAACCCGGGCTGCAGACCTGCACCATCAGGTCCAAGAACTGACCAAAAGCGTTGCCGCGCTAACCAGAACTGTGCAGTCTTTACAGGTGTCTTCCCCAGGAAAGATCCAGCCGGCTTCCAGTCCGGAGGACGTCCCTTGGAGTCGATGGAGGAGGATCCCATCATCCAGAGGAAGGCCAAGCAACCGCTACGACCAGGACGGACAACCCATCTGCCGCCGCTGCAACCAACCAGGACATATGGCAAGGTACTGTCATTTAAACGGGCCCAACATGGGGCAGAGGGCCGACCCCCAGGCATAAGATCTTCAGGCCCATCGAGCTGGCGTGATAAGTACGTAGGGGGACGACCGGTTTTACCCGTGGTGCTGGATGGCATCCCTATGAGTGCACTACTGGACACCGGGTCACAAGTAACCACCATCCCCTATGTGCTCTTTAAGCGGTACTGGAATGACTCGGATATTACCCGCTACCCAGATGACGATTTGAGCATCATCGCCAGCAATGGTCAGCCCGTACCGTAGGTGGGATTCAAGGACGTGACCATAAAAATTGGTAAAGTTGGACTGCCAGCGCAAGGACTGATTATTGTGGACATTGACCGTCGTGAAAGCCACCCTAAGATAACCTTGGGTACTAATGTTACTGAAAATTGTCTTGTAGAGATAACTGTCACATTACAGCAGGTTGCGATGAACGCCAGCTCCAGCCAGCAGCGTGTCTTACAAAAAGAGATCAGAGCCCTGATGAAAAGGCAACAGGTAGAACTGTCTGGTGGTGAGATTGGTAGTGTTAGGATGAGCGACCCGTTCCCTATCGCCATGCCCCCAAAGAGTGAGATGGTGATCTGGTGCCGGACTGCAATCGGGTTAAGAGAAAGGGACTACCAAGCCATGGTAGAACCTGTCTACTCAGACAGTAGGCCCACCATTTTGACAGCACGGGGGGTGGTCGATGTACCCCATGGGGGGGTACCCGTCCGCATCCTAAACATTGGGGAAAGAGAAGTATACTTGCCCCGGTATGCCACACTAGCCAAATTGTTCACTGTTAACCAAAACGGCCGTGGAACCCTTGCCTCCATCTCAACCAGAGGAGGGTAACGGCTCCAAGAAACAAATGGAGGACTGGTGTCAGAAGCTGCATGTGGGCACCAACTCCACTCCCTCACACCAAAAACAGGGAGTCTACCAGGTGGTGCAGGAGTACGAAAGGGTCTTTAGCAAACACTCGCTAGACTTTGGGCAAGTAAAGGGGGTAGAACATCACATCCCCACGGGAGACCATCCACCCATAAAGGAAAGATACCGACCTGTACCCCCTGCACACTATCAGAATGCCAAGGGAATGTTGCGAGAAATGAAGGAGGCTGGGTTAATCAGGGACAGCTGTAGCCCCTGGGCAGCTCCACTAGTTCTTGTGAAAAAGAAAGATGGCACTATGAGAATGTGTGTCGATTACAGAAAGGTCAACCATATCACACACAAAGATGCGTACCCATTACCTAGGATAGAGGAATCTTTAGCTGCATTAAAGTCTGCTAACTTCTTCTCCACTTTGGATCTTACTAGCGTGTACTGGCAGGTTCCTGTAGCAGAGGCTGACAAGGAGAAGACCGCGTTCACCACCCCGATGGGTCTCAGCGAATTCAACTGTATGCCGTTCGGGCTCTGCAGCGCACCAGGAGCCTTCCAGCGGCTGATGGAGTGCTGCCTAGGGCACAGGAATTTTGAGACGGTCCTGCTCTACCTAGACGATGTCATCGTGTATTCCAAAACATATGAGGACCATCTGAAACACCTGGCAGAGGTGTTTGATGCCCTGGCAGGCTACGGCCTAAAGGTGAAACCCTCCAAGTGTCATCTACTGAAACCAAAGGTACAGTACCTGGGACATGTGGTGAGTGCTGACGTAGTAGCTCCAGACCCTGATAAGATCACAGTGATTAAGGACTGGCCAAAACCCTCCAGCATAAAGGAAGTGCGGCAGTTCCTCGGGTTGGTAGGCTACTACCAAAGATTCATCTCCGGGTTCACCAAGATGGCAGCCCCTATGCAAGATCTCCTGTTGAGTCAGTCAAAGACCAAGAATCAGAAGCCGCCCTTCAGGTGGGACAAGCGGGAAGAGGAGTCTTTCCGCCAGCTGAAGATGGCCCTCACGGAGGATGAGGTCCTGGCTTACCCTGATTACGGCCAGCCTTTCATCCTCCACACAGACGCCAGTAACGTGGGGCTGGGAGCCGTACTATCCCAGATGCAACAGGGCAGAGAACGGCTAATCGCTTATGCCAGCAGAAAGGAATCCTGAAAATTACAGCTCCTTCAAGCTAGAGTTCCTCGCGGTGGTATGGGCAGTGACAGAGCGCTTTAAACATTACCTTGCCTCTTCCAAGTTCACCGTGTACATGGACAACAACCCGTTGACACACCTGGACACTGCAAAACTTGGTGCCCTGGAGCAGAGATGGGTGGCCCGCCTACCCAACTATGAGTTCACCATCAAATACCGGGCGGGACGCACAAATGCGAACGCAGACGCCCTGTCCAGGATGCTGAACTTGCCGGATGGGTGGAAGATCCAGAAGAACTGGAAGAGATTGAACTCCCTGCGTTCCACCGTCGTGGGATTACCCAGTATTCCCACCGTGTAAGGGACAGGCACTCTGCCACGTTCAATCCCTTACCCCACTACAGCTGGGAGGAGACGCAAGACAGTGACCCAGCCGTCCACCTGGTAAAAGAGATGCTGACACAGGCTGGTGCCCGCCTTGACCCAGACGCTCCGGAAGAAACCAAACAGCTGTGGAAGGAGAAGAGTAAACTGTTTCTCTACAAGGGGAAGCTGTGCCGGAGGATTGTCAACTCCCGGACACATGAGCTGACCTGGCAGGTAGTGGTCCGGAGACGAGACGCGGCTATGGTCCTGGAGGCATACCACGACGGAGCAGGGCACTTTGGATGGAAGAAGTTGGAGTTCCTGTTGCGTGAACGGTTCTTCTGGGTAGGCATGAGAGGGGCAAGATAGATGGTGCAGAGACTGCGGCCCGTGCAACCTGAGAAGAAAGGACCATGCCAGCCAGAAGACTCCCCTGCAGTCCATCATTACCAAGCAGCCACTAGAACTGGTAGCCCTGGTCCATGTGAAGCTGGCTCCAAGTAGGTCCGGGTACGTCTACGCCCTCACCATCGTAGACCACTACTCCCGGTTCCTGGTGGTGGTCCCTGTCAAGGACTTAACAGCTCAAACAGCAGCCAGAGCCTTCCAGCAGCACTTCTGCCGTCCACACGGGTATCCGGAGCAAGTGTTGACTGACCAAGGTCCAGCCTTCGAAGCGGAGGTCTTCCAGGAGTTCTGCAACCTCTATGGCTGCAAGAAGATAAGGACAATGCCCTATTACCCCCAAACCAATGGATTGTGTGAGAAGATGAACCAGGTGGTGATAGACTTGCTGAAAACGTTGCCCCTGGAAGAACGCAGTCTGTGGCCTGAAAAACTGCCTGATCTGGTGGACTTGTATAACCACATCCTAGTAAATTCCACCAACTGCACCCCGGCTTACCTAATGAGAGCAAGACCTGGTAAGCTGCCTATTGACCTGGATATGGGAGTCCTGACACCTGAGGACACCTCGCCAGAGGCAGACTGGGATACAGAACGGCAGCAGCAGTACCGGAAAGTGCAGGAGAGTGTTGAGAGAAGTCTGTCTCAAGCAAGAGAAAGGCAAGAGAGGACTTACAACCAGCATCCTCCCGCTGCTCCCCTGGTGCCTGGAGAGCAGGTCTTGAAGAGGAAAAAGCGGCTCCATAAGTTGGATGACCAGTGGGAGAAAGACCTGTACACAGTACTGCCCTCAAGTCATGAAAATCCGAAAGTGTGCATTACCAGTAAGGATGGAGGAGAGACCACAGCCACTGTCTCCAGAGACCACCTGAAGAAGTGTCCCGAGCAGCTGCAAAGCACTGATGAAGACCAAGATAGCCCTCAACCCGCAGAGGAAAGGGAAGAAATGGTCAGTACAGTACTCGGAGAATTTCCCCGGTCCTGGACACAGATTAACAACGCTATTGTGGTACCCGTCCTTACCTTTCTTCAGCCAGCCCCTCAAGGGCCTACAGAAGAGCAAGTAGTGTTGGGAGAGCAACCGGCCCCGGAGGAAGAAGATTCCATACCAGCAGCCCAGGAGAATCAACCCTCTGCTAGTAGTGAGCCTGCCGTGCCCGTGGTATGCCAAAGAGTATGCAGAAAGCTGCCCAGCCTACCCGTAACATCCCCAAACACCTGTAGTGCAGACACTAGCGAGCCCACTACACAAGGGGTGGAAATAGGGGACCCAGAAAGAACACCACCAGATAGTGTGTTACGTAGGTCAACCAGGAGCACTAGAGGTCAGAGGCCCGCTTGCTGGAGAATCTAGAAAAAGAAATGATAAATACCTGTATTTTGCAAATGTTAAAATGTTTTATGTTTGTTACCCGAATACTAATTATGTTTCTCTAGTTACCTGACAGGGTTTATGGACTGACAGGTTATAGACAATGAATAACCGGATCTGTACCTTGTAAATAGTTGCACCTGTTAAGTGCCCCCTTTGTGCCAGACCACAGAACAAAAACCCGTGGAGGTGGCTGAAGATGTGGTCCAACGCCGGATCATCTATGCCCTGTAGCCACCCCAGGGCCTACGAGGAGGGTTTGGGACGGGTCCCTCAAAATGCATCTTTGGTGACATGGACACCTGGTTACGGAAGCGCCGTGACCTATAAAAACTGAACTCCTTGTACATATGTTGTTGTGTTATTGCTTATATATGTTGTTATAAATGTGTTTAGTCTCGGAGTACTAAAATTTACTAGGGGGGAATGTGGTACCCCAGGGGTCTGGTTGCCACAGTGGTAGAAATACCATGTCTGAGAGCGAGCATGGGTTTTCCTGGTCAGGAGCATTATTGCATGCCACACCTCCTGCCTCAGTCCAGGGAGGGAAGGAACCTGCCCTTTATAAACTGGAGCTAGGGCGGGGTTAGTCTAGTCTAGTCCAGAGAGAGGGACAGAGCAGCAGCAAGGAGCTCTGTAGGAGCCAGTAGCTGAAGACCAGGGACTGGAGACGCGGAGCTCGTCCTGGCAGAAGACGCAGAGAACCGGACACCGGAGTCCGAGGCTGTGGGGATTCTACACCCAGCAGCAGAAACCACCTGGCAGGGGATTTCAGGTCCTCTGGCCATAGAAAGCCCGGAGGCTAAGTCACGCGCAAGGGACCGGCACCGCCATCGAGGAGCGGAAGGCACCAAAGACCCAAGTCACCAGCCCTACGGGTGAGCACCACACGGTACACTCAGGGACGTGGGCTACTACACGACTACAGCAGGGTAGCCAGGAAGAGTGCAGTCAGACGGGAAGGCCTACACCTCCACCTGGCCAGGGGGACTCTTGTTTGCTCACAGACTGACCAGGCCTCTAATGTTAGCCAGTACTCCCGGCAGGGCCTCCTTCCTTACCAACAGTAAAGACCCTGAACTGCACTGCACGGAGTCATTTCTGCTGCGCCCATGTACCACAACCCTCACCATCTACACACGCTGCCCTGAGGCTATACTCCTCCCGTGGGGAGTTATACTACCCTCTGCTGCGCACACAACATCAGCCTCAGCGGTCTGCCCCGCAGCGGCGGTTTTCAGTGACCGCAATCCATGGGTGGCGTAGTCGGACATTTAAACATTACAAAACCAAGTAAACAGATCCGCCACTGGTTTGACTACCCTGAGCCACGGGACCGGGTCTCCGCCACGGAGACTACAACCCCTAGCATCACACAGAGACCCGGCTCCGGGTATTCCTCCACACACGGCCCAGGGGGCGCGTCACAGGCGTTACTGGAACAATTACAGTCACTACTCACAGCATTAAGAGAGATGGCATATCCCCGTATTCAGCAATGCATCAGTGCAAAGCTAGCAGTCAGTCAGTGCTGGGGCCTGGACACAGCCACTCCTCTCAGTGCTGTGAGCAGTGACTCATTTCTACTAATACACCTGCATGACTGAAAGTCCCAGGCTCCTGGGAGAAATAAAGTTACATTTTCTCCTAGGCAAGCACTTTCAGCACTATGGCAGGGAACCTTCATAACAATATTAACCTGAAGATTAACCCTATAGCTGCAGGTTAATAGCAACACTGGACAAGACAGCTTCCGTAACTAACACTATTCTATCTGTGAACCCTTTCTAGGAAAATCCAGTTAATTTCTTGCACCCTTTTAAAAAGTACTTTTTGTCAGATTTACTTTTAAAACCAGATGAAACAGGACACATGATAAAGGCTACAAGAGCAAGCTCCAGATGGATCATTTACTTTGCACAATAAAAGGTACAGCGAAAGGATAGGCATCCTGTTTTGACAGGTTATTTTTTTTTCCAATTTTGGCGAGGAGAAAAAAAAAAAAAAAGTTGAGTGAAGTTTCATAGACTAGGTTGTTAAAGGGGTGCTCCAGGAATGTAATGAAATCGCAATAACAATTCAAACACAGCATGTCCTAGTCACATGTCAGGAAGAGCGAAGAAATCGAGAGAAGAGAATAGAAAGAAAAAAGAAATCTTCTTGGCTGACTGAATACAAAGGATATTCGTATGCAGTCTCAGTCATCTGTGCTCAGTCAGCTGAAGAGAAGATTTTCTTCTTCTTCAGTCACAGGCTTCCCCTCAGATCATGTAAGTATGTGTGCGTACGATACAGCTTCTGTCAGTTGACACACAGGTCTCAGAAGCAGTGTTTTTTTCAGAGTGCAGCCAGTCCTGACGAGTAGAAAGGGTTGCATTTAAATTATGTGACGGGGCCATTTTATTACGTTCTTGGAGGAGAACCCCTTTAAACAGAAGCTTGCTTACTGGATTAACAAGCATCAAGCTTACTCAGATGTACCGTATTTTTCAGACCATAAGACGCACTTTTCCCCCCCAAATTTGGGAGGAAAATGGGGGGTGCGACTTATGTTCCAAACGCTGCTTACCTGCGGTGGTGGTGGAGCGAGATAGCGGGGCCTCCCTCCTTCAAGAACCCGGTGGTGGTGGTGGCAGCAAAAGAGGTGAGATGCTGCGGGTGTCTGGCTGGGGGCAGACGCGGTTTGGACTGGATACGGGAAGTGTCTGGCTTTGGGCCGGTGAGCGGCACAGGTTTCCAGTGTGCACGGTCATCTTCCTGAAGCTGTGATCCGCAGGAAAATGGCCGCCCGAGCCGGCGCATGCGCTGACTTGAAGCTCGGGCAGCCATTTTCATGTAGATAGCAGCTTCAGGAAGATGGCCGCACACACCGGAAACCTGCGCCGCTCACCTGCCCAAGCCCGCAGCTAGACACTGCCTGCACCCAGTTCATCCCGCACCTTCTCCCAGACAGAAACTCGCAGCATCTCACCTCCTCCTCCTTTGCTGCCGCTGCCACCACCACCGGTCCCCAGGCAGGCCTCAGTGGCGCGCAGCCACGCCCGATCGCCAAGCCCCGGGCCTCAGCCAGGCCCCCAGCCATGGACCGGGTCTCAGCCAGGCCCCCAGCCATGGACCGGGCCTCAGCCAGGCCCCCAGCTATGGACCGGGCCCCAGACATGGATCGGGCCCCAGCCATGGACCGGGCCCCAGCCAGCCACCGGGCCCCAGCCAACTCTTCTGCTGCAGGGCAGTGCAGGGTTGATGGTAATGCTGGGGGTTGTAGTGCAGGAGAGATGGCGCAGCGAAAATAACTGACAAAGGCAGTGGAGTGCAGTCATCCGAGTTTACTCACAGTTCTTTTTAGGTTCCTCAGGTACACTGTACGGGTGTCAGCCTCCCGCGTCGCACTGCGTTTGCCAGACAGGGGTTCAGCACTCTCTCTAGTATATGAGAAGCGCTTAACGGGACCCCATTTTTGTATGTTCCTTTCTTGACCGACTTCCCGCGCTTTGTCTTCTCCCTCCTGCCCTGCACCTCGCAAACAAAGTCCCGAACGGGTACTCTGAGATCCCAGACCTACTTGGTGCCCTTTTCGGTGGCTTAGATGAGAGTATGGCAACTGCACCTTGGAAGTGCAGAAGCCTCCGGTTTTCTGGCTGAGACGTGGAGTACTCGGCCAGTCCAGGGACCGGTTCCCTTCTTGCGGCCTGATCCCTCTGACACCTGGCAGATTCGGGTGTACGGGTGGCCTCCTGCTCCTTCCATACCCCTGGAATCCCTTTCCTTACTGGAGCCTTACTCCTCTGCTCCCCTCCTGGGCCTTCCTTACTAGACCCCACTATGGAGCAGAGCTCCTGAAGAGACTCTGCTCCCCTCCTCTTTCTTGCTTCCTCTCCGACTGAACTGAACGCTGTTTCTAAGATGGCTTCCCTTTTTATATCTTCCTAAAGTGCTCCCCTGAACTACGTCCTCCACCCACATCCACTACATGGTTCCCCCTCTCTTTGGTTCCCCCTTCTCCAGCCAGGGACGGGGAAGCAAAACAAGTGCATAAGGCCCTTCCAGCCGGCCTGGAGTAGTGTGGTGTTGAGTGCAGGTGTTGGGGTCCCGGGCAGTACTCCATCCTTACCTGAGAGAAGGAGATACCACACCTCTGGGTGAGGCGCAGTAACTCTGTGGCGACTGAACCCTCAGGGGCGCCACAGAGGGCCCTGCAATCCAGCTCCACCGCAACTCCCCGCTGCTGGAGCACCGGATTCCTGAAGGACCCTGCCTCCTGTGACCTTCGCTCCACTGCCCCCCAGATAAGATACTGTACCTATTCAGACTATAAAACGGACCCCCATCTTATAAAAATATATTTTTTTCTATATTCCACCCCAAAATTTGGGGTGCGTCTTATAGTCCGAAAAATATGGTATATGCCTCATAATAAATTTGGCACATCTTGTGCTGCAGATGCGCCAACACAATCTCCAACATTTATGAACTGACTCAAATTTCCGCTACAATTTACATCAATCCCTCCCACTAAAACCCACCACACTCTGTTTTATGAAAATTGGTGCGACAGCAGTGTAATTTTTTTTCTCCACAAAACAGCAATCCCAAGTTAAAATATTTTTTCATTTTCTCCTACCTCTGTGACCAGGTCTGGCTTCACTCGCACAGTGCACCTTCTGATTGGTGTCTGAAATGTAAAGCTGATGACACCTTTCACCTTTAATAATGTTTCTTAACATAGGTATTTCCTATCCTGAAAGTCCATAGTGCTCACTTCTTCCTGCAAAAAAAAAAAAAATTAAACAAAATAAATTAGGCGGAATTTTGTAGCTTAATATTTACCTGAATAGAGAGATATTTTAAGCCATTCTTTAAAAAAAAAAAATCTTGGACGCCCTTTTAAAAAGTGGATCGAGGCTATAATAAGTTCTGTGTGCAGTATGGCAATATCAAACAGATGACCGTTACCAGATTATCAAGTCCATGGATGTGGAGTGTTATGGTTTTGGCTCTTTTGTTTGCACTTGGAATGAAGAACTGTAGGTTGTTTTGCTTGTTCTTGGTTTCTGGTGTATGCAAGTGACCTGGCACACCTAATGACACGTGAATCTGATGGGCGAGTACTTTGCTACGATTATTCATGTCACTGAAAAAAAATAGAATTTATCCATATATCACAGGAGAGCTCTGTTGTCATCTTGTTCTGGAAAAGGTCACTATAAAAAGTACTGATTAAAGGGGTTGTATCATCCTCTTTCTTCAGGAGTGCGCCACCTCTCAGCCTCCTAGCTTCCTAGGGAGCAGTGCTCTTCTGAAGACTGACGGTTCTTTCCAGCGGCATGACTGAGCAGCTCACCCAAAAAACACACTTTCCGCATTGGAAAAGCCGCCATCAGTGCAGCCTAGGAAATCGGCCACTGCAGAAGTGGACAATAACCTAGGCGATAAGCTGTAAACTAGAAGGAAAAATCCATCTGTTCTTAACAAAGAGGAAAGTATAAGTAAATTGCAAAGTTGCCCTGATTTTACAAGCACTTTGCAATATTAACTTGCAAATTTGAGACAACCCCTTTAATAAACATTAAAGAGTTTATTAATATTTGTCTGGCTGTTTTTTTTCAGGAAAGTTGTGTCCCAAGGTGCAATTTGTTGTGAAACAAAGAAACTGTGCTTTACTTACTGCTGAGTCTTCACCATGGCTCTTATTTTATTATTTGGAGCACTGACATCACGACGACAACGCTGCAGGAAATCAGTAAGGTCAGCGGCTCATGCTGTCTACAAGGACAAAGCCGCTGAGGTCACTGATTGGCTTCAGCGCTGCCGACGTGATGACGGCACTGCAGACAATGACAGACACCCGGAGAAGCAGCACTCAGCACTGGACCCTTCGAGGATGCATAATACAGTTCGTTTTTATTACAATAAATTGCGTGTAAGGACAACTTTCCTGAAAATGGAAGACCCCTTTAAATATTACAAAATGGAAAATTGTTCTAGATACACAACACCCGCTTGTCTAGTGCACACACTAGAGCTAATGGTGGACTACATTTAATTCATGACAATTTGTATGAAAAATATGAAGATCATCAAAAGACTGGCTACAGAGAGAGTTGTCCAAACAAGGATACATATGCCAAGGCATACAATGCAGTGAGGACTACCCAAAAACACAGGCCCATGTGCCCAGACATCCAGGGCATTACAGTGACAGCATTTCTGCTGGATGTACACTCACTTTGTACGGACACCACTACTACCAGCTAATACTTCACGACAGCTGTACACAAGCTCAGCCCCAGCATTACACGCAATGAGTTTACCTGTTCTTAATGTTCTCCAGGCTCACCATCATACCTAGCTCACTCCTCGGTCTTTTACAGTGATTAGGATTTTCACACAATTAGTGAATTGCCTGTAAAAGATGTAATACCGTTATATAGAAAATTGGCTTCAAGTGTGAAAGTTATAGTGTTCCCCCAATTATGTTCTATTTTATGTAACTAATGAATGGCCAATTCTTTGTTACCACAAATGAATCCTGAGCAGGCTTTTCAATAGTAAAGGGGGCCTGTCATTCGATTCATGCTGCTCGAACCACGGGCAGGATGAATCAGAGCCTGTCTGTGCGATTGCAGACAGGTAGGTTTGAAAAACCAGGCGGAGACTATTGGGAGAGACCCAGCTAATTTGATGATGTACTCAGCTGGCTTCTTTCCGCCCCACTCCAGATGACTGAGGGAGTCCCTTATCACATCAGACTAATCACATCTCTCTCCTTATGGTTCCTGGACGTCATTTAAAATTATATTTTCTCGGAAACAAGGGAGGGTCAAGAGGAAAACATACTTTGCAGCAATCATGCACAGGGCTGTTGAGTCGGTAAGCCAAACCTCCAACTCCACGACTCCGACTCACTCCCTTATACATGGCTCATGTTTAAGTGATAAATTTACTGTAGCACAGATTCATCTCAGCTAAAAGTCTAGACCCTTTGATCAGGAATAGGACAGACATTTATAGGACATTTCATAACTTTCCCAAATTCTTATGAAAAATATTCTCCACAAACTACATTGAACTACTGTACCCAATTTATTATATATTTTAGGTGACTCTTGGTCTTCCTTTCCTGGGGCGGTCCTCATGTGAGCCAGTTTCTTTGTAGCGCTTGATGGTTTTTGCAACTGCACTTGGGGACACTTTCAATGTTTGCCCAATTTTTCACGCTGACTGACCTTCATTTCTTAAAGTAATGATGGCCACTTGTTTTTCTTTACTTAGCTGCTTTTTTCTTGCCATAATACAAATTCTGACAGTCTATTCAGTAGGACTATCAGCTGTGTATCCACCTAACTTCTGCACAACACAACTGATGGTCCCAACCCCATTTATAAGGCAAGAAATCCCACTTATTAAACCTGACAGGGCACGCCTGTGAAGTGAAAACCATTTCCGGTGACTACCTCTTGAAGCTCATCAAGAGAATGCCAAGAGTGTGCAAAGCAGTCATCAAAGCAAAAGGTGGCTACTTTGAAGAACCTAGAATATAAGACATATTTTCAGTTGTTTCACAATTTTTTGTTAAGTATATAATTCCACATGTGTTAACTCATAGTTTTGATGCCTTCAGTGTGAATGTACAATTTTCATAGTCATGAAAATACAGAAAAATCTTTAAATGAGAAGGTGTGTCCAAACTTTTGGTCTGTACTGTATATGGAGATGCTATCTGCTGTTATTACTCCATGGTGATGGTTCCTCTGTTTCTATATATATTTAAAATCAATGATTTTATTATGTGTAATGTAGGATCTATTTTGGGGGTCGCTATGTGGGGAGGGTCATTTTTAGCTTCACATATTATCTGCACTTACCCCTGTTGTGTGCCTAATTGATTATCTGTAATAAATTTGTTATAACTTTGTCTTTTTTCCCTGTGCTCTCTATGTCTATTTGACGATGGAGCCTATATAGTCCATAATATGGTAGTATTGAGTATAACATTATATGTAATGGTGATTTAAAATATACATTAGAATTGTGGTGTACATACTACTTTTTCCATGAATTGTGCTATTTTACATTGTTAATGTGGTAAATGACTATTCTAGCTGCAAAAGTCTTGTTTTTATTGCAATATCTACATAGGTGAATAGAGGCCCATTTCTAACAACCACCACTCAAGTGTTTTAATGGTACATTGTGTTTGCTAACTGTGTAAGAAGGCTAATGGATGTTTAGAAAACCATAGAAAACCCTTGCACAAGTATGTTAGCCCAGCTGAAAATGGTTTGGCTGATTTGAGAAGCTATAAAGTTGACCTTCCATTGAGCTAGTTGAGAATCTGGAGCATTACATTTGTTTGTTCTATGAAACTCTCAAAATGGCCAGAAAAAGAGAACTTTCATGTGAAACTCGACAGTCTATTCTTGTTCTTAGAAATGAAGGCTATTCCATGTGAGAAATTGCCAAGAAACTGAAGATTTCCTACAATGGTGTGTACTACTCCCTTCAGAGGAGAGAACAGACAGGCTCTAACCAGAGTAGAAAGAGAAGTGGGAGGCCCCGCTGCACAACTGAGCAACAAGACAAGTACATTAGAGTCTCTAGTTTGAGAAATTGACGCCTCAAAGCTCCTCAAATGGCAGCTTCATTAAATAGTACACGCAAAACGCCAGTATCAACGTCTACAGCGAAGAGGAGACTCCGGGATGCTGGCCTTCAGGGCAAAGTGGCAAAGAAAAATCCATATTTGAGACTGGCTAATAAAAGGAAAAGATTAATATGGGCAAAAGAACACAGACATTGGACAGAAGAAGATTGTAAAAAAGTTTTATGGACAGACGAATCAAAGTTTGAGGTGTTTGGATCACACAGAAGAACATTTGTGAGATGCAGAACAACTGAAAAGATGCTGGAAGAGTGCCTGACGCCATCTGTCAAGCATGGTGGAGGTAATCTGATGGTCTGGAGTTGCTTTGGTGCTGGTAAAGTGGGAGATTTGGACAAGGTAAATGGGATTTTGAGTAAGGAAGGTTATCACTCCATTTTGCAACGCCATGCCATACCCTGTGGACAGCGCTTGATTGGAGCCAATTTCATCCTACAACAGAACAATGACCCAAAGCACACCTGCAAATTATGCATGAACTATTTAGGGAAGAAGCAGGCAGCTGGTATTCTATCTGTAATGGAGTGGCCAGCGCAGTCACCAGATCTCAAACCCATTTAGCTGTTGTGGGAGCAGCTTGACCGTATGGTACGCAAAAAGTGCCCATCAAGCCAATCCAACTTGTGGGAGGGGCTTCAGGAAGCATGAGGTGAAATTTCTCAAGATTACCTCAGCAAATTAACAGCTAGAATGCCAAAGGTCTGCAATGCTGTAATTGCGGCAAAAGGGAGCATTCTTTGACAAAAGCAAAGTTTGAAGGAGAAAATTATTCTTTCAAATAAAAATCATTATTTCTAACCTTGTCAATGTCTGGACTATATTTTCTATTCATTTGGCAACTCATTTGATAAATAAAAGTATGATTTTTCATGGAAAACACAAAATTGTCTGGGTGACCGCAAACTTTTGAACGGTAGTGTACACACACACACACACAGACACACACACAGACACAGACACAGCCCCTCTGCAGAATATAAACCAGAATGTAAACCTATATTTCTCTGCGGTATCTGTGCATCATGAATCATTGTATGTATTAAAGGGGCCCACTGAGACTCAAAAACCTGGAGCCGGCCCTGTGTGTGTATGTATTTTACACAGGAGCAGTGTGTGTGTATATATTTTGCAGAGGGGCTGTGTGTGTGTGTGTGTGTGTGTATTTTGCAAGTCTCCTGTAATGTCCACACCTGCCCCAGGTTAAATCTCTGACTGACGCAGCGCTCTGACTGGCGCAGCGCTCTGACTGACGCAGCCCCCTGACTGATGCAGCGCTCTGACTTACACAGCACTCTGACTGACGCAGCCCCCTGACTGACGCAGCCCCCTGACTGACACAGCCCCCTGACTGATGCAGCGCTCTGACTGATGCAGCGCTCTGACTGACGCAGCGCTCTGACTGATGCAGCGCTCTGACTGACACATCGCTGTGACTGACGCAGCCCCCTGACTGATGCAGCGCTCTGACTTACACAGCGCTCTGACTGATGCAGCCCCCTGACTGACGCAGCCCCCTGACTGACACAGGCCCCTGACTGACACAGCCCCCTGACTGATGCAGCGCTCTGACTGATGCAGCGCTCTGACTGACGCAGCGCTCTGACTGATGCAGCGCTCTGACTGACGCATCGCTGTGACTGACGCAGCCCCCTGACTGACGCAGCCCCCTGAGTGACACAGCCCCCTGACTGATGCAGCGCTCTGACTGATGCAGCGCTCTGACTGACGCAGCGCTCTGACTGATGCAGCGCTCTGACTGACGCAGCGCTCTGACTGGCGCAGCGCTCTGACTGACGCATGTGCTCTGACTGGGGCAACGCTCTGACTGACGTATCGCTGTGACTGACGCAGCCCCCTGACTGACGCAGCACTCTGACTGACACAGCGCTCTGACTGGCGCAGCCCCCTGACTGATGCGGCACTCTGACTGATGCAGCCCCCTGACTGACACAGCGCTCTGACTGACACAGCCCCCTGACTGATGCAGCGCTCTGACTGATGCAGCGCTCTGACTGACGCAGCGCTCTGACTGATGCAGCGCTCTGAATGATGCAGCGCTCTGACTGACGCAGCGCTCTGACTGGTGCAGCGCTCTGACTGACGCAGTGCTCTGACTGGGGCAACGTTCTGACTCACGTATCGCTGTGACTGACGCAGCGCTCTGACTGACGCAGCGCTCTGACTGACGCAGCCCCCTGACTGACGCAGCGCTCTGACTGGCGCAGCGCTCTGACTGACGCAGCACTCTGACTGACGCAGCCCCGTGACTGATGCAGCGCTCTGACTGACGCAGCCCCCTGACTGACGCAGCGCTCTGACTGATGCAGCGCTCTGACTGACGCATCGCTGTGACTGGCGCAGCGCTCTGACTTTTATATGTATGTGCACAGCGCTGACCCGCTACCCGCGTCACATGACTATGGAAGACATACATGAGGGGCCAGGTGGTAGACTTTTGACTGGTGTAGAAATTAAAGTTTTGCCCTTTTTCCATCACAGGTGAGAAAGGCTGCAGAGTCCGGCTCCACAGTCAGGAGCCATCATAGGAGCACACAGGATGCAAAGTATGCTGGCCCTGTGACGCAGGAACACTTCCATGGAGCCAGAGGCTGGAGCTTGGGAGAGTGGTGGAAGTCGTAGTGGAATAAAAAGACAATATCAATGCCCCTTGAAAGCGTGCTGTAGGTTACAGTGGAGTAAAAAGACAATAGCAATGCCTCTTGCAAGAGCTGTGGAGTTCAGAGTGGTTTAAATTGACGGTTCTAATGCCCCTTGGAAGAGACGTGGGGATCACAGTAGATTAACAAGACTATTTTAATGCCCCTTGGAAGAGTGGTGGAGGTTGAAGTGGATTAAAAAGACAATGTCAATGCTCCTTGAAGGAGTGGTTGAAGTCTCAGTGGAATAAAAAGACAATATCAATGCCCCTTGGAAGAGTGTTGGAGGTTCCAGTGGAATAAAAAGACAATATCAATGCCCCTTAGAAGAGTGGTGGAGGTCGCAGTGGAATAAAAAGACAATATCAATGCCCCGTGGAAGAGACGTGGAGGTCACAGTAGCTTAATAAGATGGTTTTAATGCCCTTTGGAAGAGTGGTGGAGGTCGCAGTGGATTAAAAAGACAATATCAATGCCCTTTGGAAGAGTGGTGGAGGTCGCAGTGGAATAAAAGTACAATATCAATGCCCCTTGGTATAGTGTTGGAGGTTACAGTGGAATTTAAAGACAATATCAATGACCATTGGAAGAGCTGTGGAGTTCAGAGTGGCTTAACCAGACGGTTTTAATGCCCTTTGTAAGTGACGTGGAGGTCACAGTAGCTTAAAAAGACGTTTTTAATGCCCCTTGGAAAAGTGGTGGAGGACGCAGTGGATTAAAAAGACAATATCAATGCCCCTTGGAAGAGTGGTGGAGGTGGCAGTGGAATAAAAAGGCAATATCAATGACCCTTGGAAGAGTGGTGGAGGTCGCAGTGGAATAAAAAGACATTATTAATGCCCCTTGGAAGAGTGGTGGAGGTCGCAGTAAAATAAAAAGACAAAATCAATGCCCCTTGGAAGAGTGGTGGAGGTTACAGTGAAAAAAAAAGACAATATCAATGCCCCTTGGAAGAGCTGTGGAGTTCACAATGGTTTAACCAGAGGGTATTAAGGCACCGTGGAATAGACGTGGAGGTCACAGTAGCTAAACAAGATGGTTTTAATGCTTCTTGGAAGAGTGGTGGAGGTTACAGTGGAATAAAAAGACAATATCAATGCCTCTTGCAAGAACTGTGGAGTTCAGAGTGGTTTAATTTGATGGTTTTAATGCCCCTTGGTAGAGACGTGAAGGTCACAGTAGCTTAACAAGACTGTTTTAATACCCCTTGGAAGAGTGGTGGAAGTTACAGTCGAATAAATAGACAATATCAATGCCTCTTGGAAGAGCTGTGGAGTTCTGAGTGGTTTAACCAGAGAGTTTTAATGCCGCTTGGAAGAGTGGTGGAGGTCGCAGTGCATTAAAAAGACAATATCAATGCCCCTTAGAAGAGTGGTGGAGGTCGCATTGGAATAAAAAGACAATATCAATTCCCCTTGGAAGAGATGTGGAGGTCGCAGTGGAATAAAAAGACAATATCAATGCCTCGTGGAAGAGACTTGGAGGTCACAGTAGCTTAACAAGATGGTTTTAATGCCCCTTGGAAGAGAGGTGGAGGTCGCAGTGGAATAAAAAGACAATATCAATGCCCCTTGAAGAGTAGTGGAGGTTACAGTGGAATAAGAAGACAATATCAATGACCCTTGGAAGAGTGGTGGAGGTCGCAGTGGAATAAAAAGACAATATTAATTCCTCTCGGAAGAGTGGTGGAGGTCGCAGTAAAATAAAAAGACAATATCAATGCCCCTTAGAAGAGTGGTGGAGGTTACAGTGGAATAAAAAGACAATATCAATGCCCCATGGAAGAGCTGTGGAGTTCACAGTGGTTTAACCAGAAGGTTTTAAGGCGCCGTGGAATAGACGTGGAGGTCACAGTAGCTAAACAAGACGGTTTTAATGCTTCTTGGAAGAGAGATGGAGGTCGCAGTGGATTAAAAAGACAAAATCAATGCCCCTTGGAAGAGTGGTGGAGGTTACAGTGGAATAAAAAGACAATATCAATGCCTCTTGCAAGAGCTGTGGAGTTCAGAGTGGTTTAAATTGATGGTTTTAATGCCCCTTGGAAGAGACGTGGATCACAGCAGCTTAACAATACCGTTTTAATGCCCCTTGGAAGAGTGGTGGAGGTCGCAGTGGATTAAAAAGACGATATATCAATGCCACTTGGAAGAGTGGTGGAGGTCGCAGTGGATTAAAAAGACGATATATCAATGCCACTTGGAAGAGTGGTGAAGGTCCCAGTGGAATGAAAAGACAATATCAATGCCCCGTGAAAGAGACGTGGAGGTCACAGTAGCTTAACAAGATGGTTTTAATGCCCCTTGGAAGAGAGGTGGAAGTTGCAGTGGAATAAAAAGACAATATCAAAGCCCCTTGGAAGAATGCTGGAGGTTACATTGGATTAAAAAGACAATATCAATGCCCCTTACAAGAGCTGTAGAGTTCAGAGTGGTTTAAATTGACGGTTTTAATGCCCCTTGGAATGGACGTGGAGGTGACAGTAGCTTAACAAGACGGTTTTCATGCCCCTTGGAAGAGTGGTGGAGGTCGTAGTGGATTAAAAAGACAAAATGAATGCCCCTTGGAAGAGTGGTAGAGGTAGCAGTGGAATAAAAAGACAATATCAATGCCCATTGGAAGAGTGGTGGAGGTCGCAGTAAAATAAAAAGGCAACATCAATGCCCCTTGGAAGAGTGGTGGAGGTTACAGTGGAATAAAAAGACATTATCAATGCCCCTTGGAAGAACTGTGGAGTTCACAGTGGTTTAACCAGAAGGTTTTAAGGCACCGTGGAATAGACGTGGAGGTCAAAGTAGCTAAACAAGACGGTTTTATTGCTTCTTGGAAGAGAGATGGAGGTCGCAGTCGATTAAAAAGACAAAATCAATGCCCATTGGAAGAGTTGTGGAGGTTACAGTGGAAAAAAAAGACAATATCAATGCCCTGTGGAAGAGACGTGGAAGTCACAGTAGGTTAACAAGACGGTTTTAATGCACCTTGGAAGAGTGGTGAAGGTCACAGTTGATTAAAAAGATAATATCAATGCCCCTTGGAAGAGTGGTGGAGGTTGCAGTGGAATGAAAAGGCAATATCAATGCCCTGTGGAATTGACGTGGAGGTCAAAGTATCTTAACAACACGGTTTTAATGGCCCCTGGAAGAGTGGTGTTGGTCGCAGTTGATTAAAAAGGCAATATAAATGCCCCTTAGAAGAGTGGTGGAGGTCGCAGTGGAAAAAAAAGACAATATCAATTTCCTTGGAAGAGCAGTGGAGTTTAGAGTAGTTAAACCAGACTTTTTTAATGACCATTGGAAGTGACGTGGAGGTCACAGTAGCTTAAAAAGACATTTTTAATGCCCCTTGGAAAAGTGGTGGAGGTCGCAGTGGATTAAAATGACAATATCAATGCCCCTTGGAAGAGTGGTGGAGGTGTCAGTGGAATAAAATGACAATATCAATGCCCCTTGGAAGAGTGGTGGAGTTTGCAGTGGAATAAAAAGACAATATCAATGCCACGTGAAAGAGACGTGGATGTCACAGTAGCTTAACAAGACGGTTTTAATGTCCCTTGGAAGAGATGTGAAAATCGCAGTGGAAAAAAAAGGCAATATCAATGCCCATTGGAAGAGTGCTGGAGATTACAGTGGAATAAAAAACAATATCAAAGCCCTTTGCAAGAGCTGTGGAGTTAAGAGTGGTTTAAATTGACGGTTCTAATGCCCCTTGGAAGAGATGTGGGGGTCACAGTAGATTAACAAGACTGTTTTATTGCCCCTTGGAAGAGTGGTGGAGGTTGAAGTGGATTAAAAAGACAATGTCAATGCTCCTTGAAGGAGTGGTTGAAGTCTCAGTGGAATAAAAAGACAATATCAATGCCCCTTGGAAGAGTGTTGGAGGTTCCAGTGGAATAAAAAGACAATATCAATGCCCCTTAGAAGAGTGGTGGAGGTCGCAGTGGAATAAAAAGACAATATCAATGCCCCGTGGAAGAGACGTGGAGGTCACAGTAGCTTAATAAGATGGTTTTAATGCCCTTTGGAAGAGTGGTGGAGGTCGCAGTGGATTAAAAAGACAATATCAATGCCCTTTGGAAGAGTGGTGGAGGTCGCAGTGGAATAAAAGTACAATATCAATGCCCCTTGGTATAGTGTTGGAGGTTACAGTGGAATTTAAAGACAATATCAATGACCATTGGAAGAGCTGTGGAGTTCAGAGTGGCTTAACCAGACGGTTTTAATGCCCTTTGGAAGTGACGTGGAGGTCACAGTAGCTTAAAAAGACGTTTTTAATGCCCCTTGGAAAAGTGGTGGAGGTCGCAGTGGATTAAAAAGACAATATCAATGCCCCATGGAAGAGTGGTGGAGGTGGCAGTGGAATAAAAAGGCAATATCAATGACCCTTGGAAGAGTGGTGGAGGTCGCAGTGGAATAAAAAGACATTATTAATGCCCCTTGGAAGAGTGGTGGAGGTCGCAGTAAAATAAAAAGACAAAATCAATGCCCCTTGGAAGAGTGGTGGAGGTTACAGTGGAATAAAAAGACAATATCAATGCCCCTTGGAAGAGCTGTGGAGTTCACAGTGGTTTAACCAGAAGGTATTAAGGCACCGTGGAATAGACGTGGAGGTCACAGTAGCTAAACAAGACGGTTTTAATGCTTCTTGGAAGAGTGGTGGAGGTTACAGTGGAATAAAAAGACAATATCAATGCCTCTTGCAAGAGCTGTGGAGTTCAGAGTGGTTTAATTTGATGGTTTTAATGCCCCTTGGTAGAGACGTGAAGGTCACAGTAGCTTAACAAGACTGTTTTAATACCCCTTGGAAGAGTGGTGGAAGTTACAGTCGAATAAATAGACAATATCAATGCCTCTTGGAAGAGCTGTGGAGTTCTGAGTGGTTTAACCAGAGAGTTTTAATGCCGCTTGGAAGAGTGCTGGAGGTCGCAGTGGATTAAAAAGACAATATCAATGCCCCTTAGAAGAGTGGTGGAGGTCACAGTGGAATAAAAAGACAATATCAATTCCCCTTGGAAGAGATGTGGAGGTCGCAGTGGAATAAAAAGACAATATCAATGCCTCGTGGAAGAGACTTGGAGGTCACAGTAGCTTAACAAGATGGTTTTAAAGCCCCTTGGAAGAGAGGTGGAGGTCGCAGTGGAATAAAAAGACAATATCAATGCCCCTTGAAGAGTAGTGGAGGTTACAGTGGAATAATAAGACAATATCAATGACCCTTGGAAGAGTGGTGGAGGTCGCAGTGGAATAAAAAGACAATATTAATGCCCCTTGGAAGAGTGGTGGAGGTCGCAGTAAAATAAAAAGACAATATCAATGCCCCTTAGAAGAGTGGTGGAGGTCACAGTAGCTAAATAAGACGGTTTTAATGCTTCTTGGAAGAGAGATGGAGGTCGCAGTGGACTAAAAAGACAAAATCAATGCCTTTGGAAGACTGGTGGAGGTTACAGTGGAATAAAAAGAAAATATCAATGCCTCTTGCAAGAGCTGTGGAGTTCACAGTGGTTTAAATTGACGGTTTTAATGCCCCTTGGAAGAGACGTGGAGGTCACAGTAGCTTTACAAGACGGTTTTAATGCCCCTTGGAAGAGTGGTGGAGGTCGCAGTGGATTAAAAAGACATTATCGATGCCCCTTGGAAGAGTGGTGGAGGTGGCAGAGGAATGAAAAGAAAATATCAATGCCCCTTAGAAGAGTGGTGGAGGTTACAGTGGAAAAAAAAGACAATATCAGTGTTCCTTGTAAGAGGGGTGAAGGTCGCAGAGGAATAAAAACACAATATCAATGTCCCTTGGAAGAGTGGTGGAGGTCACAGTAGCTTAACAAGAAGGTTTTAATGCCCCTTGGAGGAGTGGTGGAGGTCGCAGTGGATTAAAAAGGCTATCAAATCCCCTGGGAAGAGTGGTGGACTTCGCAGTGGAATAAAAAGACAATATCAATGCCCCTTGGAAGAGTGGTGGAGGTTACAGTCGAATAAAAAGACAATATCAATGCATTTGGAAGAGTGCAGAAGGTTACATTGGAATAAGAAGACATTGTCAATGCCCCTTGGAAGAATTGTGGAGCTCAGAGCGGTATAACCAGACGGTTTTAATGCCTCTTGGAAGAGACTTGGAGGTCACAGTAGCTTAACAAGACGGTTTTAATGCCCATTGGAAGAGTGGTGGAGGTTGCAATGGAATAAAAAGACAATATCAATACCCCGTGGAAGGGACGTGGAGGTCACAGTAGCATAACAAGACGGTTTTAATGCCCATTGGAAGAGTGGTGGAGGTCGCAGTGGATAAAAAGGACAATATCAAAGCCCCTTGGAAGAGTTGTGGAGGTCGCAGTGGAAAACAGAGACAATATCAATGCCCCTTGGAAGAGTGGTGGAGGTTACAGGCGAATAAAAAGACAATATCAATGTCCCTTGGAAGAGCTGTGGAGTTCACAGTGGTTTAACCAGAAGTTTTTAAGGCACCGTGGAATAGACGTGGAGGTCGCAGTAGCTAAACAAGACGGTTTTAATGCTTCTTGGAAGAGTGATGGAGGTCGCAGTGGATTAAAGAGACAAAATCAATGCCCATTGGAAGAGTGCTGCATGTTACAGTGGAATAAAAAGACAATATCATTGCCTGTTGCAAGAGCTGTGGAGTTCAGAGTCGTTTAAATTGACGGTTTTAATGCCCCTTGGAAGAGACATGGAGGTCATAGTTGATTAAAAAGACAATATCAATGCCCCTTGGAAGAGTGGTGGAGGTCGCAGTGGATTAAAAAGACAATATCAATGGCCCTTGGAAGAGTGGTGGAGGTCGCAGTGGAATAAAAAGACAATATCAATGCCCCGTGGAAGGGACGTGGAGGTCATAGTAGCTTCACAAGACGGTTTTAATGCCCCTTGGAAGAGAGGTGGAGGTCGCAGTGGAATAAAAAGACAATATCAATGCCCCTTGAAGAGTAGTGGAGGTTACAGTGGAATAAGAAGACAATATCAATGACCCTTGGAAGAGTGGTGGAGGTCGCAGTGGAATAAAAAGACAATATTAATGCCCCTTGGAAGAGTGGTGGAGGTCGCAGTAAAATAAAAAGACAATATCAATGCCCCTTAGAAGAGTGGTGGAGGTCACAGTAGCTAAACAAGACGGTTTTAATGCTTCTTGGAAGAGAGATGGAGGTTGCAGTGGACTAAAAAGACCAAATCAATGCCTTTGGAAGACTGGTGGAGGTTACAGTGGAATAAAAAGACAATATCAATGCCTCTTGCAAGAGCTGTGGAGTTCAGAGTGGTTTAAATTGACGGTTTTAATGCCCCTTGGAAGAGACGTGGAGGTCACAGTAGCTTTACAAGACGGTTTTAATGCCCCTTGGAAGAGTGGTGGAGGTCGCAGTGGATTAAAAAGACATTATCGATGCCCCTTGGAAGAGTGGTGGAGGTCGCAGAGGAATGAAAAGAAAATATCAATGCCCCTTAGAAGAGTGGTGGAGGTTACAGTGGAAAAAAAAGACAATATCAGTGTTCCTTGTAAGAGGGGTGAAGGTCGCAGAGGAATAAAAACACAATATCAATGTCCCTTGGAAGAGTGGTGGAGGTCACAGTAGCTTAACAAGAAGGTTTTAATGCCCCTTGGAGAAGTGGTGGAGGTCGCAGTGGATTAAAAAGGCTATCAAATCCCCTGGGAAGAGTGGTGGACTTCGCAGTGGAATAAAAAGACAATATCAATGCCCCTTGGAAGAGTGGTGGAGGTTACAGTCGAATAAAAAGACAATATCAATGCACTTGGAAGAGTGCAGAAGGTTACAATGGAATAAGAAGACATTGTCAATGCCCCTTGGAAGAGTTGTGGAGCTCAGAGCGGTATAACCAGACGGTTTTAATGCCTCTTGGAAGAGACTTGGAGGTCACAGTAGCATAACAAGACAGTTTTAATGCCCATTGGAAGAGTGGTGGAGGTCGCAGTGGATAAAAAGGACAATATCAAAGCCCCTTGGAAGAGTTGTGGAGGTCGCAGTGGAAAACAGAGACAATATCAATGCCCCTTGGAAGAGTGGTGGAGGTTACACGCGAATAAAAAGACAATATCAATGTCCCTTGGAAGAGCTGTGGAGTTCACAGTGGTTTAACCAGAAGTTTTTAAGGCACCGTGGAATAGACGTGGAGGTCGCAGTAGCTAAACTAGATGGTTTTAATGCTTCTTGGAAGAGTGATGGAGGTCGCCAGTGGATTAAAGAGACAAAATCAATGCCCATTGGAAGAGTGCTGCATGTTACAGTGGAATAAAAAGACAATATCATTGCCTCTTGCAAGAGCTGTGGAGTTCAGAGTCGTTTAAATTGACGGTTTTAATGCCCCTTGGAAGAGACGTGGAGGTCATAGTGGATTAAAAAGACAATATCAATGCCCCTTGGAAGAGTTTTGGAGGTCGCAGTGGATTAAAAAGACAATATCAATGCCCCTTGGAAGAGTGGTGGAGGTCGCAGTGGAATAAAAAGACAATATCAATGCCCCGTGGAAGGGACGTGGAGGTCACAGTAGCTTCACAAGACGGTTTTAATGCCCCTTGGAAGAGAGGTGGAGGTCGCAGTTGATTAAAAAGACAATATCAATGCCCCTTGGAAGAGTGGTGGAGGTCGCAGTGGAGTAAAAAGACAATATCAATGCCTCCTGGAAGAGTAGTGGATGTTACAGTCGAAGAAAAAGACAATATCAATGCCTCTTGTAAGAGCTGTGGAGTTCAGAGTGTTTAACCAGACGGTTTTAATGCCCCTTGGAAGAGACGAGGAGGTCACAGTAGCTTAACAAGACTGTTTTATTGCCCCTTGGAAGAGTGGTGGAGATCGTTGTGGATTTAAAAGACAATATCAATGACCCCTTAGAAGAGTGGTGGCGGTTGCAGTGGAATAAAAAGACAATATCAATGCCCCTTGGAAGAGTAGTGGAGTTTACAGTGGAATAAAAAGACAATATCAATGCCCTGTGTAAGAAACTTGGAGGTCAGAGTAGCTTAACAAGACGGTTTTAATGCCCCTTGGAAGAATCGTGGACGTTGCAGAGGAATAAAAAGACAATATCAATGCACTTGGAAGAGTGCTGAAGGTTACAATGGAATAAAAAGACATTGTCAATGCCCCTTGGAAGAGCTGTGGAGTTCAGAGTGGTTTAACCAGATAGTTTTATTGACCCTTGGGAGAGACGTTGATGTCACAGTAGATTAACAAGACGGTTTTAATGCCCCTTGGAAATGTGGTGAAGGTCACAGTGGAATAAAAAGACAATATCAATGCCCAGTGGAAGACACGTGGAGGTCAAAATAGCTTAACAAGACAGTTTTAATGCCCCTTGGAAGAGTGGTGGAGGTCGCAGTGCATTAAAAAGACAATATCAATACCCATTGGAAGAATGGTGGAGGTTACAGTGGAATAAAAAGACAATATCAATGCCCCTTGGAAGAGCTGTGGAGTTCAGAGTGGTTTAACCAGACGGTTTTAATGCCCCTTGGAAGAGATGTGGAGGTCACAGTAGCTTAACAAGACTGTTTTAAGGCCTCTTGGAAGAGTGGTGGAGGTCGCAGTGGATTAAAAAGACAATATCAATGCCCCAAAGAAGAGAGGTGGAAATCCCAGTTGAATAAAAAGACAATATCAATACCCCTAGGAAGAGTGGTGGAGGATACAGTGGAATAAAAAGACAATATCAATGCCCAGTGGAATAGACATCGACGTTACAGCAGCTAAACAAGATGTTTTTAATGCACCTTGGGAGAGTGGTGGAAGTCGTAGTGGAATAAAAAGACAATATCAATGCCCCTTGAAAGAGTGCTGTAGGTTACAGTGGAGTAAAAAGACAATATCAATGCCTCTTGCAAGAGCTGTGGGGCTCAGAGTGGTTTAAATTGACGATTTTAATGCACCTTGGAAGAGACGAGGAGGTCACAGTAGCTTAACAATACGGTTTTAATGCCACTTGGAAGAGTGGTGGAGGTCGCAGTGGATTAAAAAAACAATATGAATGCCCCTTGGAAGAGTGGTGGAGGTCGCAGTGGAATAAAAAGACAATATCAATGCCCCTTGGAAGAGTGGTGGAGGTTACAGTTGAATAAAAAAACAATGTCATTGCCCCTTGGAACCGTGGTGGAGGTTACAGTTAAACAAAAAGACAATATCAATGCCCCGTGGAAGAGATGTGGAGGTCACAATAGCTTAACAAGACGCTTTTAATGGCCCTTGGAAGAGTGGTGGAGGTCGCAGTGGATTAAAAAGAAAATATCAATGAGCCTTGGAAGAGTGATGGAGGTCGCAGTAGAATAAAAAGACATTATCATTGCCCCTTGGAAGAGTGGTGGAGGTCGCAGTGGAATAAAAAGACAATATAAATGCCCGTAGGACGAGGGGTGGATGTTACAGTGGAATAAAAAGACAATTTCAATGCCCCGTGGGAGAGACGTGGAGGTCACAGTAGCTTAACAAGACGGTTTTAATGCATCTTGGAGGACTGGTGGAGGTCGCAGTGGAATGAAAAGACAATATCAATGCCCCTTGGAAAAGTGGTGGAGGTTTCAGTGGAATAAAAAGACAATAATAAAGCCCCTTGGACGAGCTGTGGAGTTCAGAGTGGTATAACCAGACGGTTTTAACGCTCCTTGGAAGAGACATGGAGGTCACAGTAACTTAACAAGACGGTTTTAATGCCCCTTGGAAGAGACGTGAAGGTCACAGAAGCTTATCAAGACTGTTTTAAAGACCCTTGGAGGAGTGGTAGAGGTCGCAGTGGATTAAAAAGACAATATCAATGCCCCTTGGAAGAGCTGTGGAGTTCACAATGGTTTAACCAGAAGGTTTTAAGGCACCGTGGAATAGACGTGGAGGTCACAGTAGCTAAACAAGACATTTTTAATGCTTCTTGGAGGAGAGTTGGAGGTCGCAGTGGATTAAAAAGACAAAATTAATGCCCCTTGGAAGAGTGGTGGAGGTTACAATGGAATAAAAAGACAATATCAATGCCTCTTGCAAGAGCTGTGGAGTTCAGAGTGGTTTAAATTGACGGTTTTAATGCCCCTAGGAAGAGACGTGGAGGTCACAGTAGCTTAACAAGATGGTTTTAATGCCCCTTGGAAGAGTGGTGGAGGTCGCAGTGGATTAAAAAGACATTATCGATGCCCCTTGGAAGAGAGGTGGAGGTCGCAGTGGAATAAAAAGAAAATATCAATGCCATTTAGAAGAGTGGTGAAGGTTACAGTGGAAAAAAAAGACAATATCAATGTTCCTTGGAAGAGGGGTGAAGGTCGCAGTGGATTAAAAAGACAATATCAATGTCCCTTGGAAGAGTGGTGGAGGTCGCAGTGGAATAAAAAGACAATATCAATGCCCCTTGGAAGAGTGGTGGAGGTCGCAGTGGAATAAAAATACAATATCAATGGCCGTGGAAGGGACGTGGAGGTCACAGTATCTTAACAAGACGGTTCTAATGCCCCTTGGAAGAGTGGTGGAGGTCGCAGTGGATTAAAAAGACTATCAAATCCCCTTGGAAGAGTGGTGGAGGTCGCAGTGGAAAAAAAAGACAATATCAATGCCCCTTGGAAGAGTGGTGGAGGTTACAGTTGAATAAAAAGACAATATCAATGCCTCTTGGAAGAGCTGTGGAGTTCAGAGTGGTTTAACCATGCGGTTTTAATGCCCCTTGGAAGAGACGTGGAGGTCACAGAAGCTTATTACGACTGTTTTAAAGCACCTTGGAGGAGTGGTAGAGGTCGCAGTGGATTAAAAAGACAATATCAATGCCCCTTGGAAGAGTGGTGGAGGTTACAGTGGAATAAAAAGACAATATCAATGCCTCTTGGAAGAGTGGTGGAGGTTACAGTGTAATAAAAAGACAATATCAATGTCCGTTGGAAGAGTGGTGGAGGTTACAGTGGAATAAATAGACAATAACAATGACCCTTGGAAGAGTGGTGGAGGTTCCAATTAAATAAAAAGACAATATCAAAGCCCCTCGGAAGAGATGTGGAGGTCACAGTGGAATAAAAAGACAATATTAATGCCCCTTGGAAGAGTGGTGGAGGTTGCAGTAAAATAAAAAGACAATATCAATGCCCCTTGGAATAGTGGTGAAGGTTAGAGTGGAATAAAAAGACAATATCAATGCCCCTTGCAAGAGCTGTGGAGTTCACAGTGGTTTAACCAGAAAGGTTTCATGCACCGTGGAATAGAGGTGGAGGTCACAGTAGCTTAACAAGACGGTTTCAATGATTCTTGGAAGAGTGATGGAGGTCGCAGTGGATTAAAAAGACAATATCAATGCCCTGTGTAAGAAACTTGGAGGTCACAGTAGCTTAACAAGGCGGTTTTAATGCCCCTTGGAAGAGTCGTGGACGTCGCAGAGGAATAAAAAGACAATATCAATGCACTTGGAAGAGTGCAGAAGGTTACAGTGTAATAAAAATACAATGTAAATGCCCCTTGGAAGAGCTGTGGAGCTCAGAGCGGTTTAACCAGACGGTTTTAATGCCCCTTGGAAGAGACTTGTACGTCACAGTAGCTTAACAAGATGGTTTTAATGCCCCTTGGAAGAGTGGTGGAGGTCACAGTGGAATAAAAATACAATATAAATGCCCCTTGAAAGAGTGGTGGAAGTTACAGTGAAATAAAAAGACAATATCAATGCCCTTTGGAAGAGCTGTGGAGTGCAAAGTGGTTTAACCAAATGGTTTTAGTGCCCCTTGGAAGAGACGTGGAGGTCACAGTAGGTTAACAAGACGGTTTTAATGCCCCTTGGAAGAGTGGTGGAGGTCGCAGTGGATTAAAAAGACAATATCAATGAACTTTGGAAGAGTGGTGGAGGTCGCAGTGGAATAAAAAGACAATATCAATGCCCCTTGGAAGAGTGGTGGAGGTTACAGTGGAATAAAAAGACAATATCAATGCCTCTTGGAAGAGTGGTGGAGGTTACAGTGGAATAAAAAGACAATATCAATGCCCCGTGGAAGAGACGTGGACATCACAGAAGCTTAACAAGACGGTTTTAATGCCCTTGACAGAGTGGTGGAGGTCGCAGTGGAATAAAAAGACAATAACAATGCCCTGTGGTAGAGACGTGGATGTCACAGTTGCTTAACAAGACGGTTTTAATGCCCTATGGGAGAGTGGCGGAGGTCGCAGTGGAATTAAAAGACAATATCAATGCCCCTTGGAAGAGTGGTGGAGGTCGCAGTGGAATGACCTCACTGGTACATGCTCTGCATAACTTCTCTGCATGCTGTGTCTGCTGTAATCTAATGCTCTGCTTTGCTGATTCACCTCACTGGTACTTGCTCTGCATAACTTCTCTGCTTTATCTGTCCCACTCCACTCAACACCCATATGTCTGTCCCTTCCCCACTATAGATCTTACTGATTTTTAGAGGTGCTATACTGCAGAGACTAGAGTCCTAGCTCTGTGTTTGATCACCCAGCCATCTCCTGGTGAGACCACCAGCTGCTAATTTAGCCATATGCAGCTCCCACAATGCCCTTCACCTGATAGTTTAATGTGCCCTATTTATTTAGAAGCTCTGTAAGGGGTGCACTTGTGCTGGGGTGTGCACGCGTCTTCTTGTGCAAAGTGGCTTCGGAGATTAGTGGCAGTTATTTCAGAGGCAGTTAGTCAGGGCAGGAGTCAGGTAACCAACACTTTGACCACTTACTCTCTTTTAACTATGTTTCTGTTAGCTCTCACTTTTTCCTCTATAGTCCTCCACTTTCTAGAAACCCCTCAAATCCCTACATCTAGTAAGAAACTCTTCATCTCTCCCTCCATCCTCCCCATTCATCTCACCTCCTCCAATTTATTCCTAAACACTCAATCCTGGATCTCCAAACACAGACAGCCACCTCATGCTCTCTCTTGCTCCCACCTGCTAACACTTTCTCTGCTCCTCCTCACTGCTGGAGATATCTCTCCAAATCCTGGTCCTCCTCGCCATAGCCCCACAGTTACTTCTTCCTCCTATCCACGACCTTCCACAAACTTTTGCAACCCTTCTAACCTCATATCCATCCAACCAATCCCCACTCCCTTAGTTGATCTAACAGGAGCTCTATGGAATGCTCGCTCTGTCTGCAACAAACTTTCCTTCATCAACGATCTTTTCATTACAAACAAACTTTCCTTCCTCACCATCACTGAAACCTGGCTCACCCCCTCTGACACAGCCTCCCCAGCTGCACTTTCATATGGCGGATTCCACCTTTCCCACACCCCCCGCCCCAACAGCAAACATGGCGGAGGCGTAGGTTTTCTCCTATCAGAACACTGCGCTTTCACCCAAATCCCACTGCCACCCTCCGTTACACTCCCCTCTTTTGAGGTGCACTGTGTGTGCATCTATTCCCCCTCCAACCTCCAACTGGCTGTCTTTTACCGACCCCCAGGGCAACTCACCACCTTCTTAGACCACTTCACCACCTGGCTGCTTCACTTCCTCCCCACTGACATCACCACTATCATAATGGGTGACTTCAACATCCCCATTAACACTTCCCACTCGTCTGTCTCTAAGTTCATATCTCTCACTTCCTCCTTCGTACTCACTCAATGGTCTTCCACACCCACCCACAAAGATGGCCACACACTGGACCTCATCTTCACCCGCCTCTGTTCCCTATCTAACCTCTCTAACTCACCTCTCCCTCTCTCTGATCACAGCCTACTTACATTCTCTTCTCTCTCCTCCCCGGGGCAACAATCCCCACTCCACAAACTAGCATACCCTCGCAGAAATATCAAACACCTTGACTTACACTCACTCTCTGAATCCCTCCTCCCTCTTAAATTCCTTACACGATGCAGACGTTGCTGCTGCTCCATATAACACCACAATAGCTGCAGCTGTAGACTCGATCGCCCCCCTCACACACACCACATCTCGCACACGCAACAGGCAACCCTGGCACACTAAACTTACTAAATAACTGCGCCGGGCCTCCAGGGTTGCGGAGCGGAGATGGAAAAGGTCTCACTCGATCGAGCACTTCATCACATTCAAGCAATCCCTCACTAATTTCAAGTCCGCACTCACTACAGCAAAACAAACCTACTTCTCATCTCTCATATCCTCCCTATCTCACAACCCTAAACAGCTATTTAACACTTTCAACTCTATCCTTCGTCCCCCGGCACCTCCTCCCTCTTCTCTCATCTCAACCAACGACTTTGCCTCATTCTTCAAACAGAAGATTGACACCATCAGACAAAACTTTTGCCTTAAGTCCACACAACCCCTCCTCATATCTATTCAACCCTCCTCCTCCAAACCCCACTTCTCCACCATTACAGAAGGTCAAGTCTCCTCTTTACTCTCCAAATCACACCTCACCACCTGCGAACTTGACCCAATCCCATCCCACCTCATCACTAACCTTACCACAGTCTTCATCCCAACCCTAACCCACCTCTTCAATCTGTCACTAACAACCGGTGTCTTACCCTCATGTTTCAAACATGCAGCAATCACACCCATCCTCAAAAAGCCCTCCCTTGACCCTTCCTCTCTGACTAGCTACCGCCCCATATCACTCCTTCCCTTTGCCTCAAAACTACTAGAACAACATGTCCACCTTTAACTGTCCTCCCACCTCTCCTCCTGCTCCCTCTTCGACTGCCTGCAATCTGGCTTCCGACCGCATCACTCGACTGAAACTGCCCTGACCAAACTCACCAACAACCTACTAAATGCCAAATCCAAGCGACACTACTCCATCCTCCTCCTTATGGACCGGTCATCTGCCTTTGACACAGTGGACCATTCCCTCTTACTCCAGATTCTCTCATCTCTTGGCATCACGGACTTGGCACTATCTTGAATCTCCTCATACTTAACAGACAGGACATTCAGCGTCTCCCACTCACGCACCACCTCCTCATCTCGCCCCCTATCTGTCGGTGTCCCCCAAGGTTCAGTTCTAGGACCTCTGCTCTTCTCCATCTACACCTTTGGCCTGGGACAGCTCATAGAGTCTCACGGTTTTCAGTATCACCTCTATGCTAACGACACACAGATCTACCTCTCTGGACCCGATATCTCCTCCCTACTAACCAAAATCCCATAATGTCTGTCTGCCATGTCATCCTTCTTCTCTGACAGATTTCTAAAAATCAACATGGATAAAACAGAGTTCATCATCTTTTCACCCTCTCATTCACATCCCCCATCTGACCTAGCCATCAACGTCAATGGCTGTTCATTCTCCCCAGTCCCACAAGCTCGCTGCCTTGGAGTAACCCTGGACTCTGATTTCTCCTTCAAGCCACATATCCAAGCCCTTTCCACTTCCTGCCGACTCCAACTCAAAAACATCTCCCGGACCCGTGCATTCCTCAGCAAAGACTCTGCAAAAACAATAGTGCATGCCCTCTTCATATCCCGCCTCGACTACTGCAACCTCCTGCTCCGTGGCCTCCCTTACAACACTCTTGCGCCTCTCCAATCTATCCTCTCTGTCAATCTCTTCACTGGCTCCCCATTGTCCAGAGAATCCAGTTCAAAACTCTAACCATGGCATACAAAGCCATCCACAACCTGTCTCCCCCATACATCTGTGACCTAGTATCCCGGTACTTACCTGCACGCAACCTCCGATCCTCACAAGATCTCCTTCTCTACTCCCCTCTTATATCCTCCTCCCACAATTGTATACAAGATTTCTCCCTGCATCTCCCCTACTCTGGAACGCTCTACCCCAACACAACAGACCCTCGCCGACCGTGGAAACCTTCAAAAGAAACCTGAAGACCCACCTCTTCCGACAAGCCTACAACCTGCAGTAACCACCGTTGCACGACCAGTTCTACCCTCACCTAATGTATCCTCACCCATCCCTTCTAGAATGTGAGCCCTCACGGGCAGGGTCCTCGCTCCTCCTGTACAAGTCGCTGACTCGTTTTGTTAAGATTATGTAAATGCTTTTGTTATGTATATCCCTATCACATGTAAAGCGCCATGGAATAAATGGCGCTATAATAATTAATAATAATAATAATTATAAATAGACAATATCAATTCCCATAGGAAAAGTGGTGGAGGTTACAGTGGATTAAAAAGACAATATCAATGTCCCTTAGAAGAGAGGTGGAAGTTGCAGTGGAATAAAAAGACAATGTCAATGCCACTTGGAAGAGTGGTGGAGGTGGCAGTGGAATAAAAAGACAATATCAATGCCCCTTGGAAGAATGATGGAGGTCACAGTGGAATAAAAAGACAATGTCAATGCCCCTTGGAAGAGTGGTGGAGGTGGCAGTAGAATAAAAAAGACAATATCAATGCCCCTTGGAAGAATGATGGATGTCGCAGTGGAATAAAATGACAAAATCAATGCCAAGTGGAATAGACATGGAGGTTACAGCAGCTTAACAAGACAGTTTTAATGCCCCTTCGAAGAGTGGTGGAGGTTAGATTCAAATAAAAAGACAATACCAATGCCCCTTGAAAGAGCTGTGGAGTTCAGAGTGGTTTAACCAGACGGTTTTAATGCACATTGGAAGTGACGTGGAGGTCACAGTAGCTTAAAAAGACGTTTTTAATGCCCCTTGGAAAAGTGGTAGAGGTCGCAGTGGATTGAAAAGACAATATCAATGCCCCTTGGAAGAGTGGTGGAGGTGACAGTGGAACAAAAAGACAATATCAATGCCCCTTGGAAGAATGATGGAGGTCGCAGAGGAATAAAAAGACAATGTCAATGCCCCTTGGAAGAGTGGTGGAGGTTAGAGTGGAATAAATAGACAATACTATTGCCCCTTGGAAGAGCTGTGGAGTTCAGAGTAGTTTAATCAGATGGTTTTATTCCCCCTTGGAAGAGACGTGTGTAGTGCCGGCGTCCCTGCCCTCTGCTAGGCAGGGACGCTGCTCCCCTCACCGCTCTGCTCCGTGCCCGGCATCCTCTCCCCGCTCTGCTGTCAGCACGCGCTCCGTCCCGGCGTCCTCCTCCTGCTCTGCTCTCAGCGCGCGCTCCTTCCCGGCCCCTGTGCTTAGGGCGCGCGCGCGCGCTCCCCTCCTCTTAAAGGGGCCGCGCGCGCCGCCCTAAAGAGTCCCCGGCCAATGGCCGGAGGACTTCATCATATATAAGGCACCTCCTCCAAAATGGAGGTGCCCGAGCAATGTTGTTTGCACCTGTGTCTCACCTGTGCTTCAGCCCTCAGGTCCCGTTGCCAGTTACCTGCCAGTTACCTGCCAGTTACCTGCCTGATTCCTGCCTGAATACTTGTTACCAGTCTGCCAGTCTGAGGTCCGACGGTCTGCCTTACTACTCCTGTCAGTCTGTCTAAAGGACCAGCCTGCCCGCTCACCTGGGAGCGCATATCAGCTGCCTGCTTGCCTGAGGTCCGACGGTCTGCCTTACTACTCCGGTCAGTCTGTCTATGGACCAGCTTGCCCGCTCACCAGGGAGCGCTTCTCCGTTACCTGCCTGCTTGCCAGCCCGGAGGTCCCGTTGTCACGTGCGGTGACCACCAGCTATTCCAGAGACTCTTGCCCGCTCACCTGGGAGCGCTTCTCCGTTACCTGCCTGCCAGCCCGGAGGCTCCGCCGTCACGTGCCGTGACCACCTGCTATTCCAGAGACTCTCGCTTGCTCACCTGGGAGCACACATCTACCATCTGCCTGCTAGCCTACCCGGAGGCTCTGCCATCACAGGTCGTACCTACCCCTTACCCAGAGACTGCCCTGATCACTTGCCGTAACTCCCTGTCCGTTCATCCAGAGACTGCCACCCGCTCCCTTACAAGGGCCGCCCCCTTGTATAGTAGCTCAGAGGTTCCGCCTCCCGGACCCGTTACAGTTTGCTCGGGCCATGGAACCCGGTGGCACCCAAGCTCCCTCGCTCACGGACCTGTGTCATGAACTGTCCCGTCAAAGGTCCCAACAGGAGTCCATCCTGGGTCACCTGCGGAATGTCAATACTCGCCTGGACACTCTGACTGCACCACCTGCAACCACTGCCAGTACCATGACTCGCAACCCGGCAGCTCCGCTACCCACTAATACCATGGTAACCTATCCCGGCCCCCGGCTGTCTGCACCTCCTCGCTTCGGAGGCGACTCCGCCCAGGCTCGGGGCTTCATAAATCAGTGCACCCTGCACTTTGAACTTTTGTCCCATCAGTTTAACTCCGACCGGGCCAAAATTGCCTTTATCATGTCCCATCTCACCGGGGAGGCCCTGGCCTGGCTAAATCCTCTATGGGAGAGAGGAGACCCCCTGGTGTCCAACTTGCCTGCTTTTCTCTCGGCTTTCCGGAAAGTCTTCGACGAACCCGGACGGAAGATCTCATCCGCATCCTCTCTGCTACGCCTCCGTCAGGAGGGTCTCACCGTGGGCCAATATGCCATACGGTTCCGCACCCTTGCCTCGGAGCTGGCCTGGGATAACGACGCTCTGGTATCCGTCTTCTGGGAGGGTCTGTCCGGTCGTATTAAAGATGAACTTGCTGGTCGGGACATTCCTACCTCTCTCGATGATCTAATAACCCTTGCCACCCGGATTGACCTACGGTTCCAGGAGCGTGCCAAAGAGGTCACCCGTGAGAGGAGGATTCCACGTTTAGCTCCTACTTTCCAGAAACCCGTCATTCCCTCCGTCTCTCCCCAGGTACACTCTCCTGAGCCTATGCAGGTCGACCAGACCAAGATGGTCAAAACCCGTCAGGACTCACGCCGTGCCGAGGGGAGCTGCTTCTACTGTGGCAGTAAGGAGCACCGGATCCGTGCCTGCCCGGAGAGGTCGGGAAACGCCTGTGTCTAGGTTCGCTCAGAGAGGTCCACCTAGACAAGAATAAATCCTCTCCATCCCTGCTGTTGTCAGTTTCGATCATCTACGGGGAGAACCGTTATTTCGAACTAGCCCAACTTGACTCTGGAGCAGCCGGGAACCTTATTTCACAGTCCCTGGTTGAGAAATACCGCATCCCCACCAAACCTCTGGCTGTACCCTTGTCTGTCGCTGCCGTGGATGGGGGCCTCTTACCTCGCCCCATTCAACTCATCACCGAATCCATTACCCTGCAGGTGGAAATGCTGCATTCTGAAAGTATCTCCTTTCATGTTCTGCCTGGACTCTCTCACGCCCTCTTGCTAGGTCTGCCCTGGCTCCAGAGACATGCACCCGTGCTAGACTGGCAAACCGGAGAGGTCCTTCGCTGGGGACAAGACTGTCATAAAACCTGCCTGGTTCCCGTCCATCCCGTCCGTCCCTCTCCTACCCCAGCTAATCTACCTGGACTTCCGATTCCTTATTGGTCTTATGCAGATGTCTTTAATAAAAAGGAGGCAGAGACATTACCACCACATAGACCATACGACTGTCCCATCGATCTGCTACCCGGTACTACTCCTCCCCGTGGGCGTATCTATCCTTTATCCGCTGCTGAGACCCGGTCTATGTCCGAATATATTGAGGAGAATCTGGCCAGAGGATTCATCCGGAAATCTACCTCCCCGGCGGGAGCAGGCTTCTTTTTCGTCAAAAAGAAGGACGGCTCTCTCCGTCCCTGTATAGACTATAGAGGCCTAAACCTGATCACGGTGAAGAATAAGTACCCCCTTCCGCTCATTCCAGAATTATTTGATCGTCTGAGGGGGGCTAGGATCTTCACCAAACTGGACCTTCGTGGGGCGTACAACCTGGTTCGTATTCGTCAGGGGGATGAATGGAAGACGGCATTCAACACCCGGGACGGCCACTATGAATACCTGGTAATGCCCTTTGGTCTCTGTAACGCTCCTGCCGTCTTTCAAGAGTTGGTCAATGACATCTTCCGGGACCTTCTCTACTCCTGCGTAGTGGTGTACCTGGACGACATCTTGGTCTTCTCTCCGGATCTCCAGATTCACCGGAGGGACGTTCGTCAGGTCCTGCTCAAGCTCAGGCAGAACCATCTCTACGCTAAATTTGAGAAGTGCCTCTTTGAGCAGACCTCGCTTCCGTTTCTGGGCTACATTATCTCTCAGACCGGCCTACAAATGGATCCTGAGAAACTGTCTGCCATCGAGAAATGGCCCCGACCGGAGGGGTTGAAGGCCATTCAGCGATTCCTGGGCTTCGCCAACTACTACCGCCTCTTCATACCACACTTCTCTTCCCGGACGGCCCCAATTTCTGCGCTCACCCGTAAAGGTACTAATCCCAAAGAGTGGCCACCCGAAGCAGAGGAGGCCTTTCTTTCCCTTAAACAGGCCTTCTCTTCCGCCCCGGTGCTGCATCGCCCGGATGGCAACAAGCAGTTCTTCCTGGAAGTTGACGCCTCCTCCTCTGGAGCCGGAGCGGTACTTACTCAAAAATCATCTTCCGGGAGGATGGTAACTTGTGGCTTCTTCTCAAAACTCTTCTCCTCCTCTGAGCGCAACTATTCCATAGGAGACCGAGAGTTATTGGCCATCAAACTGGCATTGGAGGAGTGGCGTTACCTCCTCGAGGGGGCTCTTCACCCGGTAATAATTTACACTGACCACAAGAACTTGGCTTACCTCCAGCATGCCCAGAGACTTAACCCGCGCCAAGCCCGGTGGTCCTTGTTTTTTGCTCGTTTTGATTTTGTCCTTCATTTTCGCCCGGCTGACAAAAACGTCAAGGCGGACGCCTTGTCTCGATCCTTTCTGGTGTCTGATCTCGAGGAGGATCCGAAACACATCATCGATCCCGCCAGAGTAATGCAGGTGGCTCCCGTGAGTCTAAATCGTCTTCCTCCTGGTAAGACGTTCGTACCAGTACCTGATCGGGAGAAGATCCTACACTGGGGTCATTCGTCTAAACTAGCTGGCCACGCCGGTCAGAAAAAGACCCTCCAGCTTATTACCCGGCACTACTGGTGGCCTAACCTGCACAAGGATGTAATAGACTTTGTTTCTGCCTGTGTGTCCTGCGCCCGCAACAAAGTTCCGAGACACCTGCCGGCCGGCCGCCTCCTACCTCTGCCAGTACCTGCTGCTCCCTGGCAGCATATAGCGATGGACTTCATAACTGATCTGCCCGTCTCTGCCGGTTGTACGGTCATTTGGGTGGTCGCTGACCGCTTTTCCAAGATGGCTCACTTCATTCCACTGCCAGGTCTTCCGTCTGCACCCGAGCTGGCTAAAGACTTTATCCGCCACATCTTCCGTCTTCATGGCCTGCCCCGTCACATCGTGTCGGATCGAGGAGTACAGTTCACTTCCCGTTTCTGGAGAGCCACTTGTAAATTGCTGGACGTCACCCTGGACTTCTCCTCCGCTTACCACCCACAGTCTAATGGTCAAGTGGAGCGGATCAATCAGAACCTGACCAGTTACCTCCGGCACTTCGTTAATGCCCACCATTCTGACTGGGTGGATCTCCTGCCATGGGCCGAATTCTCGTACAACAATCACGAGAGCGAGTCTTCCTCCAAATCCCCGTTTTTTGTAGTCTACGGTCAGCATCTTCGGATCCCGTTTCCCGTCTCCACCTCGGTGGACAATCCGGCTGCGGAATCTCTTGTTAACAAATTTTCCTCCATATGGGAGAGTACCCGGTCCGCACTCCTTCTGTCATCCGAGCGTATGAAAAGACACGCTGACAAAAAACGTCTGGACCCTCCTCAATTCCGCCCTGGGGATAAAGTCTGGCTCTCGTCCAAATATGTCCGGCTCAAGATCCCTTCCTATAAGTTAGGGCCTCGGTTCATCGGCCCACTGGAGGTCATCAGTCAGATCAACCCGGAGGCCTATAAATTGAAACTCCCGGCCAACTTACGGATCCCTAACTCCTTCCATGTATCTCTCCTCAAACCTGTGGTGCTTAACTCTTTTTCTAAGTCTACAGGTACGCCTCCTGCTCCGGTTTCTGCGGAGGACGAGTTTGAGGTAGAGAACATTCTTGCCACCAAAAGGGTAAGAGGAAAGACCTTTTTCTTGGTAGATTGGAAGGGGTTTGGTCCTGAGGAGAGAACGTGGGAGCCCCGGGAGAACATCCATGCCCCTCTCATCCTAGCTAAATTTCTGTCTGGCCTAAAAAAGGGGGGGCCTAAAGGGGGGGGTACTGTAGTGCCGGCGTCCCTGCCCTCTGCTAGGCAGGGACGCTGCTCCCCTCACCGCTCTGCTCCGTGCCCGGCATCCTCTCCCCGCTCTGCTGTCAGCACGCGCTCCGTCCCGGCGTCCTCCTCCTGCTCTGCTCTCAGCGCGCGCTCCTTCCCGGCCCCTGTTCTTAGGGCGCGCGCGCGCGCGCTCCCCTCCTCTTAAAGGGGCCGCGCGCGCCGCCCTAAAGAGTCCCCGGCCAATGGCCGGAGGACTTCATCATATATAAGGCACCTCCTCCAAAATGGAGGTGCCCGAGCAATGTTGTTTGCACCTGTGTCTCACCTGTGCTTCAGCCCTCAGGTCCCGTTGCCAGTTACCTGCCAGTTACCTGCCAGTTACCTGCCTGATTCCTGCCTGAATACTTGTTACCAGTCTGCCAGTCTGAGGTCCGACGGTCTGCCTTACTACTCCTGTCAGTCTGTCTAAAGGACCAGCCTGCCCGCTCACCTGGGAGCGCATATCAGCTGCCTGCTTGCCTGAGGTCCGACGGTCTGCCTTACTACTCCAGTCAGTCTGTCTATGGACCAGCTTGCCCGCTCACCTGGGAGCGCTTCTCCGTTACCTGCCTGCTTGCCAGCCCGGAGGTCCCGTTGTCACGTGCGGTGACCACCAGCTATTCCAGAGACTCTTGCCCGCTCACCTGGGAGCGCTTCTCCGTTACCTGCCTGCCAGCCCGGAGGCTCCGCCATCACGTGCCGTGACCACCTGCTATTCCAGAGACTCTCGCTTGCTCACCTGGGAGCACACATCTACCATCTGCCTGCTAGCCTACCCGGAGGCTCTGCCATCACAGGTCGTACCTACCCCTTACCCAGAGACTGCCCTGATCACTTGCCGTAACTCCCTGTCCGTTCATCCAGAGACTGCCACCCGCTCCCTTACAAGGGCCGCCCCCTTGTATAGTAGCTCAGAGGTTCCGCCTCCCGGACCCGTTACAACGTGGAGGTCCCAGTAGATAAACAAAACGGTTTTAATTCCCCTTGGAAAAGTGGTGGAGGTCACAGTGGATTAAAAAGACAATATCAATGCCCAGTGGAAGACACGTGGAGGTCACAGTAGCTTAACAAGACAGTTTTAATGCCCCTTGGAAGAGTGGTGGAGGTCGCAATGGAATAAAAAGACAACATCAATGTCCCTTGAAAGAGTGGTGGAGGTTACAGTGAAATAAAAAGACAATATCAATGCCTCTTGAAAGAGCTATGGAGTTCAGAGTGGTTTAACCAGATGGTTTTAATGCCCCTTGGAAGAGTGGTGGCGTTCGCAGTGCATTAAAAAGACAATATCAATACCCCTTGGAAGAATGGTGGAGGTTACAGTGGAATAAAAAGACAATATCAATGACCCCTTGGAAGAGCTGTGGAGTTCAGAGTGGTTTAACCAGACGGTTTTAATGCCCCTTGGAAGAGATGTGGAGGTCACAGTAGCTTAACAAGACTGTTTTAATGCCTCTTGGAAGAGTGGTGGAGGTCGAAGTCGATTAAAAAGACAATATCAGTGCCCCTTAGAAGAGAGGTGGAAGTCGCAGTGGAATAAAAAGACAATATCAATACTGCTTGGAAGAGTGGTGGAGGATACTGTGGACTAAAAAGACAATATCAATGCCCCGTGGAATAGACATAGATGTTACAGTAGCTAAACAAGATGTTTTTAATGCACCTTGGGAGAGTGGAGGAAGTCGTAGTGGAATAAAAAGACAATATCAATGCCCCTTGAAAGAGTGCTGTAGGTTACAGTGGAATAAAAAGACAATATCAATGCCTCTTGCAAGAGCTGTGGAGTACAGAGTGGTTTAAATTGACGGTTTTAATGCACCTTGGAAGATACATGGAGGTCACAGTAGCTTAACAATATCGTTTTAATGCTCCTTGGAAGAGTGATGGAGGTCACAGTGCATTAAAAAGACAATATCAATGCCACTTGGAAGAGTGGTGAAGGTCCCAGTGGAATAAAAAGGCAATATCAATGCCCCTTGGAAGAGTGGTGGAGGTTACAGTGGAAAAAAAAGACAATATCAATGCCCCGTCAAAGAGACGAGGAGGTCACAGAAGCTTAACAAGAACGTTTTAATGCCTCGTGGAATTGACGTGGAGGTCAAAGTAGCTTAACAAGACAGGTTTTAATGGCCCTTGGATGAGTGGTGGAGGTCGCAGATGATTAAAAAGACAATATAAATGCCCCTTTGAAGAGTGGTGGAGGTCGCAGTGGAATAAAAAGACAATATCAATGCCCCTTGGAAGAGTGGTGGAGGTAACATTGGATTAGAAAGACAATATCAATGACCCCTTGGAAGAGCAGTGGAGTTCAGAGTAGTTAAACCAGATGGTTTTAATGCCCATTGGAAGTGACGTGGAGGTCACAGTAGCTTAAAAAGACGTTTTTAATGCCCCTTGGAAAATAGGTGGAGGTCGCAGTGGATTAAAAAGACAATATCAATGCCCCTTGGAAGAGTGGTGGAGGTTACAGTGGAATAAAAAACAATATCAAGGCCCCTTGCAAGAGATGTGGATTTGAGAGTGGTTTAAATTGACGGTTTTAATGCTCCTTGGAAAAGACGTGGATGTCACAGTAGATTAACAAGACTGTTTTAATGCCCCATGGAAGAGTGGTGGAGTTCGAAGTGGATTAAAAAGACAATGTCAATGCTCCTTGAAGGAGTGGCTGAAGTCTCAGTGGAATAGAAAGACAATATCAATGCACCTTGGAAGAGTGTTGGAGGTTCCAGTGGAATAAAAAGACAATATCAATGCCCTGTGGAAGAGACATGGAGGTCACAGTAGCTTAACAAGACGGTTTTAATGCCCCTTGCAAGAGTGGTGGAGATCGCAGTGGAATGAAAAGACAATATCAATGCCCCTTCGAAGAGTAGTGGAGGATACAGTGGAATAAAAAGACAATATCAATGCCCCTTGGAAGATCTGTGGAGTTCAGATTGGTTTAACCATACGGTTTTTATGCCCCTTGGAAGATACGTGGAGGTCACAGTAGCTTAACAAGATGGTTTTAATGCCCCAAGGAAGAGTGGTGGAGGTCGCAGTGGAATAAAAAGACAATATCAATGCCCCGTGAAAGAGACGTGGAGGTCACAGTAGCTTAACAGGATGGTTTTAATGCCCTTTGGAAGAGTGGTGGAGGTCGCAGTGGATTAAAAGGACAATATCAATGCCCTTTGGAAGAGTGGTGGAGGTCGCAGTGGAATAAAAATACAATATCAATGCCCCTTGGTAGAGTTGTGGAGGTTACAGTGGAATTTAAAGTCAATACCAATGCGCCGTGGAAGAGATGTGGAGGTCACTGTAGCTTAACAAGACAGTTTTAATGCCCCTTGGAAGAAAGGTGGAGGTCGCAGTGGAATAAAAAGACAATGTCAATGCCCCTTGGAAGAGTGGTGGAGGTTAGAGTGGAATAAAAAGACAATACCAATGCCCCTTGGAAGAGCTGTGGAGTTCAGAGTGGTTTAACCAGACTGTTTTAATGCCCATTGGAAGAGACGTGGAGGTCACAGTAGCTTAAAAAGACGTTTTTAATGCCCCTTGGAATAGTGGTGGAGGTCGCAGTGGATTAAAAAGACAATATCAATGCCCCTTGGATGAGTGGTGGAGGTGGCAGTGGAATAAAAGACAAAATCAATGCCCCTTGGAAGAATGATGGAGGTCGCAGTGGAATAAAAAGACCATGTCGATGCCCCTTGGAAGAGTGGTGGAGGTTGGAGTGGAATAAAAAGACAATACCAATGCCCCTTCGAAGAGCTGTGGAGTTCAGAGTGGTTTAACCAGATGGTTTTATTGCCCCTTGGAAGAGACGTGGAGGTCACAGTAGATTAACAAGACGGTTTTAATGCCCCTTTGAAAAGTGGTGGAGGTCACAGTGGATTAAAAAGACAATATTAATGGCCCGTGGAAGACACGTGGAGGTCACAGTAGCTTAACAAGACAGTTTTAATGCCACTTGGAAGAGTGGTGGAGGTCGCAGTGGAATATAAAGACAATATCAATGCCCCTTGAAAGAGTGGTGGAGGTTACAGTGAAATAAAAAGACAATATCAATGCCTCTTGAAAGAGCTATGGAGTTCAGAGTGATTTAACCAGATGGTTTTAATGCCCCTTGGAAGAGTGGTGGAGGTCGCAGTGCATTAAAAAGACAATATAATACCCCTTGGAAGAATGGTTCAGGTTATAGCGGAATAAAAAGACAAAATCAATACCCCTTGGAAGAGCTGTGGAGTTAAGAGTGGTTTAACCAGACGGTTTTAATGCCCTTTGGAAGAGATGTGGAGGTCACAGTAGCTTAACAAGACTGTTTTAATGCCTCTTGGAAGAGCGGTGGAGGTCGCAGTGGATTAAAAAGACAATATCAATGCACCTTAGAAGAGAGGTGGAAGTCGCAGTGGAATAAAAAGACAATATCAATACCCCCAAGAAGAGTGGTGGGGGATACAGTGGAATAAAAAGACAATATCAATGCCCCGTGGAATAGACATGGACCTTACAGTAGCTAAACAAGATGTTTTTAATGCAACTTGGGAGAGTGGTGGAAGTCATAATGGAATAAAAAGACAATATCAATACCCTGGAAATAGTGCTGTAGGTTACAGCGGAGTAAAAAGACAATATCAATGCCGCTTGGAAGAGTGGTGGAGGTTACAGTGGAATAAAAAGACAATATCAATGCCCCTTGGAAGAGTGGTGGAGGTTGCAGTGGAATAAAAAGACAATATCAATGCCCCTTGGAAGAGTGGTGAAGGTCCCAGTGGAATGAAAAGACAATATCAATGCCCCTTGAAAGAGAGGTGGAAGTTGCAGTGGAATAAATAGACAATATCAATGCCCCCTGGAAGAGTGCTGGAGGTTACATTGGAATAAAAAGACAACATCAATGCCCCTTGCAAGAGCTGTGGAGTTCAGAGTGGTTTAAATTGACGATTTTAATGCCCCTTGGAAGAGACGTGGAGGTGACAGTAGCTTAACAAGACCGTTTTAATGCCCCTTGGAAGAGTGGTGGAGGTCGCAGTGGATTAAAAAGACAATATGAATGCCCCTTGGAAGAGTGGTGGAGGTCGCAGTGGAATAAAAAGACAATATCAATGCCCCTTGGAACAGTGGTGGAGGTAACAGTTAAATAAAAAGACAATATCAATGCCACGTGGAAGAGATGTGAAGGTCACAATAGCTTAACAAGACGTTTTTTTGCCCCTTGGAAGAGTGGTGGAGGTCGCAGTGGATTAAAAAGACAATATCAAAGAGCCTTGGAAGAGTGGTGGAGGTCGCAGTGGAATAAAAAGACATTATCAATGCCCCTTGGAATAGTGGTGGAGGTCGCAGTGGAATAAAAGGACAATATCAATGCCCCTTGGACGAGTGGTGGAGGTTACAGTGGAATAAAATGACAATATCAATGCCGCTTGGAAGAGCTGTGGAGTTCACAGTGCTTTAACCAGAAGGTTTTAAGGCACCGTGGAATAGACGTGGAGGTCACAGTAGCTAAACAAGACGGTTTTAATGCTTCTTGGAAGAGTGATGGAGGTCGCAGTGGATGAAAAAGACAAAATCAATGACCCTTGGAAGAGTGGTGGAGGTTACAGTGGAATAAAAAGACAATATCAATGCCTCTTGCAAGAGCTGTGGAGGTCAGAGTGGTTTAAATTGACAGTTTTAATGCCCCTTGGAAGAGACATGGAGGTCACAGTAGCTTAACAAGATGGTTTTAATGCCCCTTGGAAGAGTGGTGGAGGTTACGTTCGAATAAAAATACAATATCAATGCCTCATGGAAGAGCTGTAGAGTACAGAGTGGTTTAACCATACGGTTTTAATGCCCCTTGGAAGAGACATGGAGGTCACAGTAGCTTATCAAAACTGTTTTAATGCCCCCTGGAAGAGTGTTGAAGGTCGCAGTGGATTAAAAAGACAATATCAATGCCCATTAGAAGAGTGGTGGAGGTCACAGTGGAATAAAAAGACAATATCAATTCCACTTGGAAGAGATGTGGAGGTCGCAGTGGAATAAAAAGACAATATCAATGCCTCGTGGAAGAGACTTGGAGGTCACAGCAGATTAACAAGATGGTTTTAATGCCCCTTGGAAGAGAGGTGGAGGTCGCAGTGGAATAAAAAGACAATATCAATGCCTCTTGGAAGAGTGATGGAGGTTACAGTGGAATAAAAGGACAATATCAATGGCTATTGGAATTGTGGTGAAGGTCGCAGTGGAATAAAAAGACAATATCAATGCCCCTTGGAAGAGTGGTGCAGGTTACAGTGGAATAAAGAGACAATATCAATGCCCCTTGGAAGAGCTGTGGAGTTCACAGTGGTTTAACGAGAAGGTCTTAAGGCACCGTGGAATAGACGTGGAGGTCACAGTAGCTAAACAAGACGGTTTTAATGCTTCTTGGAAGAGAGATGGAGGTCGCAGTGGAATAAAAAGACAATATCAATGCCCCTTAGAAGAGTGGTGGAGGTCACAGTGGAATAAAAAGACAATATCAATTCCACTTGGAAGAGATGTGGAGGTCGCAGTGGAATAAAAAGACAATATCAATGCCTCGTGGAAGAGACTTGGAGGTCACAGCAGATTAACTATGTAACTATAGAGAGGGTACAAAGGAGGGCGACTAAGGTAATAAAGGGAATGGAGGGACTAGAATACCCAGAGAGGTTGTCAAAATTAGGCCTATTTACGTTGGAAAAGAGAAGGCTTAGGGGAGACCTCATAAACATGTATAAATACATCAGGGGGCAGTACAGAGATCTCTCCCATGACCTGTTTATACCAAGGATGGTGACAAAGACGAGGGGGCACACTATGCGTCTGGAGGAAAGGAGGTTCCTGCACCAGCATAGAAGGGGATTCTTTACGGTCAGAGCCGTGAGACTCTGGAACTCTCTGGGAGAGGAAGTGGTGATGTCCAACTCACTTAATGAGTTCAAGAGAGGCCTGGACGCCTTTCTTGAGAACAATAAAATTACATCTTATGCTTAGTGATAGTTAATTAATCCAGATTGGTGTCGGGAAGTGAATTTTTTCCTCAATGATGTCAATTGGCCTATACCGCATGTTTTTTTTTTTTTTTTTTTTTTTTTTGCGTTCCCCAGGATCAACGCTGCGGAATAGCTGCAGTGCACAAGAAATAGGCTGAACTGGATGGACGCTTGTCTTTTTTCGGCCTTATAAACTATGTAACTATGTAAAAAGACAATATCAATGACCCTTGGTAGAGTGGTGGAGGTCGCAGAGCAATAAAAAGACAATATTAATGCCCCTTGGAAGAGTGGTGGAGGTCCCAGAAAAATAAAAAGACAATATCAATGCCCCTTGGAAGAGTGGTGGAGGTTACAGTGGAATAAAAAGACAATATCTATGCCTCTTGCAAGAGCTGTGGAGTTCAGAGTGGTTTAAATTTACGGTTTTAATGCCCCTTGGAAGAGACGTGGAGGTCACAGTAGCTTAACAACACTGTTTTAATGCCCCTTGGAAGAGTGGTGGAGGTCGCAGTGGATTAAAAAGACATTATTGATGCCCCTTGAAAGAGTGGTGGAGGTTACAGTGGAATAAAAAGACAATATCAATGACCCTTGGAAGGGTATTGGATGTTACAGTGGAATAAAAAGACAATACCAATTCCTCTTGGAAGAGAGGTTGATGTCGCAGTGGAATAAAAAGACAATATCAATGACCCTTGGAAGAGTGGTGGAGGTCGCAGTGGAATAAAAAGACAATATCAATGCCCCTTGGAAGAGTGGTGGAGGTTACAGTGGAATAAAAAGACAATATCAATGACCCTTGGAAGAGTGGTGGAGGTCGCAGTGGAATAAAAAGACAATATTAATGCCCCTTGGAATAGTGGTGGAGGTCGCAGTAAAATAAAAAGACAATATCAATGCCCCTTGGAAGAGTGGTGGAGGTTACAGTGGAATAAAAAGACAATATCAATGCCCCTTGGAAGAGCTGTGGAGTTCACAGTGATTTAACCAGAAGGTTTTAAGGCACTGTGAATAAGATGTGGAGCTCACAGTAGCTAAACATGACGGTTTTAATGCTTCTTGGAAGAGTGATGGAGGTCGCAGTGGATTAAAAAGACAAAATCAATGCCCCTTGGAAGAGTGGTGGAGGTTACAGTGGAATAAAAAGACAATATCAATGCCTTTTGAAAGAGCTGTGGAGTTCAGAGTGGTTTAAATTGACGGTTTTAATGCCCCTTGGAAGAGACGTGGCGGTCACAGTAGCTTAACAAGACGGTTTTAATGCCCCTTGGAAGAGTGGTGGAGGTTACAGTGGAATAAAAAGACAATATCAATGCCTCGTGCAAGAGCTGTGGAGTTCAGAGTGGTTTAAATTTACGGTTTTAATGCCCCTTGGAAGAGACGTGGAGGTCACAGTAGCTTAACAAGACTGTTTTAATGCCCCTTGGAAGAGTGGTGGAGGTCGCAGTGGATTAAAAAGACATTATCGATGCCCCTTGAAAGAGTGGTGGAGGTTACAGTGGAATAAAAAGACAATATCAATGACCCTTGGAAGAGTGGTGGAGGTTACAGTGGAATAAAAAGACAATATCAATGCCTTTTGAAAGAGCTGTGGAGTTCAGAGTGGTTTAAATTGACGGTTTTAATGCCCCTTGGAAGAGACGTGGCGGTCACAGTAGCTTAACAAGACGGTTTTAATGCCCCTTGGAAGAGTGGTGGAAGTCGCAGTGGAATGAAAAGACATTATCAATGCCCCTTGGAAGAGTGCTGGAGATTACAAAGGAATAAAAAGACAATATCAATGCCTCTTGCAAGAGCTGTGGAGTTCAGAGTGGTTTAAATTGACGGCTTTAATGCCCCATGGAAGAGAAATGGAGGCCACAGTAGCTTAATAAGACCGTTTTATTGCCACATGGAAAAGTGGTGGAGGTCGCAGTGGATTAAAAAGACAATATCAATGCCCCTTAGAAGAGTGTTGGAGGTGGCAGTGGAATAAAAAGACAATATCAATGCCCCTTGGAAGAGTGGTGGTTTACAGTGGAATAAAAAGACAATTTCAACGCCCCGTGAAAGAAACGTGGATGTCACAGTAGCTTAACAAGACAGTTTTAATGCCCCTTGGAAGAGAGGTGTAAGTTGCAGTGGAATAAAAAGACAATATCAATGCCCCTTGGAAGAGTGCTGGAGGTTACAGTGGAATTAAAAACAATATCAAAGCCCCTTGCAAGAGCTGTGGAGTTGAGAGTGGTTTAAATTGATGGATTTAATGCCCCTTGGAAGAGACGTGGAGGTCACAGTAAATTTACAAGTCTGTTTTAATGCCCCTTGGAAGAGTGGTGGAGGTCGAAGTGGATTAAAAAGACAATGTCAATGCTCCTTGAAGGAGTGGTTGAAGTCTCCGTGGAATAAAAAGACAATATCAATGCCCCTTGGAACAGTGTTGGAGGTTCCAGTGGAATAAAAAGACAATATCAATGCCCTGTGGAAGAGACATGGAGGTCACAGTAGCTTAACAAGACGGTTTTAATGCAGCTTGGAAGAGTAGTGGAGGTCGTAGTGGAAAAAAAAGACAATATCAATGCCCCTTGGAAGAGTGGTGGAGGATACAGTGGATTAAATAGACAATATCAATGCCCCTTGGAAGATCTGTGGAGTTCAGATTGGATAACCACACGGTTTTAATGCCCCTTGGAAGAGACGTGGAGGTCACAGTAGCTTAACAAGACGGTTTTAATGCCACATGGAAGAGTGGTGGAGGATGCAGTGGAATAAAAATACAATATCAATGCCCCGTGGAAGAGACGTGGAGGTCACAGTAGCTTAACAAGATGGTTTTAATGCCCTTTGGAAAAGTGGTGGAGGTCGCAGTGGATTAAAAAGACAATATCAATGCCCTTTGGAAGAGTGGTGGAGGTGGCAGTGGAATAAAAATACAATATCAATGCCAATTGGTAGAGTGGTGGAGGTTACATTGTAATTTAGAGACAACATCAATTCCCCGTGGAAGAGATGTGGTGGTCACTGTAGCTTAACAAGACAGTTTTAATGCCCCTTGGAAGAATGGTGGAGGTCGCAGTGGAATAAAAAGACAATGTCAATGCCCCTTGGAAGAGTGGTGAAGGTTAGAGTGGAATAAAAAGACAATACCAAAGCCCCTTGGAAGAGCTGTGGAGTTCAGAGTGGTTTAACCAGACTGTTTTAATGCCCATTGGAAGAGACGTGGAGGTCACAGTAGCTTAAAAAGACGTTTTTAATGCCCCTTGGAATAGTGGTGGAGGTCGCAGTGGAATAAAAAGACAATGTCGATGCCCCTTGGAAGAGTGGTGGAGGTTGGAGTGGAATAAAAAGACAATACCAATGCCCCTTCGAAGAGCTGTGGAGTTCAGAGTGGTTTAACCAGATGGTTTTATTACCCCTTGGAAGAGACGTGGAGGTCACAGTAGATTAACAAGACGGTTTTAATGCCCCTTTGAAAAGTGGTGGAGGTCACAGTGGATTAAAAAGACAATATTAATGGCCCGTGGAAGACACGTGGAGGTCACAGTAGCTTAACAAGACAGTTTTAATGCCACTTGGAAGAGTGGTGGAGGTCGCAGTGGAATAAAAAGACAATATCAATGCCCCTTGAAAGAGTGGTGGAGGTTACAGTGAAATAAAAAGACAATATCAATGCCTCTTGAAAGAGCTATGGAGTTCAGAGTAATTTAACCAGATGGTTTTAATGCCCCTTGGAAGAGTGGTGGAGGTCGCAGTGCATTAAAAAGACAATATCAATACCTTTTGGAAGAATGGTTCAGGTTACAGCGGAATAAAAAGACAACATCAATACCCCTTGGAAGAGCTGTGGAGTTAAGAGTGGTTTAACCAGACGGTTTTAATGCCCTTTGGAAGAGATGTGGAGGTCACAGTAGCTTAACAAGACTGTTTTAATGCCTCTTGGAAGAGCGGTGGAGGTCGCAGTGGATTAAAAAGACAATATCAATGCACCTTAGAAGAGAGGTGGAAGTCGCAGTGGAATAAAAAGACAATATCAATACCCCCAAGAAGAGTGGTGGGGGATACAGTGGAATAAAAAGACAATATCAATGCCCCGTGAAATAGACATGGACCTTACAGTAGCTAAACAAGATGTTTTTAATGCAACTTGGGAGAGTGGTGGAAGTCGTAATGGAATAAAAAGACAATATCAATACCCTTGAAATAGTGCTGTAGGTTACAGCGGAGTAAAAAGACAATATCAATGCCGCTTGGAAGAGTGGTGGAGGTTACAGTGGAATAAAAAGGACAATATCAATGCCCCTTGGAAGAGTGGTGGAGGTTGCAGTGGAATAAAAAGACAATATCAATGCCCCTTGGAAGAGTGGTGAAGGTCCCAGTGGAACAAAAAGACAATATCAATGCCCCTTGAAAGAGAGGTGGAAGTTGCAGTGGAATAAATAGACAATATCAATGCCCCCTGGAAGAGTGCTGGAGGTTACATTGGAATAAAAAGACAACATCAATGCCCCTTGCAAGAGCTGTGGAGTTCAGAGTGGTTTAAATTGACGATTTTAATGCCCCATGGAAGAGACGTGGAGGTGACAGTAGCTTAACAAGACCGTTTTAATGCCCCTTGGAAGAGTGGTGGAGGTCGCAGTGTATTAAAAAGACTATATGAATGCCCCTTGGAAGAGTGGTGGAGGTCGCAGTGGAATAAAAAGACAATATCAATGCCCCTTGGAACAGTGGTGGAGGTAACAGTTAAATAAAAAGACAATATCAATGCCACGTGGAAGAGATGTGAAGGTCACAATAGCTTAACAAGACGCTTTTTTGCCCCTTGGAAGAGTGGTGGAGGTCGAAGTGGATTAAAAAGACAATATCAAAGAGCCTTGGAAGAGTGGTGGAGGTCGCAGTGGAATAAAAAGACATTATCAATGCCCCTTGGAAGAGTGGTGGAGGTCGCAGTGGAATAAAAGGACAATATCAATGCCCCTTGGACGAGTGGTGGAGGTTACAGTGGAATAAAATGACAATATCAATGCCGCTTGGAAGAGCTGTGGAGTTCACAGTGCTTTAACCAGAAGGTTTAAAGGCACCGTGGCATAGACGTGGAGGTCACAGTAGCAAAACAAGACGGTTTTAATGCTTCTTGGAAGAGTGATGGAGGTCGCAGTGGATGAAAAAGACAAAATCAATGACCCTTGGAAGAGTGGTGGAGGTTACAGTGGAATAAAAAGACAATATCAATGCCTCTTGCAAGAGCTGTGGAGTTCAGAGTGGTTTAAATTGACAGTTTTAATGCCCCTTGGAAGAGACGTGGAGGTCACAGTAGCTTAACAAGATGGTTTTAATGCCCCTTGGAAGAGTGGTGGAGGTTACATTCGAATAAAAATACAATATCAATGCCTCATGGAAGAGCTGTAGAGTACAGAGTGGTTTAACCATACGGTTTTAATGCCCCTTGGAAGAGACATGGAGGTCACAGTAGCTTATCAAAACTGTTTTAATGCCCCCTGGAAGAGTGTTGAAGGTCGCAGTGGATTAAAAAGACAATATCAATGCCCCTTAGAAGAGTGGTGGAGGTCACAGTGGAATAAAAAGACAATATCAATTCCACTTGGAAGAGATGTGGAGGTCGCAGTGGAATAAAAAGACAACATCAATGCCTCGTGGAAGAGACTTGGAGGTCACAGTAGATTAACAAGATGGTTTTAATGCCCCTTGGAAGAGAGGTGGAGGTCGCAGTGGAATAAAAAGACAATATCAATGCCTCTTGGAAGAGTGATGGAGGTTACAGTGGAATAAAAAGACAATATCAATGACTATTGGAAGTGTGGTGGAGGTCGCAGTGGAATAAAAAGACAATATCAATGCCCCTTGGAAGAGTGGTGCAGGTTACAGTGGAATAAAGAGACAACATCAATGCCCCTTGGAAGAGCTGTGGAGTTCACAGTGGTTTAACGAGAAGGTCTTAAGGCACCGTGGAATAGACGTGGAGGTCACAGTCGCTAAACAAGACGGTTTTAATGCTTCTTGGAAGAGAGATGGAGGTCGCAGTGGAATAAAAAGACAATATCAATGCCCCTTGGAAGAGTGGTGGAGGTTACAGTGGATTAAAAAGACAATATCAATGACCCTTGGTAGAGTGGTGGAGGTCGCAGAGCAATAAAAAGACAATATTAATGCCCCTTGGAAGAGTGGTGGAGGTCCCAGAAAAATAAAAAGACAATATCAATGCCCCTTGGAAGAGTGGTGGAGGTTACAGTGGAATAAAAAGACAATATCAATGCCTCTTGCAAGAGCTGTGGAGTTCAGAGTGGTTTAAATTTACGGTTTTAATGCCCCTTGGAAGAGACGTGGAGGTCACAGTAGCTTAACAAGACTGTTTTAATGCCCCTTGGAAGAGTGGTGGAGGTCCCAGTGGATTAAAAAGACATTATCTATGCCCCTTGAAAGAGTGGTGGAGGTTACAGTGGAATAAAAAGACAATATCAATGACCCTTGGAAGAGTATTGGATGTTACAGTGGAATAAAAAGACAATATCAATGCCCCTTGGAAGAGAGGTTGATGTCGCAGTGGAATAAAAAGACAATATCAATGACCCTTGGAAGAGTGGTGGAGGTCGCAGTGGAATAAAAAGACAATATCAATGCCCCTTGGAAGAGTGGTGGAGGTTACAGTGGAATAAAAAGACAATATCAATGACCCTTGGAAGAGTAGTGGAGGTCGCAGTGGAATAAAAAGACAATATTAATGCCCCTTGGAATAGTAGTGGAGGTCGCAGTAAAATAAAAAGACAATATCAATGCCCCTTGGAAGAGTGGTGGAGGTTACAGTGGAATAAAAAGACAATATCAATGCCCCTTGGAAGAGCTGTGGAGTTCACAGTGATTTAACCAGAAGGTTTTAAGGCACCGTGAATAAGATGTGGAGCTCACAGTAGCTAAACATGACGGTTTTAATGCTTCTTGGAAGAGTGATGGAGGTCGCAGTGGATTAAAAAGACAAAATCAATGCCCCTTGGAAGAGAGGTGGAGGTTACAGTGGAATAAAAAGACAATATCAATGCCTTTTGAAAGAGCTGTGGAGTTCAGAGTGGTTTAAATTGACGGTTTTAATGCCCCTTGGAAGAGACGTGGCGGTCACAGTAGCTTAACAAGACGGTTTTAATGCCCCTTGGAAGAGTGGTGGAAGTCGCAGTGGAATGAAAAGACATTATCAATGCCCCTTGGAAGAGTGCTGGAGATTACAAAGGAATAAAAAGACAATATCAATGCCTCTTGCAAGAGCTGTGGAGTTCAGAGTGGTTTAAATTGACGGCTTTAATGCCCCATGGAAGAGAAATGGAGGCCACAGTAGCTTAATAAGACGGTTTTATTGCCACATGGAAAAGTGGTGGAGGTCGCAGTGGATTAAAAAGACAATATCAATGCCCCTTGGAAGAGTGTTGGAGGTGGCAGTGGAATAAAAAGACAATATCAATGCCCCTTGGAAGAGTGGTGGAGTTTACAGTGGAATAAAAAGACAATTTCAATGCCCCGTGAAAGAAACGTGGATGTCACAGTAGCTTAACAAGACAGTTTTAATGCCCCTTGGAAGAGAGGTGTAAGTTGCAGTGGAATAAAAAGACAATATCAATGCCCCTTGGAAGAGTGCTGGAGGTTACAGTGGAATTAAAAACAATATCAAAGCCCCTTGCAAGAGCTGTGGAGTTGAGAGTGGTTTAAATTGACGGATTTAATGCCCCTTGGAAGAGACGTGGAGGTCACAGTAAATTTACAAGTCTGTTTTAATGCCCCTTGGAAGAGTGGTGGAGGTCGAAGTGGATTAAAAAGACAATGTCAATGCTCCTTGAAGGAGTGGTTGAAGTCTCCGTGGAATAAAAAGACAATATCAATGCCCCTTGGAACAGTGTTGGAGGTTCCAGTGGAATAAAAAGACAATATCAATGCCCTGTGGAAGAGACATGGAGGTCACAGTAGCTTAACAAGACGGTTTTAATGCCGCTTGGAAGAGTAGTGGAGGTCGTAGTGGAAAAAAAAGACAATATCAATGCCCCTTGGAAGAGTGGTGGAGGATACAGTGGATTAAAAAGACAATATCAATGCCCCTTGGAAGATCTGTGGAGTTCAGATTGGATAACCACACGGTTTTAATGCCCCTTGGAAGAGACGTGGAGGTCACAGTAGCTTAACAAGACGGTTTTAATGCCACATGGAAGAGTGGTGGAGGATGCAGTGGAATAAAAATACAATATCAATGCCCCGTGGAAGAGACGTGGAGGTCACAGTAGCTTAACAAGATGGTTTTAATGCCCTTTGGAAAAGTGGTGGAGGTCGCAGTGGATTAAAAAGACAATATCAATGCCCTTTGGAAGAGTGGTGGAGGTGGCAGTGGAATAAAAATACAATATCAATGCCAATTGGTAGAGTGGTGGAGGTTACATTGTAATTTAGAGACAACATCAATTCCCCGTGGAAGAGATGTGGTGGTCACTGTAGCTTAACAAGACAGTTTTAATGCCCCTTGGAAGAATGGTGGAGGTCGCAGTGGAATAAAAAGACAATATCAATGCCCCTTGGAAGAGTGGTGGAGGTTACAGTGGATTAAAAAGACAATATCAATGACCCTTGGTAGAGTGGTGGAGGTCGCAGAGCAATAAAAAGACAATATTAATGCCCCTTGGAAGAGTGGTGGAGGTCCCAGAAAAATAAAAAGACAATATCAATGCCCCTTGGAAGAGTGGTGCAGGTTACAGTGGAATAAAAAGACAATATCAATGCCTCTTGCAAGAGCTGTGGAGTTCAGAGTGGTTTAAATTTACGGTTTTAATGCCCCTTGGAAGAGACGTGGAGGTCACAGTAGCTTAACAAGACTGTTTTAATGCCCCTTGGAAGAGTGGTGGAGGTCGCAGTGGATTAAAAAGACATTATCGATGCCCCTTGAAAGAGTGGTGGAGGTTACAGTGGAATAAAAAGACAATATCAATGACCCTTGGAAGAGTATTGGATGTTACAGTGGAATAAAAAGACAATATCAATGCCCCTTGGAAGAGAGGTTGATGTCGCAGTGGAATAAAAAGACAATATCAATGACCCTTGAAAGAGTGGTGGAGGTCGCAGTGGAATAAAAAGACAATATCAATGCCCCTTGGAAGAGTGGTGGAGGTTACAGTGGAATAAAAAGACAATATCAATGACCCTTGGAAGAGTGGTGGAGGTCGCAGTGGAATAAAAAGACAATATTAATGCCCCTTGGAATAGTAGTGGAGGTCGCAGTAAAATAAAAAGACAATATCAATGCCCCTTGGAAGAGTGGTGGAGGTTACAGTGGAATAAAAAGACAATATCAATGCCCCTTGGAAGAGCTGTGGAGTTCACAGTGATTTAACCAGAAGGTTTTAAGGCACCGTGAATAAGATGTGGAGCTCACAGTAGCTAAACATGACGGTTTTAATGCTTCTTGGAAGAGTGATGGAGGTCGCAGTGGATTAAAAAGGCAAAATCAATGCCCCTTGGAAGAGTGGTGGAGGTTACAGTGGAATAAAAAGACAATATCAATGCCTTTTGAAAGAGCTGTGGAGTTCAGAGTGGTTTAAATTGACGGTTTTAATGCCCCTTGGAAGAGACGTGGCGGTCACAGTAGCTTAACAAGACGGTTTTAATGCCCCTTGGAAGAGTGGTGGAGGTTACAGTGGAAAAAAAAGACAATATCAATGCCTCGTGCAAGAGCTGTGGAGTTCAGAGTGGTTTAAATTTACGGTTTTAATGCCCCTTGGAAGAGACGTGGAGGTCACAGTAGCTTAACAAGACTGTTTTAATGCCCCTTGGAAGAGTGGTGGAGGTCGCAGTGGATTAAAAAGACATTATCGATGCCCCTTGAAAGAGTGGTGGAGGTTACAGTGGAATAAAAAGACAATATCAATGACCCTTGGAAGAGTATTGGATGTTACAGTGGAATAAAAAGACAATATCAATGCCCCTTGGAAGAGAGGTTGATGTCGCAGTGGAATAAAAAGACAATATCAATGACCCTTGGAAGAGTGGTGGAGGTCGCAGTGGAATAAAAAGACAATATCAATGCCCCTTGGAAGAGTGGTGGAGGTTACAGTGGAATAAAAAGACAATATCAATGACCCTTGGAAGAGTGGTGGAGGTCGCAGTGGAATAAAAAGACAATATTAATGCCCCTTGGAATAGTGGTGGAGGTCGCAGTAAAATAAAAAGACAATATCAATGCCCCTTGGAAGAGTGGTGGAGGTTACAGTGGAATAAAAAGACAATATCAATGCCCCTTGGAAGAGCTGTGGAGTTCACAGTGGTTTAACCAGAAGGTTTTAAGGCACCGTGAATAAGATGTGGAGCTCACAGTAGCTAAACATGACGGTTTTAATGCTTCTTGGAAGAGTGATGGAGGTCGCAGTGGATTAAAAAGACAAAATCAATGCCCCTTGGAAGAGAGGTGGAGGTTACAGTGGAATAAAAAGACAATATCAATGCCTTTTGAAAGAGCTGTGGAGTTCAGAGTGGTTTAAATTGACGGTTTTAATGCCCCTTGGAAGAGACGTGGCGGTCACAGTAGCTTAACAAGACTGTTTTAATGCCCCTTGGAAGAGTGGTGGAAGTCGCAGTGGAATGAAAAGACATTATCAATGCCCCTTGGAAGAGTGCTGGAGATTACAAAGGAATAAAAAGACAATATCAATGCCTCTTGCAAGAGCTGTGGAGTTCAGAGTGGTTTAAATTGACGGCTTTAATGCCCCATGGAAGAGAAATGGAGGCCACAGTAGCTTAATAAGACCGTTTTATTGCCACATGGAAAAGTGGTGGAGGTCGCAGTGGATTAAAAAGACAATATCAATGCCCCTTGGAAGAGTGTTGGAGGTGGCAGTGGAATAAAAAGACAATATCAATGCCCCTTGGAAGAGTGGTGGAGTTTACAGTGGAATAAAAAGACAATTTCAATGCCCCGTGAAAGAAACGTGGATGTCACAGTAGCTTAACAAGACAGTTTTAATGCCCCTTGGAAGAGAGGTGTAAGTTGCAGTGGAATAAAAAGACAATATCAATGCCCCTTGGAAGAGTGCTGGAGGTTACAGTGGAATTAAAAACAATATCAAAGCCCCTTGCAAGAGCTGTGGAGTTGAGAGTGGTTTAAATTGTCGGATTTAATGCCCCTTGGAAGAGACGTGGAGGTCACAGTAAATTAACAAGTCTGTTTTAATGCCCCTTGGAAGAGTGGTGGAGGTCGAAGTGGATTAAAAAGACAATGTCAATGCTCCTTGAAGGAGTGGTTGAAGTCTCCGTGGAATAAAAAGACAATATCAATGCCCCTTGGAACAGTGTTGGAGGTTCCAGTGGAATAAAAAGACAATATCAATGCCCTGTGGAAGAGACATGGAGGTCACAGTAGCTTAACAAGACGGTTTTAATGCCGCTTGGAAGAGTAGTGGAGGTCGTAGTGGAAAAAAAAGACAATATCAATGCCCCTTGGAAGAGTGGTGGAGGATACAGTGGATTAAAAAGACAATATCAATGCCCCTTGGAAGATCTGTGGAGTTCAGATTGGATAACTACACGGTTTTAATGCCCCTTGGAAGAGACGTGGAGGTCACAGTAGCTTAACAAGACGGTTTTAATGCCACATGGAAGAGTGGTGGAGGATGCAGTGGAATAAAAATACAATATCAATGCCCCGTGGAAGAGACGTGGAGGTCACAGTAGCTTAACAAGATGGTTTTAATGCCCTTTGGAAAAGTGGTGGAGGTCGCAGTGGATTAAAAAGACAATATCAATGCCCTTTGGAAGAGTGGTGGAGGTGGCAGTGGAATAAAAATACAATATCAATGCCAATTGGTAGAGTGGTGGAGGTTACATTGTAATTTAGAGACAACATCAATTCCCCGTGGAAGAGATGTGGTGGTCACTGTAGCTTAACAAGACAGTTTTAATGCCCCTTGGAAGAATGGTGGAGGTCGCAGTGGAATAAAAAGACAATGTCAATGCCCCTTGGAAGAGTGGTGAAGGTTAGAGTGGAATAAAAAGACAATACCAATGCCCCTTGGAAGAGCTGTGGAGTTCAGAGTGGTTTAACCAGACGGTTTTAATGCCCACTGGAAGTGACGTGGAGGTCACAGTAGGTTAAAAAGATGTTTTTAATGACCTTTGGAAAAGTGGTGGAGGTCGCAGTGGATTAAAAAGACGATATCAATGCCCCTTGGAAGAGTGGTGGAGGTGGCAGTGGAATAAAAAGACAATATCAATGCCCCTTGGAAGAGTAATGGATGTCGCAGTGGAATAAAAAGACAATGTCAATGCCCATTGGAAGAGTGGTGCAGCTTAGAGTGGAATAAAAATACAACACCAATGCCCCTTGGAAGAGCTGTGGAGTTCAAAGTAGTTTAACCAGATGGTTTTATTGCCCCTTGGAAGAGATGTGGAGGTCAAAGTAGATTAACAAGACGGTTTTAATGCCCCTTGGAAAACTGGTGGAAGTCACAGTGGATTAAAAAGACAAAATCAATGCCAAGTGGAAGACACGTGGAGGTCACAGTAGCTTAACAAGACAGTTTTAATGCCCCTTGGAAGAGTGGTGGAGGTCGCAGTGGAATAAAAAGAAAATATCAATGCCCCTTAGAAGAGTGGTGGAGGTTACAAAGGAAAAAAAGACAATATCAATGTTCCTTGGAAGAGGGGTGAAGGTCGCAGTGGAAAAAAAGACAATATCAATGTCTGTTGGAAGAGTGGTGGAGGTCGCAGTGGATTAAAACGACAATATCAATGCCCCTTGGAAGAGCTGTGGAGGTTACAGTGGAATAAAAAGACAATATCAATGCCCCTTGGAAGAGTGGTGGAGGTTACAGTGTAATAAAAAGACAATATCAATGCCCTGTGTAAGAATCTTGGAGGTCAGAGTAGCTTAATAAGACTTTTTTAATGCCCCTTGGAAGAGTCGTGGACATTGCAGAGGAATAAAAATACATTATCAATACACTTGGAAGAGTGCAGAAGATTACAATGGAATAAAAAGACATTGTCAATGCCCCTTGGAAGAGCTGTGGTGCTCAGAGCGGTTTAACCAGACGGTTTTAATGCCCCTTGGAAGAGACTTGGAGGTCACAGTAGCTTAACAAGACCGTTTTAATGCCCCTTGGAAGAGTGGTGCAGGTCACAGTGGAATAAAAATACAATATCAATGCCCCTTGAAAGAGTGGTGGAAGTAACAGTGAAATAAAAAGACAATCTCAATGCCCCTTGGAAGAGCTGTGGAGTACAGAGTGGTTTAACCAAATGGTTTTAGTGCCCCTTGGAAGAGATGTGGAGGTCAAAGTAGCTTAACAAGACGGTTTTAATACCCCTTGGAAGAGTGGTGGAGGTCGCAGTGGATTAAAAGACAATATCAATGAACTTTGGAAGAGTGGTGGAGGTCGCAGTGGAATAAAAAGTCAATATCAATGTCCCTTGGAAGAGTGGTGGAGGTTACAGTGGAATAAAAATACAATATCAATGCCTCTTGGAAGAGTGGTGGAGGTTACAGTGGAATAAAAAGACAATATCAATGCCCCGTGGAAGAGACGTGGAAATCATAGTAGCTTAACAAGACGGTATTAATGCCCCTTGGCAGAGTGGTGGAGGTCGCAGTGGAATAAAAAGACAATAACAATGCCCTGTGGAAGAGACGTGGAGGTCACAATAGCTTAACAAGATGATTTTAATGCCCCTTAGAACAGTGGTGGAGGTTACAGTGGAATAAAAGACAATATCAATGCCCTTTGGAAGAGTGGCGGAGGTCGCAGTGGAATAAAATGACAATATCAATGCCCCTTGGAAGAGTGGTGGAGGTCGCAGTGGAATAACCTCACTGGTACATGCTCTGCATAACTTCTCTGCTTGCTGTGTCTGCTGTAATCTAATGCTCTGCTTTGCTGATTCACCTCACTGGTGCATGCTCTGCATAACTTCTCTGCTTGCTGTGTCTGCTGTAATCTAATGCTCTGCTTTGCTGATTCACCTCACTGGTACATGCTCTGCATAACTTCTCTGCTTGCTGTGTCTGATGAAATCTAATGCTCTGCTTTGCTGATTTACCTCACTGGTACATGCTCTGCATAATTTCTCTGCTTTATCTGTCCCACTCCATTCAATACCCACATATGTCTGTCCCTTCCCCACTATAGATCTTATCTGATTTTTAGAGGTGCTAAACTGCAGAGACTAGAGTCCTAGCTCTGTGTTTGATCACCCAGCCATCTCCTGGTGAGACGACCAGCTGCTAATTTAGCCATATGCAGCTCCCACAATGCCCTTCACCTGATAGTTTAATGTGCCCTATATATTTAGAAGCTCTGTAAGGGGTGCACTTGTGCTGGGGTGTGCACGCGTCTTCTTGTGCAAAGCGGCTTCGGAGATAAGTGGCAGTTATTTCAGAGGCAGTTAGTCAGGGCAGGAGTCAGGTAACCAACACTTTGATCACTTACTCTCTTTTAACTATGTTTCTGTTAGCTCTCACTTTTTCCTCTATAGTCCTCCATTTTCTAGTAACCCCTCAAATCCCTACACCTAGAAAGAAACTCTTCATCTCTCCCTCCATCCTCCCCATTCATCTCACCTCCTCCTCCAAATTATTCCTAAACATTCAATCCTGGATCTCCAAACACAGACAGCCACCTCATGCTCTCTCTTGCTCCCACCTGCTAACACTTTCTCAGCTCCTCCTCACTGATGGAGATATCTCTCCAAATCCTGGTCCTCCTCGCCATATCCCCACAGTTACTTCTTCCTCCTATCCACGACCTTCCACAAACTGTCGCAACCCTTCTAACCTCATACCCATCCAACCAATCCCACTCCCTTAGTTGCTCTAACAGGAGCTCTATGGAACGCTCGCTCTGTCTGCAACAAACTTTCCTTCATCCACGATTTTTTCATTACAAACAAACTTTCCTTCCTCGCCATCACTGAAACCTGGCTCACCCCCTCTGACACAGCCTCCCCAGCTGCACTTTCATATGGCGGATTCTACCTTTCCCACACCCCCCGCCCCAACGGCAAACATGGCAGAGGCGTAGGTTTTCTCCTATCAGAACACTGCGCTTTCACCCAAATCCCACTGCCACCCTCCGTTACACTCCCCTCTTTTGAGGTGCACTGTGTGCGCATCTATTCCCCTCCAACCTCCAACTGGCCGTCATTTACCGACCCCCTGGGCAGGCCACCACCTTCTTAGACCACTTCACCACCTGGCTGCTTCACTTCCTCTCCACTGACATCCCCACTATCATAATGGGTGACTTCAACATCCCAATTAACACTTCCCACTCGTCTGTCTCTAAGTTCCTATCTCTCACTTCCTCCTTCGGACTCACTCAAAGGTCTTCCACAACCACCCACAAAGATGGCCACACACTGGACCTCATCTTCACCCGCCCTGTTCCCTATCTAACCTCTCTAACTCACCTCTTCCTCTCTCTGATCATAGCCTACTTACATTCTCTTCTCTCTCCTCCCCGGGGCAACAATCCCCACTCCACAAACTAGCATACCCTCGCAGAAATATCAAACACCTTGACTTACACTCACTCTCTGAATCCCTCCTCCCTCTTACAGACATAAATTCCTTACACGATGCAGACGTTGCTGCTGCTTCATATAACACCACAATAGCTGCAGCTCTAGACTCGATCGCCCCTCTCACACACACCACATCTCGCACATAAAACAGGCAACCCTGGCACACTAAACTTACTAAAGAACTGCGCCGGGCCTCCAGAGTTGCGTAGCGGAGATGGAAAAGGTCTCACTCCATCGAGCACTTCATCGCATTCAAGCAATCCCTCACTAATTTCAAGTCCGCACTCACTACAGCAAAACAAACCTACTTCTCATCTCTCATATCCTCCCTATCTCACAACCCTAAACAGCTATTTAACACTTTCAACTCTCTGCTTCGTCCCCCAGCACCTCCTCCCTCTTCTCTCATCTCAGCCGACGACTCTGCCTCATTCTTCAAACAGAAGATTGACACTGTCAGAAAAAACTTTTGCCTAAAGTCCACACAACCCCTCCTCATATCTATTCAACCCTCCTCCTCCAAACTCCACTTCTCCACCATCACAGAAGATCAAGTCTCCTCTTTACTCTACAAATCACACCTCACCACCTGCGAACTTGACCCAATCCCATCCCACCTCATTACTAACCTTACCACAGTCTTCATCCCAACCCTAACCCACCTCTTCAATCTGTCACTAACAACCGGTGTCTTCCACTCATGTTTCAAACATGCCGCAATCACACCCATCCTCAAAAAGCCCTCCCTTGACGCTTCCTCTCTGACTAACTACCGCCCCATATCACTCCTCGCCTTTGCCTCAAAACTACTAGAACAACATGTCCACCTTGAACTGTCCTCCCACCTCTCCTCCTGCTCCCTCTTCGACCGCCTGCAATCTGGCTTCCGACCGCATCACTCGACTGAAACTGCCCTGACCAAAGTCACCAACGACCTACTAAATGCCAAATCCAAGCGACACTACTCCATCCTCCTCCTTCTGGACCTGTCATCTGCCTTTGACACAGTGGACCATTCCCTCTTACTCCAGATTCTCTCATCTTTTGGCATCACGGACTTGGCTCTATCTTGAATCTCCTCATACTTAACAGACAGGACTTTCAGTGTCTCCCACTCACGCACCACCTCCTCATCTCGCCCCCTATCTGTCGGTGTCCCCCAAGGCTCAGTTCTAGGACCTCTGCTCTTCTCCATCTACACCTTTGGCCTGGGACAGCTCATAGAGTCTCACTGTTTTCAGCATCACCTCTATGCTGACGACACACAGATCTACCTCTCTGGACCCGATATCTCCTCCCTACTAACAAAAATCCCACAATGTCTGTCCGCCATGTCATCCTTCTTCTCTGACAGATTTCTAAAACTCAACATGGATAAAACAGAGTTCATCATCTTTCCACCCTCTCTTACACATCCCCCATCTGACCTAGCCATCAACGTCACTGGCTGTTCACTCTCCCCAGTCCCACAAGCACGCTGCCTTGGAGTAACCCTGGAGTCTGATCTCTCCTTCAAGCCACATATCCAAGCCCTTTCCACTTCCTGCCGACTTGAACTCAAAAACATCTTCCGGATCCGTGCATTCCTCAGCAAAGACTCTGCAAAAACACTAGTGCATGCCCTCATCATATCCCGCCTCGACTACTGCAACCTCCTGCTCCGTGGCCTCAATTTCAACACTCTTGCACTTCTCCAATCTATCCTAAACTCTGCTGCTCGACTAATTCACCTGTCCCCCCGCTATTCCCCGGCCTTTCTTCTCTGTCAATCTCTTCACTGGCTCCCCATTGCCCAGAGAATCCAGTTCAAAACTCTAACCATGGCATACAAAGCCACCCACAACCTGTCTCCCCCATACATCTGTGACCTAGTCTCCCGGTACTTACCTGCAGGCAACCTCCGATCCTCACAAGATCTCCTTCTCTACTCCCCTCTTATCTCCTCCTCCCACCATCGTATACAAGATTTCTCCCGTGCATCCCCCCTACTCTGGAACTCTCTACCCCAACACATCAGACTCTCGCCGACCGTGGAAACCTTCAAAAGAAACCTGAAGACCCACCTCTTCCGTTAAGCACCACTGCACAACCAGCTCTACCCTCACCTAATGTATCCTCACCCATCCCTTCTAGAATGTGAGCCCTCGCGAGCAGGGTCCTCGCTCCTCCTGTACCAGTCGCTGACTCGTTTTGTTAAGATTATGTAAAAAAGCTTTTGTTATGTATATCCCTATCACATGTAAAGCGCCATGGAATAAATGGCGCTATAATAATAAATAATAATAATAATAAAAAGACAATATCAATTCCCATAGGAAAAGTGGTAGAGATTACAGTTGATTAAGAAGACGGTTTTAATGCCCCTTGGAAAAGTGGTGGAGGTCAGAGTGGATAAAAAAGACAATATCAATGCCCCGTGGAAGACACGTGGAGGTCACAGTAGCTTAGCAAGACAGTTTTAATGCCCCTTGGAAGTGTGGTGGAGGTCGCAGTGGAATAAAAAGACAATATCAATGCTCATTGAAAGAGTGGTGGAGGTTACAGTGAAATAAAAAGACAATATCAATGCCTCTTGAAAGAGCTATGGAGTTCAGAGTCGTTTAACCAGATGGTTTTATTACCCCTTGGAAGAGTGGTGAAGGTCGCAGTGCATTAAAAAGACAATATCAATAACCCTTGGAAGAATGGTGTAGGTTACAGTGGAATAAAAAGACAATATCAATGCCCCTTGGAGGATCTGTGGAGTTCAGATTGGTTTAACCATACGGTTTTAATGCCTCTTGGAAGAGACGTGGAGGTCAAAGTAGCTTAACAAGACGGTTTTAATGCCACATGGAAGAGTGGTGGAGGTTGCAGTGGAATAAAAAGACAATATCAATGCCCCGTGGATGAGACGTTGAGGTCACAGTAGCTTAACAAGATGGTTTTAATACCCTTTGGAAGAGTGGTGGAGGTCGCAGTGGATTAAAAAGACAATATCAATGCCCTTTGGAAGAGTGGTGGAGGTCGCAGTGCAATAAAAATACAATATCAATGCACCTTGGAAGAGTGGTGGAGGTTACAGTGGAATTTAAAGAAAACATCAATGCCCCATGGAAGAGATGTGGAGGTCACTGTAGCTTAACAAGACAGTTTTAATGCCCCTTGGAAGAATGGTGGAGGTCGCAGTGGAATAAAAAGACAATGTCAATGCACCTTGGAAGAGTGGTGGAGGTTAGAGTGGAATAAAAAGACAATACCAATGCCCCTTGGAAGAGCTGTGGAGTGCAGAGTGGTTTAACCAGACGGTTTTAATGCCCATTGGAAGTGACGTGGAGGTCACAGTAGCTTAAAAAGACGTTTTAATGCCCATTGGAAAAGTGGTGGAAGTCACAGTGGATTAAAAAGACAATATCAATGCCCCATGGAAGACAAGTGGAGGTCACAGTCGCTTAACAAGACAGTTTTAATGCCCCTTGGAAGAGTGGTGGAGGTCGCAGTGGAATAAAAAGACAATGTCAATGCCCCTTGAAAGAGTGGTGGAGGTTACAGTGAAATAAAAAGACAATATCAATGCCTCTTGAAAGGGCTATGGAGTTCAGAGTGGTTTAACCAGATGGTTTTAATGCCCCTTGGAAGAGTGGTGGAGGTCGCAGTTCAATAAAAAGACAATATCAATACCCCTTCGAAGAATGGTGGAGGTTACAGTGGAATAAAAAGACAATATCTCTGCCCCTTGGAAGAGCTGTGGAGTTCAGAGTGGTTTAACCAGACGGTTTTAATGCCCCTTGGAAGAGATGTGGAGGTCACAGTAGCTTAACAAGACTGTTTTAATGCCTCTTGGAAGAGTGGTGGAGGTCGCAGTGGATTAAAAAGACAATATCAATGCCCCTTAGAAGAGAGGTGGAAGTAGCAGTGGAATAAAAAGACAATATCAATACCACTTGGAAGAGTGGTGGAGGATACAGTTGAATAAAAAGACAATATCAATGCCACTTGGAAGAGTGGTGATGGTCCCAGTGGAATAAAAAGACAATATCAATGAGCCTTGGAAGAGTGGTGGAGGTTACAGTGGAATAAAAAGACAATATCAATGCCCCGTGAAAGAGACGTGGATTTAACAGTACCTTAACAAGACTGTTTTAATGCCCCATGGAGGAGAGGTGGAAGTTGCAGTGGAATAAAAAGACAATATCAATGCCCCTTGGAAGAGCTGTGGAGTACAAAGTGGTTTAAATTCACTGTTTTAATTCCCCTTGGAAGGGATGTGGAGGTGACAGTAGCTTAACAAGATGGTTTTAATGCCCCTTGGAAGAGTGGTGGAGGTAGCAGTGGATTAAAAAGACAATATCAATGCCCCTTGGAAGAGTGGTGAAGGTTACAGTTGAATAAAAAGACAATATCAATGCCCCTTGGAAGAGTGATGGAGATAACAGTGGAATAAGAAGACAATATCAATGCCCCTTGGAACAGTGGGGGAAGTTACAGTTAAACAAAAAGACAATATCAATGCCCCGTTGAAGAGATGTGGAGGTCACAATAGCTTAACAAGTCGGTTTTAATGCCCCTTGGAAGAGTGGCGGAGGTCGCAGTGGATAAAAAAGACAATATCAATGAGCCTTGGTAGAGTGGTGGAGGTCGCAGTGGAATAAAAAGACATTATCAATGCCCCTTGGAAGAGTGGTGGAGGTCGCAGTGGAAAAAAAAGACAATATCTATGCCCCTTGGACGAGTGGTGGAGATTACAGTGGAATAAAAAGACAATTTCAATGCCCCGTGGAAGAGACGTGGAGGTCACAGTAGCTTAACAAGATGGTTTTAATGCCTCTTGGAGGACTGGTGGAGGTCGCAGTGAAATAAAAAGACAATATCAATGCCCCTTGTAAGAGTGGTGGAGGTTACAGTGGAATAAAAAGACAATAATAATGCCCCTTGGAAGATCTGTGGATTTCAGAGTGGTATAACCAGACGGTTTTAACGTCCCTTGGAAGAGATATGGAGGTCACTGTAGCTTAACAACATGGTTTTAATGCCCCTTGGAAGAGTTTTGGATGTCGCAGTGTAACAAAAAGACAATGTCAATGCCCCTTGGAAGAGTGGTGGAGGTTAGAGTGGAATAAAAAGACAATACAAATGCACCTTGGAAGAAATGTGGAGGTCAGAGTGGTTTAACCAGATGGTTTTATTGCCCCTTGGAAGAGAAGTCGACGTCACAGTAGCATAACAAGGCGGTTTTAATGCCCCTTGGAAGAGTGGTGGAGTTCGCAGTGGATTAAAAAGACAAAATCAATGCCCATTGGAAGAGTGGTAGAGGTCGCAGTGGAATAAAAAGACAAAATCAATGCCCCTTGGAAGAGTGGTGGAGGTCGCAGTGGATTAAAATGATAATATCAATGCTCCTTGGAAGAGTGGTGGAGGTCGCAGTGGAATAAATAGACAATATCAATGCCCCGTGGAAGGGACGTGGAGGTCACAGTAGCTTCACAAGACGGTTTTAATGCCCCTTGGAAGAGAGGTGGAGGTCGCAGTTGATTAAAAAGACAATATCAATGCCCCTTGGATGAGTGGTGGAGGTCGCAGTGGAGTAAAAAGACAATATCAATGCCGCTTGGAAGAGTGGTGGATGTTACAGACAAATAAAAAGACAATATCAATGCCTTTTGTAAGAGCTGTGGAGTTCAGAGTGTTTAACCAGACAGTTTTAATGCCCCTTGGAAGAGACGAGGAGGTCACAGTAGCTTAACAAGACTGTTTTCATGCCCCTTCGAAGAGTGGTGGAGATCGTTGTGGATTTAAAATACAATATCAATGCCCCTTAGAAGAGTGGTGGAGGTCGCAGTGGAATAAAAAGACAATATCAATGCCCCTTGGAAGAGTGGTGGAGGTTACAGTGGAATAAAATGACAATATCAATGCCTCTTGGAAGAGCTGTGGAGTTCAAAGTGGTTTAACCATGCGGTTTTAACGCCACTTGGAAGAGATGTGGAGGTCACAGTGTAATAAAAAAACAATATTAATACCCCTTGGAAGAGTGGTGAAGGTCGCAGTAAAATAAAAAGACAAAATCAATGCCCCTTGGAAGAGTGGTGGAGGTTACAGTGGAATAAAAAGACAATATCAATGCCTCTTGCAAGAGCTGTGGAGTTCACAGTGGTTTAAATTGACGGTTTTAATGCCCCTTGGAAGAGACATGGAGGTCACAGTAGCTTAACAAGACGGTTTTGATGCCCCTTGGAAGAGAGGTGGAGGTCGCAGTGGATTAAAAAGACTATCAAATCCCCTTGGAAGAGTGGTAGAGGTCACAGTGGAAAAAAAAGACAATATAAATGCCCCTTGGATGAGTGGTGGAGGTTACAGTTGAATAAAAAGACAATATCATTGCCTCTTGGAAGAGCTGTGGAGTTCAAAGTGGTTTAACCATGCGGTTTTAATGCCACTTGGAAGAGATGTGGAGGTCACAGTGTAATAAAAAAACAATATTAATACCCCTTGGAATGGAAGAGTGGTGGAGGTCGCAGTAAAATAAAAAGACAAAATCAATGCCCCTTGGAAGAGTGGTGGAGGTTACAGTGGAATAAAAAGACAATATCAATGCCTCTTGCAAGAGCTGTGGAGTTCACAGTGGTTTAAATTGACGGTTTTAATGGCCATTGGAAGAGACATGGAGGTCACAGTAGCTTAAAAAGACGGTTATAATGCCCCTTGGAATAGTGGTGGAGGTCGCAGTGGATTAAAAAGACATTATAAATGCCCCTTGGAAGAGTGGTGGAGGTCGCAGTGGAATAAAAAGAAAATATCATTGCCCCTTAGAAGAGTGGTGGAGGTTACAGTGGAAAAAAAAGACAATATCAATGTTCCTTGGAAGAAGGGTGAAGGTCGCAGTGGAATAAAAAGACAATATCAATGTCCCTTGGAAGAGTGGTGGAGGTCGCAGTGAATTAAAAAGACAATATCAATGCCCCTTGGAAGAGTGGTGGAGGTCGCAGTGGAATCAAAAGACAATATCAATGCCCCTTGGAAGGGACATGGAGGTCACAGTAGCTTAACAAGACGGTTTTGATGCCCCTTGGAAGAGTGGTGGAGGTCGCAGTGGATTAAAAAGACTATCAAATCCCCTTGGAAGAATGGTGGAGGTCGCAGTGGAAAAAAAAGACAATATCAATGCCCCTTGGATGAGTGGTGGAGGTTACAGTTGAATAAAAAGACAATATCATTGCCTCTTGGAAGAGCTGTGGAGTTCAAAGTGGCCTAACCATGCAGTTTTAATGAAACTTGGAAGAGATGTGGAGGTCACAGTGTAATAAAAAAACAATATTAATACCCCTTGGAAGAGTGGTGGAGGTCGCAGTAAAATAAAAAGACAATATCAATGCCCCTTGGAAGAGTGGTGGAGGTTACAGTGGAATAAAAAGACAATATCAATGCCTCTTGCAAGAGCTGTGGAGTTCACAGTGGTTTAAATTGACGGTTTTAATGGCCATTGGAAGAGACATGGAGGTCACAGTAGCTTAAAAAGACGGTTATAATGCCCCTTGGAATAGTGGTGGAGGTCGCAGTGGATTAAAAAGACATTATAAATGCCCCTTGGAAGAGTGGTGGAGGTCGCAGTGGAATAAAAAGAAAATATCATTGCCCCTTAGAAGAGTGGTGGAGGTTACAGTGGAAAAAAAAGACAATATCAATGTTCCTTGGAAGAAGGGTGAAGGTCGCAGTGGAATAAAAAGACAATATCAATGTCCCTTGGAAGAGTGGTGGAGGTCGCAGTGAATTAAAAAGACAATATCAATGCCCCTTGGAAGAGTGGTGGAGGTCGCAGTGGAATAAAAAGACAATATCAATGCCCCTTGGAAGGGACATGGAGGTCACAGTAGCTTAACAAGACGGTTTTGATGCCCCTTGGAAGAGTGGTGGAGGTCGCAGTGGATTAAAAAGACTATCAAATCCCCTTGGAAGAATGGTGGAGGTCGCAGTGGAAAAAAAAGACAATATCAATGCCCCTTGGATGAGTGATGGAGGTTACAGTTGAATAAAAAGACAATATCATTGCCTCTTGGAAGAGCTGTGGAGTTCAAAGTGGCCTAACCATGCGGTTTTAATGAAACTTGGAAGAGATGTGGAGGTTACAGTGTAATAAAAAAACAATATTAATACCCCTTGGAAGAGTGGTGGAGGTCGCAGTAAAATAAAAAGACAATATCAATGCCCCTTGGAAGAGTGGTGGAGGTTAGAGTGGAATAAAAAGACAATATCAATGCCCCTTGGAAGAGCTGTGGAGTTCACAGTGGTTTAACTAGGAAGTTTTAATGCACCGTGGAATAGACGTGGAGGTCACAGTAGCTTAACAAGACTGTTTCAATGCTTCTTGGAAGAGTGATGGAGGTCGAAGTGGATTAAAAAGACAATATCAATGCCCCTTGGAAGAGTGGTGGAGGTTACAGTGGAATAAAATGACAATATCAATGACCTGTGTAAGAAACTTGGAGGTCACGGTAGCTTAAAAAGACGGATTTAATGCACCTTGGAAGAGTCGTGGACGTTGCGGAGGAATAAAAGGACAATATCAATGCACTTGGAAGATTGCAGAAGGTTACAATGGAATAAAAAGACATTGTCAATGCCCCTTGGAAGAGCTGTGGATCTCAGAGCGGCTTAACAAGACAGTTTTAATGCCCCTTGGAAGAGACTTGGAGGTCACAGTAGCTTTACAAGACGGTTTTAATGCCCCTTGGAAGAGTGGTGGAGGTCACAGTGAAATAAAAAGACAATATCAATGCCCCTTGGAAGAGCTGTGGAGTACAGAGTGTTTTAACCAAACGGTTTTAGTGCCCCTTGGAAGAGATGTGGAGGTTTCAGTAGCTTAACAAGACGGTTTTAATGCCCCTTGGAAGAGTGGTGGAGGCCGCAGTGGATTAAAAAGACAATATCAATGAACCTTGGAAGAGTGGTGGAGGTCGCAGTGGAATAAAAAGACAATATAAATGCCCCTTGGAAGAGTGGTGGAGGTTAGAGTGAAATAAAAATACAATATCAATGCCTCTTGGAAGAGTGGTGGAGGTTACAGTGGAACAAAAAGACATTATCAATGCCCCGTGGAAGAGACGTGGACATCACAGCAGCTTAACAAGACGGTTTTAATGCCCCTTGGCAGAGTGGTGGATGTCGCAGTGGAATAAAAAGACAATAACAATGCCCTGTGGAAGAGACGTGGAGGTCACAGTAGCTTAACAAGACGGTTTTAATGCCCCTTGGAAGATTGGTGGAGGTCGCAGTGGATTAAATAGACATTATCGATGCCCCTTGAAATAGTGGTGGAGATCGCAGTGGAATAAAAGACAATATCAATGCCCCTTGGAAAAGTGGTGGAGGTCGCAGTGGAATAACCTCACTGGTACATGCTCTGCATAACTTCTCTGCTTGCTGTGTCTGCTGTAATCTAATGCTCTGCTTTGCTGATTCACCTCACTGGTACATGCTCTGCATAACTTCTCTGCTTGCTGTGTCTGCTGTAATCTAATGCTCTGCTTTGCTGATTCACCTCACTGGTACATGCTCTGCATAAATTCTCTGCTTGCTGTGTCTGCTGTAATCTAATGCTCTGCTTTGCTGATTCACCTCACTGGTACATGCTCTGCATAACTTCTCTGCTTTATCTGTCCCACTCCATTCAATACCCACATATGTCTGTCCCTTCCCCACTATAGCTCTTATCTGATTTTTAGAGGTGCTAAACTGCAGAGACTAGAGTCCAAGCTCTGTGTTTGATCACCCAGGCATCTCCTGGTGAGACGACCAGCTGCTAATTTAGCCATATGCAGCTCCCACAATGCCCTTCACCTGATAGTTTAATGTGCCCTATATATTTAGAAGCTCTGTAAGGGGTGCACTTGTGCTGGGGTGTGCACGCGTCTTCTTGTGCAAAGTGGCTTCGGAGATAAGTGGCAGTTATTTCAGAGGCAGTTAGTCAGGGCAGGAGTCAGGAACCCAACACTTTGACCACTTACTCTCTTTTAACTATGTTTCTGTTAGCTCTCACTTTTTCCTCTATAGTCCTCCACTTTCTAGTAACCACTCAAATCCCTACACCTAGTAAGAAACTCTTCATCTCTCCCTCCATCCTCCCCATTCATCTCACCTCCTCCTCCAAATTATTCCTAATCATTCAATCCTGGATCTCCAAACACATACAACCACATCATGCTCTCTCTTGCTCCCACCTGCTAACACTTTCTCTGCTCCTCCTCACTGCTGGAGATATCTCTCCAAATCCTGGTCCTCCTCGCCATATCCCCACAATTACTTCTTCCTCCTATCCACGACCTTCCACAAACTGTCGCAACCCTTCTAACCTCATACCCATCCAACCAATCCCCACTCCCTTAGTTGCTCTAACAGGAGCTCTATGGAATGCTCGCTCTGTCTATAACAAACTTTCATTCATCCACGATCTTTTCATTACAAACAAACTTTCCTTCCACGCCATCACTGAAACCTGGCTCACCCCCTCTGACACAGCCTCCCCAGCTGCACTTTCATATGGCGGATTCCAATTTTCCCACACCCCCCACCCCAACGGCAAACATGGCAGAGGCGTAGGTTTTCTCCTATCAGAACACTGCACTTTCATCCAAATCCCACAGCCACCCTCCGTTACACTCCCCTCTTTTGAGGTGCACTGTGTGCGCATCTATTCCCCCTCCAACTTCCAACTGACCGTCGTTTACCGACCCCCAGGGCAAGCCACCACCTTCTTAGACCACTTCACCACCTGGCTGCTTCACTTCCTCTCCACTGACATCCCCACTATCATAATGGATGACTTCAACATCCCCATTAACACTTCCCACTCGTCTGTCTCTAAGTTCCTATCTCTCACTTCCTCCTTCGGACTCACTCAATGGTGTTCCACACCCACCCACAAAGATGGCCACACACTGGACCTCATCTTCACCCGCATCTGTTACCTAGCTATCCTCTCTAACTCACCTCTCCCTCTCTCTGATCACAGCCTACTTACATTCTCTTCTCTCTCCTCCCCGGGGCAACAATCCCCACTCCACAAACTAGCATACCCTCGCAGAAATCTCAAACACCTTGACTTACACTCACTCTCTGAATCCCTCCTCCCTCTTACAGACATAAATTCCTTACACGATGCAGACGTTGCTGCTGCTTCATATAACACCAGAATAGCTGCAGCTCTAGACTCGATCGCCCCTCTCACACACACCACATCTCGCACATTCAACAGGCCACCCTGGCACACTAAACTTACTAAAGAACTGCGCCGGGCCTCCAGGGTTACGGAGCGGAAATGGAAAAGGTCTCACTCCATCGAGCACTTCATCGCATTCAAGCAATCCCTCACTAATTTCAAGTCCGCACTCACTACAGCAAAACAAACCTACTTCTCATCTCTCATATCCTCCCTATCTCACAACCCTAAACAGCTATTTAACACTTTCAAGTCTCTCCTTCGTCCCCCAGCACCTCCTCCCTCTTCTCTCATCTCAGCCGATGACTTTGCCTCATTCTTCAAACAGCAGATTGACACCATCAGACTAAACTTTAGCCTAAAGTCCACACAACGCCTCCTCATATCTATTCAACCCTCCTCCTCCAAACCCCACTTCTCCTCCATTATAGAAGGTCAAGTCTCCTCTTTACTCTCCAAATCACACCTCACCACCTGCGAACTTGACCCAATCCCATCCCACCTCATCACTAACCTTACCACAGTCTTCATCCCAACCCTAACCCACCTCTTCAATCTGTCACTAACAACCGGTGTCTTCCCCTCATGTTTCAAACATGCCGCAATCACACCCATCCTCAAAAAGCCCTCCCTTGACCCTTCCTCTCTGACTAGCTACCGCCCCATATCACTCCTCCCCTTTGCCTCAAAACTACTAGAACAACATGTCCACCTTGAAATGTCCTCCCACCTCTCCTCCTGCTCCCTCTTCGACCACCTGCAATCTGGCTTCCGACCGCATCACTCGACTGAAACTGCCCTGACCAAAGTCACCAACGACTTACTAAATGCCAAATCCAAGCGACACTACTCCATCATCCTCCTTCTGGACCTGTCATCTGCCTTTGACACAGTGGACCATTCCCTCTTACTCCAGATTCTCTCATCTCTTGGCATCACGGACTTGGCTCTATCTTGGATCTCCTCATACTTAACAGACAGGACATTCAGCGTCTCCCACTCACGCACCACCTCCTCATCTCGCCCCCTATCTGTCGGTGTCCCCCAAGGTTCAGTTCTAGGACCTCTGCTCTTCTCCATCTACACCTTTGGCCTGGGACAGCTCATAGAGTCTCACGGTTTTCAGTATCACCTCTATGCTGACGACACACAGATCTACCTCTCTGGACCCGATATCTCCTCCCTACTAACCAAAATCCCAAAATATCTGTTCGCCATGTCATCCTTCTTCTCTGACAGATTTCTAAAACTCAACATGGATAAAACAGAGTTCATCATCTTTCCACCCTCTCATTCACATCCCCCATCTGACCTAGCCATCAACGTCAATGGCTGTTCACTCTCCCCAGTCCCACAAGCTCGATGCCTTGGAGTAACCCTGGACTCTGATCTCTCCTTCAAGCCACATATCCAAGCCCTTTCCACTTCCTGCTGACTCCAACTCAAAAACATCTCCCGGATCCGTGCATTCCTCAGCAAAGTCTCTGCAAAAACACTAGTGCATGCCCTCATCATATCCCGCCTCGACTACTGCAACCTCCTGCTCCGTGGCCTCCCTTACAACACTCTTGCGCCTCTCCAATCTATCCTAAACTCTGCTGCTCGACTAATTCACCTGTGCCCCCGCTATTCCCCAGCCTCTCCACTCTGTCAATCTCTTAACTGGCTCCCCATTGCCCAGAGAATCCAGTTCAAAACTCTAACCATGGCATACAAAGCCATCCACAACCTGTCTCCCCCATACATCTGTGACCTAGTCTCCCGGTACTTACCTGCACGCAACCTCCGATCCTCACAAGATCTCCTTCTCTACTCCCCATTTATCTCCTCCTCCCACAATCTGGAACTCTCTACCCCAAAACATCAGACTCTCGCCGACCGTGGAAACCTTCAAAAGAAACCTGAAGACCCACCTCTTCCGACAAGCCTACAACCTGCAGTAACCACCGCTGCACGACCAGCTCTACCCTCACCTAATGTATCCTTACCCATCCCTTCTTGAATGTGAGCCCTCGCGGGCAGGGTCCTCGCTCCCCCTGTACCAGTCGCTGACTCGCTTTGTTAAGATTATGTAAATGCTTTTGTTATGTATATCCCTATCACATGTAAAGCGCCATGGAATAAATGGCGCTATAATAACAAATAATAATAATAATAATAAAAAGACAATATCAATTCCCATAGGAAAAGTGGTGGAGGTTACAGTGGAATAAAAAGACAATATCAATGCCCCTTTGATGAGCTGTGGAATTCAGAGTGGTTTAATCAGACGGTTTTAATGCCCCATGGAAGAGATGTGGAGGTCATAGTAGCTTAATAAGATGGTTTTAATGCCTCTTGGAAGAGTGGTGGAGGTCGCAGTGGTTTAAAAAGACAATATCACTGCCCCTTAGAAGAGTGGTGGAGGTTACATTGGAATAAAAAGACAATATCAATGCCCCGTGGAAAGGACATGGAGGTTTCAGCAGCTTAACAAGACAGTTTTAATGCCCCTTGGAAGAGTGGTGTTGGTTAGAGTGGAATAAAAAGACAATACCAATGCCCCTTGGAAGAGCTGTGGAGATCAGAGTGGTTTAACCAGACAGTTTTAATGCCCATTTGAAGTGACGTGGAGGACACAGTAGCTTAATAAGACGTTTTTAATGCCCCTTGGAAAAGTGGTGGAGGTCGCTGAGGATTAAAAAGACAATATCAATGCCCATTGGAAGAGTGGTGGAGGTGGCAGTGGAATAAAAAGACAATATCAGTGCCCCTTGGAAGAATGATGGAGGTCGCAGTGGAATAAAAAGACAATGTCAATGCCCCTTGGAATAGTGGTGGAGGTTAGAGTGGAATAAAAAGACAATATCAATGCCCCTTGGAAGAGCTGTGGAGTTCAGAGTGGTTTAACCAGATGGTTTTATTGCCCCTTGGAAGAGACGTGGAGGTCACAGTAGATTAACAAGACGGTTTTAATGCCCCTTGGAATAGTGGTGGAGGTCACAATGGATTAAAAAGACAATGTCAATGCCCGTGGAAGACACGTGGAGGTCACAGTAGCTTAACAAGACAGTTTTAATGCCCCTTGGAAGTGTGGTTGAGGTCGCAGTGGAATAAAAAGACAATATCAATGCCCCTTGAAAGAGTGTTGGAGGTTACAGTGAAATAAAAAGACAATATCAATGCCTCTTGAAAGAGCTATGGAGTTAAGAGTGCTTTAACCAGATGGTTTTAATGCCCCTTGGAAGAGTGGGGGAGGTCACATTGCATTAAAAAGACAATATCAATACCCCTTGGAAGAATTGTGGAGGTTACAGTGGAATAAAAAGACAATATCAATGCCCCTTGGAAGAGCTGTGGAGTCCAGAGTGGTTTAACCAGACGGTTTTAATGCCTCTTGGAAGAGATGTGGAGGTCACAGTAGCTTAACAGGACTGTTTTAATGCCTCTTGGAAGAGTGGTGGAGGACGAAGTGGATTAATAATACAATATCAATGCCCCTTAGAAGAGAGGTGGAAGTCGTAGTGGAATAAAAAGACAATATCAATACCACTTGGAAGAGTGGTGGAGGATACAGTGGAATATAAAGACAATATCAATGCCCCGTGCAATAGACATGGACGTTACAGTAGCTAAACAAGATGTTTTTAATGCACCTTGGAAGAGTGGTGGAAGTCGCAGTGGAATAAAAATACAATATCAATGCCCCTTGAAAGAGTACTGTAGGTTACAGTGGAGTAAAAAGACAATATCAATGCCTCTTGCAAGAGCTGTGGAGTTCAGAGTGGTTTAAATTGACGGTTTTAATGCACCTAGGAAGATACGTGGAGGTCACAGAGGAATAAAAAGTCAATATCAATGTCCCTTGGAATAGTGGTGGAGGTTACAGTGGAATAAAAAGACAATATCAATGCCCCGTGAAAGAGACGTGGAAATCACAGTAGCTTAACAAGACGGTTTTAATTCCCTTGGAAGAGAGGTGGAAGTTGCAGTGGAATAAAAAGACAATATCAATGCCCCTTGGAAGAGTGCTGGAGGTTACATTGGAATAAAAAGACAATATCAATGCCCCTTCCAAGAGCTGTGGAGTTCAGAGTGGTTTAAATTGTCGGTTTTAATGACCCTTGGAAGGGACGTGGAGGTGACAGTAGCTTAACAAGATGGTTTTAATGCCCCTTGGAAGAATGGTGGAGGTCGCAGTGGATTAAAAAGACAATATGAATGCCCCTTGGAAGAGTGGTGGAGGTCGCAGTGGAATTAAAAGACAATATCAATTCTCCTTGGAAGAGTGGTGGAGGTTACAGCTGAATAAAAAGACAATATCAATGCCTCTTGGAAGAGTGATGGAGGTTACAGTAGCTTAACAATTTGGTTTTAATGCCCCTTGGAAGAGTGGTGAAGGTAGCAGTGGAATAAAAAGACAATGTCAATGCCCCTTTGAAGATTGGTGGAGGTTAGAGTGGAATAAAAGACAATACAAATGCCCCTTGGAAGAGCTGTGGAGTTCAGAGTGGTTTAAACAGATGGTTTTAATGCCCCTTGGAAGAGAAGTCGACGTGACAGAAGCATAACAAGACAGTTTTAATGCCCCTTGGAAGAGTGGTGGAGGTCGCAGTGGATTAAAAAGACAATATCAATGCTCCTTGAAGAGTGCTGGATTTCGCAGTGGAATAAAAAGACAATATCAATGCCCCGTGGAAGGGACGTGGAGGTCAAAGTAGCTTAACAAGACGGTTTTAATGCCCCTTGGAAGAGTGTTGGAGGTTGCAGGGGATTAAAAACACAAAAACAATGCCCATTGGAAGAGTGGTGGAGCTCGCAGTGGAATAAAAAGACAAAATTAATGCCCCTTGGAAGAGTGGTGGAGGTTACAGTGGAATAAAAAGACAATATCAATGACCCATGGAAGAGTTGTGTAGGTCACTGTTTCTTAAAAAGATGGTCTTAATGCCCCTTGGAAGAGTGGTGGAGGTCGCAGTGGAATAAATAGACAATGTCAATGCCCCTTGGAAGAGCTGTGGAGTTCAGAGTTGTTTAAATTGACGGTTTTAATGCCCCTGGGAAGAGACATGGAGGTCACAGTGGATTAAAAAGACAATATCAATGCCCCTTGGAATAGTGGTGGAGGTCGCATTGGATTAAAAAGACTATATTAATGCCCCATTGAAGAGTGGTGGAGGTCACATGGGAATAAAAAGACAATATCAATGCCCCGTGGAAGGGACGTGGAGGTCACAGTAGCTTCACAAGACGGTTTTAATGCCCTTCGGAAGAGAGGTGGAGGTCGCAGTTGATTAAAAAGACAATATCAATGCCTCTTGGAAGAGTGGTGGAGGTCGCAGTGGAATAAAAAGACAATATCAATGCCTCTTGTAAGAGCTGTGGAGTTCAGAGTGTTTAACCAGATGGTTTTAATGCCCCTTGGAAGAAACGAGGAGGTCACAGTAGCTTAACAAGACTGTTTTAATGCCCCTTGGAAGAGTGGTGGATATCGTTGTGGATTTAAAAGACAATATCAATGCCCCTTAGAAGAGTGGTGGAGGTCGCATTGGAATAAAAAGACAATATCAATGTCCCTTGGAAGATTGGCGGAGGTTACAGTGGAATAAAAAGACAATATAAATGCCCCTTGGAAGAGTGGTGGAGGTTACAGTGGAATAAAAAGACAATATCAATGACCTGTTTAAGAAACTTGGATGTCACAGTAGCTTAATGTTATGCACACGCCCGGACTGACTGGCGTGTGCGTGTTTATGTAGTGATTCCACTGTGCCATGAACCGGAGAGTGCCTGGAGGGGCGTAACTAAGTATCTGCCCGATCCGACCAAGGTTGCACGACGGCATACGACGCCAGTGCACCAGGGAGGAACCGAGCAGAGGAACCAGGGTCTACTCCAGGTCAGACTCCGGACACGGCTGTTGACCCACACCGGGGAATACAGGAACAGGCAGACTAGAGCACAAGCTGGATAGGGTCCAGTACAGACTGGGAGACAAATTCGAAACCGCACACGCGGTAGACAGAGCTGAGCAAAGCGAAAACCGCAGACGCGGTAGACAGAGCTGAGCAAAGCGAAAACCGCAGACGCGGTAGACAGAGCTGAGCAAAGCGAAAACCGCAGACGCGGTGGACAGAGCTGAGCAAAGCGAAAACCGCAGACGCGGTGGACAGAGCTGAGCAAAGCGAAAACCGCAGACGCGGTGGACAGAGCTGAGCAAAGCGAAAACCGCAGACGCGGTGGACAGAGCTGAGCAAAGCGAAAACCGCAGACGCGGTGGACAGAGCTGAGCAAAGCGAAAACCGCAGACGCGGTGGACAGAGCTGAGCAAAGCGAAAACCGCAGACGCGGTGGACAGAGCTGAGCAAAGCGAAAACCGCAGACGCGGTGGACAGAGCTGAGCAAAGCGAAAACCGCAGACGCGGCGGACAGAGCTGAGCAAAGCGAAAACCGCAGACTCGGCGGACAGAGCTGAGCAAAGCGAAAACCGCAGACGCGGCGGACAGAGCTGAGCAAAGCGAAAACCGCAGACGCGGCGGACAGAGCTGAGCAAAGCGAAAACCGCAAACGCGGCAGACAGAGCTGAGCAAAGCGAAAACCGCAAACGCGGCGGACAGAGCTGAGCAAAGCGAAAACCGCAGACGCGGAAGGAACAGGGCTCTGTTCACACGGAACAGACTAGAAGGGAAAGGCAGAACCAGATACCCACAGGGTACTTGCAGAGAAGTAGCGAGTGGACCACAAACTCACAAACGGAAGTACAGTGACAACGAGCAGGAGTAGGTACGAGTTCAGACTCTGCAGAAAAAGGAATGGAACGGACATAAAGAAAAAACAGGTAAAAGATAGGAGAGAGTTCAGACTGGAACTGAGTGTACGGAGGAGACCGACACTGCAGCGGGATACAGGAGCGGGTCTGGGAATACGGCCCCCAGAGAGGCAGGACGAACAGGCAAGGAGCGTGTTCAGACTGGCCTGGAAATACAGCCTCCAGGAGGGCGGAACGAACAGGCAAGGAACGAGTACAGACTGCAGGTTAAGGTACACAGATAGGACACAGTACAGACATGAGAACAGATACTGCAAGACAGGTAACATAGACAAGACCTGGCATGTCAGAGACAAAAGCCAACTGACAGGGCAAGATGCTCAGGCATCAGTTAATTGGGGCAGCTGATTTAAATACCAGGTGATAGACAGCAATAGGCTGAGGACGCACAAGGGGTGTGCCTGCAGCAGGTACAAAAAGCAGGAAGTGATCGGGCGCCGCCCTTAAGCAGCAGAAACAGACACAAACAGACAGCATGGAGGGAAGCCAGAGAGACACCCTGGACTGGAGATCAAGTGCGCGCTCTTGCACAGTGGGAGATGGGCCACTATGCAAGGACGCCGCCAGGTATGTTACAGTACCCCCCCCCTTACGCCCCCTCTTCTTCAGGCCTGCCAGAATCTTCCGCAGGGAACTCGAGGGCCAATCCTTTACTTCAAGGAGATCACTTCCACTGTCCACTGGAGAAACTGGTCTCATCTGGGTAGCTAGGATGCTACCTCCTATCCAGCCATCCTCAGCAACAGACGAAACAGGTGGAGTACCAGGAACAGCACACAGGGAAGTCTCTCTCCACTTATTATCAGGTAGCACCCCAGAGGGTTCAGGAGACAACTGGAAGTCCTCCGCCGGGTTGAAGGAGTGCAGAGACTCGGGGGTAACCTCTGCTTCGGGGTACATCTTGTCAAACTCACAGGATGAAATAGGCGAGGTATCAGGTACAAGATGTAGAAAAGTCCCTGTTACCTTGTTATCTGGTGGTACCCAGGAGGATTCAGAAAACAACTGGGGGTCCTCCGCCGGGTCGGAGTAGTGCAGAGACTCGGGGGTAACCTCTGCTTCGGAGTACACTAGGTCGGACTCGCTGGATGAAGCGGGCGAGGTATCAGGTACCGAATATAGAAGAGTACCTGTCCATTCGTTATCAGGTAGCACCCCGAAGGGTTCAGGAGACAACTGGAGGTCCTCCGCCTGGTCGGAGGGGTGTAGAGACTCGGGGATAACCTCTGCTTCGAGGTACATCTTGTCAAATTCACAGGAATAAATAGACGGGTTATCAGGTACAGGGTGAGAAAAAGTCACTGTCTCTTTGTTATCTGGTGGTACCCCGGAGGAGTCAGGAAACAGCTGGAGGTCCTCTGCCGGGTCAGAAGAGTGCAGAGGCTCGGGGAAAACATCTGCTTCAGAGTACACTAGGTCGGACTCACTGGACGAAGCAGGCGAGGTATCGGGTACCGAGTATTGGAAAGTCTCTGTCCATTCACCACCAGGTGGCACCCCGAAGGGTTCTGGAGACAACTGGAGGTCCTCCGCCTGGTCAGAGGGGTGTAGAGACTCATGGGTAACCTCTGCTTCAGAGTACACTAGGTCGGACTCACTGGACGAAGCAAGCGAGGTATCAGATCCAGGATATAGGAAAGTCTCTGTCCATTCACCACCAGGTGGCACCCCGAAGGGTTCTGGAGACAACTGGAGGTCCTCTGCCTGGTCGGAGGGGTGTAGAGACTCGGGAATGACCTCTGCTTCGGAGTACACTAGGTTGGACTCACTAGACGAAGCGAGCGAGGAATCAGGTACAGAGTATAGGAGAGTCTCTGTCCTTTCGCTACCAGGTAGCACCCCGTAGGGTTCTGGAGACGACTGGAGGTCCTCCGCCTGGTCGGAGGGGTGTAGAGACTCGGGAGTAACCTCTGCTTCAGAGTACACTAGATTGGACTCACTGGACGAAGCGAGCGAGGTATCAGGTACAAAGTATAGGAGAGTCTCTGTCCTTTCGCTACCAGGTAGCACCCCGAAGGGTTCTGGAGACAACTGGAGGTCCTCCGCCTGGTCGGAGGGGTGTAGAGACTCGGGGGTAACTACCACTTTGGGGTACCCATTGTCAGGCTCACAGGACGAAGCGGACAAAGTATCGAGTACCGAGTGTAGAGAAGTCTCTCTCCATTTGTCATCGAGTGGTATCCCGGAGGATTCAGGAGGCAACAGGGGGTCCTCCGCCAGGTAGTAGAGGTGCACAGACTCTGAGGTAACCACAGCTTTGGAGCATCCTTGGACATGCACACCGGTTAAAGTGGGTGAAGCATCTGATGCCGGGTGCAGGAAGTTCTCCTGTGTGGAGTCTGGATGGGCAGAAGTCTCTTCGGGCAGGAGAACCGGTGCACTACCCACGCACATTACCCGTTGGGGCTTCTCCGCGATACAGGGAGATGAAGCTTCAGTAGGGACTTCAAGGTTGGGGTCAGGAGGTCTCAGGGAGGACAGACCCTGACGTGACGGCTTGCCTCTACGTCTAGCACGTCTGGACTGCCTCTTGAGGTTGGGAGAAGTATTCCGGAAAGCGTAATCACCCTGTGAGGATTCTGGGTGGGCAGTAGTCTCATTGGGCTGGAGGACTATTGCGCTACCCACACACATTACCCATCGGGGTTGCTCCGGGATATTGGGAAGTGAAGGTTCAGCAGGAGCCTCCGGGTTAGGATCATCAAAGACCATTAGAAAGGCCACCAGGAAGGCCATTAGGTCCAGGAGGATCGGATCCTGTGTTTCATATAGGGGGTTGATCCATTCCAAGGCATCACCCGCCAGGTAAGACATAATGAATGCCACCTTAACCCGATCGGTGGTAAAACATAGAGGGTAGAACTTGAAGTGTAGCATGCATTGCTCCACAAATGCACGACTTTGTCTTGGATCCCCATAATAACGTAGCGGATCCACAGGAACGAGAGCAGATAGATCCATCTGGACGGGTGCGTAATTCGCCTGGAACTCAGCTAAGAAAAAAAAAATTTTTTTTATTTATTTATTTTAATGCATGTATTCGCTGGAAAACTTCTCAGAGAGCGAAGGCCGTGGGGCTCAACGGGAACCATGGCCTGAGCATGCTGTTATGCACACGCCCGGACTGACTGGCGTGTGCGTGTTTATGTAGTGATTCCACTGTGCCATGAACCGGAGAGTGCCTGGAGGGGCGTAACTAAGTATCTGCCCGATCCGACCAAGGTTGCACGACGGCATACGACGCCAGTGCACCAGGGAGGAACCGAGCAGAGGAACCAGGGTCTACTCCAGGTAAGACTCCGGACACGGCTGTTGACCCACACCGGGGAATACAGGAACAGGCAGACTAGAGCACAAGCTGGATAGGGTCCAGTACAGACTGGGAGACAAATTCGAAACCGCACACGCGGTAGACAGAGCTGAGCAAAGCGAAAACCGCAGACGCGGTAGACAGAGCTGAGCAAAGCGAAAACCGCAGACGCGGTAGACAGAGCTGAGCAAAGCGAAAACCGCAGACGCGGTGGACAGAGCTGAGCAAAGCGAAAACCGCAGACGCGGTGGACAGAGCTGAGCAAAGCGAAAACCGCAGGCGCGGTGGACAGAGCTGAGCAAAGCGAAAACCGCAGACGCGGTGGACAGAGCTGAGCAAAGCGAAAACCGCAGACGCGGTGGACAGAGCTGAGCAAAGCGAAAACCGCAGACGCGGTGGACAGAGCTGAGCAAAGCGAAAACCGCAGACGCGGTGGACAGAGCTGAGCAAAGCGAAAACCGCAGACGCGGTGGACAGAGCTGAGCAAAGCGAAAACCGCAGACGCGGTGGACAGAGCTGAGCAAAGCGAAAACCGCAGACGCGGTGGACAGAGCTGAGCAAAGCGAAAACCGCAGACGCGGTGGACAGAGCTGAGCAAAGCGAAAACCGCAGACGCGGTGGACAGAGCTGAGCAAAGCGAAAACCGCAGACGCGGTGGACAGAACTGAGCAAAGCGAAAACCGCAGACGCGGCGGACAGAGCTGAGCAAAGCGAAAACCGCAGACGCGGCGGACAGAGCTGAGCAAAGCGAAAACCGCAGACGCGGCGGACAGAGCTGAGCAAAGCGAAAACCGCAGACGCGGCGGACAGAGCTGAGCAAAGCGAAAACCGCAGACGCGGAAGGAACAGGGCTCTGTTCACACGGAACAGACTAGAAGGGAAAGGCAGAACCAGATACCCACAGGGTACTTGCAGAGAAGTAGCGAGTGGACCACAAACTCACAAACGGAAGTACAGTGACAACGAGCAGGAGTAGGTACGAGTTCAGACTCTGCAGAAAAAGGAATGGAACGGACATAGAGAAAAAACAGGTAAAAGATAGGAGAGAGTTCAGACTGGAACTGAGTGTACGGAGGAGACCGACACTGCAGCGGGATACAGGAGCGGGTCTGGGAATACGGCCCCCAGAGAGGCAGGACGAACAGGCAAGGAGCGTGTTCAGACTGGCCTGGAAATACAGCCTCCAGGAGGGCGGAACGAACAGGCAAGGAACGAGTACAGACTGCAGGTTAAGGTACACAGATAGGACACAGTACAGACATGAGAACAGATACTGCAAGACAGGTAACATAGACAAGACCTGGCATGTCAGAGACAAAAGCCAACTGACAGGGCAAGATGCTCAGGCATCAGTTAATTGGGGCAGCTGATTTAAATACCAGGTGATAGACAGCAATAGGCTGAGGACGCACAAGGGGTGTGCCTGCAGCAGGTACAAAAAGCAGGAAGTGATCGGGCGCCGCCCTTAAGCAGCAGAAACAGACACAAACAGACAGCATGGAGGGAAGCCAGAGAGACACCCTGGACTGGAGATCAAGTGCGCGCTCTTGCACAGTGGGAGATGGGCCACTATGCAAGGACGCCGCCAGGTATGTTACACTTAACAAGATGGTTTTAATGCCCCTTGGAAGAGTCGTGGACGTCGCAGAGGAATAAAAAGACAATATCAATGCTCTAGGACGAGTGCAGAAGGTTACAATGGAATAAAAAGGCATTGTCAATGCCCCTTGGAAGAGCTGTGGAGCTCAGAGTGGTTTAACCAGACGGTTTTAATGCCCCTTGGTAGAGTCTTGGAGGTCACAGTAGCTTAACAAGACGATCTTAATGCCCCTTGGAAGAGTGGTGGAGGTCGCAATGGAATAAAAAGACAATATCAATGCCCCGTGGAAGAGACGTGGAGGTCACAGAAGCATAACAAGACGGTTTTAATGCTCATTAGAAGAGTGGTGGAGGTCGCAGTGGATAAAAAAGACAATATCAAAGCCCCTTGGAAGAGTGGTGGAGGTCGCAGTGGAAAAGAGAGACAATATCCATGCCCCTTGGAAGAGTGGTGGGGGTTACAGTCGAATAAAAAGACAACATCAATGCCTCTTGGAAGAGCTGTGGAGTACAGAGTGGTTTAAACAGACGGTTTAATGCCACTTGGAAGAGACATGGAGGTCACAGTATCTTATCAAGACTGTTTTAATGCCCCTTGGAAGAGTGGTGGAGGTCTCAGTGGATTAAAAAGACAATATCAATGCCCCTTAGAAGAGTGGTGGAGGTCGCAGTGGAATAAAAAGACAATATCAATTCCCCTTGGAAGTGATGTGGAGGTCGCAGTGGAATAAAAAGACAATATCAATGCCTCGTGGAAGAAACTTGGAGGTCACATTAGCTTAACAAGATGGTTTTAATGCCCCTTGGAAGAGAGGTGGAGGCCGCAATGGAATAAAAAGACAAAATCAATGCCCCTTGGAAGAGTGGTGGAGGTTACAGTGGAATAAAAAGACAATATCAATGACCCTTGGAGGAGTGGTGGATGTTACAGTGGAATAAAAAGACAATATCAATGACCCTTGGAAGAGTGGTGGAGGTCGCAGTGGATTAAAAAGACAATATCAATGCCCCTTAGAAGAGTCGTGGAGGTTGCAGTGTAATAAAATGACAATATCAATTCCACTTGGAAGAGATGTGGAGGTTGCAGTGGAATAAAAAGAAAATTTCAATGCCCCTTAGAAGAGTGGTGGAGATTACAGTGGCAAAAAAAGACAACATCAATGTTCCTTGGAAGAGGGGTGAAGGTCGCAGTGGAATAAAAAGACAATATCAATGTCCCTTGGAAGAGTGGTGGAGGACGCAGTGGACTAAAAAGACAATATCAATGCCCCTTGGAAGAGTGGTGGAGGTCGCAGTGGAATAAATAGACAATATCAATGCCCCGTGGAAGGGACATGGAGGTGACAGTAGCTTAACAAGACTTTTTTAATGCCCCTTGGAAAAGTGGTGGAGGTCGCAGTGGATTAAAAAGACTATCAAATCACCTAGGAAGAGTGGTGGAGGTTGCAGTGGAAAAAAAAGACAATATCAATGCCCATTGGAAGGGTGGTGGAGGTTACAGTTGAATAAAAAGACAATATCAATGCCTCTTGGAAGAGCTGTGGAGTTCAGAGTGGTTTAACCATGCAGTTTTAATGCCCCTTGGAAGAGACGAGGAGGTCACAGTAGCTTAACAAGATGATTTTAAAGCCCTTTGGAAGCGTGGTGGAGTGCACAGTGGATTAAAAAGACAATATCAATGCCCTTTGGAAGAGTGGTGGAGGTCACAGTGGAATAACAATACAATATCAATGTCCCTTGATAGAGTGGTGGAGGTTACAGTGGAATTTAAAGACAATATTAAAGCCCCGTGGAAGAGATGTGGAGGTCACTGTAGCTTAGCAAAACTGTTTTAATGCCCCTTGGAAGAATGGTGGAGGTCGCAGTGGAATAAAAAGACAATGTCAATGCCCCTTGGAAGAGTTCAGAGTGGTTTAACCAGACGGTTTTAATGCCCATTGGAAGTGACGTGGAGGTCACAGTAGCTTCAAAAGACATTTTTAATGCCCCTTGGAAAAGTGGTGGAGGTCGCAGTTGATTAAAAAGACAATGTCAATCCCCCTTGGAAAAATGGTGGAGGTGGCAGTGGAATAAAAAGACAATATCAATGCCCCTTGTAAGAATGATGGAGGTCACAGTGGAATAAGAAGACAATGTCAATGCCCCTTGGAAGAGTGGTGGAGGTTAGAGTGGAAAAAGAGACAATACCAATGCCCCTTGGAAGAGCTGTGGAGTACAGAGTGGTTTAACCAGATGGTTTTATTGCCCCTTGGACGAGACGTGGAGGTCTCAGTAGATAAACAAGACGGTTTTAATACCCCTTGGAAAAGTGGTGGAGGTCACAGTCGATTAAAAAGACAATATCAATGCCACGTGGAAGACACGTGAAGGTGACAGTAGCTTAACAAGACAGTTTTAATGCCCCTTGGAAGAGTGGTGGAGGTTGCAGTGGAATAAAAAGACAATATCAATGCACCTTGAAAGAGTGGTGGAGGTAACAATGAAATAAAAAGACAATATCAATGCCTCTTGAAAGAGCTATGGAGTTCAGAGTGGTTTAACGAGATGGTTTTAATGCCCCTTGGAAGAGTGGTGGAGGTTGCAGTGCATTAAAAAGACAATATCAATATCCCTTGGAAGAATGGTGGAGTTTACAGTGGAATAAAAAGACAATATCAATGCCCCTTGGAAGAGCTGTGGAGTTCAGAGTGGTTTAACCAGACGGTTTTAATGCCCCTTGGAAAAGATGTGGAGGTCACAGTAGCTTAACAAGACTGTTTTCATGCCTCTTGGAAGAGTGGTGGAGGTCGCAGTGGATTAAAAATACAATATCAATGCCCCTTAGAAGAGAGGTGGAAGTCGCATTGGAATAAAAAGACAATATCAATACCCCTTGGAAGAGTGGTGGAGGATACAGTGGAATAAAAAGACAATATCAATGCCCCGTGGAATAGACATGGACGTTACAGTAGCTAAACAAGATGTTTTTAATGCACCTTGGGAGAGTGGTGGAAGTCGTAGTGGAATAAAAAGACAATATCAATGCCCCTTGAAAGAGTGATGTAGGTTACAGTGGAACAAAAAGACAATATCAATGCCTCTTGCAAGAGCTGTTGGGTTCAGAGTGGTTTAAAATGACGGTTTTAATGCACCTTGGAAGAGACGTGGAGGTCACAGTAGCTTAACAAGATGGTTTTAATGCCCCTTGGAAGAGTGGTGGAGGTCGCAGTGGATTAAAAAGACAATATCAATGCCACTTGGAAGAGTGGTTAAGGTCCCAGTGGAATAAAAAGACAATATCAATGCCCCTTGAAAGAGTGGTGGAGGTTACAGGGGATAAAAAGACAATATCAATGTCCCGTGAAAGAGACGTGGAGGTCACAGTAGCTTAACAAGACGGTTTTAATGCCACTTGGAAGAGAGGTGGAAGTTGCAGTGGAATAAAAAGACAATATCAATGCCTCTTGGAACAATGCTGGAGGTTTCATTGGAATAAAAAGACAATATCAATGCCCCTTGCAAGAGCTGTGGAGTTCAGAGTGGCTTAAATTGACGGTTTTAATGCCCCGTGGAATTGACGTGGAGGTCAAAGTAGCTTAACAACACGGTTTTAATAACCCTTGGAAGAGTGGTGGAGGTCGCAGTGGATTAAAAAGACAATATCCATGCCCCTTGGAAATATGATGGAGGTCGCAGTGGAATAAAAAGACAATGTCAATGACCCTTGGAAGAGTGGTGGAGGTTAGAGTGGAATAAAAAGACAATACCAGTGCTCCTTGGAAGAGCTGTGGAGTTCAGAGTGGTTTAAATTGATGGTTTTAATGCCCCTTGGAAGAGACGTGGAGGTCACAGTGGATTAAAAAGACAATATCAATGCCCCTTGGAAGAGTGGTGGAGGTCGCAGTTGATTAAAAAGACAATATCAATTCCCCTTAGAAGAGTGGTGCAGGTCGCAGTGGAATAAAAAACAATATCAATGCCCCTTGGAAGAGTAGTGGAGGTCGCAGTGGAATAAAAAAACAATATCAATGCCCCTTGGAACAGTGGTGGAGGTAACAGTGGATTAAAAAGACAATATCTATGCCCCTTGGAAGAGCAGTGTAGCTCAGAGCAGTTAAACCAGACGGTTTTAATGCCCATTGGAAGTGACGTGGAGGTCACAGTAGCTTAAAAAGACGTTTTTAATACCCCTTGGAAAAGTGGTGGAGGTCGCAGTGGATTAAAAAGACAATATCAATGCCCCTTGGAAGAATGATGGAGGTCGCAGTGGAATAAAAAGACAATGTCAATGCCCCTTGGAAGAGTGGTGGAGGTTAGAGTGGAATAAAAAGACAATACCAGTGCTCCTTGGAAGAGCTGTTGAGTTCAGAGTGGTTTAAATTGATGGTTTTAATGCCCCTTGGAAGAGACGTGGAGGTCACAGTGGATTAAAAAGACGGTTTTAATGTCCCTTGGAAGAGAGGTGGAAGTTGCAGTGGAATAAAAAGACAATATCAATGCCCCTTGGAAGAGTGCTGGAGGTTACATTGGAATAAAAAGACAATATCAATGCCCCTTGCAAGAGCTGTGGAGTTCAGAGTGGTTTAAATTGACGGATTTAATGCACCTTGGAAGGGACGTGGAGTTGACAGTAGCTTAACAAGACGGTTTTAATGCCCCTTGGAAGAGTGGTGGATGTCGCAGTGGATTAAAAAGACAATTTGAATTCCCAGTGGGAGAGTGGTGGAGGTCGCAGTGGAATAAAAAGACAATATCAATGCCCCTTGGAAGAGTGGTGGAGGTTACAGTTGAATAAAAAGACAATATCAATGCCCCTTGGAAGAGTGATGGAGGTTACAGTGGAATAAAAAGACAATATCAATGCCCCTTGGAACAGTGGTGGAGGTTACAGTTAAATAAAAAGACAATATCAATGCCCTGTGGAAGAGATGTGGAGGTCACAATAGCTTAACAAGACGGTTTTAATGCCCCTTGGAAGAGTGGTGGAGGTCGCAGTGGATTAAAAAGACAATATCAATGGGCCTTGGAAGAGTGGTGGAGGTCGCAGTGGAATAAAAAGACGTTATCAATGCCCCTTGGAAGAGTGATGGAGGTCGCAGTGGAATAAAAAGACAATATCAATGCCCCTTGGACGAGTGGTGGAGGTTACAGTGGAATAAACAGACAATATCAATGCCCCATGGCAGAGATATGGAGGTCACTGTAGCTTAACCATATGGTTTTAATGCCCCTTGGAAGAGTGGTGGAGGTCGCAGTTTAATAAAAAGACAATGTCAATGCCCCTTGGAAGAGTGGTGGAGGTTAGAGTGGAATAAAAAGACAATACAAATGCCCCTTGGAAGAGCTGTGGAGTTCAGAGTGGTTTAACCAGATGGTTTTAATGCCCCTTGGAAGAGAAGTCGACATCACAGTAGCATAACAAGACGGTATTAATGTCCCTTGGAGGAGTGGTGGAGCTCACAGTGGATTAAAAAGAAAATATCAATGTCCCTTGGAAGAATGGTGGAGGTCGCAGTGGAATAAAAAGACAATATCAATGCCCCGTGGAAGGGACATGGAGGTCACAGTAGCTTAACAAGATGGTTTTAATGCCCCTTGGAAGAGTGGTGGAGGTTGCAGTGGATAAAAAAGACAATATCAATGCCCCTTGGAAGAGTGGTGGAGGTCGCAGTGGAATAAAAAGACAATATCAATGCCGCGTGGAAGGGACGTGGAGGTCACAGTAGCTTAACAAGACGGTTTTAATGCCCCTTAGAAGAGTGGTGGAGGTTGCAGGGGATTAAAAAGACAATAACAATGCACATTGGAAGAGTGGTGGAGGTCGCAGTGGAATAAAAAGACAAAATCAATACCCCTTGGAAGAGTGGTGGAGGTTACAGTGGAATAAAAAGACAATATCAATGCCCCTTGGAAGAGCTGTGGAGTTCAGAGTGGTTTGACCAGACGGTTTTAATCCCCCTTGGAAGAGACGTGGAGGTCACAGTAGCTTAACAAGACTGTTTTAATGCCCCTTGGAAGAGTGGTGGTGGTCGCAGTGGATTAAAAAGACAATGTCAATGCCTCTTGGAAGAGTTGTGGAGGTTACAGTGGAATAAAAAGACAATATCAGTGCCCCGTGGAATAGACATGAACGTGACAGTAGCTTAACAAGATGGTTTTAATGCCCCTTGGAAGAGTAGTGAAGGTTGCAGTGGATTAAAAAGACAATATCAATGCCCCTTGGAAGATTGGTGGAGGTTACAGTGGAATAAAAAGACAATATCAATGCCCCTTGGAAGAGTGTTGGAGGTTACAGTGGAATAAAAAAACAATATCAATGCCCTGTGTAAGAAACTTGAAGGTCACAGTAGCTTAACAAGACGGTTTTAATGCCCCAAGGAAGAGTCGTGGACGTCGCAGAGGAATAAAAAGACAATATCAATGCACTTGGAAGAGTGCAGAAGGTTACAATGGAATAAAAAGATAATGTCAATGCCCCTTGGAAGAGCTGTGGAGCTCAGAGCGGTTTAACGAGACGTTTTAATGCCCCTTGGAAGAGACTTGGAGGTCAAAGTAGCTTAACAAGCCGGTTTTAATGCCCCTTGGAAGAGTGATGGAGGTCGCAATGGAATAAAAAGTGTAATGCACACGCCCGGACTGACTGGCGTGTGCGTGTTTAGTGGTTCCACTGTGCCATGAACCGGAGAGTGTCTGGAGGGGTGTAACTAAGTATTTGCCCGATCCGACCAAGGTCGCACGATGGCATACGACGCCCGTGCAGGGAGGAACCGAGCAGAGGGACCAGGGTCTACTCCAGGTCAGACTCAGGACACAGCTGTTGACCCACACCGGGGAATACAGGAACAGGCAGACTAGAGCGCAGGCTGGGTAGGGTCCAGTACAGACTGGGAGACAGATTCGGAGCCGCAGATACGCTAAACAAACAGAGTAAAGCGAAACCGCAGGTGCGGTAGTCAAGGCCCAGCAGAGCAGAACCGCAGACGCGAGAGAGAAGGCTGAGCAGAGCAAAACCGCAGACGCGGTTGACAAGGCTGAGCAGAGCGAAACCGCAGACGCGGTGGACAGGGCTGAGCAAAGCGAAACCGCAGACACGGTGGACAGGGCTGAGCAAAGCGAAACCGCAGACGCGGTGGACAGGGCTGAGCATGGCGAAACCGCAGAAGCGGTGGACAGGGCTGAGCAAAGCGAAACCGCAGATGCGGTGGACATGGCTGAGCAAAGCGAAACCGCAGACGCTTTGGACAGGGCTGAGTAAAGCGAAACCGCATACGCGGTGGACAGGGCTGAGCAAAGCGAAACCGCAGACGCGGTGGACAAGGCTGAGCAAAGCGAAACCGCAGACGCGGAGAACAGGGCTGAGTAAAGCGAAACCGCAGACGCGGTGGACAGGGCTGAGCAAAGCGAAACCGCAGACGCGTTGGACAAGGCTGAGCAAAGCGAAACCGCAGACGCGGTGGACAGGGTTGAGCAAGCAAGAACCGCCGAAGCGGCAAGCAAGGCAGAGCGGAGGGGACAGGGCTCAGTTCACACGGAACAGACAGGAAGGGAAAGGCAGAACCAGATACCCACAGGGTACTTGCAGTGAAGTAGCGAGTGGACCACAAACTCACAAACGGAAGTACAGTGACAACGAGCAGCAGTTAGGTACGAGTTCAGACTCTGCAGAAAAAGGGAAGGTACGGACATAGAGAAAAACAGGAAACAGGCTATGAGAGTATTCAGTCAAGAACAGACACAGCAGCAAGATACAGGAGCGGGTCTAGGTATGCGGCCCCTAGAAGGCGGAAAGAACAGGCTAGGAGCGTGTTCACACAGGCTTGGAAATGCAGCCTCCAGGATAGGCAGAAGACAACAGGCTAGAAGATAATACAGACAGAACACAGTTCAGACACGCGAACTGATACCAAAGGCAGGAAACATAAACGGGACCTGGCATATCAGTGACCAGAAGCCAACTGACAGAACACAATGCTCAGGCATGGGTTAATTGGATCATCTGGTTTAAATACCAGGTGACAGACAGCAATAGGCTGAGGACGCACAAGGGGTGTGCCTGCAGCAGGTACAAAAAGCAGGAAGTGATCGGACGCCGCCCTTAAGCAGCAGAAACAGAAGCAAACAGACAGCATGGAGGGAAGCCAGAGAGACATTCTGGATTGGAGATCAAGTGCGTGCTCTTGCACAGAGGGAGATGAACCACTATGCAAGGACGCCGCCAGGTATGTTACAGTACCCCCCCCCCTTACGCCCCCTCTTTTTCAGGCCTGCCAGAATCTTCCGCAGGGAATTCGAGGGCCAAGCCTTCACTTCAAGGAGATCACTTCCACTGTCCACAGGAAAAACTGGTCTCATTTGGTTAGCTAGGATGCTACCTCCTATCCAGCCATCCTCAGCAACAGACGAAACGGGTGGAGTACCAGGAACAGCACACAAGGAAGTCTCTCTCCACATATTTTCAGGTGGCACCCCAGAGGGTACAGAAGACAACTGTAAGTCCTCCGCCGAGTTGGAGGGGGGCAGAGACTCGGGGGTAACCTCCGCTTCAGATTACACTTGTTCAGACTCACTGGATGAAGCAGGCGAGGTATCAGGTACCGAGTATAGGAGAGTCTCTGTCCATTCGCTATCAAGTAGCACCCCGAAGGGTTCAGGAGACAACTGGAGGTCCTCTGCCGGGTCAGAGGAGTGCAGAGACTCGGGGGTAACCTCTGCTTCAGAAAACACTAGGTCGGACTCACTGGACGAAGCAGGCGAGGTATCGGGTGCCGAGCATAGGAAAGTCTCTGTCCATTCACCACCAGGTGGCACCCCGAAGGGTTCTGGAGACAACTGGAGGTCCTCCGCCTGGTCGGAGGGGTGTAGAGACTCGGGGTTAGCTACCGCTTTGAGGTACCCATTGTCAGGCTCACAGGACGGAGCGGACGAAGTATCGCGTACCGGGTGTAGGGAAGTCTCTCTCCTTTTGTCATCAGGTGGTATCCCGGAGGATTCTAGGTGGGCAGAAGTCTCTTCGGGCAGGAGAACAGGTGCGCTACCCACGCATATTTCCCGTAGGGACTGCTCCGGGATACAGGGAAATGAAGCTTCAGCAGGGACTTCAAGGTTGGGATCAGGAGGTCTTTGGGAGGACAGACCCAGGCGTGACGGCTTGCCTCTACGCCTAGCACGCCTGGACTGCCTCTTGAGGTTGGGAGAAGTATTCCGAAGAGCGTATTCATCCTATGTGGATTCTGGATGGGCAGTAGCCTCTTCGGGCAGGAGGACTAGTGCGCTACCTACACACATTACTCATCGGGGCTGCACCGGGATATTGGGAAGTGAAGCTTCCGCCGGAGCCTCCGGGTTAGGATCATCGAAGACCATTAGAAAGGCCACCAGGAAGGCCATTATGTCCAGGTCGATAGAATCTTGTGCGTCCCATAGGGGGGTGATCCATTTCAAGGCATCACCCGCTAGGTAAGAGATCATAAATCCCACCTTAGCCGGATCGGTGGGAAAACAAAGAGGGTAGAACTTGAAGTGTAGCATGCATTGCTCCACAAATGCACGACTCTTTCTTGGATCCCCGTAGTACCGTGGCGGATCCGCAGGAACGAGTGCAGAAAGATCCATCTGGACGGGTGCGTAATTCGCCTGGAACTCAGCTAAAGAAAAAAAATATATATATATATATTTTTTTTAATTTATTTTTAATGCACGTATTCGCTGGAAAACGTCTCAGAGAGCGAAGGCCGTGGGACTCAACGGGAACCATGGCCTGAGCATGCTGTAATGCACACGCCCGGACTGACTGGCGTGTGCGTGTTTAGTGGTTCCACTGTGCCATGAACCGGAGAGTGTCTGGAGGGGCGTAACTAAGTATCTGCCCGATCCGACCAAGGTCGCACGACGGCATACGACGCCCGTGCACCAGGGAGGAACCGAGCAGAGGGACCAGGGTCTACTCCAGGTCAGACTCCGGACACGGCTGTTGACCCACACCGGGGAATACAGGAACAGGCAGACTAGAGCGCAGGCTGGGTAGGGTCCAGTACAGACTGGGAGACAGATTCGGCGACGCAGATGCGGTAAACAAACAGAGTAAAGCGAAACCGAAGGTGCGGTAGTCAAGGCCGAGCAGAGCAGAACCGCAGACGCGGTAGACAAGGCTGAGCAGAGCAAAACCGCAGACGCGGTAAACAAGGCTGAGCAGAGCAAAACCGCAGACGCGGTGGACAGGGCTGAGCAAAGCGAAACCGCAGAAAAGGTGGACAGGCCTGAGCAAGGCGAAACCGCAGACGCGGTGGACAGGGCTGAGCAAAGCGAAACCGCAGACGCGGTGGACAGGGCTGAGCAAAGCGAAACCGCAGACGCGGTGGACAGGGCTGAGCAAAGCGAAACCGCAGACGCGGTGGACAGGGCTGAGCAAAGCGAAACCGCAGACACGGTAGACAGGGCTGAGCAAAGCAAAACCGCAGAAAAGGTGGACAAGGCTGAGCAAAGCGAAACCGCAGACGCGGTGAACAGGGCTGAGTAAAGCGAAACTGCAGACGCGGTGGACAGGGCTGAGCAAAGCGAAACCGCAGACGCGGTGGACAAGGCTGAGCAAAGCGAAACCGCAGACGCGGTGGACAAGGCTGAGCAAAGCGAAACCGCAGACACAGTGGACAGGGTTGAGCAAGCAAGAACCGCCGAAGCGGCAAGCAAGGCAGAGCGGAGGGGACAGGGCTCAGTTCACACGGAACAGACAGGAAGGGAAAGGCAGAACCAGATACCCAGAGGGTACTTGCAGTGAAGTAGCGAGTGGACCACAAACTCTCAAACGGAAGTACAGTGACAACGAGCAGGAGTTCGGTACGAGTTCAGACTCTGCAGAAAAAGGGAAGGTACGGACATAGAGAAAAGCAGGAAACAGGCTAGGAGAGTATTCAGACAAGAACAGACACAGCAGCAAGATACAGGAGCGGGTCTAGGTATGTGGCCCCTAGAAGGCGGAAAGAACAGGCTAGGAGCGTGTTCACACAGGTCTCGAAATACAGCCTCCAGGATAGGCAGAAGACAACAGGCTAGAAGATAATACAGACAGGACACAGTTCAGACACGGGAACCGATACCGAAGGCAGGAAACATAAACGGGACCTGGCATATCAGTGACCAGAAGCCAACTGACAGAACACAATGCTCAGGCATGGGTTAAATGGAGCAGCTGGTTTAAATACCAGGTGACAGACAGCAATAGGCTGAGGACGCACAAGGGGTGTGCCTGCAGCAGGTACAAAAAGCAGGAAGTGATCGGGCGCCGCCCTTAAGCAGCAGAAACAGAAGCAAACAGACAGCATGGAGGGAAGCCAGAGAGACATTCTGGATTGGAGATCAAGTGCGTGCTCTTGCACAGTGGGAGATGAACCACTATGCAAGGACGCCGCCAGGTATGTTACAGTACCCCCCCCTTACGCCCCCTCTTCTTCAGGCCTGCCAGAATCTTCCGCAGGCAATTCGAGGGCCAATCCTTCACTTCAAGGAGATCACTTCCACTGTCCACAGGAAAAACTGGTCTCATTTGGTTAGCTAGGATGCTACCTCCTATCCAGCCATCCTCAGCAACAGACGAAACGGGTGGAGTACCAGGAACAGCACACAAGGAAGTCTCTCTCCACATATTTTCAGGTGGCACCCCAGAGGGTACAGTAGACAACTGGAAGTCCTCTGCCGGGTTGGAGGGGGGCAGAGACTCGGGGGTAACCTCCGCTTCGGATTACACTTGTTCAGACTCACTGGATGAAGCAGGCGAGGTATCAGGTACCGAGTATAGGAGAGTCTCTGTCCATTCGCTATCAAGTAGCACCCCGAAGGGTTCAGGAGACACCTGGGGGTCCTCTGCCGGGTCAGAGGAGTGCAGAGACTCGGGGGTAACCTCTGCTTCAGAAAACACTAGGTCGGACTCACTGGACGAAGCAGGCGAGGTATCGGGTGCCGAGCATAGGAAAGTCTCTGTCCATTCACCACCAGGTGGCACCCCGAAGGGTTCTGGAGACAAGTGGAGGTCCTCCGCCTGGTCGGAGGGGTGTAGAGACTCGGGGTTAACTACCGCTTTGATGTACCCATTGTCAGGCTCACAGGACGGAGAGGACGAAGTATCGGGTACCTGGTGTAGGGAAGTCTCTCTCCATTTGTCATCAGATGGTATCCCGGATGATTCTAGGTGGGCAGAAGTCTCTTCGGGCAGGAGAACAGGTGCGCTACCCACGCATATTACCTGTAGGGGCTGCTCCGGGATACAGGGAAAGGAAGCTTCAGCAGGGATTTCAAGGTTGGGATCAGGAGGTCTTTGGGAGGACAGACCCAGGCATGACGGCTTGCCTCTACGCCTAGCACGCCTGGACTGCCTCTTGAGGTTGGGAGAAGTATTCCGAAGAGCGTAGTCATCCTGTGTGGATTCTGGATGGGCAGTAGTCTCTTCGAGCAGGAGGACTAGTGCGCTACCTACACACATTACTCATCGGGGCTGCACCGGGATATTGGGAAGTGAAGCTTTCGCAGGAGCCTCCGGGTTAGGATCATCGAAGACCATTAGAAAGGCCACCAGGCAGGCCATTATGTCCAGGACGATAGAATCCTGTGCATCCCATAGGGGGGTGATCCATTTCAAGGCATCACCCGCCAGGTAAGACATCATGAATCCCACCTTAGCCCGATCGGTGGGAAAACAAAGAGGGTAGAACTTGAAGTGTAGCATGCATTGCTCCACAAATGCACGACTCTGTCTTGGATCCCCGTAGTACCGTGGCGGATCTGCAGGAACGAGTGCAGAAAGATCCATCTGGACGGGTGCATAATTCGCCTGGAACTCAGCTAAAGAAAAAAATATATATATATATATGATTTTTTTAATTTATTTTTAATGCACGTATTCGCTGGAAAACGTCTCAGAGAGAGAAGGCCGTGGGACTCAACGGGAACCATGGCCTGAGCATGCTGTAATGCACACGCCCGGACTGACTGGCGTGTGCGTGTTTAGTGGTTCCACTGTGCCATGAACCGGAGAGTGTCTGGATGGGCGTAACTAAGTATCTGCCCGATCCGACCAAGGTCGCACGACGGCATATGACGCCCATGCACCAGGGAGGAACCGAGCAGAGGGACCAGGGTCTACTCCAGGTCAGACTCCGGACACGGCTGTTGACCCACACCGGGGAATACAGGAACAGGCAGACTAGAGCGCAGGCTGGATAGGGTCCAGTACAGACTGGGAGACAGATTCCGAGCCGCAGATGCGGTAAACAAACAAAGTAAAGTGAAGCCGCAGTTGCGGTAGTCAAGGCCGAGCAGAGCAGAACCGCAGACGCAGCAGACAAGGCTGAGCAGAGCAAAAACGCAGACGCGGTAGACAAGGCTGAGCAGAGCGAAAAAGCAGACGCGGTAGACAAAGCTGAGCAAAGCGAAACCGCAGACGCGGTGGACAGGGCTGAGCAACGCGAAACCGCAGACGCAGTGGACAGGGTTGAGCGAAGAGAAACCGCAGACGCGGTGGACAGGGCAGTGCAAAGCGAAACCGCAGACGTGGTGGACAGGGCTGAGCAAAGCGAAACCGCAGGCGCGGTGGACAGGGCAGAGCAAAGCGAAACCGCAGACGCGGTGGACAGGGCTGAGCAAAGCGAAACCACAGACGCGGTGGACAGGGCTGAGCAAAGCAAAACCGCAAAAGGGGTGGACAGGGCTGAGCAAAGCGAAACCGCAGACGCGGTGAACAGGGCAGAGCAAAGCGAAACCGCAGACGCGGTTGGCAGGGCTGAGCAAAGCGAAACCACAGACGCGGTGGACAGGGCTGAGCAAAGCGAAACAACAGACGCGGTGGACAGGGCTGAGCAAAGCGAAACCGCAGACGCGGTGGACAGGGCTGAGCAAAGCGAAACCGCAGACGCGGTGGACAGGGCTGAGCAAAGCGAAACTGCAGACGCAGTGGACAAGGCTGAGCAAAGCGAAACCGCAGACGCGGTGGACAGGGCTGAGTAAAGCGAAACCGCAGACGCGGTGGACAGGGCTGAGCAAGCAAGAACCACCGAAGCGGCAAGCAAGGCAGAGCGGAGGGGACAGGGCTCAGTTCACATGGAACAGACAGGAAGGGAAAGGCAGAACCAGATACCCACAGGGTACTTGCAGTGAAGTAGCGAGTGGACCACAAACTCACAAACGGAAGTACAGTGACAACGAGCAGGAGTTAGGTACGAGTTCAGACTCTGCAGAAAAAGGGAAGGTACGGACATAGAGAAAAACAGGAAACAGGCTAGGAGAGTATTCAGACAAGAACAGACACAGCAGCAAGATACAGGAGCGGGTCTAGATATGCGGCCACTAAAAGGCAGAAAGAACAGGCTAGGAGCGTGTTCACACAGGTCTGGAAATACAGCCTCCAGGATAGGCAGAAGACAACAGGCTAGTAGATTATACAGACAGGACACAGTTCAGACACGGGAACTGATACCGAAGGCAGGAATCATAAACGGGACCGGGCATATCAGTGACCAGAAGCCAACTGACAGAACACAATGCTCAGGCATGGGTTAATTGGAGCAGCTGGTTTAAATACTAGGTGACAGACAGCAATAGGCTGGGGACGCACAAGGGGTGTGCCTGAAGCAGGTACAAAAAGCAGGAAGTGATCGGGCGCCGCCCTTAAGCAGCAGAAACAGAAGCAAACAGACAGCATGGAGGGAAGCCAGAGAGACATTCTGGATTGGAGATCAAGTGCGCGCTCTTGCACAGTGGGAGATGAACCACTATGCAAGGACGCCGCCAGGTATGTTACAAAAAGACAATATCAATGCCCCGTGGAACGAACGTGAAGGTCACAGTAGCATAACAAGACTATTTTAATGCCCATTGGAAGAGTGGTGGAGGTCGCAGTGGATAAAAAAGACAATATCAAAGACACTTGGAAGAGTGGTGGAGGTCGCAGTGGAAAACAGAGACAATATCAATGCCGCTTGGAAGAGTGGTGGAGGTTACAGTCGAATAAAAAGACAATATCATTGCCTCTTGGAGGAGCTGTGGAGTACAGAGTGGTTTAACCAGACGGTTAAATGCCCCTTGGAAGAGACGTGAAGGTCACAGTAGCTTATCAATACTGTTTTAATGGTCCTTGGAAGAGTGGTGGAGGTCGCAGTGGTTTAAAAAGACAATATCAATGCCCAATGGAAGAATGGTTAAGGTCGCAGTGGAATAAAAAGACAAAATCAATGCCCCTTGGAAGAGTGGTGGATGTTACAGTGGAAAAGAGCGACAATATCAATGCCCCTTGGAAGAGCTGTGGAGTTCAGAGTGGTTAAACCAGACAGTTTTAATGCCCCTTGGAAGAGTGGTGGAGGTCACAGTTAATTAAAAAGACAATATCAATGACCCTTGGAAGAGTGGTGTAGGTGGTAATGGAATAAAAAGACAATATCAATGCCCTGTGGAATTGACGTGGATGTCAAAGTAGGTTAACAAAAATGTTTTCATGCCCCTTTGAAGTGTGGTGGAGGTTGCAGTGGATTAAAAAGACAATATCAATACCCTTTGGAAGAGTGGTGGAGGTCGCAGTGGAAAAAAATACAATATCAATGCCCCTTGTTTGAGTGGTGGAGGTTACAGTGGAATTTAAAGACAATATCAATGCCCCGTGGAAGAGATGTGGAGGTCACTGTAGCTTAACAAGACAGTTTTAATGCCCCTTGGAAGAATGGTGGAGATCGCAGTGGAATAAAAAGACAATATCAATTCCCCTTGGAAGAGATGTGGAGGATACAGTGGAATAAAAAGACAATATCAATGCCCGGTGGAATAGACATGGACGTTACAGTAGCTAAACAAGATGTTTTTAATGCACCTTGGGAGAGTGGGGGAAGTCGTAGTGGAATAAAAAGGCAATATCAATGCCACTTGAAGGAGTGCTGTAGGTTACAGTGGAGTAAAAAGACAATATCAATGCCTCTTGCAAGACCTGTGGAGTTCAGAGTGGTTTAAATTGACGGTTTTAATGCACCTTGGAAGAGACGTGGAGGTCACAGTAGCTTAACAATAATGTTTTAATGCCCCTTGGAAGAGTGGTGTAGGTCGCAGTGGAATAAAAAGACAATATCAATGCCCCGTGGAATTGACGTGGATGTCAAAGTAGGTTAACAAGACGGTTTTCATGCCTCTTTGAAGAGTGGTGGAGGTCGCAGTTGATTAAGAAGACAATATAAATGCCCCTTGTAAGAGTGGTGGTAGTCGCAGTGGAAAAAAAGACAATATCAATGCCCCTTGGAAGAGTAGCGGAGGTCGCAGTGGATTAAAAAGACAATATCAATGCTCCGTGGAAGAGACGTGGAGGTCACAGTAGCTTAACAAGATGGTTTTAATGCCCTTTGGAAGAGTGGTGGAGGTCGCAGTGGATTAAAAAGACAATATCAATGCCCTTTGGAAGAGTGGTAGAGGTCGCAGTAGAATAAAAATACAATATCAATGCCCCTTGGTTGAGTGGTGAAGGTTACAGTGGAATTTAAAGACAATATCAATGCCCCGTGGAAGAGATGTGGAGGTCACTGTAGCTTAACAAGACAGTTTTAATGCCCCTTGGAAGAATGGTGGAGATCGCAGTGGAATAAAAAGACAATATCAATTCCCCTTGGAAGAGATGTGGAGGATACAGTGGAATAAAAAGACAATATCAATGCCCGGTGGAATAGACATGGACGTTAAAGTAGCTAAACAAGATGTTTTTAATGCACCTTGGGAGAGTGGTGGAAGTCGTAGTGGAATAAAAAGACAATATCAATTCCACTTGAAAGAGAGCTGTAGGTTACAGTGGAGTAAAAAGACAATATCAATGCCTCTTGCAAGACCTGTGGAGTTCAGCGTGGTTTAAATTGACGGTTTTAATGCACCTTGGAAGAGAAGTGGAGGTCACAGAAGCTTAACAATAAGGTTTTAATGCCCCTTGGAAGAGTGGTGTAGGTCGCAGTGGAATAAAAAGACAATATCAATGCCCAGTGGAATTGACGTGGATGTCAAAGTAGGTTAACAAGACGGTTTTCATGCCTCTTTTAAGAGTGGTGGAGGTCGCAGTTGATTAAGAAGACAATATAAATGCCCCTTGTAAGAGTGGTGGTAGTCACAGTGGAAAAAAAGACAATATCAATGCCCCTTGGAAGAGTAGCGGAGGTCGCAGTGGATTAAAAAGACAATATCAATGCTCCGTGGAAGAGACGTGGAGGTCACAGTATCTTAACAAGATGGTTTTAATGCCCTTTGGAAGAGTGGTGGAGGTCGCAGTGGATTAAAAAGACAATATCAATGTCCTTTGGAAGAGTGGTGGAGGTCGCAGTGGAATAAAAATACAATATCAATGCCCCTTGGTTGAGTGGTGGAGGTTACAGTGGAATTTAAAGACAATATCAATGCCCCGTGGAAGAGATGTGGAGGTCGCTGTAGCTTAACAAGACAGTTTTAATGCCCCTTGGAAGAATGGTGGAGATCGCAGTGGATTAAAAAGACAATATCAATTCCCCTTGGAAGAGATGTGGAAGTCGCAGTGGAATAAAAACACAATATCAATGCCTCATGGAAGAGACTTGGAGGTCACAGTAGCTTAAGAAGATGGTTTTAATGCCCCTTGGAAGAGAGGTGGAGGTCGCAGTGAAATAAAAAGACAATATCAATGCCCCTTGGAAGAGTGGTGGAGGTTACAGTGGAATAAAAAGACAATATCAATGATCTTTGGAAGAATGGTGGAGGTCGCAGTGGAATAAAAGGACAATATTTATGACCCTTGGAAGATTGTTTTAGTTCGCAGTAGAATAAAAAGACAATATCAATGCCCCTTGGAAGAGTGGTGGAGGTGGCAGTGGAATAAAAAGACAATATCAGTGCCCCTTGGAAGAATGATGGAGGTCGCAGTGGAATAAAAAGACAATGTCAATGCCCCTTTGAAGAGTGGTGGAGGTTATAGTGGAATAAAAAGACAATACCAATGCCCCTTGGAAGAGATGTAGATGTCACAATAGCTTAACAAGACGATTTTAATGCCCCTTGGAACAGTGGTGGAGGTTGCAGTGGAATAAAAAGACAATATCAATTCCTCTTGGAAGAGTGGTGGAGGTGGTAGTGGAATAAAAAGACAATATCAAGGCCCCTTGGAAGAATGATGGAGGTCGCAGTGGAATAAAAAGACAATGTCAATGCCCCTTTGAAGAGTGGTGGAGGTTAGAGTGGAATAAAAAGACAATACCAATGCCCCATGGAAGAGATGTGGATGTCACAATAGCTTAACAAGACGCTTTTAATGCCCCTTGGAACAGTGGTGGAGGTCCCAGTGGAATAAAAAGACAATATCAATGCCCCTTGGAAGAGTGGTGGAGGATACAGTGGAATAAAAAGACAATATCAATGCCCCGTGAAAGAGACGTGGAGATCACAGTTTCTTAACAAGGCTGTTTTAATGCCCCTTGGAAGAGAGGTGGAAGTCGTAGTGGAATAAAAAGACAATATCAATGCCCCTTGAAAGAGTGCTGTAGGTTACAGTGGAGTAAAAAGACAATATCAATGCCTCTTGCAAGAGCTGTGGAGTTCAAAGTGGTTTAAATTGACGGTTTTAATGCACCTTGGAAGAGACGTGGAGGTCACAGTAGCTTAACAATACGGTTTTAATGCCCCTTGGAAGAGTAGTGGAGGTCGCAGTGGATTAAAAAGACAACATCAATGACACTTGGAAGAGTGGTGAAGGTCCCAGAGGAATAAAAAGACAATATCAATGCCCCTTGGAAGAGTGGTGGAGGATACAGTGGAATAAAAAGACAATATCTATTCCCCGTGAAAGAGACGTTGAGGTCACAGTAGCTTAACAAGACGGTTTTAATGCCCCTTGGAAGAGAGGTGGAAGTTGCAGTGGAATAAAAAGACAATATCAATGCCCCTTGGAAGTGTGCTGGAAGTTACATTGGAATAAAAAGACAATATCAATGCCCCTTGCAAGAGCTGTGGAGTTCAGAGGCGTTTAAATTGACGGTTTTAATTCTCCTCGGAAGTGACGTGGAGATGACAGTAGCTTAACAAGACGGTTTTAATGCCCCTTGGTAGAGTGGTATAGGTCGCAGTGCATTGAAAAGACAATATGAATGCCCCTTGGAAGAGTGGTGGAGGTCGCAGTGGAATCAAAAGACAATATCAATGCCCCTTGGAAGAGTGGTGGAGGTTACAGTTGAATAAAAAGACAATATCAATTCCCCTTGGAAGAGTGATGGAAGTTACAGTGGAATAAAAAGACAATATCAATGCCCCTTGGAACAGTGGTGGAGGTTACAGTTAAATAAAAAGACAATATCAATGCCCCGTGGAAGAGATTTGGATGTCACAATAGCTTAACAAGACGGTTTTAATGCCCCTTGGAACAGTGGTGGAGGTCGCAGTGGAATAAAAAGACATTATCAATGCCCCTTGGAAGAGTGGTGGAGGTCGCAGTGGAATAAAAAGACAATATCAATGCCCCTTGGACGAGTGGTGGAGGTTACAGTGGAATAAATAGACAATTTCAATGCACCGTGGAAGAGACGTGGAGGTCACAGTAGCTTAACAAGACGGTTTTAATGCCTCTTGGAAGACTGGTGGAGGTCGCAGTGGAATAAATAGACAATATCAAAGCCCCTTGGAAGAGTGGTGGAGGTTACAGTGGAATAAAAAGACAATAATAATGCCCCTTCGAAGAGCTGTGGAGTTCAGAGTGGTATAACGAGACGGTTTTAACGCTCCTTGGAAGAGACGTGGAGGTCACAGTATCTTAACAACACGGTTTTAATGTCCCTTGGAAGAGTGGTGGACGTAGCAGTGGAATAAAAAAACAATATCAATGCCCCTTGGAAGATTGGTGGAGGTAACAGTGGAATAAAAAGACAATATCAATGCCCCGTGGAATAGATGTGGAGGTCACTGTAGCTTAACAATATGGTTTTAATGCCCCTTAGAAGAGTGGTGGAGGAAGCAGTGGAATAAAAAGACAACATCAATGCCCTTTGGAAGAGTGGTGGAGGTTAGAGTGGAATAAAAAGACAATACAAATGCCCCTTGGAAGAGCTGTGGAGTTCAGAGTGGTTTAACAAGATGGTTTTAATGCCCCTTGGAAGAGAAGTCGACGTCACAGTAGCATTTCAAGACGGTTTTAATGCCCCTTGGAAGAGTGGTGGAGTTCGCAGTGGATTAAAAAGACAATATCAATGTCCCTTGGAAGAGTGGTGGAGGTCGCAGTGGAATAAAAAGACAATATCAATGCCCCGTGGAAGGGACGTGGAGGTCACAGTAGCTTAACATGACGGTTTTAATGCCCCTTGAAAGAGTGATGGAGGTCGCAGTTGATTAAAAATACAATATCAATGCCCCTAGGAAGAGTGGTGGAGGTTACAGTGGAATAAAAATACAATATCAATGCCCCTTGAAAGAGTGGTGGAAGTTACAGTGAAATAAAAAGACAATATCAATTCCCCTTGGAAGAGCTGTGGAGTACAGAGTGGTTTAACCAAACGGTTTTAGTGCCCCGTGGAAGGGACGTGGAGGTCAAAGTAGCATAACAAGACGGTTTTAATGCCCATTGGAAGAGTGGTGGAGGCCGCAGTGGATAAAAAAAACAAAATCAAATCCCCTTGGAAGAGTGGTGGAGGTCGCAGTGGAAAACAGAGATAATATCAATGCCCCTTGGAAGAGTGGTGGAGGTTACAGTCGAATAAAAAGACAATATCAATGCCTCTTGGAAGAGCTGTGGAGTACAGAGTGGTTTAGCCAGACGGTTTAATGCCCCTTGGAAGAGACATGGAGGTCACAGTAGCTTATCAAGACATTTTTAATGCCCCTTGGAAGAGTGGTGGAGGTTGCAGTGGAATAAAAAGACAATATCAATGCCCCTTAGAAGAGTGGTGGAGGTCGCAGTGGAATAAAAAGACAATATCAATGCCTCGTGGAAGAGACTTGGGGGTCACAGTAGCTTCTCAAGATGGTTTTAATGCCCCTTGGAAGACAGGTGGAGGTTGCAGTGGAATAAAAAGACAATATCAATGCCCCTTGGAAGAGTGATGGAGGTTACAGTGGAATAAAAAGACAATATCAATGACACTTGGAAGAGTGGTGGAGGTCGCAGTAAAATAAAAAGACAATATCAATGCCCCTTGGAAGAGTGGTGAAGGTTACAGTGGAATAAAAAGACAATATCAATGCCCCTTGGAAGAGCTGTGGAGTTCTCAGTGGTTTAACCAGAAGGTTTTAAGGCACCGTGGAATAAACGTGGAGGTCACAGTAGCTAAACAAGACAGTTTTAATGCTTCTTGGAAGAGTGATGGAGGTCGCAGTGGATTAAAAAGACAAAATCAATGCCCCTTGGAAGAGTGGTGGAGGTTACAGTGGAATAAAAAGACAATATTAATGCCTCTTGCAAGAACTGTGGAGGTCAGAGTGGTTTAAATTGACTGTTTTAATGCACCTTGGAAGAGCTGTGGAGTTCAGAGTGGTTTAACCAGACGGTTTTAATGCCCCTTGGAAGAGACGTGGAGGTCACAGTAGCTTATCAAAACTGTTTTAATGCCCCTTGGAAGAGTGGTGGAGGTCGCAGTGGATTAAAAGACAATATCAATGCCACTTAGAAGAGAGGTGGAGGTCGCAGTGGAATAAAAAGACAATATCAATTCCACTTGGAAGAGATGTGGAGGTCGCAGAGGAATAAAAAGACAATATCAATGCCTCGTGGAAGAGACTTGGATGTCACAGTAGCTTAACAAGATGGTTTTAATGCCCCTTGGAAGAGAGGTGGAGGTCGCAGTGGAATAAAAAGACAATATCAATGCCCCTTGGAAGAGTGGTGGAGGTTACAGTGGAATAAAAAGACAATATCAATGACCATTGGAAGAGTGGTGGAGGTCGCAGTGGAATAAAAAGACAATATTAATGCATCTTGGAAGAGTGGTGGAGGTCGCAGTAAAATAAAAAGACAATATCAATGCCCCTTGGAAGAGTGGTGGAGGTTACAGTGGAATAAAAAGACAATATCAATGCCCCTTGGAAGAGCTGTGGAGTTCACAGTGGTTTAACCAGAAGGTTTTAAGGCACCGTGGAATAGACGTGGAGGTCACAGTAGCTAAAGAAGATGGTTTTAATTCTTCTTGGAAGAGAGATGGAGGTCACAGTGGATGAAAAAGACAAAATCAATGGCCCCTGGAAGAGTGTTGAAGGTCGCAGTGGAATAAAAAGAAAATATCAATGCCTCTTGCAAGAGCTGTGGAGTTCAGAGTTGTTTAAATTGACGGTTTTAATGCCCCTTGGAAGAGAAGTGGAGGTCACAGTAGCTTAACAAGACGGTTTTAATGCCCCTTGGAAGAGTGGTGGAGGTCGCAGTGGATTAAAAAGACATTATCGATGCCCCTTGGAAGATTGGTGGAGGTCGCAGTGGAATAAAAAGAAAATATCAATGCCCATTAAAAGAGTTGTGGAGGTTACAGTGGAAAAAAAAGACAATATCAATGTTCCTTTGCAGAGGGGTGAAGGTCGCAGTGGAATAAAAAGACAATATCAATGTCCCTTGCAAGAGTGGTGGAGGTCGCAGTGGCTTAAAATGACAATATCAATGCCCCTTGGAAGAGTGGTGGAGGTCGCAGTGGAATAAAAAGACAATATCAATGCCCAGTGGATGGGACGTGGAGGTCACAGTAGCTTAACAAGACAGTTTTAATGCCCCTTGGAAGAGTGGTGGAGGTCGCAGTGGATTAAAAAGACTATCAAATCCCCTTGGAAGAGTGGTGGAGGTCGCAGTGGTTTAACCATGCGGTTTTAATGCCCCTTGGAATAGACGTGGAGGTCACAGAAGCTTATCAAGACTGTTTTAAAGCCACTTGGAGGAGATGTAGAGGTCGCTGTGGATTAAAAAGACAATATCAATGCCCTGCCCCTTGGAAGAGTGGTGGAGGTTACAGTGGAATAAAAAGACAATATCAATGCCCCTTGGAAGAGTGGTTGAGGTTCCAATTAAATAAAAAGACAATATCAATGCCCCTTGGAAGAGACGTGGAGGTCACAGTGGAATAAAAAGACAATATTAATGCCCCTTGGAAGAGTGTTGGAGGTCGCAGTAAAATAAAAAGACAATATCAATGCCCCTTGGAAGAGTGGTGGAGGTTACAGTGGAATAAAAAGACAATATCAATGCCCCTTGGAAGAGCTGAGGAGTTCACAGTGGTTTAACCAGAAAGTTTTAATACACCGTGGAATAGACGTGGAGGTCACAGTACCTTAACAAGACGGTTTCAATGCTGCTTGGAAGAGTGATGGAGGTCACAGTTGATTAAAAAGACAATATCAATGCCCCTTGGAAGAGTGGTGGAGATTACAGTGGAATAAAAATACAATATCAATGCCCCTTGAAAGAGTGGTGGAAGTTACAGTGAAATAAAAAGACAAGATGTATGCCCCTTGGAAGAGCTGTGGAGTACAGAGTGGTTTAACCAAACGGTTTTAGTGCCCCTTGGAAGAGACTTGGAGGTCACAGTAGCTTAACAAGATGGTTTTAATGACCCTTGGAAGAGTGTTGGATGTCGCAGTGGATAAAAAAGACAATATCAATGAACCTTGGAAGAGTGGTGGAGGTCGCAGTGGAATTAAAAGACAATATCAATGCCCCTTGGAAGAGTGGTGGAGGTTACAGTGGAATAAAAAGACAATATCAATGCCTCTTGGAAGAGTGGTGTGGGTTACAGTGGAATAAAAAGACAATATCAATGCCCCGTGGAAGAGACGTGGACATCACAGTAGCTTAACAAGACGGTTTTAATGCCCCTTGGCAGAGTGGTGGAGTTCGCAGTGGAATAAAAAGACAAAAAAAATGCCCTGTGGTTGAGACGTGGAGGTCACAGTAGCTTAACAAGACGGTTTTAGTGCCCCTTAGAACAGTGGTGGAGGTTACAGTGGAATAAAAGAGATTATCAATGCCCTTTGGAAGAGTGGCGGAGGTCGCAGTGGAATAAAAAAAAGTATCAATGCCCCTTGGAAGAGTTGTGGAGGTCGCAGTGGAATAACCTCAATGGTACATGCTTTGCATAACTTCTCTGCTTGCTGTGTCGGCTGTAATCTAATGCTCTGCTTTGCTGATTCACCTCACTGGTACATGCGCAGCATAACTTCTCTGTTTGCTGTGTCTGCTGTAATCTAATGCTCTGCTTTGCTGATTAACTTCACTGGTACATGCTCTGCATAACTTCTCTGCTTTATCTGTCCCACTCCATTCAATACCCACATATGTCTATCCCTTCCCCACTCTAGATCTTATCTGAATTTTAGAGGTGCTAAACTGCAGAGACTAGAGTCCTAGCTCTGTGTTTGATCACCCAGCCATCTCCTGGTGAGAAGACCAGCTGCTAATTTAGCCATATGCAGCTCCCACAATGGCCTTCAAGTGATAGTTTAATGTGCCCTATATATTTAGAAGCTCTGTAAGGGGTGCACTTGTGATGGGGTGTGCACGCGTCTTCTTGTGCAAAGTGGCTTCGGAGATAAGTGGCAGTCATTTCAGAGGCAGTTAGTCAGGGCAGGAGTCAGGTAACCAACACTTTGACCATTTACTCTACTATAACTATGTCTCTATTAGCTCTCACTTTTTCCTCTATAGTCCTCCACTTTCTAGTAACCCCTCAAATCCCTACAACTAGAAAGAAACTCTTCATCTCTCCCTCCATCATCCCCATTCATCTCACCTCCTCCTCCAAATTATTCCTAAACATTCAATCCTTGATCTCCAAACACAGACAGCCACCTCATGCTCTCTCTTGCTCCCACCTGCTAACATTTTCTCTGCTCCTCCTCAATGCTGGAGATATGTCTCCAAATCCTGGTCCTCCTCGCCATATCCCCACAGTTACTTCTTCCTCCTATCCATGACCGTCCACAAACTGTCGCAACCCTTCTAACCTCAAAACCATCCAACCAATCCCCACTCCCTTAGTCGCTCTAACAGGAGCTCTATGGTACGCTCGCTCTGTCTGCAACAAACTTTCCTTCATCCACGATCTTTACATTACAAACAAACTTTCCTTCCTCGCCATCACTGAAACCTGGCTCACCCCCTCTGACACAGCCTCCCCAGCTGCACTTTCATATGGCGGATTCCACCTTTCCCACACCCCCCGCCCCAACGGCAAACATGGCGGTGGCGTAGGTTTTCTCCTATCAGAACACTGCACTTTCACCCAAATCCCACTGCCACCCTCCGTTACACTCCCCTCTTTTGAGGTGCACTGTGTGCGTATCTATTCCCCCTCCAACCTCCAACTGGCCGTCGTTTACCGACCCCCAGGGCAAGCCACCACCTTCTTAGACCACTTCACCACCTGGCTGCTTCACTTCCTCTCCACTGACATCCCCACTATCATAATGGGTGACTTCAACATCCCCATTAACACTTCCCACTCGTCTGTCTCTAAGTTCCTATCTCTCACTTCCTCCTTCGGACTCACTCAATGGTCTTCCACACCCACCCACAAAGATGGCCACACACTGGACCTCATCTTCACCCGCCTCTGTTCCCTATCTAACCTCTCTAACTCACCTCTCCCTCTCTCTGATCACAGCCTACTTACATTCTCTTCTCTCTCCTCCCCGGGGCAACAATCCCCACTCCACAAACTTGCATACCCTCGCAGAAATCTCAAACACCTTGACTTACACTCACTCTCTGAATCTCTCCTCCCTCTTACAGACATAAATTCCTTACATGATGCCAACGTTGCTGCTGCTTCGTATAACACCACAATAGCTGCAGCTCTAGACTCAATAGCCCCTCTCACACACACCACATCTCGCACATTCAACAGGCAACCCTGGCACACTAAACTTACTAAAGAACTGCTCCGGGCCTCCAGGGTTGCGGAGCGGAGATGGAAAAGGTCTCACTCCATCGAGCACTTCATCGCATTCAAGCAATCCCTCACTAATTTCAAGTCCGCACTCACTATAGCAAAACAAACCTACTTCTCATCTCTCATATCTTCCCTATCTCACAACCCTAAACAGCTATTTAACACTTTCAACTCTCTCATTCATCCCGCAGCACCTCCTCCCTCTTCTCTCATCTCAGCCGACGACTTTGCCTCATTCTTCAAACAGAAGATTGACACCATCAGACAAAACTTTTGCCTAAAGTCCACACAACCCCTCCTGATATCTATTCAACCCTCCTCCTCCAAACCCCACTTCTCCACCATTACAGAAGGTCAAGTCTCCGCTTTACTCTCCAAATCACACCTCACCACCTGCGAACTTGACCCAATCCCATCCCAACTCATCACTAACCTTACCACAGTCTTCATCCCAACCCTAACCCACCTCTTCAATCTGTCACTAACAACCGGTGTCTTACCCTCATGTTTCAAACATGCCGCAATCACACCCATCCTCAAAAAGCCCTCCCTTGACCATTCCTCTCTGACTAGCTACCGCCCCATATAACTCCTCCCCTTTGCCTCAAAACTAGTAGAACAACATGTCCACCTTGAACTGTCCTCCCACCTCTCCTCCTGCTCCCTCTTCGACCGCCTGCAATCTGGCTTCCGACCGCATCACTCGACTGAAACTGCCCTGACCAAAGTCACCAACGACCTATTAAATACCAAATCCAAGCGACACTACTCCGTCCTCCTCCTTCTGGACCTGTCATCTGCCTTTGACACAGTGGACTATTCCCTCTTACTCCAGATTCTCTCATCTCTTGGCATCACGGACTTGGCACTATCTTGGATCTCCTCATACTTAACAGACGGGACAATCAGCGTCTCCCACTCATGCACCACCTCCTCATCTCGCCCCCTATCTGTCGGTGTTCCCCAAGGTTCAGTTCTAGGACCTCTGCTCTTCTCCATCTACACCTTTGGCCTGGGACAGCTCATAGAGTCTCACGGTTTTCAGTATCACCTCTATGCTGATGACACACAGATCTACCTCTCTGGACCCGATATTTCCTCCCTACTAACCAAAATCCCACAATGTTTGTCCGCCATGTCATCCTTCTTCTCTGACAGATTTCTAAAACTCAACATGAATCAAATAGAGTTCATCATCTTTCCACCCTCTCATTCACATCCCCCATCTGACCAAGCCATCAAAGTCAATGGCTGTTCACTCTCCCCAGTCCCACAAGCTCACTGCCTTGTAGCAACCTTGGACTCTGATCTCTCCTTCAAGCCACATATCCAAGCCCTTTCCACTTCCTGCCGACTCCAACTCAAAAACATCTCCCGGATCCGTGCATTCCTCAGCAAAGACTCTGCAAAAACACTAGTGCATGCCCTCATATCCCACCTCGACTACTGCAACCTCCTGCTCCGTGGCCTCCCTTACAACACTCTTGCGCCTCTCCAATCTATCCTAAACTGTGCTGCTCGACTAATTCACCTGTCCCCCCGCTATTCCCCGGCCTCTCCTCTCTGACAATCTCTTCACTGGCTCCCCATTGCCCAGAGAATCCAGTTCAAAACTCTAACCATGGCATACAAAGCCATCCACAACCTGTCTCCCCCATACATCTGTGACCTAGTCTCCCGGTACTTACCTGCACGCAACCTCCGAACCTCACAAGATCTCCTTCTCTACTCCCCTCTTATCTCCTCCTCCCACAATCGTATACAAGATTTCTCCCGTGCATCCCCCCTACTCTGGAACTCTCTACCCCAACACATCAGACTCTCGCCGACCGTGGAAACCTTCAAAAGAAACCTGAAGACCCACCTCTTCCGACAAGCCTACAACCTGCAGTAACCACCGCAGCACGACCAGCTCTAAACTCACCAGTGTATCCTCACCCATCCCTTCTAGAATGTGAGCCCTCGCGGGCAGGGTCCTCGCTCCTCCTGTACCAGTCGCTGACTCGTTTTGTTAAGATTATGTAAATGCTTTTGTTATGTATATCCCTATCACATGTAAAGCTCCATGGAATAAATGGCGCTATAATAATAAATAATATTAATAATAATAATAATAAAAAGACAATATCAATTCCCATAGGAAAAGTGGTGGAGGTTACAGTGGAATAAAAAGACAAAATCAATGCCCCTTGGAAGAGTGGTTGAGGTAGCAGGGGAATAAAAAGACAATATCAATGCCCCTTTGATGAGCTGTGGAATTCAGAGTGGTTTAACCAGATAGATTTAATGCCCCTTGGAAGAGACGTGGAGGTCATAGTAGCTTAATAAGATATTTTTAATGCCTCTTGGAAGAGTGGTGGAGGTCGCAGAGGTTTAAAAAGACAATATCACTGCCCCTTAGAAGAGTGGTGGAGGTTACATTGGATTAAAAAGACAATATCAATGCCTCGTGGAATAGACATGGAGGTTACAACAGCTTAACAAGACAGTTTTAATGCCCCTTGGAAGAGTGGTGGAGGTTAGAGTGGAATAAAAAGACAATACCAATGCCCCTTGGAAGAGCTGTGGAGTTCAGAGTGGTTTAACCATGTTTTTTTAATGCACATTGGAAGTGACGGGGAGGTCACAGTAGCTTAAAAAGACGTTTTTAATGCCCCTTGGAAAAGTGGTGAAGGTTGCAGGGGATTAAAAAGACAATATCAATGCCCCTTGGAAGAGTGGTGGAGGTTCAGTGGAATAAAAAGAAAATATCAATGCCACTTGGAAGAATGATGGAGTTCGCAGTGGAATAAAAAGACAATGTCAATGCCCCTTGGAAGAGTGGTGGAGGTTAGAGAGGAATAAAAAGACAATACCAATGGCCCTTGGAAGAGCTGTGGAGTTCAGAGTGGTTTAACCAGATGTTTTTATTGCCCCTTGGAAAAGTGGTGGAGGTCACAGTGGATTAAAAAGACAATATCAATGCCCCGTGAAAGACACGTGGAGGTCACAGTAGCTTAACAAGATAGTTTTAATGCACCTTGGAAGAGTGGTGGAGGTCGCAGTGGAATAAAAAGACAATATCAATGCCCCTTGAAAGAGTGGTAGAGGTTACAGTGAAATAAAAAGACAATATCAATGCCTCTTGAAAGAGCTGTGGAGTTCAGAGTGGTTTAACGAGTTGGTTTTAATGCCCCTTGGAAGAGTGGTGGAGGTCGCAGTGCATTAAAAAGATAATATCAATACCCCTTGGAAGAATGGTGGAGGTTACAGTGGAATAAAAAGACAATATCAAATACCCGTGAAAGAGACGTGGAGGTCACAGTAGCTTAACAAGATGGTTTTCATGCCCCTTGGAAGAGAGGTGGAAGTTGCAGTGGAATAAAAAAACAATATCAATGCCCCTTGGAAGAGTGCTGGAGGTTACATTGGAATAAAGAGACAATATCAATGCCCCTTGCAAGAGCTGTGGAGTTCAGAGTGGTTTAAATTGACTGTTTTAATGCCCCTTGGAAGGGACGTGGAGGTGACAGTAGCTTAACAAGACGGTTTTAATGCCCCTTGGAAGAGTGGTGGAGGTCGCAGTGGATTAAAAAGACAATATGAATGCCCCTTGGAAGAGTGGTGGAGGTCGCAGTGGAATAAAAAGACAATATCAATGCCCCTTGGAAGAGCTGTGGAGTTCAGAGTGGTTTAACCAGACGGTTTTAATGCCCCTTGGAAGAGATGTGGAGGTCACAGTAGCTTAACAAGACTGTTTTAATGACTCTTGGAAGAGTGGTGGAGGTCGCAGTGGATTAAAAAGACAATATCAATGCCCCTTAGAAGAGAGGTGGAAGTCGCAGTGGAATAAAATACAATATCAATAACCCTTGGTAGAGTGGTGGAGGATACAGTGGAATAAAAAGACAATATCACTGCCCCGTGGAATAGACATGGACATTACAGTAGCTAAGCAAGATGTTTTTAATGCACCTTGGGAGAGTGGTGGAAGTCGTAGTGGAATAAAAAGACAATATCAATGCCCCTTGAAAGAGTGCTGTAGGTTACAGTGGAGTAAAAAGACAATATCAATGCCTCTTGCAAGAGCTGTGGAGTTCAGAGTGGATTAATATGATGGTTTTAATGCACCTTGGAAGAGACGTGGAGGTCACCGTAGCTTTACAATACAGTTTTAATGCCCCTTGGAAGAGTGGTGGAGGTCGCAGTGGATTAAAAAGACAATATCAATGCCACTTGGAAGAGTGGTGAAGTTCCCAGTGGAATAAGAAGACAATAGTAATGCCCATTGAAAGAGTGGTGGAGGTTACAGTGGAATAAAAAGACAATATCAAATACCCGTGAAAGAGACGTGGAGGTCACAGTAGCTTAACAAGACGGTTTTAATGCCCCTTGGAAGAGAGGTTGAAGTTGCAGTGGAATAAAAAGACAATATCAATGCCCCTTGGAAGAGTGCTGGAGGTTACATTGGAATAAAGAGACAATATCAATGCCCCTTGCAAGAGCTGTGGAGTTCAGATTGGTTTAAATTGACTGTTTTAATGCCCCTTGGAAGGGACGTGGAGGTGACAGTAGCTTAACAAGTCGGTTTTAATGCCCCTTGGAAGAGTGGTGGAGGTCGCAGTGGATTAAAAAGACAATATGAATGCCCCTTGGAAGAGTGGTGGAGGTCGCAGTGGAATAAAAAGACAATATCAATGCCCCTTGGAACAGTGGTGGAGGTTACAGTTAAATAAAAAGACAATATCAATGCCCCGTGGAAGAGATGTTGAGGTCACAATAGCTTAAAAAGATGGTTTTAATGCCCCTTGGACGAGTGATGGAGGTCGCAGTGGATTAAAAAGACAATAATAATGCCCCTTGGAAGAGCTGTGGAGTTCAGAGTGCTATAACCAAATGGTTTTAGCGCTCCTTAGAAGAGACGTGGAGGTCACAGTAACTTAACAAGACGGTTTTAATGCCCCTTAGAAGAGTGGTGGAGGTCGCAGAGGAATAAAAAAACAATTTCAGTGCCCCTTGGAAGATTGGTGGAGGTTACAGTGGAATAAAAAGACAATGTCAATGCCAACTGGAAGAGATGTGGAGGTCACTGTAGCTTAGCAATATGGTTTTAATGCCCCTTGGAAGAGTGGTGGAGGTCGCAGTGGAATAAAAAGACAATGTCAATGCCACTTGGAAGAGTGGTGGAGATTACAGTGGAATAAAAAGACAACATCAATGCCCCGTGGAATAGACATGGACGTGACAGTAGCTTATCAAGACGGTTTTAATGTCATCTTGGAAGAGTGGTGGAGGTTACAGTGGAATAAAAAGACAATATAAATGCCGCTTGGAAGAGTGGTGAAGGTTACAGTGGAATAAAAAGACAATATCAATGCCTCATGGAAGAGTTGTGGAGGTCACTGTAGCTTAACAAGATGGTCTTAATGCCCCTTGGAAGAGTGGTGGAGGTCGCAGTGGAATAAATAGACAATGTCAATGCCCCGGAAAGAGCGGTGGAGGCTAGAGTGGAATAAAAAGACAATACCAGTGCTCCTTGGAAGAGCTTTGGAGTTCAGAGTGGTTTAAATTGACGGTTTTAATGCCCCTTGGAAGAGACGTGGGGGTCACAGTGGATTAAAAAGACAATATCAATGCCCCTTGGAAGAGTGGTGGAGGTCGCAGTGGATTAAAAAGACAATATCAACGCCCATTGGAAGACTGGTTAAGGTCGCAGTGGAATAAAAAGACAAACTCAATGCCCATTGGAAGAGTTTTGGAGGTTACAGTAGAAAAAAAAGACAATATCAATGCACCTTGGAAGAGCTGTGGAGTTCAGAGTGGTTTAACCAGACGGTTTTAATGCCCCTTGGAAGAGACGTGGAGGTCACAGTATCTTAACAAGATTTTTTTAATGCCCTTGAAGGAGTGGTAGAGGTCAGAGTGAATTAAAAAGACAATATCAATGCCCATTGGAAGAGTGGTGGAGGTTACAGTGGAATAAAAAGACAATATCAATGTCCCTTGGAAGAATGTTGGAGGTTACAGTGGAATAAAAAGACAATATAAATGCCCCTTGGAAGAGTGGTGGAGGTTACTGTGGAGTAAAAAGACAATATCAATGCCGCTTGGAAGAGACGTGGAGGACACAGTGGAATTAAAAGACAATATTAATGCCCCTTGGAAGAGTGGTGTAGGTTACTGTGGAGTAAAAAGACAATATCAATGCCTCTTGCAAGAGCTGTGGAGTTCAGATTGGTTTAAATTGACGGTTTTAATGCACCTTGGAAGAGACGTGGAGGTCACAGTAGCTTAACAATATGGTTTTAATGCCCCTTGGAAGAGTGTTGGAGGTCGCAGTGGATTAAAAAGACAATATCAATGACCATTGGAAGAGTTGTTAAGGTCGCAGTGGAATAAAAAGACAAAATCAATGCCCCTTGGAAGAGTGGTAGAGGTTACAGTGAAATAAAAAGACAATATCAATGCCTCTTGAAAGAGCTATGGAGTTCAGAGTGGTTTAACCAGATGGTTTTAATGCCCATTGGAAGAGTGGTGGAGGTCGCAGTGGAATAAAAAGACAATATCAATGCCCCGTGGAAGAGTGGTGGAGGTCGCAGTGGAATAAAAATATAATATCAATGCCCCTTGGTAGAGTGGTGGAGGTTACAGTGGAATTTAAAGACAATATCAATGCCCCGTGGAAGAGATGTGGAGGTCACTGTAGTTTAACAAGACAGTTTTAATGCCCCTTGGAAGAATGGTGGAGGTCGCAGTGGAATAAAATGACAAAGTCAATGCCCCTTGGAAGAGTAGTGGAGGTTAGAGTGGAATAAAAGACAATACCAATGCCCCTTGGAAGAGCTGTGGAGTTCAGAGTGGTTTAACCAAACGGTTTTAATGCCCATTGGAAGTGACGGGGAGGTCACAGTAGCTTAAAAAGACGTTTTTAATGCCCCTTGGAAAAGTGGTGGAGGTCCCAGTGGATTAAAAAGACAATATCAATGCCCCTTGGGAGAGTGGTGGAAGTGGCAGCGGAATAAAAAGACAATATCAATGCCCCTTGGAAGAATGATGGAGGTCGCAGTGAAATAAAAAGACAATGTCAATGCCCCTTAGAAGAGCGGTGGAAGTTGGAGTGGAATAAAAAGACAATACCAATGCCAATTGGAAGAGCTGTGGAGTTCAGAGTTGTTTAACCAGATGCTTTTATTGCCCCTTGGAAGAGACTTGAAGGTCACAGTAGATTAACAAGACTGTTTTAATGCCCCGTGGAAAAGTGGTTGAGGTCACAGTGGATTAAAAAGACAATATCAATGCCCCGTGGAAGAAATGTGGAGGTCACAGTAGCTTAACAAGACAGTTTTAATGCCCCTTGGAAGAGTGGTGGAGGTCGCAGTGGAATAAAAAGACAATATCAATGCCCCTTGAAAGAGTGGTAGAGGTTACAGTGAAATAAAAAGACAATATCAATGCCTCTTGAAAGAGCTATGGAGTTCAGAGTGGTTTAACCAGATGGTTTTAATGCCCCTTGGAAAAGTGGAGAAGGTCGCAGTGCATTAAAAAGACAATATCAATGCCCCTTAGAAGAGAGATGGAAGTCGCAGAGGAATAATAATACAATATCAATACCCCGTGGAATACAAATCGTTGTTACAGTAGCTAAACAAGATGTTTTTAATGCACCTTGGGAGAGTGGTGGAAGTCGTAGTGGAATAAAAAGACAATATCAATGCCCCTTGAAAGAGTGCTGTAGGTTACAGTGAAGTAAAAAGACAATATCAATGCCCCTTGGAAGAGTTGTGGAGTTCAGAGTGGTTTAAATTGATGGTTTTAATGCACCTTGGAAGAGACATGGAGGTCACAATAGCTTAACAATACGGTTTTAATGCCCCATGGAAGAGTGGTGGAGGTCGCAGTGGATTAAAAAGACAATATCAATGCCACCTGGAAGAGTGGTGAAGGTCCCAGTGGAATAAAAAAACAATATCAATGCCCCTTGGAAGAGTGGTGGAGGTTACAGTGGAATAAAAAGACAATATCAATGCCTCGTGAAAGAGAAGTGGAGGTCACAGTAGCTTAATAAGATGGTTTTAATGCCCCTTGGAAGAGGGGTGGAAATTGCAGTGTAATAAAAAGACAATTACAATGCCCCTTGGAAGAGTGATGGAGGTTACATTGGAATAAAAAGACTATATCAATGCCCCTTGCAAGAGCTGTGGAGTTCGGAGTGGTTTAAATTAACGGTTTTAATGCCCCTTGGAAGGGACGTGGAGGTGACATTAGCTTAACAAGACGGTTTTAATGCCCCTTGGAAGAGTGGTGGAGGTCGCAGTGGAATAAAAAGACAATATCGATGCCCCTTGGAAGAGTGGTGGAGGTTATAGTTGAATAAAAAGACAATATCAATGCCCCTTGGAAGAGTGAGGGAGGTTACAGTGGAATAAAAAGACAATATCAATGCCCCGTGGAACAGTGGTGGAGGTTACAGTTAAATAAAAATACAATATCAATGCCCCGTGGAAGAAATGTGCAGGTCAAAAGAGCTTAACAAGACGGTTTTAATGCCCCTTGGAAGAGCGGTGGAGGTCGCATTGGATTAAAAAGACAATATCAATGAGCCTTGGAAGAGTGGTGGAGGTCGCAGTGGAATAAAAAGACATTATCAATGCCCCTTGGAATAGTGGTGGAGGTCGCAGTGGAATAAAAAGACATTATCAATGCCCCTTGGAAGAGTGGTGGAGGATACAATGGTATAAAAAGACAATATCAATGCCCCATGGAATAGACATGGATGTTACAGTAGCTAAACAAGATGTTTTTAATTCCCCTTGGAAGAGTGGTGAAGGTCGCAGTGGAATAAAAAAACAATATCAATGCCCCTTGGAAGATTGGTGGAGGTTACAGTGGAATAAGAAGACAATATCAATGCCCCGTGGAAGAGATGTAGAGGTCACTGTAGCTTAACAATATGGTTTTAATGCACCTTTGAAGAGTGGTGGAGGTCGCTGTGAAATAAAAAGACATAGTCAATGCCTCTTGGAAGAGTGGTGGAGGTTAGAGTGGAATAAAAAGACAATACAAATGCCACTTGGAAGAGCTGTGGAGTTCAGAGTGGTTTAACCAGATGTTTTTAATGCCCCTTGGAAGAGAAGTTGACGTCACAGTAGCATAACAAGACAGTTTTAATGCCCCTTGGAAGAGTGGTGGAGTTCGCAGTGGATTAAAAAGACAACATCAATGTCCCTTGGAAGAGTGGTGAAGGTCGCAGTGGAATAAAAAGACACTATCAATGCCCAGTGGAAGGGACGTGGAGGTCACAGTAGCTTAACAAGACGGTTTTAATGCCCCTTGTAATAGTGGTGGAGGTTGCAGGGGATTAAAAAGACAATAACAATGCCCATTGTAAGAGTGGTGGAGGTCGCAGTGGAATAAATAGACAAAATCAATGCCCCTTGGAAGAGTGGTGGAGGTTACAGTGGAATAAAAAGACAATATCAATGCCCCTTGGAAGAGCTGTGCAGTTCAGAGTGGTTTAACCAGACGATTTTAATGCCCCTTGGAAGAGACATGGAGGTCACAGTAGCTTAACAAGACTGTTTTAATGCCCCTTGGAAGAGTGGTGGAGGTTGCAGTGGATTAAAAAGACAATATCAATGCCCCTTGGATGAGTGGTGGAGGTCACTGTAACTTAACAAGATGGTCTTAATGCCCCTTGGAAGAGTGGTGGAGGTCGCAGTGGAATAAATAGACAATGTCAATGCCCCTTGGAAGAGTGGTGGAGGTTAGAGTGGAATAAAAAGACAATACCAGTGCTTCTTGGAAGAGCTGTGGAGTTCAGAGTGGTTTAAATTGACGGTTTTAATGCCCCTTGGAAGAGACGTGAAGGTCACAGTGGATTAAAAAGACAATATCAATGCCCCTTGGAAGAGTGGTGGAGGTCGCAGTGGATTAAAAAGACAATATCAATGCCCCTTGGAAGAGAGGTGGAGGTCGCAGTGGAATAAAAAGACAATATCAATGCCCCGTGGAAGGGACGTCGAGGTCACAGTAGCTTCACAAGAGAGTTTTAATGCCCCTTGGAAGAGAGGTGGAGGTCGCAGTGGAGTAAAAAGACAATATCAATGCCGCTTGGAAGAGTAGTGGATGTTACAGTCGAATAAAAAGACAATATCAATGCCTCTTGTAAGAGCTGTGGAGTTCAGAGTGTTTAACCAGACGGTTTTAATGCCCCTTGGAAGAGACGAGGAGGTCACAGTAGCTTAACAAGACTGTTTTAATGCCCCTTGAAAGAGTGGTGGAGATCATTGTGGATTTAAAAGACAATATCAATGCCCCTTAAAAGAGTGGTGGAGGTCGCAGTGGAATAAAAAGACAATATCAATGCCCATTGGAAGATTGGTGGTGGTTACAGTGGAATAAAAAGACAATATCAATGCCCTGTGTAAGAAACTTGGAGATCACAGTAGCTTAAAAAGACAGTTTTAATGCCCCTTGGAAGAGTGGTGGAGATCACAGTGGTATAAAAAGACAAAATTAATGCACCTTGGAAGAGTGGTGGAGGTCGCAGTAAAATAAAAAGACAATATCAATGCCCCTTGGAAGAGTGGTGGAGGTTACAGTGGAATAAAAAGACAATATCAATGCTCCTTGGAAGAGCTGTGGAGTTCAGAGTGGTTTAACAAGACGATTTTAATGCCCCTTGGAAGAGACGTGGAGGTCACAGTAGCTTAACAAGACTGTTTTAATGCCCCTTGGAAGAGTGGTGGAGGTCGCAGAGGATTAAAAAGACAATATCAATGCCCCTTAGAAGAGAGGTGGAAGTCGCAGTGGAATATAAACTCAATGTCAATGCCACTTGGAAGAGTGGTGGAGGTTACAGTGGAATAAAAAGACAATACCAATGCCCCATCGAATAGACATGGACGTGACATTAGCTAAACAAGACGGCTTTAATGCCCCTTGGAAGAGTGGTGGAGGTTGCAGTGGATTAAAAAGACAAAATCAATGCCCATTGGAAGAGTGGTAGAGGTCGCAGTGGAATAAAAAGACAAAATCAATGCCCCTTGGATGAGTGGTGGAGGTCACTGTAGCTTAACAAGATGGTCTTAATGCCCCTTGGAAGAGTGGTGGAGGTCGCAGTGGAATAAATAGACAATGTCAATGCCTCTTGGAAGAGTGGTGGAGGTTAGAGTGGAAAAAAAAGACAATACCAGTGCTTCTTGGAAGAGCTGTGGAGTTCAGAGTGGTTTAAATTGAAGGTTTTAATGCCCCTTGGAAGAGACGTGGAGGTCACAGTGGATTAAAAAGACAACATCAATGCCCCTTGGAAGAGTGGTGGAGGTCGCAGTGGATTAAAAAGACAATATCAATGCCCCTTGGAAGAGAGGTGGAGGTCGCAGTGGAATAAAAAGACAATATCAATGCCCCGTGCAAGGGACGTCGAGGTCACAGTAGCTTCACAAGAGAGTTTTAATGGCCCTTGGAAGAGAGGTGGAGGTCGCAGTGGAGTAAAAAGACAATATCAATGCTGCTTGGAAGAGTGGTGGATGTTACAGTCGTATAAAAAGACAATATCAATGCCTCTTGTAAGAGCTGTGGAGTTCAGAGTGTTTAACCAGACGGTTTTAATGCCCCTTGGAAGAGACGAGGAGGTCACAGAAGCTTAACAAGACTGTTTTAATGCCTCTTGGAAGAGTGGTGGAGGTCGCAGTGGAATAAAAAGACAATATCTATGCCCATTGGAAGATTGGTGGAGGTTACAGTGGAATAAAAAGACAATATCAATGCCCTGTGTAAGAAACTTGGAGATCACAGTAGCTTAACAAGACAGTTTTAATGCCCCTTGGAAGAGTGGTGGAGGTCACAGTGGTATAAAAAGACAAAATTAACGCACCATAGAAGAGTGGTGGAGGTCGCAGTAAAATAAAAAGACAATTTCAATGCCCCTTGGAAGAGTGGTGGAGGTTACAGTGGAATAAAAAGACAAAATCAATGCCCCTTGGAAGAGCTGTGGAGTTCACAGTGGTTTAACCAGAAGGTTTTAAGGCACCGTGGAATAGACGTGGAGGTCACAGTAGCTAAACAAGACTGTTTTAAAGCTTCTTGGAAGAGTGATGGAGGTCGCAGTGGATTAAAAAGACAAAATCAATGCCCCTTGGAATAGTGGTGGAGGTTACAGTGGAATAAAACGACAATATCAATGCCTCTTGCAAGAGCTGTGGAGTTCAGAGTGGTTAAAATTGACAGTATTAATGCCCCTTGGAAGAAACGTGGAGGTTACAGTAGCTTAACAAGACGGTTTTATTGCCCCTTGGAAGAGTGAGGGAGGTTACAGTCGAATAAAAAGACAACATCAATGCCTCTTGGAAGAGCTGTGGAGTACAGAGTGGTTTAACCAGAAGGTTTTAATGCCCCTTGGTAGAGCCGAGGAGGTCACTGTAGCTTATCAAAACTGTTTTAATGCCCCTTGGAAGAGTGGTGGAGGCCACAGTGGATTAGAAAGACAATATCAATGCCCCTTAGAAGAGTGGTGGAGGTCGCAGTGGAATAAAAAGACAATATCAATTCCACTTTGAAGAGATGTGGAGGTCGCAGTGGAATAAAAAGATAATATCAATGCCCCTTGGAAGAGTGGTGGAGGTTACAGTGGAATAAAAAGACAATATCATTGACCATTGGAAGAGTGGTGGAGGTCGCAGTGGAATAAAAAGACAATATTAATGCCCCTTGGAAGAGTGGTGGAGGTCGCAGTAAAATAAAAAGACAATATCAATGCCCCTTGGAAGAGTGGTGGAGGTTACAGTGGAATAATAAGACAATATCCATGCCGCTTGGAAGAGCTGTGGAGTTCACAGTGGTTTAACCAGGTTTTAAGCCACCGTGGAATAGACGTGGAGGTCACAGTAGCTAAACAAGACGGTTTTAATGCTTCTTGGAAGAGAGATGGAGGTCGCAGTGGATTAAAAAGACAAAATCAATACCCCTTGGAAGAGTGGTGGAGGTTACAGTGGAATAAAAAGACAATATCAATGCCTCTTGCAAGAGCTGTGGAGTTCAGAGTTGTTTAAATTGACGGTTTTAATGCCCCTTAGAAGAGACGTGGAGGTCACAGTAGCTTAACAAGACGGTTTTAATGCCCCTTGGAAGAGTGGTGGAGGTCGCAGTGGAATAAAAAGAAAATATCAATGCCTCTTAGAAGAGTGGTGGAGGTTACAGTGGAAAAAAAAGACAATATCAATGTTCCTTGGAAGATTGGTGAAGGTCGTAGTGGAATAAAAAGAAAATATCAATGTCCCTTGGAAGAGTGGTGGAGGTCGCAGTGGATTAAAAAGACAATATCAATGCCCCTTGGAAGAGTGGTAGAGGTCGCAGTGGAATGAAAAGACAATATCAATGCCCCGAGGAAGGGACGTGGAGGTCACAGTAGCTTAACAAGACGGTTTTAATGCCCCTTGGAAGAGTGGTGGGGGTCGCAGTGAATTAAAAAGACTATCAAATCCCCTTGGTAGAGTGGTGGAGGTCGCAGTGGAAAAAAAAGGCAAAATCAATGCCCCTTGGAAGAGTGGTGGAGGTTACAGTGGAATAAAAAGACAATATCAATGCCCCTTGGAAAAGCTGTGGAGTTCACAGTGGTTTAACCAGAAGGTTTTAAGGCACAGTGGAATAGATGTGGAGGTCACGGTAGCTAAACAAGACTGTTTTAATGCTTCTTGGAAGAGTGATGGAGGTCGCAGTGGATTAAAAAGACAAAATTAATGCCCCTTGGAAAAGTGGTGGAGGTTACAGTGGATTAAAAAGATAATATCAATGCCTCTTGCAAGAGCTATGGAGCTCAGAGTGGTTTAAATTGACGGTTTTAAAGCACCTTTGAAAAGACGTGGAGGTCACAGTAGCTTAACAAGATGGTTTTAATGCCCCTTGAAAGATTGGTGGAGGTCTCAGTGGATTAAAAAGACATTATCGATGCCCCTTGGAAGAGGGGTGAAGGTCGCAGTGGAATAAAAATACAATATCAAAGTCCCTTGGAATAGTTGTGGAGATCGCAGTGGATTAAAAAGACAATATCAATGCCCCTTGGAAGAGTGGTGGAGGTCGAAGTGGAATAAAAAGACAATATCAATGACCCGTGGAAGGGACGTGGAGGTCAAATAGCTTAACAAGACGGTTTTAATGCCCCTTGGAAGAGTGGTAGAGGTCACAGTGGATTAAAAAGACTATCAAATCCCGTTGGAAGAGTGGTGGAGGTCGCAGTGGAAAAAAAAGACAATATCAATGCCCCTTGGAAGAGTGGTGGAGGTTACAGTTGAATAAAAAGACAATATCAATGCCTCTTAGAAGAGATGTGGAGTCCAGAGTGGTTTAACCATGCCGTTTTAATGCCCCTTGGAAGAGACGTGGAGGTTACAGAAGCTTATCAAGATTGTTTTAAAGCCCCTTGGAGGAGTGGTAGAGGTCACAGTGGATTAAAAAGACAATATCAATGCCCCTTGGAAGAGTGGTGGAGGTTACAGTTAATAAAAAGACAATATCAATGTCCCTTGGAAGAATGTTGGAGGTTACAGTGGAATAAAAAGACAATATAAATGCCCCTTGGAAGAGTGGTGGAGGTTCCAATTAAATAAAAAGACAATATCAATGCCCCGTGGAAGACACGTGGAGGTCACAGTGGAATTAAAAGACAATATTAATGCCCCTTGGAAGAGTGGTGGAGGTCGCAGTAAAATAAAAAGACAATATCAATGCCCCTTGGAAGAGTGGTGGAGGTTAGAGTGGAATAAAAAGACAATATCAATGCATATTGGAAAAGCTGTGGAGTTCACAGTGGTTTAACCGGAAGGTTTTAAGGCACAGTGGAATAGACGTGAAGGTCACAGTAGCTAAACAAGACGGTTTTAATGCTTCTTGGAAGAGTGATGGAGGTCGCAGTGAATTAAAAACACAAAATTAATGCCCCTTGGAAGAGTGGTGGAGGTTACAGTGGATTAAAAAGACAATATCAATGCCTCTTGCAAGAGCTGTGGAGTTCAGAGTGGTTTAAATTGACGGTTTTAATGCCCCTTGGAAGAGACGTGGAGGTCACAGTAACTTAACATGACGGTTTTAATGCCACTTGAAAGAGTGGTGGAGGTTACAGTCGAATAAAAAGACAATATCAATGCCTATTGGAAGAGCTGTGGAGTTCAGAGTGATTTAACCAGACGGTTTTAATGCCCCTTGGAAGAGACATGGAGGTCACTGTAGCTTATCAAAACTGTTTTAAGTCCCTTCGTAGAGTGGTGGATGTCGCAGTGGATTAAAAAGACAATATCAATGCCCCTTAGAAGAGTGGTAGAGGTCGCAGTGGAATAAAAAGACAATATCAATTAAACTTGGAAGAGATGTGGAGGTCGCAGTGGAATAAAAAGACACTATCAATGCCTCCTTTAAGAGACTTGTTGGTCACAGAAGCGTAACAAGATGCTTTTTAATGCCCCTTGGAAGAGAGGTGGAGGTCGAAGTGGAACAAAAAGACAATATCAATGCCGCTTGGAAGAGCGGTGGAGGTTACAGTGGAATAAAAAGACAATATGAATGACCCTTGGAAGAGTGGTGGAGGTCGCAGTGGAATAAAAAGACAATATTAATGCCCTTTGGAAGAGTTGTGGAGGTCGCAGTAAAATAAAAAGACAATATCAATGCCCCTTGGGAGAGTGGTGGAGGTTACAGTGGAATAAAAAGACAATATCAATGCCTCTTGGAAGAGTGATGGAGGTTACAGTGGAATAAAAAGACAATATCAATGCCCCATGGAAGAGACGTGGAAATCACAGTAGCTTAACAAGACGGTTTTAATGCCCCTTGGCAGAGTGGTGGAGGTCGCAGTGGAATAAAAAGACAATAACAATGCCCTGTGGAAGAGACGTTAAGGTCACAGTAGCTTAACAAGACGGTTTTAATGTCCCTTAAAACAGTGGTGGAGGTCGCAGTGGAATAACCTCACTGGTACATGCTCTGCATAACTTCTCTGCTTGCTGTGTCTGCTGTATTCTAATGCTCTGCTTTGCTGATTCACCTCACTGGTACATGCTCTGCATAACTTCTCTGCTTGCTGTGTCTGCTGTAATCTAATGCTCTGCTTTGCTGATTCACCTCACTGGTACATGCTCTGCATAACTTCTCTGCTTGCTGTGTCTGCTGTAATCTAATGCTCTGCTTTGCTGATTCACCTCACTGGTACATGCTCTGCATAACTTCTCTGCTTGCTGTGCCTGCTGTAATCTAATGCTCTGCTTTGCTGATTCACCTCACTGGTACATGCTCTGCATAACTTCTCTGCTTGCTGTGTCTGCTGTAATCGAATGCTCTGCTTTGCTGATTCACCTCACTGGTACATGCTCTGCATAAATTCTCTGCATTATCTGTCCCACTCCATTCAATACCCACATATGTCTGTCCCTTCCCTACTATAGATCTTATCTGATTTTTAGAGGTGCTAAACTGCAGAGACTAGAGTCCTAGCTCTGTGTTTGATCACCCAGCCATCTCCTGGTGAGACGACCAGCTGCTATTTTAGCCATATGCATCTCCCACAATGCCCTTCACCTGATAGTTTAATGTGCCCTATATATTTAGAAGCTCTGTAAGGGGTGCACTTGTGCTGGGGTGTGCACGCGTCTTCATGTGCAAAGTGGCTTCGGAGATAAGTGGCAGTTATTTCAGAGGCAGTTAGTCAGGGCAGGAGTCAGGTAACCAACACTTTGACCACTTACTCTCTTTTAACTATGTTTCTGTTAGCTCTCACTTTTTCCTCTATAGTCCTCCACTTTCTAGTAACCCCTCAAATCCCTACACCTAGTAAGAAACTCTTCATCTCTCCCTCCATCCTCCCCATTCATCTCACTTCCTCCTCCAAATTATTCCTAAACATTCTATCCTGGATCTCCAAACACAGACAGCCACCTCATGCTCTCTCTTGCTCCAACCTGCTAACACTTTCTCTGCTCCTCCTCACTGCTGGAGATATCTCTCCAAATCCTGGTCCTCCTAGCCATATCCCCACAGTTACTTCTTCCTCCTATCCACGACCTTCCACAAACTGTCGCAACCCTTCTAACCTCATACCCATCCAACCAATCCCCACTCCCTTAGTTGCTCTAACAGGAGCTCTATGGAACGCTCGCTCTGTCTGTAACAAACTTTCCTTCATCCACTATCTTTTCATTACAAACAAACTTTCCTTCCTCGCCATCGCTGAAACCTGGCTCACCCCCTCTGACACAGCCTCCCCAGCTGCACTTTCATATGGCGGATTCCACCTTTCCCACACCCCCCGCCCCAAAGACAAACATGGCTGACGCGAAGGTTTTCTCTTATCAGAACACTGCGCTTTCACCCAAATCCCACTGCCACCCTCCGTTACACTCCCCTCTTTTGAGGTGCACTGTGTGCGCATCTATTCCCCCTCCAACCTCCAACTGGCCGCCGTTTACCGACCCCCAGGGCAAGCCACCACCTTCTTAGACCACTTCACCACCTGGCTGCTTCACTTCCTCTCCACTGACATCCCCACTATCATAATGGGCGACTTCAACATCCCTATTAACACTTCCCACTCGTCTGTCTCTAAGTTCGTATCTCTCACTTCCTCCTTCGGACTCACTCAATGGTCTTCCACACCCACCCACAAAGATGGCCACACACTGAACCTCATCTTCACCCGCCTCTGTTCCCTATCTAACCTCTCTAACTCACCTCTCCCTCTCTCTGATCACAGCCTACTTACATTCTCTTCTCTCTCCTCCCCGGGGCAACAATCCCCACTCCACAAACTTGCATACCCTCGCAGAAATCTCAAACACCTGACACGATGCAGACGTTGCTGCTGCTTCATATAACACCACAATAGCTGCAGCTCTAGACTCGATCGCCCCTCTCACACACACCACATCTCGCACATTCAACAGGCAACCCTGGCATACTAAACTTACTAAAGAACTGCGCCGGGCCTCCAGGGTTGAGGAGCGGAGATGGAAAAGTTCTCACTCCATGGAGCACTTCATCGCATTCAAGCAATCCCTCACTAATTTCAAGTCCGCACTCACTACAGCAAAACAAACCTACTTCTCATCTCTCATATCCTCCCTATCTCACAACCCTAAACAGCTATTTAACACTTTCAACTCTCTCCTTCGTCCCCCAGCACCTCCTCCCTCTTCTCTCATCTCAGCCGACGACTTTGCCTCATTCTTCAAACAGAAGATTGACACCATCAGACAAAACTTTTGCCTAAAGTCCACACAACCCCTCCTCATATCTATTCAACCCTCCTCCTCCAAAACCCACTTCTCAACCATTACAGAAGGTCAAGTCTCCTCTTTACTCTTCAAATCACACCTCACCACCTGCAAACTTGACCCAATACCATCCCACCTCATCACTAACCTTACCACAGTCTTCATCCCAACCCTAACCCACCTCTTCAATCTGTCACTAACAACCGGTGTCTTCCCCTCATGTTTCATACATGCCGCAATCACACCCATCCTCAAAAAGCCCTCCCTTGACCCTTCCTCTCTGACTAGCTACCGCCTCATATCACTCCTCCCCTTTGCCTCAAAACTACTAGAACAACATGTCCACCTTGAACTGTCCTCCCACCTCTCCTCCTGCTCCCTCTTCGACCGCCTGCAATCTGACTTCCGACCGTATCACTCGACTGATGCTGCCCTGACCAAAGTCACCAACGACCTACTAAATGCCAAATCCAAGCGACACTACTCCATAATCCTCCTTCTGGACCTGTCATCTGCCTTTGACACAGTGGACCATTCCCTCTTACTCCAGATTCTCTCATCTCTTGGCATCATGGACTTGGCTCTATCTGGGATCTCCTCATACTTAACAGACAGGACATTCAGCGTCTCACACTCAAGCACCACCTCCTCATATCGCCCCCTATCTGTCGGTGTCCCCCAAGGTTCAGTTCTAGGACCTCTGCTCTTCTCCATCTACACCTTTGGACTGGGACAGCTCATAGAGTCTCACGGTTTTCAGTATCACCTCTATGCTGACGACACACAGATCTACCTCTCTGGACCCGATATCTCCTCCCTACTAACCAAAATCCCACAATGTCTGTCCGCCATGTCATCCTTCTTCTCTGACAGATTTCTAAAACTCAACATGGATAAAACAGAGTTCATCATCTATCCACCCTCTCATTCACATCCCCCATCTGACCTAGCCATCAACGTCAATGGCTGTTCACTCTCCCCAGTCCCACAAGCTCGCTGCCTTGGAGTAACCCTGGACTCTGATCTCTCCTTAAAGCCACATATCCAAGCCCTTTCCACTTCCTGCCGACTCCAACTCAAAAACATCTCCCGGATCCGTGCATTCCTCAGCAAAGACTCTGCAAAAACACTAGTGCCTTCCCTCAACATATCCCGCCTCGACTACTGCAACCTCCTGCTCCGTGGCATCCCTTACAACACTCTTGCGCCTCTCCAATCTATCCTAATCTCTGCTGCTCGACGAATTCACCTGTCCCCTCGCTATTCCCCGACCTCTCCTCTCTGTCAATCTCTTCACTGGCTCCCCATTGCCAGAGAATCCAGTTCAAAACTCTAACCATGGCATACAAAGCCATCCACAACCTGTCTCTCCCATACATCTGTGACCTAGTCTCCCGGTACTTACCTGCACGCAACCTCCGATCCTCACAAGATCTCCTTCTCTACTCCCCATTTATCTCCTCCTCCCACAATCGTATGCAAGATTTCTACAATGCATCCCCCCTACTCTGGAACTCTCTACCCCAACACATCAGACTCTCGCCGACCGTGGAAACTTTCAAAAGAAACCTGAAGACCCACCTCTTCCGACAAGCCTACAACCTGCAGTAACCACTGCTGCACGACTAGCTCTACCTTCACCTAATGTATCCTCACCCATTCCTTCAAGAATGTGAGCCCTCGCGGGCAGGGTCCTCGCTCCTCCTGTACAAGTCGCTGACTCGTTTTGTTAAGATTATGTAAATGCTTTTGTTATGTATATCCCTATCACATGTAAAGCGCCATGGAATAAATGGCACTATAATAATAAATAATAATAATAAAAAGACAATATCAATTCCCATAGGAAAAGTGGTGGAGGTTACAGTGGAATAAAAATACAATATCAATGCCCCTTGGAAGAATGATGGAGGTCGCAGTGGAATAAAAAGGCAATGTCAATGCCCCTTGGAAGAGTGGTGGTGGTTAGAGTGGAATAAAAAGACAATACCAATGCCCCTTGGAAGAGCTGTGGAGTTCAGAGTGGTTTAACCAGATGGTTTTATTGCCCCTTGGAAGAGACGGGGAGGTCACAGTAGATTAACAAGACGGTTTTAATGCCCCTTGGAGAAGTGGTGGAGGTCACAGTGGATTAAAAAGACAATATCAATGCCCCGTGGAAGACACGTGGAGGTCACAGTAGCTTAACAAGACAGTTCTATGCCCCTTGGAAGAGTGGTGGAGGTCGCAGTGGAATAAAATGACAATATCAATGCCCCTTGAAAGAGTGGTGGAGGTTACAGTGAAATAAAAAGACAATATCAATGCCACTTGAAAGAGCTATGGAGTTCAGAGTGGTTTAACCAGTAGGTTTTAATGCCCTTTGTAAGAGTGATTGAGGTCGCAGTACATTAAAAAGACAATATCAATACCCCTTGGAAGAATGGTGGAGGTTAGAGTGGAATAAAAAGACAATATCAATGCCCCTTGGAAGAGCTGTGGAGTTTAGAGTGGTTTAACCAGACGGTTTTAATGCCTCTTGAAAGAGATGTGGAGGTCACAGCAGCTTGACAAGACTGTTTTAATGCCTCTTGGAAGAGTGGTGGAGGTCGCAGCGAATTAAAAAGACAATATCAATGCCCCTTAGAAGAGAGGTGGAAGTCGCAGTGGAATAAAAAGACAATATCAATACCCCTTGGAAGAGTGGTGTAGGATACAGTAGAATAAAAAGACAATATCATTGCCCAGTGGAATAGACATGGACGTTACAGTAGCTAAACAAGATGTTTTTAATGCACCTTGGGAGAGTGGTGGAAGTCGTAGTGGAATAAAAAGACAATATCAATGCCACTTGGAAGAGTGCTGGAGGTTACATTGGAATGAAAAGACAATATCAATGCCTCTTGCAAGAGCTGTGGAGTTCAGAGTGGTTTAAATTGACGGTTTTAATGCCCAGTGGAATAGACATGGACGTTACAGTAGCTAAACAAGATGTTTTTAATGCACCTTGGGAGAGTGGTGGAAGTCGTAGTGGAATAAAAAGACAATATCAATGCAGCTTGGAAGAGTGTTGGAGGTTCCAGCCGGAATAAAAAGACAATATCAATGCCCTGTGGAAGAGACATGGAAGTCACAGTAGCTTAACAAGCCGGTTTTAATGCCCCTTGGAAAGGTGGAGGAGGTCACAGTGGATTAAAAAGACAATATCAATGCCCCGTGGAAGACACGTGGAGGTCACAGTAGCTTAACAAGACAGTTTTAATGCCCCTTTGAAGAGTGGTGGAGGTCGCAGTGGAATAAAAAGACAATATCAATGCCAATTGAAAGAGTGGTGGAGGTTACAGTGAAATAAAAAGACAATATCAATGCCTCTTGAAAGAGCTATGGAGTTCAGAGTGGTTTAACCAGACGTTTTTAATGCCCCTTGGAAAATTGGTGGAGGTCGCAGTGGATTAAAAAAACAACATCAATCCCCCTTGGAAGAGTGGTGGAGGTGGCAGTGGAATAAAAAGACAGTATCAATGCCCCTTGGAAGAATGATGGAGGTCACAGTGGAATAAAAAGACAAAATCAATGCCCCTTGGAAGAGTGGTGGAGGTTACAGTGGAATAAAAAGACAATATAAATGCCCCTTGGAGGAGCTGTGGAGTTCAGATTGGTTTAAACAGACGGTTTTAATGCCCCTTGGAAGAGACGTGGAGGTCACAGTAGCTTAACAAGACTGTTTTAATGCCCCTTGGAAGAGTGGTGGAGGTCACAGTGGATTAAAAGGACAATATCAATGCCCCTTAGAAGAGAGGTAGAAGTCGCAGTGGAATAAAAAGACAATGTCAATGCCACTTGGAAGAGTGGTGGAGGTTACAGTGGAATAAATAGACAATATCAATGCCCCATGGAATAGACATGGACGTGACAGCGCTTAACAAGACGGCTTTAAGGCCCCTTGGAAGAGTGGTGGAGGTTGCAGTGGAACAAAAAGACAATATCAATGCCCCATGGAAGAGTTGTGGAGGTCACTGTAGCTTAACAAGATGGTCTTAATGCCCTGTGGAAGAGTGGTGGTGGTCGCAATGGAATAAATAGACAATGTCAGTGCCCCTTGGAAGAGTGATGTAGGTTAGAGTGGAATAAAAAGACAATACCAATGCTCCTTGGTAGAGCTGTGGAGTTCAGAGTTGTTTAAATTGACGGTTTTAATGCTCCCTTGGAAGAGACGTGGAGGTGACAGTGGATTAAAAAGACAATATAAAAGCCCCTTGGAAGAGTGGTGTAGGTCGCAGTTGATTAAAAAGACAATATCAATGCCCCTTGGAAGAGTGGTGGAGGTCGCAGTGGAATAAAAAGACAATATCAATGCCCCGTGGAAGAGACATGGAGGTCACAGTAGCTACACAAGACGGTTTTAATGCCCCGTGGAAGAGAGGTGGAGGAAGCAGTTGATTAAAAATACAATATCAATGCCCCTTGGAAGAGTGGTGGAGGTCGCAGTGGAATAAAAAGACAACATCAATGATGCTTGGAAGAATGGTGGAGGTTACAGTGGAATAAAAAGACAATATCAATGCCCCTTGGAAGAGCTGTGGAGTTCAGAGTGGTTTAACCAGACGGTTTTAAAGCCCCTTGGAAGAGATGTAGAGGTCACAGTAGCTTAACAAGACTGTTTTAATGCCTCTTGGAAGAGTGGTGGAGGTCGCAGTGGATTTAAAGGACAATATCAATGCCCCTTAGAAGAGAGGTGGAAGTCGCAGGGGAATAAAAAGACAATATCAATACCCCTTGGAAGAGTGGTGGAGGATACAGTGGAATAAAAAGACAATATCAATGCCCCGTGGAATAGACATGGACGTTACAGTAGCTAAACAAGATGTTTTTAATGCACCTTGGGAGAGTGGTGGAAGTCGTAGTGGAATAAAAAGAAAATATCAATTCCCCTTGAAAGAGTGCTGTAGGTTACAGTGGAATAAAAAGACAATATCAATGCCTCTTGCAAGAGCTGTGGAGTTCAGAGTGGTTTAAATTGACGGTTTTAATGCACCTTGGAAGAGACGTGGAGTTCACAATAGCTTAACAATATGGTCTTAATGCCCCTTGGAAGAGTGGTGGAGGTCGCAGTGGATTAAAAAGACAATATCAATGCCCCTTGAAAGAGTGGTCGAGGTTACAGTGGAATAAAAAGACAATATCAATGCCCCGTGAAAGAGACGTGGAGGTCACAATAGCTTAACAAGACGGTTTAATGCCCCTTGGAAGAGAGGTGGAAGTTGCAGTGGAATAAAAAGACAATATCAATACCCCTTGGTAGAGTGCTGGAGGTTACATTGGAATAAAAAGACAATATCAATGCCCCTTGCAAGAGCTGTGGAGTTGAGAGTGGTTTAAAATGACGGTTTTAATGCCCCGTGGAATTGACGTGGAGGTCAAAGTAGCTTATAAAGATGTTTTTAATGCCCATTGGAAAAGTGGTGGAGGTCGCAGTGGATTAAAAAGACAATATCAATGCCCCTTGGAAGAGTGGTGGAGGTGGCAGTGGAATAAAAAGACAATATCAATGCCCCTTGGAAGAGTGGTGGAGTTTAGAGTGGAATAAAAAGACAATATCAATGCCCTGTGAAAGAGATGTGGATGTCACAGTAGCTTAACAAGACGGTTTTAATGTCCCTTGGAAGGTGGTGAAAGTCACAGTGGAATAAAAAGACAATATCAATGCCCCTTGTAAGAGTGCTGGAGGTTACAGTGGAATAAAAAACAATATCAAAGCCCCTTCCAAGAGCTTTGGAGTTGAGAGTGGTTTAAATTGACGGTTTTAATGCCCCTTGGAAGACACGTGGAGGTCACAGCAGATTAACAAATCCGTTTTAATGCCCCTTGGAAGAGTGGTGGAGGTCGAAGTGGATTTAAAAGACAATGTCAATGCTCCTTGAAGGAGTGGTTGAAGTCTCAGTGGAATAAAAAGACAATATCAATGCACCTTGGAAGAGTGTTGGAGGTTCCAGTGGAGTAAAAAGACAATACCAATGCCATGTGGAAGAGACATGGAGGTCACAGTAGGTTAACAAGACGGTTTTAATGCCCCTTGGAAGAGTGTTGGAGGTCGCAGTGGAATAAAAAGACACTGTCAATGCCCCTTGGAAGAGTGGTGGAGGATACAGTGGAATAAAAAGACAATATCAATGCCCATTGGAAGAGCTGTGGAGTTCAGATTGGTTTAACCATCCGGTTTTAATGCCCCTGGGAAGAGTGGTGGAGGTTGCAGTGGATTAAAAAGACAATATCAATGCCCCGAGGAGAAGTGGTGGAGGTCGCAGTGGAATAAAAAGACAATATCAATGCCCCGTGGAAGAGACGTGGAGGTCATAGTAGCTTAACAAGATGGTTTTAATGCCCTTTGGAAGAGTGGTGGAGGTCGCAGTGGATTAAAAAGACAATATCAATGCCCTTTGGAAGAGTGGTGGAGGTCGCAGTGGAATAAAATTACAATATCAATGCCCCTTGGTAGAGTGGTGGAGGTTACAGTGGAATTTAAAGACAATATCAATGCCACGTGGAAGAGATGTGGAGTCACTGTAGCTTAGCAAGACAGTTTTCATGCCCCTTGGAAGAATGGTGGAGGTCGCAGTGGAATAAAAAGACAATGTCAATGCCCCTTGGAAGAGTGGTGGAGGTTAGAGTGGAATAAAAAGACAATACCAATGCCCCTTGGAAGAGCTTTGGAGTTCAGAGTGGTTTAAACAGATGGTTTTAATGCCCATTGGAAGTGACGTGGAGGTCACAGTAGCTTAAAAAGACGTTTTTAATGCCCCTTGGAAAATTGGTGGAGGTCGCAGTGGATTAAAAAAACAACATCAATCCCCCTTGGAAGAGTGGTGGAGGTGGCAGTGGAATAAAAAGACAATATCAATGCCCCTTGGAAGAATGATGGAGGTCACAGTGGAATAAAAAGACAATACCAATGCCCCTTGGAAAAGCTGCGGAGTTCAGAGTGGTTTAACCAGATGGTTTTATTGCCCCTTGGACTAGACGTGGAGGTCACAGTAGATTAACAAGACGGTTTTAATGCCCCTTGGAAAAGTGATGGAGGTCACAGTGGATTAAAAAGACAATATCAATGCCCCGTGGAAGACATGTGGAGGGCACAGTAGCTTAACAAGACAGTTTTAATTCCCCTTGGAAGAGTGGTGGAGGTCACAGTGGAATAAAAAGAAAATATCAATGCCCCTTGAAAGAGTGGTGGAGGTTACAGTGAAATAAAAGACAATATCAATGCCTCTTGAAAGAGCTATGGAGTTCAGAGTGGTTTAACCAGATGGTTTTAATGCCCCTTGGAAGAGTGGTGGAGGTCGCAGTGGAATAAAAAGACGATAGCAATGCCCTGTGGAAGAGACGTGGAGGTCACAGTAGCTTAAAAAGATGGTTTTAATGCCCCTTAGAACAGTGGTGGAGGTTACAGTGGAATAAAAGACAATATGAATGACCTTTGGAAGAGTGGCGGAGGTCGCAGTGGAATAAAAAGCAAATATCAATGCCCCGTGGAAGAGATGTGGAGGTCACTGTAGCTTAACAAGACAGTTTTAATGCCCCTAGGAAGAATGGTGGAGGTCACAGTGGAATAAAAAGACAATGTCAATGCCCCTTGGAAGAGTGGTGTGGGTTAGAGTGGAATAAAAAGACAATACCAATACCCCTTGGAAGAGCTGTGGAGTTCAGAGTGGTTTAACCAGATGGTTTTAATGCCGATCGGAAGTGACGTGGAGGTCACAGTAGCTTAAAAAAACGTTTTTAATGCCCCTTGGAAAAGTGGTGGAGGTCGCAGTGGATTAAAAAGACAATATCAATGCCCCTTGGAAGAGTGGTGGAGGTGGCAGCGGAATAAAAAGACAATATCAATGCCCCTTGGAAGAATGATGGTGGTCGCAGTGGAATAAAAAGACAATGTCAATGCCCCTTGGAAGTGTGGTGGAGGTTAGAGTGGAATAAAAAGACAATACCAATGCCCCTTGGAAGAGCTGTGGAGTTCAAAGTGGTTTAACCAGATGGTTTTATTGCCCCTTGAAAGAGACGTGGAGGTCACAGTAGATTAACAAGACGGTTTTAATGCCCCTTGGAAAAGTGGTGGAGGTCACAGTGAATTAAAAAGACAATATCAATGCCCCGTGGAAGACATGTGGAGGGCACAGTAGCTTAACAAGACAGTTTTAATTCCCCTTGGAAGAGTGGTGGAGGTCACAGTGGAATAAAAAGACAATATCAATACCCCTTGAAAGAGTGGTGGAGGTTACAGTGAAATAAAAGACAATATCAATGCCTCTTGAAAGAGCTATGGAGTTCAGAGTGGTTTAACCAGATGGTTTTAATGCCCCTTGGAAGAGTGGTGGAGGTCGCAGTGGAATAAAAAGACGATAGCAATGCCCTGTGGAAGAGACGTGGAGGTCACAGTAGCTTAAAAAGATGGTTTTAATGCCCCTTAGAACAGTGGTGGAGGTTACAGTGGAATAAAAGACAATATCAATGACCTTTGGAAGAGTGGCGGAGGTCGCAGTGGAATAAAAAGACAATATCAATGCCCTGTGGAAGAGATGTGGAGGTCACTGTAGCTTAACAAGACAGTTTTAATGCCCCTAGGAAGAATGGTGGAGGTCACAGTGGAATAAAAAGACAATGTCAATGCCCCTTGGAAGAGTGGTGTGGGTTAGAGTGGAATAAAAAGACAATACCAATACCCCTTGGAAGAGCTGTGGAGTTCAGAGTGGTTTAACCAGATGGTTTTAATGCCGATCGGAAGTGACGTGGAGGTCACAGTAGCTTAAAAAACCGTTTTTAATGCCCCTTGGAAAAGTGGTGGAGGTCGCAGTGGATTAAAAAGACAATATCAATGCCCCTTGGAAGAGTGGTGGACGTGGCAGCGGAATAAAAAGACAATATCAATGCCCCTTGGAAGAATGATGGTGGTCGCAGTGGAATAAAAAGACAATGTCAATGCCCCTTGGAAGTGTGGTGGAGGTTAGAGTGGAATAAAAAGACAATACCAATGCCCCTTGGAAGAGCTGTGGAGTTCAAAGTGGTTTAACCAGATGGTTTTATTGCCCCTTGAAAGAGACGTGGAGGTCACAGTAGATTAACAAGACGGTTTTAATACCCCTTGGAAAAGTGGTGGAGGTCACAGTGGATTAAAAAGACAATATCAATGCCCCGTGGAAGACACGTGGAGGTCACAGTAGCTTAACAAGACAGTTTTAACGCCCCTTGGAAGAATGGTGGAGGTCGCAGTGGAATAAAAAGACAATATCAATGCACGTTGAAAGAGTGGAGGAGGTTACAGTGAAATAATAAGACAATATCAATGCCTCTTGAAAGAGCTATGTAGTTCAGAGTGGTTTAACCAGATGGTTTTAATGCCCCTTGAAAGAGTGGTGGAGGTCGCAGTGCATTAAAAAGACAATATCAATACCCCTTGGAAGAATGGTGGAGGTTACAGTGGAATAAAAAGACAATATCAATGCCCTTGGAAGAGCTGTGGAGTTCAGAGTGGTTTAACCAGACGGTTTTAATGCCCCTTGGAAGAGATGTGGAGGTCACAGTAGCTTAACAAGACTTTTTTAATACCTATTGGAAGAGTGGTGGAGGTCGCAGTGGATTAAAAAGACAATATCAATGCCCCTTAGAAGAGAGGTGGAAGTCGCAGTGGAATAAAAAGACAATATCAATACCCCTTGGAAGAGTGGTGGAGGATACAGTGGAATAAAAAGACAATATGAATGCCCCGTGGAATAGACATGGACATTACAGTAGCTAAACAAGATGTTTTTAATGCACCTTGGGAGAGTGGTGGAAGTCATAGTGGAATAAAAAGACAATATCAATGCCCCTTGAAAGAGTGCTGTAGGTTACAGTGGAGTAAAAGGACAATATCAATGCCTCTTGCAAGAGCTGTGGAGTTCAGCGTGGTTTAAATTTACAGTTTTAATGCACCTTGGAAGAGACGTGGAGGTCACAGTAGCTTAACAATACGGTTTTAATGCCTCTTGGAAGAGTGGTGGAGGTCGCAGTGCATTAAAAAGACAATATCAATGCCACTTGGAAGAGTGGTGAAGGTCCCAGTGGAATAAAAAGACAATATCAATGCCCCGTGAAAGAGACGTGGAGGTCACAGTAGCTTAATAAGACGGTTTTAATGGCCCTTGGAAGAGAGGTGGAAGTGGCAGTGGAATAAAAAGACAATATCAATGCCCCTTGGAAGAGTGCTGGAGGATACATTGGAATAAAAAGACAATATCAATGCCCCTAGCAAGAGCTGTGGCGTTCAGAGTGGTTTAAATTGACTGTTTTAATGCCCCTTGGAAGGGACGTGGAGGTGACAGTAGCTTAACAAGACGGTTTTAATGCCCCTTGGAAGAGTGGTGGAGGTCGCAGTGGATTAAAAAGACAATATCAATGAAACTTGGAAGAGTGGTGGAGGTCGCAGTGAAATAAAAAGACAATATCAATGCCCCATGGAAAAGTGGTGGAGGTTACAGTGGAACTAAAAGACAATATTAATGCCTCTTGGAAGAGTGGTGGAGGTTACAGTGGAATAAAAAGACAATATCAATGCCCCATGGAAGAGACGTGGACATCACAGTAGCTTAACAAGACGGTTTTAATTCCCCTTGGCAGAGTGGTGAGGTCGCAGTGGAATAAAAAGACAATAACAATACACTGTGGAAGAGACGTGGAGGTCACAGTAGCTTAACAAGACGGTTTTAATGCCCCTAAGAACAGTGGTGGAGGTCGCAATGGAATAACCTCACTGGTACATGCTCTGCATATCTTCTCTGCTTGCTGTGTCTGCTGTAATCTAATGCTCTGCTTTGCTGATTCACCTCACTGGTCCATGCTCTGCATAACTTCTCTGCTTGCTGTGTCTGCTGCAATCTAATGCTCTGCTTTGCTGATTCACCTCACTGGTACATGCTCTGCATAACTTCTCTGCTTGCTGTGTCTGCTGTAATCTAATGCTCTGCTTTGCTGATTCACCTCACTGGTACATGCTCTGCATAACTTCTCTGCTTGCTGTGTCTGCTGTAATCTAATGCTCTGCTTTGCTGATTCACCTCACTGGTACTTGCTCTGCATAACTTCTCTGCTTTATCTGTCCCACTCCACTCAACACCCATATGTCTGGCCCTTCCCCACTATAGAACTTATCTGATTTTTAGAGGTGCTAAACTGCAGAGACTAGAGTCCTAGCTCTGTGTTTGATCACCCAGCCATCTGCTGGTGAGATTACCAGCTGCTAATTTAGCCATATGCTGCTCCCACAATGCCCTTCACCTGATAGTTTAATGTGCCCTATATATTTAGAAGCTCTGTAAGGAGTGCACTTGTGCTGGGGTGTGCACGCGTCTTCTTGTGCAAAGAGGCTTTGGAGATAAGTGGCAGTTATTTCAGAGGCAGTTAGTCAGGACAGGAGTCAAGTATCCAACACTTAGACCACTTACTCTCTTTTAACTATGTTTCTGTTAGCTCTCACTTTTTCCTCTATAGTCCTCCACTTTCTAGTAACCCCTCAAATCCCTACACCTAGTAAGAAGCTCTTCATCTCTCCCTCCATCCTCCCCATTCATCTCACCTCCTCCTCCAAATTATTCCTAAACATTCAATCCTGGATCTCCAAACACAGACAGCCACCTCATGCTCTCTCTTGCTCCCACCTGCTAACACTTTCTCTGCTCCTCCTCACTGCTGGAGATATCTCTACAAATCCTGGTCCTCCTCGCCATATCCCCACAGTTACTTCTTCCTCCTATCCACGTCCTTCCACAAACTGTCGCAACCCTTCTAACCTCATACCATCCAACCAATCCCCACTCCCTTAGTAGCTCTAACAGGAGCTCTATGGAAAGCTCTCTCTGTCTGCAACAAACTTTCATTCATCCACGATCTTTTCATTACAAACAAACTTTCCTTCCTCGCCATTACTGAAACCTGGCTCACCCCCTCTGACACAGACTCCCCAGCTACACTTTCATATGGCGGATTCCACCTTTCCCACACCCCCCGCCCCAACGGCAAACATGGCGGAGGCGTAGGTTTTCTCCTATCAGAACACTGCGCTTTCACCCAAATCCCACTGCCACCCTCCGTTACACTCCCCTCTTTTGAGGTGCACTGTGTGCGCATCTATTCCCCCTCCAACCTCCAACTGGCCGTCATTTACCGACCCCCAGGGCAAGCCACCACCTTCTTAGACCACTTCACCACCTGGCTGCTTCACTTCCTCTCCACTGACATCCCCACTATCATAATGGGTGACTTCAAAATCCCCATTAACACTTCCCACTCGTCTGTCTCTATGTTCCTATCTCTCACTTCCTCCTTCGGATTCACTCAATGGTCTTCCACACCCACCCACAAAGATGGCCACACACTGGACCTCATCTTCACCCGCCTCTGTTCCCTATCTAACCTCTCTAACTCACCTCTCCCTCTCTCTGATCACAGCCTACTTACATTCTCTTCTCTCTCCTCCCCGGGGCAACAATCCCCACTCCACAAACTTGCATACCCTCGCAGAAATCTCAAACACCTTGACTTACACTCACTCTCTGAATCCCTCCTCCCTCTTACAGACATAAATTCCTTACACGATGCAGATGTTGCTGCTGCTTCATATAACACCACAATGGCTGCAGCTCTAGACTCGATCGCCCCTCTCACACACACCACATCTCGCACATTCAACAGGCAACCTTGGCACACTAAACTTACTAAAGAACTGCGTCGGGTCTCCAGGGTTGCGGAGCAGAGATGGAAAAGGTCTCACTCCATCGAGCACTTCATCGCATTCAAGCAATCCCTCACTAATTTCAAGTCCGCACTCACTACAGCAAAACAAACCTACTTCTCATCTCTCATATCCTCCCTATCTCACAACCCTAAACAGATATTTAACACTTTCAAACTCTCTCCTTCGTCCCGCAGCACGTCCTCCCTCTTCTCTCATCTCAGCCGACGACTTTGCCTCATTCTTCAAACAGAAGATTGACACCATCAGACAAAACTTTTGCCTAAAGTCCACACAACCCCTCCTCATATCTATTCAACCTTCCTCCTCCAAACCCCACTTCTCCACCATTACAGAAGGTCAAGTCTCCTCTTTACTCTCCAAATCACACCTCACCACCTGCGAACTTGACCCAATCCCATCCCACCTCATCACTAACCTTACCACAGTCTTCATCCCAACCCTAACCCACCTCTTCAATCTGTCACTAACAACCGATGTCTTCCCCTCATGTTTCAAACATGCCGCAATCACACCCATCCTCAAAAAGCCCTCCCTTGACCCTTCCTCTCTGACTAGCTACCGCCCCATATCACTCCTCCCCTTAGCCTCAAAACTACTAGAACAACATGTTCACCTTGAACTGTCCTCCCACCTCTCCTCCTGCTCCCTCTTCGACCGTCTGAAATCTGGCTTCCGACCGCATCACTCGACTGAAACTGCCCTGACCAAAGTCGCCAACGACCTACTAAATGCCAGATCCACTCCATCCTCCTCCTTCTGGACCTGTCATCTGCCTTTGACACAGTGGACCATTCCCTCTTACTCCAGATTCTCTCATCTCTTGGCATCACGGACTTGGCTCTATCTTGGATCTTCTCATACTTTACAGACAGGACATTCAGAGTCTCCTACTCACCCACCACCTCCTCAACTCGACCCCTATCTGTCGGTGTCCCCCAAGGTTCAGTTCTAGGACCTCTGCTCTTCTCCATCTACACCTTTGGCCTGGGACAGCTCATAGAGTCTCACAGTTTTCAGTATCACCCCTATACTGACGACACACAGATCTACCTCTCTGGACCCGATATCTCCTCCCTACTAATCAAAATTTCACAATGTCTGTCCGCCATGTCATCATTCTTCTCTGACAGATTTCTAAAACTCAACATGGATAAAACAGAGTTCATCATCTTTCCACCCTTTCAATCACATCCCCCATCTGACCTAGCCATCAACGTCAATGGCTGTTCACTCTCCCCAGTCCCACAAGCTCGCTGCCTTGGAGTAACCCTGGACTCTGATCTCTCCTTCAAGCCACATATCCAAGCCCTTTCCACTTCCTGCCGACTCCAAATCAAAAACTTCTCCCGGATCCGTGCATTTCTCAGCAAAGACTCTGCAAAAACACTAGTGCATGCCCTCATCATATCCCGCCTCGACTACTGCAACCTCCTGCTCTGTGGCCTCCCTTACAACACTCTGGCGCCTCTCCAATCTATCCTAAGCTCTGCTGCTCGACTAATTCACCTGTCCCCCCACTATTCCTCGGCCTCTCCTCTCTGTCAATGTCTTCACTGGCTCCCCATTGCCCAGAGATTCCAGTTCAAAACTCTAACCATGGCATACAAAGCCATCCACAACCTGTCTCCCCTATACATCTGTGACCTAGTCTCCCGGTACTTACCTGCACGCAACCTCTGATCCTCACAAGAACTCCTTCTCTACTCCCCTCTTATCTCCTCCTCCCACAATCGTATACAAGATTTCTCCCGTGAATCCCCCCTACTCTGGAACTCTCTACCCCAACACAACAGCCTCTCGCCGACCGTGGAAACCTTCAAAAGAAACCTGAAGACCCTCCTTTTCCGACAAGCCTACAACATGCAGTAACCACCGCTGCACGACCAGCTCTACCCTCACCTAATGTATCCCCACCCATCCCTTCTAGAACGTGAGCCCTCGTGGGCAGGGTCCTCGCTCCTCCTGTACCAGTCGCTGACTCGTTTTGTTAAGATTATGTAAATGCTTTTGTAATGTATATCCCTATCATGTAAAGCGCCATGGAATAAATGGCGCTATAATAATAAATAATAATAATAAAAAGACAATATCAATTCCCATAGGAAAAGTGGTGGAGGTTACAGTGGAATAAAAAGACAATATCAATGCCCCTTTGATGAGCGGTGGAATTCAGAGTGGTTTAACAAGACGGTTTTAATGCCCATTGGAAGAGACGTGGAGGTCATAGTAGCTTAATAAGATGTTTTTAATGCCTCTTGGAAGAGTGGTGGAGGTCGCAGTGGTTTAAAAAGACAATATCACTGCCCCTTAGAAGAGTGGTGGAGGTTATATTGGAATAAAAAGACAATATCAATGCCCCGTGGAATAGACATGGAGGTTACAGCAGCTTAACAAGACAGTTTTAATGCCCCTTGGAAGAGTGGTGGAGGTCGCAGTTGATTAAAAAGACCATATAAATGCCCCTTAGAAGAGTAGTGGAGGTCGCAGTGGAATAAAAAAACAATATCAATGCCCCTTGGAAGAGTAGTGGAGGTCGCAGTGGAATAAAAAAACAATATCATTGCCCCTTGGAAGAGTGGTGGAGGTAACAGTGGATTAAAAGGACAATATCAATGCCCCTTGGAAGAGCAGTGGAGTTTAGAGCAGTAAAACCAGACGGTTTTAATGCCCATTGGAAGTGACGTGGAGGTCACAGTAGCTTAAAAAGACGTTTTTAATGCCCATTGGAAAAGTGGTGGAGGTCGTAGTGGATTAAAAAGACAATATCAATGCCCCTTGGAAGAGTGGTGGAGGTGGCAGTGGAATAAAAAGAGAATATCAATGCCCCTTGGAAGAGTGGTGGAGTTTACAGTGGAATAAAAAGACAATATAAATGCCCTGTTAAAGAGACGTGGATGTCACAGTAGCTTAACAAGACGGTTTTAATGTCCCTTGGAAGAGAGGTGAAAGTCGCAGTGGAATAAAAAGACAATATCAATGCCCCTTGGAAGAGTGCTGGAGGTTACATTGGAATAAAAAGACAATATCAATGCCCCTTGGAAGAGCTGTGGAGTTCAGAGTGGCTTATCCAGACGGTATTAATGCCGCTTGGAAGAGATGTGGAGGTCACAGTAGCTTAACAAGACTATTGTAATGCCTCTTGGAAGAGTGGTGGAGATCGCAGTGGATTAAAAAGACAATATCAATGCCCCTTAGAAGAGAGGTGGAAGTCGCAGTGGAATAAAAAGACAGTATCAATACCGCTTGGAAGAGTGGTGGAGTATACAGTGGAATAGGAAGACAATATCAATGCCCCGTGGAATAGACATGGACGTTACAGTAGCTAAACAAGATGCTTTTAATGCACCTTGGGAGAGTGGTGGAAGTCGTAGTGGAATAAAAAGACAATATCAATGACTCTTGCAAGAGCTGTGGATTTCATTGTGGCTTAAATTGACGGTTTTAATGCACCTTGGAATAGTGGTGGAGGTCGCAGTGGATTAAAAAGACAATATCAATGCCACTTGGAAGAGTGGTCAAGGTCCCAGTGGAATAAAAAGACATTATCAATGCCCCTTGGAAGAGTGGTGGAGGTTACAGTGGATTAAAAATACAATATCAATGCCCCATGAAAGAGATGTGGGGGTCACAGTAGCTTAACAAGACGGTTTTAATGCCCCTTGGAAGAGAGGTGTAAGTTGCAGTGGAATAAAAAGACAATATCAATGCCCCTTGGCAGAGTGCTGGAGGTTACATTGGAATAAAAAGATAATATCAATGCCCCTTGCAAGAGCTGTGGAGTTCAGAGTGGTTTAAATTGACGGTTTTAATGCCCCTTGGAAGAGACGTGAAGGTGACAGTAGCTTAACAAGACGGTTTTAATGCCCCTTGGAAGAGTGGTGGAGGTCGCAGTGGAATAAAAAGACAATATCAATGCCCCTTGAAAGAGTGGTGGAGGTTACAGTGAAATAAAAAGACAATATCAATGCCTCTTGAAAGAGCTATGGAGTTCAGAGTGGTTTAACCAGATGTTTCTAATGCCCCTTGGAAGAGTGGTGGAGGTCGCAGTGCATTAAAAAGACAATATCAATACCCCTTGGTAGAATGGAGGAGGTTACAGTGGAATAAAAAGACAATATCAATGCCCCTTTGAAGAGCTGTGGAGTTCCGAGTGGTTTATCCAGACGGTTTTAATGCCGCTTGGAAGAGATGTGGAGGTCACAGTAGCTTAACAAGACTGTTTTAATGCCTCTTGGAAGAGTGGTGGAGGTCGCAGTGGATTAAAAAGACGATATCAAAGCCCCTTAGAAGAGAGGTGGAAGTCGCAGTGGAATAAAAAGACAATATCAATACTCCTTGGAAGAGTGGTGGAGTATACAGTGGAATAAAAAGACAATATCAATGCCCCGTGGAATAGACATGGACGTTACAGTAGCTAAACAAGATGTTTTTAATGCACCTTGGGAGAGTGGTGAAAGTCGTAGTGGAATAAAAAGACAATATCAATGCCCCTTGAAAGAGTGCTGTAGGTTACAGTGGAATAAAAAGACAATATCAATGCCTCTTGCAAGAGCTGTGGAGTTCAGAGTGGTTTAAATTGACGGTTTTAATGCACCTTGTAAGAGACTTGGAGGTCACAGTAGCTTAACAAGACGGTTTTAATGCCCCTTGGAAGAGTGGTGGAGGTCACAGAGGATTAAAAAGACAATATCAATGCCACTTGGAAGAGTGGTGAAGGTCCCAGTGGAATAAAAAGACAATATCAATGCCCCTTGGAAGAGTGGTGGAGGTTACAGTGGATTAAACAGACAATATCAATGCCCCGAGAAAGAGACGTGGAGGTCACAGTAGCTTAACAAGACGGTTTTAATGCCCCTTGGAAGAGAGGTGTAAGTTGCAGTGGAATAAAAAGACAATATCAATGCCGCTTGGAAGAGTGCTGGAGGTTACATTGGAATAAAAAGACAATATCAATGCCCCTTGCAAGAGCTGTGGAGTTCAGAGTGGTTTAAATTAACGGTTTTAATGCCCCTTGGAAGGGACGTGAAGGTGACAGTAGCTTAACAAGACGGTTTTAATTCCCCTTGGAAGAGTGGTGGAGGTCGCAGTGGAATAAAAAGACAATATCAATGCCCCTTGAAAGAGTGGTGGAGGTTACAGTGAAATAAAAAGACAATATCAATGCCTCTTGAAAGAGCTATGGAGTTCAGAGTGGTTTAACCAGATGTTTCTAATGCCCCTTGGAAGAGTGGTGGAGGTCGCAGTGCATTAAAAAGACAATATCAATACCCCTTGGTAGAATGGAGGAGGTTACAGTAGAATAAAAAGACAATATCAATGCCCCTTTGAAGAGCTGTGGAGTTCCGCGTGGTTTATCCAGATGGTTTTAATGCAGCTTGGAAGAGATGTGGAGGTCACAGTAGCTTAACAAGACTGTTTTAATGCCTCTTGGAAGAGTGGTGGAGGTCGCAGTGGATTAAAAAGATAATATCAATACCTCTTAGAAGAGAGGTTGAAGTCGCAGTGGAATAAAAAGACAATATCAATACTCCTTGGAAGAGTGGTGGAGTATACAGTGGAATAAAAAGACAATATCAATGCCCCGTGGAATAGACATGGACGTTACAGTAGCTAAACAAGATGTTTTTAATGCACCTTGGGAGAGTGGTGAAAGTCGTAGTGGAATAAAAAGACAATATCAATGCCCCTTGAAAGAGTGCTGTAGGTTACAGTGGAATAAAAAGACAATATCAATGCCTCTTGCAAGAGCTGTGGAGTTCAGAGTGGTTTAAATTGACGGTTTTAATGCACCTTGTAAGAGACTTGGAGGTCACAGAAGCTTAACAAGACGGTTTTAATGCCCCTTGGAAGAGTGGTGGAGGTCACAGAGGATTAAAAACACAATATCAATGCCCCTTGGAAGAGTGGTGAAGGTCCTAGTGGAATAAAAAGACAATATCAATGCCCCTTGGAAGAGTGGTGGAGGTTACAGTGGAATAAAAAGACAATATCAATGCCCAGTGAAAGAGACGTGGAGGTCACAGTAGCTTAACAAGATGGTTTTAATGCCCCTTGGAAGAGAGGAGGAAGTTGCAGTGGAATAAAAAGACAATATCAATGCCCCTTCGTAGAATGGAGGAGTTTACAGTGGAATAAAAAGACAATATCAATGCCCCTTTGAAGAGCTGTAGAGTTCCGAGTGGTTTATCCAGACTGTTTTAATGCCGCTTGGAAGAGATGTGGAGGTCACAGTAGCTTAAGAAGACTGTTTTAATGCCTCTTGGAAGAGTGGTGGAGGTCGCAGTGGATTAAAAAGACAATATCAATGCCCCTTAGAAGAGAGGTTGAAGTTGCAGTGGAATAAAAAGACAATATCAATACTCCTTGGAAGAGTGGTGGAGTATACAGTGGAATAAAAAGACAATATCAATGCTCCGTGGAATAGACATGGACGTTACAGTAGCTAAACAAGATGTTTTTAATGCACCTTGGGAGAGTGGTGAAAGTCGTAGTGGAATAAAAAGACAATATCAATGCCCCTTGAAAGAGTGCTGTTGTTTACAGTGGAATAAAAAGACAATATCAATGCCTCATGCAAGAGCTGTGGAGTTCAGAGTGGTTTAAATTGACGGTTTTAATGCACCTTGTAAGAGACTTGGAGGTCACAGTAGCTTAACAAGACGGTTTTAATGCCCCTTGGAAGAGTGGTGGAGGTCACAGAGGATTAAAAAGACAATATCAATGCCACTTGGAAGAGTAGTGAAGGTCCCAGTGGAATAAAAAGACAATATCAATGCCCCTTGGAAGAGTGGTGGAGGTTACAGTGGAATAAAAAGACAATATCAATGCCCCGTAAAAGAGACATGGAGGTCACAGTAGCTTAACAAGATGGTTTTAATGCCCCTTGGAAGAGAGGTGGAAGTCGTAGTGGAATAAAAAGACAATATCAATGACCCTTGAAAGAGTGCTGTAGGTTACAGTGGAGTAAAAAGACAATATCAGTGACTCTTGCAAGAGCTGTGGAGTTCATTGTGGTTTAAATTGATGGTTTTAATGCACCTTGGAAGAGAAGTGGAGGTCACAGTAGCTTAAAAAGACGGTTTTAATGCCCAGTGGAATAGTGGTGGAGGTCGCAGTGGATTAAAAAGACAATATCAATGCCACTTGGAAGAGTGGTGGAGGTTACAGTGAAATAAAAAGACAATATCAATGCCTCTTGAAAGAGCTATGGAGTTCAGAGTGGTTTAACCAGATGGTTTTAATGCCCCTTGGAAGGGTGGTGGAGGTCGCAGTGGATTAAAAAGACAATATCAATGCCACTTGGAAGAATGGGGGAGGTTACAGTGGTATAAAAACACAATATCAATGCCCCTTGGAAGAGCTGTGGAGTTCAGAGTGGTTTATCCAGACGGTATTAATGCCGCTTGGAAGAGATGTGGAGGTCACAGTAGCTTAACAAGACTCTTTTAATGCCTCTTGGAAGAGTGGTGGAGGTCGCAGTGGTTTAAAAAGACAATATCAATGCCCCTTAGAAGAGAGGTGAAAGTCACAGTGGAATAAAAAGACAATATCAATACCCCTTGGAAGAGTGGTGGAGGATACAGTGGAATAGAAAGACAATATCAATGCCCCGTGGAATAGACATGGCCGTTACAGTAGCTAAACAAGTTGCTTTTAATGCACCTTGGGAGAGTGGTGGAAGTCGTAGTGGAATAAAAAGACAATATCAATGACCCTTGAAAGAGTGCTGTAGGTTACAGTGGAGTAAAAAGACAATATCAATGACTCTTGCAAGAGCTGTGGAGTTCATTGTGGTTTAAATTGACGGTTTTAATGCACCTTGGAAGAGAAGTGGAGGTCACAGTAGCTTAACAAGACGGTTTTAATGCCCCTTGGAATAGTGGTGGAGGTCGCAGTGGATTAAAAAGACAATATCAATGCCACTTGGAAGAGTGGTGGAAGTTACAGTGGATTAAAAAGACAATTTCAATGCCCCGTGAAAGAGACGTGAAGGTCACAGTAGCTTAACAAGACGGTTTTAATGCCCCTTGGAAGAGAGGTGTAAGTTGCAGTGGAATAAAAAGACAATATCAATGCCCCTTGGAAGAGTGCCGGAGGTTACATTGGAATAAGATGACAATATCAATGCCCCTTGCAAGAGCTGTGGAGTTCAGAGTGGTTTAAATTGACGGTTTTAATGCCCCTTGGAAGGGACGTGAAGGTGATAGTAGCTTAACAAGACGGTTTTAATGCCCCTTGGAAGAGTGGTGGAGGTCGCAGTGAAATAAAAAGACAATATCAATGCCCATTGAAAGAGTGGTGGAGGTTACAGTGAAATAAAAAGACATTATCAATGCCTCTTGAAAGAGCTATGTAGTTCAGAGTGGTTTAACCAGATGGTTCTAATGCCCCTTGGAAGAGTGGTGGAGGTCGCAGTGCATTAAAAAGACAATATCAATACCCCTTGGTAGAATGGAGGAGGTTACAGTGGAATAAAAAGACAATATCAATGCCCCTTTGAATAGCTGTGGAGTTCCGAATGGTTTATCCAGACGGTTTTAATGCCACTTGGAAGAGATGTGGAGGTCACAGTAGCTTAACAAGACTGTTTTAATGCCTCTTGGAAGAGTGGTGGAGGTCGCAGTGGATTAAAAAGACAATATCAATGCCCCTTAGAAGAGAGGTTGAAGTCGCAGTGGAATAAAGAGACAATATCAATACTCCTTGGAAGAGTGGTGGAGTATACAGTGGAATAAAAAGACAATATCAATGCCCCGTGGAATAGACATGGACGTTACAGTAGCTAAACAAGATGTTTTTAATGCACCTTGGGAGAGTGGTGAAAGTCGTAGTGGAATAAAAAGACAATATCAATGCCCCTTGAAAGAGTGCTGTAGGTTACAGTGGAATAGAAAGACAATATCAATGCCTCTTGTAAAAGCTGTGGAGTTCAGAGTGGTTTAAATTTATGGTTTTAATGCACCTTGGAAGAGAAGTGGAGGTCTCAGTAGCTTAACAATACGGTTTTAATGCCCCTTGGAAGAGTGTTGGAGGTCGCATTGGATTAAAAAGACAATATCAATGCCACTTGGAAGAGTGGTGAAGGTCCCAGTGGAATAAAAAGACAATATCAATGCCCCTTGGAAGAGTGGTGGAGGTTACAGTAGAATAAAAAGACAATATCAATGCCCCGTGAAAGAGACGTGGAGGTCACAGTAGCTTAACAAGATGGTTTTAATGCCGCTTGGAAGAGAGGTGGAAGTTGCAGTTGAATAAAAAGACAATATTAGTGCCCCTTGGAAGAGTGCTGGAGGTTACATTGGAATAAGAATACAATATCAATGCCCCTTGCAAGAGCTTTGGAGTTCAGAGTGGTTTAAATCGACGGTTTTAATGCCCCGTGGAATTGACGTGGAGGTCAAAGTTGCTTAACAACACGGTTTTAATGGCCCTTGGAAGAGTGGTGGAGGTCGCAGTTGATTAAAAAGACAATATAAATGCCCCTTAGAAGAGTGGTGGAGGTCGCAGTGGAATAAAAAGACAATATCAATGCCCCTTGGAAGAGTAGTGGAGGTCGCAGTGGAATAAAAAAACAATATCAATGCCCCTTGGAAGAGTGGTGGAGGGAACAGTGGATGAAAAAGACAATATCAATACCCCTTGGAAGAGCTGTGGAGTTCAGAGTAGTTAAACCAGACGGTTTTAATGCCCACTGGAAGTGACGTGGAGGTCACAGAAGCTTAAAAAGACATTTTTAATGCCCCTTGGAAAAGTGGTGGAGGTCGCAGTGGATTAAAAAGACAATATCAATGCCCCTTAGAAGAGAGGTGGAAGTTGCATTGGAATAAAAAGACAATATCAATAGCCCTTGGAAGAGTGGTGGAGGATACAGTGGAAAAAAAAGACAATATCATTGCCCCGTGGAATAGACATGGACGTTACAGTAGCTAAACAAGATGTTTTTAATGCACCTTGGGAGAGTGGTGGAAGTCGTAGTGGAATAAAAAGACAATATCAATGCCCCTTGAAAGAGTGCTGTAGGTTACAGTGGAGTAAAAAGACAATATCAATGCCTCTTGCAACAGCTGTGGAGTTCAGAGTGGTTGAAATTGACGGTTTTAATGCACCTTGGAAGAGACGTGGAGGTCACAGTAGCTTAACAAGACGTTTTTAATGCCCCTTGGAAGAGAGGTGGAGGTCGCAGTGGATTAAAAAGACAATATCATTGCCACTTGGAAGAGTGGTGAAGGTCCCAGTGGAATAAAAAGACATTATCAATGCCCCTTGGAACAGTCGTGGAGGTTACAGTTAAATAAAAAGACAATATCAATGCCCCGTGGAAGAGATGTGGAGGTCACAATACCTTAACAAGACGGTTTTAATCCCCTTGGAAGAGTGGTGGAGGTCGCAGTGGATTAAAAAGACAATATCAATGAGCCTTGGAAGAGTGCTGGAGGTCGCATTGGAATAAAAAGACATTATCAATGCCCCTTGGAAGAGTGGTGGAGGTCGCAGTGGAAAAAAAAGACATTATCAATGCCCCTTGGACGAGTGGTGGAGGTTACAGTGGAATAAAAAGACAATTTCAATGCCGCGTGGAAGAGACGTGGAGGTCACAGTAGTTTAACAAGACGGTTTTAATGCCTCTTGGAGGACTGGTGGAGGTCGCAGTGGAATAAAAAGACAATATAAATGCCCCTTGGATGAGTGGTGGAGGTTACAGTGGAATAAAAAGACAATAATAATGCCCTTTGGAAGATCTGTGGAGTTCAGAGTGGTATAACCAGATGGTTTTAACGCTTCTTGGAAGAGGCGTGGAGGTCACAGTACCTTCACAAGACGGTTTTAATGCACCTTGGAAGAGTGGTGGAGGTCACAGTGGAATAAAAAAACAATATCAATGCCCCTATGAAGAATGGTGGAGGTAACAGTGGAATAAAAAGACAATATCAATGACCCGTGGAAGAGATATGGAGGTCACTGTAGCTTAACAATATGGTTTTAATGCCCCTTGGAAGAGTGGTGGAGGTCGCACTGGAATAAAAAGACAATGTCAATGCCCCTTGGAAGTGTGGTGGAGGTTAGAGTGGAATAAAAAGACAATACAAATGCCTCTTGGAAGAGCTCTGGAGTTCAGAGTGGTTTAACCAGATGGTTTTAATGCCCCTTGGAAGAGAAGTCGACGTCACAGTAGCATAACAAGACGGTTTTAATGCCCCTTGGAAGAGTGGGGGAGTTCACAGTGGATTAAAAAAACAATATCAATGCCCCTTGGAAGAGTGGTGGAGGTCGCAGTGGAATAAAAAGACAATATCAATGCCTCGTGGAAGGGACGTGGAGCTAACAGTAGCTTAACAAGATGGTTTTAATGCCCCTTGAAAGAGAGGTGAATGTCACAATGAAACAAAAAGACAATATCAATTCCACTTGGAAGAGATGTGTAGGTCGCAGTGGAATTAAAAGACAATATCAATGCCTCGTGGAAGAGACTTGGAGGTCACAGTAGCTTAACAAGATGGTTTTAATGCCCCTTGGAAGAGAGGTGAAGGTCACAGTGGAATAAACAGACAATATCAATGCCCCTTGGAAGAGTGGTGGAGGTTACAGTGGAATAAAAAGACATTGTCAATAACCCTTGGAAGAGCTGTGGAGCTCAGAACGGTTTAGCCAGACGGTTTTATTGCCCTTTGGAAGAGACGTGGAGGTCACAGTAGCTAAACAAGACAGTTTTAATGCCCCTTGGCAGAGTGGTGGAGGTCGCAGTGGATTAAAAAAACATTATCGATGTCCCATGGAAGAGTGGTGGAGGTCGCAGTGAAATAAAAAGAAAATATTAATGCCCCTTTGAAGACTGGTGGAGGTTACAGTGGAAAAAAAAGACAATATCCATGATCCTTGGACGAGGGGTGAAGGTTGCAGTGGAATAAAAAGACAATATCAATGCCCCTTGGAAGAGTGCTGGAGGTTAAAGTGGAATAAAAAACAATATCAAAGCCCCTTGCAAGAGCTGTGGAGATGAGAGTGGTTTAAATTGACGGTTTTAATGCCCCTTGGAGGAGTGGTGGAGGTTGCAGTGGATTAAAAAGACAATATCAATGAGCCTTGCAAGAGTGGTGGAGGTAGCAGTGGAATAAAAAGATATTATCAATGCCCCTTGGAAGAATGGTAGAGGTCGCAGTGGAATAAAAATACAATATCAAGGCCCCTTGGACGAGAGGTGGAGTTTACAGTGGAATAAAAAGACAATTTCAATGCCCCGTGGAAGAGACGTGGAGGTCACAGTAGCTTAACAAGACAGTTTTAATGCCTCTAGGAGGACTGGCGGAGGTCGCAGTGGAATAAAAAGACAATATCAATGCCCCTTGGGAGAGCTGTAGAGTTCAGAGTGGTATAACCAGACGGTTTTAACGCTCCTTGGAAGAGACGTGGAGGTCACAGTAACTTAACAAGTCGGTTTTAATGCCTCTTGGAAGAGTGGTGGAGGTCGCAGTGGAATAAAAAAACAATATCAAGGCCCCTTGGACGAGAGGTGGAGTTTACAGTGGAATAAAAAGACAATTTCAATGCCCCGTGGAAGAGACGTGGAGGTCACAGTAGCTTAACAAGACAGTTTTAATGCCTCTAGGAGGACTGGCGGAGGTCGCAGTGGAATAAAAAGACAATATCAATGCCCCTTGGGAGAGCTGTAGAGTTCAGAGTGGTATAACCAGACGGTTTTAACGCTCCTTGGAAGAGACGTGGAGGTCACAGTAACTTAACAAGTCGGTTTTAATGCCTCTTGGAAGAGTGGTGGAGGTCGCAGTGGAATAAAAAAACAATATCAAGACCACTTGGAAGATTGGTGGAGGTTACAGTGGAATAAAAAGACAATATCCATGACCCGTGGAAGAGATGTGGAGGTCACTGTAGCTTAACAATATGGTTTTAATGCCCCTTGGAAGAGTGGTGAAGGTCGCAGTGAAATAAAAAGACAATGTCAATGCCCCTTGGAAGAGTGGTGGAGGTTAGAGTGGAATAAAAAGACAATATCAATGCCCCTTGGAAGAGCTGTGGAGTTCATAGTGGTTTAACCAGAAGGTTTTAAGGCACCGTGGAATTGGAAGAGAAGTCGACGTCACAGTAGCATAGCAAGACGGTTTTAATGCCGCTTGGTAGATTGGTGGTGGTCGCAGTGGATTAAAAAGACAATATCAATATCCCTTTGAAGAGTGGTGGAGGTCGCAGTGGAATAAAAAGACAATATCAATGCCCCGTGGAAGGGACAAGGAGGTCATAGTAGCTTAACAAGACGGTTTTAATGCCCCTTGGAAGAGTGGTGAAGGTTGCAGGGGATTAAAAAGAGAATACCAATGACCATTGGAAGAGTGGTGGAGGTCGCAGTGGAATACAAAGACAAAATCAATACCCCTTGGAAGAGTGGTGGAGGTTACAGTTGAATAAAAAGACAATATCAATGCCCCTTGGAAGAACTGTGGAGTTCAGAGTGTATTAACCAGACGGTTTTAATGCCCCTTGGAAGAGACATGGAGGTCACAGTAGCTTAACAAGACTGTTTTAATGCCCCATGGAAGAGTGGTGGAGGTCGCAGTGGATTAAAAAGACAATATCAATGCCCCTTAGAAGAGAGGTGGAAGTCGCAGTGGAATAAAAAGACAATGTCAATGCCACTTGGAAGAGTGGTGGAGGTTACAGTGGAATAAAAAGACAATATCAATGCCCCGTGGAATAGACATGGACGTGACAGTAGCTTAACAAGACGGCTTTAATGCCCCTTGGAAGAGAGGTGGAGGTCACAGTAGCTTAACAAGACGGTTTTAATGCCACATGGAAGAGTGGTGGAGGTTGCAGTGGATTAAAAAGACAATATCAATGCCCCGAGGAAGAGTGATGGAGGCCGCAGTGGAATAAAAAGACAATATCAATGCCCAGTGGAAGAGACGTGGAGGTCACAGTAGCTTAACAAGATGGTTTTAATGCCCCTTGTAAGAGTGGTGAAGGAAGCAGTGGATTAAAAAGACAATATCAATGCCCTTTGGAAGAGTGGTGGAGGTCGCAATGGAATAAAAATACAATATCAATGCCCCTTGGTAGAGTGGTGGAGGTTACAGTAGAATTTTAAGACAATATCAATGCCCCGTGGAAGAGATGTGGAGGTCACTTTAGCGTAACAAGAAAGTTTTAATGCCCCTTGGAAGAATGGTGGAGGTCGCAGTGGAATAAAAAGACAATGTCAATGCCCCTTGGAAGAGTGGTGGAGGTTAGAGTGGAATAAAAAGACAATACCAATGCCCCTTTGAAGAGCTGTGGAGTTCAGAGAGGTTTAACCAGACGGTTTTAATGCCCATTGGAAGTGACGTGGAGGTCACAGTAGCTTAAAAAGACATTTTTAATGCCCCTTGGCAAAGTGGTGGAGGTCGCAGTGGATTAAAAAGACAATCTCAATGCCCCTTGGAAGAGTGGTGGAGTTCAGAGTGGTTTAAGCAGACGGTTTTAATGCCCCTTGGAAGAGATGTGGAGGTCACAGTAGCTTAACAAGACTGTTTTAATGGCTCTCGGAAGAGTGGTGGATTTTGCAGTGGATTAAAAAGACAATATCAATGCACCATAGAAGAGAGGTGGAAGTCGCAGTGGAATAAAAAGACAAAATCAATACCCCTTGGAAGAGTGGTGGAGGATACAGTGGAATCAAAAGACAATATCAAAGCCCCGTGGAATAGACATGGACTTTGCAGTAGCTAAACAAGATGTTTTTAATGCACCTTGGGAGAGTGGTGGAAGTCTTAGTGGAATAAAAAGACAATATCAATGCCCCTTGAAAGAGTGCTGTAGGTTACAGTGGAGTAAAAAGACAATATCAATGCCTCTTGCAAGAGTTGTGGAGATCAGAGTGGTTTAAATTGACAGTTTTAATGCACCATGGAAGAGACGTGGAGGTCACAGTAGCTTAACAATACGGTTTTAATGCCCCTTGGAAGAGTGGTGGAGGTCGCAGTGGAATAAAAAGACAATATCAATGCCCCTTGGAAGAGTGCTGGAGGTTACATTGGAATAAAAAGACAATATCAATGCCCCTTGGAAGAGCTGTGGAGCTCAGAGCGGTTTAACCAGACGGTTTTAATGCCCCTTGAAAGAGACTTGGAGGTCACAGTAGCTTAACAAGACGGTTTTAATGAACCTTGGAAGAGTGGTGGAGGTCGCAATGGAATAAAAAGACAATATCAATGCCCCGTGGAAGGGACGTGGAGGTCACAGTAGCATAACAAGACGGTTTTAATGCCCATCGGAAGAGTGGTGGAGGTCACAGTGGATAAAAAAGACAATATCAAAGCCCCTTTTATGAGTGGTGGAGGTCGCATTGGAAAACTGAGACAATTTCAATGCCCCTTGGAAGAGTGGTGGAGGTTACAGTCGAATAAAAAGACAATATCAACGCCTATTGGAAGAGCTGTGGAGTACAGAGTCGTTTAACCAGATGGTTTAATGCCCCTTGGAAGAGTGGTGGAGGTTACAGTCGAATAAAAAGACAATATCAATGCCTCTTTGAAGAGCTGTGGAGTTCAGAGTGGTTTAACCAGATGATTTTAATGCCCCTTGGAAGAGACGAGGAGGTCACAGTAGCTTGTCAAAACTGTTTTAATGCCCCTTGGAAGAGTGGTGGAGGTCGCAGTGGAATAAAAAGACAATATCAATTCCACTTGGAAGAGATGTGGAGGTTGCAGTGGAATAAAAAGACAATATCAATGCCTCGTGGAAGAGACGTGGTCACAGTAGCTTAACAAGATGGTTTTAATGCCCCTTGGAAGAGAAGTGGAGGTCGAAGTGGAATAAAAAGACAATATCAATGCCCCTTGGAAAAGTGGTGGAGTTTACAATGGAATAAAAAGACAATATCAATGACCCTTGGAAGAGTGGTGGAGGTCACAGTGAAATAAAAAGGCAAAATTAATGCCCCTTGGAAGATTGGTGGAGGTCGCAGTAAAATAAAAAGACAATGTCAATGCCCCTTGGAAGAGTGGTGGAGGTTACAGTGGAATAAAAAGACAATATCAATGCCCCTTGGAAGAGCTGTGGAGTTCACAGTGGTTTAACCAGAAGGTTGTAAGGCACCGTGGAATAGACATGGAGGTCACAGTAGCTAACAAGACGATTTTAATGCTTCTTGGAAGAGAGTTGGAGGTCGCAGTGTATTAAAAAAACAAAATCAATGCCCCTTGGAAGAGTGGTGGAGGTTACAGTGGAATAAAAAGACAATATCAATGCCTCTTGCAAGAGTTGTGGAGTTCAGAGTGGTTTAAATTGACGGTTTTAATGCCCCTTGGAAGAGACGTGGAGGTCACAGTAGCTTAACAATATGGTTTTAATGCCCCTTGGAAGAGTGGTGGAGGTCGCTGTGGATTAAAAAGACATTATCAATGCCCCTTGGAAGAGTGGTGGAGGTCGCAGTGGAATAAAAAGAAAATATCAACGTCCCTTAGAAGAGTGGTGGAAGTTACAGAGGAAAAAAAAGACAATATCAATGTTCCTTGGAAGAGTGGTGGAGGTCGCAGTGGATTAAAAAGACAATATCAATGCCACTTGGAAGAGTGGTGGAAGTCGCAGTGGTTTAAAAAGACAATATCAATGAGCCTTGGAAGAGTGTGGGACGTCGCAGTGGAATAAAAAGACATTATCAATGCCCCTTGTTAGAGTGGTGGAGGTCGCAGTGGAATAAAAAGACAATATCAATGCCCCTTGGAAGAGTGGTGGAGGTCGCAGTGGAATAAAAAGACAATATCAATGCCCCGTGGAAGGGACGTGGAGGTCACAGTAGCTTCACAAGACGGTTTTAATGCACCTTGGAAGAGAGGTGGAGGTCGCAGTTGATTAAAATGACAATATCAATGCCCCATGGAAGAGTGGTGGAGGTAGCAATGGAATAAAAAGACAATATCAATGTCCTTGGAAGAGTGGTGGAGGTTGCAGAGGAATAAAAGACAATATCAATGCCCCGTGGAAGAGTTGTGGAGGTCACTGTAGCTTAACAAGATGGTCTTAATGCCGCTTGGAAGAGTGGTGGAGGTCGCAGTGGAATAAAAAGACAATATCAATGCCCCGTGGAAGGGACGTGGAGGTCACAGAAGCTTCACAAGACGGTTTAAATGCACCTTGGAATAGAGGTGGAGGTCGCAGTTGATTAAAAAGACAATATCAATGCCACTTGGAAGAGTGGTGGAGGTCGCAGTGGAATAAAAAGACAATATCAATGCCGCTTGGAAGAGTGGTGGATGTTACAGTCGAATAAAAAGACAATATCAATGCCTCTTGTAAGAGCTGTAGAGTTCAGAGTGGTTTAGCCGGACGGTTTTAATGCCCCTTGGAAGAGACGAGTAGATCACAGTAGCTTAACAAGACTGTTTTAATGCCCGTTGGTAAAGTGGTGGAGATCCTTGTGGATTTAAAAGACAATATCAATGCCCCTTGGAAGATTGGTGGAGGTTACAGTGGAATAATAAGACAATATCAATGCCCCTTGGAAGAGTGGTGGAGGTTACAGTGGAATAAAAAGACAATATCAATGCTCTGTGTAAGAAACTTGGAGGTCACAGTAGCTTAACAAGATGGTTTTAATGCCCCTTGGAAGAGTCGAGGATGTCACAGAGGAATAAAAAGACAATATCAATGCACTTGGAAGAGTACAGAAGGTTAAAATGGAATAAAAAGACATTGTCAATGCCCCTTGGAAGAGCTGTGGATCTCAGAGCAGTTTAACCATACGGTTTTAATGCCCCTTGGAAGAGACTTGGAGGTCACAGTAGCTTAACAGGACGGTTTTAATGCCCCTTGGAAGAGTGGTGGAGGTCGCAATGGAATAAAAAGACAATATCAATGCCCCGTGGAAGGGACGTGGAGGTCACAGTAGCATAACAAGACGGTTTTAATGCCCATTGGAAGAGTGGTGGAGGTCGCAGGGGATAAAAAAGACAATATCAAAGCCCCTTGGAAGAGTGGTGGAGGTCGCAGTGGAAAAGAGAGACAATATCAATGCCCCTTGGAAGAGTGGTTGAGGTTACAGTCGAATAAAAAGACAATATCAATGCCTCTTGGATGAGATGGAGTACAGAGTGGTTTAACCAGATGGTTTAATGGCCATTGGAAGAGACGTGGAGGTCACAATAGCTTATCAAGACTGTTTTAATGCCCTTGGAAGAGTGGTGGAGGTCGCAGTAGATTAAAAAGACAATATCAATGCCCTTTGGAAGAGTGCTGGAGGTCGCAGTGGAATAAAAAGACAATATCAATGCCGCTTGGAAGAGTGGTGGAGGTTGCAGAAGATTAAAAGACAATATCAATGCCCCGTGGAAGAGTTGTGGAGGTCACTGTAGCTTAACAAGATGGTCTTAATGCCACTTGGAAGAGTGGTGGAGGTCGCAGTGGAATAAAAAGACAATGTCAATACCCCTTGGAAGAGTGGTGGAGGTTAGAGTGGAATAAAGAGACAATACCAGTGCTCATTGGAAGAGCTGTGGAGTTCAGAGTGGTTTAAATTTAGGCTATTAATGCCCCTTGGAAGAGACGAGGAGGTCGCAGTTGATTAAAAAGACAATATCAATACCCCTTGGAAGAGTGGTGGAGGTCGCAGTGGAATAAAAAGACAATATCAATGCCCTTTGGAAGAGTGGTGGAGGTCGCAGTGGAATAAAAAGACAATATCAATGCCCCTTGGAAGAGTGGTGGAGGTTGCAGAGCAATAAAAGACAATATCAATGCCCCGTGGAAGAGTTGTGGAGGTCACTGTAGTTTAACAAGATGTTTTTAATGCCGCTTGGAAGACTGGTGGAGGTCGCAGTGGAATAAAAAGACAATATCAATGCCCCGTGGAAGGAACGTGGAGGTCACAGAAGCTTCACAAGACGGTTTTAATGCACCTTGGAAGAGAGGTGGAGGTTGCAGTTGATTAAAAAGACAATATCAATGCCCCTTGGAAGAGTGGTGGAGGTCGCAGTGGAATAAAAAGACAACATCAATGCCGCTTGGAAGACTGGAGGATGTTACAGTCGAATAAAAAGACAATATCAATGCCTCTTGTAAGAGCTGTAGAGTTCAGAGTGGTTTAACCAGACGGTTTTAATGCCCCTTGGAAGAGACGGGGTGGTCACAGTAGCTTAACAAGACTGTTTTAATGCCCGTTGGTAGAGTGGTGGAGATCGTTGTGGATTTAAAAGACAATATCAATGCCCCTTAGAAGAGTGGTGGAGGTCACAGTGGAATAAAAAGACAATATCAATGCCCCTTGGAAGATTGGTGGAGGTTACAGTGGAATAAAAAGACAATATCAATGCCCCTTGGAAGAGTGGTGGAGGTTACAGAGGAATAAAAAGATAATATCAATGCCCTGTGTAAGAAACTTGGAGGTCACAGTAGCTTAACAAGATGGTTTTAATGCCCCTTGGAAGAGTCGAGGATGTCACAGAGGAATAAAAAGACAATATCAATGCACTTGAAAGAGTGCAGAATGTTACAATGGAATAATAAGACATTGTCAATGCCCCTTGGAAGAGCTGTGGAGCTCAGAGCGGTTTAACCATACGGTTTTAATGCCCCTTGGAAGAGACTTGGAGGTCACAGAAGCTTAACAAGATGGTTTTAATGCCCCTTGGAAGAGTGGTGGAGGTCGCTATGGAATAAAAAGACAATATCAATGCCCCGTGGAAGGGACGTGGAGGTCACAGTAGCATAACAAGACGGTTTTAATGTCCATTGGAAGAGTGGTGGAGGTCGCAGGGGATAAAAAAGACAATATCCAAGCCCCTTGGAAGAGTGGTGGAGGTCGCAGTGGAAAACAGAGACAATATCAATGCCCCTTGGAAGAGTGGTTGAGGTTACAGTCGAATAAAAAGACAATATCAATGACTCTTGGAAGAGCTGTGGAGTACAGAATGGTTTAACCCGATGGTTTAATGGCCATTGGAAGAGACGTGGAGGTCACAGTAGCTTATCAAGACTGTTTTAATGCCCCTTGGAAGAGTGGTGGAGGTCGCAGTGGATTAAAAAGACAATATCAATGCCCCTTAAAAGAGTGGTGGAGGTCGCAGTGGAATAAAAAGACAATATCAATTCCCCTTGGAAGAGATGTGGAGGTCAAGGTGGAATAAAAATTCTATATCAATGCCTCGTGTAAGAGACTTGGAAGTCACAGCAGCTTAACAAGATGGATTTAATGCCCCTTGGAAGAAAGGTGGAGGTCGCAGTGGAATAAAAAGACAATATCAATGCCCCTTGGAAGAGTGGTGGAGGTTACAGTGGAATAAAAAGACAATATCAATGACCCTTGGAAGAGTGGAGGAGGTCGCAGTGGAATAAAAAGACAATATTAATGCCCATTGGAAGAGTGGTGGAGGTAGCAGTAAAATGAAAAGACAATATCAATGCCCCTTGGAAGAGTGGTGGAGGTTACAGTGGAAAAAAAGACAATATCAATGCCCCTTGTAAGAGCTGTGGAGTTCACAGTGGTTTAACCAGAAGGTTTTAAGGCACCGTGGAATAGACGTGGAGGTCACAGTAGCTAAACAAGACGTTTTTTTATGCTTCTTGGAAGAGTGGTGGAGGTCGCAGTGGAATAAAAATACAATATTAATGCCCCTTGGAAGAGTAGTGGAGATCGAAGTAAAATAAAAAGACAATATCAATGCCCCTTGGAAAAGTGGTGGAGGTTACAGTGGAAAAAAAAGACAATATCAATGCAACTTTGAAGAGCTGTGGAGTTCACAGTGGTTTAACCAGAAGGTTTTAAGGCACACTGGAATAGACGTGGAGGTCAAAGTAGCTAAACAAGACGGTTTTATTGCTTCTTGGAAGAGTGGTGGAGGTCGCAGTGGATTAAAAAGACAAAATCAATGCCCCTTGGAAGAGTGGTGGAGGTTACAGTGGAATAAAAAGACAATATCAATGCCTCTTGCAAGAGCTGTGGAGTTCAGAGTGGTTTAAATTGACGGTTTTATTGCCCCTTAGAAGAGTTTTTGGAGGTTACAGTGGAAAAAAAAGCCAATATCAATGCTCCATGGAAGAGGGGTGAAGGTCGCAGTGGATTAAAAAGACAATATCAATGTCCCTTGGAAGAGTGGTGGATTTCGCAGTGGATTAAAAAGACAATACAAATGCCCCTTGGAAGAATGGTGGAGGTCGCAGGGGAATAAAAAGACAATATCAATGCCCCGTGGAAGGGACATGGAGGTCACAGTAGCTTAACAAGACGGTTTTATTGCCCTTGGAAGAGCGGTGGAGGTCGCAGTGGATTAAAAAGACTATCAAATCCCCTTGGAAGAGTGGTGGAGCTCGCAGTGGAAAAAAAAGACAATATCAATGCCCCTTGGAAGAGTGGTGGAGGTTACAGTTGAATAAAAAGACAATATCAATGCCTCTTGGAAGAGCTGTGGCGTTCAGAGTGGTTTAAACATGCGGTTTTAATGCGCCTTGGAAGAGACGTGAAGGTCACAGAAGCTTATCAAGACTGTTTTAAAGCCCCTTGGAGGAGTGGTAGAGGTCGCAGTGGATTAAAAAGACAATATCAATGCCCCTTGGAAGAGTGGTGGAGGTTAGAGTGGAATAAAAAGACAATATCAATGCCCCTTGGAAGAGTGGTGGAGGTTACAGTGGAATAAAAAGACAATATCAATGTCCCTTGGAAGAATGGTGGAGGTTACAGTGGAATAAAAAGACAATATCAATGCCCCTTGGAAGAGTGGTGGAGGTTCCAATTAAATAAAAAGACAATATCAATGCCCCTTGGAAGAGACGTGGAGGTCACAGTGGAATAAAAAGACAATATTAATGCCCCTTGGAAGAGTGGTGGAGGTCACAGTAAAATAAAAAGACAATATCAATGCCCCTTGGAAGAGTGGTAGAAGTTAGAGTGGAAAAGACAATATCAATGCCCCTTGGAAGAGCTGTGGAGTTCACAGTGGTTTAACCAGAAAGTTTTAATGCACCGTGGAATAGACCTGGAGGTCACAGTACCTTAACAAGACGGTTTCAATGCTTCTTGGAAGAGTGATGGAGGTCGCAGTGGATTAAAAAGACAATATCAATGCCCCTTGGAAGAGTGGTGGAGGTTACAGTGGAATAAAAAGACAAAATCAATGACCTGTGTAAGAAACTTGGAGGTCACAGTAGCTTAACAAGACGGTTTTAATGCCTCTTGGAAGAGTCGTGGACTTCGCAGAGGAATAAAAAGACAATATCAAAGCACTTGGAAGAGTGCAGAAGTTTACAATGGAATAAAAAGACATTGTCAATGCCCCTTGGAAGAGCTGTGGAGCTCAGAGCGGTTTAACCAGATGATTTTAATGTCCCTTGGAAGAGACTTGGAGGTCACAGTAGCTTAACAATACGGTTTAATGCCCCTTGGAAGAGTGGTGGAGGTCACAGTTGAATAAAAATACAATTTCAATGCCCCTTGAAAGAGTGGTGGAATTTACAGTGAAATAAAAAGACAATATCAATGCCCCTTGGAAGAGCTCTGGAGTACAGAGTGGTTAACCAAACGATTTTAGTGCCCCTTGGAAGAGACGTGGAGGTCACAGTAGCTTAACAAGATGGTTTTAATACCCCTTGGAAGAGTGGTGGAGGTCGCAGTGGATTAAAAAGGCAATAACAATGAACCTTGGAAGAGTGGTGGATGTTGCAGTGGAATAAAAAGACAATATCAATGCCCCTTGGAAGAGTGGTGGAGGTTACAATGGAATAAAAAGACAATATTAATGCCTCTTGGAAGAGAGGTGGAGGTTACAGTGGAATAAAAAGACAGTATCAATGCCCCGTGGAAGAGACGTGGAGGTCACAGTAGCTTAACAAGACGGTTTTAATGCCCCTTGGCAGAGTGGTGGAGGTCGCAGTGGAATAAAAAGACAATAACAATGTCCTGTGGAAGAGACGTGGAGGTCACAGTATCTTAACAAGACGGTTTTAATGCCCCTTAGAACAGTGGTGGAGGTCGCAGTGGAATGAAAGACAATATCAGTGCCCTTTGGATGAGTGGCGGAGGTCGCAGTGGAATAAAAAGACAATATCAATGCCCCTTGGAAGAGTGGTGGAGGTTACAGTGGAATAAAAAGACAATATCAATGAACCTTGGAAGAGTGGTGGAGGTCGCAGTGGAATAAAAATACAATATTAATGCCCCTTGGAAGAGTAGTGGAGATCGAAGTAAAATAAAAAGACAATATCAATGCCCCTTGGAAAAGTGGTGGAGGTTACAGTGGAAAAAAAAGACAATATCAATGCAACTTTGAAGAGCTGTGGAGTTCACAGTGGTTTAACCAGAAGGTTTTAAGGCACACTGGAATAGACGTGGAGGTCAAAGTAGCTAAACAAGACGGTTTTATTGCTTCTTGGAAGAGTGGTGGAGGTCGCAGTGGATTAAAAAGACAAAATCAATGCCCCTTGGAAGAGTGGTAGAGGTTACAGTGGAATAAAAAGACAATATCAATGCCTCTTGCAAGAGCTGTGGAGTTCAGAGTGGTTTAAATTGACGGTTTTATTGCCCCTTAGAAGAGTTTTTGGAGGTTACAGTGGAAAAAAAAGCCAATATCAATGCTCCATGGAAGAGGGGTGAAGGTCGCAGTGGATTAAAAAGACAATATCAATGTCCCTTGGAAGAGTGGTGGATTTCGCAGTGGATTAAAAAGACAATACAAATGCCCCTTGGAAGAATGGTGGAGGTCACAGGGGAATAAAAAGACAATATCAATGCCCCGTGGAAGGGACATGGAGGTCACAGTAGCTTAACAAGACGGTTTTATTGCCCCTTGGAAGAGCGGTGGAGGTCGCAGTGGATTAAAAAGACTATCAAATCCCCTTGGAAGAGTGGTGGAGCTCGCAGTGGAAAAAAAAGACAATATCAATGCCCCTTGGAAGAGTGGTGGAGGTTACAGTTGAATAAAAAGACAATATCAATGCCTCTTGGAAGAGCTGTGGCGTTCAGAGTGGTTTAAACATGCGGTTTTAATGCGCCTTGGAAGAGACGTGAAGGTCACAGAAGCTTATCAAGACTGTTTTAAAGCCCCTTGGAGGAGTGGTAGAGGTCGCAGTGGATTAAAAAGACAATATCAATGCCCCTTGGAAGAGTGGTGGAGGTTAGAGTGGAATAAAAAGACAATATCAATGCCCATTGGAAGAGTGGTGGAGGTTACAGTGGAATAAAAAGACAATATCAATGTCCCTTGGAAGAATGGTGGAGGTTACAGTCGAATAAAAAGACAATATCAATGCCCCTTGGAAGAGTGGTGGAGGTTCCAATTAAATAAAAAGACAATATCAATGCCCCTTGGAAGAGACGTGGAGGTCACAGTGGAATAAAAAGACAATATTAATGCCCCTTGGAAGAGTGGTGGAGGTCACAGTAAAATAAAAAGACAATATCAATGCCCCTTGGAAGAGTGGTGGAAGTTAGAGTGGAAAAGACAATATCAATGCCCCTTGGAAGAGCTGTGGAGTTCACAGTGGTTTAACCAGAAAGTTTTAATGCACCGTGGAATAGACGTGGAGGTCACAGTACCTTAACAAGACGGTTTCAATGCTTCTTGGAAGAGTGATGGAGGTCGCAGTGGATTAAAAAGACAATGTCAATGCCCCTTGGAAGAGTGGTGGAGGTTACAGTGGAATAAAAAGACAAAATCAATGACCTGTGTAAGAAACTTGGAGGTCACAGTAGCTTAACAAGACAGTTTTAATGCCTCTTGGAAGAGTCGTGGACTTCGCAGAGGAATAAAAAGACAATATCAAAGCACTTGGAAGAGTGCAGAAGTTTACAATGGAATAAAAAGACATTGTCAATGCCCCTTGGTAGAGCTGTGGAGCTCAGAGCGGTTTAACCAGATGATTTTAATGCCCCTTGGAAGAGACTTGGAGGTCACAGTAGCTTAACAATACGGTTTAATGCCCCTTGGAAGAGTGGTGGAGGTCACAGTTGAATAAAAATAAAATTTCAATGCCCCTTGAAAGAGTGGTGGAATTTACAGTGAAATAAAAAGACAATATCAATGCCCCTTGGAAGAGCTCTGGAGTACAGAGTGGTTAACCAAACGATTTTAGTGCCCCTTGGAAGAGACGTGGAGGTCACAGTAGCTTAACAAGATGGTTTTAATACCCCTTGGAAGAGTGGTGGAGGTCGCAGTGGATTAAAAAGGCAATAACAATGAACCTGGGAAGAGTGGTGGAGGTTGCAGTGGAATAAAAAGACAATATCAATGCCCCTTGGAAGAGTGGTGGAGGTTACAATGGAATAAAAAGACTATATTAATGCCTCTTGGAAGAGAGGTGGAGGTTACAGTGGAATAAAAAGACAGTATCAATGCCCCGTGGAAGAGACGTGGAGGTCACAGTAGCTTAACAAGACGGTTTTAATGCCCCTTGGCAGAGTGGTGGAGGTCGCAGTGGAATAAAAAGACAATAACAATGTCCTGTGGAAGAGACGTGGAGGTCACAGTATCTTAACAAGACGGTTTTAATGCCCCTTAGAACAGTGGTGGAGGTCGCAGTGGAATGAAAGACAATATCAGTGCCCTTTGGATGAGTGGCGGAGGTCGCAGTGGAATAAAAAGACAATATCAATGCCCCTTGGAAGAGTGGTGGAGGTCGCAGTGGAATAACCTCACTGGTACATGCTCTGCATAACTTCTCTGCTTGCTGAGTCTGCTGTAATCTAATGCTTTGCTTTGCTGATTCCCCTCACTGGTACATGCTCTGCATAACTTCTCTGCTTGCTGTGTCTGCTGTAATCTAATGCTCTGCTTTGCTGATTCACCTCACTGGTACATGCTCTGCATAACTTCTCTGCTTGCTGTGTTTGCTGTAATCTAATGCTGGCTTTGCTGATTCACCTCACTGGTACATGCTCTGCATAACTTCTCTGCTTGCTGTGTTTGCTGTAATCTAATGCTCTGCTTTGCTGATTCACCTCACTGGTACATGCTCTGCATAACTTCTCTGCTTGCTGTGTCTGCTGTAATCTAATGCTCTGCTTTGCTGATTCACCTCACTGGTACATGCTCTGCATAACTTCTCTGCTTTATCTGTCCCACTCCATTCAATACCCACATATGTCTGTCCCTTCCCCACTATAGATCTTATCTGATTTTTAGAGGTGCTAAACTGCAGAGACTAGAGTCCTAGCTCTGTGTTTGATCACCCAGCCATCTCCTGATGAAACGACCTGCTGCTAATTTAGCCATATGCAGCTCCCACAATGCCCTTCACCTGATAGTTTAATGTGCCCTATATATTTAGAAGCTCTGTAAGGGGTGCATGCGTCTTCTTGTGCTAAGTGGCTTCGGAAATAAGTGGCAGTTATTTCAGAGGCAGTTAGTCAGGGCAGGAGTCAGGTAACCAACACTTTGACCACTTACTCTCTTTTAACTATGTTTCTGTTAGCTCTCACTTTTTCCTCTATAGTCCTCCACTTTCTAGTAACCCCTCAAATCCCTGCACCTAGTAAGAAACTCTTCATTTCTCCCTCCATCCTCCCCATTCATCTCACCTCCTCCTCCAAATTATTCCTAAACATTCAATCCTGGATCTCCAAACACAGACAGCCACCTCATGCTCTCTCTTGCTCCCACCTGCTAACACTTTCTCTGCTCCTCCTCACTGCTGGATATATCTCTCCAAATCCTGGTCCTCCTCGCCATATCCCCACAGTTACTTCTTTCTCCTATCCACGACCTTCCACAAACTGTCACAACCCTACTAACCTCATACCCATCCAACCAATCCCCACTCCCTTAGTTGCTCTAACAGGAGCTCTATGGAACGCTCGCTCTGTCTGCAACAAACTTTCCTTCATCCACGATCTTTTCATTACAAACAAACTTTCCTTCCTCGCCATAACTAAAACCTGGCTCACCCCCTCTGACACAGCCTCCCCAACTGCACTTTCATATGGCGGATTCCACCTTTTCCACATCCCCCGCCCCAACGGCAAACATGGCGGAGGCGTAGGTTTTCTCCTATCAGAACACTGCTCTTTCACCCAAATCCCAATGCCACCCTCCGTTACACTCCCCTCTTTTGAGGTGCACTGTGTGCGCATCTATTCCCCCTCCAACCTCCAACTGGCCGTCGTTTACCGACCCCCAGGGCAAGCCACCACCTTCTTAGACCACTTCACCACCTGGCTGCTTCACGTCCTCTCCACTGACATCCCCACTATCATAATGGGTGACTTCAACATCCCCATTAACACTTCCCACTCGTCTGTCTCTAAGTTCCTATCTCTCACTTCCTCCTTCGGACTCACTCAATGGTCTTCCACATCCACCCACAAAGATGGCCACACACTGGACCTCGTCTTCACCCGCCTCTGTTCCCTATCTAACCTCTCTAACTCACTTCTCCCTCTCTCTGATCACAGCCTACTTACATTCTCTTCTCTCTCCTCCCCGGGGCAACAATCCCCACTCCACAAACTTGCATACCCTCACAGAAATCTCAAACACCTTGACTTACACTCACTCTCTGAATCCCTCCTCCCTCTTACAGACATAAATTCCTTACACGATGCAGACGTTGCTGCTGCTTCATATAACACCACAATAGGTGCAGCTCTAGTCTCAATCGCCCCTCTCACACACACCACATCTCGCACATTCAACAGGCAACCGTGGCACACTAAAGTTACTAAAGAACTGCGCGAGGCCTCCAGGGTTGCGGATCGGAGATGGAAAAGGTCTCACTCCATCGAGCACTTCATCGCATTCAAGCAATCCCTCACTAATTTCAAGTTCGCACTCGCTACAGCAAAACAAACCTACTTCTCATCTCTCATATCCTCCCTATCTCACAACCCTAAACAGCTATTTAACACTTTCAACTCTCTCCTTCGTCCCCCAGCACCTCCTCCCTCTTCTCTCATCTCAGCCGACGACTTTGCCTCATTCTTCAAACAGAAGATTGACACCATCAGACAAAACTTTTGCCTAAAGTCCACACAACCCCTCCTCATATCTATTCAACCCTCCTCCTCCAAACCCCACTTCTCCACCATTACAGAAGGTCAAGTCTCCTCTTTACTCTCCAAATCACACCTCACCACCTGCGAACTTGACCCAATCCCATCCCACCTCATCTCTAACCTTACCACAGTCTTCATCCCAACCCTAACCCACCTCTTCAATCTGTCACTAACAACCGGTGTCTTCCCCGCATGTTTCAAACATGCCGCAATCACACCCATCCTCAAAAAGCCTTCCCTTGACCTTTCCTCTCTGACTAGCTATCGCCCCATATCACTCCTCCCATTTGCCTCAAAACTACTAGAACAACATGTCCACCTTGAACTGTCCTCCCACCTCTCCTCCTGCTCCCTTTTCGACCGCCTGAAATCTGGCTTCCGACCGCATCACTCGACTGAAACTGCCCTGACCAAAGTCACCAACGACCTACTAAATGCCAAATCTAAGCGACACTATTCCATCCTCCTCCTTCTGGACCTGTCATCTGCCTTTGACACAGTGGACCATTCCCTCTTACTCCAGATTCTCTCATCACTTGGCATCACGGACTTGGCACGATCTTGGATCTCCTCATACTTAACAGACAGGACATTCAGCATCTCCCACTCACGCACCACCTCCTCATCTCGCCCCCTATCTGTCGGTGTCCCCCAAGGTTCAGTTCTAGGACCTCTGCTCTTCTCCATCTACACCTTTGGCCTGGGACAGCTCATAGAGTCTCACGGTTTTCAGTATCAACTCTATGCTGACGACACACAGATCTACCTCTCTGGACCCGATATCTCCTCCCTACTAACCAAAATCCCACAATGTCTGTCCGCCATGTCATCCTTCTTCTCTGACAGATTTCTAAAACTCAACATGGATAAAACAGAGTTCATCATCTTTCCACCCTCTCATTCACATCCCCTATCTGACCTAGCCATCAACGACAATGGCTGTTCACTCTGCCCAGTCCCACAAGCTCGCTGCCTCGGAGTAACCCTGGAGTCTGATCTCTCCTTCAAGCCACATATCCAAGCCCTTTCCACTTCCTGCTGACTCCAACGCAAAAACATATCCCGGATCCGTCCATTCCTCAGCAAAGACTCTGCAAAAACACTAGTGCATGCCCTCATCATATCCCGCCTCGACTACTGCAACCTCCTGCTCCGTGGCCTCCCTTACAACACTCTTGCGCCTCTCCAATCTATCCTAAACCCTGCTGCTCGACTAATTCACCAGTCCCCCCGCTATTCCCCGGCCTCTCCTCTCTGTTAATCTCTTCACTGCCTCCCCATTGCCCAGAGAATCCAGTTCAAAACTCTAACCATGGCATACAAAGCCATCCACAACCTGTCTCCCCCATACATCTGTGACCTAGTCTCCCGGTACATACCTGCACGCAACCTCCGATCCTCACAAGATCTCCTTCTCTACTCCCTTCTTATCTCCTCCTCTCACAATCGTATACAAGATTTCTCCCGTGCATCCCCCTTACTCTGGAACTCTCTACCCCAACACATCAGACTCTCGCCGACCGTGGAAACCTTCAAAAGAAACCTGAAGACCCACCTCTTCCGACAAGCCTACAACCTGCAGTAACCACCGCTGCACGATCAGCTCTACCCTCACCTAATGTATCCTCACCCATCCCTTCTAGAATGTGAGCATTCGCGGGCAGGGTCCTCGCTCCTCCTGTACCAGTCGATGACTCGTTTTGTTAAGATTATGTAAATGCTTTTGTTATGTATATCCCTATCACATGTAAAGCGCCATGGAATAAATGGCGCTATAATAATAAATAATAATAATAATAATAATAATAATAAAAAGACAATATCAATTCCCATAGGAAAAGTGGTGGAGGTTACAGTGTAATAAAAATACAATATCAATGCCCCTTTGATGAGCTGTGGAATTCAGAGTGGTTTAACCAGATGGTTTTAATGCCCCTTGGAAGAGACGTGGAAGTCATAGTATCTTAATAAGATGTTTTTAATGCCTCTTGGAAGAGTGGTGGAGGTCGCAGTGGAATAAAAAGACAATATCAATGCCCCTTGGAAGAGTGCTGGAGATTACAATGAAATAAAAAGACAATATCAATGCATCTTGCAAGAGCTGTGGAGTTCAGAGTGATTTAAATTGACGGCTTTAATGCCCCTTGGAAGAGAAGTGGAGGTCACAGTAGCTTAATAAGACGGTATTAATGCCACATGGAAAAGTGGTGGAGGTCGCAGTGGATTAAAAAGACAATATCAATGCCCCGAGGAAGAGTGGTGGAGGTCGCAGTGGAATAAAAAGACAATATCAATACCCCTTGGAAGAGTAGTGGAGGTTACAGTGGAAAAAAAAGATAATATCAATGCCCCGTGGAAGAGACGTGAAGGTCATAGTAGCTTAACAAGACGGTTTTAATGCCCCTTGGAAGAGTGGTGGAGGTCGCAGTTGATTAAAAAGACAATATAAATGCCCCTTAGAAGAGTGGTGGAGGTTGCAGTGGAATGAAAAGACAATATCAATGCCCCTTGGAAGAGTAGTGGAGGTCGCAGTGGAATAAAAAAACTATTTCAATGCCCCTTTGAAGAGTGGTGGAGGTAACAGGGGATTAAAAAGACAATATCAATGCCCCTTGGAAGAGCAGTGGAGTTTAAAGTAGTTAAACCAGATGGTTTTAATGACCATTGGAAGTGACGTGGAGGTCACAGTAGCTTAAAACTATGTTTTTAATGCCCCTTGGAAAAGTGTTGGAGGTCGCAGTGGATTAAAAAGACAATATCAATGCCCCTTGGAAGAGTGCTGGAGGTGGCAGTGGAATAAAAAGACAATATCAATGCCCATTGGAAGAGCGGTGGAGTTCAGAGTGGTTTAACCAGACGGTTTTAATGCCCCTTGGAAGAGACGTGGAGGTCATAGTAGCTTAACAAGACTGTTTTAATGCCCCTTGGAAGAGTGGTGGAGGTCGCAGTGGTTTAAAAAGACAATATCAATGCCCCTTAGAAGAGAGATGGAAGTCGCGTTGGAATAAAAAGACAATATCAATGCCCCGTGGAATAGACATGGACGTGAGAGTAGCTTAAAAAGAAGCCTTGAATGCCCCTTGGAAGAGTGGTGGAGGTCGCAGTGGTTTAAAAAGACAATATCAATGCCCATTAGAGGAGTGGTAGAGGTCGCAGTGGAATAAAAAGACAAAATCAATGCCCCTTGGAAGAGTGGTGGAGGATACAGTGGAATAAAATGACAATATCAATGCCCCATGGAAGAGTTGTGGAGGTCACTGAAGCTTAACAAGATGGTCTTAATGCCCCTTGGAAGAGTGATGGAGGTCGCAGTGGAATAAATAGACAATGGCAATGCCCCTTGGTTGAGTGGTGGAGGTTAGAGTGGAATAAAAAGACAATACCAGTGCTCCTTGGCAGAGCTGTGGAGTTCAGAGTGGTTTAACTTGACGGTTTTAATGCCCCTTGGAAGAGACGTGGAGGTTACAGTGGATTAAAAAGACAATATCAATGCCCCTTGGAAGAGTGGTGGAGGTCGCAGTGGAATAAAAAGACAATATCAATGCCCCGTGGAAGGGACGTGGAAGTCACAGTGGCTTCACAAGACGGTTTTAATGCCCCTTGGAAAAGTGTTGGAGGTCGCAGTGGATTAAAAAGACAATACCAATGCCCCTTGGAAGAGTGGTGGAGGTGGCAGTGGAATAAAAAGACAATATCAATGCCCATTGGAAAAGCGGTGGAGTTCAGAGTGGTTTAACCAGACGGTTTTAATGCCCCTTGTAAGAGACGTGGAGGTCATAGTAGCTTAACAAGACTGTTTTAATGCCCCTTGGAAGAGTGGTGGAGGTCGCAGTGGTTTAAAAAGACAATATCAATGCCCCTTAGAAGAGAGATGGAAGTCGCATTGGAATAAAAAGACAATATCAATGCCCCGTGGAATAGACATGGACGTGAGAGTAGCTTAACAAGACGGCTTGAATGCCCCTTGGAAGAGTGGTGGAGGTCGCAGTGGTTTAAAAAGACAATATCAATGCCCATTAGAAGAGTGGTAGAGGTCGCAGTGGAATAAAAAGACAAAATCAATGCCCCTTGGAAGAGTGGAGGAGGTTACAGTGGAATAAAAAGACAATATCAATGCCCCATGGAAGAGTTGTGGAGGTCACTGAAGCTTAACAAGATGGTCTTAATGCCCCTTGGAAGAGTGATGGAGGTCGCAGTGGAATAAATAGACAATGGCAATGCCCCTTGGTTGAGTGGTGGAGGTTCGAGTGGAATAAAAAGACAATAGCAGTGCTCCTTGGCAGAGCTGTGGAGTTCAGAGTGCTTTAAATTGACGGTTTTAATGCCCCTTGGAAGAGACGTGGAGGTTACAGTGGATTAAAAAGACAATATCAATGCCCCTTGGAAGAGTGGTGGAGGTCGCAGTGGAATAAAAAGACAATATCAGTGCCGCGTGAAAGGGACGTGGAGGTCACAGTGGCTTCACAAGACGGTTTTAATGCCCCTTGGAAGAGAGGTGGAAGTTGCAGTTGATTAAAAAGAAAATATCAGTGCCCCTTGGAAGAGTGGTGGAGGTCGCAGTGGAATAAAAAGACAATATCAATGCCGCTTGAAAGAGTGGTGGATGTTACAGTCGAATAAAAAAAGACAATATCAATGCCTCTTGTAAGAGCTGTGGAGTTCAGAGTGTTTAACCAGACTGTTTTAATGCCCCTTGGAAGAGACAAGGAGGTCACAGTAGCTTAACAAGACTGTTTTAATGCCCCTTGGAAGAGTAGTGGAGATCGTTGTGGATTTAAAAGACAATATCAATGCCCCTTAGAAGAATGGTGGAGGACGCAGTGGAATAAGAAGACAATATCAATGCCCCTTGGAAGATTGGTTGAGGTTACAGTGGAATAAAAAGACAATATCAATGCCCTGTGTAAGAAACTTGGAGGTCACAGTAGCTTAACAACACGGTTTTAATGCCACTTGGAAGAGTCGTGGACATCGCAAAGGAATAAAAAGACAATATCAATGCACTTGGAGGAGTGCAGAAGGTAACAATGGAATAAAAAGACATTGTAAATACCCCTTGGAAATGCTGTGGATATCAGAGCGGTTTAACCAGACGGTTTTAATGCCCCTTGGAAGAGACTTGGAGGTCACAGTAGCTGAACAAGATGGTTTTAATGCTCCTTGGAAGAGTGGTGGAGGTCGCAATCAAATAAAAAGACAATATCAATGCACCGTGGAAGGGACGTGGAGGTCTCAGTAGCATAGCAAGACGCTTTTAATGCCCATTGGAAGAGCGGTGGAGGTCGCAGTTGATAAAAAAGACAATATCAAAGCCCCTTGGAAGAGTGGTGGAGGTCGCAGTGGAAAACAGAGACAATATCAAAGCCCCTTGGAAGAGTGGTGGAGGTTACAGTCGAATAAAAAGACAATATCAATGCCTCTTGGTAGAGCTGTGAAGTATAGGGTGGTTTAACCAGACGGTTTAATGCTCCTTAGAAGAGACGTGGAGGTCACAGTAGCTTATCAAGACATCTTTAATGCCCCTTGGAAGAGTGGTGGAGGTCGCAGTGGATTTAAAAGACAATATAAATGCCACTTAGAAGAGTGGTGGAGGTCGCAGTGGAATAAAAAGACAATATCAGTTCCCCTTGAAAGAGATGTGGAGGTCGCAGTGGAATAAAAAGACTATATCAATGCCTTGTGGAAGAAACTTGGATGTCACAGTAGCTTAACAAGATGGTTTTAATGCCCTTTGGAAGAAAGGTGGAGGTCGCAGTGGAATAAAAAGACAATATCAATGCCCCATGGAAGAGTGGTGGAGGTTACAGTGGAATAAAAAGACAATATCAATGACCATTGAAAGACTGGTGGAGGTTGCAGTGGAATAAAAAGACAATATTAATGCCCTTTGGAAGAGTGGTGGAGGTCGCAGTTAAGTAAAAAGACAATATCAATGCCCCTTGGAAGAGTGGTGGAGGTTACAGTGGCATAAAAAGACAATATCAATGCCCCTTGGAAGAGCTGTGGAGGTCACAGTAGATTAACAAGACGGTTTTAATGCCCCTTGAAAAAGTGGTGGAGGTTACAGTGGATTAAAAAGAGAATATCAATGCCCCGTGGAAGACACGAGGAGTTCACAGTAGCCTAACAAGACAGTTTTAATGCCCCTTGGAAGAGTGGTGGAGGTCACAGTGGAATAAAAAGACAATATCAATGCCCCTTGAAAGAGTGGTGGAGGTTACAGTGAAAAAAAAAGACAATATCAATGCCTCTTGAAAGAGCTATGGAGTTCAGAGTGGTTTAACCAGATGGTTTTAATGCCCCTTGGAAGAGTGGTGGAGGTCGCAGTGCATTAAAAAGACAATATCAATACCCCTTGGAAGAATGGTGGAGGTTACAGTGGAATAAAAAGACAATATCAATGCCCCTTGGAAGAGCAGTGGAGTTCAGAGTTGTTTAACCAGACGGTTTTAATGCCCCTTGGAAGAGATGTGGAGGTCACAGTAGCTTAGCAAGACTGTTTCAATGCCTCTTGGAAGAGTGGTGGAGATCGCACTGGATTAAAAAGACAATATCAATGCCCCCTAGAAGAGAGGTGGAAGTCGCAGTGGAATAAAAAGACAATATCATTACCCATTGGAAGAGTGGTGGAGGATACAGTGGAATAAAAAGACAATATCAATGCCCCGTGGAATAAACATGGACGTTACAGTAGCTAGACAAGATGTTTTTAATGCACCTTGGGAGAGTGATGGAAGTCGTAGAGGAATAAAAAGACAATATCAATGCCCCTTGAAAGAGTGCTGTAGGTTACAGTGGAGTAAAAAGACAATATCAATGCCTCTTGCAAGAGCTGTGGAGTTCAGAGTGTTTTAAATTGACGGTTTTAATTCACCTTGGAAGAGACGGGGAGGTGACAGTAGCTTAACAATATGGTTTTAATGCCCCTTGGAAGAGTGGTGGAGGTCGCAGTGGATTAAAAAGACAATATCAATGCCATTTGGAAGAGTGGTGAAGGTCCCAGTGGACTAAAAAGACAATATCAATTCCCATAGGAAAAGTGGTGGAGGTTACAGTGGAATAAAAAGACAATATCAATGCCCCTTTGATGAGCTGTGAAATTCAGAGTGCTTTAACCAGACGGTTTTAATGCCCCTTGGAAGAGACGTGGAGTTCAAAGTTGCTTAATAAGATGTTTTTAATGCCTCTTGGAAGAGTGGTGGAGGTCGCAGTGGAATAAAAATACAGTATCAATGCCCCTTGGAAGAGTGCTGGAGATTACAATGGAATAAAAAGACAATATCAATGCCTCTTGCAAGAGTTGTGGAGTTCAGAGTCATTTAAATTGACGGCTTTAATGCCCCTTGGAAGAGAAGTGGAGGTCACAGTAGCTTAATAAGACGGTATTAATGCCACATGGAAAAGTGGTGGAGGTCGCAGTGGATTAAAAAGACAATGTCAATGCCCCGAGGAAGAGTGGTGGAGGTCGCAGTGGAATAAAAAGTAAATATCAATGCCCTTGGAAGAGTGGTGGAGGTTACAGTGGAAAAAAAAGTTAACATCAATGCCCCGTGGAAGAGACGTGGAGGTCACAGTAGCTTATCAAGACGGTTTTAATGCCCCTTGGAAGAGTGGTGAAGGTCACAGTTGATTAAAAAGACAATATCAATGCACCTTGGAAGAGTGGTGGAGGTTGCAGTGGAATAAAAAGGCAATATCAATGCCCCGTGGAATTGACGTGGTGGTCAAAGTAGCCTAACAACACGGTTTTAATGGCCCTTGGAAGAGTGGTGGAGGTCGCAGTTGATTAAAAAGAAAATATAAATGCCCCTTAGAAGAGTGGTGGAGGTCGTAGTGGAATAAAAAGACAATATCAATGCCCCTTGGAAGAGTAATGGAGGTCGCAGAGGAATAAAAAAACAATATCAATGCCTCTTGGAAGAGTGGTGGAGGTAACAGTGGATTAAATAGACAATATCAATGCCCCTTGGAAGAGCAGTGGAGTTTAGAGTAGTTAAACCAGATGGTTTTAATGCCCGTTGGAAGTGACATGGAGGTCACAGTAGCTTAAAAGATGTTTTTAATGCCCCATGGAAAAGTGGTGGAGGTCGCAGTGGATTAAAAAGACAATATAAATGTCTCTTGGAAGACTGGAGAGTTGGCAGTGGAATAAAAAGACAATATCAATGCCCCTTGGAAGAGCGGTGGAATTCAGAGGAGTTTAACCAGACGGTTTTAATGCCACTTGGAAGAGATGTGGAGGTCACAGTAGCTTAACAAGACTGTTTTAATGACACTTGGAAGAGTGGTGGAGGTCACAGTGGATTAAAAAGACAATATCAATGACCCTTATAAGAGTGGAATAAAATGACAACGTCAATGCCACTAGGAAGAGTGGTGGAGGTTACAGTGGAATAAAAAGACAACGACAATTCCACTTGGAAGAGTAGTGGAGGTTAAAGTGGAATAAAAAGACAATACCAATGCCCCGTGGAATAGACATGGACGTGACAGTATCTTAACAAGACGGCTTTAATGCCCCTTGGAAGAGTGGTGGAAGTTGCAGTGGATTAAAAAGACAATATCAATGCCCATTGGAAGAGTGGTAGAGGTCGCAGTGGAATAAAAAGACAAAATCAATGCCCCTTGGTAGAGTGGTGGAGGTTACAGTGGAATAAAAAGACAATATCAATGCCCCATGGAAGAGTTGTGGAGGTCACTGTAGCTTAACAAGATGATCTTAATGCCCCTTGGAAGAGTGGTGTAGGTCACAATGGAATAAATAGACAATGTCAATGCCCCTTGAAAGATTGGTGGAGGTTAGAGTGGAATAAAATGACAATACCAATGCTCCTTGGCAGAGCTGTGGAGTTCAGAGAGGTTTAAATTGACGGTTTTAATGCCCCTTGGAAGAGACGTGGAGGTCACAGTGGAATAAAAAGACAATATCAATGCCCCTTCAAGAGTGGTGAAGGACGCAGTGGATTAAAAAGACAATATCAATGCCCCTTGGAAGAGTGGTGGAGGTCGCAGTGGAATAAAAAGACAATATCAATGCCCCGTGGAAGGGACGTAGAGGTCACAGTAGCTTCACAAGACAGTTTTAATGCCCCTTGGAAGAGACGTGGAGGTCGCAGTTGATTAAAAAGACAATATCAGTGCCCCTTGGAAGAGTGGTGGAGGTCGCAGTGGAATAAAAAGACAATATCAATGCGCTTGGTAGAGTGGTGGATGTTACAGTAGAAAAAAAAGACAATATCAATGCCTCTTGTAAGAGCTGTGGAGTTAAGAGTGTTTAACCAGATGGTTTTAATGCCCCTTGGAAGAGAGAAGGAGGTCACAGTAGCTTAACAAGACTGTTTTAATGCCCCTTGGAAGAGTGGTGGAGGTCGCAGTCGAATAAAAAGACAATATCAATGCCCCTTGGAGGATGGGTAGAGGTTACAGTGGAATAAAAAGACAATATCAATGCCCCTTGGAAGAGTGGTGGAGGTTACAGTGGAATAAAAAGACAATATCAATGCCCTGTGTAAGAAACGTGGAGGTCACAGTAGCTTAACAATACGGTTTTAATACCCCTTGGAAGAGTCATGGACTTCGCAAAGGAATAAAAAGACAATATCAATGCACTTGGAAGAGTGCAGAAGGTTACAATGGAATAAAAAGAGATTGTCAATGCCCCTTGGGAGAGCTGTGGATCTCAGAGCGGTTTAGCCAGACTGTTTTAATGCCCCTTGGAAGAGACTTAGAGGTCACAGTAGCTTAACAAGACTGTTTTAATGCCCCTTGGAAGAGTGGTGGAGGTCGCAGTGGAATAAAAAGACAATATCAATTCCACTTGGAAGAGATGTGGATTAAAAAGACAATATCAATACCCCTTAGAAGAGTGGTGGAGGTCGCAGTGGAATAAAAAGACAATATCAATTCCACTTGGAAGAGATGTGGAGGTCGCAGTGGAATAAAAAGACAATATCAATGCCTCGTGGATGAGTGGTGGAGGTCGCAGTGGAATAAAAAGACAATATCAATTCCACTTGGAAGAGATGTGGAGGTCGCAGTGGAATAAAAAGACAATATCAATGCCTCGTGGAAGAGACTTGGAGGTCACAGTAGCTAAACAAGACGGTTTTAATGCTTCTTGGAAGAGTGGTGGAGGTTACAGTGGAATAAAAAGACAATATCAATGTCTCTTGCAAGAGCTGTGGAGTTCAGAGTGCTTTTATTTGATGGTTTTAATGCCCCTTGGTAGAGAAGTGAAGGTCACAATAGCTTAACAAGACTGTTTTAATACCCCTTGGAAGAGTGGTGGAAGTTACAGTCGAATAAATGGACAATATCAATGCCTCTTGGAAGAGCTGTGGAGTTCTGAGTGGTTTAACCAGAGAGTTTTAATGCCGCTTGGAAGAGTCGTGGAGGTCGCAGTGGATTAAAAAGACAAAATCAATGCCCCTTAGAAGAGTGGAGGAGATCGCAGTGGAATAAAAAGACAATATCAATTCCCCTTGGAAGAGATGTGGAGGTCGCAGTGGAATAAGAAGACAATATCAATGCCTCGTGGAAGAGACGTGGAGGTCACAGTAGCTTAACAAGATGGTTTTAATGCCCCTTGGAAGAGAGGTGGAGGTCGCAGTGGAATAAAAAGACAATATCAATGCCCCTTGAAGAATAGTGGAGGTTACAGTGGAATGAGAAGACAATATCAATGACCCTTGGAAGAGTAGTGGAGGTCGCAGTGGAATAAAAAGACAATATTAATGCCCCTTGGAAGAGTGGTGGAGGTTGCAGTAAAATAAAAAGACAATATCAATGCCCCTTAGAAGAGTGATGGAGGTTACAGTGGAATAAAAAGACAATATCAATGCCCCATGGAAGAGCTGTGGAGTTCACAGTGGTTTAACCAGAAGGTTTTAAGGCAACGTGGAATAGACGTGGAGGTCACAGTAGCTAAACAAGACGGTTTTAATGCTTCTTGGAAGAGAGATGGAGGTCGCAGTGGACTAAAAAGACAAAATCAATGCCTTTGGAAGACTGGTGGAGGTTACAGTGGAATAAAAAAACAATATCAATGCCTCTTGCAAGAGCTGTGGAGTTCAGAGTGGTTTAAATTGACGGTTTTAATGCCCCTTGGAAGAGACGTGGAGGTCACAGTAGCTTAACAAGACGGTTTTAATGCCCCTTGGAAGAGTGGTGGAAGTCGCAGTGGATTAAAAAGACATTATCGATGACCCTTGGAAGAGTGGTGGAGGTCGCAGAGGAATGAAAAGAAAATATCGATGCCCCTTAGAAGAGTGGTGGAGGTTATAGTGGAAAAAAAAGACAATATCAGTGTTCCTTGTAAGAGGGGTGAAGGTCGCAGAGTAATAAAAACACAATATCAATGTCCCTTGGAAGAGTGGTGGAGGTCACAGTAGCTTAACAAGAAGGTTTTAATGCCACTTGGAGGATTGGTGGAGGTCGCAGTGGATTAAAAAGGCTATCAAATCCCATGGGAAGAGTGGTGGTGGTCGCAGTGGAATAAAAAGACAATATCAATGCCCCTTGGAAGAGTGGTGGAGGTTACAGTCGAATAAAAAGACAATATCAATGCACTTGGAAGAGTGCAGAAGGTTACAATGGAATAAGAAGACATTGTCAATGCCCCTTGGAAGAGTTGTGGAGCTCAGAGCGGTATAACCAGACGGGTTTAATGCCCCTTGGAAGAGACTTGGAGGTCACAGTAGCTTAACAAGACGGTTTTAATGCCCCTTGGAAGAGTGGTGGAGGTTGCAATGGAATAAAAAGACAATATCAATGCCCCGTGGAAGGGACGTGGAGGTCACAGTAGCATAACAAGTTGGTTTTAATGCCCATTGGAAGAGTGGTGGAGGTCGAAGTGGATAAAAAGGACAATATCAAAGCCCCTTGGAAGAGTTGTGGAGGTCGCAGTAGAAAACAGAGACAATATCAATGCCCCTTGGAAGAGTGGTGGAGGTTACAGTCGAATAAAAAGACAATATCAATGCCCCTTGGAAGAGCTGTGGAGTTCACAGTGGTTTAACCAGAAGTTTTTAAGGCACCGTGGAATAGACGTGGAGGTCGCAGTAGCTAAACAAGACGGTTTTAATGCTTCTTGGAAGAGTGGTGGATGTCGCAGTGGATTAAAGAGACAAAATCAATGCCCATTGGAAGAGTGCTGCATGTTACAGTGGAATAAAAAGACAATATCAATGCCTCTTGCAAGAGCTGTGGAGTTCAGAGTCGTTTAAATTAACGGTTTTAATGCGCCTTGCAAGAGACGTGGAAATCACAGTAGCTTAGCAAGACGGTTTTAATGCCCCTTGGAAGAGTGGTGGAGGTTACTGTCGAATAAAAAGATAATATCAATGCCTCTTGGAAGAGCTGTGGAGTTCAGAGTGGTTTAACCAGTTGGTTTTAATGCCCCTTGGAAGAGACGTGGAGGTCACAGTAGCTTATCAAAACTGTTTTAATGCCCCTTGGAAGAGTGGTAGAGGTCGCAGTGGATTAAAAAGACAATATCAATGCCCCTTAGAAGAGTGGTGGAGGTCGCAGTGGAATAAAAAGACAATATCAATTCCACTTGGAAGAGATGTCGATTAAAAAGACAATATCAATGCCCCTTAGAAGAGTGCTGGAGGTCGCAGTGGAATAAAAAGACAATATCAATTCCACTTGGAAGAGATGTGGAGGTCGCAGTGGAATAAAAAGACAATATCAATGCCTCGTGGAAGAGTGGTGGAGGTCGCAGTGGAATAAAAAGACAATATAAATTCCACTTGGAAGAGATGTGGAGGTCGCAGTGGAATAAAAAGACAATATCAATGCCTCGTGGAAGAGACTTGGAGGTCACAGTAGCTTAACAAGATGGTTTTAATGCCCCTTGGAAGAGAGGTGGAGGTCGCAGTGGAATAAAAAGACAATATCAATGCCCCTTGAAAGAGTGGTGTAGGTTACAGAGAAATAAAAAGACAATATCAATGCCTCTTGAAAGAGCTATGGAGTTCAGAGTGGTTTTACCAGATGGTTTTAATGCCCCTTGTAAGAGTAGTGGAGGTCGCAGTGCATTAAAAAGACAATATCAGTACCCCTTGGAAGAATGGTGGAGGTTACAGTGGAAAAAAAAGACAATATCAATGCCCCTTGGAAGAGCTGTGGAGTTCAGAGTGGTTTAACCAGACGGTTTTAATGCCCCTTGGAAAAGATGTGGAGGTCACAGTAGCTAAACAAGACTGTTTTAATGCCTCTTGGAAGAATGGTGGAGGTTGCAGTGGATTAAAAAGACAATATCAATGCCCCTTAGAAGAGAGGTGGAAGTCGCAGTGGAATAAAAAGACAATATCAATACCCCTTGGAAGAGTGGTGGAGGATACAGTGGAATTAAAAGACAATATCAATGCCCGTGGAATAGACATGGACGTTACAGTAGCAAAACAATTTGTTTTTAATGCACCTTGGGAGAGTGGTGGAAGTCGTAGTGGAATAAAAAGACAATATCAATGCCCCTTGAAAGAGAGCTGTAGGTTACAGTGGAGTAAAAAGACAATATCAATGCTTCTTGCAAGAGCTGTGGAGTTCAGAGTGGTTTAAATTGACTGTTTTAATGCACCGTAGAAGAGACATGGAGGTCACAGTAGCTTAACAATAAGGTTTTAATGCCCCTTGGAAGAGTGGTGGAGGTCGCAGTGGATTAAAAAGACAATATCAATGCCACTTGGAAGAGTGGTGAAGGTCCCAGTGGAATAAAAAGACAATATCAATGCCCCTTGCAAGAGCTGTGGAGTTCAGAGTGGTTTAATTTGACGGTTTTAATGCCCCTTGGAAGGGACATGGTGGTGACAGTAGCTTAACAAGACGGTTTTAATTCCCCTTTGAAGAGTGGTGGAGGTCGCAGTGGACTAAAAAGACAATATGAATGCCCCTTTGAAGAGTAGTGGAGGTCGAAGTGGAATAAAAAGACAATATGAATGTCCCTTGGAAGAGTGGTGGAGCTTACAGTTGAATAAAAAGACAATATCAATGCCCATTGGAAGAGTGATGAAGGTTACAGTGGAATAAAAAGACAATATCAATGCCCCTTGGAACAGTGGAGGAGGTTACAGTTAAATAAAAAGACAATATCAATGCCCCGTGGAAGAGATGTGGAGGTCACAATAGCTTAACAAGACGGTTTTAATGCCCCTTGGAAGAGTGGTGGAGGTCGCAGTGGATTAAAAAGACAATATCAATGAGCCTTGGAAGAGTGGTGGAGGTCGCAGTGGAATAAAAATACATTATCAATGCCCCTTTGAAGATGGGTGGAGATTACAGTGGAATAAAAAGACAATACCAATGCCCCGTGGAAGAGATGTGGAGGTCACAGTAACTTAACAAGACGGTTTTAATGCCCCTTAGAAGAGTGGTGGAGGTCGCAGTGGAATAAAAAAACAATATCAATGCCCCTTGGAAGATTGGTGGAGGTTACAGTGGAATAAAAAGACAATATCAATGCCCCGTGGAAGAGATGTGGAGGTCACTGTAGCTTAACAATATGGTTTTAATTCCCTTTGGAAGAGAGGTGGAGGTGGCAGTGGAATAAAAAGACAATGTCAATACCCCTTGGAAGAGTGGTGGAGGTTAGAGTTGAAAAAAAAGACAATGCAAATGCCCCTTGGAAAAGCTGTGGAGTTCAGAGTGGTTTAACCAGATGGTTTTAATGCCCCTTGGAAGAGAAGTCGACGTCACAGTAGCATAACAAGACGGTTTTAATGCCCCTTGGAAGAGTGGTGGAGTTTACAGTGGATTAAAAAGACAATATCAATGCCACTTGGAAGAGTGGTGAAGGTCCCAGTGGAATAAAAAGACAATATCAATGCCCCTTGCAAGAGCTGTGGAGTTCAGAGTGGTTTAATTTGACGGTTTTAATGCCCCTTGGAAGGGACATGGTGGTGACAGTAGCTTAACAAGACGGTTTTAATTCCCCTTTGAAGAGTGGTGGAGGTCGCAGTGGACTAAAAAGACAATATGAATGCCCCTTTGAAGAGTAGTGGAGGTCGAAGTGGAATAAAAAGACAATATGAATGTCCCTTGGAAGAGTGGTGGAGCTTACAGTTGAATAAAAAGACAATATCAATGCCCATTGGAAGAGTGATGAAGGTTACAGTGGAATAAAAAGACAATATCAATGCCCCTTGGAACAGTGGAGGAGGTTACAGTTAAATAAAAAGACAATATCAATGCCCCGTGGAAGAGATGTGGAGGTCACAATAGCTTAACAAGACGGTTTTAATGCCCCTTGGAAGAGTGGTGGAGGTCGCAGTGGATTAAAAAGACAATATCAATGAGCCTTGGAAGAGTGGTGGAGGTCGCAGTGGAATAAAAATACATTATCAATGCCCCTTTGAAGATGGGTGGAGATTACAGTGGAATAAAAAGACAATACCAATGCCCCGTGGAAGAGATGTGGAGGTCACAGTAACTTAACAAGACGGTTTTAATGCCCCTTAGAAGAGTGGTGGAGGTCGCAGTGGAATAAAAAAACAATATCAATGCCCCTTGGAAGATTGGTGGAGGTTACAGTGGAATAAAAAGACAATATCAATGCCCCGTGGAAGAGATGTGGAGGTCACTGTAGCTTAACAATATGGTTTTAATTCCCTTTGGAAGAGAGGTGGAGGTGGCAGTGGAATAAAAAGACAATGTCAATACCCCTTGGAAGAGTGGTGGAGGTTAGAGTTGAAAAAAAAGACAATACAAATGCCCCTTGGAAAAGCTGTGGAGTTCAGAGTGGTTTAACCAGATGGTTTTAATGCCCCTTGGAAGAGAAGTCGACGTCACAGTAGCATAACAAGACGGTTTTAATGCCCCTTGGAAGAGTGGTGGAGTTTACAGTGGATTAAAAAGACAATATCAATGCCCCTTGGAAGAGTGGTGGAGGTAGCAGTGGAATATAAAGACAATATCAATGCCCCGTGGAAGGGACGTGGAGGTCACAGTAGCTTAACAAGACGGTTTTAATGCCCCTTGAAAGAGTGGTGGAGTTTACAGTGGATTAAAAAGACAATATCAATGCCCCTTGGAAGAGTGGTGGAGGTCGCAGTGGAATTTAAAGACAATATCAATGCCCCGTGGAAGGGACGTGGAGGTCACAGTAGCTTAACAAGACGGTTTTAATGACCCTTGGAAGAGTGGTGGAGGTTGGAGGGGATTAAAAACACAAAAACAATGCCCATTGGAGGAGTGGTGGAGATAGCAGTGGAATAAAAAGACAAAATCAATGCATCTTGGAAGATTGGTGGAGGTTACAGTGGAATAAAAAGACAATATCAATGCCCCTTGGAAGAGCTGTGGAGTTCAGAGTGGTTTAACCAAAAGGTTTTAATGCCCCTTGGAAGAGACGTGGAGGTCACAGTAGCTTAACAAGACTGTTTTAATGCCCCTTGGAAGAGTGGTGTAGGTCGAAGTGGATTAAAAAGACACTTTCAATGCCCCTTAGAGGAGAGGTGGAAGTCGCAGTGGAATAGAAAGACAATGTCAATGCCACTTGGAAGAGTGGTGGAGGTTACAGTGGAATAAAAAGACAATATCAATTCCCCGTGGAATAGACATGGATGTGACAGTAGCTTTTCAAGATGGCTTTAATGCCCCTTGGAAGAGTGGTGGAGGTTGCACTGGATTAAAAAGACAATATCAATGCCCATTGGAAGAGTGGTAGAGGTCACAGTGTAATAAAAAGACAAAATCAATGCCCCTTGGAAGAGTGGTGGAGGGTGCAGTGGAATAAAAAGACAATATCAATACCCCATGGAAGAGTTGTGGAGGTCACTGTAGCTTAACAAGATGGTCTTAATGCACCTTTGAAGAGTAGTCGAGGTCGCAGTGGAATAAATAGACAATGTCAATGCCCCTTGGAAGAGTGGTAGAGGTTACAGTGGGAAAAAAAGATAATACCAGTGCTCCTTGGAAGAGCTGTGGAGTTCAGAGTGGTTTAAATTGACAGTTTTAATGCCCCTTGGAAGAGACGTGGAGGTCACAGTGGATTAAAAAGACAATATCAATGCACCTAGGAAGAGTGGTGGAGGTCACAGTGGATTAAAAAGACAATATCAAAGCCCCGTGGAAGGGACGTGGAGGTCACAGTAGCTGCACAAGACGTGGGAAAAAAAGATAATACCAGTACTCCTTGGAAGAGCTGTGGAGTTCAGAGTGGTTTAAATTGACGGTTTTTATGCCCCTTGGAAGAGACGTGGAGGTCACAGTGGATTAAAAAGACAATATCAATGCCCCTAGGAAGAGTGGTGGAGGTCACAGTGGATTAAAAAGACAATATCAAAGCCCCTTGGAAGAGAGGTGGAGGTCGCAGCTGATTAAAAAGACAATATCAATGCCCCTTGGAAGAGTGGTGGAGGTCGCAGTGGAATAAAAGGACAATATCAATGCAGCTTGGAAGAGTGGTGGATGTTACAGTCGAATAAAAAGACAATATCAATGCCTCTTGTAAGAGCTTTGGAGTTCGGTGTGTTTAACATGACGGTTTTAATGCCCCTTGGAAGAGACGAAGAGGTCACAGTAGCTTAACAAGACTGTTTTAATGCCCCTTGGAAGAGTGGTGGAGATTGTTGTGAATTTAAAAGACAATATCAATGCCCCTTAGAAGAGTGGTGGAGGTCGCAGTGGAATAAAAAGACAATATCAATGCACCTTTGAATATTGGTGGAGGTTACAGTGGAATAAAAAGACAATATCAATGCCCCTTGGCAGAGTGGTGGAGGTTACAGTGGAATAAAAAGACAATATCAATGCCCTGTGTAAGAAACTTGGAGGTCACAGTAGCTTAACAAGACGGTTTTAATGCCCCTTGGAAGAGTGATGGAGGTCGCAGTGAATTAAAAAGACAAAATCAATGCCCCTTGGAATAGTGGTGGAGGTTACGGTGGAATAAAAAGACAATATCAATGCCTCTTGCAAGAGCTGTGGAGTTCATAGTGGTTTGAATTGACGGTTTTAATGAGCCTTGGAAGAGACGTGGAGGTCACAGTAGCTTTGCAAGATGGTTTTAATGCCCCTTGGAAGAGTGGTGGAGGTTACAGTCGAATAAAAAGACAATATCAATGCCTCTTGGAAGAGCTGTGGAGTTCAGAGTGGTTTAACCAGACGGTTTTAATGCCCCTTGGAAGAGACGTGGAGGCCTCAGTAGATTATCAAAACTGTTTTAATGCCCCTTGGAAGAGTGGTGGAGGTCGCAGTGGAATAAAAAGACAATATCAATTCCACTTGGAAGAGATGTGGAGGTGGCAGTGGAATAAAAAGACAATATCAATGCCTCGTGGAAGAGACTTGGAGGTCACAGTAGTTTAACAAGATGGTTTTAATGCCCCTTGGAAGAGAGTTGGAGGTCGCAGTGGAATAAAAAGACAATATCAATGCCCCTTGGAAGAGTGGTGGAGTTTACAGTGGAATAAAAAGACAATACCAATGACCCTTGGAAGAGTGGTGGAGGTTGCAGTGGAATTAAAAGACAATATTAATGCCACTTGGAAGAGTGGTGAAGGGCGCAGTAAAATAAAAAGACAATATCAATGCCCCTTGGAAGAGTGGTGGAGGTTAGAGTGGAAAAAAAAGACCATATCAATGCCCCTTGGAAGAGCTGTGGAGTTCACAGTGGTTTAACCAGAAGGTTTTAAGGCACCGTGGAATAGACGTGGAGGTCACAGTAGCTAAACAAGACGGTTTTAATGCTTCTTGGAAGAGAGAAGGAGGTCGCAGTTGATTAAAAAGACAAAATCAATGCCCCTTGAAAGAGTGGTGGAGGTTACAGTGGAATAAAAAGACAATGTCAAAGCCTCTTGCAAGAGCTGTGGAGTTCAGAGTGGTTTAAATTGACGGTTTTAATGCCCCTTGGAAGAGACGTGGAGGTCACAGTAGCTTAACAAGACAGTTTTTAAGCCCCTTGGAAGAGTCGTGGAGGTCGCAGTGGATTAAAAAGACATTATCAATGCCCCTTGGAAGAGTGGTGGAGGTCGCAGTGGAATAAAAAGAAAATATCAATGCCCCTTAGAAGAGTGGTGGAGGTTACAGTGGAAGAAATAGACAATATCAATGTTCCTTGGAAGAGTGGTGAAGGTCGCAGTGGAATAAAAAGACAATATCAATGTCCCTTGGAATAGTGGTGGAGGTCGCAGTGGATTAAAAAGACAAAATTAATGCCCCTTGGAAGAGTGGTGGATGTCGCAGAGGAATAAAAAGACAATATCAATGCCATGTGGAAGGGACGAGGAAGTCACCGTATCTTAAGAATACGGTTTTAATGCCACTTGGAAGAGTGGTGGAGGTCGCAGTGGATTAAAAAGACTATCAAATCCCCTTGGAAGAGTGGTGGAGGTCGCAGTGAAAAAAAAAAGACAATATCAATGCCCCTTGGAAGAGTGGTGGAGGCTACAGTTGAATAAAAAGACAATATCAATGCCTCTTGGAAGAGCTGTGGAGTTCAGAGTGGTTTAACCATGCGGTTTTAATGCCCCTTGGAAGAGAAGTGTAGGTCACAGAAGCTTTTCAAGACTGTTTTAAAGCCCCTTGGAGGAGTGGTAGAGGTCGCAGTGGATTAAAAAGACAATATCAATGCCCCTTGGAAGAGTGGTCGAGGTTACAGTGGAATAAAAAGACGCTATCAATGCCCATTGGAAGAGTGGTGGAGGTTACAGTGGAATAAAAAGACAATATCAATGTCCCTTGGAAGAATGGTGGAGGTTACAGTGGAATAAAAAGACAATATCAATGCCCCTTGGAAGAGTGGTGGAGGTTCCAATTAAATAAAAAGACAATATCAATGCCCCTTGGAAGAGTGGTGGAGGTCGCAGTGGAATTAAAAGACAATATTAATGCCACTTGGAAGAGTGGTGGAGGGCGCAGTAAAATAAAAAGACAATATCAATGCCCCTTGGAAGAGTGGTGGAGGTTAGAGTGGAAAAAAAAGACCATATCAATGCCCCTTGGAAGAGTTGTGGAGTTCACAGTGGTTTAACCAGAAGGTTTTATGGCACCGTGGAATAGACGTGGAGGTCACAGTAGCTAAACAAGACGGTTTTAATGCTTCTTGGAAGAGAGAAGGAGGTCGCAGTTGATTAAAAAGACAAAATCAATGCCCCTTGAAAGAGTGGTGGAGGTTACAGTGGAATAAAAAGACAATGTCAAAGCCTCTTGCAAGAGCTGTGGAGTACAGAGTGGTTTAAATTGACGGTTTTAATGCCCCTTGGAAGAGAAGTCGACGTCACAGTAGCATAACAATACGGTTTTAATGCCCCTTGGAAGAGTGGTGGAGTTCGCAGTGGATTAAAAAGACAATATCAATGCGCCTTGGAAGAGTGGTGGAGGTCGCAGTAGAATAAAACGACAATATCAATGCCCCGTGGAAGGGACGAGGAGGACACAGTAGCTTAACAAGACGGTATTAATTCCCCTTGGAAGAGTGGTGGAGGTTGCAGTGGATTAAAAAGACAACAACAATGCCCATTGGAAGAGTGGTGGAGGTCGCAGTGGAATAAAAAGACAAAATCAATGCCCCTTGGAAGAGTGGTGGAGGTTACAGTGGAATAAAAAGACAATATCAATGCCCCTTGGAAGAGCTGTGGAGCTCAGAGTGGTTTAACCAGACGGTTTTAATGCCCCTTGGAAGAGACGAGGAGGTCACAGTAGCTTAATAAGACTGTTTTAATGCCCCTTGGTAGAGTGGTGGATGTCGCAGTGGATTAAAAAGACAATATCAATGCCCCTTAGAAGAGAGGTGGAAGTCGCAGTGGAATAAAAAGACAATGTCATTGCCACTTGGTAGAGTGGTGGAGGTTACAGTGGAATAAAAAGACAATATCAATGCCCCGTGGAATAGACATGGACGTGACAGTAGCTTAACAAGACGGCTTTAATGCCCCTTGGAAGAGTGGTGAAGGTCGCAGTGGAATAAAAACACAAAATCAATGCCCCTTGGAAGAGTGGTGGAGGTTACAGTGGAATAAAAAGACAGTATCAATGCCCCATGGAAGAGTTGTGGAGGTCACTGTAGCTTAACAAAATGGTCTATATGCCCCTTGGAAGAGTGGTGGAGGTCGCAGTGGAATAAATAGACAATGTCAATGCCCCTTGGAAGAGTGGTGGAGGTTAGAGTGGAATAAAAAGACAATACCAGTGCTCCTTGGAAGAGCTGTGGAGTTCAGAGTGGTTTAAATTGACGGTTTTAATGCCCCTTGGAAGAGACATGGAGGTCACCGTGGATTAAAAAGACAATATCAATGCCCCTTGGAAGAGTGGTGGAGGTCGCAGTGGATTAAAAAGACAATATCAATGCCCCTTGGAAGAGTGGTGGAGGTAACAGTGGAATAAAAAGAGGATATCAAGCCCTGTGGAAGGGACGTGGAGGTCACAGTAGCTTCACAAGACGGTTTTAATGCCCCTTGGAATAGAGGTGGAGGTCGCAGTTGATTAAATAGACTATATCAATGCCCCTTGGAAGAGTGGTGGAGGTCGCAGTAGAATAAAAAGACAATATCAATGCCGCTTGGTAGAGTGGTGGATGTTACAGTCGAATAAAACGACAATATCAATGCCTCTTGTAAGAGCTGTGGAGTTCAGAGTGTTTAACCAGACGGTTTTAATGCCCCTTGGAAGAGACAAGGAGGTCACAGTAGCTTAACGAGACAGTTTTAATGCCCCTTGAAAGAGTGGTGGAGATCGTTGTGGATTTAAAAGACAATATCAATGCCCCTTAGGAGAGTGGTGGAGGTCGCAGTGGAATAAAAAGACAATATCCATACCCCTTGGAAGATAGGTGGAGGTCACAGTGGAATAAAAAGACAATATCAATGCCTCTTGCAAGAGCTGTGGAGGTCAGAGTGATTTAAATTGACGGTTTTAATGCCCCTTGGAAGAGACGTGGAGGTCACAGTAGCTTAACAAGACGGTTTTAATGCCCCTTGGAAGAGTGGTGGAGGTTACAGTGGAATAAAAAGACAATATCAATGCCAAGTGTAAGAAACTTGGAGGTCACAGTAGCTTAACAAGACGGTTTTAATGCCCCTTGGAAGAGTCGTAGACGTCGCAGAGGAATAAAAAGACAATATCAATGCACTTGGAAGAGTGCAGAAGGTTATAATGGAATAAAAAGACATTGTCAATGCCCCTTGGAAGAGCTGTGGAGCTCAGAGCGGTTTAACCAGACGGTTTTTATGCAACTTGGAAGAGACTTGGAGGTCACAGTAGCTTAACAAGACGGTTTTAATGCCCCTTGGAAGAGAGGTGGAGGTCGCAATGGAATAAAAAGACAATATCAATGCCCCGTGGAAGGGACATGGAGGTCACAGTAGCATAACAAGACGGTTTTAATGCCCATTGGAAGAGTGGTGGAGGTCGCAATGGATAAAAAGACAATATCAAAGCCCCTTGTAAGAGTGGTGGAGGTCGCAGTGGAAAACAGAGACAATATCAATGCCTCTTGAAAGAGCTATCGAGTTCAGAGTGGTTTAACCAGATGGTTTTAATGCCCCTTGGAAGAGTGGTGGAGGTCACAGTGCATTAAAAAGACAATATCAATACCTCTTGGAAGAATGGTGGATGTTATAGTGGAATAAAAAGACAATATCAATGCCTCTTGGTAGAGCTGTGGAGTTCAGAGTGGTTTAACCAGACGTTTTTAATGCCCCTTGGAAGAGATGTGGAGGTCACAGTAGCTTAACAAAACTGTTTTAATGCCTCTTGGAAGAATGGTGGAGGTCGCAGTGGATTAAAAAGACAATATCAATGCCCCTTAGAAGAGAGGTGGAAGTCGCAGTGGAATAAAAAGATAATATCAATACCCCTTGGAAGAGTGGTGGAGGATACAGTGGAATAAAAAGACAATATCAATGCCCCGTGGAATAGACATGGACGTTACAGTAGCTAAACAAGATGTTTTTAATGCACCTTGGGAGAGTGGTGGAAGTCGTAGTGGAATAAAAAGACAATATCAATGCCCCTTGAAAGAGTGCTGTAGGTTACAGTGGAGTAAAAAGAAAATATCAATGCTTCTTGCAAGAGCTGTGGAGTTCAGAGTGGTTTAAACTGACGGTTTTAATGCACCTTGGAAGAGACGTGGAGGTCACAGTAGCTTAACAATACTGTTATAATGCCCCTTGGAAGAGTGGTGGAGGTCGCAGTGGATTAAAAAGACAATATCAATGCCACTTGGAAGAGTGGTGAAGGTCCCAGTGGAATAAAAAGACAATATCAATGCCCCTTGGAAGAGTGGTGGAGGTTACAGTGGAATAAAAAGACAATATCAATGCCCCGTGAAAGAGACGTGGAGGTCACAGTAGCTTAACAAGAAGGTTTTAATGCCCCTTGGATGGGACGTGGAGGTGAAGGTAGCTTAACAAGACAGTTTTAATGCCCCTTCGAAGAGTGGTGGAGGTCGCAGTGGATTAAAAACACAATTTGAATGCCCCTTGGAAGAGTGGTGGAGGTCGGAGTGGAATAAAAAGACAATATCAGTGAGCCTTGGAAGAGTGGTGGAGGTTGCAGTGGAATAAAAAGACAATATCAATGCCCCTTGGAAGAGTGGTGGAGGTTAGAGTGGAATAAAAAGACAATACAAATACCCCTTGGAAGGGCTGTGGAGTTCAGAGTGGTTTAACCAGATGATGTTAATGCCCCTTGGAAGAGAAGTCGACGTCACAGTAGCATAACAATACGGTTTTAATGCCCCTTGGAAGAGTGGTGGAGTTCGCAGTGGATTAAAAAGACAATATCAATGCCCCTTGGAAGAGTGGTGGAGGTCGCAGTAGAATAAAACGACAATATCAATGCCCCGTGGAAGGGACGAGGAGGACACAGTAGCTTAACAAGACGGTTTTAATTCCCCTTGGAAGAGTGGTGGAGGTTGCAGTGGATTAAAAAGACAACAACAATGCCCATTGGAAGAGTGGTGGAGGTCGCAGTGGAATAAAAAGACAAAATCAATGCCCCTTGGAAGAGTGGTGGAGGTTACAGTGGAATTAAAAGACAATATCAATGCCCCTTGGAAGAGCTGTGGAGTTCAGAGTGGTTTAACCAGACGGTTATAATGCCCCTTGGAAGAGACGAGGAGGTCACAGTAGCTTAATAAGACTGTTTTAATGCCCCTTGGTAGAGTGGTGGAGGTCGCAGTGGATTAAAAAGACAATATCAATGCCCCTTAGAAGAGAGGTGGAAGTCGCAGTGGAATAAAAAGACAATGTCATTGCCACTTGGTAGAGTGGTGGAGGTTACAGTGGAATAAAAAGACAATATCAATGCCCCGTGGAATAGACATGGACGTGACAGTAGCTTAACAAGACGGCTTTAATGCCCCTTGGAAGAGTGGTGGAGGTCGCAGTGGAATAAAAACACAAAATCAATGCCCCTTGGAAGAGTGGTGGCGGTTACAGTGGAATAAAAAGACAGTATCAATGCCCCATGGAAGAGTTGTGGAGGTCACTGTAGCTTAACAAAATGGTCTTTATGCCCCTTGGAAGAGTGGTGGAGGTCGCAGTGGAATAAATAGACAATGTCAATGCCCCTTGGAAGAGTGGTGGAGGTTAGAGTGGAATAAAAAGACAATACCAGTGCTCCTTGGAAGAGCTGTGGAGTTCAGAGTGGTTTAAATTGACGGTTTTAATGCCCCTTGGAAGAGACATGGAGTTCACCGTGGATTAAAAAGACAATATCAATGCCCCTTGGAAGAGTGGTGGAGGTCGCAGTGGATTAAAAAGACAATATCAATGCCCCTTGGAAGAGTGGTGGAGGTAGCAGTGGAATAAAAAGAGGATATCAATGCCCTGTGGAAGGGACGTGGAGGTCACAGTAGCTTCACAAGACGGTTTTAATGCCCCTTGGAAGAGACGAGGAGGTCACAGTAGATTAACGAGACAGTTTTAATGCCCCTTGAAAGAGTGGTGGAGATCGTTGTGGATTTAAAAGACAATATCAATGCCCCTTAGGAGAGTGGTGGAGGTCGCAGTGGAATAAAAATACAATATCCATGCCCCTTGGAAGATAGGTGGAGGTCACAGTGGAATAAAAAGACAATATCAATGCCTCTTGCAAGAGCTGTGGAGGTCAGAGTGGTTTAAATTGACGGTTTTAATGCCCCTTGGAAGAGACGTGGAGGTCACAGTAGCTTAACAAGACGGTTTTAATGCCCCTTGGAAGAATGGTGGAGGTTACAGTGGAATAAAAAGACAATATCAATGACAAGTGTAAGAAACTTGGAGGTCACAGTAGCTTAACAAGACGGTTTTAATGCCCCTTGGAAGAGTCGTAGACGTCGCAGAGGAATAAAAAGACAATATCAATGCACTTGGAAGAGTGCAGAAGGTTATAATGGAATAAAAAGACATTGTCAATGCTCCTTGGAAGAGCTGTGGAGCTCAGAGCGGTTTAACCAGACGGTTTTTATGCAACTTGGAAGAGACTTGGAGGTCACAGTAGCTTAACAAGACGGTTTTAATGCCCCTTGGAAGAGTGGTGGAGGTCGCAATGGAATAAAAAGACAATATCAATGCCCCGTGGAAGGGACATGGAGGTCACAGTAGCATAACAAGACGGTTTTAATGCCCATTGGAAGAGTGGTGGAGGTCGCAATGGATAAAAAGACAATATCAAAGCCCCTTGTAAGAGTGGTGGAGGTCGCAGTGGAAAACAGAGACAATATCAATGCCTCTTGAAAGAGCTATCGAGTTCAGAGTGGTTTAACCAGATGGTTTTAATGCCCCTTGGAAGAGTGGTGGAGGTCACAGTGCTTTAAAAAGACAATATCAATACCTCTTGGAAGAATGGTGGATGTTATAGTGGAATAAAAAGACAATATCAATGCCTCTTGGTAGAGCTGTGCAGTTCACAGTGGTTTAACCAGACAGTTTTAATGCCCCTTGGAAGAGATGTGGAGGTCACAGTAGCTTAACAAAACTGTTTTAATGCCTCTTGGAAGAGTGGTGGAGGTCGCAGTGGATTAAAAAGACAATATCAATGCCCCTTAGAAGAGAGGTGGAAGTCGCAGTGGAATAAAAAGACAATATCAATACCCCTTGGAAGAGTGGTGGAGGATACAGTGGAATAAAAAGACAATATCAATGCCCCGTGGAATAGACATGGACGTTACAGTAGCTAAACAAGATGTTTTTAATGCACCTTGGGAGAGTGGTGGAAGTCGTAGTGGAATAAAAAGACAATATCAATGCCCCTTGAAAGAGTGCTGTAGGTTACAGTGGAGTAAAAAGAAAATATCAATGCCTATTGCAAGAGCTGTGGAGGTCAGAGTGGTTTAAACTGACGGTTTTAATGCACCTTGGAAGAGACGTGGAGGTCACAGTAGCTTAACAATACTGTTATAATGCCCCTTGGAAAAGTGGTGGAGGTCGCAGTGGATTAAAAAGACAATATCAATGCCACTTGGAAGAGTGGTGAAGGTCCCAGTGGAATAAAAAGACAATATCAATGCCCCTTGGAAGAGAGGTGGAGGTTACAGTGGAATAAAAAGACAATATCAATGCCCCGTGAAAGAGACGCGGAGGTCACAGTAGCTTAACAAGAAGGTTTTAATGCCCCTTGGAAGAGAGGTGGAAGTTGCAGTGGAATAAAAAGACAATATCAATGCCCCATGGAAGAGTGCTGGAGGTTACATTGGAATAAAAAGACAATATCAATGCCCCTTGCAAGAGCTGTGGAGTTCAGAGTGGTTTTAATGCCCCTTGGAAGGGACGTGGAGGTGAAGGTAGCTTAACAAGACAGTTTTAATGCCCCTTCTAAGAGTGGTGGAGGTCGCAGTGGATTAAAAACACAATTTGAATCCCCCTTGGAAGAGTGGTGGAGGTAGCAGTGGAATAAAAAGACAATATCAATGAGCCTTGGAAGAGTGGTGGAGGTCGCAGTGGAATAAAAAGACAATATCAATGCCCCTTGGAAGAGTGGTGGAGTTCGCAGTGGAATAAAAAGACAATATCAATGCCCCTTGGAAGATTGGTGGAGGTTTCAGTGGAATAAAAACACAATATCAATGCCCAGTGGAAGAGATGTGGAGGTCACTGTAGCCTTGCAATTTTGTTTTAATGCCCCTTGGAAGAGTTGTGGAGGTCGCAGTGGAATAAAAAGACAATGTCAATGCCCCTTGGAAGAGTGGTGGAGGTTAGAGTGGAATAAAAAGACAATACAAATGCCCCTTGGAAGAGCTGTGGAGTTCAGAGTGGTTTAACCAGATGATCTTAATGCCCCTTGGAAGAGAAGTCGACGTCACTGTAGCATAACAAGACGGTTTTAATGCCCCTTGGAAGAGTGGTAGAGGTTACAGTGGAATAAAAAGACAATATCAATGCCCCTTGGTAGATTGGTGGAGGATACAGTGGTATAAAAAGACAATATCAATGCCCCGTGGAAGAGATGTGGAGGTCACTGTAGCTTAACAATACGGTTTTAATGCCGCTTGGAAGAGTTGTGGAGGTCGCAGTGGAATAAAAAGACAATGTCAATGCCCCTTGGAAGAGTGGTGGATTATAGAGTGGAATAAAAAGACAATACAAATGCCCCTTGGAAGAGATGTGGAGTTAAGAGTGGTTTAACCAGATGGTTTTAATGCCTCTTGGAGGAGAAGTCGACGTCACAGTAGCATAACAAGACGGTTTTAAAGCCCCTTGGAAGAGTGGTGTAGTTCGCAGTGGATTAAACAGACAATATCAATGACCCTTGGAAGAGTGGTGGAGGTCGCAGTGGAATAAAAAGATAATATCAATGCCCCGTGGAAGGGACGTGGAGGTCACAGTAGCTTAACAAGACAGTTTTAATGCCCCTTGGAAGAGTGGTGGAGGCTGCAGGGGATTAAAAAGACAATAACAATGCCCATTGGAAGAGTGGTGGAGGTCGCAGTGGAATAAAAAGACAAAATCAATGCCCCTTGGTAGAGTGGTGGAGGTTACAGTGGAATAATAAGACAATATCAATGCCCATTGGAAGAGCTGTGGAGTTTAGAGTGTTTTAACCAGACGGTTTTAATGCCTCTTGAAAGAGACGTGGAGGTCACAGTAGCTTAAAAAGACTGTTTTAATGCCCCTTGGTAGAGTGGTGGAGGTCAAGTGCATTAAAAGGACAATATCAATGCACCTTAGAAGAGAGGTGGAAGTCTCAATGGAATAAAAAGACAATGTCAATGCCACTTGGAAGAGTGGTGGAGGTTACAGTGGAATAAAAAGACAATATCAATGCCCCATGGAATAGACATGGACGTGGCAGTAGCTTAACAAGACGGCTTTAATGCCCCTTGGAAGAGTGGTGGAGGTTGCAGTGGATTAAAAAGACAATATCAATGCCCATTGGAAGAGTGGTAGAGGTCGCAGTGGAATAAAAAGACAAAATCAATGCCCCTTGGAAGAGTGGTGGAGGTTACATTGAATTAAAAAGATAATATCAGTGCCCCATGGAAGAGTTGTGGAGTTCAGAATGTTTAACCAGACGGTTTTAATGCCCCTGGGAAGAGACGAGGAGGTCACAGTAGCTTAACAAGACTGTTTTAATGCCCCTTGGAAGAGTGGTGGAGATTGTTGTGGATTTTAAAGACAATATCAATTCCCCTTAGGAGAGTGGTGTTGGTCGCAGTGGAATAAAAAGACAATATCAATGCCCCTTGGAAGATTGGTGGAGGTTACAGTGGAATAAAAAGAGAATATCAATGCCCCTTGGAAGAGTGGTGGAGGTTACAGTGGAATAAAAGACAATATCAATGCCCCTTGGAAGGGACGTGGAGGTCACAGTAGCATAACAAGACGGTTATAATGCCCCTTGGAAGAGTGGTGGAGGTTACAGTCGAATAAAAAGTCAATATCAATGCCTCTTTGAAGAGCTGTGGAGTACAGAGTTGTTTAACCAGACGGTTTAATGCCCCTTGGAAGAGACGTGGAGGTCACAGTAGCTTATCAAGACTATTTTAATGCCCCTTTGAAGAGTGGTGGAGGTCGCAGTGTATTGAAAAGACAATATCAATGCCCCTTAGAAGAGTGGTGGAGGTCGCAGTGGAATAAAAAGACAATATCAATTCCCCTTGGAAGAGATGTGGAGGTCGCAGTGGAATAAAAAGACAATATCAATGCCACGTGGAAGAGACGTGGAGGTCACAGTATCTTATCAAGACTGTTTTAATGCCCCTTTGAAGAGTGGTGGAGGTCGCAGTGTATTGAAAAGACAATATCAATGCCCCTTAGAAGAGTGGTGGAGGTTACAGTTGAATAAAAAGACAATATCAATGCCCCTTGGAAGAGTGATGGTGGTTACAGTGGAATAAAAAGACAATATCAATGCCCCTTGGAACAGTGGTGGAGTTACAGTTAAATAAAAAGACAATGTCAATGCCCCGTGGAAGAGATGTGGAGGTCAAAATAGCTTAACAAGACGGTTTTAATGCCCCTTGGAAGAGTGGTGGAGGTCGGAGTGGATTAAAAAGACTATATCAATGAGCTTTGGAAGAGTGGTGGAGGTCAAAGTGGAATAAAATGACATTATCAATGCCCCTTGAAAGAGACGTGGAGGTCACAGTAGCTTAACAAGATGGTTTTAATGCTCCTTGGAAGAGTGGTGGAGGTTACAGTCGAATAAAAAGACAATATCAATGCCTCTTGGAAGAGCTGCGGAGTTCAGAGAGGCTTAACCAGACGGTTTTAATGCCCCTTGGAAGAGTGGTGGAGGTCACAGTGGAATAAAAATACAATATCAATGCCACTTGAAACAGTGGTGGAAGTTAGAGTGAAATAAAAAGACAATATCAATGCCCCTTGGAAGAGCTGTGGAGTACAGATTGGTTTAACCAAACGGTTTTAGTGCCCCTTGGAAGAGACGTGGAGGTCACAGTAGCTTAACAAGACGTTTTTAATTCCCCTTGGAAGAGTGTTGGAGGTCGCAGTGGATTAAAAAGACAATATCAATGAACCTTGGAAGAGTGGTGGAGGTCACAGTGGAATAAAAAGACAATATCAATGCCCCTTGGAAGAGTGGTGGAGGTTACAGTGGAATAAAAAGCAATATCAATGCCCCTTGGAAGAGAAGTGGACATCACAGTAGCTTCACAAGACGGTTTTAATGCCCCTTGGAAGAGTGGTGGAGATCGCAGTGGAATAAAAAGACAATAACAATGCCCTGTAGAAGAGACGTGGAGGTCACAGTAGCTTAACAAGACGGTTTTAATGCCCCTTAGAACAGTGGTGGAGGTTACAGTGGAATAAAAGACAATATCAATGCCCTTTGGAAGAGTGGCAGAGGTCGCAGTGAAATAAAAAGACAATATCAATGCCCCTTGGAAGAGTGGTGGAGGTTACAGTAGAATAAAAAGACAATATCAATGACCCGTGGAAGACAAGTGGAGGTCACAGTAGCTTAACAAGACAGTTTTAATGCCCCTTGGAAGAGTGGTCGAGGTCGCAGTGGAATAAAAAGACAATATCAATGCCCCTTGAAAGAGTGGTGGAGGTTACAGTGAAATAAAAAGACAATATCAATGCATCTTGAAAGAGTTATGGAGTTCAGAGTGGTTTAACCAGATGGTTTTAATGCCCCTTGGAAGAGTGGTTTAGGTCGCAGTGCATTAAAAAGACAATATCAATACCCCTTGGAATAATGGTGAAGGTTACAGTGGAATAAAAAGACAATATCAATGCCCCTTGGAAAAGCTGTGGAGTTCAGAGTGGTTTAACCAAATGGTTTTAATGCCCCTTGGAAGAGATGTGTATGTCACAGCAGCTTAACAAGACTGTTTTAATGCCTCTTGGAAGAGTGGTGGAGGTCGCAGTGGATTAAAAAGACAATATCAATGCCCCTTAGCAGAGAGGTGGAAGTCGCAGTGGAATAAAAAGACAATATCAATACCCCTTGGAAAAGTGGTGGAGGATACAGTTGAATAAAAAGACAAAATCAATGCCCCGTGGAATAGACATGGACGTTACAGCAGCTAAACAAGATGTTTTTAATGCACCTTGGGAGAGTGGTGGAAGTCGTACTGGAATAAAAAGACAATATCAATGCCCCTTGAAAGAGTGCTGTAGGATACAGTGGAGTAAAAAGACAATATCAATGCCTCTTGCAAGAGTTGTGGAGTTCAGAGTGGTTTAAATTGACGGTTTTAATGCACCTTGGAAGAGAGGTGGAGGTTACAGTATCTTAACAATACTGTTTTAATGCCCCTTGGAAGAGTGGTGGAGGTCGCAGTGGATTAAAAAGACAATATCAATGAGCCTTGGAAGAGTGGTGGAGGTCGCAGTGGAATAAAAAGGCATTATCAATGCCCCTTGGAAAAGTGGTGGAGGTTGCAGTGGAATAAAAAGACAATATCAATGCCCCTTGGACGAGTGGTGGAGGTTACAGTGGAATAAAAAGACAATTTCGATGCCCCGTGGAAGAAACGTGGAGGTCACAGTAGCTTAACAAGACTGCTTTAATGCCTCTTAGAGGACTAGTGGAGGTCGCATTGGAATAAAAAAACAATATCAATGCCCCTTAGAAGAGTGGTGGAGGTTACAGTGGAATAAAAAGACAATAATAATGCCCCTTGGAAGAGCTGTGGAGTTCAGAGTGGTATAACCAGACGGTTGTAACGCTCCTTGGAAGAGACGTGGAGGTCACTGTAATTTAACAAGACGGTTTTAATGCCCCTTGGAAGAGTGGTGGAGGTCGCAGTGGAATAAAAAAACAATATCAATGCCCCTTGGAAGATTAGTGGAGGTTACAGTGGAATAAAAAGTCAATATCAGTGCCCCGTGGAAGAGATGTGGAGGTCACTGTAGCTTAACAATGTGGTTTTAATGCCACTTGGAAGAGTGGTGGAGGTCGCAGTGGAATAAAAAGACAATGTCAATGCCCCTTGGAAGAGTGATGGAGGTTAGAGTGGAATAAAAAGACAATACAAATGCCCCTTGGAAGAGCTGTGGAGTTCAGAGTGGTTTAACCAGATGGTTTTAATGCCCCTTGGAAGAGAAGTCGACGTCACAGTAGCATAACAAGATGGCTTTAATGCCTCTTGGAAGAGTGGTGGAGTTCGCAGTGGATTAATAAGACAATATCAATGCCCCTGGAAGAGTGGTGGAGGTCGCAGTGGAATAAAAAGACAACATCAATGCCCCGTGGAAGGGACGTGGAGGTCACAGTAGCTTATCAAGATGGTTTAAATGCCCCTTGGAAGAGTGGTGGAGGTTACAGGGGATTAAAAAGACACTAACAATGCCCATTGGAAGAGTGGTGGAGGTCCCAGTGGAATAAAAAGACAAAATAAATGCCACTTGGAAGAGTGGTGGAGGTTACAGTGGAATAAAAAGACAATATCAATGCCCCTTGGAAGAGCTGTGGAGTTCAGAGTGGTTTAACCAGACGGGTTTAATGCCCCTTGGAAGAGACGTAGAGGTCACAGTAGCTTAACAATACGGTTTTAATGCCCCTTGGAAGAGAGTTGGAAGTTGCAGTGGAATAAAAAGACAATGTCAATGCCCCTTGGAAGAGTGTTGGAGGTTAGAGTGGAATAAAAAGACAATACAAATGCCCCTTGGAAGAGCTGTGGAGTTCAGAGTGGTTTAACCAGATGGTTTTAATACCCCTTGGAAGAGTGGTGGAGGTTGCAGTGGAACAAAAAGACAATTTCAATGCCCCGTGGAATAGACATGGACGTTACAATAGTTAAACAAGATGTTTTTAATGCATCTTGGGAGAGTGGTGGAAGTCGTAGTGGAATAAAAAGACAATATCAATGCCCCTTGAAAGAGTGCTGCAGGTTACAGTGGAGTAAAAAGACAATATCAATGCCTCTTGCAAGAGCTGTGGAGTTCAGAGTGGTTTAAATTGATGGTTTTAATGCACCTTGGAAGAGACGTGGAGGTTACAGTAGCTTAACAATACGGTTTTAATGCCCCTTGGAAGAGTGGTGGAGGTCGCAGTGGATTAAAAAGACAATATCAATGCCACTTGGAAGAGTGGTGAAGGTCCCAGTGGAAAAAAAAGACAATATCAATGCCCCTTGGAAGAGTGGTGGAGGTTACAGTGGAATAAAAAGATAATATCAATGCCCTGTGAAAGAGACGTGGAGGTCACAGTAGCTTAACAATACGGTTTTAATGCCCCTTGGAAGAGAGTTGGAAGTTGCAGTGGAATAAAACGACAATGTCAATGACCCTTGGAAGAGTGGTAGAGGTAGCAGTGGATTAAAAAGACAATATCAATGCCCCTTAGAAGAGAGGTGGAAGTCGCAGTGGAATAAAAAGACAATGTCAATGCCACTTGGAAGAGTGGTGGAGGTTACAGTGGAATAAAAAGACAATATCGATGCCCCGTGGAATAGACATGGCCGTGACAGTAGCTTAACAAGACGGATTTAATGCCCCTTGGAAGAGTGGTGGAGGTTGCAGTGGATTAAAAAGACAAAATCAATGACCATTGGAAGAGTGGTAGAGGTCGCAGTGGAATAAAAAGATAAAATCAATGCCCCTTGGAAGAGTGGTGGAGGTTGCAGTGGATTAAAAAGACAATATCAATGCCCATTGGAAGAGTGGTAGAGGTGGCAGTGGAATAAAAAGACAAAATCAATACCCCTTGGAAGAGTGTTGGAGGCTACAGTGGAATAAAAAGACAATATCAATGCCTCTTGCAAGAGCTGTGTAGTTTAGAGTGGTTTAAATTGACTGTTTTAATGCCCCTTGGAAGATACGTGGAGGTCACAGTGGATTAAAAAGACAATATCAATGCCCATTGGAAGAGTTGTTAAGATCGCAGTGGAATAAAAAGACAAAATCAATACCCCTTGGAAGAGTGGTGGAGGTTACACTGGAAAAAAAAAGACAATATCATTGCCCCTTGGAAGAGCTGTGGAGTTCAGAGTTGTTTAACCAGACGGTTTTAATGCCCCTTGGAAGAGAGTTGGAGGTCACAGTTAATTAAAAAGACAATATCAATGCCCCTTGGAAGAGTGGTGTAGGTCTCAGTGGAATAAAAAGACAAAATCAATGCCCCTTGGAAGAGTGGTGAAGGTTACAGTGGAATAAAAAGACAATATCAATGCCCCTTGGTAGAGTGGTGGAGATCGCAGTGGAATAAAAAGACAATAACAATGACCCGTGGAATTGACGTGGACGTCAAAGTAGGTTAACAAGACGGTTTTAATGCCACTTTTAAGAGTGGTGGAGGTCGCAGTTGATTAAGAAGACAATAAAAATGCCCCTTGGAAGAGTGGTGGAGGTCGCAGTGGAAAAAAAGACAATATCAATGCCCCTTGGAAGAGTAGTGGAGGTCGCAGTGGAATAAAAAGACAATATTAATGCCCCGTGGTAGAGACGTGGAGGTCAAAGTAGCTTAACAAGATGGTTTTAATGCCCTTTGCAAGAGTGGTGAAGGTCGAAGTGGATTAAAAAGACAATATCAATGCACTTTGGAAGAGTGGTGGAGGTCGCAGTGGAATAAAAATGCAATATCATTGCCCCTTGGTAGAGTGGTGGAGGTTACAGTGGAATTTAAAAACAATATCAATGCCCAGTGGAAGAGATGTGGAGGTCACTGTAGCTTAACAAGACAAATTTAATGCCCCTTGGAAGAATGGTGCAGGTCGAAGTGGAATAAAAAGACAATATCAATGCACCTTGGAAGAGTGTTGGAGGTTCCAGTGGAATAAAAAGACAATATCAATGCCCTGTGGAAGAGACATGGAGGTCACAGGAGCTTAACAAGACGGTTTAAATGCCCCTTGGAAGAGTGGTGGAGGTCACAGTGGAATAAAAAGACAATATCAATGCCCCTTGAAATATCTGTGGAGTTCAGATTGGTTTAACCATACGGTTTTAATGCCCCTTGGAAGAGACGTGGAGGTCACAGCAGCTTAACAAGACAGTTTTAATGCCACATGGAAGAGTGGTGGAGGTTGCAGTGGATTAAAAAGACAATTTCAAAGCCCTGAGGAAGAGTGGTGGAGGTCGCAGTGGAAAAAAAAGACAATATCAATGCCCCGTGGAATTGACGTGGATGTCAATGTAGGTTAACAAGACTGTTTTAATGCCCCTTGGAAGAGTGGTGGAGATCACAGTGGATTAAAAAGAGAATATCAATGCCAATTGGAAGAGTGTTGGAGGTCGCAGTGGAATAAAAAGACAATATCAGTGCCCCTTGGAAGAGTGGTGGAGGTTACAGGGGAATAAAAAGACAATATCAATGCCCCTTGGAAGAGCTGTGGAGTTCACAGTGGTTTAACCAGAAGGTTTTAAGGCACCGTGGAATAGACGTGGAGGTCACAGTAGCTCAACAAGATGGTTTTAATGCTTCTTGGAAGAGTGATGGAGGTCGCAGTGGATTAAAAAGACAAAATCAATGCCCCTTGGACGAGTGGTGGAGGTTACAGTGGAATAAAAAGACAATATCAATGCCTCTTTCAAGAGCTGAGGAGTTCAGAGTGGTTTAAATTGACGGTTTTAATGCCCCTTGGAAGAGACATGGAGGTCACAGTAGCTTAACAAGAATGTTTTAATGAACCTTGGAAGAGTGGTGGAGGTTACAGTCGAATAAAAAGGCAATATCATTGCCTCTTGGAAGAGCTGTGTAGTGCAGAGTAGTTTAACCTGACGGTTTTAATGCCCCTTGGAAGAGACGTGGAGGTCACAGTGGATTAAAAAGACAATATCAATGCCCCTTAGAAGAGTGGTGGAGGTCGCAATGGAATAAAAAGACAATATCAATTCCACTTGGAAGAGATGTGGAGGTCGCAGTGGAATAAAAAGACAATATCAATGCCTCGTGGAAGAGACTTGGAGGTCACAGTAGCTTAACAAGACTGTTTCAATGCCTCTTGGAAGAGTGGTGGAGGATACAGTGGAATAAAAAGACAATATCAATGCCCCGAGGAATAGACATAGACGTTACAGTAGCTAAACAAGAAGTTTTTAATGCACCTTGGGAGAGTGGTGGAAGTCGTAGTTGAATAAAAAGACAATATCAATGCCCCTTGAAAGAGTGCTGTAGTTTACAGTGGAATAAAAAGACAATATCAATGCCTCTTGCAAGAGCTGTGGATTTCAGAGTGGTTTAAATTGACGGTTTTAATGCATCTTGGAAGAGACGTGGAGGTCACAGTATCTTAAAAATACGGTTTTAATGCCCCTTGGAAGAGTGGTGGAGGTCGCAGTGGATTAAAAAGACAATATCAATGCCACTTGGAAGAGTGGTGAAGGTCCCAGTGGAAAAAAAAGACAATATCAATGCCCCTTGGAAGAGTAGTGGAGGTTACAGTGGAATAAAAAGACAATATCAATGCCCCGTGAAAGAGATGTGGAGGTCACAGTAGCTTAACAAGACGGTTTTAATGCCACATGGAAGAGTGGTGGAGGTTGCAGTGGATTAAAAAGACAATTTCAAAGCCCCGAGGAAGAGTGGTGGAGGTCGCAGTGGAAAAAAAAGACAATATCAATGCCCCCTGGAATTGACGTGGATGTCAATGTAGGTTAACAACACGGTTTTAATGCCACTTTTAAGAGTGGTGGAGGTCGCAGTTGATTAAGAAGACAATCTAAATGCCCCTTGGAAGAGTGGTGGAGGTCGCAGTGGAAAAAAAGAAAATATCAATGCCACTTGGAAGAGTAGTGGAGGTCGCAGTGGAATAAAAAGACAATATCAATGCCCCGTGGAAGAGACGTAGAGGTCACAGTAGCTTAACAAAATGGTTTTAATGCCCTTTGGAAGAGTGGTGGTGGTCACAGTGGATTAAAAAGACAATATCAATGCCCTTTGGAAGAGTGGTGGAGGTCGCAGTGGAATAAAAACACAATATCAATGCCCCTTGGTAGAGTGGTGGAGGTTACACTGGAATTTAAAGACAATATCAATGCCCAGTGGAAGAGATGGGGAGGTCACTGTAGCTTAACAAGATAAATTTAATGCCCCTTGGAAGAATGGTGGAGGTCGCAGTGGAATAAAAAGACAATATCAATTCCCGTTGGTAGAGATGTGGAGTTCGCAGTGGAATAAAAAGACTATATCAATGCCTCGTGGAAGAGACTTGGAGGTCACAGTAGCTTAACAAGATGTCTTTAATGCCCCTTGGAAGAGAAGTGGAGGTCGCAGTAGAATAAAAAGACAATATCAATGCCCCTTGGAAGAGTGGTGGAGGTTACAGTGGAATAAAAAGACAATATCAATGACCCTTGGAAGAGTGGTGGAGGGCGCAGTGGAATAAAAAGACAATATTATTGCCCCTTGGAAGAGTGGTGGAGGTCGCAGTAAAATAAAAAGAAAATATCAATGCCCCTTGGAAGAGTGGGGGAGGTTACAGTGGAATAAAAAGACAATATCAATGCCCCTTGGAAGAGCTGTGGAGTTCACAACGGTTTAACCAGAAGGTTTTAAGGTACCGTGGAATAGACGTGGAGGTCACAGTAGCTAAACAAGATGGTTTTAATGCTTCTTGGATGAGTGATGGAGGTCGCAGTGGATTAAAAAGACAAAATCAATGCCCCTTGGAAGAGTGGTGGAGGTTACAGTGGAATAAAAAGACAATATCAATGCCTCTTTCAAGAGCTGTGGAGTTCAGAGTGGTTTAAATTGAAGGTTTTAATGCCCCTTAGAAGAGACGTGGAGGTCACAGTAGCTTAACAAGAATGTTTTAATGAACCTTGGAAGAGTGGTGAAGGTTACAGTCGAATAAAAAGACAATATCAATGCCTCTTGGTAGAGCTGTGGAGTGCAGAGTAGTTTAACCCGACGGTTTTAATGCCCCTTGGAAGAGACGTGGAGGTGACATTGGATTAAAAAGACAATATCAATGCCCATTAGAAGAGTGATGGAGGTCGCAGTGGAATAAAAAGACAATATCAATTCAACTTGTAAGAGATGTGGAGGTCGCAGTGGAATAAAAAGACAATATCAATGCCTCGTGGAAGAGACTTGGAGGTCACAGTAGCTTAACAAGTCTGTTTTAATGCCTCTTGGAAGAGTGGTGGAGGTCGCAGTGGGTTAAAAGACAATATCAAGGCCCTTTAGAAGAGAGGTGGAAGTCGCAAAGGAACAAAAAGACAATATCAATACCCCTTGGAAGAGTGGTGGAGGATGCAGTGGAATAAAAAGACAATATCAATGCCCCGTGGAATAGACATCGACGTTACAGTAGCTAAACAAGAAGATTTTAATGCACCTTGGGAAAGTGTTAGAAGTCGTAGTGGAATTAAAAGACAATATCAATGCCACTTGGAAGAGTGGTGGAGGTCGCAGAGGAATAAAAAGACAATATCAATGACCCTTGGAAGAGTAGTGGAGGTCGCAGTGGAATAAAAAAACAATATCAATGCCCCTTTGAAGAGTGGTGGAGGTAACAGTGGATTAAAAAGACAATATCAATGCCCCTTGGAAGAGCAGTGGAGTTCAGAGTAGTTAAACCACACGGTTTTAATGCCCATTGGAAGTGACATGGAGGTCACAGTAGCTTAAAAAGATGTTTTTAATGCTCCTTGGAAAAGTGATGGAGGTCACAGTGGATTAAAAAGACAATATCAATGCCCCTTGGAAGAGTGGTGGAGGTGGCAGTGGAATAAAAAGACAATATCAATGCCCCTTGGAAGAGTGGTGGAGTTTACAGTGGAATAAAAAGACAATATCAATGCCACGTGAAAGAGACGTTGATGTCACAGTAGCTTAACAAGACGGTTTTAATGTCCCTTGTAAGAGAAGTGAAAGTCGCAGTGGAATAAAAAGACAATATCAATGTCCTTTGGAAGAGTGCTGGAGGTTACAGTGGATTAAAAAACAATATCAAAGCCCCTTGCAAGAGCTGTGGAGTTGAGAGTGGTTTAAATTTACGATTTTAATGCCCCTTGGAAGAGACGTGGAGGTCACAGTAGATTAACAAGACTGTTTTAATGTCCCTTGGAAGAGTGGTGGAGGTGGCAGTGGAATAAAAAGACAAAATCAATGCCCCTTGGAAGAGCTGTGGAGCTCAGAGCGTTTTAACCAGACGGTTTTAATGCCTCTTGGAAGAAACTTGGAGGTCACAGTAGCTTAACAAGACGGTTATAATGCCCCTTGGAAGAGTCTTGGACGTTGCAGAGGAATAAAAAGACAATATCAATGCACTTGGAAGAGTGCAGAAGGTTACAATGGAATAAAAAGACATTGTCAATGCCCCTTGGAAGAGCTGTGGAGCTCAGAGCATTTTAACCAGACGGTTTTAATGCCCCTTGGAAGAGACTTGGACGTCACAGTAGCTTAACAAGACGGTTTTAATGACCCTTGGAAGAGTGATGGAGGTCGCAATGGAGTAAAAAGACAATATCAATGCCACGTGGAAGGGACGTGGAGGTCACAGTAGCTTATCAAGACTGTTTTAATGCCCCTTGGAAGAGTGGTGGAGGTTGCAGTGGATTAAAAAGACAATATCAAAGTCCCTTAGAAGAGTGGTGGAGGTCGCAGTGGAATAAAAAGACAATATCAATTCTCCTTGGAAGATATGTGGAGGTCGCAGTGGAATAAAAAGACAATTTCAATGCCTCGTGTAAGAGACTTGGAGGTCACAGTAGCTTAACAAGATGGTTTTAATGACCCTTGGAAGAGTGGTGGAGGTCGCAGTGGAATAAAAAGACAATATCAATGACCCTCGGAAGAGTGGTGGAGGTCGCAGTGGAATAAAAAAACAATATCAATGCCCCTTTGAAGAGTGGTGGAGGTAACAGTGGATTAAAAAGACAATATCAATGCCCCTTGGAAGAGCAGTGGAGTTCAGAGTAGTTAAACCACACGGTTTTAATGCCCATTGGAAGTGACATGGAGGTCACAGTAGCTTAAAAAGATGTTTTTAATGCTCCTTGGAAAAGTGATGGAGGTCGCAGTGGATTAAAAAGACAATATCAATGCCCCTTGGAAGAGTGGTGGAGGTGGCAGTGGAATAAAAAGACAATATCAATGCCCCTTGGAAGAGTGGTGGAGTTTACAGTGGAATAAAAAGACAATATCAATGCACGTGAAAGAGACGTTGATGTCACAGTAGCTTAACAAGACGGTTTTAATGTCCCTTGTAAGAGAAGTGAAAGTCGCAGTGGAATAAAAAGACAATATCAATGCCCTTTGGAAGAGTGCTGGAGGTTACAGTGGATTAAAAAACCATATCAAAGCCCCTTGCAAGAGCTGTGGAGTTGAGAGTGGTTTAAATTTACGATTTTAATGCCCCTTGGAAGAGACGTGGAGGTCACAGTAGATTAACAAGACTGTTTTAATGTCCCTTGGAAGAGTGGTGGAGGTGGCAGTGGAATAAACAGACAAAATCAATGCCCCTTGGAAGAGCTGTGGAGCTCAGAGCGTTTTAACCAGACGGTTTTAATGCCTCTTGGAAGAAACTTGGAGGTCACAGTAGCTTAACAAGATGGTTATAATGCCCCTTGGAAGAGTCTTGGATGTCGCAGAGGAATAAAAAGACAATATCAATGCACTTGGAAGAGTGCAGAAGGTTACAATGGAATAAAAAGACATTGTCAATGCCCCTTGGAAGAGCTGTGGAGCTCAGAGCGTTTTAACCAGACGGTTTTAATGCCCCTTGGAAAAGACTTGGACGTCACAGTAGCTTAACAAGACGGTTTTAATGACCCTTGGAAGAGTGATGAAGGTCGCAATGGAGTAAAAAGACAATATCAATGCCACGTGGAAGGGACCGGGAGGTCACAGTAGCTTATCAAGACTGTTTTAATGCCCCTTGGAAGAGTGGTGGAGGTTGCAGTGGATTAAAAAGACAATATCAAAGCCCCTTAGAAGAGTGGTGGAGGTCGCAGTGGAATAAAAAGACAATATCAATTCCCCTTGGAAGAGATGTGCAGGTCGCAGTGGAATAAAAAGACAATATTAATGCCCCTTGGAAGAGTGGTGGAGGTCGCAGTGGAATAAAAAGACAATATTAATGCCCCTTGGAAGAGTTGTGGAGGTCGCAGTAAAATAAAAAACAATATCAATGCCCCTTGGAAGAGTGGTGGAGCTTACAGTGGAATAAAAAGACAATATCAATGCCCCTTGGAAGAGCTGTGGATTTCACAGTGGTTTAACCAGAAGGTTTTAAGGCACCGTGGAATAGACGTGGACGTCACAGTAGCTAAAGAAGGCGGTTTTAATGCTTCTTGGAAGAGTGATGGAGGTCGCAGTGGATTAAAAAGACAAAATCAATGCAACTTGGAAGAGTGGTGGAGGTTACAGTGGAATAGAAAGACAATATCAGTGCCTCTTGGAAGAGCTGTGGAGTTCAGAGTGTTTTAAATTGACGGATTTAATGCCCCTTGGAAGAGACGTGGAGGTCACAGTGGAATAAAAAGACAAAATCAATGCCCCTTGGAAGAGTGGTGGAGGTTACAGTGGAATAAAAAGACAATATCAATGCCCCTTGGAAGAGCTGTGGAGTTCAGAGTGGTTTAACCAGACGGTTTTAATGCCCCTTGGAAGAGACGTGGAGGTCACAGTAGCTTAACAAGACTGTTTTAATGCCCCTTGGAAGAGTGGTGGAGGTCGCAGTAGATTAAAAAGACAATATCAATGCCCCTTGGAAGAGAGGTGGAATTTGCAGTGGAATGAAAAGACAATGTCAATGCCACTTGGAAGAGTGGTGAAGGTTACAGTGGAATGAAAAGACAATATCAATGCCCGTGGAATAGAGATGGACGTGACAGCAGCTTAACAAGACTTCTTTAATGCCCCTTGGAAGAGTGTTGGAAGTTGCAGTGGATTAAAAAGACAATATCAATGCTCATTGGAAGAGTAGTAGAGGTCGCAGTGGAATAAAAAGTATTAAATCAATGCCCCTTGGAAGAGTGGTGGAGGTTACAATGAAATAAAAAGACAATATCAATGCCCCTTGGAAGAGTTGTGGAGGTCACTGTAGCTTAACAAGATTGTCTTAATGCCCCTTGGAAGAGTGGTGGAGGTCGCAGTGGAATAAATAGACAATGTCAATGCCCCTTGGAAGAGTGGTGGAGGTTAGAGTGGAATAAAAAGACTATACCAGTGCTCCTTGGAAGAGCTGTGGAGTTCATAGTGGTTTAAATTGACGGTTTTAATGCCCCTTGAAAGAGACGTGGAGGTCACAGTGGATTAAAAATACAATATCAATGCCCCTTTGAAGAGTGGTGGAGGTCGCAGTGGATTAAAATGACAATTTCAATGCCCCTTGGAAGAGTATTGGAGGTCGCAGTGGAATAAAAAGACAATATCAATGCCCAGTGGAAGGGACGTGGAGGTCAAAGTAGCTTCACAAGTCTGTTTTAATGCCCCTTGGAAGAGAGGTGGAGGTCGCAGTTGATTAAAAAGACAATATCAATGCCCCTTGGAAGAGTGGTGGAGGTCGCAGTGGAATAAAAAGACAATATCAATGCCGCTTGGAAGAGTGGTGGATGTTACAGTCGAATAAAAAGACAATATCAATGCCTATAGCTGTGGAGTTCAGATTGTTTAACCAGATGGTTTTAATGCCCCTTGGAAGAGACGAGGAGGTCACAGTAGCTCAACAAGGCTGTTTTAATGCCCCTTGGAAGAGTGGTGGAGGTAGCAGTGGAATAAAAAGACATTGTCAATGCCCCTTGGAAGAGCTGTGGAGTTCAGAGCCGTTTAACCAGACGGTTTTAATGCCCCTTGGTAGAGACTTGGAGGTTACAGTAGCTTAACAACAAAGAAAATGACGGCACTTCCACTACAAAAAATAGATGTGAACAGGTGCTTACTAAGAGCAGCTACCTCCATATATAATGAAGAAATAAAGTAGCACACTGTAACACTGAGTATATAGATATGAAATATGAAATATGAATAGCATAACTGCTGTAGAAAATAGAAACAAATGAATTGGCCAATTTATGCGCTAAGATTTCTCATTTATTTACAGCAGTAATGCTATTCATTTTCCATACTTCATATTTACATGCGCTAAAAAAAAATTTTCAAAAAATTTTTTCATTTATTTCTCTTTTCTACAGCAGTTAAGCTATTCATATTTCATATTTCATATCTATATACTCAGTGTTACAGTGAGCTACTTTATTTGTTCATCAATATATTGAGGTAGCTGCTCTTAGTAAGCACCTGTTCACACCTATTTTTTGTAGTGGAAGTGCCGTCATTTTCTTTGTTACTAGATTTGGCGTTGACTGAGCACTCCACCCCCACCCCCATGCCGCAGGTGGTTTTAAATGCATCAGGATCTGTCTTTCCCACACATATGCAGACGGAGGTCTCTTAGAGAGGTATTCACATTGGTAGGTCCTGACATCGAGAAACGCCTTACCGCGGCTGTCAGGTACACATGAATTGGAAAATTTATGCGCTAAGATTTCTCATTTATTTACAGCAGTAATGCTATTCATTTTCCATACTTCATATTTACAGTAGCTTAACAAGACGGTTTTAATGCTCCTTGGAAGTGTGGTGGACGTCGCAATGGAATAAAAAGACAATATCAATGCCCCGTGGAAGGGACGTGGAGGTCACAGTAGCTTATCAAGACATTTTTAATGCCCCTTGGAAGAGTGGTGGAGGTCGCAGTGGATTAAAAAGACAATATCAATGCCCCTTAGAAGAGTGGTGGAGGTCGCAGTGGAATAAAAAGACAAAATCAATTCCCCTTGGAAGAGATGTGGAGGTCGCAGTTGAATAAAAAGACAATATCAATGCCTCGTGGAAGAGACTTGGAGGTCACAGTAGCTTAACAAGATGGTTTTAATGCCACATGGAAGAGAGGTGGAGGTCGCAGTGGAATAAAAAGACAATATCAATGCCCCTTGGAAGAGTGGTGGAGGTTACAGTGGAATAAAAAGACAATATCAATGCCCCTTGGAAGAGCTGTGGAGTTCACAGTGGTTTAACCAGAAGGTTTTAAGGCACCGTGGAATAGACGTGGAGGTCACAGTAACTGAACAAGACGGTTTTAATGCTTCTTGGAAGAGTGATGGAGGTCGCAGTGGATTAAAAAGACAAAATCAATGCAACTTGGAAGAGTGGTGGAGGTTACAGTGGAATAAAAAGACAATATCAATGCCTCTTGGAAGACCTGTGGAGTTCAGAGTGGTTTAAATTGACGGTTTTAATGCCCCTTGGAAGAGACGTGGAGGTCACAGTAGCTTAACAAGACGGTTTTAATGCCCCTTGGAAGAGTGGTGGAGGTTACAGTCGAATAAAAAGGCAATATCAATGCCTCTTGGAAGAGCTGTGGAGTTCAGAGTGGTTTAACCAGACAGTTTTAATGCCCCTTGGAAGAGACGTGGAGGTCACAGTAGCTTATCAAAACTGTTTTAATGCCCCTTAGTAGAGTGGTGGAGGTCGCAGTGGATTAAAAAGAAAATATCAATGCCCCTTAGAAGAGTGGTGGAGGTCGCAGTGGAATAAAAAGACAATATGAATTCCACTTGGAAGAGATGTGGAGGTCGCAGTGGAATAAAAAGACAATATCAATGCCTCGTGGAATAGACTTGGAGGTCACAGTAGCATAACAAGATGGTTTTAATGCCCCTTGGAAGAGAGGTGGAGGTCGCAGTGGAATAAAAAGACAATATCAATGCCCCTTGGAAGAGTGGTGGAAGTTAGAGTGGAATAAAAAGACAATATCAATGACACTTGGAAGAGTGGTGGAGGTCGCAGTGGAATAAAAAGACAATATTAATGCCCCTTGGAAGAGTGGTGGAGGTCGCAGTAAAATAAAAAGACAATATCAATGCCCCTTGGAAGAGTGATGGAGGTTACAGTGGAATAAAAAGACAATATCAATGCCCCTTGGAAGAGCTGTGGAGTTCACAGTGGTTTAACCAGAAGGTTTTAAGGAACCATGGAATAGGTAGCTAAACAAGATGGTTTTAATGCTTCTTGGAAGAGAGATGAAGGTCGCAATGGATTAAAAAGACAAAATCAATGGCCCTTGGAAGAGTGGTGGAGGTTACAGTGGAATAAAAAGACAATATCAATGCCTCTTCCCAGAGCTGTGGAGTTCAGAGTGGTTTAAATTGACGTTTTTAATGCCCCTTAAAGAGACGTGGAGGTCACAGTAGCTTAACAAGACAGTTTTAATGCCCCTTGGAAGAGTGGTGAAGTTCGCAGTGGATTAAAAAGACATTATCGATGCCACTTGGAAGAGTGGTGGAGGTCGCAGTGGAATAAAAAGAAAATATCAATGACCCTTAGAAGAGTGGTGGAGGTTACACTGGAAAAAAAAGACAATATCAATGTTCCTTGGTAGAGGGGTGAAGGTTGCAGTGGAATAAAAAGACAATATCAATGTCCCTTGGAAGAGGGTGGAGGTCGCAGTGGATTCAAAATACAATATCAATGCCCCGTGGAAGGGAAGTGGAGGTCACAGTAGCTTATCAAGACGGTTTTAATGCCCCTTGGAAGTGTGGTGGAGATCGCAGTGGAATAAAAAGACTATCAAATCCCCTTGGAAGAGTGGTGGAGGTCTCAGTGGAAAAAAAGACAATATCAATGCCCCTTGGAATAGTGGTGGAGGTTACAGTTGAATAAAAAGACAATATCAATGCCTCTTGGAAGAGCTGTTGAGTTCAGAGTGGTTTAAACATGCGGTTTTTAATGCCCCTTGGAAGAGACGTGGAGGTCACAGAAGCTTATCAAGACTGTTTTAAAGCACCTTGGAGGAGTGGTAGAGGTCGCCGTGGATTAAAAAGACAATATCAATGCCCCTTGGAAGAGTGGTGGAGGTTACAGTGGAATAAAAAGACAATATCAATGCCCCTTGGAAGAGTGGTGGAGGTTACAGTGGAATAAAAAGACAATATCAAAGTCCCTTGGAAGAATGGTGGAGGTTGCAGTGGAATAAAAAGACAATATCAATGCCCCTTGGAAGAGTGGTGGAGGTACCAATTAAATAAAAAGACAATATCAATGACCCTTGGAAGAGACGTGGAGGTCACAGTGGAATAAAAAGACAATATTAATGCCCCTTGGAAGAGTGGTGGAGGTCGCAGTAAAATAAAAAGACAATATCAATGACCCTTGGAAGAGTGGTGGAGGTTAGAGTGTAATAAAAAGACAATATCAATGCCCCTTGGAAGAGATGTGGAGATCACAGTGGTTTAACCAGAAAGTTTTAATGCACTGTGGAATAGACGTGGAGGTCACAGTAGCTTAACAAGATGGTTTCAATGCTTCTTGGAAGAGTGATGGAGGTCGCAGTGGATTAAAAAGACAATATCAATGACCCTTGGAAGAGTGGTGGAGGTTGCAGAGGAATAAAAAGACAATATTAATGCCCCTTGGAAGAGTGGTGGAGGTTGCAGTAAAATAAAAAGACAATATCAATGACCCTTGGAAGAGTGGTGGAGGTTGCAGAGGAATAAAAAGACAATATTAATGCCCCTTGGAAGAGTGGTGGAGGTTGCAGTAAAATAAACAGACAATATCAATGCCCCTTGGAAGAGTTGTGGAGGTTGCAGTGGAATAAAAAGACAATATTAATGCCCCTTGGAAGAGTGGTGGAGGTCGCATTAAAATAAACAGACAATATCAATGCCCCTTGGAAGAGTTGTGGAGGTTGCAGTGGAATAAAAAGACAATATTAATGCCCCTTGGAAGAGTGGTGGAGGTCGCATTAAAATAAAAAGACAATATCAATGCCACTTGGAAGAGTGGTGGAGGTTACAGTGGAATAAAAAGACAATATCAATGTCCCTTGGAAGAGTGGTGGAGGTTACAGGGGAATAAAAAGACAATATTAATGTCCCTTGGAAGAATGGTGGAGGTTACAGTGGAATAAAAAGGCAATATTAATGCCCCTTGGAAGAGTGGTGGAGGTTGCAGTAAAATAAAAAGACAATATCAATGCCCCTTGGAAGAGATGTGGAGGTTACAGTGGAATAAAAAGATAATATCAATGACCCTTGGAAGAGTTGTGGAGGTTGCAGTGGAATAAAAAGACAATATTAATGCCCCTTGGAAGAGTGGTGGAGGTCGCATTAAAATAAAAAGAAAATATCAATGCCACTTGGAAGAGTGGTGGAGGTTACAGTGGAATAAAAAGACAATATCAATGCCCCTTGGAAGAGCTGTGGAGTTCACAGTGGTTTAACCAGAAGGTTTTAAGGCACCGTGGAATAGACGTGGAGGTCACAGTAGCTGAACAAGACGGTTTTAATGCTTCTTGGAAGAGTGATGGAGGTCGCAGTGGATTAAAAAGACAAAATCAATGCAACTTGGAAGAGTGGTGGAGGTTACAGTGGAATAAAAAGACAATATCAATGCCTCTTGGAAGAGCTGTGGAGTTCAGAGTGGTTTAAATTGACGGTTTTAATGCCCCTTGGAAGAGACGTGGAGGTCACAGTAGCTTAAAAAGACGGTTTTAATGCCCCTTGGAAGAGTGGTGGAGGTTACAGTCGAATAAAAAGACAATATCAATGCCTCTTGGAAGAGCTGTGGAGTTCAGAGTGGTTTAACCAGACAGTTTTAATGCCCCTTGGAAGAGACGTGGAGGTCACAGTAGCTTAACAAAACTGTTTTAATGCCCCTTTGAAGAGTGGTGGAGGTCGCAGTGGATTAAAAAGACAATATCAATGCCCCTTAGAAGAGTGGTGGAGGTCGCAGTGGAATAAAAAGACAATATGAATTCCACTTGGAAGAGATGTGGAGGTCGCAGGGGAATAAAAAGACAATATCAATGCCTCGTGGAATAGACTTGGAGGTCACAGTAGCATAACAAGATGGTTTTAATGCCCCTTGGAAGAGAGGTGGAGGTCGCAGTGGAATAAAAAGACAATATCAATGCCCCTTGGAAGAGTGGTGGAAGTTAGAGTGGAATAAAAAGACAATATCAATGACACTTGGAAGAGTGGTGGAGGTCGCAGTGGAATAAAAAGACAATATTAATGCCCCTTGGAAGAGTGGTGGAGGTCGCAGTAAAATAAAAAGACAATATCAATGCCCCTTGGAAGAGTGGTGGAGGTTACAGTGGAATAAAAAGACAATATCAATGCCCCTTGGAAGAGCTGTGGAGTTCACAGTGGTTTAACCAGAAGGTTTTAAGGCACCATGGAATAGACGTGGAGTTCACAGTAGATAAACAAGATGGTTTTAATGCTTCTTGGAAGAGAGATGGAGGTCTCAGTGGATTAAAAAGACAAAATCAATGGCCCTTGGAAGAGTGGTGGAGGTTACAGTGGAATAAACAGACAATATCAATGCCTCTTTCCAGAGCTGTGGAGTTCAGAGTGGTTTAAATTGACGTTTTTAATGCCCCTTATAAGAGACGTGGAGGTCACAGTAGCTTAACAAGATGGTTTTAATGCCCCTTGGAAGAGTGGTGGACGTCGCAGAGGAATAAAAAGACAATATCAATGCACTTGGAAGAGTGCAGAAGGTTACAATTGAATAAAAAGACATTGTCAATGCCCCTTGGAGGAGCTGTCGCGCTCAGAGCGGTTTAACCAGACGGTTTTAATGCCCCTTGGAAGAGACTTGGAAGTCACAGTAGCTTAACAAGACGGTTTTAATGCCCCTTGGAAGAGTGGTGAAGTTCGCAGTGGATTAAAAAGACATTATCGATGCCACTTGGAAGAGTGGTGGAGGTCGCAGTGGAATAAAAAGAAAATATCAATGACCCTTAGAAGAGTGGTGGAGGTTACACTGGAAAAAAAAGACAATATCAATGTTCCTTGGTAGAGGGGTGAAGGTTGCAGTGGAATAAAAAGACAATATAAATGCCCCTTGGAAGAGTGGTGGAGGTTACAGTGGAATAAAAAGACCATATCAATGCCCCTTGGAAGAGCTGTGGAGTTCACAGTGGTTTAACCAGAAAGTTTTAATGCACCGTGGAATAGACGTGGAGGTCACAGTAGCTTAACAAAACTGTTTTAATACACCTTGGAAGAGTGGTGGAGATCGTTGTGGATTTAAAAGACAATATCAATGCCCCTTAGAAGACTGGTGGAGGTCGCAGTGGAATAAAAAGACAATATCCATGCCCCTTGGAAGATTGGTGGAGGTTAGAATGGAATAAATAGACAATATCACTCCCCTTTGCAAGAGTGGTGGAGGTTACAGTGGAATAAAAAGACAATATCAATGCCCTGTGTAAGAAACTTGGAGGTCACATTAGCTTAACAAGACAGTTTTAATGCCCCTTGGAAGAGTCGTGGACGTCGCAGAGGAATAAAAAGACAATATCAATGCACTTGGAAGAGTGCAGAAGGTTACAATTGCATAAAAAGACATTGTCAATGCCCCTTGGAGGAGCTGTCGCGCTCAGAGCGGTTTAACCAGACGGTTTTAATGCCCCTTGGAAGAGACTTGGAAGTCACAGTAGCTTAACAAGACGGTTTTAATGCCCCTTGGCAGAGTGGTGGAGGTCGCAGTGGATTAAAAAGACAATATCAATGAACCTTGGAAGAGTAGTGGAGGTTACCGTGGAATAAAAAGACAATATCAATTCCTCTTGGAACAGTGGTGGAGGTTACAGTGGAATAAAAAGACAATATCAATGCCCCGTGGAAGAGACGAGGACATCACAGTAGCTTAACAAGATGGTTTTAATGCCCCTTGGCAGAGTGGTGGAAGTTACAGTGAAATGAAAAGACAATATCAATGCCCCTCGGAAGAGCTGTGGAGTACAGAGTGGTTTAACCAAATGGTTTTAGTGCCCCTTGGAAGAGACATGGAGGTCACAGTAGCTTAACAAGACGGTTTTAATGCCCCTTGGAAGAGTGGTGGAGGTCGCAGTGGATTAAAAAGACAATATCAATGAACCTTGGAAGAGTAGTGGAGGTTACAGTGGAATAAAAAGACAATATCAATTCCTCTTGGAAGAGTGGTGGAGGTTACAGTGGAATAAAAAGACAATATCAATGCCCCGTTGAAGAGACGAGGACATCACAGTAGCTTAACAAGATGGTTTTAATGCCCCTTGGCAGAGTGGTGGAGGTCGCAGTGAAATAAAAAGACAATAACAATGCCCTGTGGATGGTACGTGGAGGTCACAGTAGCTAAGCAAGATGGTTTTAATGCTTCTTGAAAGAGAGATGGAGGTCGCAGTGGATTAAAAAGACAAAATCAATGCCCCTTGGAAGAGTTGTGGAGGTTACAGTGGAATAAAAAGACAATATTAATGCCCCTTGGAAGAGTGGTGGAGGTCGCATTAAAATAAAAAGACAATATCAATGCCACTTGGAAGAGTGGTGGAGGTTACAGTGGAATAAAAAGACAATATCAATGCCCTGTGTAAGAAACTTGGAGGTCACATTAGCTTAACAAGACAGTTTTAATGCCCCTTGGAAGAGTCGTGGACGTCGCAGAGGAATAAAAAGACAATATCAATGCACTTGGAAGAGTGCAGAAGGTTACAATTGAATAAAAATACATTGTCAATGCCCCTTGGAGGAGCTGTGGAGCTCAGAGCGGTTTAACCAGACGGTTTTAATGCCCCTTGGAAGAGATATGGAGGTCACAGTAGCTTAACAAGATGGTTTTAATGCCCCTTGGCAGAGTGGTGGAGGTCGCAGTGGATTAAAAAGACAATATCAATGAACCTTGGAAGAGTAGTGGAGGTTACCGTGGAATAAAAAGACAATATCAATTCCTCTTGGAACAGTGGTGGAGGTTACAGTGGAATAAAAAGACAATATCAATGCCCCGTGGAAGAGACGAGGACATCACAGTAGCTTAACAAGATGGTTTTAATGCCACTTGGCAGAGTGGTGGAAGTTACAGTGAAATGAAAAGACAATATCAATGCCCCTCGGAAGAGCTGTGGAGTACAGAGTGGTTTAACCAAATGGTTTTAGTGCCCCTTGGAAGAGACATGGAGGTCACAGTAGCTTAACAAGACGGTTTTAATGCCCCTTGGAAGAATGGTGGAGGTCGCAGTGGATTAAAAAGACAATATCAATGAACCTTGGAAGAGTAGTGGAGGTTACAGTGGAATAAAAATACAATATCAATTCCTCTTGGAAGAGTGGTGGAGGTTACAGTGGAATAAAAAGACAATATCAATGCCCCGTGGAAGAGACGAGGACATCACAGTAGCTTAACAAGATGGTTTTAATGCCCCTTGGCAGAGTGGTGGAGGTCGCAGTGAAATAAAAAGACAATAACAATGCCCTGTGGATGGTACGTGGAGGTCACAGTAGCTAAGCAAGATGGTTTTAATGCTTCTTGAAAGAGAGATGGAGGTCGCAGTGGATTAAAAAGACAAAATCAATGCCCCTTGGAAGAGTGGTGGAGGTTACAGTGGAATAAAGAGACAATATCAATGCCTCTTGCAATAGTCGTGGAGTTCAGCGTGGTTTAAATTGACGGTTTTAATGCCCTTTGTAAGAGACGTGGAGGTCACAGTAGCTTAACAGGACGGTTTTAATGCCCCTTGAAAGAGTGGTGGAGGTTGCAGTTGATTAAAAAGACATTATCGATGCCCCTTGGAAGAGTGGTGGAGGTCGCAGTGTAATAAAAAGAAAACATCAATGCCCCTTAGAAGAGTGGTGGAGGTTACAGTGGAAAAAAAAGACAATATCAATGTTCCTTTGAAGAGGGGTGAAGGTCGCAGTGGAATAAAAAGACAATATCAATGTCCCTTGGAAGAGTGGTGGAGGTCGCAGTGGATTAAAAAGACAATATCAATGCCCCTTGGAAGAGTGGTGAAGGTCGCAGTGGAATAAAAAGACAATATCAATGCCCCGTGGAAGGGACGTGGAGGTCACAGTAGCTTAACAAGACGGTTTTAATGCCACTTGGAAGATTGGTGGAGGTCGCAGTGGAATAACCTCACTGGTACATGCTCTGCATAACTTCTCTGCTTGCTGTGTCTGCTGTAATCTAATGCTCTGCTTTGCTGATTCACTTCACTGGTACATGCTCTTCATAACTTATCTGCTTGCTGTGTCTGCTGTAATCTAATGCTCTGCTTTGCTGATTCAACTCACTGGAACATGCTCTGCATAGCTTCTCTGCTTGCTGTGTCTAATGTAATCTAATGCTCTGCTTTGCTGATTCACCTCACTGGTACATGCTCTGCATAACTTCTCTGCTTTATCTGTCCCACTCCATTCAATACCCACATATGTCTGTCCCTTCCCCACTATAGATCTTATCTGATTTTTAGAGGTGCTAAACTGCAGAGACTAGAGTTCTAGCTCTGTGTTTGATCACCCAGCCATCACCTGGTGAGACGACCAGCTGCTAATTTAGCCATATGCAGCTCCCACAATGCCCTTCACCTGATAGTTTAATGTGCCCTATATATTTAGAAGCTCTGTAAGGGGTGCACGCATCTTCTTGTGCAAAGTGGCTTCGGAGATAAGTGGCAGTTATTTCAGAGGCAGTTATTCAGGGCAGGAGTCAGGTCACCAACACTTAGACCTCTTACTCTCTTTTAACTATGTTTCTGTTAGCTCTCACTTTTTCCTCTATAGTCCTCCACTTTCTAGTTACCCCTCAAATCCCTACACCTAGTAAGAAACTCTTCATCTCTCCCTCCATCCTCCCCATTCATCTCACCTCCTCCTCCAAATTATTCCTAAACATTCAATCCTGGATCTCCAAACACAGGCAGCCACCTCATGCTCTCTCTTGCTCCCACCTGCTAACACTTTCTCTGCTCCTCCTCACTGCTGGAGATATCTCTCCAAATCCTTGTCCTCCTTGCCATATCCCCACAGTTACTTCTTCCTCCTATACACGACCTTCCACAAACTGTCGCAACCCTTCTAACCTCATACCCATCCAACCAATCCCCACTAACTTAGTTGCTCTAACAGGAGCTATATGTAACGCTCGCTCTGTCTGCAACAAACTTTCCTTCATCCACGATCTTTTCATTACAAACAAACTTTCCTTCCTCGCCATCACTGAAACCAGGCTCACACCCTCTGACACAGCCTCCCCAGCTGCACTTTCATATGGCGGATTCCACCTTTCCCACACCCCCCGCCCCAACGGCAAACATGGCGGAGGCGTAGGTATTCTCCTATCAGAACACTGCGTTTTCATCCAAATCCCACTGCCACCCTCCGTTACACTCCCCTTTTTTGAGGTGCACTGTGTGCGCATCTATTCCCCCTCCAACCTCCAACTGGCCGTCGATTACCGACCCCCAGGTCAAGCCACCACCTTCTTAGACCACTTCCCCACCTGGCTGCTTCACTTCCTCTCCACTGACATCCCCACTATCATAATGGGTGACTTCAACATCCCCATTAACACTTCCCACTCGTCTGTCTCTAAGTTCCTATCTCTCACTTCCTCCTTCGGACTCACTCAATGGTCTTCCACACCCACCCACAAAGATGGCCACACACTGGACCTCATCTTCACCCGCATCTCTTCCCTATCTAACCTCTCTAACTCACCTCTCCCTCTCTCTGATCACAGCCTACTTACATTCTCTTCTCTCTCCTCCCCGGGGCAACAATCCCCACTCCACAAACTTGCATACCCTCGCAGAAATCTCAAACACCTTGACTTACACTCACTCTTTGAATCCCTCCTCCCTCTTACAGACATAAATACCTTACACGATGCAGACGTTGCTGCTGCTTCATATAACACAACAATAGCTGCAGCTCTAGACTCGATCGCCCCTCTCACACACACCACATCTCGCACATTCAAGAGGCAACCCTGGCACACTAAACTTACTAAAGAACTGCGCCGGGCCTCCAGGGTTGCGGAGCGGAGATGGAAAAGGTCTCACTCCATCGAGCACTTCATCGCATTCAAGCAATCCCTCACTAATTTCAAGTCCGCACTCACTACAGCAAAACAAACCTACTTCTCATCTCTCATATCCTCCCTATCTCACAACCCTAAACAGCTATTTAACACTTTCAACTCTCTCCTTCGTCCCCCAGCACCTCCTCCCTCTTCTCTCATCTCAGCCGACAACTTTGCCTCATTCTTCAAACAGAAGATTGACACCATCAGACAAAAATTTTGCCTAAAGTCCGCACAACCCCTCCTCATATCTATTCAACCCTCCTCCTCCAAACCCCACTTCTCCACCATTACAGAAGGTCAAGTCTCCTCTTTACTCTCCAAATCACACCTCACCACCAGCGAACTTGACCCAATCCCATCCCACCTCATCACTAACCTTACCACAGTCTTCATCCCAACCCTAACCCACCTCTTCAATCTGTCACTAACAACCGGTGTCTTCCCCTCATGTTTCAAACATGCCGCAATCACACCCATCCTCAAAAATCCCTCCCTTGACCCTTCCTCTCTGACTAGCTACCGCCCCATATCGCTCCTCCCCTTTGCCTCAAAACTACTAGAACAACATGTCCACCTTGAACTGCCCTCCCACCTCTCCTCCTGCTCCCTCTTCGACCACCTGCAATCTGGATTCCGACCGCATCACTCGACTGAAACTGCCCTGACCAAAGTCACCAACGACCTACTAAATGCCAAATCCAAGCAACACTACTCCATCCTCCTCCTTCTGGACCTGTCATCTGCCTTTGACACAGTGGACCATTCCCTCTTACTCCAGATTCTCTCATCTCTTGGCATCACGGACTTGGCTCTATCTTGGATCTCCTCCTACTTAACAGACAGGACATTCAGCGTCTCCAACTCACGCACCACCTCCTCATCTCGCCCCCTATCTGTCGGTGTCCCCCAAGGTTCAGCTCTAGGACCTCTGCTCTTCTCCATCTACACCTTAGGCCTGGGACAGCTCATAGAGTCTCACGGTTTTCAGTATCACCTCTATGCTGACGACACACAGATCTACCTCTCTGGACCCGATATCTTCTCCCTACTAACCAAAATCCCACAATGTCTGTCCGCCATGTCATCCTTCTTCTCTGACAGATTTCTAAAACTCAACATGGATAAAACAGAGTTCATCATCTTTCCACCCTCTCATTCACATCTACCATCTGACCTAGCCATCAATGTCAATGGCTGTTCACTCTCCCCACTCCCACAAGCTCGCTGACTTGGAGTAACCCTGGACTCTGATCTCTCCTTCAAGCCACATATCCAAGCCCTTTCCACTTCCTGCTGACTCCAACTCAAAAACATCTCCCGGATCCGTGCATTTCTCAGCAAAGACTCTGCAAAAACACTAGTGCATGCCCTCATCATATCCCGCCTCGACTGCTGCAACCTCCTGCTCCGTGGCCTCCCTTACAACAGTCTTGCGCCTCTCCAATCTATCCTAAACTCTGCTGCTCGACTAATTCACCTGTCCCCCCGCTATTCCCCGGCCTCTCCTCTCTGTCAATCTCTTCACTGGCTCCCCATTGCCCAGAGAATCCAGTTCAAAACTCTAGCCATGGCATACAAAGCCATCCACAACCTGTCTCCCCCATACATCTGTGATCTAGAGTCCCGGTACTTACCTGCATGCAACCTCCGATGCTCACAAGATCTCCTTCTCTACTCCCCTCTTATCTCCTCCTCCCACAATCGTATACAAGATTTCTCCCGTGCATCCCCCCTACTCTGGAACTCTCTACTCCAACACATCAGACTCTCGCCGACCGTGGAAACCTTCAAAAGAAACCTAAAGACCCACCTCTTCCAACAAGCCTACAACCTGCAGTAACCACTGCTGCACGACCAGCTTTAACCTCACCTAATGTATCCTCACCCATCCCTTCTAGAATGTGAGCCCTCGCGGGCAGGGTCCTCGCTCCTCCTGTACCAGTCGCTGACTCGTTTTGTTCAGATTATGTAACTGCTTATGTTATGTATATCCCTATCACATGTAAAGCGCCATGGAATAAATGGCGCTATAATAATAAATAATAATAATAATAATAAAAAGACAATATCAGTTCTCATAGGAAAAGTGGTGCAGGTTACAGTGGAATTAAAAGACAATATCAATGCCCCTTTGATGAGCTGTGGTGTACTGAGTGGTTTAACAAGGTGGTTTAATGCCACTTGGAAGAGACGTGGAGGTCACAGTAGCTTATCAAGACTGTTTTAAAGCCCCTTGGAAGAGTGGTGGAGGTCGCAGTGGATTAAAAAGACAATATCAATGCCCTTTAGAAGGGTGGTGGAGGTCGCAGTGGAATAAAAAGACAATATCAATTTCCCTTGGAAGAGATGTGGAGGTCGCAGTGGAATAAAAAGACAGCATCAAAGCCCCGTGGAAGAGTGATGGAGGTCGCAGTGGAAAACAGAGACAATATCAATGCCCCTTGGAATAGTGGTGGAGGTTACAGTCGAATAAAAAGACAACATCAATGTCTCTTGGAAGAGCTGTGGAGTACAGAGTGGTTTAACCAGACGGTTTAATGCCCCTTGGAACAGACGTGGAGGTCACATTAGCTTATCAAGACTGTTTTAATGCCCCTTGGAAGAGTGGTGGAGGTCGCAGTGGATTAAAAAGACAATATCAATGCCCTTTAGAAGAGTGGTGGAGGTCGCAGTGGTATAAAAATACAATATCAATTCCCCTTGGAAGAGATGTGGAGGTCGCAGTGGAATAAAAAGACAATATCAATGCCTCGTGGAATGGACTTGGAAGTCACAGTAGCTTAACAAGATGGTTTTAATGCCCCTTGGAAGAGAGGTGGAGGTCGCAGTGGAATAAAAAGACAATATCAATGCCCCTTGGAAGAGTGGTGGAGGTTTCAGTGGAATAAAAAGACAATATCAATGCCCCTTGGAAGAGTGGTGGAGGTCGCAGTGGAATAAAAAGACAATATCAATGCCTCTTGGAAGAGTGGTGGATGTTACAGTGGAATAAAAATACAATATCAATGCCCCTTGGAAGAGCTGTGGAGTTCACAGTGGTTTAGCCAGAAGGTTTTAAGGCACCGTGGAATAGACGTGGAGGTCTCAGTAGCTTAACAAGACGGTTTTAATGTCCCTTGGTAGAGAGGTGAAAGTCGCAGTGGAATAAAAAGACAATATCAATGCCCCTTGGAAGAGTTCTGGAGGTTGCAGTGGAATAAAAAGACAATATCAATGACCCTTGGAAGAGTGGTGGAGGTCGCAGTGGAATAAAAAGACAATATTGATGCCCCTTGGAAGAGTGGTGGAGGTCGCAGTAAAATAAAAAGAAAATATCAATGCCCCTTGGAAGAGTGGTGGAGGTTACAGTGGAATAAAAAGACAATATCAATGCCTCTTGCAAGAGCTGTGAAGTTCAGAGTGGTTTAAATTGACGGTTTTAATGCCCCTTGGAAGAGACGTGGAGGTCTCAGTAGCTTAACAAGATGGTTTTAATGCCCCTTGGAAGAGTGGTGGAGGTTACAGTCGAATAAAAAGACAATATCAATGCATCTTGGAAGAGCTGTGGAGTTTAGAGTGGTTTAACCAGACGGTTTTAATGCCCCTTGGAAGAGACGTGGCGGTCACTGTAGTTTATCAAAACTATTTTAATGCGCCTTGGAAGAGTGGTGGAGGTCGCAGTGGATTAAAAAGACAATATCAATGCCCCTTAGAAGAGTGGTGGAGGTCGCAGTGGAATAAAAAGACAATATCAATTCCACTTGGAAGAGATGTGGAGGTCGCAGTGGAATAAAAAGACAATATCAATGCCTCCTGGAAGAGACTTGGAGGTCACAGTATCTTAACAAGATGGTTTTAATGCCCCTTGGAAGAGAGGTGGAGGTCGCAGTGGAATAAAAAGACAATATTAATGCCCCTTGGAAGAGTGGTGGAGGTCGCAGTAAAATAAAAAGACAATATCCATGCCCCTTGGAAGAGTGGTGGTGGTCGCAGTGGAATAAAAAGACAATAATAATACCCCTTGGAAGAGCTGTGGAGTTCAGAGTGATATAACCAGACGGTTTTAACGCTCCTTGGAAGAGACGTGGAGGTCACAGTAACTTAACAAGACGGTTTTAATGCCCCTTGGAAGAGTAGTGGAGGTCGGAGTGGAATAAAAAAACAATATCAATGCTCCTTGGAAGAGTGGTGAATGTCGCAGTAAAATAAAAAGACAATATCAATGCCCCTTGGAAGAGTGGTGAATGTCGCAGTAAAATAAAAAGACAATATCAATGCCTCTTGGAAGAGTGGTGGAGGTTACAGTGGAATAAAAAGACAATATCAATGCCCCTTGGAAGAGCTGTGAAGTTCACAGTGGTTTAGCCAGAAGGTTTTAAGGCACCGTGGAATAGACGTGAAGGTCTCAGTAGCTTAACAAGGCGGTTTTAATGCTTCTTGGAAGAGTGATGGAGGTCGCAGTGGATTAAAAAGACAAAATCAATGACCCTTGGAAGTGTGGTGGAGGTTACAGTGGAATAAAAAGACAATATCAATGCCCCTTGGATGATTGGTGGAGGTTACAGTAGAATAAAAAGACAATATCAATGCCCCTTGGAAGAGTGGTGGAGGTTACAGTGGAATAAAAAGACAATGTCAATGCCTCTTGCAAAAGCTGTGGAGTTCAGAGTGGTTTAAATTGATGGTTTTAATGCCCCTTGGAAGAGACGTGGAGGTCACAGTAGCTTAACAAGACGGTTTTAATGCCCCTTGGAAGAGTGGTGGAGGTTACAATCGAATAAAAAGACAATATCAATGCATCTTGGAAGAGCTGTGGAGTTCAGAGTGGTTTAACCAGACCGTTTTAATGCCCCTTGGAAGAGACGTGGAGGTCACAGTAGTTTCTCAAAACTATTTTAACGCGCCTTGGAAGAGTGGTGGAGGTCGCAGTGGAATAAAAAGACAATATCAATTCCACTTGGAAGAGATGTGGAGGTCGCAGTGGAATAAAAAGACAATATCAATGCCTCCTGGAAGAGACTTGGAGGTCACAGTAGCTTAACAAGATGGTTTTAATGCCCCTTGGAAGAGAGGTCGAGGTTGCAGTGGAATAAAAAGCCAATATCATTGCCACTTGGAAGAGTGGTGGAGGTTGCAGTGGAATAAAAAGACAATATCAATGACCCTTGGAAGAGTGGTGGAGGTCGCAGTGGAATAAAAATACAATATTAATGCCCCATGGAAGAGTGGTGGAGGTCGCAGTAAAATAAAAAGACAATATCAATGCCCCTTGGAAGAGTGGTGGTGGTCGCAGTGGAATAAAAAGACAATAATAATGCCCCTTGAAAGAGCTGTGGAGTTCAGAGTGGTATAACCAGACGGTTTTAACGCTCCTTGGAAGAGACGTGGAGGTCACAGTAACTTAAGAAGACGGTTTTAATGCCCCTTGGAAGAGTGGTGGAGGTCGCAGTGGAATAAAAAGACAATGTCTATGCCCCTTGGAAGAGTGGTGGAGTTTAGAGTGACATAACAAGACAATGCAAATGCCCCTTGGAAGAGCTGTGGAGTTCAGAGTGGTTTAACTAGATGTTTTAATGCCCCTTGGAAGAGAAGTCACCGTCACAGGAGCATAACAAGACGGTTATAATGCCCTTTGGAAGAGTGGTGGAGTTCGCAGTGGATTAAAAAGACAATATCAATGCCCCTTGGAAGAGTGGTGGAGGTCGCAGTTTAATAAAAAGACAATATCAATGCCCCGTGGAAGGGACGTGAAATTCACAGTAGCTTAACAAGATGGTTTTAATGCCCCTTGGAAGAGTGGTGGAGGTTGCAGGGGATTAAAAAGACAATAACAATGCCCATTTGAAGAGTGGTGGAGGTTGCAGTGAAATAAAAAGACAAAATCAATGCCCCTTGGAAGAGTGGTGGAGGTTACAGTGGAATAAAAAGACAAAATCAATGCCCCTTGGAAGAGCTGTGGAGTTCAGAGTAGTTTAGCCAGACTGTTTTAATGCCACTTGGAAGAGACGTGGAGGTCACAGTAGCTTAACAAGACTGTTTTAATGCCCCTTGGTAGAGTGGTGGAGCTTGCAGTGGATTAAAAAGACAATATCAATGCCCATTGGAAGAATGGTAGAGGTCGCAGTGGAATAAAAAGACAAAATCAATGCCCCTTGGTAGAATGGTGGAGGTTACAGTGGAATAAAAAGACAATATCAATGCCCCATGGAAGAGTTGTGGAGGTCACTGTAGCATAACAAGATAGTCTTAATGCCCCTTGGCAGAGTGGTGGAGGTCGCAGTGGAATAAATAGACAATGTCAATGCCCCTTGGAAGAGTGGTGGAGGTTAGAGTGGAATAAAAAGACAATACCAGTGCTCCTTGGAAGAGCTGTGGAGTTCACAGTTGTTTAAATTGACGGTTTTAATGCTCCCTGGAAGAGACGTGGAGGTCACAGTGGATTAAAAAGACAATATCAATGCCCCTTGGAAGAGTGGTGGAGGTCGCAGTGGATTAAAAAGACAATATCAATGCCCCTTGGAAGAGTGGTGGATGTCGCAGTGGAATAAAAAGACAATATCAATGCCGCTTGGAAGAGTGGTGGATGTTACAGACGAATAAAAAGACAATATCAATGCCTCTTGTAAGAGCTGTGGAGTTCAGAGAGTTTAACCAGACGGTTTTAATGCCCCTTGGAAGAGACGACTAGGTCACAGTAGCTTAACAAGACTGTTTTAATGCCCCTTGGAAGTGTGATGGAGATCGTTGTGGATTTTAAAGACAATATCAATGCCCCTTAGAAGAGTGGTGGAGGTTGCAGTGGAATAAAAAGACAATATCAATGCCCCTTGGAAGATTGGTGGAGGTTACAGTGGAATAAAAAGACAATATCAATGCCCCTTGGAAGAGTGGTGGAGTTTACAGTGGACTAAAAAGACAATATCATTGCCCTGTGTAAGAAACTTGGAGGTCACAATAGCTTAACTAAACGGTTTTAATGCCCCTTGGAAGAGTCGTGGACGTCGCAGAGGAATAAAAAGACAATATCAATGCACTTGGAAGAGTGCAGAAGGTTACAATGGAATAAAAAGACATTGTCAATGCCCCTTGGAAGAGCTGTGAAGCTTAGAGCGGTTTAACCAGACGGTTTTAATGCTCCTTGGAAGAGACTTGGAGGTCACAGTAGCTTAACAAGATGGATTTAATGCCCCTTGGAAGAGTGGTGGATGTCGCAATGGAATAAAAAGACAATATCAATGCCCCGTGGAAGGGACGTGGAGGTCACAATAGCATTACAAGACGGTTTAAATGCCCATTGGAAGAGTGGTGGAGGTCTCAGTGGATAAAAAAGACAATATCAAAGCCCCTTGGAAGAGTGGTGGAGGTCGCAGTGGAAAACAGAGACAATATCAATGCTCCTTGGAAGAGTGTTGGAGGTTACAGTCGAATAAAAAGACAATATCAATGCCTCTTGGAAGAGCTGTGGAGTACAGAGTGTAACATACCTGGTGGCGTCCTTGCATAGTGGTCCATCTCCCACTGTGCAATAGCGCGCACTTGATCTCCAGTCCAGTCCAATCTGCTAGCCTAGCTTCCCTCATGTTGTCTGCTTGCCTCTGTTTCTGCTGCATAAGGGCGGCGCCCGATCACTTCCTGCTTCTTGTAGCTGCTGCAGGCACACCCCTTGTGTGTCCTCAGCCTATTGCTGTCTGTCACCTGGTATTTAACCCAGCTCCTCCCAGGAATCCATGCCTGAGCATTGTGTTCTGTCATTTGGTATCCAGTCACTGATGTGCCAGGTCCTGTCTATGCTTCCTGCCTTGCGGTATCAGTTCCCGTGTCTGAACTGTGTCCTGTCTGAACTATCTTCTAGCCTGTTGTCTTCTGCCTATCCTGGAGGCTGTATTTCCAGGCCAGTGTGAACACGCTCCTTGTCTGTTCTTTCCGCCTTCTAGGGGCCGCATACCTAGACCCGCTCCTGTATCTTGCTGCTGTGTCTGTTCTTGTCTGAATTCTCTCCTAGTCTGTTACCTGTTTTTCTCTATGTCCGTACCTTCCCTTTTCCTGCAGAATCTGATCCCATACCTAACTCCTACTCGTTGTCCCTCTACTCCCATTTGTGAGTTTAGAGTCCACTCGCTACTTCATTGCAAGTATCCTGTGTGTACCTGGTTCTGCCTTTCCCTTCCAGTCTGTTCCGTGTGAACAGAGCCCTGTCCCCTCTGCTCTGCCTTGCTCACCACTCCGGTAGTCTTGCCTGCTCTGCCTTGCTCGCTGCTCCGGCAGTCTCGCTCTGCTCTGGCCCTTTGCTCGCGGCTTCGGCAGTCTCGCTCTGCTCTGACCCTTTGCTCGCTGCTCCGGCAGTCTCGCTCTGCTCTGACCCTTTGTTCGCTACTTCGGCAGTCTCGCTCTGCTCTGACCCTTTGCTCGCTGCTCCGGCAGTCTCGCTCTGCTCTGACCCTTTGCTCGCTGCTTCGGCAGTCTCGTTCTGCTCTGACTCTTTGCTCGCTGCTCCGGCAGTCTCGCTCTGCTCTGATTCTTTGCTCGCTGCTCCGGCAGTCTCGCTCTGCTCTGACCCTTTGCTCGCTGCTCCAGCAGTCTCGCTCTGCTCTGAACCTTTGCTCGCTGCTCCGGCAGTCTCGCTCTGCTCTGACCCTTTACTCGCTGCTCTGGCAGTCTCGCTCTGCTCTGACCCTTTGCTCGCTGCTCCGGCAGTCTCGCTCTGCTCTGACCCTTTGCTCGCTGCTTCGGCAGTCTCGTCCTGCTCCTCTCTCGCTCACCGCTCCAGGCGGCCTTGTCCTGCTCTTCTCTCTCTCACCGCTCCAGGCGTTCTCGTCTTGTTCTGCTCTTGCTCGCCCCTCTGTGCGGCCTCACTCTGCTGTTTGTCCACCTCAACTGCGGTTCTGTTCCTGAGTCCCAGTCTGTACTGTGTCCTATCCACTCGGTGCTCCAACCTGTCGTACCTGCCTGTACCTCCCTGCCTGCATACCAGTCGTGCTTACCAGCATCCGCCAGTTTGCATACCAGAAGTGTCTGACTATACCCAGCAGTCTGTGTGCCAGCCTAACCTGTCTGTTCCTGTATTCCCCAGTGTGGGTCAACAGCCGTGTCCGGGGTCTGTCCTGGAGTAGCACTTGGTCCCTCTGCTCGGTTCCTCCTTGGTGCACTGGCGTCGTATGCCATCTTGCGACCCTGGTCGGATCGGGTGGATACTTAGTTACGCCCCTCCAGGTATTCACTCTCTGGCACGGTCCAGTGGATTCACTACATATACACGCACACGCCACTCAGCCCGGGCGTGTGCATTACACAGAGTGGTTTAACCAGACGGTTTAATGCCCCTTGGAAGAGACGTGGAGGTCACAGTAGCTTATCAAGACTGTTTTAATGCCCCTTGGAAGAGTGGTGGAGGTCGCAGTGGAGTAACAAGACAATATCCATGCCCCTTAGAAGAGTGGTGGAGGTCGCAGTGGAATAAAAAGACAATATCAATTCCCCTTGGAAGAGTGGTGGAGGTCACAGTGGAATAAAAAGACAATATCAATGCCTCATGGAAGAGACTTGGAGGTCACAGTAGCTTAACAAGATGGTTTTAACGCCTCTTGGCAGAGATGTGGAGGTCGCAGTGGAATAAAAAGACAATAACAATGCCCCTTGGAAGAGTGGTGGAGGTTACAGTGGAATAAAAAAGACAATATCAATGACCCTTGGAAGAGTGGTGGAGGTCTCAGTGGAATAAAAAGACAATATTAATGCCCCTTGGAAGAGTGGTGGAGGTTACATTGGAATAAAAAGACAATATCAATGCCCCCTGGAAGAGCTGTGGAGTTCACAGTGGTTTAACCAAAAGGTTTTAAGGCACCGTGGAATAAACGTGGAGGTCACAGTAGCTAAACAAGACGTTTTTAATGCTTCTTGGAAGAGTGATGGAGGTTGCAGTTGATTAAAAAGACAACATCAATGCACCTTGGAAGAGTGGTGGAGGTTACAGTGGAATAAAAAGACAATATCAATGCCTCTTGCAAGAGCTGTGGAGTTCAGAGTGGTTTAAATTAACGGTTTTAATGCCCCTTGGAAGAGACGTGGAGGTCACAGTAGCTTAACAAGATGGTTTTAATGCCCCTTGGAAGAGTGGTGGAGGTTACAGTTGAATAAAAAGACAATATCAATGCCTCTTGGAAGAGCTATGGAGTTCAGAGTGGTTTAACCAGACGGTTTTAATGCCCCTTGGAAGAGAAGTTGAGGTAACAGTAGCTTATCAAAACTGTTTTAAAGCCCCTTGGAAGAGTGGTGGAGAACGCAGTGGATCAAAAAGACAATATCAATGCCCCTTAGAAGAGTGGTGGAGGTCGCAGTGGAATAAAAAGACAATATCAATTCCACTTGGAATAGATGTGGAGGTCGCAGTGGAATAAAAAGACAATATCAATGCCTCGTGGAAGAGACTTGGAGGTCACAGTAGCTTAACAAGATGGTTTTAATGCTCCTTGGAAGAGAGGTGGAGGTCGCAGTGGAATAAAAAGACAATATCAATGACCCTTGGAAGAGTGGTGGAGGTCGCAGTGGAATAAAAAGACAATATTAATGCCCCTTGGAAGAGTGGTGGAAGTCGCAGTAAAATAAAAATAAAATATCAATGCTCCTTGGAAGAGTGGTGGAGGTTACAGTGGAATAAAAAGACAATATCAATGCCCCTTGGAAGAGCTGTGGAGTTCACAGTGGTTTAACCAGAAGGTTTTAAGGCACCGTAGAATAGACGTGGAGGTCACAGTAGCTAAACAAGATGGTTTTAATGCTTCTTGGAAGAGAGATGGAGGTCGCAGTGGATTTAAAAGACAAAATCAATGCCCTTTGGAAGAGTGGTGGAGGTTACAGTGGAATAAAAAGACAATATCAATGCCTCTTGCAAGATCTGTGAAGTTCAGAGTGGTTTAAATTGACGGTTTTAATGCCCCTTGGAAGAGACGTGGAGGTCACAGTAGCTTAACAAGACGGTTTTTATGCCACTTGGAAGAGTGGTGGAGGTCGCAGTGGATTAAAAAGACATTATCGATGCCCCTTGGAAGAGTGGTGGAGGTCGCAGTGGAATAAAAAGAAAATATCAATGCCCCTTAGAAGAGTGGTGGAGGTTACAGTGGAAAAAAAAGACAATATCAATGTGCCTTGGAAGAGGGGTGAAGGTCGCAGTGGAATAAAAAGACAATATCAATGTCCCATGGAAGAGTGGTGGAGGTCGCAGTGGATTAAAAAGACAATATCAATGCCCCTTGGAAGAGTGGTGGAGGTTACAGTTGAATAAAAAGACAATATCAATGCCTCTTGGAAGAGCTGTGGAGTTTAGAGTGGTTTTACCATGCGGTTTTAATGCCCCTTGGAAGAGACGTGGAGGTCACAGAAGCTTATCAAGACTGTTTTAAAGCCCCTTGGAGGAATGGTAGAGGTCGCAGTGGATTAAAAAGACAATATCAATGCCCCTTGGAAGAGTGGTGGAGGTTACAGTGGAATAAAAAGACAATATCAATGCCCCGTGTAAGAGTGGTAGAGGTTACAGTGGAATAAAAAGACAATATCATTGTCCCTTGTAAGAATAGTGGAGGTTACAGTGGAATAAAAAGACAATATCAATGCCCCTTGGAAGAGTGGTGGAGGTTCCAATTAAATAAAAAGACAATATCAATGCCCCTTGGAAGAACCGTGGAGGTCACATTGGAATAAAAAGACAATATTAATGCCCCTTGGAAGAGTGGTGGAGGTCGCAGTAAAATAAAAAGACAATATCAATGCCCATTGGAAGAGTGGTAGAGGTTAGAGTGGAATAAAAAGAAAATATCAATGCCCCTTGGAAGAGCTGTGGAGTTCACAGTGGTTTAACCAGAAAGTTTTAATGCACCGTGGAATAGACGTGGAAATCACAGTAGCATAACAAGACGGTTTCAATGCTTTTTGGAAGAGTGATGGAGGTCGCAGTGAATTAAAAAGACAATATCAATGCCCCTTGGAAGAGTGGTGGAGGTTACAATGGAATGAAAAGACAACATCAATGCCCTGTGTAAGAAACTTGGAGGTCACAGTAGCTTAAAAAGATGGTTTTAATGCCCCTTGGAAGAGTCGTGGACGTCGCAGAGGAATAGAAAGACAGTATCAATGCACTTGGAAGAGTGCAGAATGTTACAATGGAATAAAAAGGCATTGTCAATGCCCCTTGGAAGAGCTGTGGAGCTCAGAGCTTTTTAACCAGATGGTTTTAATGCCCCTTGGAAGAGACTTGGAGGTCACACTAGCTTAACAAGAAGGTTTTAATGCCCCTTGGAAGAGTGGTGGAGGTCACAGTGGAATAAAAATACAATATCAATGCCCCTTGAAAGAGTAGTGGAAGTTACAGTGAAATAAAAAGACAATATCAATGCCCCTTGGAAGAGCAGTGGAGTACAGAGTGGTTTAACCAAACGGTTTTAGTGCCCCTTGGAAGAGACGTGGAGGTCACAGTAGCTTAAGAGGTTGCAGTGGATTAAAAAGACAATATCAATGAACCTTGGAAGAGTGGTGGTGGTCGCAGTGGAATAAAAAGACAATATCAATGCCCCTTGGAAGAGTGGTGGTGGTTAGAGTGGATTAAAAAGACAATATGAATGCCTCTTGGAAGAGTGGTGGAGGTTACAGTGGAATAAAAAGACAATATCAATGCCCCGTGGAAGAGACGAGGACATCACAGTAGCTTAACTAGATGGTTTTAATGCCCCTTGGCAGAGTGGTGGAGGTCGCAGTGGAATAAAAAGACAATAACAATGCCTTGTGGAAGAAACGTGGAGGTCACAGTAGCTTAACAAGACGGTTTTAATGCCCCTTAGAACAGTGGTCGAGGTTACAGTGGAATAAAAGACAATATCATTGCCGTTTGGAAGAGTGGCGGAGGTCGCAGTGGAATAAAAAGACAATGTCAATGCCCCTTGGAAGAGTGGTGGAGGTCGCAGTGGAATAACCTCACTGGTACATGCTCTGCATAACTTCTCTGCTTGCTGTGTCTGCTGTAATCTAATGCTCTGCTTTGCTGATTCACCTCACTGGTACATACTCTGCATAACTTCTCTGCTTGCTGTGTCTGCTGTAATCTAATGCTCTGCTTTGCTGATTCACCTCACAGGTACATGCTCTGCATATATTCTCTGCTTTATCTGTCCCACTCCATTCAATACCCACATATGTCTGTCCCTTCCCCACTATAGATCTTATCTGATTTTTAGAGGTGCTAAACTGCAGAGACTAGAGTCCTAGCTCTGTGTTTGATCACCCAGCCATCTCCTGGTGAGACGACCAGCTGCTAATTTAGCCATATGCAGCTCCCACAATGCCCTTCACCTGATAGTTTTATGTGCCCTATAAATTTAGAAGCTCTGTAAGGGGTGCACGCGTCTTCTTGTGCAAAGTGGCTTTGGAGATAAGTGGCAGTTATTTCAGAGGCAGTTAGTCAGGGCAGGAGTCAGGTAACCAACACTTTGACCACTTACTCTCTTTTAACTATGTTTCTGTTAGCTCTCACTTTTTCCTCTATAGTCCTCCACTTTCTAGTAACCCCTCAAATCCCTACACCTAGTAAGAAACTCTTCGTCTCTCCCTCCATCCTCCCCATTCATCTCACCTCCTCCTCCAAATTATTCCTTAACATTCAATCCTGGATCTCCAATCACAGACAGCCACCTCATGCTCTCTCTTGCTCCCACCTGCTTACACTTTCTCTGCTCCTCCCCACTGCTGGAGATATCTCTCCAAATCCTGGTCCTCCTCGCCATTTCCACACATTTACTTCTTCCTCCTATCCACAACCTTCCACAAACTGTCGCAACCCTTCTAACCTCATACCCATCCAACCAATCCCCACTCCCTTAGTTGCTCTAACAGGAGCTCTATGGAACGCTCGCTCTGTCTGCAACAAACTTTCCTTCATCCACGATCTTTTCATTACAAACAAACTTTCCTTCCTCGCCATCACTGAAACCTGGCTCACCCCCTCTGACACAGCCTCCCCAGCTGCACTTTCATATAGTGGATTCCACCTTTCCCACACCCCCCGCCCCAACGGCAAACATGGCGGAGGCGTAGGTTTTCTCCTATCAGAACACTGCGCTTTCACCCAAATCCCACTGCCACCCTCCGTTACACTCCCCTCTTTTGAGGTGCACTGTGTGCGCATCTATTCCCCCTCCAACCTCCAACTGGCCGTCGTTTACCGACCCCCAGGGCAAGCCACCACCTTCTTAGACCACTTCACCACCTGGCTGCTTCACTTCCTCTCCACTGACATCCCCACTGTCATAATGGGTGACTTCAACATCCCCATTAACACTTCCCACTCGTCTGTCTCTAAGTTCCTATCTCTCACTTCCTTCTTCGGACTCACTCAATGGTCTTCCACACCCACCCACAAAGATGGCCACACACTGGACCTCATCTTCACCCGCCTCTGATCCCTATCTAACCTCTCTAACTCACCTCTCCCTCTCTCTGATCACAGCCTACTTACATTCTCTTCTCTCTCCTCCCCGGGGCAACAATCCCCACTCCACAAACTTGCATACCCTCGCAGAAATCTCAAACACCTTGACTTACACTCACTCTCTGAATCCCTCCTCCCTCTTACAGACATAAATTCCTTACACGATGCAGACGTTGCTGCTGCTTCATATAACACCACAATAGCTGTAGCTCTAGACTCGATCGCCCCTCTCACACACACCACATCTCGCACATTCAACAGGCAACCCTGGCACAATAAACTTACTAAAGAACAGCGCCGGGCCTCCAGGGTTGCCGAGCGGAGATGGAAAAGGTCTCACTCCATCGAGCACTTCATCACATTCAAGCAATCCCTCACTAATTTCGAGTCCGCACTCACTACAGCAAAACAAACCTACTTCTCATCTCTCATATCCTCCCTATTTCACAACCCTAAACAGATATTTAACACTTTCAACTCTCTCCTTAGTCCTCCAGCACCTCCTCCCTCTTCTCTCAATTCAGACGACTGCTTTGCCTCATTCTTCAAACAGAAGATTGACACCATCAGACAAAACATTTGGCTAAAGTCCACACAACCCCTCCTCATATCTATTCAACCCTCCTCCTCCAAACCCCACTTCTCCACCATTACAGAAGGTCAAGTCTCCTCTTTACTCTCCAAATCACACCTCACCACCTGCGATCTTGACCCAATCCCATCCCACCTCATTACTAACCTTACCACAGTCTTCATCCCAACCCTAACCCACCTCTTCAATCTGTCACTAACAACCGGTGTCTTCCCCTCATGTTTCAAACATGCCGCAATCACACCCATCCTCAAAAAGCCCTCCCTTGACCCTTCCTCTCTGACTAGCTACCGCCCCATATCACTCCTCCCATTAGCCTCAAAACTACTAGAACAACATGTCCACCTTGAACTGTCCTCCCACCTCTCCTCCTGCTCCCTCTTCGACCGCCTGCAATCTGGCTTCCGACCGCATCACTCAAATGAAACTGCCCTGACCAAAGTCACCAACGACCTACTAAATGCCAAATCCAAGCGACATTACCTCATCCTCCTCCTTCTGGACCTGTCATCTGCCTTTGACACAGTGGACCATTCCCTCTTACTTCAGATTCTCTCATCTCTTGGCATCACAGACTTGGCTCTATCTTGGATCTCCTCATACTTAACAGACAGGACATTCAGCGTCATCAACTCACGAACCACCTCCTCATCTCGCCCCCTATCTGTCGGTGTCCCCCAAGGTTCAGTTCTAGGACCTCTGCTCTTCTCCATCTACACCTTTAGCCTGGGATAGCTCATAGAGTATCACGCTTTTCAGTATCACCTCTATGCTGACGACACACAGATCTACCTCTCTGGACCCGATATCTCCTCCCTACTAACCAAAATCCCACAATGTCTGTCCGCCATGTCATTCTTCTTCTCTGACAGATTTCTAAAACTCAACATGGATAAAACAGAGTTCATCATCTTTCCACCCTCTCATTCACATCCCCCTTTTGACCTAGCCATCAACGTCAATGGCTGTTCACTCTCCCACTCCCACAAACTCTCTGCCTTGGAGTAACCCTAGACTCTGATCTCTCCTTCAAGCCTCATATCCAAGCCCTTTCCACTTCCTGCCGACTCCAACTCAAAAACATCTCCCGGATCCGTGCATTCCTCAGCAAAGACTCTGCAAAAACACTAGTGCATGCACTCATCATATCCCGCCTCGACGACTGCAACCTCCTGCTCCGTGGCCTCCCTTACAACACTCTTGAGCCTCTCCAATCTATCCTAAACTCTGCTGCTCGACTAATTCACCTGTCCCCCCGCTATTCCCCAGCCTCTCCTCTCTGTCCAGTTCAAAACTCTAACCATGGCATACAAAGCCATCCACAACCTGTCTCCCCCATACATCTGTGACCTAGTCTCCTGGTACTTACCTGCACGCAACCTCCGATCCTCACAAGATCTCCTTCTCTACTCCCCTCTTATCTCCTCCTCCTACAATCGTATACAAGATTTCTCCCGTGCATCCCCCCTACTCTGGAACTCTCTAACCCAACAGATCAGACTCTCGCCGACCGTGGAAACCTTCAAAAGAAACCTGAAGACCCACCTCTTCCGACAAGCCTACAACCTGCAGTAACCACCGCTGCATGACCAGCTCTCCCCTCACCTAATGTATCCTCACCCATCCCTTCTAGAATGTGAGCCCTCGCGGGCAGGGTCCTCGCTCCTCCTGTATCAGTCGCTGACTCCTTTTGTTAAGATTATGTAAATGTTTTTGTTATGTAAATCCCTATCACATGTAAAGTGCCATGGAATAAATGGTGCTATAATAATAAATAATAATAATAAAAAGACAATATCAATTCCCATAAGAAAAGTGGTGGAGGTTACAGTGGAATAAAAAGAAAATATCAATGCCCCTTTAATGAGCTGTGGTGTACAGAGTGGTTTAATCAGACGGTTTAATGCCCCTTGGAAGAGACGGGGAGGTCACAGTAGCTTATCAAGAATGTTTTAATGCCCCTTGGAAGAGGGGTGAAGGTCGCAGTAGAATAAAAAGACAATATCAATGTCCCTTGGAAGAGTTGTGGAGGTCGCAGTGGATTAAAAAGACAATATCAATGCCCATTGGATAAGTGGTGGAGGTCGCAGTGGAATGAAAAGACAATATCAATGCCCCGTGGAAGGGACGTGGAGGTCACAGTAGCTTAATAAGACGGTTTTAATGGCCCTTGGAAGAGTGGTGGAGGTCGCAGTGGATTAAAAAGACAATATCAATGCCCCTTAGAAGAGTGGTGGAGGTCGCAGTGGAATAAAAAGACAATATCAATTCCCCTTGGAAGAGATGTGGAGGTCGCAGTGGAATAAAAAGACAATATCAAAGCCCCTTGGAAGAGTAGTGGAGGTCCCAGTGGAAAACAGAGACAAAATCAATGCCCCTTGGAAAAGTGGTGGAGGTTACAGTCGAATAAAAAGACAATATCTATGCCTCTTGGAAGAGCTGTGGAGTACAGAGTGGTTTAACCAGATGGTTTAATGCCCCTTGGAAGAGACGTGGAGGTCACAGTAGCTTATCAAGAATGTTTTAATGCCCCTTGGAAGAGTGGTGGAGGTCGCAGTGGATTAAAAAGACAATATCAATGCCCCTTAGAAGAGTAGTGGAGGTCGCACTGGAATAAAAAGACAATATCAATGCCTCGTGGAAGAGACTTGGAGGTAACAGTAGCTTAACAAGATGGTTTTAATGCCCCTTGGAAGAGTGGTGGAGTTAACAGTCGAATAAAAAGACAATATCAATACCTCTTGGAAGAGCTGTGGAGTTCAGAGTGGTTTAACCAGACGGTTTTAATGCCCCTTGGAAGAGATCTGGATGTCACAGTAGCTTATCAAAACTGTTTTAATGCCCCTTGGAAGAGTGGTGGAGGTCGCAGTGGATTAAAAAGACAATATCAATGCCTCGTGGAAGAGACATGGAGGTCACAGTAGCTTAACAAGATGGTTTTAATGACCCTTGGAAGAGTATTGGAGGTCGCAGTGGAATAAAAAGATAATATCAATGCCCTTGGAAGAGTGGTGCAGGTTACAGTGGAATAAAAAGACAATATCAACGCCCCTTGGAAGAGTGGAGGAGGTAAGAGTGGAATAAAAAGACAATATCAATGCCCCTTGGAAGAGCTGTGGAGTTCACAGTGGTTTAACCAGATGGTTTTAAGGCACCGTGGAATAGACGTGGAGGTCACAGTAGCTAAACAAGATGGTTTTAATGCTTCTTGGAAGAGAGATGGAGGTCGCAGTGGATTAAAAAGACAAAATCAATGCCCCTTGGAAGAGTGGTGGAGGTTACAGTGGAATAAAAAGTCAATATCAATGCCTCTTGCAAGAGCTGTGGAGTTCAGAGTGGTTTAAATTGACGGTTTTAATGCGCCTTGGAAGAGACGTGGAGGTCACAGTAGCTTAACAAGACGGTTTTAATGCCCCTTGGAAGAGTGGCGGTGGTCGCAGTGGATTAAAAAGACATTATGGATGTCCCTTGGAAGAGTGGTGGAGGTCGCAGTGGAATAAAAAGAAAATATCAATGCCCCTTAGAAAAGTGGTGGAGGTTACAGTGGAAAAAAAAGACAACATCAATGTTCCTTGGAAGAGGGGTGAAGGTCGCAGTAGAATAAAAAGACAATATCAATGTCCCTTGGAAGAGTTGTGGAGGTCGCAGTGGATTAAAAAGACAATATCAATGCCCATTGGATAAGTGGTGGAGGTCACAGTGGAATGAAAAGACAATATCAATGCCCCGTGGAAGGGACGTGGAGGTCACAGTAGCTTAATAAGACGGTTTTAATGGCCCTTGGCAGAGTGGTGGAGGTCGCAGTGGATTAAAAATACAATATCAATGCCCCTTAGAAGAGTGGTGGAGGTTACAGTGGAATAAAAAGACAATATCAATGACCCTTGGAAGAGTGGTGGAGGTCGCAGTGGCATAAAAAGACAATATTAATGCCACTTGGAAGAGTGGTGGAGGTCACAGTAAAATAAAAAGACAATATTAATGCCCCTTGGAAGAGTGGTGGAGGTTACAGTGGAATAAAAAGACAATATCAAAGCTCCTTGGAAGAGCTGTGGAGTTCAGAGTTTTTTAACCATGCTGTTTTAATGCCATTTGAAACAGACGTGGAGGTCACAGAAGCTTATCAAGACTGTTTTAAAGCCCCTTGGAGGAGTGGTAGAGGTCGCAGTGGATTAAAAAGACAATATCAATGCCGCTTGGAAGAGTGGTGGAGGTTACAGTGGAATAAAAAGACAATATCAATGACCCTTGGAAGAGATGTGGAGGTCACAGTGGAATAAAAAGACAATATCAAAGCCCCTTGGAAGAGTAGTGGAGGTCGCAGTGGAAAACAGAGACAAAATCAATGCCCCTTGGAAAAGTGGTGGAGGTTACAGTCGAATAAAAAGACAATATCTATGCCTCTTGGAAGAGCTGTGGAGTACAGAGTGGTTTAACTAGATTATTTAATGCCCCTTGGAAGAGACGTGGAGGTCACAGTAGCTTATCAAGACTGTTTTAATGCCCCTTGGAAGAGTGGTGGAGGTTGCAGTGGATTAAAAAGACAATATCAATGCCCCTTAGAAGAGTGGTGGAGGTCGCACTGGAATAAAAAGACAATATCAATGCCTCGTGGAAGAGACTTGGAGGTAACTGTAGCTTAACAAGATGGTTTTAATGCCCCTTGGAAGAGTGGTGGTGGTTACAGTCGAATAAAAAGACAATATCAATGCCTCTTGGAAGAGCTGTGGAGTTCAGAGTGGTTTAACCAGACGGTTTTAATGCCCCTTGGAAGAGACCTGGATGTCACAGTAGCTTATCAAAACTGTTTTAATGCCCCTTGGAAGAGTGGTGGAGGTCGCAGTGGATTAAAAAGACAATATCAATGCCTCGTGGAAGAGACTTGGAGGACACAGTAGCTTAACAAGATGGTTTTAATGCCCCTTGGAAGAGAGGTGAAGGTCGCAGTGGAATAAAAAGACAATATAAATGCCCCTGGAAGAGTGGTGCAGGTTACAGTGGAATAAAAAGACAATATCAATGACCCTTGGAAGAGTGGTGGAGGTCGCGGTGGAATAAAAAGACAATATTAATGCCCTTGCAAGAGTGGTGGAGGTCGCAGTAAAATAAAAAGACAATATCAATGCCCCTTGGAAGAGTGGAGGAGGTTAGAGTGGAATAAAAAGACAATATCAATGCCCCTTGGAAGAGCTGTGGAGTTCACAGTGGTTTAACCAGATGGTTTTAAGGCACCGTGGAATAGACGTAGAGGTCACAGTAGCTAAACAAGATGGTTTTTCATGCTTCTTGGAAGAGAGATGGAGGTCGCAGTTGATTAAAAAGACAAAATCAATGCCCCTTGGAAGAGTGGTGGAGGTTACAGTGGAATAAAAAGACAATATCAATGCCTCTTGCAAGAGCTGTGTAGTTCAGAGTGGTTTAAATTGACGGTTTCAATGCCCCTTGGAAGAGACGTCTAGGTCACAGTAGCTTAACAAGATGGTTTTAATGCCCCTTGGAAGAGTGGCGGAGGTCGCAGTGGATTAAAAAGACATTATGGATGTCCCTTGGAAGAGTGGTGGAGGTCGCAGTGGAATAAAAAGAAAATATCAATGCCCCTTAGAAAAGTGGTGGAGGTTACAGTGGAAAAAAAAGACAATATCAATGTTCCTTGGAAGAGGGGTGAAGGTCGCAGTAGAATAAAAAGACAATATCAATGTCCCTTGGAAGAGTTGTGGAGGTCGCAGTGGATTAAAAAGACAATATCAATGCCCATTGGATAAGTGGTGGAAGTCGCAGTGGAATGAAAAGACAATATCAATGCCCCGTGGAAGGGACGTGGAGGTCACAGTAGCTTAACAAGACGGTTTTAATGGCCCTTGGAAGAGTGGTGGAGGTCACAGTGGATGAAAAAGACAATATCAATGACCCTTAGAAGAGTGGTGGAGGTTACAGTGGAATAAAAAGAGAATATCAATGACCCTTGGAAGAGTGGTGGAGGTCGCAGTGGCGTAAAAAGACAATATTAATGCCCTTTGGAAGAGTGGTGGAGGTCGCAGTAAAATAAAAAGACAATATCAATGCCCCTTGGAAGAGTGGTGGAGGTTACAGTGGAATAAAAAGACAATATCAAAGCCCCTTGGAAGAGCTGTGGAGTTCAGAGTGGTTTAACCATGCTGTTTTAATGCCATTTGGAAGAGACGTGGAGGTCACAGAAGCTGATCAAGACTGTTTTAAAGCCCCTTGAAGGAGTGGTAGAGGTCGCCGTGGATTAAAAAGACAATATCAATGCCCCTTGGAAGAGTGGTGGAGGTTACAGTGGAATAAAAAGACAATATCAATGACCCTTGGAAGAGTGGTGGAGGTCGCAGTGGAATAAAAAGACAATATTAATGCCCCTTGGAAGAGTGGTGGAGGTCGCAGTAAAATAAAAACACAATATCAATGCCCCTTGGAAGAGTGGTGGAGGTTACAGTTGAATAAAAAGACAATATCAATGCCCCTTGAAGAGACGTGGAGGTCACAGTGGAATAAAAAGACAATATTAATGCCCCTTGGAAGAGTGCTGGAGGTCGCAGTAAAATAAAAAGACAATATCAATGCCCTTTGGAAGAGTGGTGGAGGTTAGAGTGGAATAAAAAGACGATATCAATGCCCATTGGAAGTGACGTGGAGGTCACAGTAGCTTAAAAAGACGTTTTTAATGCCCCTTGGAAAATTGGTGGAGGTCGCAGTGGATTAAAAAGACAATATCAATGCCCCTTGGAAGAGTGGTGGAGGTGGCAGTGGAATTTAAAGACAATATCAATGCCCCTTGGAAGAGTGGTGAAGTTTACAGTGGAATAAAAAGACAATATAAATGAACCGTGAAAGAGACGTGGATGTCACCGTAGCTTAACAAGACGGTTTTAATGTCCCTTGGAAGAGAGGTGAAAGTCGCAGTGGAATAAAAAGACAATATCAATGCCTCTTGGAAGAGTGCTGGAGGTTACAGTGGAATAAAAAGCAATATCAAAGCACCTTGCCAGAGCTGTGGGGTTGAGAGTGGTTTAAATTGACGGTTTTAATGCCCCTTGGAAGAGACGTGGAGGTCACAGAAGATTAACAAGACTGTTTTAATGCCCCTTGGAAGAGTGGTGGAGGTCGAAGTGGATTAAAACGACAATGTCAATGCTCCTTGAAGTAGTGGTTGAAGTCTCAGTGGAATAAAAAGACAATATCAATGCCCCTTGGAAGAATGTTGGAGGTTCAAGTGGAATAAAAAGACAATATCAATGCCCTGTGAAAGAGACATGGAGGTCACGGTAGCTTAACAAGGCAGTTTTAATGCCACATGGAAGAGTGGTGGAGGTTGCAGTGGAATAAAAAGACAATATCAATGCCTTGTGGAAGAGATGAGGAGGTCACAGTAGCTTAACAAGAAGGTTTTAATGACCTTTGGAAGAGTGGCAGAGGTCGCAGTGGATTAAAAAGACAATATCAATGCCCTTTGGAAGAGTGGTGGAGGTCGTAGTGGAATAAAAATACAATATCAATGCCCATTGGTAGAGTGGTGGAGGTTACAGTGGAATTTAAAGACAATATCAATGCCGCGTGGAAGAGATGTGGAGATCACTGTAGCTTAACAAGACAGTTTTAATGCCCCTTAGAAGAGTGGTGGAGGTCGCAGTGGAATAAAAAGACAATATCAATTCCCCTTGGAAGAGATGTGGAGGTCGCAGTGGAATAAAAAGACAATATCAAAACCCCTTGGAAGAGTAGTGGAGGTCCCAGTGGAAAACAGAGACAAAATCAATGCCCCTTGGAAAAGTGGTGGAGGTTACAGTGGAATAAAAAGACAATATCTATGCCTCTTGGAAGAGCTGTGGAGTACAGAGTGGTTTAACCAGATGGTTTAATGCCCCTTGGAAGAGACGTGGAGGTCACAGTAGCTTATCAAGAATGTTTTAATGCCCCTTGGAAGAGTGGTGGAGGTCGCAGTGGATTAAAAAGACAATATCAATGCCCCTTAGAAGAGTGGTGGAGGTCGCACTGGAATAAAAAGACAATATCAATGCCTCGTGGAAGAGACTTGGAGGTAACAGTAGCTTAACAAGATGGTTTTAATGCCCCTTGGAAGAGTGGTGGAGTTAACAGTCGAATAAAAAGACAATATCAATACCTCTTGGAAGAGCTGTGGAGTTCAGAGTGGTTTAACCAGACGGTTTTAATGCCCCTTGGAAGAGACCTGGATGTCACAGTAGCTTATCAAAACTGTTTTAATGCCTCTTGGAAGAGTGGTGGAGGTCGCAGTGGATTAAAAAGACAATATCAATGCCTCGTGGAAGAGACATGGAGGTCACAGTAGCTTAACAAGATGGTTTTAATGCCCCTTGGAAGAGTGGTGGAGGTCGCAGTGGATTAAAAAGACAATATCAATGCCCCTTAGAAGAGTGGTGGAGGTCGCACTGGAATAAAAAGACAATATCAATGCCTCGTGGAAGAGACTTGGAGGTAACAGTAGCTTAACAAGATGGTTTTAATGCCCCTTGGAAGAGTGGTGGAGTTAACAGTCGAATAAAAAGACAATATCAATACCTCTTGGAAGAGCTGTGGAGTTCAGAGTGGTTTAACCAGACGGTTTTAATGCCCCTTGGAAGAGACTTGGATGTCACAGTAGCTTATCAAAACTGTTTTAAGGCCCCTTGGAAGAGTGGTGGAGGTCGCAGTGGATTAAAAAGACAATATCAATGCCTCATGGAAGAGACATGGAGGTCACAATAGCTTAACAAGATGGTTTTAATGACCCTTGGAAGAGTGGTGGAGGTCGCAGTGGAATAAAAAGATAATATCAATGCCCTTGGAAGAGTGGTGCAGGTTACAGTGGAATAAAAAGACAATATCAACGCCCCTTGGAAGAGTGGAGGAGGTAAGAGTGGAATAAAAAGACAATATCAATGCCCCTTGGAAGAGCTGTGGAGTTCACAGTGGTTTAACCAGATGGTTTTAAGGCTCCGTGGAATAGACGTGGAGGTCACAGTAGCTAAACAAGATGGTTTTAATGCTTCTTGGAAGAGAGATGGAGGTCGCAGTGGATTAAAAAGACAAAATCAATGCCCCTTGGAAGAGTGGTGGAGGTTACAGTGGAATAAAAAGACAATATCAATGCCTCTTGCAAGAGCTGTGGAGTTCAGAGTGGTTTAAATTGACGGTTTTAATGCACCTTGGAAGAGACGTGGAGGTCACAGTAGCTTAACAAGACGGTTTTAATGCCCCTTGGAAGAGTGGCGGTGGTCGCAGTGGATTTAAAAGACATTATGGATGTCCCTTGGAAGAGTGGTGGAGGTCGCAGTGGAATAAAAAGAAAATATCAATGCCCCTTAGAAAAGTGGTGGAGGTTACAGTGGAAAAAAAAGACAACATCAATGTTCCTTGGAAGAGGGGTGAAGGTCGCAGTAGAATAAAAAGACAATATCAATGTCCCTTGGAAGAGTTGTGGAGGTCGCAGTGGATTAAAAAGACAATATCAATGCCCATTGGATAAGTGGTGGAGGTCGCAGTGGAATGAAAAGACAATATCAATGCCCCGTGGAAGGGACGTGGAGGTCACAGTAGCTTAATAAGACGGTTTTAATGGCCCTTGGAAGAGTGGTGGAGGTCGCAGTGGATTAAAAATACAATATCAATGCCCCTTAGAAGAGTGGTGGAGGTTACAGTGGAATAAAAAGACAATATCAATGACTCTTGGAAGAGTGGTGGAGGTCGCAGTGGCATAAAAAGACAATATTAATGCCACTTGGAAGAGTGGTGGAGGTCACAGTAAAATAACAAGACAATATCAATGCCCCTTGGAAGAGTGGTGGAGGTTACAGCGGAATAAAAAGACAATATCAAAGCCCCTTGGAAGAGCTGTGGAGTTCAGAGTTTTTTAACCATGCTGTTTTAATGCCATTTGAAAGAGACGTGGAGGTCACAGAAGCTTATCAAGACTGTTTTAAAGCCCCTTGGAGGAGTGGTAGAGGTCGCAGTGGATTAAAAAGACAATATCAATGCCCCTTGGAAGAGTGGTGGAGGTTACAGTGGAATAAAAAGACAATATCAATGTCCCTTGGAAGAGATGTGGAGGTCACAGTGGAATAAAAAGACAATATCAAAGCCCCTTGGAAGAGTAGTGGAGGTCGCAGTGGAAAATAGAGACAAAATCAATGCCCCTTGGAAAAGTGGTGGAGGTTATAGTCGAATAAAAAGACAATATCTATGCCTCTTGGAAGAGCTGTGGAGTACAGAGTGGTTTAACTAGATGGTTTAATGCCCCTTGGAAGAGACGTGGAGGTCACAGTAGCTTATCAAGACTGTTTTAATGCCCCTTGGAAGAGTGGTGGAGGTTGCAGTGGATTAAAAAGACAATATCAATGCCCCTTAGAAGAGTGGTGGAGGTCGCACTGGAATAAAAAGACAATATCAATGCCTCGTGGAAGAGACTTGGAGGTAACTGTAGCTTAACAAGATGGTTTTAATGCCCCTTGGAAGAGTGGTGGAGGTTACAGTCGAATAAAAAGACAATATCAATGCCTCTTGGAAGAGCTGTGGAGTTCAGAGTGGTTTAACCAGACGGTTTTAATGCCCCTTGGAAGAGACCTGGATGTCACAGTAGCTTATCAAAACTGTTTTAATGCCCCTTGGAAGAGTGGTGGAGGTAGCAGTGGATTAAAAAGACAATATCAATGCCTCGTGGAAGAGACTTGGAGGACACAGTAGCTTAACAAGATGGTTTTAATGCCCCTTGGAAGAGAGGTGAAGGTCGCAGTGGAATAAAAAGACAATATAAATGCCCCTGGAAGAGTGGTGCAGGTTACAGTGGAATAAAAAGACAATATCAATGACCCTTGGAAGAGTGGTGGAGGTCGCGGTGGAATAAAAAGATAATATTAATGCCCTTGGAAGAGAGGTGGAGGTCGCAGTAAAATAAAAAGACAATATCAATGCCCCTTGGAAGAGTGGAGGAGGTTAGAGTGGAATAAAAAGACAATATCAATGCCCCTTGGAAGAGCTGTGGAGTTCACAGTGGTTTAACCAGATGGTTTTAAGGCACCGTGGAATAGACGTAGAGGTCACAGTAGCTAAACAAGATGGTTTTAATGCTTCTTGGAAGAGAGATGGAGGTCGCAGTGGATTAAAAAGACAAAATCAATGCCCCTTGGAAGAGTGGTGGAGGTTACAGTGGAATAAAAAGACAATATCAATGCCTCTTGCAAGAGCTGTGTAGTTCAGAGTGGTTTAAATTGACAGTTTTAATGCCCCTTGGAAGAGACGTCTAGGTCACAGTAGCTTAACAAGATGGTTTTAATTCCCCTTGGAAGAGTGGCGGAGGTCGCAGTGGATTAAAAAGACATTATGGATGTCCCTTGGAAGAGTGGTGGAGGTCGCAGTGGAATAAAAAGAAAATATCAATGCCCCTTAGAAAAGTGGTGGAGGTTACAGTGGAAAAAAAAGACAATATCAATGTTCCTTGGAAGAGGGGTGAAGGTCGCAGTAGAATAAAAAGACAATATCAATGTCCCTTGGAAGAGTTGTAGAGGTCGCAGTGGATTAAAAAGACAATATCAATGCCCATTGGATAAGTGGTGGAAGTCGCAGTGGAATGAAAAGACAATATCAATGCCCCGTGGAAGGGACGTGGAGGTCACAGTAGCTTAACAAGACGGTTTTAATGGCCCTTGGAAGAGTGGTGGAGGTCACAGTGGATGAAAAAGACAATATCAATGACCCTTAGAAGAGTGGTGGAGGTTACAGTGGAATAAAAAGAGAATATCAATGACCCTTGGAAGAGTGGTGGAGGTCGCAGTGGCGTAAAAAGACAATATTAATGCCCTTTGGAAGAGTGGTGGAGGTCGCAGTAAAATAAAAAGACAATATCAATGCCCCTTGGAAGAGTGGTGGAGGTTACAGTGGAATAAAAAGACAATATCAAAGCCCCTTGGAAGAGCTGTGGAGTTCAGAGTGGTTTAACCATGCTGTTTTAATGCCATTTGGAAGAGACGTGGAGGTCACAGAAGCTTATCAAGACTGTTTTAAAGCCCCTTGGAGGAGTGGTAGAGGTCGCCGTGGATTAAAAAGACAATATCAATGCCCCTTGGAAGAGTGGTGGAGGTTACAGTGGAATAAAAAGACAATATCAATGACCCTTGGAAGAGTGGTGGAGGTCGCAGTAGAATAAAAAGACAATATTAATGCCCTTGGAAGAGTGGTGGAGGTCGCAGTAAAATAAAAACACAATATCAATGCCCCTTGGAAGAGTGGTGGAGGTTACAGTTGAATAAAAAGACAATATCAATGCCCCTTGAAGAGACGTGGAGGTCACAGTGGAATAAAAAGACAATATTAATGCCCCTTGGAAGAGTGCTGGAGGTCGCAGTAAAATAAAAAGACAATATCAATGCCCCTTGGAAGAGTGGTGGAGGTTAGAGTGGAATAAAAAGACGATATCAATGCCCATTGGAAGTGACGTGGAGGTCACAGTAGCTTAAAAAGATGTTTTTAATGCCCCTTGGAAAATTGGTGGAGGTCGCAGTGGATTAAAAAGACAATATCAATGCCCCTTGGAAGAGTGGTGGAGGTGGCAGTGGAATTTAAAGACAATATCAATGCCCCTTGGAATAGTGGTGAAGTTTACAGTGGAATAAAAAGACAATATAAATGAACCGTGAAAGAGACGTGGATGTCACCGTAGCTTAACAAGACGGTTTTAATGTCCCTTGGAAGAGAGGTGAAAGTCGCAGTGGAATAAAAAGACAATATCAATGCCTCTTGGAAGAGTGCTGGAGGTTACAGTGGAATAAAAAGCAATATCAAAGCGCCTTGCCAGAGCTGTGGGGTTGAGAGTGGTTTAAATTGACGGTTTTAATGCCCCTTGGAAGAGACGTGGAGGTCACAGAAGATTAACAAGACTGTTTTAATGCCCCTTGGAAGAGTGGTGGAGGTCGAAGTGGATTAAAACGACAATGTCAATGCTCCTTGAAGTAGTGGTTGAAGTCTCAGTGGAATAAAAAGACAATATCAATGCCCCTTGGAAGAATGTTGGAGGTTCAAGTGGAATAAAAAGACAATATCAATGCCCTGTGAAAGAGACATGGAGGTCACGGTAGCTTAACAAGGCAGTTTTAATGCCACATGGAAGAGTGGTGGAGGTTGCAGTGGAATAAAAAGACAATGCCAATGCCCTGTGGAAGAGATGAGGAGGTCACAGTAGCTTAACAAGAAGGTTTTAATGACCTTTGGAAGAGTGGCAGAGGTCGCAGTGGATTAAAAAGACAATATCAATGCCCTTTGGAAGAGTGGTGGTGGTCGTAGTGGAATAAAAATACAATATCAATGCCCCTTGGTAGAGTGGTGGAGGTTACAGTGGAATTTAAAGACAATATCAGTGCCGCGTGGAAGAGATGTGGAGATCACTGTAGCTTAACAAGACAGTTTTAATGCCCCTTAGAAGAGTGGTGGAGGTCGCAGTGGAATAAAAAGACAATATCATTTCCCCTTGGAAGAGATGTGGAGGTCGCAGTGGAATAAAAAGACAATATCAAAGTCCCTTGGAAGAGTAGTGGAGGTCCCAGTGGAAAACAGAGACAAAATCAATGCCCCTTGGAAAAGTGGTGGAGGTTACAGTCGAATAAAAAGACAATATCTATGCCTCTTGGAAGAGCTGTGGAGTACAGAGTGGTTTAATCAGATGGTTTAATGCCCCTTGGAAGAGACGTGGAGGTCACAGTAGCTTATCAAGAATGTTTTAATGCCCCTTGGAAGAGTGGTGGAGGTCGCAGTGGATTAAAAAGACAATATCAATGCCCCTTAGAAGAGTGGTGGAGGTCGCAGTGGAATAAAAAGACAATATCAATGCCTCGTGGAAGAGACTTGGAGGTAACAGTAGCTTAACAAGATGGTTTTAATGCCCCTTGGAAGAGTGGTGGAGTTAACAGTCGAATAAAAAGACAATATCAATACCTCTTGGAAGAGCTGTGGAGTTCAGAGTGGTTTAACCAGACGGTTTTAATGCCCCTTGGAAGAGACCTGGATGTCACAGTAGCTTATCAAAACTGTTTTAATGCCCCTTGGAAGAGTGGTGGAGGTCGCAGTGGATTAAAAAGACAATATCAATGCCTCGTGGAAGAGACATGGAGGTCACAGTAGCTTAACAAGATGGTTTTAATGCCCCTTGGAAGAGAGGTGAAGGTCGAAGTGGAATAAAAAGACAATATCAATGCCCTTGGAAGAGTGGTGCAGGTTACAGTGGAATAAAAAGACAATATCAACGCCCCTTGGAAGAGTGGAGGAGGTAAGAGTGGAATAAAAAGACAATATCAATGCCCCTTGGAAGAGCTGTGGAGTTCACAGTGGTTTAACCAGATGGTTTTAAGGCACCGTGGAATAGACGTGGAGGTCACAGTAGCTAAACAAGATGGTTTTAATGCTTCTTGGAAGAGAGATGGAGGTCGCAGTGGATTAAAAAGACAAAATCAATGCCCCTTGGAAGAGTGGTGGAGGTTACAGTGGAATAAAAAGACAATATCAATGCCTCTTGCAAGAGCTGTGGAGTTCAGAGTGGTTTAAATTGACGGTTTTAATGCGCCTTGGAAGAGACGTGGAGGTCACAGTAGCTTAACAAGACGGTTTTAATGCCCCTTGGAAGAGTGGCGGTGGTCGCAGTGGATTAAAAAGACATTATGGATGTCCCTTGGAAGAGTGGTGGAGGTCGCAGTGGAATAAAAAGAAAATATCAATGCCCCTTAGAAAAGTGGTGGAGGTTACAGTGGAAAAAAAAGACAACATCAATGTTCCTTGGAAGAGGGGTGAAGGTCGCAGTAGAATAAAAAGACAATATCAATGTCCCTTGGAAGAGTTGTGGAGGTCGCAGTGGATTAAAAAGACAATATCAATGCCCATTGGATAAGTGGTGGAGGTCGCAGTGGAATGAAAAGACAATATTAATGCCCCGTGGAAGGGACGTGGAGGTCACAGTAGCTTAATAAGACGGTTTTAATGGCCCTTGGAAGAGTGGTGGAGGTCGCAGTGGATTAAAAAGACAATATCAATGCCCCTTAGAAGAGTGTTGGAGGTCGCAGTGGAATAAAAAGACAATATCAATTCCCCTTGGAAGTGATGTGGAGGTCGCAGTGGAATAAAAAGACAATATCAAAGCCCCTTGGAAGAGTAGTGGAGGTCCCAGTGGAAAACAGAGACAAAATCAATGCCCCTTGGAAAAGTGGTGGAGGTTACAGTCGAATAAAAAGACAATATCTATGCCTCTTGGAAGAGCTGTGGAGTACAAAGTGGTTTAACCAGATGGTTTAATGCCCCTTGGAAGAGACGTGGAGGTCACAGTAGCTTATCAAGAATGTTTTAATGCCCCTTGGAAGAGTGGTGGAGGTCGCAGTGGATTGAAAAGACAATATCAATGCCCCTTAGAAGAGTGGTGGAGGTCGCACTGGAATAAAAAGACAATATCAATGCCTAGTGGAAGAGACTTGGAGGTAACAGTAGCTTAACAAGATGGTTTTAATGCCCCTTGGAAGAGTGGTGGAGTTAACAGTCGAATAAAAAGACAATATCAATACCTCTTGGAAGAGCTGTGGAGTTCAGAGTGGTTTAACCAGACGGTTTTAATGCCCCTTGGAAGAGACCTGGATGTCACAGTAGCTTATCAAAACTGTTTTAAGGCCCCTTGGAAGAGTGGTGGAGGTCGCAGTGGATTAAAAAGACAATATCAACGCCTCGTGGAAGAGACATGGAGGTCACAGTAGCTTAACAAGATGGTTTTAATGACCCTTGGAAGAGTGGTGGAGGTCGCAGTGGAATAAAAAGATAATATCAATGCCCTTGGAAGAGTGGTGCAGGTTACAGTGGAATAAAAAGACAATATCAACGCCCCTTGGAAGAGTGGAGGAGGTAAGAGTGGAATAAAAAGACAATATCAATGCCCCTTGGAAGAGCTGTGGAGTTCACAGTGGTTTAACCAGATGGTTTTAAGGCACCGTGGAATAGACGTGGAGGTCACAGTAGCTAAACAAGATGGTTTTAATGCTTCTTGGAAGAGAGATGGAGGTCGCAGTGGATTAAAAAGACAAAATCAATGCCCCTTGGAAGAGTGGTGGAGGTTACAGTGGAATAAAAAGACAATATCAATGCCTCTTGCAAGAGCTGTGTAGTTCAGAGTGGTTTAAATTGACTGTTTTAATGCCCCTTGGAAGAGACGTCTAGGTCACAGTAGCTTAACAAGATGGTTTTAATGCCCCTTGGAAGAGTGGCGGAGGTCGCAGTGGATTAAAAAGACATTATGGATGTCCCTTGGAAGAGTGGTGGAGGTCGCAGTAGAATAAAAAGACAATATCAATGTCCCTTGGAAGAGTTGTGGAGGTCGCAGTGGATTAAAAAGACAATATCAATGCCCATTGGATAAGTGGTGGAAGTCGCAGTGGAATGAAAAGACAATATCAATGCCCCGTGGAAGGGACGTGGAGGTCACAGTAGCTTAACAAGACGGTTTTAATGGCCCTTGGAAGAGTGGTGGAGGTCACAGTGGATAAAAAAGACAATATCAATGACCCTTAGAAGAGTGGTGGAGGTTACAGTGGAATAAAAAGAGAATATCAATGACCCTTGGAAGAGTGGTGAAGGTCGCAGTGGCGTAAAAAGACAATATTAATGCCCTTTGGAAGAGTGGTGGAGGTCGCAGTAAAATAAAAAGACAATATCAATGCCCCTTGGAAGAGTGGTGGAGGTTACAGTGGAATAAAAAGACAATATCAAAGCCCCTTGGAAGAGCTGTGGAGTTCAGAGTGGTTTAACCATGCTGTTTTAATGCCATTTGGAAGAGACGTGGAGGTCACAGAAGCTTATCAAGACTGTTTTAAAGCCCCTTGGAGGAGTGGTAGAGGTCGCCGTGGATTAAAAAGACAATATCAATGCCCCTTGGAAGAGTGGTGGAAGTTACAGTGGAATAAAAAGACAATATCAATGACCCTTGGAAGAGTGGTGGAGGTCGCAGTGGAATAAAAAGACAATATTAATGCCCCTTGGAAGAGTGGTGGAGGTCGCAGTAAAATAAAAACACAATATCAATGCCCCTTGGAAGAGTGGTGGAGGTTACAGTTGAATAAAAAGACAATATCAATGCCCCTTGAAGAGACGTGGAGGTCACAGTGGAATAAAAAGACAATATTAATGCCCCTTGGAAGAGTGTTGGAGGTCGCAGTAAAATAAAAGGACAATATCAATGCCCCTTGGAAGAGTGGTGGATTTTAGAGTGGAATAAAAAGACGATATCAATGCCCATTGGAAGTGACGTGGAGGTCACAGTAGCTTAAAAAGACGTTTTTAATGCCCCTTGGAAAATTGGTGGAGGTCGCAGTGGATTAAAAAGACAATATCAATGCCCCTTGGAAGAGTGGTGGAGGTGGCAGTGGAATTTAAAGACAATATCAATGCCCCTTGGAAGAGTGGTGAAGTTTACAGTGGAATAAAAAGACAATATAAATGAACCGTGAAAGAGACGTGGATGTCACCGTATCTTAACAAGATAGTTTTAATGCCACATGGAAGAGTGGTGGAGGTTGCAGTGGAATAAAAAGTCAATATCAATTCCCTTTGGAAGAGTGGTGGAGGTCGTAGTGGAATAAAAATACAATATCAATGCCCCTTGGTAGAGTGGTGGAGGTTACAGTGGAATTTAAAGACAATATCAATGCCGCGTGGAAGAGATGTGGAGATCACTGTAGCTTAACAAGACAGTTTTAATGCCCCTTGGAAAAATGGTGGAGGTCGCAGTTTAATAAAAAGACAATGTCAATGCCCCTTGGAGAAGCTGTGGAGTTCAGAGTGGTTTAACCAGATGGTTTTAATGCAAATTGGAAGTGAGGTGGGATCACTGTAGCTTAAAAAGGCGTTTTTAATGCCCCTTGGAAAAGTGGTGGAGGTCGAAGTGGATTAAAAAGACAATATCAATGCCGCTTGGAAGAGTGGTGGAGGTGGCAGTGGAATAAAAAGACAATATCAATGCCATTGGAAGAATGATGGAGGTCGCACTGGAATGAAAAGACAATGTCAATGCCCCTTGGAAGAGTGGTGGAGGTTAGAGTGGAATAAAAAGACAATACCAATGCCCCTTGGAAGAGCTGTGGAGTTCAGAGTGGTTTAACCAGATGGTTTTATTGCCCCTTGGAAGAGACGTGAAGGTCACAGTAAATTACCAAGACGTTTTTAATGCCCCTTGGAAAAGTGGTGGAGGTCACAGTGGATTAAAAAGACAATATCAATGCAACGTGGAAGACACGTGGAGGTCACAGTAGCTTAATAAGACAGTTTTAATGCACCTTGGAAGAGTGGTGGAGGTCGCAGTGGAATAAATAAACAATATCAATGCCCCTTGAAAGAGTGGTGGAGGTTACAGTGAAATAAATGCCTCTTGAAAGAGCTATGGAATTCAGAGTGGTTTAACCAGATGGTTTTAATGCCCCTTGGAAGAGTGGTGGAGGACGCAGTGGATTAAAAATTCAATATCAATACCCCTTGGAAGAATGGTGGAGGTTACAGTGGAATAAAAAGACAATATCAATGCCCCTTGGTAGAGCTGTGGAGTTCAGAGAGGTTTAACCAGACGGTTTTAATGCCCATTGGAAGTGACGTGGAGGTCACAGTAGCTTAAAAATACGTTTTTAATGTGGAAATGTGGTGGAGGTCGCAGTGGATTTAAAAGACAATATCAATGACGCTTGGAAGAGTGGTGGAGGTGGCAGTGGAATAAAAAGACAATATCAATGCCCCTGGAAGAAGGATGGAGGTGGCAGTGGAATAAAAAGAAAATGTCAATGCCCCTTGGAAGAGTGGTGGAAGTTAGAGTGGAATAAAAAGACAACACCAATGCCCCTTGGAAGAGCTGTGGAGTTCAGAGTGGTTTAACCAGATGGTTTTATTGCCCCTTGGAAGAGACATGGAGGTCACAGTAGATTAACAAGACGGTTTTAATGCCCCTTGGAAAAGTGGTGGAGGTCACAGTGGATTAAAAAGACAATATCAACGACCCGTGGAAGACACTTGGAGGTCACAGTAGCTTAACAAGACAGTTTTATTGCCCCTTGGAAGAGTGGTGGAGGTCTCAGTGGAATAAAAAGACAATATCAATGCCCCTTAAAAGAGTGGTGGAGGTTACAGTGAAATAAAAAGACAATATCAATGCTTCTTGAAAGAGCTATGGAGTTCAGAGTGGTTTAACCAGATGGTTTTAATGCACCTTGGAAGAATGGTGGAGGTTACAGTGGAATAAAAAGACAATATCAATGCTCCTTGGAAGAGCTGTGGAGTTCCGAGTGGTTTATCCAGACGGTTTTAATGCCGCTTGGAAGAGATGTGGAGGTCACAGTAGCTTAACAAGACTGTTTTAATGCCTCTTGGAAGAGTGGTGGAGGTCGCAGTGGATTAAAAAGACAATATCAATGCCCCTTAGAAGAGAACTGGAAGTCGCATTGGAATAAAAAGACAATATCAATACCCGTTGGAAGAGTGGTGGAGGATACAGTGGAATAAAAAGACAATATCAATGCCCCGTTGAATAGACATGGACGTTACACTAGCTAAACAAGATGTTTTTAATGCACCTTGGGAGAGTGGTGGAAGTCGTAGTGGAATAAAAAGATAATATCAATGCCCCTTAAAAGAGTGCTGTAGGTTACTGTGGAATAAAATGACAATATCAATGCCTCTTGCAAGAGCTGTGGAGTTCAGAGTGGGTTAAATTGACAGTTTTAATGCACCTTGGAAGAGACGTGGAGGTCACAGTAGCTTAACAATACGGTTTTAATACCACTTGGAATAGTGGTGGAGGTCGCAGTGGATTAAAAAGACAATATCAATGCCACTTGAAGGAGTGGTGAAGGTCCCAGTGGAATAAAAAGACAATATCAATGCCCCTTGGAAGAGTGGTGGAGGTTACAGTGGAATAGAAAGACAATATCAATGCCCCGTGAAAGAGACGTGGAGGTCACAGTAGCTTAACAAGATGGTTTTAATGCCCCTTGGAAGAGAGGTAGAAGTTGCAGTGGAATAAAAAGACAATATCAATGCCCCTTGGAAGAGTGCTGGAGGTTACATTGGAATAAAAAGACAATATCAATGCCCCTTGCAAGAGCTGTGGAGTTCAGAGTGGTTTAAATTGACGCTTTTATTGCCCTGTGGAATTGACGTGGAGGTCAAAGTAGCTTAACAACACGGTTTTAATGGCCCTTGGAAGAAAGAGTGGTGGAGGTCGCAGTTGATTAAAAAGACAATATAAATGCCCCTTAGAAGAGTGGTGGAGGTCGCAGTGGAATAAAAAGACAATATCAATGCCGCTTGGAAGAGTAGTGGAGTTCGCAGTGGAATAAAAAAAACATATCAATGCCCCTTGGAAGAGTGGTAAAGGGAACAGTGGATTAAAAAGACAATATCAATGCCCCTTGGAAGAGCAGTGGAGTTCAGAGTAGTTAAACCAGACGGTTTTAATGCCCACTGGAAGTGACGTGGAGGTCACAGTAGCTTAAAAAGACGTTTTTAATGCCCCTTGGAAAAGTGGTGGAGGTCGAAGTGGATTAAAAAGACAATATCAATGCCCCTTGCAAGAGTGTTGGAGGTGGCAGTGGAATAAAAAGACAATATCAATGCCCCTTGGAAGAGTGGTGGAGTTTACAGAGGAATAAAAAGACAATATCAATGCCCCTTGAAAGAGACGTGGAGGTCACAGTAGATTCACAAGACGGTTTTCATGCACCATGGAAGAGTGGTGGAGGTCGCATTGGAATAAAAAGACAATATCAATGACCCTTGGAAGAGTGGTGGAGGATACAGTGGAATAAAAAGACAATATCAATGCCCCTTGGAAGATCTGTGGAGTTCAGATTGGTTTCACCATACGGTTTTAATGCCCCTTGGAAGAGACGTGGAGGTGACAGTAGCTTAACAAGATGGTTTTAATGCCACATGGAAGAGTGGTGGAGGTTGCAGAGGATTAAAAAGACAATATCAATGCCCCGTGGAAGAGAAGATGAGGTCACAGTAGCTTAACAAGATGGTTTTAATGCCCTTTGGAAGAGTGGTATAGGTCGCAGTGGATTAAAAAGACAATATCAATGCCCTTTGGAAGAGTGGTGGAGGTCGCAGTGGAATGAAAATACAATATCAATGCCCCTTGGTAGAGTGGTGGAGTTTACAATGGAATTTAAAGACAATATTAATGCCTGGTGGAAGAGATGTGGAGGTCACTGTAGCTTAACAGGACAGTTAAAATGCCCCTTGGAAAAATGGTGGAGGTCGCAGTGGAATAAAAAGACAATGTCAATGCCCCTTGGAAGAGTGGTGGAGGTTAGAGTGGAATAAAAAGACAATACCAATGACCCTTGTAAGAGCTGTGGAGTTCAGAGAGGTTACACCAGATGGTTTTAATGCCCATTGGAAGTGACGTGGAGGTCACAGTAGATTAAAAAGACGTTTTTAATGCCCCTTGGAAATGTGGTGGAGGTTGCAGTGGATTAAAAAGACAATATCAATGCCGCTTGGAAGAGTGGTGGAGGTGGCAGTGGTATAAAAAGACAATATCAATGCCCCTGGAAGAAGGATGGAGGTGGCAGTGGAATAAAAAGACAATGTCAATGCCCCTTGGAAGAGTGGTGGAAGTTAGAGTGGAATAAAAAGACAATACCAATGCCCCTTGGAAGAGCTGTGGAGTTCAGAGTGGTTTAACCAGATGGTTTTATTGCCCATTGGAAGAGACGTGGAGGTCACCGTAGATTAACAAGACGGTTTTAATGCCCCTTGGAAAAGTGGTGGAGGTCACAGTGGATTAAAAAGACAATATCAATGACCCGTGGAAGACACGTGGAGGTCACAGTAGCTTAACAATACAGTTTTAATGCCCCTTAGAAGAGTGGTGGAGGTCTCAGTGGAATAAAAAGACAATATCAATGCCCCTTGAAAGAGTGGTGGAGGTTACAGTGAAATAAAAACACAATATCAATACCTCTTGAAAGAGCTATGGAGTTCAGAGTCGTTTAACCAGATGGTTTTAATGCCCCTTGGAAGAATGGTGGAGGTTACAGTGGAATAAAAAGACAATATCAATGCCCCTTGGAAGAGCTGTGGAGTTCAGAGTGGTTTATCCAGACGGTTTTAATTCCGCTTGGAAGAGATGTGGAGGTCACAGTAGCTTAACAAGACTGTTTTAATGCCTCTTGGAAGAGTGGTGGAGGTCGCAGTGGATTAAAAAGACAATATCAATGCCCCTTAGAAGAGAGGTGGAAGTCGCATTGGAATAAAAAGACAATATCAATACCCCTTGGAAGAGTGGTGGAGGATACAGTGGAATAAAAAGACAATATCAATGCCCCGTGGAATAGACATGGACGTTACAGTAGCTAGACAAGATGTTTTTAATGCACCTTGGGAGAGTGGTGGAAGTCGTAGTGGAATAAAAAGACAATATCAATGCCCCTTGAAAGAGTGCTGTAGGTTACAGTGGAATAAAATGACAATATCAATGCCTCTTGCAAGAGCTGTGGAGTTCAGCGTGGTTTAAATTTTCGGTTTTAATGCACCTTGGAAGAGACGTGGAGGTCACAGTAGCTTAACAATACGGTTTTAATGCCCCTTGGAAGAGTGGTGGAGGTCGCAGTGGATTAAAAAGACAATATCAATGCCCCTTGGAAGAGTGATGGAGGTTACAGTGGAATAAAAAGAAAATATCAATGCCCCTTGGAACACTGGTGGAGGTTACAGTTAAATAAAAAGACAATATCAATGCCCCGTGGAAGAGATGTGGAGGTCACAATAGCTTAACAAGACGGTTTTAATGCCCCTTGGAAGAGTGGTGGAGGTCGCAGTGGAATAAAAAGACAATATCAATGCCCCTTGAAAGAGTGGTGGAGGTTACAGTGAAATAAAAAGACAATATCGATGCCCCTTGGAAGAGATGTGGAGATCACTGTAGCTTAACAATATGATTTTAATGCCCCTTGGAAGAGTGGTGGAGGTCGCAATTCAATAAAAAGACAAGGTCAATTCCCCTTGGAAGTGTGGTGGAGGTTAGAGTGGAATAAAAAGACAATACAAATGCCCCTTGGAAGAGGAGTGGTTTAACCAGATAGTTTTAATGCCCCTTGGAAGAGAAGTCAACGTAACAGTAGCATAACAAGACGGTTTTAATGCCCCTTGGAAGAGTGGTGGAGTTCGCAGTGGATTAAAAAGACAATATCAATGCCCCTTGGAAGAGTGGTGGAGGTCGCAGTGGAATAAAAAGACAATATCAATGCCTCGTGTAAGGGACGTTGAGGTAACAGTAGCTTAACAAGACGGTTTTAATGCCCCTTGGAAGAGTGGTGGAGGTTAAAATGGAATAAAAAGACAATATCAATGCCCCTTTTAAGAGCTGTGGAGTTCAAATTCGTTTAATCAGACGGTTTTAATGCCCCTTGGAAGAGACAAGGAGGTCACAGTAGCTTAACAAGACTGTTTTAATGCTACTTTGAAGAGTGGTGGAGGTCGCAGTGGATTAAAAAGACAATATCAATGCCCCTTAGAAGAAAGGTGGAAGTCGCAGTGGAATAAAAAGACAATGTCAATGCCACTTGGAAGAGTGGTGGAGGTTACAGTAGAATAAAAAGATAAAATCAATGCCCCGTGGAATAAAAATGGACGTGACAGTAGCTTAACAAGACGGCTTTAATGCCCCTTGGAAGAGTGGTGGAGGTTGCAGTGGATTAAAAAGACAATATCAATGCCCATTGGAAGAGTGGTAGAGGTCGCAGTGTAATAAAAGGACAAAATCAATGCCCCCTGGAAGAGTGGTGGAGGTTACAGTGGAATAAAAAGACATTATCAGTGCCCCATGGAAGAGTTGTGGAGGTCACTGTAGTTTAACAAGATGGTCTTAATGCCCCTTGGAAGAGTGGTGGAGGTCGCAGTGGAATAAATAGACAACGTCAATGCCCCTTGGAAGAGTGGTGGAGGTTAGAGTGGAAAAAAAAGACAATACCAGTGCTCCTTGGAAGAGCTGTGGAGTTCAGAGTGGTTTAAATTGACGGTTTTAATGCCCTTGGAAGAGACGTGGAGGTCATAGTGGATTAAAAAGACAATATCAATGCCCCTTGGAAGAGTGGTGGATGTCGTAGTGGATTAAAAAGACAATATGAATTCCCTTTGGAAGAGTGGTGGAGGTCGCAGTGGAATTAAAAGACAATATGAATGCCCCGTGGAAGGGACGTGGAGGTCATAGTAGCTTCACAAGATGGTTTTAATGGCCCTTGGAAGAGAGGTGGAGGTCGCAGTGGATTAAAAAGACAATATCAATGCCTCTTGTAAGAGCTGTGGAGTTCAGAGTATTTAACCAGACGGTTTTAATGCCCCTTGGTAGAGACGAGGAGGTCACAGTAACTTAACAAGACTGTTTTAATGCCCCTTGGAAGAGTAGTGGAGATCGTTGTGGATTTAAAAGACAATATCAAAGCCCCTTAGATGAGTGGTGGAGGTCGCAGTGGAATAAAAAGACAATACCAATGCCCCTTGGAAGATTGGTGGAGGTTACAGTGGAATGAAAAATCAATATCAATGCCCCTTGGAAGAGTGGTGGAGGTTACAGTGGGATAAAAAGACAATATCAATGCCCTGTGTAAGAAACTTGGAGGTCACAATAGCTTAACAAGATGGTTTAAATGCCCCTTGGAAGAGTCGTGGACATCGCAGAGGAATAAAAAGACAATATCAATGCACTTGGAAGAGTGCAGAAGGTTACAATGGAAAAAAAGACATTGTCTTGGAAGAGCTGTGGAGCTCAGAGCGGTTTAACCAGATGGTTTTAATGCCCCTTGGAAGAGACTTGGAGGTCACCGTACCATAACAAGAGGGTTTAATGCCCCTTGGAAGAGTGGTGGAGGTCGCAACGGAATAAAAAGACAATATCAATGCCCAGTGGAAGGGACGTGGAGGTCACAGTAGCATAACAAGACGGTTTTTATGCCCATTGGAAGAGTGGTGGAGGTCGCAGTGGATAAAAAAGACAATATCAAAGCCCCTTGGAAGAGTGGTGGAGGTCGCAGTGGAAAACAGAAACAATATTAATGCCCCTTGTAAGAGTGGTGGAGGTTGCAGTCGAATAAAAGGACAATATCATTGCCTCTTGGAAGAGCTGTGGAGTACAGAGTGGTTTAACCAGACGGTTTAATGCTCCTTGGAAGAGACGTGGAGGTCACAGAAGCTTATCAAGGCTGTTTTAATGCCCCTTGGAAGAGTGGTGGAGGTCGCAGTGAAATAAAAAGACAATATCAATGCCTCGTGGAAGAGACTTGGAGGTCACAGTAGCTTAATAAGATGGTTTTAATGCCCCTTGGAAGAGAGGTGGAGGTCGCAGTGGAATAAAAAGACAATGTCAATGCCACTTGGAAGAGTGGTGGAGGTTACAGTGGAATAAAAAGACAATATCAATGACCCTTGGAAGAGTGGTGGAGGTCGCAGTGGAATAAAAAGACCTTGTCAATACCCCTTGGAAGAGCTGTGGAGCTCAGAGCGGTTTAACCAGACGGTTTTAATGCCCCTTGGAAGAGTGGAGGAGGTCGCAGTGGATTAAAAAAACATTATCGATGCCCCATGGAAGAGTGTTGGAGGTCGCAGTGGAATAAAAAGAAAATACCAATGCCCCTTAGAAGAGTGGTGTAGGTTACAGTGGAAAAAAAGGACAATATCAATGATCCTTGGAAGAGGGGTGAAGGTTGCAGTGGAATAAAAAGACAATATCAATGTCCCTTGGAAGAGTGGTGGACGTCGCAGTGGATTAAAAAGGTACTATCAATGCCCCTAGGAAGAGTGCTGGAGGTTACAGTGGAATAAAAAACAATATCAAAGCCCCTTGCAAGAGCTGTGGAGTTGAGAGTTGTTTAAATTGACGGTTTTAATGCCCCTTGGAAGAGTGGTGGAGGTCGCAGTGGATTAAAAAGACAATATCAATGAGCCTTGAAAGAGTGGTGGAGGTAGCAGTGGAATAAAAAAGATATTATCAATGCACCTTGGAAGAGTGGTAGAGGTCGCAGTGGAATAAAAAGACAATATCAATGCCCCTTGGACGAGAGGTGGAGGTTACAGTGGAATAAAAAGACAATTTCAATGCCCCGTGGAAGAGACGTGGAGGTCACAGTAGCTTAACAAGACGTTTTTAATGCCTCTTGGAGGACTGGTGGAGGTCATTGTGGAATAAAAAGACAATATCAATGCCCCTTGGAAGAGTGGTGGAGGTTACAGTGGAATAAAAAGACAATAACAATGCCCCTTGGAAGAGCTGTGGAGTTCAGAGTGGTATAACCAGATGGTTTTAACGCTCCTTGGAAGAGACGTGGAGGTCACAGTAACTTAACAAGACGGTTTTAATGCCTCTTGGAAGAGTGGTGGAGGTCGCAGTGGAATAAAAAGACAATATCAATGCCCCGTGGAAGAGATGTGGAGGTCACTGTAGCTTAACAATATGGTTTTAATGCCCCTTGGAAGAGTGGTGGAGGTCGCAGTGAAATAAAAAGACAATGTCAATGCCCCTTGGAAGAGTGGTGGAGGTTAGAGTGGAATAAAAAGACTACCAATGCCCCTTGGAAGAGCTGTGGAGTTCAGAGTGGTTTAACCAGATGGTTTTAATGCCCATTGGAAGAGAAGTCGACGTCAGAGTATCGTAGCAAGACGGTTTTCATGCCCCTTGGAAGAGTGGTAGAGGTCGCAATGGAATAAAAAGACAATATCAATGCCCCTTGGAAGAGTGGTGGAGGTCGCAGTAAAATAAAACGACAATATCATTGCCCCTTGGAAGAGCTGTGGAGTTCACAGTGGTTTAACCAGAAGGTTTTATATAGTTACATAGTTACATAGTTAGTAAAGCCGAATAAAGACTTGCGTCCATCAAGTTCGACCTGTTAGTTCTGTAATTACTAAAGTTGATCCAGAGGAGGGCAAAAACCCCAAATGATTTAGCCAATCTTCACCTGAGGAAAAATTCCCTCCCGACTCTGAAACCAGCAGTCAGAATAAATCCCTGTATCAACTTACTATTTTATTTTATTTATAAGTATATGCTGAAATCTGCCTGGTATCTAGAAATGCATCCAGTCCCCGCTTGAACTGGTGTAGTGAATCCGACATTACCGTCTCCTCACTCAGTGAATTCCATATTCTCACTGCTCTTACCGTAAAGAACCCCTTCCTATGCTGGTGCTGAAACCTTTTTTCTTCCAGTCTTAGTGAGTGCCCTCTTGTTACCATAATATCCCTCCTTTTGAACAAATCCCGGGAAAGATCTCTATACTGTCCCCTAACATATTTGTACACATTTATTATGTCCCCCCTCAACCTTCTCTTTTCCAGGCTGAATAGTCCTAGTTTTGCCAACCTCTCTGGGTATTGCAGTCCCTCCATTCCCTTTATTAATTTTGTTGCCCTCCTTTGTACCTTTTCAAGCTCATTTATATCCTTTCTATATATTGGGGCCCATAACTGAGCACAGTATTCCAAGTGTGGTCTGACCAGTGCTTTGTACAGTGGAAGAACAATGTTCTCATCCTTTGCATCTATACCTCTTCTGATACATCCCATTACCCTGTTTGCCCTTACAGCAGCGGCCTGACTTTGGGCACTCCAATTTAGTTTGCTATCAATCAAGATGCCCAAGTCCTTCTCCATCTCTGAATTCCCCAATGATTTCCCATTCAGTGAGTACTGGTGACTTCCATTTTTCCTTCCCATATGTATGACCTTACATTTCTCCTCGTTAAACCTCATTTGCCATTTAATGCTCCACCTACCCAGCTTATCCAAATCCCTCTGTAGGTCTGCACTGTCCTCTTTTGTATTAATTGTTTTACATAACTTTGTGTCATCTGCAAATATTGATATTTTACTATTTATCCCGTTGACTATGTCGTTAATAAAGATATTAAATAACATTGGGCCTAGTACAGACCCCTGTGGTACCCCACTAGTGACGCTTACCCAATCTGAGTATATTCCATTTATAACCAGCCTCTGCCTTCTATCCCTTAGCCAGTTTGCTACCCACTTGCAGACATTTTCCCCCAGCCCCATCATTCTCATTTTGTATACCAACCTATTATGTGGCACGCTATCGAACGCTTTTGAGAAGTCGAGATACACGACATCCACTGGTTCCCCCTGATCTACTCGAGAGCTAACCTCCTCGTAGAAGTCAATCAGGTTTGTTTGGCAGGAGCGATTCCTCATGAATCCATGTTGGTTCGGGATTAAAAGATTATTAGCATCAAGATGCTCCGTAATTGCCTCTTTAATGAAGCTTTCAAAAATTTTGCCCACAACGGACGTCAGACTCACCGGCCGATAGTTTCCGGTGTCACTTTTCGCTCCCTTTTTGAATATTGGCACTACATTCGCCTGTCGCCAATCAAGTGGCACAGACCCAGTCTCAACAGAGTCCTTAAATATAAGATATAACGGTCTGTCTATCACATTACTTAGTTCCCTTAGTACCCGTGGGTGTATGCCATCAGGTCCTGGTGATTTGTTTATTTTAATGTTACTGAGGCGTTTCTGTACCTCAACTTGGGTTAGATTTGTCATACTTAGTGGAGGATTAAGCTTGTCACTTCTCATTTCTCCTGTTAGTTCTATTTCCTTTGTGAATGTTGTCGAAAAAAAATTATTTAATAGATTAGCTTTATCCTCATCTTTCTCTATGATTTTGCCTTCCTCACTTTTTATCGGTCCAATATTATCCGATTTAATCCTTTTACTATTTATATACGTAAAGAACAGTTTGGGATTTGATCTACTTTCAGCCTAGCCATACGTTTTTCTGTTTCCTCCTTCGCTATTTTTATTTGTTTTTTGCAGGTTCTCGTTTTTTCCTTGTAACACATTAATGCCTCCTTACTGTTTTCCTGTTTTAATCTCTTGAATGCCTCTTTTTTGCTATTTAACGCCCCTTTTACGTTCTTGTTCAACCATATTGGTTTCCTCTTATTTCGGGCCCTTTTATTCCCATACGGTACAGTCATATGAAAAAGTTTGGGCACCCCTATTAATCTTAAGCTTAATGTTTTATAAAAATTGGTGTTTTTGCAACAGCTATTTCAGTTTGATATATGTAATAACTTTTGGACACAGTAATGTTTCTGCCTTGAAATGAGGTTTATTGTACTAACAGAAAATGTGCAATCTGCATTCAAACAAAATTTGACATGTGCATAAGTATGGGCACCCTTATCATTTTCTTGTTTTAAATACTCCTACCTACTTTTTACTGACTTACTAAAGCACTTTTTTTGGTTTTGTAACCTCATTGAGCTTTGAACTTCATAGCCAGGTGTATGCAATCATGAGAAAAGCTACTTAAAGTGGCCACTTGCAAGTTGTTCTCCTGTTTGAATCTCCTCTGAACAGTGGCATTATGGGCTCCTCAAAACAACTGTCAAATGATCTGAAAACAACGATTATTCAACATAGTTGTTCAGGGGAAGGATACAAGAAGCTGTCTCAGAGATTTAACCTGTCAGTTTCCACTGTGAGGAACATAGTAAGGAAATGGAAGAACACAGGGACAGTTCTTGTTAAGGCCAGAAGTGGCAGGCCAAGAAAAACATCAGAAAGGCAGAGAAGAAGAATGGTGAGATCAGTCAAGGACAATCCTTAGACCACCTCCAGAGAGCTGCAGCATCAACTTGCTGCAGATGGTGCATCGGTCAACTATACAACGCAGTTTGCACAAGGAGAAGCTGTGTGGGAGAGTGATGCGAAAGAAGCCGTTTCTGCAAGCACGCCACAAACAGAGTCGGCTGAGGTATGCAAAAGCACATTTGGAGAAGCCAATTTCTTTTTGGAAGAAGGTCCTGTGGACTGATGAAACCAAGGTTGAGTTGTTTGATCATACAAAAAGGCGTTATGCATGGCAGCAAAAAAACACAGCATTCCAAGAAAAACACTTGCTACCCACAGTAAAATTTGGTGGAGGTTCCATCATGCTTTGGGGCTGTGTGGCCAATGCCGGCACCGGGAATCTTGTTAAAGTTGAGGGACGCATGGATTCCACTCAGTATCAGCAGATTCTTGACAATAATGTTCAAGAATCAGTGATAAAGTTGAAGTTACGCAGGAGATGGATCTTTCAGCAAGACAATGATCCAAAACACCGCTCCAAAACTATTCAGGCATTCATGCAGAGGAACAATTACAATGTTCTGGAATGGCCATCCCAGTCCCCAGACCTGAATATCATTGAACATCTGTGGGATCATTTGAAGAGGGCTGTCCATGCTCGGCGACCATCAAACTTAACTGAACTGGAATTGTTTTGTAAAGAGGAATGGTCAAAAATACCTTCATCCAGGATCCAGGAACTCATTAAAAGCTACAGGAAGCGACTAGAGGCTGTTTTTTTTGCAAAAGGAGGATCTACTAAATATTAATGTCACTTTTCTGGTGGGGTGCCCATACTTATGCACCTGTCAAATTTTGTTTGAATGCAGATTGCACATTTTCTGTTAGTACAATAAACCTCATTTCAAGGCAGAAACATTACTGTGTCCAACAGTTATTACATATATCAAACTGAAATTGCTGTTGCAAATACACCAATTTTTATAAAACATTAAGCTTAAGATTAATAGGGGTGCCCAAACTTTTTCATATGACTGTATATACCTCTCGCACTGAGTATTCAGAATTCTTTTGAAGGTTTCCCATTTACTATTCGTATCCATTGATTAAGTACTTTGTCCCAGTCAATAAGTTGAAGGTTTTCTATCAGCTGATCAAACTTCGCCCTCCTAAAGTTTAATGTTTTAGTTGTTCCCTTATTGATAACCCTACTGAAGGGCATTTTGAAATTGATAATATTATGATCGCTATTACCTAGGTGCCCCCCTATCTGTACCTCAGTTATTCTATCAGGCCTATTAGTCAATATTAAGTCCAACACGGCCTTCCCTCTCGTTGGTTCCTGCACTAGTTGGGAGAGATAATTATCCTTAATATTTGTCAAGAACCTTTTTCCTTTCTGAGATCTACAGGTTTCAGTTTCCCAGTCAATATCCGGGTAGTTGAAATCCCCCATTACAATCACTTCATTATTTTTTGCTACTTTGTCTATTTGTCCTAATAGCAGTTTCTCATTCTCCTCTGTTATATTTGGTGGCTTATAGCAGACCCCCAGTAATATTTTATTATTATTTTTTGCCCCCTTTATCTCTACCCACATGGACTTGACCCCCTCTTCTCCCTCTCCTATATCTTCCCTTAGTCTGGGTTTTAGACATGACTTTACATATAAGCAGACTCCTCCGCCTTTCCCCTGTTTCCGGTCCCTTCTAAATAAACTATAATCTAATAAATTTACCGCCCAGTCGTAGCTATCATCTAGCCAAGTCTCTGTTATACCTACGATGTCATACCTCTCCTCCGATATAAGCGCCCGCAGCTCATCCGCCTTATTGGTCAGGCCTCTTGCGTTGGTCAGCATGCAAGATAAAACTTTGGGGTTATTTAGCATCCTATTCTTCTCTAACGATCTAACTGTACTATCCCCACCCCCCTCTCCACCCTCATTATATTCACTTCTCCCCTTCCCCCTTGCTTGCCTCACATCCCACCTATTTCCTTGGTTCCCCCACCGTCTCTAGTTTAAAAACTCCTCCAACCTATTAGCCATCTTCTTCCCCAGCACCGCTGCACCCTCCCCATTGAGGTGCAGCCCGTCCCTACGGTAGAGCTTGTAGCCGACCGCGAAGTCGGCCCAGTTCTCCATGAACCCAAACCCTTCTGCCTTGCACCAATTCTTTAGCCACTTATTCACCTCCCTAACTTCCCATTGGCGCTCCTGTGTGGCTCACGGGATTGGTAGTATTTCTGAGAAAACTACCTTGGAGGTCCTTGCCCTAAGCTTCCTACCTAGGTCCCTGAAATCATTTTTAAGGACCCTCCATCTACCACTCACTTTGTCATTGGTGCCGATGTGGACCATGACCGCTGGGTCTTCGCCAGCCCCACCCAGTAACCTGTCAACCCGATCCACGATGTGCCGGACTCGAGCGCCAGGGAGGCAGCACACCGTTCGGCGATCCCGGTCTTTGTGACAGATTGCCCTGTCTGTCCCCCTAATAATAGAGTCACCCACTACCAGAACCTGTCTTGCCTGCCCTACATTCCCCCCTCCCCCTCATTACTGGAGCATACACTTCCCCGGCGGTCAGAGGATCTGTCGTGCTCCAATAATGCCGGTTCTGACCCAGCCTTCCTATACTTCTTCCCTCTATCCCTCCTAACTGTTATCCAGCTCCCTGCCTGTTCAGCCTGCACTTCCCCTCTATGCTCCACCCCCAGTATTGACCCATTGAGTGTCTGCTCGGTGAGCAGCAAACTCCGTTCCATGTTGTCGATGCTCCTCAGTATCGCTATCTGAGCACTTAGATCCAGAATTTGGGCTTCCAAGTGCACGGTATGCTCACATCTCTCGCAGCAGTATGGATCCTCGAGCGGTTGCTCACAGAATGCATACATTGCGCAAGATGTACACTGCACGGCTCCGGCCAACATGGACGTCATTCTAAATATGGGGATACAGTCAGTATATATATACAAGTACAAAACGCAATTATTTATATATAGGTGTATGGACGGGGATCAATTAGGGATGTGCAAGTGTATTAATTAGATATCGACGGGGGATCAGTTAAGTACGGACGGGGGATCAATTAATTATCAAGTATGGACGGGGGAATCAGCTAAGTAGGTCAGGTGGATTAATTAAGTAAAAAGTAAAGTAAAGAAAGAATGAAATAAAGTCAGCAATTCAGTCCTAAGTCCTCCCTTCCAAACTCCCTGAATCCAAAGTCACTGAAAAACAAGTCACACACTTACTTTCGTTCGCACTTACACTCTGGACACACGCAGCTCGTTCACACTCGCAAACTAAGAGATTTAAAGAGTTTTTTTTTTTTTTTTTTCCTTTTCCAGCAATGTACCCTTCACCTCAATGCACTTCCAAAGGACTTGATGCCCAACAAGCTGCCCCTTATAAACCCTAATTATGACCCCTTCCCCTTAATTAACCCCTTGTGAGTAAATCTACACCTCAGGATTTTAGTGCAATGTAGTTAACCCTTAAATACACAGGTAATAAACTAAGAAACTAAAACTGTAGTGAGAAAATAGGGGTTAAAAAGCCCAATAAATCTAAACAGGTAGAAAAGCACTCAGCAGGTCACAATGCAGCACTCACCGCAATTCACACAGGTATTTTCTGCAGAATTCCCAATACCTCTTCACTGAAAAACAAGTCACACACTTAATTTTGTTCGCACTTAAGCTCCGGACATACGCAGCTCGTTCACAATCGTAAACTAAGATTTAAAGAGTTTTTTTTTTTTTTTCCTTTTCCAGCAATGTACCCTTCACCTCAATGCACTTCCAAAGTGGTGGAGGTCGCAGTGGAATAAAACGACATTATCAATGCCCCAAGGAAGAGTGGTGGAGGTCGCAGTGGAATAAAAAGACAATATCAATGCCCCTTGGACGAGTGGTGGAGGTTACAGTGGAATAAAAAGACAATTTCCATGCCCGTGGAAGAGACGTGGAGGTCACAGTAGCTTAACAAGACGGTTTTAATGCATCTTGGAGGACTGGTGGAGGTCGCAGTGGAATAAAAAGACAATATCAATGCCACTTGGAAGAGTGGTTGAGGTTACAGTGGAATAAAAAGACAATAATAGTGCCCCTTGGAAGAACTGTGGAGTTCAGAGTGGTATAACCAAATGGTTTTAATGCTCCTTGGAAGAGACGTGGAGGTCACAGTAACTTTACAAGACGGTTTTAATGCCCCTTGGAAGAGTGGTGGAGGTCGCAGTGGAATAAAAAAACAATATCAATGCACCTTGGAAGATTGGTGGAGGTTACAGTGGAATAAAAAGACAATATCAATGCCCCGTGGAAGCAATGTGGAGGTCACTGTAGCTTAACAATATGGTTTTAATGCCCCTTGGAAGAGTGGTGGAGGTCGCAGTGGAATAAAAAGACAATGTCAATGCCCCTTGGAAGAGTGGTGGACGTTAGAGTGGAATAAAAAGACAAGAGCTGTGGAGTTCAGGGTTGTTTAACCAGATGGTTTTAATGCCCCTTGGAGGAGAAGTCGACGTCACAGTAGCATAACAAGACGGTTTTAATGCCCCTTTGAAGAGTGGTGGAGTTCGCAGTGGATTAAAAAGACAATATCAATGCCCCTTGGAAGAGTGGTGGAGGTCGCAGTGGAATAAAAAGACAATATCAATTCCCCGTGAATTGACGTGGAGGCCACAGTAGCTTAACAAGGCGGTTTTAATGCCCCTTGGAAGAGTGGTGGAGGTTGCAGGGGATTAAAAAGACAATAACAATGCCCATTGGAAGAGTGGTGGAGTTCGCAGTGGAATAAAAAGACAAAATCAATGCCCCTTGGAAGAGTGGTGGAGGTTACAGTGGAATAAAAAGACAATATCAATGCCTCTTGTAAGAGCTGTGGAGTTCAGAGTATTTAACCAGACGGTTTTAATGCCCCTTGGTAGAGACAAGGAGGTCACAGTAGCTTAACAAGACTGTTTTAATGCCCCTTGGAAGAGTGGTGGAGATCGTTGTGGATTTAAAAGACAATATCAAAGCACCTTAATGAGTGGTGGAGGTCGCAGTGGAATAAAAAGACAATATCAATGCCCCTTGGAAGATTGGTGGAGGTTACAGTGGAATGAAAAACAATATCAATGCCCCTTGGAAGAGAGGTGGAGGCTACAGTGGAATAAAAAGACAATATCAATGCCCTGTGTAAGAAACTTGGAGGTCACAGTAGCTTAACAAGATGGTTTTAATGCCCCTTGGAAGAGTCGTGGAGGTCGCAGAGGAATAAAAAGACAATATCAATGCACTTGGAAGAGTGCAGAAGGTTACAATGGAATAAAAAGACATTGTCAATGCCCCTTGGAAGAGCTGTGGAGCTCAGAGCGGTTTAACCAGACGGTTTTAATGCACCTTGGAAGAGACTTGGAGGTCACAGTAGCATAACAAGACTGGTTTAATGCCCCTTGGAAGAGTGGTGGAGGTCGCAATGGAATAAAACGACAATATCAGTGCCCCGTGAAAGGGACGTGGAGGTCACAGTAGCATAACAAGACGGTTTTAATGCCCATTGGAAGAGTGGTGGAGGTCGCAGTGGATAAAAAAGACAATATCATTGCCTCTTGAAAGAGCTGTGGAGTACAGAGTGGTTTAGCCATACGGTTTTAATGCACCTTGGAAGAGACTTGGAGGTCACAGTAGCATAACAAGACTGGTTTAATGCCCCTTGGAAGAGTGGTGGAGGTCGCAATGGAATAAAACGACAATATCAGTGCCCCTTGGAAGAGACGTGGAGGTCACAGTAGCTTATCAAGACTGTTTTAATGCCCCTTCGAAGAGTGGTGGAGGTCGCAGTGGAATAAGAAGACAATATCAATTCCCCTTGGAAGAGATGTGGAGGTCGCAGTGGAATAAAAAGACAATATCAATGCTTCGTGGAACAGACTTGGAGGTCACAGTAGCTTAACAAGATGGTTTTAATGCCCCTTGGAAGAGAGGTGGAGGTCGCTGTGGAATAAAAATACAATATCAATGCCCCTTGGAAGAGTGGTGGAGGTCGCAGTGGAATAAAAAGACAATATTAATGCCCCTTGGAAGAGTGGTGGAGGTCGCAGTAAAATAAAAAGACAATATCAATGCCCCTTGGAAGAGTGGTGGAGGTTACAGTGGAATAAAAAGACAATATCAATGCCCCTTGGAAGAGCTGTGGAGTTCACAGTGGTTTAACTAGAAGGTTTTAAGGCACCGTGGAATAGACGTGGAGGTCACAGCAGCTAAAAAAGACGGTTTTAATGCTTCTTGGAAGAGTGATGGAGGTCGCAGTGGATTAAAAAGACAAAATCAATGCCCCTTGGAAGAGTGGTGGACGTTACAGTGGAATAAAAAGACAATATCAATGGCTCTTGCAAGAGCTGTGGAGTTCAGAGTGATTTAACCAGACGGTTTTAATGCTCCTTGGAAGAGACGTGGAGGTCACAGTAGCTTATCAAAACTGTTTTAATGCCCCTTGGAAGAGTGGTGGAGGTCGCAGTGGATTAAAAAGACAATATCAATGCCCCTTAGAAGAGTGGTGGAGGTCGCAGTGGAATAAAAAGACAATATCAATTCCACTTGGAAGAGATGTGGAGGTCGCAGTGGAATAAAAAGACAATATCAATGCCTCGTGGAAGAGACTTGGAGGTCACAGTAGCTTAACAAAATGGTTTTAATGCCCCTTGGAAGAGAGGTGGAGGTCACAGTGGAATAAAAAGACAATATCAATGCCAGTTGGAAGAGTGATGGAGGTTACAATGGAATAAAAAGACCTTGTCAATACCCCTTGGAAGAGCTGTGGAGCTCAGAGCGGTTTAACCAGACGTTTTTATTGCCCCTTGGAAGAAACTTGGAGGTCACAGTAGCTAAACAAGACGGTTTTAATGCCCCTTGGAAGAGTGGTGGAGGTCGCAGTGGATTAAAAAAACATTATCGATGCCCCATGGAAGAGTGGTGGAGGTCGCAGTGGAATAAAAAGAAAATATCAATGCCCCTTAGAAGAGAGGTGGAGGTTACAGGGGATTAAAAAGACAATATCAATCAGCCTTGGAAGAGTGGTGGAGCTCGCAGTGGAATAAAAAGACATTATCAATGCCCCTTGGAAGAGTGGTGGAGGTCGCAGTGGAATAAAAAGACAATATCAATGCCCCTTGGACGAGTGGTGGAGGTTACAGTGGAATAAAAAGACAATTTCAATGCCCCGTGGAAGAGATGTGGAGGTCACAGTAGCTTAACAAGACGGTTTTAATGCCTCTTGGAGGACTGGAGGAGGTCGCAGTGGAATAAAAAGACAATATAAATGCCCCTTGGAAGAGTGGTGGAGGTTACAGTGGAATAAAAAGACAATAATAGTGCCCCTTGGAAGAGCTGTAGAGTTCACAGTGGTAAAACCAGACGATTTTAACGCTGCTTGGAAGAGACGTGGAGGTCACAGTAACTTAGCAAGACGGTTTTAATGCCCCTTGGAAGAGTGGTGGAGGTCGCAGTGGAATAAAAAAACAATATCAATGCCCCTTGGAAGATTGGTGGAGGTTACAGTGGAATAAAAAGACAATATCAATGCCCCGTGGAAGAAATGTGGAGGTCAATGTAGCTTAACAATATGGTTTTAATGCCCCTTGGAAGAGTGGTGGAGGTCACAGTGGAATAAAAAGACAATGTCAATGCCCCTTGGAAGAGTGGTGGAGGCTAGAGTGGAATAAAAAGACAATACAAATGCACCTTGGAAGAGCTGTGGAGTTCAGAGTTGTTTAACCAGATGGTTTTAATGCCCCTTGGAGGAGAAGTCGACGTCAGAGTAGCATAACAAGACGGTTTTAATGCCCCTTGTAAGAATGGTGGAGTTCGCAGTGGGTTAAAAAGACAATATCAATGCCCCTTGGAAGAGTGGTGGAGGTCGCAGTGGAATAAAAAGACAATATCAATGCCCCGTGGAATTGACGTGAAGGTCACAGTAGCTTAACAAGACTGTTTTAATGCCCCTTGGAAGAGTGGTGGAGGTTGCAGTGGATTAATAAGACAATATCAATGCCCATTGGAAGAGTGGTAGAGGTCGCAATGGAATAAAAAGACAAAATCAATGCCCCTTGGAAGAGTGGTGGAGGTTACAGTGGAATAAAAAGACAATATCAATGCCCATGGAAGAGTTGTGGAGGTCACTGTAGCTTAACAAGATGGTCTTAATGCCCCTTGGAAGAGTTGTGGAGGTCGCAGTGGAATAAATAGACAATGTCAAAGCCCCTTGGAAGAGTGGTGGAAGTTAGAGTGGAATAAAAAGACAATACCAGTGCTCCTTGGAAGAGCTGTTGAGCTCAGAGTGGTTTCAATTGACGGTTTTAATGCCCCTTTGAAGAGACGTGGAGGTCACAGTGGATTAAAAAGACAATATCAATGCCCCTTGGAAGAGTGGAGGAGGTCGCAGTGGATTAAAAAGACAATATCAATGCCCCTTGGAAGAGTGGTGGAGGTCGCAGTGTTATAAAAAGACAATATCAATGACCCGTGGAAGGGATGTGAAGATCACAGTAGTTTCACAAGACGGTTTTAATACCCCTTGGAAAAGAGGTGGAGGTCGCAGTTGACTAAAAAGACAATATCAATGACCCTTGGAAGAGTGGTGGAGGTCGCAGTGGAATAAAAAGACAATATCAATGCCGCTTGGAATAGTGGTGGATGTTATGGGTGAATAAAAAGACAATATCAATGCTCTTGTAAGAGCTGTGGAGTTCAGAGTGTTTAACCAGACGGTTTTAATGGCCCTTGGAAGAGACGAGGAGGTCACAGTAGCTTAACAAGACTGTTTTAATGCTTCTTTGTAGAGAGATGGAGGTCGCAGTGGATTAAAAAGACAAAATCAATGCCCCTTGGAAGAGTGGTGGAGGTTACAGTGGAATAAAAAGACAATATCAATGCCTCTTGCAAGAGCTGTGGAGTTCAGAGTGGTTTAAATTGACGGTTTTAATGCCACTTGGAAGAGACGTGGAGGTCACAGTAGCTTAGCAAGACGGTGCTAATGCCCCTTGGAAGAGTGGTGGAGGTCGCAGTGGATTAAAAAGTCATTATCAATGCCCCTTGGAAGAGTGGTGGAGGTCGCAGTGAAATAAAAAGAAAATATCAATGCCCCTTAGAAGAGTGGTGGAGGTTACAGTGGAAAAAAAGGACTATATCAATTTCCCTTAGAAGAGTGGTGGAGGTCGCAGTGGATTAAAAAGACAATATCAATGTCCCTTGGAAGAGTGGAGGAGGTCGCAGTGGAATAAAAAGACAATATCAATGCCCCGTGGAAGGGTTGTGGAGGTCACTGTAGCTTAACAAGACCATTTTAATGCCCCTTGGAAGAGTGGTGGAGGTCGCAGTGGATTAAAAAGACTATCAAATCCCCTTGGAAGAGTGGTGGAGGTCGCAGTGGAAAAAAAAGACAATATCAATGCCCCTTGGAAGAGTGTTGAAGGTTACAATTGAAAAAAAAGACAATATCAATGCCTCTTGGAAGAGATGTGTAGTTCAGAGGGGTTTAACAATGCGGTTTTAATGCCCCTTGGAAGAGAAGTGGAGGTCACAGAAACTTATCAAGACTGTTTTAAAGCCCCTTGGAGGAGTGGTAGAGGTCCCAGTGAATTAAATAGACAATATCAAAAACCTTGGAAGAGTGGTGGAGGTTACAGTGGAATAAAAAGACAATATCAATGCCCCTTGGAAGAGTGGTGGAGGTTACAGTAGAATAAAGAGACAATATCAATATCCCTTGGAAGAATGGTGGAGGTTACAGTGGAATAAAAAGACAATATTAATGCCCCTTGAAAGAGTGGTGGAGGTTCCAATTAAATAAAAATACAATATCAATACCCCTTGGAAAAGACGTGGAGGTCACAGTGGAATAAAAAAACATTATTAATGCCCCTCGGAAGAGTGGTGGAGGTCGCAGTAAAATAAAAAGACAATATCAATGCCCGTTGGAAGAGTGGTGGAGGTCGCAGTGGAATAAAAAGACAATGTCAATGCCCCTTGGAAGAGTGGTGGAGTTCAGAGTTGTTTAACCAGATGGTTTTAATGCCCCATGGAGGAGAAGTCGACGTCACAGTAGCATAACAAGACGGTTTTATTGCCCGTTGGAAGAGTGGTGGAGTTCGCAGTGGATTAAAAAGAAAATATCAATGCCCCTTGGAAGAGTGGTGGAGGTCGCAGTGGAATAAAAAGACAATATCAATGCCCCGTAGAATTGACGTGGAGGTCACAGTAGCTTAACAAGGCGGTTTTAATGCCCCTTGGAAGAGTGGTGGAGGTTGCAGGGGATTAAAAAGACAATATCAATGCCCATTGGAACAGTGGTGAAGTTCGCAGTGGAATTATAAGACAATATCAATGCCCCTTGGAAGAGCTGTGGAGTTCAGAGTGGTTTAACCAGATGGTTTTAATGCCCCTTGGAAGAGCCGTGGAGGTCACAGTAGCTTAACAAGACTGTTTTAATGCCCCTTGGAAGAGTGGTGGAGGTTGTAGTGGATTAAAAAGACAATATCAATGCCCATTGGAAGAGTGGTAGAGGTCGCAATGGAATAAGAAGACAAAATCAATGCCCTTTGGAAGAGTGGTGGAGGTTACAGTGGAATAAAAAGACAATATCAATGCCCCAAGAAAGAGTTGTGGAGGCCACTGTAGCTTAACAAGATGGTCGTAATGCCCCTTGGAAGAGTGGTGGAGGACGCAGTGGAATAAATAGACAATGTCAAAGCCCCTTGGAAGAGTGGTGGAAGTTAGAGTGGAATAAATAGACAATACCAGTGCTCCTTGGAAGAGCTGTGGAGTTCAGAGTGGTTTCAATTGACGGTTTTAATGCCCCTTGGAAGAGACGTGGAGCTCACATTGGATTAAAAAGACAATATCAATGCCCCTTGGAAGAGTGGTGGAGGTCGCAGTGGATTAAAAAGACAATATTAATGCCCCTTGAAAGAGTGGTGGAGGTTCCAATTAAATAAAAATACAATATCAATACCCCTTGGAAGAGACGTGGAGGTCACAGTGGAATAAAAAAACATTATTAATGCCCCTCGGAAGAGTGGTGGAGGTCGCAATAAAATAAAAAGACAATATCAATGCCCGTTGGAAGAGTGGTGGAGGTCGCAGTGGAATAAAAAGACAATGTCAATGCCCCTTGGAAGAGTGGTGGAGTTCAGAGTTGTTTAACCAGATGGTTTTAATGCCCCTTGGAGGAGAAGTCGACGTCACAGTAGCATAACAAGACGGTTTTATTGCCCGTTGGAAGAGTGGTGGAGTTCGCAGTGGATTAAAAAGAAAATATCAATGCCCCTTGGAAGAGTGGTGGAGGTCGCAGTGGAATAAAAAGACAATATCAATGCCCCGTAGAATTGACGTGGAGGTCACAGTAGCTTAACAAGGCGGTTTTAATGCCCCTTGGAAGAGTGGTGGAGGTTGCAGGGGATTAAAAAGACAATATCAATGCCCATTGGAACAATGGTGAAGTTCGCAGTGGAATTATAAGACAATATCAATGCCCCTTGGAAGAGCTGTGGAGTTCAGAGTGGTTTAACCAGATGGTTTTAATGCCCCTTGGAAGAGCCGTGGAGGTCACAGTAGCTTAACAAGACTGTTTTAATGCCCCTTGGAAGAGTGGTGGAGGTTGTAGTGGATTAAAAAGACAATATCAATGCCCATTGGAAGAGTGGTAGAGGTCGCAATGGAATAAGAAGACAAAATCAATGCCCTTTGGAAGAGTGGTGGAGGTTACAGTGGAATAAAAAGACAATATCAATGCCCCAAGAAAGAGTTGTGGAGGCCACTGTAGCTTAACAAGATGGTCGTAATGCCCCTTGGAAGAGTGGTGGAGGACGCAGTGGAATAAATAGACAATGTCAAAGCCCCTTGGAAGAGTGGTGGAAGTTAGAGTGGAATAAATAGACAATACCAGTGCTCCTTGGAAGAGCTGTGGAGTTCAGAGTGGTTTCAATTGACGGTTTTAATGCCCCTTGGAAGAGACGTGGAGCTCACAGTGGATTAAAAAGACAATATCAATGCCCCTTGGAAGAGTGGTGGAGGTCGCAGTGGATTAAAAAGACAATATCAATGCCCCTTGGAAGAGTGGTGGAGGTTACAGTGGAATAAAAAGAAAATATCAATGCCTCTTGCAAGCGCTGTGGAGTTCAGAGTGGTTTAAATTGACGGTTTTAATGCCACTTGGAAGTGACGTGGAGGTCACAGTAGCTTAACAAGACGGTTTTAATGCCCCTTGGAAGATTGGTGGAGGTCGCAGTGGATTAAAAAGACATTATCAATGCCCCTTGAAAGAGTGGTGGAGGTCGCAGTGGAATAAAAAGAAAATATCAATACCCCTTAGAAGAGTGGTGGAGGTTACAGTGGAAAAAAAAGACAATATCAATGTCCCTTAGAAGAGTGGTGTAGGTCGCAGTGGATTAAAAAGACAATATCAATGCCCCTTGGAAGAGTGGTGGAAGTCGTAGTGGAATAAAAAGACAATATCAATGCCCCGTGGAAGGAACGTGGAGGTCACAGTAGCTTAACAGGACGGTTTTAATGCCCCTTGGAAGAGTGGTGGAGGTCGCAGTGGAATAAAAAGACAATCAAATCCCCTTGGAAGAGTGGTGGAGGTCGCAGTGGAAAGAAAGACAATATCAATGCCCCTTGGAAGAGTAGTGGAGGTTACAGTTGAAAAAAAAGACAATATCAATCCCTCTTGGAAGAGCTGTGGAGTTCAGAGTGGTTTAACCATGCGGTTTTAATGCCACTTGGAAGAGACGTAGAGGTCACAGAAGCTTATCAAGACTGTTTTAAAGCCCCTTGGAGGAGTGGTAGAGGTCCCATTGGATTAAAAAGACAATATCAATGCACCTTGGAAGAGTGATGGAGGTTACAGTGGAATAAAAAGACAATATGAATGCCCCTTCGAAGAGTGGTGGAGGTTACATTGGAAAAAAGAGACAATATCAATGTAGCTTGGAAGAATGGTGGAGGTTAAAGTGGAATAAAAAGATAATATCAATGCCCCTTGAAAGAGTGGTGGAGGTTCCAATTAAATAAAAAGACAATATCAATACCCCTTGGAAGAGACGTGGAGGTCACAGTGGAATAAAAAAACAATATTAATGCCCCTTGGAAGAGTGGTGGAGGTCGCAGTAAAATAAAAAGACAATATCAATGTCCTTTGGAAGAGTGGTGGATGTTAGAATGGAATAAAAAGACAATATCAATGCCCCTTGGAAGAGCTGTGGAGTTCACAGTGGTTTAACCAGAAAGTTTTAATGCACCGTGGAATAGACGTGGAGGTCACAGTAGCTTAACAAAAGTGTTTTAATACACCTTGGAAGAGTGGTGGAGATCGCTGTGGATTTAAAAGACAATATCAATGCACCTTACAAGAGTGGTGGAGGTCGCAGTGGAATAAAAAGACAATATCCATGCCCCTTGGAAGATTGGTGGAGGTTAGAGTGGAATAAATAGACAATATCAATGCCCCTTGCAAGAGTGGTGGAGGTTACAGTGGAATAAAAAGACAATATCAATGCCCTGTGTAAGAAACTTGGAGGTCACAGTAGCTTAACAAGACTGTTTGAATGCCCCTTGGAAGAGTCATGGACGTCGCAGAGGAATAAAAAGGCAATATCTATGCACTTGGAAGAGTGCAGAAGGTTACAATGGAATAAAAAGACATTGTCAATGCCCCTTGGAAGAGCTGTGGAGCTCAGAGCGGTTTAACCAGACAGTTTTAATGCCCCTTGAAAGAGACTTTTAAGGTCACAGTAGCTTAACAAGATGGTTTAATGCCCCTTGGAAGAGTGGTGCAGGTCGCAGTCGAATAAAAAGACAATATCAATGCCCCGTGGAAGGGACGTGGAGGTCACAGTAGCATAACAAGACTGTTTTAATGCCCATCGGAAGAGTGGTGGAGGTCACAGTGGATAAAAAAGACAATATCAAAGCCCCTTGGAAGAGTGGTGGAGGTCGCAGTGGAAAACAGAGACAATTTCAATGCCCCTTGGAAGAGTGGTGGAGGTTACAGTCGAATAAAAAGACAATATCAACGCCTCTTGGAAGAGCTGTGGAGTACAGAGTGGATTAATCAGATGGTTTAATGCCCCTTGGAAGAGTGGTGGAGGTCGCAGTGGAATAAAAAGACAATATCAATGCCCCGTGGAAGGGACGTGGAGGTCACAGTAGCATAACAAGACGGTTTTAATGCCCATCGGAAGAGTGGTGGAGGTCACAGTGGATAAAAAATACAATATCAAAGCCCCTTGGAAGAGTGGTGGGGGTCGCAGTGGAAAACTGAGATAATTTCAATACCCTTGGAAGAGTGGTGGAGGTTACAGTCGAATAAAAAGACAATATCAACGCCTCTTGGAAGAGCTGTGGAGTACAGAGTGGGTTAACCAGATGGTTTAATGCCCCTTGGAAGAGTGGTGGAGGTTACAGTCGAATAAAAAGACAATATCATTGCCTCTTGGAAGAGCTGTGGAGATCAGAGTGGTTTAACCAGACGGTTTAAATGCCCCTTGGAAGAGACGAGGAGGTCACAGTAGCTTATCAAAACTGTTTTAATGCCCCTTGGAAGAGTGGTGGAGGTCGCAGTGGAATAAAAAGACAATATCAATTCCACTTGGAAGGGATGTGGAGGTCGCAGTGGAATAAAAAGACAATATCAATGCCTAGTGGAAGAGACGTGGAGGTCACAGTAGCTTAACAAGATGGTTTTAATGCCCCTTGGAAGAGAGGTGGAGGTCGCAGTGGAATAAAAAGACAATATCAATGCCCCTTGGAAGAGTGGTGGAGGTTACAGTGGAATAAAAAGACAATATCAATGACCCTTGGAAGAGTGGTGGAGGTCGCAGTGGAATAAAAAGACAATATTAATGCCCCTTGGAAGATTGGTGGAGGTCGCAGTAAAATAAAAAGACAATGTCAATGCCCCTTGGAAGAGTGGTGGAGGTTACAGTGGAATAAAAAGACAATATCAATGCCCCTTGGAAGAGCTGTGGAGTTCACAGTGGTTTAACCAGAAGGTTTTAATGCACCATGGAATAGACGTGGAGGTCACAGTAGCTAAACAAGACGGTTTTAATGCTTCTTGGAAGAGAGATGGAGGTTGTAGTGAATTAAAAAGACAAAATCAATGCCCCTTGGAAGAGTGGTGGAGGTTACAGTCGAATAAAAAAACAATATCAATGCCTCTTGCAAGAGCTGTGGAGTTCAGAGTTGTTTAAATTGACGGTTTTAATGCCCCTTGGTAGAGACATGGAGGTCACAGTAGCTTAACAAGATGGTTTTAATGCCCCTTGGAAGAGTGGTGGAGTTCGCAGTGCATTAAAAAGACATTATCAATGCCCCTTGGAAGAGTGGTGGAGGTTACAGTGGAATAAAAAGACAATATCAATGCCCCTTGGAAGAGTTGTGGAGGTTACAGTGGAATAAAAAGACAATATCAATGCCCCTTGGAAGAGACGTGGAGGTCACAGTAGCTTAACAAGACGGTTTTAATGCCCCTTAGAAGAGTGGTGGAGGTTACAATCGAATAAAAAGACAATATCAATGCCTCTTGGAAGAGCTGTAGAGTTCAGAGTGGTTTAACCAGACAGTTTTAATGCCCCTTGGAAGAGATGTGGAGGACGCAGTAGCTTATCAAAACTGTTTTAATGCCCCTTGGAAGAGTGGTGGAGGTCGCAGTGGATTAAAAAGACAATATCAATGCCCCTTAGAAGTGTGGTGGAGGTCGCAGTGGAATAAAAACACAATATCAATGCCCCTTGGAAGAGTGGTGGAGGTCGCAGTGGAATAAAAAGACAATGTCAATGCCCCTTTTAAGAGTGGTGGAGGTAAGAGTGGAATAAAATGACGATACAAATGCCCCTTGGAAGAGCTGTGGAGTTCAGAGTTGTTTAACCAGATAGTTTTAATGCCCCTTGGAGGAGAAGTCAACGTCACAGTTGCATAACAAGACGGTTTTAATGCCCCATGGAAGAGTGATGGAGTTCGCAGTGGATTAAAAAGACAATATCAATGCCCCTTGGAAGAGTGGTGGAGGTCGCAGTGGAATAAAAAGACAATATCAATGCCCCATGAAATTGACGAGGAGGTCACAGTAGCTTAACAAGGCGGTTTTAATGCCCCTTGGAAGAGTGGTGGAGGTTGCAGGGGATTAAAAAGACAATATCAATGCCCATTGGAAGAGTGTTGAAGTTCGCAGTGGAAAAAAAAGACAAAATCAATGCCCCTTGGAAGAGTGGTGGAGGTTACAGTGGAATAAAAAGACAATATCAATGCCCCTTGGAAGAGCTGTGGAGTTCAGAGTGGTTTAACCAGACGGTTTAATGCCCCTTGGAAGAGACGTGGAGGTCACAGTAGCTTAACAAGACTGTTTTAATGCCCCTCGGAAGAGTGGTGGAGGTTGCAGAGGATTAAAAAGACAATATCAATGCCCATTGGAAGAGTGGTAGATGTCGCAATGGAATAAGAAGTCAAAATCAATGCCCCGTGGAAGGGATGTGAAGGTCACATTAGCTTCACAAGACGGTTTTAATGCCCCTTGGAAGAGAGGTGGAGGTCGCAGTTGATTTAAAAGACAATATCAATGCCCCTTGGAAGAGTGGTGGAGGTCGCAGTGGATTAAAAAGACAAAATCAATGCCCCTTGGAAAAATGGTGGAAGTTACAGTGGAATAAAAAGACAATATCAATGCCTCTTGCAAGAGCTGTGGAGTTCAGAGTGGTTTAAATTGACGGCTTTAATGCCCCTTGGAAGAGACGTGGAGGTCACAGTGGATTAAAAAGACAATATCAATGCCCCTTGGAAGAGTGGTGGAGGTCGCAGTGGATTAAAAAGACAATATCAATGCCCCTTGGAAGAATGGTGGAAGTCGCAGTGTTATAAAAAGACAATATAAATGCCCAGTGGAAGGGATGTGAAGGTCACAGTAGCTTCACAAGACGGTTTTAATGCCCCTTGGACGAGAGGTGGAGGTCGCAGTTGATTAAAAAGACAATATCAATGCCCCTTGGAAGAGTGGTGGAGGTCGCAGTGGATTAAAAAGACAAAATGAATGCCCCTTGGAAGAGTGGTGGAGGTTACAGTGGAATAAAAAGACAATATCAATGCCTCTTGCAAGAGCTGTGGAGTTCAGAGTGGTTTAAATTGACCGTTTAATGCCACTTGGAAGAGACTTGGAGGTCACAGTAGCTTAAAAAGACGGTTTTAATGCCCCTTGTAAGAGTGGTGGAGGTCGCAGTGGATTAAAATGACATTTTCAATGCCCCTTGGAAGAGTGGTGGAGGTCGCAGTGGAATAAAAAGAAAATATCAATGCCCCTTAGAAGAGTGGTGGAGGTTACAGTGGAAAAAAAAGACAATATCAATGTCCCTTAGAAGAGTGGTGGAGGTCGCAGTGGATTAAAAAGACAATATCAATGCCCCTTGGAAGAGTGGTGGAGGTCGCAGTGGAATAAAAAGACAATATCAATGACCCGTGGAAGGGAGGTGGAGGTTACAGTAGCTTAACAAGACGGTTTTAATGCCCCTTGGAAGAGTGGTGGAGGTCGCAGTGGAAAAAAAAGACAATATTAATGCCCCTTGGAAGAGTGGTGGAGGTCGCAGTGGATTAAAAAGACAATATCAATGCCCCTTGGAAGAGTGGTGGAGGTCGCAGTGTTATAAAAAGACAATATCAATGCCCAGTGGAAGGGATGTGAAGGTCACAGTAGCTTCACAAGACGGTTTTAATGCCCCTTGGAAGAGAGGTGGAGGTCGCAGTTGATTAAAAAGACAAAATCAATGCCCCTTGGAAGAGTGGTGGAGGTTACAGTGGAATAAAAAGACAATATCAATGCCTCTTGCAAGAGCTGTGGAGTTCAGAGTGGTTTAAATTGACGGTTTAATGCCACTTGGAAGAGACTTGGAGGTCACAGTAGCTTAACAAGGCGGTTTTAATGCCCCTTGGAAGAGTGGTGGAGGTCGCAGTGGATTAAAATGACATTATCAATGCCCCTTGGAAGAGTGGTGGAGGTCACAGTGGAATAAAAAGAAAATATCAATGCCCTGTGTAAAAAACTTGGAGGTCACAGTAGCTTAACAAGACGGTTTTAATGCCTCTTGGAAGAGTCGTGGACTTCGCAGAGGAATAAAATGACAATATCAATGCACTTGGAAGAGTGCAGAAGGTTACAATGGAATAAAAAGACATTGTCAATGCCCCTTGGAAAAGCTGTGGAGCTCAGAGCGGTTTAACCAGCCGATTTTAATGCCCCTTGGAAGAGACTTGGAGGTCACAGTAGCTTAATAAGCCGGTTTTAATGCCCCTTGGAAGAGTGGTGGAGGTCGCAGTGGAAAAAAAAGACAATATCAATGCCCCTTGGAAGAGTAGTGGAGGTTACAGTAGAAAAAAAAGACAATATCAATGCCTCTTGGAAGAGCTGTGGAGTTCAGAGTGGTTTAACCATGCGGTTTTAATTCCCCTTGGAAGAGACGTGGAGGTCACAGAAGCTTATCAAGACTGTTTTAAAGCCCCTTGGAGGAGTGGTAGAGGTCCCAGTGGATTAAAAAGACAATATCAATGCCCCTTGGAAGAGTGGTGGAGGTCGCAGTGGATTAAAAAGACAATATCAATGCCCCTTGGAAGAGTGGTGGAGGTTGCAGGGGATTAAAAAGACAATATCAATGCCCATTGGAAGAGTGTTGAAGTTCGCAGTGGAAAAAAAAGACAAAATCAATGCCCCTTGGAAGAGTGGTGGAGGTTACAGTGGAATAAAAAGACAATATCAATGCCCCTTGGAAGAGCTGTGGAGTTCAGAGTGGTTTAACCAGACGGTTTAATGCCCCTTGGAAGAGACGTGGAGGTCACAGTAGCTTAACAAGACTGTTTTAATGCCCCTCGGAAGAGTGGTGGAGGTTGCAGAGTATTAAAAAGACAATATCAATGCCCATTGGAAGAGTGGTAGATGTCGCAATGGAATAAGAAGTCAAAATCAATGCCCCGTGGAAGGGATGTGAAGGTCACAGTAGCTTCACAAGACGGTTTTAATGCCCCTTGGAAGAGAGGTGGAGGTCGCAGTTGATTTAAAAGACAATATCAATGCCCCTTGGAAGAGTGGTGGAGGTCGCAGTGGATTAAAAAGACAAAATCAATGCCCCTTGGAAAAGTGGTGGAAGTTACAGTGGAATAAAAAGACAATATCAATGCCTCTTGCAAGAGTTGTGGAGTTCAGAGTGGTTTAAATTGACGGCTTTAATGCCCCTTGGAAGAGACGTGGAGGTCACAGTGGATTAAAAAGACAATATCAATGCCCCTTGGAAGAGTGGTGGAGGTCGCAGTGGATTAAAAAGACAATATCAATGCCCCTTGGAAGAGTGGTGGAGGTCGCAGTGTTATAAAAAGACAATATAAATGCCCAGTGGAAGGGATGTGAAGGTGACAGTAGCTTCACAAGACGGTTTTAATGCCCCTTGGACGAGAGGTGGAGGTCGCAGTTGATTAAAAAGACAATATCAATGCCCCTTGGAAGAGTGGTGGAGGTCGCAGTGGATTAAAAAGACAAATTCAATGCCCCTTGGAAGAGTGGTGGAGGTTACAGTGGAATAAAAAGACAATATCAATGCCTCTTGCAAGAGCTGTGGAGTTCAGAGTGGTTTAAATTGACGGTTTAATGCCACTTGGAAGAGACGTGGAGGTCACAGTAGCTTAAAAAGACGGTTTTAATGCCCCTTGGAAGAGTGGTGGAGGTCGCAGTGGATTAAAATGACATTATCAATGCCCCTTGGAAGAGTGGTGGAGTTCGCAGTGGAATAAAAAGAAAATATCAATGCCCCTTAGAAGAGTGGTGGAGGTTACAGTGGAAAAAAAAGACAATATCAATGTCCCTTAGAAGAGTGGTGGAGGTCGCAGTGGATTAAAAAGACAATATCAATGCCCCTTGGAATAGTGGTGGAGGTCGCAGTGGAATAAAAAGACAATATCAATGACCCGTGGAAGGGAGGTGGAGGTTACAGTAGCTTAACAAGACGGTTTTAATGCCCCTTGGAAGAGTGGTGGAGGTCGCAGTGGAAAAAAAAGACAATATTAATGCCCCTTGGAAGAGTGGTGGAGGTCGCAGTGGATTAAAAAGACAATATCAATGCCCCTTGGAAGAGTGGTGGAGGTCGCAGTGTTATAAAAAGACAATATCAATGCCCAGTGGAAGGGATGTGAAGGTCACAGTAGCTTCACAAGACGGTTTTAATGCCCCTTGGAAGAGAGGTGGAGGTCGCAGTTGATTAAAAAGACAAAATCAATGCCCCTTGGAAGAGTGGTGGAGGTTACAGTGGAATAAAAAGACAATATCAATGCCTCTTGCAAGAGCTGTGGAGTTCAGAGTGGTTTAAATTGACGGTTTAATGCCACTTGGAAGAGACGTGGAGGTCACAGTAGCTTAACAAGACGGTTTTAATGCCCCTTGGAAGAGTGGTGGAGGTCGCAGTGGATTAAAATGACATTATCAATGCCCCTTGGAAGAGTGGTGGAGGTCGCAGTGGAATAAAAAGAAAATATCAATGCCCTGTCTAAGAAACTTGGAGGTCACAGTAGCTTAACAAGACGGTTTTAATGCCTCTTGGAAGAGTCGTGGACTTCGCAGAGGAATAAAATGACAATATCAGTGCACTTGGAAGAGTGCAGAAGGTTACAATGGAATAAAAAGACATTGTCAATGCCCCTTGGAAAAGCTGTGGAGCTCAGAGCGGTTTAACCAGACGATTTTAATGCCCCTTGGAAGAGACTTGGAGGTCACAGTAGCTTAATAAGCCGGTTTTAATGCCCCTTGGAAGAGTGGTGGAGGTCGCAGTGGAAAAAAAAGACAATATCAATGCCCCTTGGAAGAGTAGTGGAGGTTACAGTAGAAAAAAAAGACAATATCAATGCCTCTTGGAAGAGCTGTGGAGTTCAGAGTGGTTTAACCATGCGGTTTTAATTCCCCTTGGAAGAGACGTGGAGGTCACAGAAGCTTATCAAGACTGTTTTAAAGCCCCTTGGAGGAGTGGTAGAGGTCCCAGTGGATTAAAAAGACAATATCAATGCCCCTTGGAAGAGTGGTGGAGGTCGCAGTGGTTTAAAAAGACAATATCAATGCCCCTTGGAAGAGTGGTGGAGGTTGCAGGGGATTAAAAAGACAATATCAATGCCCATTGGAAGAGTGTTGAAGTTCGCAGTGGAAAAAAAAGACAAAATCAATGCCCCTTGGAAGAGTGGTGGAGGTTACAGTGGAATAAAAAGACAATATCAATGCCCCTTGGAAGAGCTGTGGAGTTCAGAGTGGTTTAACCAGACGGTTTAATGCCCCTTGGAAGAGACGTGGAGGTCACAGTAGCTTAACAAGACTGTTTTAATGCCCCTCGGAAGAGTGGTGGAGGTTGCAGAGGATTAAAAAGACAATATCAATGCCCATTGGAAGAGTGGTAGATGTCGCAATGGAATAAGAAGTCAAAATCAATGCCCCGTGGAAGGGATGTGAAGGTCACAGTAGCTTCACAAGACGGTTTTAATGCCCCTTGGAAGAGAGGTGGAGGTCGCAGTTGATTTAAAAGACAATATCAATGCCCCTTGGAAGAGTGGTGGAGGTCGCAGTGGATTAAAAAGACAAAATCAATGCCCCTTGGAAAAGTGGTGGAAGTTACAGTGGAATAAAAAGACAATATCAATGCCTCTTGCAAGAGCTGTGGAGTTCAGAGTGGTTTAAATTGACGGCTTTAATGCCCCTTGGAAGAGACGTGGAGGTCACAGCGGATTAAAAAGACAATATCAATGCCCCTTGGAAGAGTGGTGGAGGTCGCAGTGGATTAAAAAGACAATATCAATGCCCCTTGGAAGAGTGGTGGAGGTCGCAGTGTTATAAAAAGACAATATGAATGCCCAGTGGAAGGGATGTGAAGGTCACAGTAGCTTCACAAGACGGTTTTAATGCCCCTTGGACGAAAGGTGGAGGTCGCAGTTGATTAAAAAGACAATATCAATGCCCCTTGGAAGAGTGGTGGAGGTCGCAGTGGATTAAAAAGACAAAATCAATGCCCCTTGGAAGAGTAGTGGAGGTTACAGTAGAAAAAAAAGACAATATCAATGCCTCTTGGAAGAGCTGTGGAGTTCAGAGTGGTTTAACCATGCGGTTTTAATTCCCCTTGGAAGAGACGTGGAGGTCACAGAAGCTTATCAAGACTGTTTTAAAGCCCCTTGGAGGAGTGGTAGAGGTCCCAGTGGATTAAAAAGACAATATCAATGCCCCTTGGAAGAGTGGTGGAGGTCGCAGTGGATTAAAAAGACAATATCAATGCCCCTTGGAAGAGTGGTGGAGGTTGCAGGGGATTAAAAAGACAATATCAATGCCCATTGGAAGAGTGTTGAAGTTCGCAGTGGAAAAAAAAGACAAAATCAATGCCCCTTGGAAGAGTGGTGGAGGTTACAGTGGAATAAAAAGACAATATCAGTGCCCCTTGGAAGAGCTGTGGAGTTCAGAGTGGTTTAACCAGACGGTTTAATGCCCCTTGGAAGAGACGTGGAGGTCACAGTAGCTTAACAAGACTGTTTTAATGCCCCTCGTAAGAGTGGTGGAGGTTGCAGAGGATTAAAAAGACAATATCAATGCCCATTGGAAGAGTGGTAGATGTCGCAATGGAATAAGAAGTCAAAATCAATGCCCCGTGGAAGGGATGTGAAGGTCACAGTAGCTTCACAAGACGGTTTTAATGCCCCTTGGAAGAGAGGTGGAGGTCGCAGTTGATTTAAAAGACAATATCAATGCCCCTTGGAAGAGTGGTGGAGGTCGCAGTGGATTAAAAAGAAAAAATCAATGCCCCTTGGAAAAGTGGTGGAAGTTACAGTGGAATAAAAAGACAATATCAATGCCTCTTGCAAGAGCTGTGGAGTTCAGAGTGGTTTAAATTGACGGCTTTAATGCCCCTTGGAAGAGACGTGGAGGTCACAGTGGATTAAAAAGACAATATCAATGCCCCTTGGAAGAGTGGTGGAGGTCGCAGTGGATTAAAAAGACAATATCAATGCCCCTTGGAAGAGTGGTGGAGGTCGCAGTGTTATAAAAAGACAATATAAATGCCCAGTGGAAGGGATGTGAAGGTCACAGTAGCTTCACAAGACGGTTTTAATGCCCCTTGGACGAGAGGTGGAGGTCGCAGTTGATTAAAAAGACAATATCAATGCCCCTTGGAAGAGTGGTGGAGGTCGCAGTGGATTAAAAAGACAAAATCAATGCCCCTTGGAAGAGTGGTGGAGGTTACAGTGGAATAAAAAGACAATATCAATGCCTCTTGCAAGAGCTGTGGAGTTCAGAGTGGTTTAAATTGACGGTTTAATGCCACTTGGAAGAGACGTGGAGGTCACAGTAGCTTAAAAAGACGGTTTTAATGCCCCCTGGAAGAGTGGTGGAGGTCGCAGTGGATTAAAATGACATTATCAATGCCCCTTGGAAGAGTGGTGGAGGTCGCAGTGGAATAAAAATAAAATATCAATGCCCCTTAGAAGAGTGGTGGAGGTTGCAGTGGAAAAAAAAGACAATATCAATGTCCCTTAGAAGAGTGGTGGAGGTCGCAGTGGATTAAAAAGACAATATCAATGCCCCTTGGAAGAGTGGTGGAGGTCGCAGTGGAATAAAAAGACAATATCAATGACCCGTGGAAGGGAGGTGGAGGTTACAGTAGCTTAACAAGACGGTTTTAATGCCCCTTGGAAGAGTGGTGGAGGTCGCAGTGGAAAAAAAAGACAATATTAATGCCCCTTGGAAGAGTGGTGGAGGTCGCAGTGGATTAAAAAGACAATATCAATGCCCCTTGGAAGAGTATTGGAGGTCGCAGTGTTATAAAAAGACAATATCAATGCCCAGTGGAAGGGATGTGAAGGTCACAATAGCTTCACAAGACGGTTTTAATGCCCCTTGGAAGAGAGGTGGAGGTCGCAGTTGATTAAAAAGACAAAATCAATGCCCCTTGGAAGAGTGGTGGAGGTTACAGTGGAATAAAAAGACAATATCAATGCCTCTTGCAAGAGCTGTGGAGTTCAGAGTGGTTTAAATTGACGGTTTAATGCCACTTGGAAGAGACGTGGAGGTCACAGTAGCTTAACAAGACGGTTTTAATGCCCCTTGGAAGAGTGGTGGAGGTCGCAGTGGATTAAAATGACATTATCAATGCCCCTTGGAAGAGTGGTGGAGGTCGCAGTGGAATAAAAAGAAAATATCAATGCCCTGTGTAAGAAACTTGGAGGTCACAGTAGCTTAACAAGACAGTTTTAATGCCTCTTGGAAGAGTCGTGGACTTCGCAGAGGAATAAAATGACAATATCAATGCACTTGGAAGAGTGCAGAAGGTTACAATGGAATAAAAAGACATTGTCAATGCCCCTTGGAAAAGCTGTGGAGCTCAGAGCGGTTTAACCAGACGATTTTAATGCCCCTTGGAAGAGACTTGGAGGTCACAGTAGCTTAATAAGCCGGTTTTAATGCCCCTTGGAAGAGTGGTGGAGGTCGCAGTGGAAAAAAAAGACAATATCAATGCCCCTTGGAAGAGTAGTGGAGGTTACAGTAGAAAAAAAAGACAATATCAATGCCTCTTGGAAGAGCTGTGGAGTTCAGAGTGGTTTAACCATGCGGTTTTTATTCCCCTTGGAAGAGACGTGGAGGTCACAGAAGCTTATCAAGACTGTTTTAAAGCCCCTTGGAGGAGTGGTAGAGGTCCCAGTGGATTTAAAAGACAATATCAATGCCCCTTGGAAGAGTGGTGGAGGTTACAGTGGAATAAAAAGACAATATCAATGCCCCTTGGAAGAGTGGTGGAGGATACAGTGGAATAAAGAGACAATATCAATGTCCCTTGGAAGAATGGTGGAGGTTAAAGTGGAATAAAAAGACAATATCAATGCCCCTTAGAAGAGTGGTGGAGGTTCCAAATAAATAAAAAGACAATATCAATGACCCTTGGAAAAGACGTGGAGGTCGCAGTGGAATAAAAAAACATTATTAATGCCCCTTGGAAGAGTGGTGGAGGTCGCAGTAAAATAAAAAGACAATATCAATGCCCCTTCGAAGAGTGGTGGAGGTTAGAGTAGAATAAAAAGACAATATCAATGCCCCTTGGAAGAGCTGTTGAGTTCACAGTGGTTTAACCAGAAAGTTTTAATGCACCGTGGAATAGACGTGGAGGTCACAGTAGCTTAGCAAAACTGTTTTAATACCCCTTGGAAGAGTGGTGGAGGTCGCAGTGGATTAAAAAGACAAAATCAATGCCCCTTGGAAGAGTGGTGGAGGTTAGAGTGGAATAAAAAGACAATATCAATGCCTCTTGCAAGAGCTGTGGAGTTCAGAGTGGTTTAAATTGACGGTTTTAATGCCCCTTGGAAGAGACGTGGAGGTCACAGCAGCTTAACAAGATGGTTTTAATGCCCCTTGGAAGAGTGGTGGAGTTCGCAGTGGATTAAAAAGACATTATCGATGCCCCTTGGAAGAGTGGTGGAGGTCGCAGTGGAATAAAAAGAAAATATCAACGTCCCTTAGAAGAGTGGTGGAGGTTACAGTGGAAAAAAAAGACAATATCAATGTTCCTTGGAAGAGGGGTGAAGGTCGCAGTGGAAAAAAAAAACAATATCAATGTCCCTTGGAAGAGTGGTGGAGGTCGAAGTGGATTAAAAAGTCAATATCACTGCCACTTGGAAGAGTAGTGGAGGTCGCAGTGGAATAAAAAGACAATATCAATGCCCCGTGGAAGGGACGTGGAGGTCACAGTAGCTTAACAAGACGGTTCTAATGCCCCTTGGAAGAGTGGTGGAGGTCGCAGTGGAAAAAAAAGACAATATCATTTCCCCTTGGAAGAGCTGTGGAGTTCAGAGTGGTTTAACCATGCGGTTTTAATGCCCCTTGGAATAGACGTGGAGGTCACAGAAGCTTATTAAGACTAGAGATGAGCGTTGTTCTACTCGAACTGTTCGCCAATCTCAAATTCGAGCTGTTTAGGGCGGTGTTCAAGCCGTTCGGCGAACACGAACAATTTGAGAAAAATTCGGCTGTTCGAGGTTATGTTCGATAACTGTTCGTGCACCAAAATCATAACTGGATTTTTTCTCAGTAATGATGAAAATAAATGTTAATACGCAGTTTGAGTGTACAGCGGGGTGGGGGGAGGGGAGGGCATGGATCTCTGCAGGAACAATGAAGATCTCCATTTTTTTTTCTCTTTCCCGCATTTGCAGTGGGGAGGTGCAATCTGTCAGCCTATCAGCAGCGCACACACGGAGCGAAGTGCTTTTTTTCACACAAGCAAGGGCATGTGTCATTGGCAGTGTATGTCACATGTCCTTGCCCTATAAGACCAAGCCATTTTCCCCGTCGCCACCATTTTCTCACTGCTGCAGCTGCGTGTTAGACGGCACCGCTGTTGCTGTGTGCGCTATACCTTGTTAATTTCAAGCCAATTTTCGCACAAATCTACGGATAGCTTGGGAGTAGGGAATAGTTGTGATTGCAGTCCTTTTAAGGACTAGGTTACAGCATTTCCTACGACTTTTATCAGGCAGGTCTGTGCTCTTAAATAGATAGATTGTGGGAGTAAAGACTAATTGTAATTGGAGTCCTTTTCAGGACTAGGTTACATCAGTTCCTATCAGTTTTTGCCAGGCAGGTCTGTGCCAGTGCTGTGCAAGTTTTTTTCACAGCATTTGGCTGAATCTAGCAAAGCTAATCCTTTTTGGCCTATTGCAGAGTGTGTTAGTCAGTGGAGTAGCCTATCTGTGTTGCAAGATATACCACCTGTGTATAGAATACCAATTTTTTTACTGCACCTAGTGAAGTAAAATCTTTTGGGCATAGCATCATTCTATTAGTCCATCTATACTGACCTCCATCAGGTTGCAAATTGAATATAATTTTTTTCTTCATCTAGCTCTGAAAAAATATGGGGCTTCTAGCTGTGTGTGGGACTTGTTGTACTAGTCCATCTATACTGACCTCCATCAGGTTGCAAACTGCATATATTTTTTTCTTCAACTACCTCTGAAAAAATATTGGGCTTCTAGCTGTGTGTGGGACTTGTTCTATTAATCCATCTATACAGACCTCCATCAGGTTGCAAACTGAATATATTTTTTTCTGCATCTACCTCTGAAAAAATATTTGGCCTTCTAGCTGTGTGTGGGACTTGTTCTATTAGTCCATCTATACTGACCTCCATAAGGTTGCAAACTTAATATAATTTTTTTCTGCATCTACCTCTGAAAAAATATTTGGCCTTCTAGCTGTGTGTGGGACTTGTTCTATTAGTCCATCTATACTGACCTCCATAAGGTTGCAAACTGAATATAATTTTTTTCTGCATCTACCTCTGAAAAAATATTTGGCCTTCTAGCTGTGTGTGGGACTTGTTCTATTAGTCCATCTATACTGACCTCCATAAGATTGCAAACTGAATATAATTTTTTTCTGCATCTACCTCTGAAAAAATATTTGGCCTTCTAGCTGTGTGTGGGACTTGTTCTATTAGTCCATCTATACTGACCTCCATCAGGTTGCAAATTGAATATAATTTTTTTCTGCATCTAGCTCTGAAAAAATATTGGGCTTCTAGCTGTGTGTGGGACTTGTTGTACTAGTCCATCTATACTGACCTCCATCAGGTTGCAAACTGCATATATTTTTTTCTTCATCTACCTCTGAAAAAATATTGGGCTTCTAGCTGTGTGTGGGACTTGTTCTATTAATCCATCTATGCAGACCTCCATCAGGTTGCAAACTGAATATATTTTTTTCTGCATCTACCTCTGAAAAAATATTGGGCTTCTAGCTGTGTGTGGGACTTGTTCTATTAATCCATCTATACAGACCTCCATCAGGTTGCAAACTGAATATATTTTTTTCTGCATCTACCTCTGAAAAAATATTGGGCTTCTAGCTGTGTGTGGGACTTGTTGTATTAGTCCATCTATACTGACCTCCATGAGGTTGCAAACTGAATATAATTTTTTTCTGCATCTACCTCTGACAAAATATTTGGCCTTCTAGCTGTGTGTGGGACTTGTTCTATTAGTCCATCTATACTGACCTCCGTAAGGTTGCAAACTGAATATAATTTTTTTCTGCATCTACCTCTGAAAAAATATTTGGCCGTCTAGCTGTGTGTGGGACTTGTTCTATTAGTCCATCTATACTGACCTCCATAAGGTTGCAAACTGAATATAATTTTTTTCTGCATCTACCTCTGAAAAAATATTTGGCCTTCTAGCTGTGTGTGGGACTTGTTCTATTAGTCCATCTATACTGACCTCCATAAGGTTGCAAACTGAATATAATTTTTTTCTGCATCTACCTCTGAAAAAATATTTGGCCTTCTAGCTGTGTGTGGGACTTGTCTATTAGTCCATCTATACTGACCTCCATAAGGTTGCAAACTGAATATAATTTTTTTCTGCATCTACCTCTGAAAAAATATTGGGCTTCTAGCTGTGTGTGGGAATTGTTCTATTAGTCCATCTATACAGACCTCCATCAGGTTGCAAACTGAATATATTTTTTTCTGCATCTACCTCTGAAAAAATATTGGGCTTCTAGCTGTGTGTGGGACTTGTTGTATTAGTCCATCTATACAGACCTCCATCAGGTTGCAAATTGAATATAATTTTTTTCTGCATCTAACCCAGCCAATAGTTTTGGCCTAATACCACAGTTTGGCCACTCAGCTCTGCTCGGTTCCCATCCATTGTTTTTTTGTGCAAACAACTCCAGAGTTGTGAATTAGTTAACCACCAAAATGAGTGGAAAAAGGCCTGCTTCTGGTGGAAAGGGGAATAGGCGTGTTGGGAAGGGGAAAAAAGGTTGTGTCCGTGGGGTAGGTGTTAAAGCAACAGTAACATCTGCAGAAGAAAGACCATCTTCCAGCCAAACTAAAATGTCTACTTCTTTTAGCGGACAATGTGATAAGATCCCTTTCTTACGGCCACGCCAATCGCTACAAATTCCAGATGAGGCACAAAAACAGCAGGTGCTTCAACGGATATCAAGTGCTCCTTTAAGTGGGCTCTCCTCCACATCAACTTCAACATCACAAATACTCCAGTCCTCAAAGGTGTCACCCCAATCGCACTTGCTTCCTCACAGCTCCCAAATCTCCAGCTGCCCGTCTGAGTATGAGGTAGAACAGATGGTTGAGTCTGCAGAGCTGTTTACTCATACTATAGCTTGGGAATCAGAGGTCGACTCCAGCGCTTCTGTGAATCCAGACGAGGAAATGATCTGCACTGATGCCCAGAATCTTTATGAGTCGGATCCAGGACCAGACGCAGAAGGTTCTGACCATAATGTAGACCCTCATTCCCAAACTGTAACTCCTGTTGGTGGAGACAATGAGGAAGACGATGATAAGACTCAAATACCTGATTGGAGAGACAACTTTAGTTTTTTGTCAGGGCAGGAACAGGTTGGCTCTGAGGACGACGGGTGTGATAACGCACAGGGTGATGATGATGAGGTTGGAGATCCCACTTACTGTCAACCCACAGTCAGCCAAGAGATGAGGTCAGCAGAGGAGGTGGAGGAAGATGCTAGTGACGACGAGGTCAGGTTGCGCCTTCCTGGACAGAGACGTAGTACTGGAAGCACGTCAACAACTGCATCCTCAAACACAACTCTGCCTCTCACCACAAGTCGTGGTGGCTCTTCAGGTCGCATGGGTGCTAAGTCTTGCATAGCCTGGGCATTTTTTCAGATTGATAAAATGACCCAACTCGTGTTATCTGTAACATTTGTCAGCAAAAGCTAAGTAGAGGCCAAAAAATACATAGTTTGAGTACTTCATGCATGAACCGGCACATGGACATGAAGCATAAGTTGCAGTGGGAAGCTCAGTGTGCTACAATGCGGCCTAGCCGGCCGGGCCAACCACCGTCTGCCATATCTTGTGCATCCGCGGCCTCTTCATCCTCTGTGACTGGGGGGACAGCAGTCACACCTGTTTTGGGGCGCAGACCTGCCACCTCTTTACCCGCAACAGCCAGCGTGATTGGCAGGTCATCATTTTCTTTGGAGGTGGTAACACCAGCTGGTGTTGAGCGCTGTCCGACATCGATAGCACCACCTTTGGATCAAGGCAACCTAACATGTCCGCCTGCATCTTCCTCACAGACCGGCAGTTTGCCGGGGACACCCTTATCAACCCCGTCTAAGCACAATAGCCAGCCCTCGGTCCCTCAGATGTGGACAAGTAAAAGACCATTTCCTCCTAGCCATGAGAAAGCTAAGAGGTTGAATTTCACCATCTGCAAGCTCTTGGCTACAGAAATGCTGCCTTTCCGCCTGGTGGACACAGAGGATTTTCGAGACCTTATGTCCGTCGCAGTGCCCCAGTACCAGATGCCCAGTCGGCACTACTTCTCAAAGAAAGGTGTGCCTGCGCTCCACCAGCATGTCGCACACAACATCACCGCTTCTTTGAGAAACTCTGTGTGTGACAGGGTGCATTTCACCACAGACACTTGGACGAGTAGGCATGGACAGGGGCGTTACATGTCGCTGACTGGGCACTGGGTAACTATGGTGACAGCAGGACAAGGGGCTGCTGTCCAAGTCTTGCCGTCCCCACGAGTTGTGCGTCAATCCTCTTTATGTCAAAGTTCCTCCACTGCTTCTGCCTCCTCAACCTCCTCTCGGTCCTCCACCTGCACCCAAAGCCTGTCTGGTCATGCCACAAGCTTTCTAACTGCGCAGAAGGGATCCTGCACACCTCCTTACTATGCTGGCAGTAGGGCTCAACGTCATCAGGCGGTTTTTACATTGAAATGTCTGGGAAATGTGAGTCACACAGCTGAGGAGTTGTGGTCAGCTCTGGAGAACCAATATCATGAATGGTTGTCTCCACTGGACCTGAAACCAGGGAAGGCCGTGTGCGACAATGCTGCAAACCTGGGTGCGGCCCTTCGCCGGGGCAATGTCACACACGTGCCTTGTATGGCTCACGTGTTGAACCTGGTTGTCCAGCAATTTTTAGCCCACTATCCCAGACTAGATGGCCTTCTGCAGAGGGCACGGTCGCTGTGTGCTCACTTCCGCCGTTCGCATCCCGCAGCTCAGCGACTTACATCTCTACAGAAGTCGTTGGGCCTGCCACTTCACAGGCTAAAATGCGATGTGCCTACCCGGTGGAATTCAACTCTGCACATGTTGCAGCGACTGTGGCAGCACCGACAAGCCCTGGTGCAATACGTTCTGACGTATAGCCTGGGCCAACGAGATTCAGAGGTGGGGCAAATCACGCTGGAGGAGTGGTCTCAGATCAGGGACCTATGCACCCTTCTGCACAGTTTTGAAATGGCGACGAAGATGTTTAGTGCTGACGATGCCATAATCAGCATGACTATTCCGGTGATTTACATGCTGGAGCACATGTTAAACAGAATTCGGAGTCAGGTGGTGGCACAAGAGGAGGTGGAGGAAGTAGAGGAGGAGGAGTTGTATGCGGAAGGGCTAACATCTGCAAGGTCCAGATGGTCGGCAGCACCAAGGCGGCAGGCATGTAAGGGTGGGGGAGATGGTTTTACCAGGGCGCATGGTAGCAGCCAAACTAGTGAGGAAGGTGCAGGAGCCCAGGAAGAAGTGGAGGACGAACTGATGGAAGACTCATCAGATGAGGGAGACCTTGATCACATTTCTGTTGTGCGAGGTTGGGGGGAGAGGACAGAGGAAGGAAGCATGATTGTTACCTCGCCACCAACACAACAGGGACTTGGTGCTCCTGGATGCGCAACACACATGAGTGCCTTCTTGCTGCACTACCTGCAACATGACCCTCGAATTGTGAGAATTAGAAATAATCCTGACTACTGGGTTGCCACACTGTTAGATCCCCGGTACAAAAGTAAATTTGCAGAAATTATTCCTGCCATAGAAAGGGATGCACGCATGCAGGAGTATCAGCAGAGACTGTTGCAGAATCTTACATGTGCTTTTCCACAAAATACCAGTGGTGCACGTAGTGAATCTCACAGTTCCAACTTGCCAACCGTGGGACCGTCAAGTGTTCAGCACTCAAACCGTAACAGAACCACAGTATCTGCTGGTAACATCAATTTTGCGGAATCATTTCACCACTTTTTTAGCCCATCCTTTGCAAGGCCACAGGAGACAAGAAGTCTGACACATAGTCAACGCCTAGAGACGATGGTACAGGAGTATCTCCAAGTAAACATTGAAGCCACGACTGTGTCACTGGACCCTTGCTCTTTTTGGGCTTCCAATCTGGATAAATGGCCGGAGCTAGCCACTTACGCCTTGGAGATCTTGTCATGCCCCGCATCCAGCGTTCTGTCTGAACGTGTGTTCAGCGCTGCTGGTGGTGTGCTGACAGATAAGAGCACGCGGCTCTCCACTGATAATGTAGACAGACTCACGTTCATAAAGATGAACAAATCATGGATCCGAAACGACTTTTCTACCCCTGTGTCATCCTGGGGAGAGTAAAAGCTTGATGATTGGTTAAAATCACCCTACCAACCGTTTTAAGCTTTCAAATTACTAATCATGTTTATCTGTATCTTGGCTGGAAAATAATTTGGGCTTTGTAGCAGTGTGCAGCACTGATTCTATTAGGCCATCTATAATAAGTTCCACCAGATTTAAAATTACTAATCATGTTTATCTGTATCTTGACTGGAAAATAATTTGGGCTTTGTAGCAGTGTGCAGCACTGATCCTATTAGGCCATCTATACTAAAGCTTCACCAGATTTAAAATTAATAATAATTTTTAGCTGCATCTAGCCCGGAAAATAATTTTGGGGCTCCGAGATGCGCAAGACACATAAGTGCCTTCTTGCTGCTCTACCTGCAGCATGACCCTCATATTGTCAGAATTCGAAGTAATCATGACTACTGGGTTGCCACACTCTTAGATCCCCCAAACTTTTCGATCAACCTTTTCATTTTAATAAAGATCAAAAAAATGGTCATTTTTGAAATTATAAGCATTAGCAGGTTGTTAGAAACTGAAATCAAACAGTTTTCAACTCAAAACTTTATTCTAGGTGATGTTACATTTTCACATAGGACCCCTTGTTCGAAAGGAGCTTCTGAACTCTCTCGTCCATTGAATTTGTCAGGTTTTGGATGGTTTCTGCTTCAATTGTTTTGCATGAGGACAGAATACCCTCCCAGAGCTGTTGCTTAGATGTGAACTGCCTCCCGCCATCATAGACACTCCTTTTAATGATGCTCCAAAGGTTCTGAATGGGGTAGAGGTCAGGGGAGCATGGGGGTCACACCATAAGTTTGTCCCCTTTTATGCCCATATCAGCCAGAGATGCAGATGTTTTATGTGCAGCATGAGATGGTGCATTATCATGCAGAAAAATGATCTTGCTGTGAAATACACGGTTCTTCTTCTTGAACCATGGCAGGAAGTGCTGTTTTAGAAAATCCACATACATTATGGAGTTCATCTTTAGCGCCTACAGGGATCCTAAAGGGGCCGACAATCTCTCTCCCCATGATTCCAGCCCAAAACATTACTCCACCTCCTCCTTGTTGGCGCTGTAGCCGTGTTTGCGTGGGGTGTCCATCAACCAGCCATCCTCCACTCCATCCATCTGGACCATCGAGCGCTGCACGGCACTCATCCGTGAACAAAACAGTTTTGAAATCAGTCTTCATGTAATGTTTGGCCCACTGGAGCCGTTTCTGCTTGTGTGAAGTGGATAGAGGAGGTCGACAGGATGGCGTATGCACAGCTGCAAGCCTCTGAAGGACACTGCATCTTGTTGTTCGGGGGACGTTGGAGGCACAAGCAGCTTCAAAAACTTGTCTGCTGCTATGACAAGGCTTTTTTGCCGCTGCTCTTTCAACCTGACGTAATGCCTGTAGGAAAGAGTCCTCAATTTGCCCTTATCAGCACGCACACGTGTGTACTGTGAATCAGCTACATACTTCTTGATTGCCAAGACACTTCATCCTGATCATCGCACAATGTTGATTGTAGTCATGCCTTGACCTAAACACTCCACAATTTGTTGCTTCTCAGCAGCCGACACATCCTTTTTCTTTCCCATTTTGGCAGAAAATGTAGGCTGCTTAATAATGTGAGACAGCCTTCTTAAGTAGTCTTGCCTTTCATTGGACACAGCTGCCAAACTAATTAGCACAGGTGACTGCAATTGCTTACAGTGATATAAAGAGCCCTGACACACATCACCATCAATGAGTTTAACTGACAAACAAACAAATTCTTCCCTTATCACTCCTAAACACTTTTTGCATAATAATTTGGAACGCAGTGTACATGTGCTTTTCCACAAAACACCAGTGGTTCACGTAGTGAATCTTACAGTTCTAACTTGCCAACCGTGGTCTGTATGGAGTTGTTCAATAAAGGGCCCAAAATTAAGATAACATAGATGGGAGAGGTCTCTATGAATAGGAATTCCTAAGTATTTGATACCCTGTGAGGGCCAGGCAAAGGGAAAGTTGGACTGGATGGAATCCTATATGGATTTGGGGAGGGAGACATCGAGGGCCTCAGACTTCGCTGCATTGATTTTAAAATTTGACCATGTAACAAAGTGATCTATTTCAGCCATAACAGCATGGATGGATATATGTGATTGAGTGATATATACTAGGACATCATCAGCAAATAGAGAGCACTTGTACTCGGTGCCTCCCACCTTAATCCACCTAATATTGGGGTTATGGCGAATTGATGAGAGCAGGTGCTCCGTCACTAGGATGTATAAGAGAGGGGACAGAGGACATCCCTGCCTTGTCCCATTGGTGATTGTGAAAGGTGATGAAAATGTTCTGACGCACCCCCTGGGCCTTGGGACACCCGGAGCCGGACCCTTTTTGGTGGATGCTGGTGGTTGTAGTCTTCGTGGCGGCGACCCGGTTCCGTGGCTCAGGGTGGTCAAACCAGTGGCGGAACTATTTATGTGGTTTTGATGTTTAAATGTCCGACTACGCCACCCGTGGATTGCGGTCAGAGTGAACCGCCGCTACAGGGCAGACCGCTGAGGCTGGTGTTGTGGGTGCAGCAGAGCGTAGCATAACTCCCCACGGGAGGAGTATAGTCTCAGGGCAGTGTATGCGGAGGATGGGGGTGATGGTGCAGGGCAGCAGCAGTAACGACACGGAGTCAGTGATGCAGTTCAGGGCCTTTACTCACAGTTCTTATTATCCAGACCACGTCTGCAGGTAACGGCTGCCCACGTCGTACTGTGCTCACCAGGTGAGGGGCTCAGACAACTCCCAGATAACTTTGAAGCGCTTCACAGGACCCCCTTTGTGTGTCCTTTGTTTGGCCTTTCTTACCAACACTTCTGTCCGGCTGCCTCGGGCCTCCTCTTGGTAAACTTGGCGCCAGTTTCCCTGACCCTATGTGGTGCCTTCCTAGCGGGTGTAGCGAGGGGCTGTGCCACATAAAATGTCAGAGCCTCCGGTTTCTAGCTGAGGGTCGTTTCCTGCCTCCACTAGTTCGGGGACCGGTCTCCCCCTTTGGCCTGACTCCTCCACGCAGGTGGATTCGGGCGTGCGGTGGCGACTCGCCCGTCCGCACCCCTGGGATCCCTTCATTCCTCGTTCCTGGAGCCTTCTCCGCTCCTCTTCCTTCCTTCTCCCTCTTGCAGGCCTGGGCGGCCTCTGTTACTAGGCCTGCCTCCAGAGCAGAGCTCATGCAGAGCCCCTGCGCCCTGCCACTTCTGCTCAGACTTCTCTGCACTGAACTAAGATGGTGCCCACCTTTTATACTCCCTTCTCAATGCACCCAGGAACTGCTTCCTCCCTGCTCCTGCACTACAGGGTTCCCCTTCCTCAGTGTTCCCTCCCCCCACTCCAGCCAGGGACAGGGACTGTCGTGCCCATCTCAGGGGCATATTGGTTGCCCTGCCCCACGGCAATGTGGTGTAATGCATGCAGGTGTCGGGTCCTGATCCACACTCCATCCTTACCTGAGAGTGAGATATCACACCTTTGGGTGAGGTGCAATACGTCTGTAGCAACCGAGCCCTCAGGGTGCTACAGTTCCATTTATCTTCAGCCTAGGTGACGTCTTGTGATACAGGGCCGTGATTTTGGCTATAAAAGGGTCCCCTAGACCCCTACCCCAAGCTTTTTAAGAGAATCATATATGGCGTGCCAGGAGACTCTATGGAATGCTTTCTCAGCATCCAACGAGAGTATATAATTACAAATTTTTAACTGCATCTAGCCCAGGAAATACTTTGTGCCTAGTAGCAGTGTCTGCTAGTCAGCGGATTATCCCGGCTGTTAAGCAAGCTACACCACCTGTAGTTTGGACACTTAATTTTTTCAAAGGAAATGCTTCGGGACCACGGGATACTCAGTGAAGAGCATCAGGAGGCACCCCAAGGCATAGGGGCTGGGACTGGCAGTAGGATGCCTTGCGGTGGACAGCCGAGCTCGATCCTTATAAAAGCTTTTTAACTGCAGCAGCTTTAGTGGACGCTACTGGAGCTGGAATTACGCGGCTGCTGGCATGAGACTTGCCCTCCAATAGATCCTTGTAAATGGATTTAAAGTGTATTCATTCAAATTAGAGAGACAATTTAAATTAAAAAGCTTAGAGCTGCCTCCACCACAGGGGGGCTCGCTCGACCCACCAGCGGACAGGCACCAGTATTGGGAGAGGGGGGCTGGCCGTCAGGGTTCACCGCAGCTCTGGCACAAACCCGGCGACACGGAGGTGGCACGGGCAGGAGCGGACTGAACGTGTCGGCTTCTCACTTTTTGGATTTTAGAAGGGCATGACATGCCTATATCTGTGTCTCCCCCTCCTTTTACTCCTCCGCCTCTTTTCTTTTCTCATGACTATATGTACTTGTCACTTTTCCATGTGTTAGTTGTGTCTTCTGAGCAGTTTGTCAGCTTTTGGACACCTTTGAAGGTGTTTTCTATGTGTTTCTATGTGTTTTTGTTTGCCTGCCATTGGTTTTAACGGTGTTCGAAGGTGTTCGACGAACAGTTCGACGAACAGTTCGGCGAACACACGGGTGTTCGACGAACCGAACCGAACTCGAACACTACGGGGGTGGCTCAACACTAATTAAGACTGTTTTAAAGCCGCTTGGAGGAGTGATTGAGGTCGCAGTGGATTAAAATGACAATATCAATGACCCTTGAAAGAGTGGTGGAGGTTACAGTGGAATAAAAAGACAATATCAATGCCCCTTGGAAGAGTGGTGGAGGTTACAGTGGAATAAAAAGACAATATTAATGTCCCTTGGAAGAATGGTGGAGGTTACAGTGGAATAAAAAGACAATATCAATGCCCCTTGGAAGAGTGGTGGAGGTTACAGTGGAATAAAAAGACAATATTAATGTCCCTTGGAAGAATGGTGGAGGTTACAGTGGAATAAAAAGGCAATATTAATGCCCCTTGGAAGAGTGGTGGAGGTCGCAGTAAAATAAAAAGACAATATCAATGCCCCTTGGAAGAGTGGTGGAGGTTAGAGTGGAATAAAAAGACAATATCAATGCCCCTTGGAAGAGCTGTGGAGTTCACAGTGGTTTAACCAGAAAGTTTTAATGCAACGTGTAATAGACATTGACGTGACAGTAGCTTAACAAGACGGTTTTAATGCCCCTTGGAAGAGTGGTGGAGGTCGAAGTGGATTAAAAAGACAATATCAATGCCCATTGGAAGAGGGGTTAAGGTCGCAGTAGAATGAAAAGACAAAATCAATGCCCCTTGGAAGAGTGGAAGAGTTTTGGAGGTTACAGTGGAAAAAAAAGACAAGATCAATGCCCCTTGGAAGAGCTGTGGAGTTCAGAGTGGTTTTACCACACGGTTTTAAAGCCCCTCGGAAGAGACGTGGAGGTCACAGTAGCTTAACAAGACTGTTTTAATGCCATTGGAAGAGTGGTGGAGGTCGCAGTGGATTAAAAAGACAATATCAATGCCGCTTGGAAGAGTGGTGGAGGTCGCAGTGGATTAAAAATACAATATCAATGCCGCTTGGAAGAGTGGTGGAGGTTGCAGAGGAATAAAAGAAAATATCAATGCCGCTTGGAAGAGTGGTGGAGGTCGCAGTGGAATAAAAAGACAATGTCAATACCCCTTGGAAGAGTGGTGGAGGTTAGAGTGGAATAAAGAGACAATATTAATGCCCCTTGGAAGAGTGGTGGAGGTTACAGTGGAATAAAAAGACAATATTAATGTCCCTTGGAAGAATGGTGGAGGTTACAGTGGAATAAAATGGCAATATCAATGCCCCTTGGAAGAGTGGTGGAGTTCAGAGTGGTTTAACCATGCGGTTTTAATGCCCCTTGGAATTGACGTGGAGGTCACAGAAGCTTATCAAGACTGTTTTAAAGCCGCTTGGAGGAGTGGTTGAGGTCGCAGTGGATTAAAATGACAATATCAATGCCCCTTGGAAGAGTGGTGGAGGTTACAGTGGAATAAAAAGACAATATCAATTCCCCTTGGAAGAGTGGTGGAGGTTACAGTGGAATAAAAAGACAATATTAATGTCCCTTGGAAGAATGGTGGAGGTTACAGTGGAATAAAAAGGCAATATCAATGCCCCTTGGAAGAGTGGTGGAGGTTAGAATTAAATAAAAAGACAATATCATTGCCCCTTGGATGAGACGTGGAGGTCACAGTGGAATAAAAAGACAATATTAATGCCCCTTGGAAGAGTGGAGGAGGTCGCAGTAAAAAAAAAAGACAATATCAATGCCCCTTGGCAGAGTGGTGGAGGTTAGAGTGGAATAAAAAGACAATATCATTGCCCCTTGGAAGAGACGTGGAGGTCACAGTGGAATAAAAAGACAATATTAATGCCCCTTGAAAGAGTGGTGGAGGTCGCAGTAAAATAAAAAGACAATATCAATGCCCCTTGGAAGAGTGGTGGAGGTTAGAGTGGAATAAAGAGACAATATCAATGCCCCTTGGAAGAGCTGTGAAGTCCACAGTGGTTTAACCAGAAAGTTTTAATGCAACGTGGAATAGACATGGAAGTCACAGTAGCTTAACAAGACAGTTTCAATGCTTCTTGGAAGAGTGATGGAGGTCGCAATGGATTAAAAACACAATATCAATGCCCCTTGGAAGAGTGGTGGAGGTTACAGTGAAATAAGAAGACAATATCAATGCCCCGTGGAATAGACATTGAAGTGACAGTAGCTTAACAAGACGGTTTTAATGCCCCTTGGAAGAGTGGTGGAGGTCGCAGTGGATTAAAAAGACAATATCAATGCCCATTGGAAGAGGGGTTAAGGTCGCAGTAGAATGAAAAGACAAAATCAATGCCCCTTGGAAGAGTGGAAGAGTTTTGGAGGTTACAGAGGAAAAAAAAGACAAGATCAATGCCCCTTGGAAGAGCTGTGGAGTTCAGAGTGGTTTTACTACACGGTTTAAAAGCCCCTTGGAAGAGACATGGAGGTCACAGTGGCTTAAAAAGACTGTTTTAATGCCATTGGAAGAGTGGTGGAGGTCGCAGTGGATTAAAAAAACAATATCAATGCCGCTTGGAAGAGTGGTGGAGGTTGCAGAGGAATAAAAGAAAATATCAATGCCCCGTGGAAGAGTTGTGGAGGTCACTGTAGCTTAACAAGATGGTCTTAATGCGGCTTGGAAGAGTGGTGTAGGTCGCAGTGGAATAAAAAGACAATGTCAATACCCCTTGGAAGAGTGGTGGAGGTTAGAGTGGAATAAAGAGACAATACCAGTGCTCCTTGGAAGAGCTGTGGAGTTCAGAGTGGTTTAAATTGAGGGTTTTAATGCCCCTTGGAAGAGACGAGGAGGTCACAGTGGATTAAAAAGACAATATCAATACCCCTTGGAGGAGTGGTGGAGGTCGCAGTGGATTAAAAAGACAATATCAATGCCCCTTGGAAGAGTGGTGGAGGTCGCAGTGGAATTTAAAGACAATATCAATGCCCCGTGGAAGGGACGTGGAGGTCACAGAAGCTTCACAAGACGGTTTTAATGCACCTTGGAAGAGTGGTGGAGGTCGCAGTTGATTAAAAAGACAATATCAATGCCCTTGGAAGAGTAGTGGAGGTCGCAGTGGATAAAAAAGACAATATCAATGCCCTTTGGAAGAGTTGTGGAGGTCGCAGTGGAATAAAAAAACAATATCAATGCCCCTTGGAAGAGTGGTGGAGGTTGCAGAGGAATAAAAGACAATATCAATGCCCCGTGGAAGAGTTGTGGAGGTCACTGTAGCTTAACAAGATGGTCTTAATGCCGCTTGAAGGAGTGGTGGAGGTCGCAGTGGAATAAAAAGACAATGTCAATACCCCTTGGAAGAGTGGTGGAGGTTAGAGTGGAATAAAAAGACAATATTAATGTCCCTTGGAAGAATGGTGGAGGTTACAGTGGAATAAAAAGGCAATATCAATGCCCCTTGGAAGAGTGGTGGAGGTTCCAATTAAATAAAAAGACAATATCATTGCCCCTTGGAAGAGACGTGGAGGTCACAGTTGAATAAAAAGACAAAATCAATACATCTTGGAAGAGCTGTGGAGTTCAGAGTGGTTTAACCATGCGGTTTTAATGCCCCTTGGAATAGACGTGGAGGTCACAGTAGCTTAACAACACTGTTTTAATACCCCTTGGAAGAGTGGTGGAGATCGTTGTGCATTTAAAAGACAATATCAATGCCCCTTAGAAGACTGGTGGAGGTTGCAGTGGAATAAAAAGACAATATCCATGCCTCTTGGAAGATTGGTGGAGGTTAGAGTGGAATAAAAAGACAATATCAATCCCCCTTGGAAGAGTTGTGGAGGTTACAGTGGAATAAAAAGACAATATCAATGCCCTGTGTAAGAAACTTGGAGGTCACAGTAGCTTAACAAGATGGTATTAATGCCCCTTGGAAGAGTCGAGGATGTCACAGAGGAATAAAAAGACAATATCAATGCACTTGGAAGAGTGCAGAAGGTTACAATGGAATAAAAAGACATTGTCAATGCCCCTTGGAAGAGCTGTGGAGCTCAGAGGGGTTTAACCAGACGGTTTTAATGCACCTTGGTAGAGACTTGGAGGTCACAGTAGCTTAACAAGATGGTTTTAATGCCCTTTGGAAGAGTGGTGGAGGTCACAATGGAATAAAAAGACAACATCAATGCCCCGTGGAAGGGACGTGGAGGTCACAGTAGCATAACAAGACACTTTTAATGCCCATTGGAAGAGTGGTGGAGGTCGCAGTGGATAAAAAAGACAATATCAAAGCCCCTTGGAAGAGTGATGGAGGTCGCAGGGGAAAACAGAGACAATATCAATGCACCTTGGAAGAGCTGTGGAGTACAGAGTGGTTTAACCAGACGGTTTAATGCCCCTTGGAAGAGACGTGGAGGTCACAGTAGCTTATCAAGACTGTCTTAATGCCCCTTGGAAGAGTGGTGGAGTTAGCAGTGGAAAAAAAAACAATATCAATGCCCCTTGGAAGAGCTGTGGAGTTCACAATGGTTTAAATTCACTGTTTTAATACCCCTTGGAAGAGACGTGGAGGTCACAGTAGCTTAACAACACGGTTTTAATGCCCCTTGGAAGAGTGGTGGAGGTCGCAGTAGATTAAAAAGACATTATCGTTGCCCCTTGGAAGAGTGGTGGAGGTCGCAGTGGAATAAAAAGAAAATATCAATGCCCCTTAGAAGAGTTTACGGAGGTTACAGTGGAAAAAAAGGACAATATCAATCTTCCTTGAAAGAGGGGTGAAGGTCGCAGTGGATTAAAAAGACAATATCAATGTCCCTTGGAAGAGTGGTGGAGGTCGCAGTGGATTAAAAAGACAATATCAATGCCCCTTGGAAGAATGGTGGAGGTCGCAGTGGAATAAAAAGACAATATCAATGCCCCGTGGAAGGGACGTGGAGGTCACAGTAGCTTAACAAGACGGTTTATTGCCCCTTGGAGGAGTGCTGGAGGTCGCAGTGGATTAAAAAGACTATCAAATCCCCTTGGAAGAGTGGTGGAGCTTGCAGTGGAAAAAAAAGACAATATCAATGCCCTTTGGAAGAGTGGTGGAGGTTACAGTTGAATAAAAAGACAATATCAATACATCTTGGAAGTGCTATGGAGTTCAGAGTGGTTTAACCATGCGGTTTTAATGCCCCTTGGAAGAGACGTGGAGGTCACAGAATCTTATCAAGACTGTTTTCAAGCCCCTTGGAGGAGTGGTAGAGGTCGCAATGGATTAAAATGACAATATCAATGCCCCTTGGAAGAGTGGTGGAGGTTAGAGTGGAATAAAAAGACAATATCAATGCCCCTTGGAAGAGTGGTGGAGGTTACAGTGGAATGAAAAGACAATATCAATGTCCCTTGGAAGAATGGTGGAGGTTGCAGTGGAATAAAAAGACAATATCAATGCCCCTTGGAAGAGCTGTGGAGTTCACAGTGGTTTAACCAGAAAGTTTTAATGCACCGTGGAATAGACGTGGAGGTGACAGTACCTTAACAAGACGGTTGCAATGCTTCTTGGAAGAGTGATGGAGGTCGCAGTGGATTAAAAAGACAATATCAATGCCCCTTGGAAGAGTGGTGGAGGTTAGAGTGGAATAAAAAGACAATATCAATGCCCCTTGGAAGAGTGGTGGAGGTTACAGTGGAATGAAAAGACAATATCAATGTCCCTTGGAAGAATGGTGGAGGTTACAGTGGAATAAAAAGACAATATCAATGCCCCTTGGAAGAGTGGTGGAGGTTCCAATTAAATAAAAAGACAATATCAATGCCCCTTGGAAGAGACGTGGAGGTCACAGTGGAATAAAAAGACAATATTAATGCCCCTTGGAAGAGTGGTGGAGGTTAGAGTGGAATAAAAAGACAATATCAATGCCCCTTGGAAGAGCTGTGGAGCTAAGAGTAGTTTAACCAGACGGTTTTAATACCCCTTAGAAGAGACTTGGAGGTCACAGTAGCTTAACAAGACAGTTTTAATGCCCCTTGGAAGTGTGGTGGAGGTCGCAATGGAATAAAAAGACAACATCAATGCCCCGTGGAAGGGACGTGGAGGTCACAGTAGAATAACAAGACGGTTTTAATGCCCATTGGAAGAGTGGTGGAGGTCGTAGTGGATAAAAAAGACAATATCAAAGCCCCTTGGAAGAGTGGTGTAGGTCGCAGGGGAAAACAGAGACAATATTAATGCCCCTTGGAAGAGTGGTTGAGGTTACAGTCGAATAAAAAGACAATATCAATGCCTCTTGGAAGAGCTGTGGAGTACAGAGTGGTTTAACCAGACGGTTTAATGCCCCTTGGAAGAGACGTGGAGTTCACAGTAGCTTATCAAGATTGTCTTAATGCCCCTTGGAAGAGTGGTGGAGGTCGCAGTGGAATAAAAAGACAATATTAATGCCCCTTGGAAGAGTGGTGGAGGTCGCAGTAAAATAAAAAGACAATATCAATGCCCATTGGAAGAGTGGTGGAGGTTACAGTGGAAAAAAAAGACAATATCAATGCCCCTTGGAAGAGCTGTGGAGTTCACAGTGGTTTAAATTTACGGTTTTAATACCCCTTTTCAAAGAGACGTGGAGGTCACAGTAGCTTAACAACACGGTTTTAATGCCCCTTGGAAGAGTGGTGGAGGTCGCAGTAGATTAAAAAGACATTATCGTTGACCCTTGGAAGAGTGGTGGAGGTCGCAGTGGAATAAAAAGAAAATATCAATGCCCCTTAGAAGAGTTTGTGGAGGTTACAGTGGAAAAAAAAGACAATATCAATCTTCCTTGGAAGAGGGGTGAAGGTCGCAGTGGATTAAAAAGACAATATCAATGTCCCTTGGAAGAGTGGTGGAGGTCGCAGTGGATTAAAAAGACAATATCAATTCCCCTTGGAAGAATGGTGGAGGTCGCAGTGGAATAAAAACACAATATCAATGCCCCGTGGAAGGGACGTGGAGGTCACAGTAGCTTAACAAAACGGTTTTATTGCCCCTTGGAAAAGTGGTGGAGGTCGCAGTGGATTAAAAAGACTATCAAATCCCCTTGGAAGAGTGGTGGAGCTTGCAGTGGAAAAAAAAGACAATATCAATGCCCTTTGGAAGAGTGGTGGAGGTTACAGTTGAATAAAAAGACAATATCAATACATCTTGGAAGAGCTGTGGAGTTCAGAGTGGTTTAACCATTCGGTTTTAATGCCCCTTGGAAGAGACGTGGAGGTCACAGAAGATTATCAAGACTGTTTTAAAGCCCCTTGGAGGAGTGGTAGAGGTCGCAGTGGATTAAAAAGACAATATCAATGCCCCTTGGAAGAGTGGTGGAGGTTAGAGTGGAATAAAAAGACAATATCAATGTCCCTTGGAAGAATGGTGGAGGTTGCAGTGGAATAAAAAGACAATATCAATGCCCCTTGGAACAGTGGTGGAGGTTCCAATTAAATAAAAAGACAATATCAATGCCCCTTGGAAGAGACGTGGAGGTCACAGTGGAATAAAAAGACAATATTAAAGCCCCTTGGAAGAGTGGTGGAGGTCACAGTAAAATAAAAAGACAATATCAATGCCCCTTGGAAGAGTGGAGGAGGTTAGAGTGGAATAAAAAGACAATATCAATGCCCCATGGAAGAGCTGTGGAGTTCACAGTGTTTTAACCAGAAAGTTTTAATGCACCGTGGAATAGACGTGGAGGTCACAGTACCTTAACAAGACGGTTGCAATGCTTCTAGTAAGAGTGATGGAGGTCGCAGTGGATTAAAAAGACAATATCAATGCCCCTTGGAAGAGTGGTGGAGGTTAGAGTGGAATAAAAAGACAATATCAATGCCCCTTGGAAGAGTGGTGGAGTTTACAGTGGAATTAAAAGACAATATCAATGCCCCTTGAAAGAGTGGTGGAGGTTCCAATTAAATAAAAGGACAATATCAATGCCCCTTGGAAGAGACGTGGAGGTCACAATGGAATAAAAAGACAATATTAATGCCCCTTGGAAGAGTGGTGGAGGTCACAGTAAAATAAAAAGACAATATCAATGCCCCTTGGAAGAGTGGTGGAGGTTAGAGAGGATTAAAAAGACAATATCAATGCCCCTTGGAAGAGCTGTGGAGCTAAGAGCGGTTTAACCAGACGGTTTTAATGCCCCTTGGAAGAGACTTGGAGGTCACAGTGGCTTAACAAGACAGTTTTAATGCCCCTTGGAAGAGTGGTGGAGGTTGCAATGGAATAAAAAGACAACATCAATGCCCCGTGGAAGGGACGTGGAGGTCACAGTAGCATAACAAGACGGTTTTAATGCAAATTGGAAGAGTGGTGGAGGTCGCAGTGGATAAAAAAGACAATATCAAAGCCCCTTGGAAGAGTGGTGGAGGTTGCAGGGGAAAACAGAGACAATATTAATGCCCCTTGGAAGAGTGGTTGAGGTTACAGTCGATTAAAAAGACAATATCAATTCTTCTTGGAAGAGCTGTGGAGTACAGAGTGGTTTAACCAGACGGTTTAATGCCCCTTGGAAGAGACGTGGAGGTCACAGTAGCTTACCAAGACTGTTTTAATGCCCCTTGGAAGAGTGGTGGAGGTCGTAGTGGAACAAAAAGACAATATTAATGCCCCTTGGAAGAGTGGTGGAGGTCGCAGTAAAATAAAAAGACAATATCAATGACCCTTGGAAGAGTGGTGGAGCTCGCAGTGGAAAAAAAAGACAATATCAATGCCCCTTGGAAGAGTGGTGGAGGTTATAGTTGAATAAAAAGACAATATCAATGCATCTTAGAAGAGCTGTGGAGTGCAGAGTGGTTTAACCATGCGGTTTTAATGCCCCTTGGAAGAGACATGGAGGTCACAGAAGCTTATCAAGACTGTTTTAAAGCCCCTTGGAGGAGTGGTAGAGGTCGCAGTGGATTAAAAGACAATATCAATGCCCCTTGGAAGAGTGGTGGAGGTTACAGTGGAATGAAAAGACAATATCAATGCCCCTTGCAAGAGCTGTGGAGCTCAGAGTGGTTTAAATTGATGGATTTAATACCCCTTGGAAGGGACGTGGAGGTGACAGTAGCTTAACAAGATGGTTTTTATGTCCCTTGGAAGAGTGGTGGAGGTCGCAGTGGATTAAAAAGACAATTTGAATGGCCCTTGGAAGAGTGGTGGAGATCGAAGTGGAATAAAAAGACAATATCAATGCCCCTTGGAAGAGTGATGGAGGTTACAGTGGAATAAAAAGACAATATCAATGACCCTTGGAAGAGTGGTGGAGGTCGCAGTGGAATAAAAAGACAATATTAATGCCCCTTGGAAGAGTGGTGGAGATCAAAGTAAAATAAAAAGACAATAACAATGCCCCTTGGAAGAGTGGTGGAGGTTACAGTGGAAAAAAAAGACAATATCAATGCAACTTGGAAGAGCTGTGGAGTTCACAGTGGTTTAACCAGAAGGTTTGAGGCACCGTGTAATAGACGTGCAGGTCACAGTAGCTAAACAAGACTGTTTTATTGCTTCTTGGAAGTGTGATGGAGGTCGCAGTGGATTAAAAAGACAAAATCAATGCCCCTTGGAAGAGTGGTGGAGGTTAGAGTGTAATAAAAAGTCAATATCAATGCCTCTTGCAAGAGCTGTGGAGTTCAAAGTGGTTTAAATTGACGGTTTTAATGCCCCTTGGTAGAGACGTGGAGGTCACAGTAGCTTAACACGATGGTTTTAATGCCCCTTGGAAGAGGGGTGGAGGTCACAGTAGATTAAAAAGACATTATCGTTGCCCCTTGGAAGAGTGGTAGAGGTCGCAGTGGAATAAAAAGAAAATATACATGCTCCTTAGAACAGTTTGTGGAGGTTACAGTGGAAAAAAAAGACAATATCAAAGTTCCTTGGAAGAGGGGTGAAGGTTGCAGTGGATTAAAAAGACAATATCAATGTCCCTTGGAAGAGTGGTGGAGGTCGCAGTGGATTAAAAAGACAATATCAATGCCCCTTGGAAGAATGGTGGAGGTCGCAGTGGAATAAAAACACAATATCAATGCCCCGTGGAAGAGACGTGGAGGTCACAGTAGCTTATCAAGACGGTTTTATTGCCCCTTGGAAGAGTGGTGGAGGTCGCAGTGGATTAAAAAGACTATCAAATCCCCTTGGAAGAGTGGTGGAGGTTACAGTGGAATGAAAAGACAATATCAATGTCCCTTGGAAGAATGGTGGAGGTTACAGTGGAATAAAAATACAATATCAATGCCCCTTGGAAGAGTGGTGGAGTTTCCAATTAAATAAAAAGACAATATCAATGCCCCTTGGAAGAGACGTGGAGGTCACAGTGGAATAAAAAGACAATATTAATGCCCCTTGGAAGAGTGGTGGAGGTCACAGTAAAATAAAAAGACAATATCAGTGCCCCTTGGAAGAGTGGTGGAGGTTAGAGTGGAATAAAAAGACAATATCAATGCCCCTTGGAAGAGCTGTGGAGTTAACAGTGGTTTAACCAGAAAGTTTTAATGCACCGTGGAATAGACGTGGAGGTCACAGTACCTTAACAAGACGGTTGCAATGCTTCTTGGAAGAGTGATGGAGGTCGCAGTGGATGAAAAAGACAATATCAATGCCCCTTGGAAGAGTGGTGGAGGTTACAGTGGAATAAAAAGACAATATCAATGCCCTGTGTAAGAAACTTGCTGGTCACAGTAGCTTAACAATACGGTTTTAATGCCCCATGGAAGAGTCGTGGACGTCGCAGAGGAATAAAAAGACAATTTCAATGGACTTGGAAGAGTGCAGAAGGTTACAATTGAATGAAAGACATTGTCAATGCCAATTGGAAGAGCTGTGGAGCTCAGAGCGGTTTAACCAGACGGTTTTAATGCCCCTTGGAAGAGACTTGGAGGTCACAGTAGCTTATCAAGACGGTTTTAATGCCCCTTGGAAGAGTGGTGGAGGTCACAGTGGAATAAAAGTACAATATCAATGCCCCTTGAAAGAGTGGTGGAAGTTACAGTGAAATAAAAAGACAATATCAATGCCCCTTGGAAGAGCTGTGGAGTACAGAGTGGTTTAACTAAACGGTTTTAGTGCCCCTTGGAAGAGACGTGGAGGTCACAGTAGCTTAACAAGACGGTTTTAATGCCCCTTGGAAGAGTGGAGGAGGTCGCAGTGGATTAAAAATACAATATCAATGAACCTTGGAAGAGTGGTGGAGGTCGCAGTGGAATAAAAAGACAATATCAATGACCCTTGAAAGAGTGGTGGAGGTTGCAGTGGAATAAAAAGACAATATCAATGCCCCGTGGAAGAGACGTGGACATTACAGTAGCTTAACAAGACGGTTTTAATGCCACTTGGCAGAGTGGTGGAGGTGGCAGTGGAATAAAAAGACAATAACAATGCCCTGTGGAAGAGACGTGGAGGTGACAGTAGCTTAACAAGATGGTTTTAATGCCCCTTAAAACAGTGGTAGAGGTTACAGTGGAATAAAAGACAATATGAATGCCCTTTGGAAGAGTGGCGGAGGTCGCAGTGGAATAAAAAGACAATATCAATGCCCCTTGGAAGAGTGGTGGAGGTCGCAGTGGAATAACCTCACTGGTAAATGCTCTGCATAACTTCTCTGCTTGCTGTGTCTGCTGTAATCTAATGCTCTGCTTTGCTGATTCACCTCACTGGTACATGCTCTGCATAACTTCTCTGCTTGCTGTGTCTGCTGTAATCTAATGCTCTGCTTTGCTGATTCACCTCACTGGTACATGCTCTGCATAACTTCTCTGCTTGCTGTGTCTGCTGTAATCTAATGCTCTGCTTTGCTGATTCACCTCACTGGTACATGCTCTGCATAACTTCTCTGCTTTATCTGTCCCACTCCATTCAATACCCACATATGTCTGTCCCTTCCCCACTATAGATCTTATCTGCTTTTTAGAGGTGCTAAACTGCAGACACTAGAGTCCTAGCTCTGTGTTTGATCACCCAGCCATCTCCTTATGAAACGACCCGCTGCTAATTTAGCCATATGCAGCTCCCACAATGCCCTTCAGCTGATAGTTTAATGTGCCCTATATATTTTGAAGCTCTGTAAGGGGTGCACGCGTCTTCTTGTGCAAAGTGGCTTCTGAGAAAAGTGGCAGTTATTTCAGAGGCAGTTAGTCAGGGCAGGAGTCAGGTAACCAACACTTTGACCACTTACTCTCTTTTAACTATGTTTCTGTTAGCTCTCACTTTTTCCTCTATAGTCCTCCACTTTCTAGTAACCCCTCAAATCCGTACACCTAGTAAGAAACTCTTCATCTCCCGCTCCATCCTCCCCATTCATATCACCTCCTCCTCCAAATTATTCCTAAACATTCAATCCTGGATCTCCAAACACAGACATTCACCTCATGCTCTCTCTTGCTCCCACCTGCTAACACTTTCTCTGCTCCTCCTCACTGCTGAAGATATCTCTCCAATTACTGGTCCTCCTCGCCATATCCCCACAGTTACTTCTTCCTCCTATCCACGACCTTCCACAAACTGTCGCAACCCTTCTAACCTCATACCCATCCAACCAATCCCCACTCCCTTAGTTTCTCTAACAGGAGCTCTATGGAACGCTCGCTCTGTCTGCAACAAACTTTCTTTCATAAACGATCTTTTCATTACAAACAAACTTTCCTTCCTCGCCATCACTGAAACCTGGCTCACCCCCTCTGACACAGCCTCCCCAGCTGCACTTTCATATGGCGGATTCCACCTTTCCCACACCCCCCGCCCCAATGGCAAACATGGTGGAGGCGTAGGTTTTCTCCTATCAGAACACTGCGCTTTCAATCAAATCTCACTGCCACCCTCCGTTAAACTCCCCTCTTTTGAGGTGCACTGTGTGTGCATCTATTCCCCCTCCAACCTCCAACTGACCGTCGTTTACTGACCCCCAGGGCAAGCCACCACCTTCTTAGACCACTTCACCACCTGGCTGCTTCACTTCCTCTCCACTGACATCCCCACTATCATAATGGGTGACTTCAACATCCCCATTAACACTTCCCACTCGTCTGTCTCTAAGTTCCTATCTCTCACTTCCTCCTTCGGACTCACTCAATGGTCTTCCACACCCACCCACAAAGATGGCCACACACTGGACCTCGTCTTCACCCGCCTCTGTTCCCTATCTAACCTCTCTAACTCACCTCTCCCTCTCTCTGATCACAGCCTACTTACATTCTCTTCTCTCTCCTCCCCGGGGCAACAATCCCCACTCTACAAACTTGCATACCCTCACAGAAATCTCAAACACCTTGACTTACACTCACTCTCTGAATCCCTCCTCCCTCTTACAGACATAAATTCCTTACACGATGCAGACGTTGCTGCTGCTTCATATAACACCACAATAGCTGCAGCTCTATACTCAATCGCCCCTCTCACACACACCACATCTCGCACATTCAACAGGCAACCCTGGCACACTAAACTTACTAAAGAACTGCGCCGGGCCTCCGGGGTTGCAGAGCGGAGATGGAAAAGGTCTCACTCCATCGAGCACTTCAGCGCATTCAATCAATCCCTCACTAATTTCAAGTCCGCACTCACTACAGCAAAACAAACCTACTTCTCATCTCTCATATCCTCCCTATCTCACAACCCTAAACAGCTATTTAACACTTTCAACTCTCTCCTTCGTCCCCCAGCACCTCCTCCCTCTTCTCTCATCTCAGCCGAGGACTTTGCCTCATTCTTCAAACAGAAGATTGACACCATCAGACAAAACTTTTGCCTAAAGTCCACACAACCCCTCCTCATATCTATTCAACCCTCCTCCTCCAAACCCCACTTCTCCACCATTACAGAAGGTCAAGTCTCCTCTTTACTCTCCAAATCACACCTCACCACCTGCGAACTGGACCCAATCCCATCCCACCTCATCACTAACCTTACCACAGTCTTCATCCCAACCCTAACCCACCTCTTCAATCTGTCACTAACAACCGGTGTCTTCCCCGCATGTTTCAAACATGCCGCAATCACACCCATCCTCAAAAAGCCCTCCCTTGACCCTTCCTCTCTGACTAGCTACCGCCCCATATCACTCCTCCCCTTTCCCTCAAAACTACTAGAACAACATGTCCACCTTGAACTGTCCTCCCACCTCTCCTCCTGCTCCCTCTTCGACCGCCTGAAATCTGGCTTCCAACCGCATCACTCGACTGAAACTGCCCTGACCAAAGTCACCAACGACCTACTAAATGCCAAATCCAAGTGACACTACTCCATCCTCCTCCTTCTGGACCTGTCATCTGCCTTTGACACAGTGGACCACTCCCTCTTACTCCATATTCTCTCATTTCTTGGCATCACAGACTTGGCACGATCTTGGATCTCCTCATACTTAACAGACAGGACATTCAGCGTCTCTCACTCACGCACCACCTCCTCATCTCGCCCCCTATCTGTCGGTGTCCCCCAAGGTTCAGTTCTAGGACCTCTGCTCTTCTCCATCTACACCTTTGGCCTGGGACAGCTCATAGAGTCTCACGGTTTTCAGTATCACCTCTATGCTGACGACACACAAATCTTCCTATCTGTACCCGATATCTCCTCCCTACTAACCAAAATCCCACAATGTCTGTCCGCCATGTCATCCTTCTTCTCTAACAGATTTCTAAAACTCAACATGGATAAAACAGAGTTCATCATCTTTCCACCCTCTCATTCACATCCCCCATCTGACCTAGCCATCAACGTCAATGGCTGTTCACTCTCCCCAGTCCCACAAGCTCGCTGCCTTGAAGTAACCCTGTACTCTGATCTCTCCTTCAAGCCACATATCCAAGCCCTTTCCACTTCCTGCCGTATCCAACTCAAAAACATCTCCCGGATCCGTGCATTCCTCAGCAAAGACTCTGCAAAAACCCTAGTGCATACCCTCATCATATCCGGCCTCGACTACTGAAACCTCCTGCTCCGTGGTCTCCCTTACAACACTCTTGCGCCTCTCCAATCTATCCTAAACTCTGCTGCTCGACTAATTCACCTTTCCCTTAGCTATTCCCCGGCCTCTCTTCTCTGTCAATCTCTTCACTAGCTCCCCATTGCCCAGAGAATCCAGTTCAAAACTTTAACCATGGCATACAAAGCCATCCACAACCTTTATCCCCCATACATCTGTGACCTAGTCTCCCGGTACATAACTGCACACAACCTCTTATCCTCACAAGATCTCCTTCTCTACTCCCCTCTTATCTCCTCCTCCCACAATCGTATACAAGATTTCTCCCGTGCATCCCCCCTACTCTGGAACTCTCTACCCCAACACATCAGACTCTCGCTGACAGTGGAAAACTTCCAAAGAAACATGAAGACCCACCTCTTCCGACAAGCCTTCAACCTGCAGTAACCACCGCTGCACGACCAGCTCTACCCTCATATAATGTATCCTCACCCATCCCTTCGAGAATGTGAGCCCTCGCGGGCAGGGTACTCGCTCCTCATGTACCAGTCGCTGACTCGTTTTGTTAAGATTATGTAAATGCTTTTGTTATGTATATCCCTATCACATGTAAAGTGCCATGGAATAAATGGCGCTATAATAATAAATAATAATAATAATAAAAATAATATTAATAATAAAAAGACAATATCAATTCCCATAGGAAAAGTGGTGGAGGTTACAGTGGAATAAAAAGACAATATCAATGTCCCTTTGATGAGCTGTGGAATTCAGAGTGGTTTAACCAGATGGTTTTAATGCTCCTTGGAAGAGACGTGGAGGTCATAGTAGCTTAATAAGATGTTTTTAATGCCTCTTGGAAGAGTGGTGGAGTTCGCAGTGGTTTAAAAAGACAATATCGCTGCCCCTTAGAAGAGTGGTGGAGGTTACATTGGAATAAAAAGACAAAATCAATGCCCCGTGGAATAGACATGGAGGTTACAGCAGCTTAACAAGACAGTTTTAATGCCCCTTGGAAGAGCTGTGGAGTTCAGAGTGGTTTAACCAGACAGTTTTAATGCCCATTGGAAGTGACGTGGAGGTCACAGTAGCTTAAAGAGACGTTTTTAATGCCCCTTGGAAAAGTGGTGGAGGTCGCAATGGATTAAAAACACAATATCAATGCACCTTGGAAGAATGATGGAGGTCTAAGTGGAATAAAAAGACAATGTCAATGCCCCTTGGAAGAGTGGTGGAGGTTAGAGTGGAATAAAAAGACAATACCAATGCCCCTTGGAAGAGCTGTACAATTCAGAGTGGTTCAACCAGATGGTTTTATTGCCCCTTGGAAGAGACGTGGAGCTCACAGTAGATTAACAAGACGGTTTTAATGCCCCTTGGAAAAGTGGTGGAGGTCACAGTGGATTAAAAAGACAATATCAATGCCCCGTGAAAGAGTGGTGGAGGTTACAGTGAAATAAAAAGACAATATCAATGCCTCTTCAAAGAGCTATGGAGTTCAGAGTGGTTTAACCAGATGGTTTTAATGCCCCTTGGAAGAAAGGTGGAGGTTACAGTGAAATAAAAAGACAATATCAAGGCCCCTTGGAAAAGTGGTGGAGGTTACAGTGGAATAAAAAGACAATATCAATGTCCCTTGGAAGAAAGGTGGAGGTTACAGTGGAATAAAAAGACAATATCAATGCCCCTTGGAAAAGTGGTGGAGGTTACAGTGGAATAAAAAGACAATATCAATGTCCCTTGGAAGAATGGTGGAGGTTACAGTGGAATAAAAAGACAATATCAATGCCTCTTGGAAGAGTGGTGGAGGTCACAGTGGAATAAAAAGACAATATGAATGCACTTTGGAAGAGGTGTGGAGTTCACAGTGGTTTAGCCAGAAAGTTTTATTGCACCGTGGAATAGACGTGGATGTCACAGTACATTAACAAGATGGTTTCAATGCTTCTTGGAAGAGTGATGGAGGTCGCAGTGGATTAAAAATACAATATCAATGCCCCTTGGAAGAGTGGTGGAGGTTTCAATGGAATAAAGAGACAATATCAATGACCTGTGTAAGAAACTTGGAGGTCACAGTAGCTTAACAATACGGTTTTAAGGCCCCTTGGAAGAGTCGTGGACGTCGCAGAGGAATAAGAAGACAATATCAATGCCCTTGGAAGAGTGCAGATGGTTACAATGGAATAAAAAGACATTGTCAATGCCCCTTGGAAGAGCTGTGGAGCTCAGAGCGGTTTAACCAGACGGTTTTAATGCCGCTTGGGAGAGACTTGGAGGTCACAGTAGCTTAGCAAGACGGTTTTAATGCCCCTTGGAAGAGTGGTGGAGGTCGCAGTGGATTAGAAAGACAATATCAATGCCACTTGGAAGAGTGGTGAAGGTCCCAGTGGAATAAAAAGACAATATCAATGCCCCTTGGAAGAGTGGTGGAGGTTACAGTATAATAAAAAGACAGTATCAATGCCCAGTGAAAGAGACGTGGAGGTCACAGTAGCTTAACAAGACGACTTTAATGCCCCTTGGAAGAGAGGTGGAAGTTGTAGTGGAATAAAAAGACAATATCAATGCCCCTTGGAAGAGTGCTGGAGGGTGCATTGGAATAAAAAGACAATATCAATGCCCCTTGCAAGAGCTGTGGAGTTCAGAGTGGTTTAAATTGACGGTTTTATTGACCCGTCGAATTGACGTGGAGGTCAAAGTAGCTTAACAACACGGTTTTAATGCCCCTTGAATGAGTGGTGGATGTTACAGTGGAATTAAAAGACAATACCAATGCCCCGTGGAAGAGACGTGGAGGTCACAGTAGCTTGACAAGATGGTTTTAATGCCCCTTGGAGGACTGGTGAAGGTCGCAGTTGAATAAAAAGACAATAATAATGCCCCTTAGAAGAGCTGTGGAGTTCAGAGTGGAATAACCAGACGGTTTTAACGCCCCTTGGAAGAGACGATGTGGTCACAGTAACTTATCAAGACGGCTTTATTGCCCCCCGGTAGAGTGGTGGAGGTCGCAGTGGATTAAAAAGACAATATTAATGCCCCTTGGAAGAGTGGTGGAGGTCGCAGTGGAGTACAAAAACAATATAGATGCCCCTTGGAAGATTGGTGGAGGTTACAATTGAATAAAAAGCCAATATCAATGCCCCTTCGAAGACACGTGGAGGTCACAGTAGCTTAAGAAGATGGTTTTAATGCCCCTTGGAGAGTGGTGGAGGTCGCAGTGGAATAAAAAGACAATATCAATGCCCCTTGGAAGAGTGGGGGAGGCTAGAGTGGTATAATTAGACAATACAAATGCCCCTTGGAAGAGCTGTGGAGTTCAGAGAGGTTTAACCAGATGGTTTTAATGCCCCTTGGAAAAGATTTTGACGTCACAGTAGCTTAACAAGACCGTTGTAATGCCCCTTGGAAGAGTGGTGGAGGTCACAGTGGATTTAAAAGACAATATCAATGCCCCTTGGAAGAGTGGTGGAGGTCGCAGTGGAATAAAAAGACAAAATCAATGCCCCTTGGAAGAGTGGTGGAGGTTAGAGTGGTATAAAAAGACAATACAAATGCCCCTTGGAAGAGCTGTGGAGTTCAGCGTAGTTTAACCAGATGGTTTTAATGCCCATTGGAAGAGACTTCGACGTCACAGTAGCTTAACAAGACCGTTTTAATGCCCCTTGGAAGAGTAGTGGAGGTCGCAGTGGATTAAAATGACAATATCAATGCCCCTTGGAAGAGTGGTGGAGGTCGCAGTGGAATAAAAAGACAAAATCAATGCCCCGTGGAAGAGTGGTGGAGGTTACAGTGGAATAAAAAGACAATATCAATGCCCCTCAGAAGAGCTGTGGAGTTCAGAGTGATTTAACCAGACGGTTTTAATGCCCCTTGAAAGAGACGTGGAGGTCACAGTAGCTTAACAAGACTGTTTTAATGCCCCTTGGAAGAGTGGTGGAGGTCGCAGTGGATTAAAAAGACAAAATCAATGCTCTTTGGAAGAGTGGTGGAGGTTACAGTGGAATAAAAGACAATATCAATGCCCCGTGGAAGAGTTGTGGAAGTCACTGTAGCTCAAAAAGATGGTCATAATGCCGCTTGGAAGAGAGGTGGAGGTCGCAGTGGAATAAAAAGACAATGTCAATGCCCCTTGGAAGAGTGCTGGAGGTTAGAGTGGAATAAAAAGAAAATGCAAATGCCCCTTGGAAGAGCTGTGGAGTTCAGAGTGGTTTATCCAGATGGTTTTAATGCCCTTGGAACAGACTTCGACGTCACAGTAGCTTAACAAGACGGTTTTAATGCCCCTTGGAAGAATGGTGGAAGTCGCAGTGGATTAAAAAGACAATATCAATGCCCCTTGGCAGAGTGGTGAAGGTCGCAGTGGAATAAAAAGACAAAATCAATGCCCCTTGGAAGAGTGGTGGAGGTTACAGTGGAATAAAAAGGCAATATCAATGCTCCTCGGAAGAGCTGTGGAGTTCAGAGTGGTTTAACCAGACGGTTTTAATGCCCCTTGGAAGAGACGTGGAGGTCACAGTAGCCTATCAAGACTGTTTTAATGCCCCATGGAAGAGTGGTGGAGGTCGGAGAGGATTAAAAAGACAATATCAATGCCCCTTAGAAGATAGGTTGAAGTCGCAGTGGAATAAAAACACAATATCAATGCCCTTTGGAAGAGTGGTGGAGGTTACAGTGGAATAAAATGACAATATTAGTGCCCCGTGGAATAGACATGGACGTCACAGTAGCTTAATAAGACGGTTTTAATGCCCCTTGGAAGAGTGGTTGAGATCGCAGTGGATTAAAAAGACAATATCAATGCCCCTTAGAAGATAGGTTGAAGTCGCAGTGGAATAAAAAGACAATATCAATGCCCTTTGGAAGAGTGGTGGAGGTTACAGTGGAATAAAAGACAATATCAATGCCCCGTGGAAGAGATGTGGAGGTCACTGTAGCTTAACAAGATGGTCTTAATGCCGCCTGGAAGAGTGGTGGAGGTCGCAGTGGAATAAAAAGACAATGTCAATGCCCCTTGGAAGAGTGGTGGAGGTTAGAGGGAAATAAAAAGGCAATACAAATGCCCCTTGGAAGAGCTGTGGAGTTCAGAGTGGTTTAACCAGATGGTTTTAATGCCCTTGGAAGAGACTTCGACGTCACAGTAGCTTAACAAGACGGTTTTAATGCCCCTTGGAAGAGTGGTGGAGGTCACAGTGGATTAAAAAGACAATATCAATGCCCCGTGGAAGAGTTGTGGAGGTCAATGTAGCTTAACAAGATGGTCTTAATGCCGCTTGGAAGAGTGGTGGAGGTCGCAGTGGAATAAAAAGACAATGTCAATGCCCCTTGGAAGAGTGGTGGAGGTTAGAGGGAAATAAAAAGACAATACAAATGCCCCTTGGAAGAGCTGTGGAGTTCAGAGTGGTTTAAATTCACGGTTTCAATGCCCCTTGGAAGAGACGTGGAGGTCGCAGTTGATTAAAAAGACAATATTAATGCCCTTTGGAAGAGTGGTGGAGGATGCAGTGGAATAAAAAGGCAATATCAATGCCCCGTGGAATTGACGTGGAGGTCAAAGTAGCTTAACAACACGGTTTTAATGGCCCTTGGAAGAGTGGTGGAGGTCGCAGTTGATTAAAAAGACAATATAAATGTCCATTAGAAGAGTGGTGGAGGTCACAATGGAATAAAAAGACAATATCAAAGCCCCTTGGAAAAGCTGTGGAGTTCACAATGGTTTGACCAGAAGTTTTTAAGGCACCGTGGAATAGACATAGAGGTCACAGTAGCTAAACAAGACAGTTTTAATGCTTCTTGGAAGAGTGATGGAGGTCGTAGAGGATTAAAAAGACAAAATCAATGCCCCTTGGAAGAGTGGTGGAGGTTACAGTGGAATAAATAGACATTGTCAAAGTCCCTTGGAAGAGCTGTGGAGCTCAGAGCGGTTTAACCAGACGGTTTTAAAGCACCTTGGAAGAGACTTGGAGGTCACATTAGCTTAACAAGACCGATTTAATGCCCCTTGGAAGAGTGGTGGAGGTCGCAATGGAATAAAAAGACAATATCAATGCCCCGTGGACGGGACATGGAGGTGACAGTAGCATAACAAGACGGTTTTAATGCCCATTGGAAGAGTGGTGGAGGTCGCAGTGGATAAAAAAGACAATATCAAAGCCCCTTGGAAGAGTGGTGGAGGTCGCAGTGGAAAACAGACAATATCAATGCCCCTTGGAAGAGTGGTGGAGGTTACAGTCGAATAAAAAGACAATATCAATGCCTCTTGGAAGAGCTGTGGAGTACAGAGTTGTTTAACCAGACGGTTTAATGCCCCTTGGAAGAGACTTGGAGGTCACAGTAGCTTAACAAGATGGTTTTAATGCCCCTTGGAAGAGAGTTGGAGGTCGCAGTGGAATAAAAAGACAATATTAATGCCCCTTGGAAGAGTAGTGGAGGTCGCTGTAAAATAAAAAGACAATATCAATGCCCCTTGGAAGAGTGGTGGAGGTTACAGTGGAATAAAAAGACAATATCAAAGCCCCTTGGAAGAGCTGTGGAGTTCACAGTGGTTTAACCAGAAGGTTTTAAGGCACCGTGGAATAGACGTGGAGGTCACAGTAGCTAAACAAGACAGTTTTAATGCTTCTTGGAAGAGTGATGGAGGTCGTAGAGGATTAAAAAGACAAAATCAATGCCCCTTGGAAGAGTGGTGGAGGTTACAGTGGAATAAAAATACAATATCAATGCCTCTTGCAAGAGCTGTGGAGTTAAAAGTGGTTTAAATTGACGGTTTTAATGCCCCATCGAAGAGATGTGGAGGTCACAGCAGGTTAACAAGACGGTTTTAATGCCCCTTGGAAGAGTGGTGGAGGTTACAGTCGAATAAAAAGACAATATCAATGAATCTTGGAAGACCCGTGGAGTTCAGTTTGGTTTAACCAGACGGTTTTAATTCCCCTTGGAAGAGACGTTGAGGTCACAGTAGCTTATCAAAACTGTTTTAATTCCACTTGGAAGAGAGGTGGAGGTCGCAGTGGATTAAAGATACAATATCAATGCCACTTGGAAGAGTGGTGAAGGTCCCAGTGAAATAAAAAGACAATATCAATGCCCCTTGTAAGAGTGGTGGAGGTTACAGTGGAATAAAAAGACAATATCAATGCCCCGTGAAAGAGACGTGGAGGTCACAGTAGCTTAACAAGACGGTTTTAATGCCCGTTGGAAGAGAGGTGGAAGTTGCAGTGGAATAAAAAGATAAAATCAATGCCCCTTCGAGGAGTGCTGGAGGTTACATTGGAATAAAAAGACAATATCAAAGCCCCATGCAAGAGCTGTGGAGTTCTGAGTGGTTTAAATTGACGGTTTTAATGCCCCTTGGGAGGCATTGGTAGGGACGCAGAGGTGACAGTAGCTTAGCAAGACGGTCTTAATGCCCCTTGGAAGAGTGGTGGAGGTCGCAGTGGATTAAAAAGACAATTTGAATGCCCCTTGGAAGAGTGGTGGAGGTCGCAGTGGAATAAAAAGACAATATCAATGCCCCTTGGAAGAGTGGTGGAGGTTACAGTTGAATAAAAAGACATTATCAATGCCCCTTGGAAGAGTGATGAAGGTTACTGTGGAATAAAAAGACAATATCAATGAGCCTTGGAAGAGTGGTGGAGGTCGCAGTGGAATAAAAAGACATTATCAATGCCCCTTGGAAGAGTGGTGGAGGTCGCAGTGGAATAAAAAGACAATATCAATGCCCCTTGGACGAATAGTGGAGGTTATAGTGGAATAAAAAACAATTTCAATGCCCCGTGGAAGAGACGTGGAGGTCACAGTAGCTTAACCAGACGGTTTTAATGCCTGTTGGAGGACTGGTGGAGGTTGCAGTGGATTAAAAAGACAATATCAATGCCCCTTGGAAGAGTGGTGGAGGTCGCAGTGGAATAAAAAGACAATATCAATGCCCCGTGGAAGGGACGTGGAGGTCACAGCAACTTAACAAGACGGTTTTAATGCCCCTTGGAAGAGCGGTGGAGGTTACAGTTGAATAAAAAGACAATATCAATGCCTCTTGGAAGAGCTGTGGAGTTCAGAGTGGTTTAACCATGCGGTTTTAATGCCCCTTGGAAGAGACATGGAGGTCACAGAAGCTTATCAACACTGTTTTAAAGCCCCTTGGAGGAGTGGTAGAGGTCGCAGTGGAATAAAAAGACAATATTAATGCCCCTTGGAAGAGTGGTGGAGGTTACAGTTGAATTAAAAGACAATATCAATGTCCCTTGGAAGAATGGTGGAGGTTACAGTGGAATAAAAAGACAATATCAATGCCCCTTGGAAGAGTGGTGGAGGTTCCAATTAAATAAAAAGACAATGTCAATACCCCTTGGAAGAGACGTGAAGATCACAGTGGAATAAAAAGACAATAGCAATGCCACTTGGAAGAGCGGTGGAGGTCGCAGTAAAATAAAAAGACAATATCAATGCCCCTTGGAAGAGTTGTGGAGGTTAGAGTTGAATAAAAAGACAATATCAATGCCCCTTGGAAGAGTTGTGGTGTTCACAGTGGTTTAACCAGAAAGTTCTAATGCACCATGGAATAGACGTGGAGGTCACATTAGCTTAACAAGACGGTTTCAATGCTTCTTGAAAGAGTGTTGGAGGTCGCAGTGTATTTAAAAGACAATATCAATGCCCCTTGGAAGAGTTGTGGAGATTACAGTGGAATAAAAAGACAATATCAATGCCCTGTGTAAGAAACTTGGAGGTCACAGTAGCTTAACAAGACGGTTTTAATGCCCCTTGGTAGAGTCGTGAACGTTGCAGAGGAATAAAAAGACAATATCAATGCACTTGGAAGAGTGTAGAAGGTTACAATGGAATAAAAAGACATTGTCAATGCCCCTTGGAAGAACTGTGGAGCTCAGAGCGTTTTAACCAAACGGTTTTAGTGCCCCTTGGAAGAGACGTGGAGGTCACAGTAGCTTAACAAGACGGTTTTAATGCCCCTTGGAAGAATGGTGGAGGTCGCAGTTAATTAAAAAGACAATATCAATGAACCTTGAAAGAGTGATGGAGGTCGCAGTGGAATAAAAAGACAATATCAATGCCCCTTGGAAGAGTGGTGGAGGTTACAGTGGAACAAAAAGACAATATCAATGCCTCTTGGAAGAGTGATGGAGGTTACAGTGGAATAAAAAGACAATATCAATGCCCCGTGGAAGAGACGTGGACATCACAGTAGCTTAACAAGACGGTTTTAATGCCCCTTGGCAGAGTGGTGGAGGTCGCAGTGGAATAAAAAGACAATAACAATGCCCTGTGGAAGAGACGTGGAGGTCACTGTAGCTTAACAAGACGGTTTTAATGCCCCTTAGAACTGTGGTGGAGGTTACAGTGGAATAAAAGACAATATCAATACCTTTGGAAGAGTGGTAGAGGTCGCAGTGGAATAACCTCACTGGTACATGCTCTGCATAACTTATCTGCTTGCCGTGTCTGCTGTAATCTAATGCTCTGCTTGGCTGATTCACCTCACTGGTACATGCTCTGCATAACTTCTCTGCTTGCTGTGTCTGCTGTAATCTAATGCTCTGCTTTGCTGATTCACCTCACTGGAACATGCTCTGCATAACTTCTCTGCTTGCTGTGTCTGCTGTAATCTAATGCTCTGCTTTGCTGATTCACCTCACTGGTACATGCTCTGCATAACTTCTCTGCTTGCTGTGTCTGCTGTAATCTAATGCTCTGCTTTGCTGATTCACCTCATTGGTACATTCTCTGCATAACTTTTCTGCTTTATCTGTCCCACTCCATTCAATACCCACATATGTCTGTCCCTTCCCCACTATAGATCTTATCTGATTTTTAGAGGTGCTAAACTGCAGAGACTAGAGTCCTAGCTCTGTGTTTGATCACCCAGCCATCTCCTGGTGAGACGACCCGCTGCTAATTTAGCCATATGCAGCTCCCACAATGCCCTTCACCTGATAGTTTAATGTGCCTTATATATTTAGAAGCTCTGTAAGGGGTGCACTTGTGCTGGGGTGTGCACGTGTCTTCTTGTGCAAAGTGGCTTCTGAGATAAGTGGCAATTATTTCAGAGGCAGTAAGTCAGGGCAGGAGTCAGGTAACCAACACTTTGACCACTTACTCTCTTTTAACTATGTTAATGCTTGCTCTGTCTGCAACAAACTTTCCTTCATCCACGATCTTTTCATTACAAACAAACTTTCCTTCCTCGCCATCACTGAAACCTGGCTCACCCTCTGACACAGCCTCCCCAGCTGCACTTTCATATGGCGGATTCCACCTTTCCCACACCGCCCCCCCAACGGCAAACATGGCGGAGGTGTAGGTTTTCTCCAATCAGAACACTGTGCTTTCACCCAAATCCTACTGCCACCCTCCGTTACACTCCCATCTTTTGAGGTGCACTGTGTGCGCATCTATTCCCCCTCCAACCTCCAACTCGCCGTCGTTTACCGACCCCCAGGGCAAGCCACCACCTTCTTAGACCGCTTCACCACCTGGCTGCTTCACTTCCTCTCCACTGACATCCCCACTATCATAATGGGTGACTTCAACATCCCCATTAACACTTCCCACTCGTCTGTCTCTAAGTTCCTATCTTTCACTTCCTCCTTCGGACTCACTCAATGGTCTTCCACACCCACCCACAAAGATGGCCCCACACTGGACCTCATCTTCACCCACCTCTGTTCCCTATCTAACCTCTCTAACTCACCTCTCCCTCTCTCTGATCACAGCCTACTTACATTCTCTTCTCTCTCCTCCCCGGGGCAACAATCCCCACTCCACAAACTTGCATACCCTCACAGAAATCTCAAATATCTTGACTTACAATCACTCTCTGAATCCCTCCTCCCTATTACAGACATAAATTTCTTACACGATGCAGACGTTGCTGCTGCTTCATATAACTCCACAATAGCTGCAGCTCTAGACTCAATCGCCCCTCTCACACACACCACATCTCGCACATTCAACAGGCAACCCTGGCACACTAAACTTACTAAAGAACTGCGCCGGGCCTCCAGGGTTGTGGAGCGGAGATGGAAAAGGTCTCACTCCATCGAGCACTTCATCGCATTCAAGCAATCCCTCACTAATTTCAAGTCCGCACTCACTACAGCAAAACAAACCTACTTCTCATCTCTCATATCCTCCCTATCTCACAACCCTAAACAGCTATTTAACACTTTCAACTCTCTCCTTCGTCCCCCAGCACCTCCTCCCTCTTCTCTCATCTCAGCCGACGACTTTGCCTCATTCTTCAAACAGAAGATTGACACCATCAGACAAAACTTTTGCCTAAAGTCCACACAACCCGTCCTCATATCTATTCAACCCTCATCCTCCAAACCCCACTTCTCCACCATTACAAAAGGTCAAGTCTCCTCTTTACTCTCCAAATCACACCTCACCACCTGCGCACTTGACCCAATCCCATCCCACCTCATCACTAACCTCACCACAGTCTTCATCCCAACCCTTACCCACCTCTTCAATCTGTCACTAACAACCGGTGTCTTCCCCTCATGTTTCAAACATGCCGCAATCACACCCATCCTCAAAAAGCCCTCCCTTGACCCTTCCTCTCTGACTAGCTACCGTCCCATATCACTCCTCCCCTTTGCCTCAAAACTACTAGAACAACATGTCCACCTTGAACTGTCCTCCCACCTCTCCTCCTGCTCCCTCTTCGACCGCCTGCAATCTGGCTTCCGACCGCATCACTCGACTGAAACTGCCCTGACCAAAGTCACCAACGACCTACTAAATGCCAAATCCAAGCGACACTACTCCATCCTCCTCCTTCTGGACCTGTCATCTGCTTTTGACACAGTGGACCATTCCCTCTTACTCCAGATTCTCTCATCTCTTGGCATCACGGACTTGACTCTATCTTGTATCTCTTCATACTTAACAGACAGGACATTCAGCGTCTCCCACTCACGCACCACCTCCTCATCTCGCCCCCTATCTGTCGGTGTCCCCCAAGGTTCAGTTCTAGGACCTCTGCTCTTCTCCATCTACACCTTTGGCCTGGGACAGCTCATAGAGTCTCACGGTTTTCACTTTCACCTCTATGCTGACGACACACAGATCTACCTCTCTGGACCCGATATCTCCTCCCTACTAACCCAAATCCCACAATGTCTGTCCGCCATGTTATCCTTCTTCTCTGACAGATTTCTAAAACTCAACATGGATAAAACAGAGTTTATCATATTTCCACCCTCTCATTCACATCCTCCATCTGACCTAGCCATCAACGTCAATGGCTGTTCACTCTCCCCAGTCCCACAAGCTCGCTGTCTTGGAGTAACCCTGGACTCTGATCTCTCCTTCAAGCCACATATCAAAAGCCCTTTCCACTTCCTGCTGACTCCAACTCAAAAACATCTCCCGGATCCGTGCATTCCTCAGCAAAGACTCTGCAAAAACACTAGTGCATGACCTCATCATATCCCGCCTCGACTACTGCAACCTCCTGCTCCGTGGACTCCCTTACAACACTCTTGCGCCTCTCCAATCTATCCTAAACTCTGCTGCTCGACTAATTCACCTGTCCCCCCGCTATTCCCCGGCCTCTCCTCTCTGTCAATCTCTTCACTGGCTCCCCATTGACCAGAGAATCCAGTTCAAAACTCTAACCATGGCATACAAAGCCATCCACAACCTGTCTCCCCCATACATCTGTGACCTAGTCTCCCGGTATTAACCTGCACGCAACCTCCGATCCTCACAAGATCTCCTTCTCTACTCCCCTCTTATCTCCTGCTCCCACAATCGTATACAAGATTTCTCCCGTGCATCACCCCGAATCTGGAACTCTCTACCCCAACACATCAGACTCTCGCCGACAGTGGAAACCTTCAAAAGAAACCTGAAGACCCACCTCTTCCGACAAGCCTACAACCTGCAGTAACCACCGCTGCACGACCAGCTCTACCCTCACCTAATGTATCCTCACCTATCCCTTTTAGAATGTGAGCCCTCGCGGGCAGGGTCCTCACTCCTCCTGTACCAGTCGCTGACTCGTTTTGTTAAGATTATGTTAATGCTTTTGTTATGTATATCCCTATCACATGTAAAGCGCCATGGAATAAATGGCGCTATAATAATAAATAATAATAATAAAAATAAACAGACAATATCAATTCCCATAGGAAAAGTGGTGGAGGTTACAGTGGAATAAAAATACAATATCAATGCCCCTTTGATGAGCTGTGGTGTACAGAGTGTTCTTATCAGACAGTTTAATGCCCCTTGGAAGAGACGTGGAGGTCACAGTAGCTTATCAAGACTGTTTTAATGCCACTTGGAAGAGTGGTGGAGGTCGCAGTGTATTAAAAAGACAATATCAATGCCCCTTAGAAGAGTGGTGGAGGTCGCAGTGGAATAAAAAGACAATATAAATTCCCCTTGGAAGAGATGTGGAGGTCGCAGTGGAATAAAAAGACAATATCAATGCCTCGTGGAACAGACTTGGAGGTCACAGTAGCTTAACAAGATGGTTTTAATGACCCTTGGAAGAGAGGTGGAGTTCGCAGTGGAATAAAAAGACAATATCAATGCCCCTTGGAAGAGTGGTGGAGGTTACAGTGGAATAAAAAGACAATATCAATGACCCTTGGAAGAGTGGTGGAGGTCGCAGTGGAATAAAAAGACAATATTAATGCCCCTTGGAAGAGTGGTGGAGGTCGCAGTAAAATAAAAAGACAATATCAATGCCCCTTGGAAGAGTGGTGGAGGTTACAGTGGAATAAAAAGACAATATCAATGCCCCTTGGAAGATCTGTGGAGTTCACAGTGGTTTAACCAGAAGGTTTTAAGGCACCGTGGAATAGATGTGGAGGTTACAGTAGCTAAACAAGATGGTATTAATGCTTCTTGGAAGAGTGATGGAGGTCGCAGTGGATTAAAAAGACAAAATCAATGCCCCTTGGAAGACTGGTGGAGGTTACAGTGGAACAAAAAGACAATATCAATGCCTCGTGGAACAGACTTGGAGGTCACAGTAGCTTAACAAGATGGTTTTAATGACCCTTGGAAGAGTGGTGGAGGTCGCAGTGGAATAAAAAGACAATATCAATGCCCCTTGGAAGAGTGGTGGAGGTTACAGTGGAATAAAAAGACAATATCAATGACCCTTGGAAGAGTGGTGGAGGTCGCAGTGGAATAAAAAGACAATATTAATGTCCCTTGGAAGAGTGGTGGAGGTCGCAGTAAAATAAAAAGACAATATCAATGCCCCTTGGAAGAGTGGTGGAGGTTACAGTGGAATAAAAAGACAATATCAATGCCCCTTGGAAGATCTGTGGAGTTCACAGTGGTTAAACTAGAAGGTTTTAAGGCACCGTGGAATAGATGTGGAGGTTACAGTAGCTAAACAAGATGGTATTACTGCTTCTTGGAAGAGTGATGGAGGTCGCAGTGGATTAAAAAGACAAAATCAATGCCCCTTGGAAGACTGGTGGAGGTTACAGTCGAATAAAAAGACAATATCAATGCCTCTTGGAAGAGCTGTGGAGTTCAGAGTGGTTTAACCAGACGGTTTTAATGCCGCTTGGAAGAGACGTGGAGGTCACAGTAGCTTATCAAAACTGTTTTAATGCCCCTTGGAAGAGTGGATGAGGTCACAGTGGATTAAAAAGACAATATCAATGCCACTTAGAAGAGTGGTGGAGGTCGTAGTGTAATAAAAAGACAATATCAATTCCACTTGGAAGAGATGTTGAGGTCGCAGTGGAATAAAAAGACAATATCAATGCCTCTTGGAAGAGCTGTGGAGTTCAGAGTGGTTTAACCATGCGGTTTTAATGCCCCTTGGAAGAGACGTGGAGGTCACAGAAGCTTATCAAGACTGTTTTAAAGCCCCTTGGAGGAGTGGTAGAGGTCGCAGTGGAATAAAAAGACAATATCAATGCCCCTTGGAAGAGTGGTGGAGGTTACAGTGGAATTAAAAGACAATATCAATGTCCCTTGGAAGAATGGTGGAGGTTACAGTGGAATAAAAAGACAATATCAATGCCCCTTGGAAGAGTGGTGGAGGTTCCAATTAAATAAAAAGACAATGTCAATACCCCTTGGAAGAGACGTGGAGATCACAGTGGAATAAAAAGACAATAGTAATGCCACTTGGAAGAGCGCTGGAGGTCGCAGTAAAATAAAAAGACAATATCAATGCCCCTTGGAAGAGTTGTGGAGGTTAGAGTTGAATAAAAAGACAATATCAATGCCCCTTGGAAGAGTTGTGGTGTTCACAGTGGTTTAACCAGAAAGTTTTAATGCACCATGGAATAGACGTGGAGGTCACATTAGCTTAACAAGACGGTTTCAATGCTTCTTGAAAGAGTGTTGGAAGTCGCAGTGTATTTAAAAGACAATATCAATGCATCTTGGAAGAGTTGTGGAGGTTACAGTGGAATAAAAAGACAATATCAATGCCCTGTGTAAGAAACTTGGAGGTCACAGTAGCTTAACAAGACGGTTTTAATGCCCCTTGGTAGAGTCGTGAACGTTGCAGAGGAATAAAAAGACAATATCAATGCACTTGGAAGAGTGTAGAAGGTTACAATGGAATAAAAAGACATTGTCAATGCCCCTTGGAAGAACTGGGGAGCTCAGAGCGGTTTAACCAAACGGTTTTAGTGCCCCTTGGAAGAGACGTGGAGGTCACAGTAGCTTAACAAGACGGTTTTAATGCCCCTTGGAAGAGTGGTGGAGGTCGCAGTGAATTAAAAAGACAATATCAATGAACCTTGAAAGAGTGATGGAGGTCGCAGTGGAATAAAAAGACAATATCAATGCCCCTTGGAAGAGTGGTGGAGGTTACAGTGGAACAAAAAGACAATATCAATGCCTCTTGGAAGAGTGATGGAGGTTACAGTGGAATAAAAAGACAATATCAATGCCCCGTGGAAGAGACGTGGACATCACAGTAGCTTAACAAGACGGTTTTAATGCCCCTTGGCAGAGTGGTGGAGGTCGCAGTGGAATAAAAAGACAATAACAATGCCCTGCGGAAGAGACGTGGAGGTCACAGTAGCTTAACAAGACGGTTTTAATGCCCCTTAGAACTGTGGTGGAGGTTACAGTGGAATAAAAGACAATATCAATACCTTTGGAAGAGTGGTAGAGGTCGCAGTGGAATAACCTCACTGGTACATGCTCTGCATAACTTATCTGCTTGCCGTGTCTGCTGTAATCTAATGCTCTGCTTGGCTGATTCACCTCACTGGTACATGCTCTGCATAACTTCTCTGCTTGCTGTGTCTGCTGTAATCTAATGCTCTGCTTTGCTGATTCACCTCACTGGAACATGCTCTGCATAACTTCTCTGCTTGCTGTGTCTGCTGTAATCTAATGCTCTGCTTTGCTGATTCACCTCACTGGTACATGCTCTGCATAACTTCTCTGCTTGCTGTGTCTGCTGTAATCTAATGCTCTGCTTTGCTGATTCACCTCATTGGTACATTCTCTGCATAACTTTTCTGCTTTATCTGTCCCAATCCATTCAATACCCACATATGTCTGTCCCTTCCCCACTATAGATCTTATCTGATTTTTAGAGGTGCTAAACTGCAGAGACTAGAGTCCTAGCTCTGTGTTTGATCACCCAGCCATCTCCTGGTGAGACGACCCGCTGCTAATTTAGCCATATGCAGCTCCCACAATGCCCTTCACCTGATAGTTTAATGTGCCCTATATATTTAGAAGCTCTGTAAGGGGTGCACTTGTGCTGGGGTGTGCACGCGTCTTCTTGTGCAAAGTGGCTTCTGAGATAAGTGGCAATTATTTCAGAGGCAGTAAGTCAGGGCAGGAGTCAGGTAACCAACACTTTGACCACTTACTCTCTTTTAACTATGTTAACGCTTGCTCTGTCTGCAACAAACTTTCCTTCATCCACGATCTTTTCATTACAAACAAACTTTCCTTCCTCGCCATCACTGAAATCTGGCTCACCCCCTCTGACACAGCCTCCCCAGCTGCACTTTCATATGGCGGATTCCACCTTTCCCACACCGCCCCCCCAACGGCAAACATGGCGGAGGCGTAGGTTTTCTCCAATCAGAACACTGTGCTTTCACCCAAATCCTACTGCCACCCTCCGTTACACTCCCATCTTTTGAGGTGCACTGTGTGCGCATCTATTCCCCCTCCAACCTCCAACTCGCCGTCGTTTATCGACCCCCAGGGCAAGCCACCACCTTCTTAGACCACTTCACCACCTGGCTGCTTCACTTCCTCTCCACTGACATCCCCACTATCATAATGGGTGACTTCAACATCCCCATTAACACTTCCCACTCGTCTGTCTCTAAGTTCCTATCTCTCACTTCCTCCTTCGGACTCACTCAATGGTCTTCCACACCCACCCACAAAGATGGCCACACACTGGACCTCATCTTCACCCACCTCTGTTCCCTATCTAACCTCTCTAACTCACCTCTCCCTCTCTCTGATCACAGCCTACTTACATTCTCTTCTCTCTCCTCCCCGGGGCAACAATCCCCACTCCACAAACTTGCATACCCTCACAGAAATCTCAAATACCTTGACTTACAATCACTCTCTGAATCCCTCCTCCCTATTACAGACATAAATTCCTTACACGATGCAGACGTTGCTGCTGCTTCATATAACTCCACAATAGCTGCAGCTCTAGACTCAATCGCCCCTCTCACACACACCACATCTCGCACATTCAACAGGCAACCCTGGCACACTAAACTTACTAAAGAACTAAGCCGGGCCTCCAGGGTTGTTTAGGGTAGATGGAAAAGGTCTCACTCCATCGAGCACTTCATCGCATTCAAGCAATCCCTCACTAATTTCAAGTAAGCACTCACTACAGCAAAACAAACCTACTTCTCATCTCTCATATCCTCCCTATCTCACAACCCTAAACAGCTATTTAACACTTTCAACTCTCTCCTTCGTCCCACAGCACCTCCTCCCTCTTCTCTCATCTCAGCCGACGACTTTGCCTCATTCTTCAAACAGAAGATTGACACCATCAGACAAAACTTTTGCCTAAAGTCCACACAACCCGTCCTCATATCTATTCAAGCCTCATCCTCCAAACCCCACTTCTCCACCATTACAAAAGGTCAAGTCTCCTCTTTACTCTCCAAATCACACCTCACCACCTGCGCACTTGACCTAATCCCATCCCACCTCATCACTAACCTCACCACAGTCTTCATCCCAACCCTTACCCACCTCTTCAATCTGTCACTAACAACCGGTGTTTTCCCCTCATGTTTCAAACATGCCGCAATCACACCCATCCTCAAAAAGCCCTCCCTTGACCCTTCCTCTCTGACTAGCTACCGTCCCATATCACTCCTCCTCTTTGCCTCAAAACTACTAGAACAACATGTCCACCTTGAACTGTCCTCCCACCTCTCCTCCTGCTCCCTCTTCGACCGCCTGCAATCTGGCTTCCGACCGCATCACTCGACTGAAACTGCCCTGACCAAAGTCACCAACGACCTACTAAATGCCAAATCCAAGCGACACTACTCCATCCTCCTCCTTCTGGACCTGTCATCTGCTTTTGACACAGTGGACCATTCCCTCTTACTCCAGATTCTCTCATCTCTTGGCATCACGGACTTGGCTCTATCTTGGATCTCTTCATACTTAACAGACAGGACATTCAGCGTCTCCCACTCACGCACCACCTCCTCATCTCGCCCCCTATCTGTCGGTGTCCCCCAAGGTTCAGTTCTAGGACCTCTGCTCTTCTCCATCTACACCTTTGGCCTGGGACAGCTCATAGAGTCTCACGATTTTCACTTTCACCTCTATGCTGACGACACACAGATCTACCTCTCTGGACCCGATATCTCCTCCCTACTAACCCAAATCCCACAATGTCTGTCCGCCATGTCATCCTTCTTCTCTGACAGATTTCTAAAACTCAACATGGATAAAACAGAGTTTATCATATTTCCACCCTCTCATTCACATCCTCCATCTGACCTAGCCATCAACGTCAATGGCTGTTCACTCTCCCAGTCCCACAAGCTCGCTGTCTTGGAGTAACCCTGGACTCTGATCTCTCCTTCAAGCCACATATCAAAAGCCCTTTCCACTTCCTGCTGACTCCAACTCAAAAACATCTCCCGGATCCGTGCATTCCTCAGCAAAGACTCTGCAAAAACACTAGTCCATGACCTCATCATATCCCGGCTCGACTACTGCAACCTCCTGCTCCGTGGCCTCCCTTACAACACTCTTGCGCCTCTCCAATCTATCCTAAACTCTGCTGCTCGACTAATTCACCTGTCCCCCCGCTATTCCCCGGCCTCTCCTCTCTGTCAATCTCTTCACTGGCTCCCCATTGACCAGAGAATCCAGTTCAAAACTCTAACCATGGCATACAAAACCATCCACAACCTGTCTCCCCCATACATCTGTGACCTAGTCTCCCGGTACTAACCTGCACGCAACCTCCGATCCTCACAAGATCTCCTTCTCTACTCCCCTCTTATCTCCTGCTCCCACAATCGTATACAAGATTTCTCCCGTGCATCACCCCTACTCTGGAACTCTCTACCCCAACACATCAGACTCTCGCCGACAGTGGAAACCTTCAAAAGAAAACTGAAGACCCACCTCTTCCGACAAGCCTACAACCTGCAGTAACCACCGCTGCACGACCAGCTCTACCCTCATCTAATGTATCCTCACCAATCCCTTTTAGAATGTGAGCCCTCGCGGGCAGGGTCCTGACTCCTCCTGTACCAGTCGCTGACTCGTTTTGTTAAGATTATGTAAATGCTTTTGTTATGTATATCCCTATCACATGTAAAGCGCCATGGAATAAATGGCGCTATAATAATAAATAATAATAATAAAAATAAAAAGACAATATCAATTCCCATAGGAAAAGTGGTGGAGGTTACAGTGGAATAAAAATACAATATCAATGCCCCTTTGATGAGCTGTGGTGTACAGAGTGGTTTTATCAGACAGTTTAATGCCCCTTGGAAGAGACGTGGAGGTCACAGTAGCTTATCAAGACTGTTTTAATGCCACTTGGAAGAGTGGTGGAGGTTGCAGTGTATTAAAAAGACAATATCAATGCCCCTTAGAAGAGTGGTGGAGGTCGCAGTGGAATAAAAAGACAATATCAATTCTACTTGGAAGAGATGTGGAGGTCGCAGTGGAATAAAAAGACAATATCAAAGCCCCTTGGAAGAGTGGTGGAGGTCGCAGTGGAAAACAGAGACAATATCAATGCCCCTTGGAATTGAGGTGGAGGTCGCAGTGGAATAAAAAGACAATATCAATGCCCCTTGGAAGAGTGGTGGAGGTTACAGTGGAATAAAAAGACAATATCAATGACCCTTGGAAGAGTGGTGGAGGTCGCAGTGGAATAAAAAGACAATTTTAATGCCCCTTGGTAGAGTGGTGGAGGTCGCAGTAAAATAAAAAGACAATATCAATGCCCATTGGAAGAGTGGTGGAGGTTACAGTGGAATAAAAAGACAATATCAATGCCCCTTGGAAGAGCTGTGGAGTTCACAGTGGTTTAACCAGAAGGTTTAAAGGCACCGAGGAATAGACATGGAGGTCACAGTAGCTAAACAAGACGGTTTTAAAGCTTCTTGGAAGAGTGATGAAGGTTACAGTGGAGTAAAAAGAAAATATCAATGCCTCTTGCAAGAGCTGTGGAGTTCAGAGTGGTTTAAATTGACGGTTTTAATGCACCTTGGAAGAGACGTGGAGGTCACAGTAGCTTAACAATACAGTATTAATGCCCCTTGGAAGAGTGGTGGAGGTCGCAGTGGATTAAAAAGACAATATCAATGCCACTTGGAAGAGTGGTGAAGGTCCCAGTGGAATAAAAAGACAATATTAATGCCCCTTGGAAGAGTGGTGGAGGTTACAGTGGAATAAAAAGACAATATCAATGCCCCGTGAAAGAGACGTGGAGGTAACAGTAGCTTTTAATTCCCCTTGGAAGAGAGGTGGAAGTTGCAGTGGAATAAAAAGACAATGGCAATGCCCCTTGCAAGAATGTTGGATGTTAGAGTGGAATAAAAAGACAATACAAATGCCCCTTGGAAGAGCTGTGGAGTTCAGAGTGGTTTAACCAGATGGTTTTAATGCCCCTTGGAAGAGATGTCGATGTCACAGTAGCATAACAAGACTTTTTTAATGACCCTTGGAAGAGTGGTGGAGTTCGCAGTGGATTAAAAAGACAATATCAATGACCCTTGGAAGAGTGGTGGAGGTCGCAGTGGAATTAAAAGACAATATCAATGCCCCGTGGAAGGGACGTGGAGGTCACAGTAGCTTAACAAGACGGTTTTAATGCCCCTTGGAAAAGTGGTGGAGGTTGCAGGGGATTAAAAAGACAATAACAATGCCCATTGGAAGAGTGGTGGAGGTCGCAGTGGAATAAAAAGACAAAATCAATGCCCCTTGGAAGAGTGGTGGAGGTTACAGTGGAATAAAAAGAAAATATCAATGCCCCTTGGAAGAGACTTGGAGGTCACAGTAGCTTAACAAGACTGTTTTAATGCCCCTTGGAAGAGTGGTGGAGGTCGCAGTGGATTAAAAAGACAATATCAATGCCCCTTGGAAGAGTGGTGGAGGTCGCAGTGGAATAAAAAGACAATATCAATGCCCCATGGAAGGGACGTGTAGGTCACAGTAGCTTCACAAGACGGTTTTAATGCCCCTTGGAAGAGAGGTGGAGATCGCAGTTGATTAAAAAGACAATATCAATGCCCCTTGGAAGAGTGTCGGAGGTCGCAGGGAATAAAAAGACAATATCAATGCTGCTTGGAAGAGTGGTGGATGTTACAGTCGAATAAAAAGACAATATCAATGCCTCTTGTAAGAGCTGTGGAGCTCAGAGTGTTTAACCAAACGGTTTTAATGCCCCTTGGAAGAGACGAGGAGGTCACAGTAGCTTAACGAGACTGTTTTAATGCCCCTTGGAAGAGTGGTGGAGATAGTTGTGGATTTAAAAGACAATATCAATGCCCGTTAGAAGAGAGGTGGAAGTCGCAGTGGAATAAAAAGGCAATGTCAATGCCACTTGGAAGAGTGGTGTAGGTTACAGTGGAATAAAAAGACAATATCAATGCCCCGTGGAATAGACATGGACGTGACAGTAGCTTAACAAGACAGTTTTAATGCACCTTGGAAGAGTGGTGGAGGTTGCAGTGGATTAAAAAGACAGTATCAATGCCCATTGGAAGAGTGGGAGAGGTCGCAGTGGAGTAAAAAGACAAAATCAATGCCCCTTGGAAGAGTGGTTGAGGTTACAGTGGAATAAAAAGAAAATATCAATGCCCCATGGAAGAGTTGTGGAGGTCACTGTAGCTTAACAAGATTGTCTTAATGCCCCTTGGAAGAGTGGTGGAGGTCGCAGTGGAATAAATATACAATGTCAATGCCCCTTGGAAGATTGGTGGAGGTTAGAGTGGAATAAAAAGACAATACCAGTGCTCCTTGGAAGAGCTGTGGAGTTCAGAGTGGTTTAAATTGACGTTTATAATGCCCCTTGGAAGAGACGTGGAGGTCACAGTGGATTAAAAAGACAATATCAATGCCCCTTGAAAGAGTGGTGGAGGTCGCAGTGGATTAAAAAGACAATATCGATGCCCCTTGGAAGAGTGGTGGAGGTCGCAGTGGAATAAAAAGACAATATCAATGCCCCGTGTAAGGGACGTGGAGGTCACAGTAGCTTCACAAGACGGTTTTAATGCCCCTTGGAAGAGAGGTGAAGGTTGCAGTTGATTAAAAAGACAATATCAATGCCCCTTGGAAGAGTGGTGGAGGTCGCAGTGGAATAAAAAGACAATACCAATGCCGCTTTGAAGAGTGGTGGATGTTACAGTTGAATAAAAAGACAATATCAATGCCTCTTGTAAGAGCTGTGGAGTTCAGAGTGTTTAACCAGACGGTTTTAATGCCCCTTGTCAGAGACGAGGAGGTCACAGTAGCTTAACGAGACTGTTTTAATGCCCCTTGGAGGAGTGGTGGAGATAGTTGTGGATTTAAAAGACAATATCAATGCCCCTTAGAAAAGTGGTGGACGTCGCAGTGGAATAAAAAGACAATATCAATGCCCCTTGTAAGAGGGGTGGAGGTTACACTGGAATAAAAAGACAATATCAATGCCCTGTGTAAGAAACTTGGAGGTCACAGTAGCTTAACAAGACGGTTTTAATGCACCTTGGAAGAGTCGTGGACGTCGCAGAGGAATAAAAAGACAATAACAATGCACTTGGAAGAGTGCAGAAGGTTACAATGGAATAAAAAGACATTGTCAATGCCCCTTGGAAGAGCTGTGGAGCTCACAGCGGTTTAACCAGACTGTTTTAATGCCCCTTGGAAGAGACTTGAAGGTCACAGTGGCTTAACAAGATGGTTTTAATGCCCCTTGGAAGAGTGGTTGAGGTCGCAGTGGATAAAAAAGACAATATCAAAGCCCCTTGCAAGAGTGGTGGAGGTCGCAGTGGAAAACAGAGACAATATCAATGCACATGGAAGAGTGATAGAGGTTACACTCGAATAAAAAGAGATTATCAATGTCTCTTGAAAGAGCTGTGTAGTTCAGAGTGGTTTAATCAGATGGTTTAATGCCCCTTGGTAGAGACGTGGAGGTCACAGTAGCTTATCAAGACTGTTTTAATGCCCATTGAAAGAGTTGTGGAGGTCGCAGTGGATTAAAAAGACAATATCAATGCCCCTTAGAAGAGTGGTGGAGGTCGCAGTGGAATAAAAAGACAATATAAATTCCCCTTGGAAGAGATGTGGAGGTCGCAGTGGAATAAAAAGACAATATCAATGCCTCGTGGAACAGACTTGGAGGTCACAGTAGCTTAACAAGATGGTTTTAATGACCCTTGGAAGAGAGGTGGAGGTCGCAGTGGAATAAAAAGACAATATCAATGCCCCTTGGAAGAGTGGTGGAGGTTACAGTGGAATAAAAAGACAATATCAATGACCCTTGGAAGAGTGGTGGAGGTCGCAGTGGAATAAAAAGACAATATTAATGCCCCTTGGAAGAGTGGTGGAGGTCGCAGTAAAATAAAAAGAAAATATTAATACCCCTTTGAAAAGTGGTGGAGGTTACAGTGGAATAAAAAGACAATAACAATGCCCCTTGGAAGACTGGTGGAGGTTACAGTCGAATAAAAAGACAATATCAATGCCTCTTGGAAGAGCTGTGGAGTTCAGAGTGGTTTAACCAGACGGTTTTAATGCCGCTTGGAAGAGACGTGGAGGTCACAGTAGCTTATCAAAACTGTTTTAATGCCCCTTGGAAGAGTGGATGAGGTCACAGTGGATTAAAAAGACAATATCAATGCCACTTAGAAGAGTGGTGGAGGTCGTAGTGGAATAAAAAGACAATATCAATTCCACTTGGAAGAGATGTGGAGGTCGCAGTGGAATAAAAAGACAATACCAATGCCTCGTGGAAGAGACTTGGAGGTCACAGTAACTTAACAAGATGGTTTTAATGCCCCTTGGTAGAGAGGTGGAGGTCGCAGTGGAATAAAAAGACAATATCAATGACCCTTGGAAGAGTGGTGGAGGTCGCAGTAAAATAAAAAGAAAATATTAATACCCCTTTGAAAAGTGGTGGAGGTTACAGTGGAATAAAAAGACAATAACAATGCCCCTTGGAAGAGCTGTGGAGTTCACAGTGTTTTAACAAGAAGGATTTAAGACACCGTGGAATAGAAGTGGAGGTTACAGTAGCTAAACAAGACGTTTTTAATGCCCCTTGGAGGAGTGGTGGAGGTCGCAGTGGAATAAAAAGAAAATATCAATGCCCCTTAGAAGAGTGGTGTAGGTTACAGTGGAAAAAAAGACAATATCAATGTTCCTTGGAAGAGGGTTGAAGGTCGCAGTGGAATAAAAATATAATATCAATGTCCCTTGGAAGAGTGGTGGAGGTCGCAGTGGATTAAAAAGACAATATCAATGCCCCTTGGAAGAGTGGTGGAGGTCGCAGTGGAATAAAAGACAATATCAATGCCCAGAGGAAGGGACGGGGAGGTCACAGTAGCTTAACAAGACTGTTTTAAATCCCCTTGGAAGAGTGGTGGAGGTCGCAGTGGAAAAAAAAGACAATATCAATGCCCCGTGGAAGAGTGGTGGAGGTTGCAGTTGAATAAAAAGACAATATCAATGCCTCTTGGAAGAGCTGTGGAGTTCAGAGTGGTTTCACCATGTGGTTTTAATGCCCCTTGGAAGAGTCGTGGAGGTCACAGAAGCTTATCAAGACTGTTTTAAAGCCACTTGGAGGAGTGGTAGAGGTCGCGGTGGATTAAAAAGACAATATCAATGCCCCTTGGAAGAGTGGTGGAGGTTCCAATTAAATAAAAAGACAATATCAATGCCCCTTGGAAGAGACGTTGAGGTCACAGTGGAATGAAAAGACAATATTAATGCCCCTTGGAAGAGTGGTGGAGGTCGCAGTAAAATAAAAGGACAATATCAATGCCCCTTGGAAGAGTGGTGGAGATTGGAGTGGAATAAAAAGACAATATCAATGCCCCTTGGAAAAGCTGTGGAGTTCACAGTGGTTTAACCAGAAAGTTTTAATGCATCGTGGAATAGACGTGGAGGTCACAGTAGCTTAACAAGACGGTATAAATGCTTCTTGGAAGAGTGGTGGAGGTTACAGTTGAATAAAAAGACAATATCAATGAACCTTGGAAGAGTGGTGGAGGTCGCAGTGGAATAAAAAGACAATATCAATGCCCCTTGGAAGAGTGGTGGAGGTTACAGTGGAATTAAAAGACAATATCAATGCCTCTTGGAAGAGTGGTGGAGGTTACATTGGAATAAAAAGACAATATCAATGCCCCGTGTAAGAGACGTGGACATCACAGTAGCTTAACAAGACGGTTTTAATGCCCCTTGGCAGAGTGGTGAAGGTCGTAGTGGAATAAAAAGACAGGATCAATGCCCCTTGGAAGAGCTGTGGAGTTCAGAGTGGTTTAACCAGACGGTTTTAATACCCCTTGGAAGAGAAGTGGAGGTCACAGTAGCTTAACAAGACTGTTTTAAAGCCCCTTGGAAGAGTGGTGGAGGTCTCAGTGGATTAAATAGTAGTGTTGAGCCACCCCCGTAGTATTCGAGTTCGGTTCGGTTCGTCGAACACCCGTGTGTTCGCCGAACTGTTCATCGAACTGTTCGTCGAACACCTTCGAACACCGTTAAAACCAATGGCAGGCAAACAAAAACACATAGAAACACATAGAAAACACCTTCAAAGGTGTCCAAAAGCTGACAAACTGCTCAGAAGACACAACTAACACATGGAAAAGTGACAAGTACATATAGTCATGCGAAAAGAAAAGAGGTGGAGGAGTAAAAGGAGGGGGAGACACAGATATAGGCATGTCATGCGCTTCTAAAATCCAAAAAGTGAGAAGCCGACACGTTCAGTCCGCTCCTGCCCGTGCCACCTCCGTGTCGCCGGGTTTGTGCCAGAGCCGTGGTGAACCCTGACGGCCAGCCCCCCTCTCCCAATACTGGTGCCTGTCCGCTGGTGGGTCGAGCGAGCCCCCCTGTGGTGGAGGCAGCTCTAAGCTTTTTAATTTAAATTGTCTCTCTAATTTGAATGAATACACTTTAAATCCATTTACAAGGATCTATTGGAGGGCAAGTCTCATGCCAGCAGCCGCGTAATTCCAGCTCCAGTAGCGTCCACTAAAGCTGCTGCAGTTAAAAAGCTTTTATAAGGATCGAGCTCGGCTGTCCACCGCAAGGCATCCTACTGCCAGTCCCAGCCCTGATGCTCTTCACTGAGTATCCCGTGGTCCCGAAGCATTTCCTTTGAAAAAATTAAGTGTCCAAACTACAGGTGGTGTAGCTTGCTTAACAGCCGGGATAATCTGCTGACTAGCAGACACTGCTACTAGGCACAAAGTATTTCCTGGGCTAGATGCAGTTAAAAATTTGTAATTATATACTCTCGGCACGCCATATATGATTCTCTTAAAAAGCTTGGGGTAGGGGTCTAGGGGACCCTTTTATAGCCAAAATCACGGCCTTGTATCACAATACGTCACCTAGGCTGAAGATAAATGGAACTGTAGCACCCTGAGGGCTCGTTTGCTACAGAGGTATTGCACCTCACCCAGAGGTGTGATATCTCACTCTCAGGTAAGGATGGAGTGTGGATCAGGACCCCGACACCTGCATGCATTACACCACATTGCCGTGGGGCAGGGAGACCAATATGCCCCTGAGATGGGCACGACAGTCACTGACCCTGGCTGGAGTGGGGGGAGGGAACACTGAGGTAGGGGAACCCTGTAGTGCAGGAGCAGGGAGGAAGCAGTTCCTGGGTGCATTGATAAGGAAGTATAAAAGGTGGGCACCATATTAGTTCAGTGCAGAGAAGTCTGAGCAGAAGTGACAGGGAGCAGGGGCTCTGCATGAGCTCTGCTCCGGAGGCAGGCCTAGTAACACAGGCCCAGGCCTGGAAGAGGGAGAAGGAAGGAAGAGGAGCGGAGAAGGCTCCAGGAACGAGGAACGAAGGGATCCCAGGGTTGCGGACGGGCGAGTCGCCACCGCACGCCCGAATCCACCTGCGTAGAGGGGTCAGGCCAAAGGGGGAGACCGGTCCCTGAAACTAGTGGAGGTGGGAAACGACCCTCAGCTAGAAACCGGAGGCTGTGACATTTTATGTGGCGCAGCCCCTCGCTACACCCGCTAGGAAGGCACCACATAGGGTCAGGGAAACTGGTGCCAAGTTTACCAAGAGGAGGCCCGAGGCAGCCAGACAGAAGCGTTGGTAAGAAAGGCCAGACAAAGGACACACAAAGGGGGTCCTGTGAAGCGCTCCAAAGTTATCTGGGAGTTGTCTGAGCCCCTCACCTGGTGAGCACAGTACGACGTGGGCAGCCATTACCTGCAGACGTGGTCTGGATAATAAGAACTGTGAGTAAAGGCCCTGGACTGCATCACTGACTCCGTGTCGTTACTGCTGCTGCCCTGCACCATCACCCCCATTCTCCGCATACACTGCCCTGAGGCTATACTCCTCCCTGTAGCGGCGGTTCACTCTGACCGCAATCCACGGGTGGCGTAGTCGGACATTTAAACATCAAAACCACATAAATAGTTCCGCCACTGGTTTGACCACCCTGAGCCACGGAACCGGGTCGCCGCCACGAAGACTACAACCACCAGCATCCACCAAAAAGGGTCCGGCTCCGGGTGTCCCAAGGCCCAGGGGGTGTGTCAGAACATTTTCATCACCTTTCACAATCACCAATGGGACAAGGCAGGGATGTCCTCTGTCCCCTCTCTTATACATCCTAATGACGGAGCACCTGCTCTCATCAATTCGCCATAACCCCAATATTAGGTGGATTGAGGTGGGAGGCACCGAGTACAAGTGCTCTCTATTTGCTGATGATGTCCTAGTATATATCACTCAATCACATATATCCATCCATGCTGTTATGGCTGAAATAGATCACTTTGTTACATGGTCAAATTTTAAAATCAATCAAGTCTGAGGCCCTCGATGTCTCCCTCCCCAAATCCATATAGGATTCCATCCAGTCCAACTTTCCCTTTGCCTGGCCCTCACAGGGTATCAAATACTTAGGAATTCCTATTCATAGAGACCTCTCCCATCTATGTTATCTTAATTTTGGGCCCTTTATTGAACAACTCCATACAGACCACGGTTGGCAAGTTAGAACTGTAAGATTCACTACGTGAAACACTGGTGTTTTGTGGAAAAGCACATGTACACTGTGTTCCAAATTATTATGCAAAAAGTGTTTAGGAGTGATAAGGGAAGAATTTGTTTGTTTGTCAGTTAAACTCATTGATGGTGATGTGTGTCAGGGCTCTTTATATCACTGTAAGCAATTGCAGACACCTGTGCTAATTAGTTTGTCAGGTGTGTCCAATGAAAGGCAAGACTACTTAAGAAGGCTGTCTCACATTATTAAGCAGCCTACATTTTCTGCCAAAATGGGAAAGAAAAAGGATGTGTCGGCTGCTGAGAAGCAACAAATTGTGGAGTGTTTAGGTCAAGGCATGACTACAATCAACATTGTGCGATGATCAGGATGAAGTGTCTTGGCAATCAAGAAGTATGTAGCTGATTCACAGTACACACGTGTGCGTGCTGATAAGGGCAAATTGAGGACTCTTTCCTACAGGCAATTACGTCAGGTTAAAAGAGCAGCGGCAAAAAAGCCTTGTCATAGCAGCAGACAAGTTTTTGAAGCTGCTGGTGCCTCCAACGTCCCCCGAACAACAAGATGCAGGGTCCTTCAGAGGTTTGCAGCTGTGCATACGCCATCCTGTCGACCTCCTCTATCCACTTCACACAAGCAGAAACGGCTCCAGTGGGCCAAACATTACATGAAGACTGATTTCAAAACTGTTTTGTTCATGGATGAGTGCCGCGCAGCGCTCGATGGTCCAGATGGATGGAGTGGAGGATGGCTGGTTGATGGACACCCCACGCAAACACGGCTACAGCGCCAACAAGGAGGAGGTGGAGTAATGTTTTGGGCTGGAATCATGGGGAGAGAGATTGTCGGCCCCTTTAGGATCCCTGAAGGCGCTAAAGATGAACTCCATAATGTATGTGGATTTTCTCAAACAGCACTTCCTGCCATGGTTCAAGAAGAAGAACCATGTATTTCACAGCAAGATCATTTTTTTGCATGATAATGCACCATCTCATGCTGCACATAAAACATCTGCATCTCTGGCTGATATGGGCATAAAAGGGGACAAACTTATGGTGTGACCCCCATGCTCCCCTGACCTCTACCCCATTCAGAACCTCTGGAGCATCATCAAAAGGAGTGTCTATGATGGCGGGAGGCAGTTCACATCTAAGCAACAGCTCTGGGAGGGTATTCTGTCCTCATGCAAAACAATTGAAGCAGAAACCATCCAAAACCTGACAAATTCAATGGACGAGAGAGTTCAGAAGCTCCTTTCGAACAAGGGGTCCTATGTGAAAATGTAACATCACCTAGAATAAAGTTTTGAGTTGAAAACTGTTTGATTTCAGTTTCTAATAACCTGCTAATGCTTATAATTTCAAAAATGACCATTTTTTTGGTCTTTATTAAAATGAAAAGGTTGATCGAAAAGTTTGGGGGATCTAAGAGTGTGGCAACCCAGTAGTCATGATTACTTCAAATTCTGACAATATGAGGGTCATGTTGCAGGTAGTGCAGCAAGAAGGCACTTATGTGTCTTGCGCATCTCGGAGCCCCAAAATTATTTTCCGGGCTAGATGCAGCTAAAAATTATTATTAATTTTAAATCTGGTGGAGCTTAGTATAGATGGCCTAATAGGATCAGTGCTGCACACTGCTACAAAGCCCAAATTATTTTCCAGTCAAGATACAGATAAACATGATTAGTAATTTTAAATCTGGTGGAGCTTATTATAGATGGCCTAATAGAATCAGTGCTGCACACTGCTACAAAGCCCAAATTATTTTCCAGCCAAGATACAGATAAACATGATTAGTAATTTGAAAGCTTAAAACGGTTGGTAGGGTGATTTTAACCAATCATCAAGCTTTTACTCTCCCCAGGATGACACAGGGGTAGAAAAGTCATTTCGGATCCATGATTTGTTCATCTTTATGAACGTGAGTCTGTCTACATTATCAGTGGAGAGCCGCTTGCGCTTATCTGTCAGCACACCACCAGCAGCGCTGAACACACGTTCAGACAGAACGCTGGCTGCGGGGCATGACAAGATCTCCAAGGCGTAAGTGGCTAGCTCCGGCCATTTTTCCAGATTGGAAGCCCAAAAAGAGCAAGGGTCCAGTGACACAGTCATGGCTTCAATGTTTACTTGGAGATACTCCTGTACCATCGTCTCTAGGCGTTGACTATGTGTCAGACTTCTTGTCTCCTGTGGCCTTGCAAAGGATGGGCTAAAAAAGTGGTGAAATGATTCCGCAAAATTGATGTTACCAGCAGATACTGTGGTTCTGTTACGGTTTGAGTGCTGAACACTTGACGGTCCCACGGTTGGCAAGTTGGAACTGTGAGATTCACTACGTGCACCACTGGTGTTTTGTGGAAAAGCACATGTAAGATTCTGCAACAGTCTCTGCTGATACTCCTGCATGCGTGCATCCCTTTCTATGGCAGGAATAATTTCTGCAAATTTACTTTTGTACCGGGGATCTAACAGTGTGGCAACCCAGTAGTCAGGATTATTTCTAATTCTCACAATTCGAGGGTCATGTTGCAGGTAGTGCAGCAAGAAGGCACTCATGTGTGTTGCGCATCCAGGAGCACCAAGTCCCTGTTGTGTTGGTGTCGAGGTAACAATCATGCTTCCTTCCTCTGTCCTCTCCCCCCAACCTCGCACAACAGAAATGTGATCAAGGTCTCCCTCGTCTGATGAGTCTTCCATCAGTTCGTCCTCCACTTCTTCCTGGGCTCCTGCACCTTCCTCACTAGTTTGGCTGCTACCATGCGCCCTGGTAAAACCATCTCCCCCACCCTCACATGCCTGCCTCCTTGGTGCTGCCGACCGTCTGGACCTTGCAGATGTTAGCCCTTCCGCATACAACTCCTCCTCCTCTACTTCCTCCACCTCCTATTGTGCCACCACCTGACTCCGAATTCTGTTTAACATGTGCTCCAGCATGTAAATCACCGGAATAGTCATGCTGATAATGGCATCGTCAGCACTAAACATCTTCATCGCCATTTCAAAACTGTGCAGAAGGGTGCATAGGTCCCTGATCTGAGACCACTCCTCCAGCGTGATTTGCCCCACCTCTGGATCTCGTTGGCCCAGGCTATACGTCAGAACGTATTGCACCAGGGCTTTTCGGTGCTGCCACAGTCGCTGCAACATGTGCAGAGTTGAATTCCACCGGGTAGGCACATCGCATTTTAGCCGGTGAAGTGGCAGGCCCAACGACTTCTGTAGAGATGTAAGTCGCTGAGCTGCGGGATGCGAACGGCGGAAGTGAGCACACAGCGACCGTGCCCTCTGCAGAAGGCCATCTAGTCTGGGATAGTGGGCTAAAAATTGCTGGACAACCAGGTTCAACACGTGAGCCATACAAGGCACGTGTGTGACATTGCCCCGGCGAAGGGCCGCACCCAGGTTTGCAGCATTGTCGCACACGGCCTTCCCTGGTTTTAGGTCCAGTGGAGACAACCATTCATGAAATTGGTTCCCCAGAGCTGACCACAACTCCTCAGCTGTGTGACTCACATTTCCCAGACATTTCAAAGTAAAAAACGCCTGATGACGTTGAGCCCTACTGCCAGCATAGTAAGGAGGTGTGCAGGATCCCTTCTGCGCAGTTAGAAAGCTTGTGGCATGACCAGACAGGCTTTGGGTGCAGGTGGAAGACCAAGAGGAGGTTGAGGAGGCAGAAGCAGTGGAGGAACTTTGACATAAAGAGGATTGACGCACAACTCGTGGGGACGGCAAGACTTGGACAGCAGCCCCTTGTCCTGCTGTCACCATAGTTACCCAGTGCCCAGTCAGCGACATGTAACGCCCCTGTCCATGCCTACTCGTCCAAGTGTCTGTAGTGAAATGCACCCTGTCACACACAGAGTTTCTCAAAGAAGCGGTGATGTTGTGTGCGACATGCTGGTGGAGCGCAGGCACACCTTTCTTTGAGAAGTAGTGACGACAGGGCATCTGGTACTGGGGCACTGCGACGGACATAAGGTCTCGAAAATCCTCTGTGTCCACCAGGAGGAAAGGCAGCATTTCTGTAGCCAAGAGCTTGCAGATGGTGAAATTCAACCTCGAAGCTTTCTCATGGCTAGGAGGAAATGGTCTTTTACTTGTCCACATCTGAGGGACCGAGGGCTGGCTGTTGTGCTTAGACGGGATTGATAAGGGTGTCCCCGGCAAACTGCCGGTCTGTGAGGAAGATGCAGGCGGACATGTTAGGTTGCCTTGATCCAAAGGTGGTGCTATCGATGTCGGACAGCGCTCAACACCAGCTGGTGTTACCACCTCCAAAGAAAATGATGACCTGCCAATCACGCTGGCTGTTGCGGGTAAAGAGGTGGCAGGTCTGCGCCCCAAAACAGGTGTGACTGCTGTCCCCCCAGTCACAGAGGATGAAGAGGCCGCGGATGCACAAGATATGGCAGACAGCGGTTGGCCCGGCCGGCTAGGCCGCATTGTAGCACACTGAGCTTCCCACTGCAACTTATGCTTCATGTCCATGTGTCGGTTCATGCATGAAGTACTCAAACTATGTATTTTTTGGCCTCTACTTAGCTTTTGCTGACAAATGTTACAGATAACACGAGTTGGGTCATCTTTATCGATCTGAAAAAATGCCCAGGCTATGCAAGGCTTAGCACCCATGCGACCTGAAGAGCCACCACGACTTGTGGTGAGAGGCAGAGTTGTGTTTGAGGATGCAGTTGTTGACGTGCTTCCAGTACTACGTCTCTGTCCAGGAAGGCGCAACCTGACCTCGTCGTCACTAGCATCTTCCTCCACCTCCTCTGCTGACCTCATCTCTTGGCTGACTGTGGGTTGACAGTAAGTGGGATCTCCAACCTCATCATCATCACCCTGTGCGTTATTACACCCGTCGTCCTCAGAGCCAACCTGTTCCTGCCCTGACAAAAAACTAAAGTTGTCGCTCCAATCAGGTATTTGAGTCTCATCATCGTCTTCCTCATTGTCTCCACCAACAGGAGTTACAGTTTGGGAATGAGGGTCTACATTATGGTCAGAACCTTCTGAGTCTGGTCCTGGATCCGACTCATAAAGATTCTGGGCATCAGTGCAGATCATTTCCTCGTCTGGATTCACAGAAGCGCTGGAGTCGACCTCTGATTCCCAGGCTATAGTATGAGTAAACAGTTCTGCAGACTCAACCATCTGTTCTACCTCATACTCAGACGGGCAGCTGGAGATTTGGGAGCTGTGAGGAAGCAAGTGCGATTGGGGTGACACCTTTGAGGACTGGAGTATTTGTGATGTTGAAGTTGATGTGGAGGAGAGCCCACTTAAAGGAGCACTTGATATCCGTTGAAGCACCTGCTGTTTTTGTGCCTCATCTGGAATTTGTAGCGATTGGCGTGGCCTTAAGAAAGGGATCTTATCACATTGTCCGCTAAAAGAAGTAGACATTTTAGTTTGGCTGGAAGATGGTCTTTTTTCTGCAGATGTTACTGTTGCTTTAACACCTACCCCACGGACACAACCTTTTTTCCCCTTCCCAACACGCCTATTCCCCTTTCCACCAGCAGCAGGCCTTTTTCCACTCATTTTGGTGGTTAACTAATTCACAACTCTGGAGTTGTTTGCACAAAAAAACAATGGATGGGAACCGAGCAGAGCTGAGTGGCCAAACTGTGGTATTAGGCCAAAACTATTGGCTGGGTTAGATGCAGAAAAAAATTATATTCAATTTGCAACCTGATGGAGGTCAGTATAGATGGACTAATAGAACAAGTCCCACACACAGCTAGAAGCCCAAATATTTTTTCAGAGGTAGATGCAGAAAAAAATTGTATTCAGTTTGCAACCTGATGGAGGTCAGTATAGATGGACTAATAGAACAAGTCCTACACACAGCTAGAAGCCCAAATATTTTTTCAGAGGTAGATGCAGAAAAAAAATATATTCAGTTTGCAACCTGATGGAGGTCAGTATAGATGGACTAATAGAGAAAGTCCCACACACTGCTAGAAGGCCAAATATTTTTTCAGAGCTAGATGCAGATATAAATTATTTTTAATTTGCAACCTGATGGAGGTCAGTATAGATGGACTAATAGAGAAAGTCCCACACACTGCTAGAAGGCCAAATATTTTTTCAGAGCTGATGCAGAAAAAAATTATATTCAGTTTGCAACCTGATGGAGGTCAGTATAGATGGACTAATAGAACAAGTCCCACACACAGCTAGAAGGCCAAATATTTTTTCAGAGGTAGATGCAGATAAAAATTATTTTTAATTTGCAGCCTGATGGAGGTCAGTATAGATGGACTAATAGAGAAAGTCCCACACACTGCTAGAAGGCCAAATATTTTTTCAGAGCTAGATGCAGACAAAAAATTATTTTGAATTTGCAACCTGATGGAGGTCAGTATAGATGGACTAATAGAGAAAGTCCCACACACAGCTAGAAGGTCAAATATTTTTTCAGATCTAGATGCAGATAAAAATTATTTTTAATTTGCAACCTGATGGAGGTCAGTATAGATGGACTAATAGAGAAAGTCCCACACACTGCTAGAAGGCCAAATATTTTTTCAGAGGTAGATGCAGAAAAAAATTATATTCAGTTTGCAACTTGATGGAGGTCAGTATAGATGGACTAATATAACAAGCCCCACACACATCTAGAAGCCCAAATATTTTTTCAGAGGTAGATGCAGAAAAAAATATATTCAGTTTGCAACCTGATGGAGGTCTGTATAAATGGATTAATAGTGAAAGTCCCACACACTGCTAGAAGGCCAAATATTTTTTCAGAGCTAGATGCAGACAAAAAATTATTTTTAATTTGCAACCTGATGGAGGTCAGTATAGATGGACTAATAGAGAAAGTCCCACACACTGCTAGAAGGCCAAATATTTTTTCAGAGCTAGATGCAGATATAAATTATTTTTAATTTGCAACCTGATGGAGGTCAGTATAGATGGACTAATAGAGAAAGTCCCACACACTGCTAGAAGGCCAAATATTTTTTCAGAGCTAGATGCAGATAAAAATTATTTTTAATTTGCAACCTGATGGAGGTCAGTATAGATGGACTAATAGAGAAAGTCCCACACACTGCTAGAAGGCCAAATATTTTTTCAGAGCTAGATGCAGAAAAAAATTATATTCAGTTTGCAACCTGATGGAGGTCTGTATAGGTGGACTAATAGAACAAGTCCCACACACAGCTAGAAGCCCAAATATTTTTACAGAGGTAGATGCATAAAAAAATTATATTCAGTTTGCAACCTGATGGAGGTCTGTATAGATGGATTAATAGAACAAGTCCCACACACAGCTAGAAGCCCAATATTTTTTCAGAGGTAGATGCAGAAAAAAAATATATTCAGTTTGCAACCTGATGGAGGTCAGTATAGATGGACTAATAGAGAAAGTCCCACACACAGCTAGAAGGCCAATATTTTTTCAGAGCTAGATGCAGATATAAATTATTTTTAATTTGCAACCTGATGGAGGTCAGTATAGATAGACTAATAGAGAAAGTCCCACACACTGCTAGAAGGCCAAATATTTTTTCAGAGCTAGATGCAGACAAAAAATTATTTTTAATTTGCAACCTGATGGAGGTCAGTATAGATGGACTAATAGAGAAAGTCCCACACACTGCTAGAAGGCCAAATATTTTTTCAAAGCTAGATGCAGATATAAATTATTTTTAATTTGCAACCTGATGGAGGTCAGTATAGATGGACTAATAGAGAAAGTCCCACACACTGCTAGAAGGCCAAATATTTTTTCAGAGCTAGATGCAGACAAAAAATTATTTTGAATTTGCAACCTGATGGAGGTCAGTATAGATGGACTAATAGAGAAAGTCCCACATACTTCTAGAAGGCCAAATATTTTTTCAGAGCTAGATGCAGAAAAAAATTATATTCAATTTGCAACCTGATGGAGGTCAGTATAGATGGACTAATAGAATGATGCTATGCCCAAAAGATTTTACTTCACTAGCTGCAGTAAAAAAATTGGTATTCTACACACAGGTGGTATATCTTGCAACACAGATAGGCTACTCCACTGACTAACACACTCTGCAATAGGCCAAAAAGGATTAGCTTTGCTAGATTCAGCCAAATGCTGTGAAAAAAACTTGCACAGCACTGGCACAGACCTGCCTGGCAAAAACTGATAGGAACTGATGTAACCTAGTCCTGAAAAGGACTGCAATTACAATTAGTCTTTACTCCCACAACCTATCTATTTAAGAGCACAGACCTGCCTGATAAAAGTCGTAGGAAATGCTGTAACCTCGTCCTTAAAAGGACTGCAATCACAACTATTCCCTACTCCCAAGCTATCTGTAGATTTGTGCGAAAATTGGCTTGAAATTAACAAGGTATAGCGCACACAGCAACAGCGGTGCCGTCTAACACGCAGCTGCAGCAGTGAGAAAATGGTGGCGACGGGGAAAATGGCTTGGTCTTATAGGGCAAGGACATGTGACATACACTGCCAATGACACATGCCCTTGCTTGTGTGAAAAACAGCAGTTCGCTCCGTGTGTGCGCTGCTAATAGGCTGACAGACTGCACCTCCCCACTGCAAATGCGGGAAAGAGAAAAAAATGGAGATCTTCATTATTCCTGCAGAGATCCATCCCCTGCCCCTCCCCCCACCCCGCTGTACACTCAAACTGCGTATTAACTTTAATTTTCATCATTACTGAGAAAAAATCCAGTTATTATTTTGGTGCACGAACAGTTATCGAACATAACCTCGAACAGCCGAATTTTTCTCAAATCGTTCGTGTTCGCCGAACGGCTCGAACATCGCCCAAAACAGCTCGAATTTGAGATTGGCGAACAGTTCGAGTCGAACAACGCTCATCTCTATTAAATAAACAATATCAATGCCCCTTAGAAGAGAGGTGGAAGTCGCAGTGGAATAAAAAGACATTGTCAATGCCACTTGGAAGAGTGGTGGAGGTTACAGTGGAATAAAAATACAATATCAATGCCCCGTGGAAAAGACAGGAACGTGACAGTAGCTTAACAAGACCGCTTTAATGCCCCTTGGAAGAGTGGTGGAGGTTGCAGTGGATTAAAAAGACAATATCAATGCCCATTGGAAGAGTGGTAGAGGTCGCAGTGGAATTAAAACACAAAATCAATGCCCCTTGGAAGAGTGGTGGAGGTTACAGTGGAATAAAAAGACAATATCAATGCCCCAATGAAGAGTTGTGGAGGTCACTGTAGTTTAACAAGGTGGTCTTAACGCCCCTTGGAAGAGTGGTGGAGGTCGCAGTGGAATAAATAGTCAATGTCAATGCCCCTTGGAAGAGTGGTGGAGGTTAGAGTGGAATAAAAAGACAATGCCAGTGCTCCTTGGAAGATCTGTGGATTTCAGAGTGGTTTAAATTGACGGTTTTAATGCCCCTTGGAAGAGACGTGGAGGTCACAGTGGATAAAAAAGACAATATCAATGCCCCTTGGAAGAGTGGTGGAGGACGCAGTGGATTCAAAAGACAGTATCAATGCCACTTATAAGAGTGGTGGAGGTCGCAGTGGAATAAAAAGACAATATCAATGCCCCGTGGAAGGGACGTGGAGGTCACAGTAGCTTCACAAGACGGTTTTAATGACCCTTGCAGGAGAGGTGGAGGTCGCAGTTGATTAAAAAGACAATATCAATGCCCCTTGGAAGAGTGGTGGAGGTCGCTGTGGAATAAAAAGACAATATCAATGCCGCTTGGAAGAGTGGTGGATGTTACAGTCGAATAAAAAGACAATATCAATGCCTCTTGTAAGAGCTGTGGAGTTCAGAGTGTTTAACCAGACTGTTTTAATGCCCCTTGTAAGAGACGAGGAGGTCACAGTAGCTTAACAAGACTGTTTTAATGCCCCTTGGAAGAGTGGTGGACGTCGCAGTGGATTAAAAAGACAATATCAATGCCCCTTAGAAGAGTGGTGGAGGTCGCAGTGGAATAAAAAGACAATATCAATTCCACTTGAAAGAGATGTGGAGGTCGCAGTGGAATAAAAAGACAATATCAGTGCCTCGTGGAAGAGACTTGGAGGTCACAGTAGCTTAACAAGATGGTTTTAATACCCCTTGGAAGAGAGGTGGAGGTCGCAGTGGATTAAAAAAGATACTATCAATTCCCCTTGAAAGAGTGGTGGAAGTTACAGTGAAATAAAAAGACAATATCAATGCCCCTTGGAAGAGTGGTGGAGTTCGCTGTGGAATAAAAAGACAATATCAATGCCCCTTGGAAGAGCTGTGAAGTTCAGAGTGGTTTTACCAGACGGTTTTAATGCCGCTTGGAAGAGACGTGGAGGTCATAGTAGCTTAACAAGATGGTTTTATTGCCCCTTGGAAGAGTGGTGGAGGTTACATTTTAATAAAAAGACAATATCAATGCCCCTTGGAAGAGTGGTGGAGGTTACAGTGGAATAAAAAGACAATATCAATGCCCTGTAGAAGAGACGTGGAGGTCACAATAGCTTAACAAGATGGTTTTAATGCCCCTTGGAAGAGTGGTGGAGGTCGCAGTGGATTACAAAGACAATATCAATGCCCCGTGGAAGAGTGGTGGAGGTTACAGTGAATTAAAAAGACAATATCAATGCCCCGTTGAAGAGACGTGGTGGTCACAGTAGCTTAACAAGACTGTTTTAATGCCCCTTGGAAGAGTGGTGGAGGTTGCAGTGGAATAAAAAGACAATATCAATGCCCCTTGGAAGAGTGGTGGAGGTTATAGTGGAATAAAAAGACAATATCAATGCCCCTTGGAAGAGCAGTGGAGTTTAGAGTGGTTTTGGTTTTAATGCCCCTTGGAAGAGACGTGGAGGTCACAGCAGCTTAACAAGATGGTTTTGATGCCCCTTGGTAGAGTGGTGGAGGTCGCAGTGGATTAAAAAAGACAATATCAATGCCCTTTGGAAGAGTGGTGGAGGTCGCAGTGGAATAAAAACATAATATCAATGCCCCGTGGAAGAGCCGTGGAGGTCACAGTAGGTTATCAAGACGTTTTAACTCCCCTTGGAAGAGTGGTGGAGGTCGCAGAGAATTAAAAAGACCATATCAATGCCCCTTGGAAGAGTGGTGGAGGTTGCAGTGGAATGAAAAGTCAATATCAATGTCCCTTGGAAGAGTTGTGGATAGTGTTGAGCTTTCCGATACTGTAATATCGGTTATCGGCCGATATTCGCGGTATCGGAGTTCCGATACTGAGTTCCGATATTTTTACAATATCGAATACCAGAATCGGAAGTATCCATAATGCCTGCGCTCTGCAGTGTCTCTGAAGGATGACAAGCTGGATATCAGCTCTCAGCTGCGATCCAGCCTATCATCAGAATGCCATCCCAGAATTCTCCTGATTGTTTAAAAGCCGGCGGGCGGTAAATAGCCGCCGGCTTTTAAACAATCACACAGGCCCATACTGCTTCCCCGCAGCCTACCACCCCCGATCCTCCGCTCCCCTCGCCACCTCCCATCCCGATCGTAAGTTAGGACCGGGCGGGGAGCGCAGCACCAGGGAGCGGGGAGCGAAGGATCCGGGCCGGGAAGTCGGCAGTGAAAAGACTTCACCGCCGGCTTTCCCGTTCTGTGCAGCGCTCTCCCGCCGGTTATTTCAAGTGAACAGCTGAGGTATCAGGTGATGCTGATCGGCTGTTCATTTGAAGTAGCCGCGGTGCCCTCAGAGTGTTCGTGTGAGTTCATCCTTGACTGCATTGCATGAACTCACATGAACTTTCCCACGGGCGCACAGGTCAGCCTCACCTCCCAGACCATCAGACCGGTCATGATTGGTGTCTGCGCGGTGTCTGCACGATGTGTGCGCGATGTGTGCGTGATGTGTGCGCGATTTGTGTGCGTAGGCAGACATAGGCCGATGTGACACTACTACTCCCATCGGCCTATGTCTGTCCCCCGTCCACTCGTGCCAGCAGGATCAGCTTGATGGGAGCAGTAGTTCCCATCAGCCTGATCCTGCTAATTAAATTGCCCTTTAAACTGGCCCATATGTTATTTTGTCCCCCATAGTTTTCTATTTTTGCCCCTATACATGTTTTATTTAGGCCCCCATATTTTTTTGGGGGGGTTGTTGGTCCCCAATAAATTTTAAATACATTTCATTGGTGGCCAGTGGTTACCTAAAATAAATTAGCTTATACATTACCTGTCCCCGCCGATCGCCACCTAAAATAAAGTAAAAAATAAAAAACTACACCTATACTCACCTAGACACCTAATTCCCCGAAGCCATTGATCTCCTGTAATAAAATATAAAATGATAAACCACAACCTTATCCTTACCCCTCCGTAGTAGTCCACAAGTGTCCCACGAAGATCTCCAGTTTAGAGCAGCCACATAAAATGTGACCGCTCTAAACCGCTGCCGCCTCTACAATAACGGGGCCGTAAAGCAGCCCCGTCATTGCATAAGCGGGTTCGCCGGAGTTCAGGCAGCGCTGCTCTGGTCAGCTCCTTTACGGCCCTGCTGTACCATGAGAAATTCCCACGGTACAGCAGTGCCGTAAAGGAGGTCTCCGGAGCTGCGCTGACTGAATGCACTCCGGTGACCTCAGTCAGTGGCTCCCGCTGCCGGGAGCGGACTTTGTATTATCAGCTGGCCCTAAGCCCGAAATTCTTGGGGTCACGCCAATATTAGACATGACCGCCATGAATTTATAGTAAAGTATTTAAAAAAAACACAACACCCACAATAAAGTCCATTAATTGAAATAAACACACAATTCTTTATTGTTCTAAATTAAACTCTACTTACCGTCACGCCCATTCCAGCTGAAGCCAACGATCTCCTGCAATAAAAGTAAAATAATAAAGCAACCTCATCCTTACCTTTCCATGGTTCCCAGGACAGCTTCAGCTCTGCTACATCGAGATGACAGGCTTGATCGCAGCAGAAAGCTGCCATCCAGCCTGTCATCCCACAGACACTGAGAAGCGCAGGCATGCTTATACTCCTCAGTGTCTGGCTGTGACGGCATCCAGATGAGCTGACAATGAACTCAGCTCACCTCATGCATGTCACTGACAGCGTGGGAGAATTCTCCAGTGCATGCGGTGAGCGTGAGAGACTCGGCTCATCTGGATGCCGTCACAGCCTGACACTGAGGAGCGCAAGCATGCCTGCGCTTCTCAGTGTCTGCGGGATGACAGGCTAGATGGCAGCTTTCTGCTGCGATCCAGCCTGTCATCTCGATGTAGCAGAGCTGGAGCTGTCCTGGGAACCATGGAAAGGTAAGGATGATGTTGGTTTATTATTTTTCTTTTATTCCAGGAGATCGTTGGCTTCAACTGGAATGGGCGTGATGGTAAGTATAGTTTAATTTAGAACAATAAAGAATTGTGTGTTTATTTCAATTAAAGTACTTTATTCTGGGTGTTGTGTTTTTTTTAAATACTTTACTATAAATTCATGGCGGTCATGTCTAATATTGGCGTGACCCCATGAACTTCGGGCTTAGGGCCAGCATATAATACCAAGCTGGCCCTATCCCCTTTATTACCCAGTGAGCCACCGCACCAGGTCCCTGGATGAGTTGGGTACAGCGCCAGAAGATGGCGCTTCTATGAACGCGCCATTTTCCAGGGTGGCTGCGGACTGCAATTTGCAGCAGGGGGGGGGGGGGGCAGAAAGCTTGGGCCTCCCTGCGCTGCAGATTCCAGCCCCCAGCTGCCTACTTGTACCTGGCTGGACACAAAAATAGGGCGAAGTCCCACGTATTTTTTTTTTAAATTATTTCATGAAATTCATGAAATAATAAAGAAAAAAAGGGCTTCCCTATATTGTTGTGTCCGGCCAGGTACAAATAGGCAGCTGGTGGTTGGGTGCAGCCCGTTGCTGCCTGCTGTACCTGGCTGGACACAAATATAGTGCGAAGCCCCACTTCAATTTTTTTTTAATTATTTCAGGTAATTCATGAAATAATTAAAAAAAATTGACTTGGGGCTTCGCACTATATTTGTGTCCAGCCAGGTACAGCAGGCAGCAACGGGCTGCACCCAACCACCAGCTGCCTATTTGTACCTGGTTGGACACAACAGTATAGGGAAGCCCTTTTTTTCTTAATTATTTCATGAAATAATTTAAAAAAAAAAAAAACGTGGGGCTTCGCCCTATTTTTGTGTCCAGCCAGGTACAACTAGGCAGCTGGGGGCTGGAATCTGCAGCGCAGGGAGGCCCAAGCTTTCTGGGCTCCACCCGCTGCAAATTGCAGTCCGCAGCCACCCCAGAAAATGGCGCATGCATAGAAGCGCCATCTTCTGGCGCTGTACCCAACTCATCCAGGCCCTGGTGCGGTGGCTCACTGGGTAACAAAGGGGTTAGGGCCAGCTTGGCATTATCAGCTGGCCCTAAGTCCGAAATTCATGGGGTCACGCCAATATTAGACATGACCGCCATGAATTTATAGTAAAGTATTTAAAAAAAAACACAACACCCAGAATAAAGTCCTTTAATTGAAATAAACACACAATTCTTTATTGTTATAAATTAAACCATACTTACCATCATGCCCATTCCAGCTGAAGCCAACGATCTCCTGCAATAAAAGAAAAATAATAAAGCAATATCATCCTTACCTTTCGATGGTTTCCAGGACAGCTCCAGCTCTGCTACATCGAGATGACAGGCTGGATCGCAGCAGAAAGCTGCCATCCAGCCTGTCATCCCGCAGACACTGAGAAGCGCAGGCATGCTTGAGCTCCTCAGTGTCAGGCTGTCACGGCATCCAGATGAGCCGAGTCTCTCACGCTCACCTCATGCGCAGGAGAATTCTCCCACGCTGTCAGTGACGTGCATGAGGTGAGCTGAGTTCATTGTCGGCTTATCTGGATGCCGTCAAAACCAGACACTGAGGAGCGCAAGCATGCCTGCGCTTCTCAGTGTCTGCGGGATGACAGGCTGGATGGCAGCTTTCTGCTGCGGTCCAGCCTGTCATCTCGATGTAGCAGAGCTGAAGCTGTCCTGGGAACCATGGAAAGGTAAGGATGAGGTTGCTTTATTATTTTTCTTTTATTGCAGGAGATTGTTGGCTTCAGCTGGAATGGGTGTGATGGTAAGTATGGTTTAATTTAGAACAATAAAGAATTGTGTCTTTATTTCAATTAAAGGACTTTATTCTGGGTGTTTGTGTTTTTTTTTAACTTTGACTATGGGGTTAGTAATGGGGGTGTCTTATAGACGCCTCTCCATTACTAACCTGGGCTTGATGTCAGCTGGCATTATAAGCTGACATCAACCCCAGGCCTATTACCCCACTGCCACCGCTACAGGGCAATGGGAAGAGCGAGGCTAAGTGCCAGAATTGGCGCATCCTATGGATGCGCCATTTCTGGGGCGGCTGATGGCTGGTGTTTCTAGACTGGGAGGGGGCCAATATTCATGGCACCCTTCCTGGGCTATTAATATCAGCCCCCAGCTGTCTGACTAGCCTTTGCTAGCTATTAAAATAGGGGGGACCCCAAGTCATTTTTTTGGGGGGGTCCCCCATTTTAATAGCTAGTAAAGGCTAGGTATTCAGCTGAGGGCTGATATTAGTAGCCTGGGAAGCTCCGTGGGTATTACCCCCTTCCCAGGCTTCAAACACCTGCCCCAGCAGTCTGCTTAACCGCCGCTAGAGCCTAAAATTATGGGGAACCCCACGCCAATTTTTTTTTTAATAAATCCTTTATTTTAACACTAAATAACAAGTACAGTAAGCAACACTGTCACTGTACTTCATATATATGTTACTGACATGTTTCTATCTATCTAATCTATGTGTGATGCTCTATTATTTCTGTTATAAATTGTCGGGTACCGGTGTATGCCGCTGGTGCATTGCCGGCTTTTCATGTTTCACTGTGAGCACTGTTCCCATCGATTGGGGCAACCACCTCCACCAATACATTCTACTTTATTGTTAGTTGTTTTCCTTCATGTAGAATTAACCTACAGGGAAAGAAAGGGTTTATTTTCATACCGATATTTGTGTCCCATTGACTTGCATTGGTTTCCGGTATCGGCCCGATCCAATCCGATCCGATATTTCCTGATATCGGAAGGTATCGCTCAACACTAGTAGTGGAGGTTACAGTGGTGTAAAAAGACAATATCATTGCCCCTTGGAAGAGTGGTGGAGGTTACAGTGGAATAAAAAGACAATATCAATGCCCTTGGAAGAAAGGTGGAGGTCACAGTGGAATAAAAACACAATATCAATGCCCCTTGGAACAGTGGTGGAGGTTACAGTGGAATAAAAAGACAATATCAATGCCTCTTGGAAGAGCTGTGGAGTTCAGAGTGGTTTTGCTAGACAGTTTTAATGCCGCTTGGAAGAGACGTGGAGGTAACAGTAGCTTAACAAGACGGTTTTATTGCCCCTTGGAAGAGTGGTGGAGGTAACATTTTAATAAAAAGGCAATATCAATGCCCCTTGGAAGAGTGGTGGAAGTTACGGTGGAAGAAAAAGACAATATCAATGCCCCTTGGAAGAGTTGTGGAGGTTACAGTGGAATAAAAAAACAATATCAATACCCGGTAGAAGAGACGTGGAGGTTCACTATAGCTTAACAAGATGGTTTTAATGCCCTTTGAAAGAGTGGTGGAGGCCGCAGTGGAATAAAAAGAAAATATCAAAGCCCTGTGGAAGAGTGGTGGAGGTTGCAGTGGAATAAAAAGACAATTTCAATGCCCCGTGGAAGAGACGTAGAGGTCACAGTAGCTTAACAAGATGGTTTTAATGCCCATTGAAAGAGTGGTGGAGGTCGCTGTGGAATAAAAAGACAATATAAATGCCCCTTGGAAGAGTGGTGGAGGATACAGTGGAATAAAAAGACAATATCAATGCCCCTTGGAAGATCTGTGGAGTTCAGATTGGTTTAACCAAATGGTTTTAATGCCCATTGGAAGAGATGTGGAGGTCACAGTAGCTTAACAAGACGGTTTTAATGCCACATGGAAGAGTGGTGGAGGTTGCAGTGGAATAAAAAGGCAATACCAATGCACCGTGGAAGAGACGTGGAGGTCACAGTAGCTTAACAAGATGGTTTTAATGCCCTTTGGAAGACTGGTGGAGGTTGCAGTGGATTAAAAAGACAATATCAATTCCCTTTGGAAGAGTGGTGGAGGTAGCAGTGGAATAAAAATACATTATCAATGCCCCTTGGTAGAGTGGTGGAGGTTACAGTGGAATTTAAAGACAATATCAGTGCCCCGTGGAAGAGATGTGGAGGTCACTGTAGCTTAACAAGACAGTTTTAATGCCCCTTGGAAGAATGGTGGAGGTCGCAGTGGAATAAAAAGACAATTTCAATGCCCCTTGGAAGAGTGGTGGAGGTTAGAGTGGAATAAAAAGACAATACCAATGTCCCTTGGAAGAGCTGTGGAGTTCAGATTGGTTTAACCAGACGGTTTTAATGCCCATTGGAAGTGACGTGGAGGTCACAGAAGCTTAAAAAGATGTTTTTAATGCCCCTTTGAAAAGTGGTGGAGGTCGCAGTTGATTAAAAAGACAATATCAATGCCCCTTAGAAGAGTGGTGGAGGTGGCAGTGGAATAAAAAGACAATATCAATGCCCCTTGGAAGAATGATGGAGGTCGCAGTGGAATAAAAAGACAAAGTCAATGCCCCTTGGAAGAGTGGTGGAGGTTAGAGTGGAATCAAAAGACAATACCAATGCCCCTTGGAAGAGCTGTGGAGTTCAGAGTGGTTTAACCAGATGGTTTTATTGCCCCTTGGAAGAGAAGTGGAGATCACAGTAGATTAACAAGACAGTTTTAATGCCCCTTGGAAAAGTGGTGGAGGTCACAGTGGATTAAAAAGACAATATCAATGCCCGTGGGAGACACGTGGAGGTCACAGTAGTTAAACAAGACAGTTTTAATGGCCCTTGGAAGAGTGGTGGAGGTCGCAGTGGAATAAAAAAACAATATCAATGCCCCTTGAAAGAGTGGTGTAGGTTACAGTGAAATAAAAAGACAATATCAATGTCTCTTGAAAGAGCTATGGAGTTCAGAGTGGTTTAACCAGATGGTCTTAATGCCCCTTGGAAGAGTGGTAGAGGTCGCAGTGCATTAAAAAGACAATATCAATACCCCTTGGAAGAATGGTGGAGGTTACAGTGGAATAAAAAGACAATATCAATGCCCCTTGGAAGATCTGTGGAGATCAGAGTGGTTTAACCAGACGGTTTTAGTGCCCCTTGGAAGAGATGTGGAGGTCAGAGTAGCTTAACAAGACTGTTTTAATGCTTCTTGGAAGAGTGGTGGAGGTCGCAGTGGATTAAAAAGACAATATCAATGCCCCTTAGAAGAGAGGTGGAAGTCACAGTGGAATAAAAAGACAATATCAATACCCCTTGGAAGAGTGGTGGAGGATACAGTGGAATAAAAAGGCAATATCAATGCCCCGTGGAATAGACATGGACGTTACAGTATCTAAACAAGATATTTTTAATGCACCTTGGGAGAGTGGTGGAAGTCGTAGTGGAATAAAAAGACATTATCAATGCCCCTTGAAAGAGTGCTGTAGGTTACAGTGGAATATAAAGACAATATCAATGCCTCTTGCAAGAGCTGTGGAGTTCAGAGTGGTTTAAATTGACGCTTTTAATGCACCTTGAAAGAGACGTGGAAGTCACAGTAGCTTAACAATACGGTTTTAATGCCCCTTGGAAGAGTGGTGGAGGTCGCAGTGGATTAAAAATACAATATCAATGCCACTTGGAAGAGTGGTGAAGGTCCCAGTGGAATAAAAATACAATATCAATGCCCCTTGGAAGAGTGGTGGAGGTTACAGTGGAATAAAAAGACAATATCAATGCCCCGTGAAAGAGACGTGGAGGTCACAAAAGCTTAACAAGACGGTTTTAATGCCCATTGGAAGAGAGGTGCAAGTTGCAGTGGAATAAAAAGACAATATCAATGCCCCTTGGACGAGTACTGGAGGTTACATTGTAATAAAAAGACAATATCAATGCCCCTTGCAAGAGTAGTGGAGGTCGCAGTGGAATAAAAAAACAATATCAATGCCCCATGGAAGAGTGGTGGAGGTAACAGTGGATTAAAAAGACAACATCAATTCCCCTTGGAAGAGCAGTGGATTTCAGAGTAGTTAAACCAGACGGTTTTATTGCCCATTGCAAGTGACGTGGAGGTCACAGTAGCTTAAAAAGACATTTTTAATGCCCCTTGGAAATGTGGTGGAGGTCGCAGTGGATTAAAAATACAATATCAATGCCCCTTGGAAGAGTGGTGGAGGTGGCAGTAGAAAAAAGGACAATATAAATGCCCCTTGGAAGAGTGGTGGAGTTTACAGTGGAATAAAAAGACAATATCAATGCCCCGTGAAAGAGACGTGGATGTCAGAGTAACTTAACAAGACGGTTTTAATGTCCCTTGGAAGAGAGGTGAAAGTCGCAGTGGAATAAAAAGACAATATCAATGCCCCTTGTAAGAGTGCTAGAGGTTACAGTGGAATAAAAAACAATATGAAAGCCCCTTGCAAGGGCTGTGGAGTTGAGAGTGGTTTAAATGGACCGTTTTAATGCCCCTTGGAAGAGACGTGGAGGTCACAGTTGATTAACAAACTGTTTTAATGCCCCTTGGAAGAGTGGTGGAGGTCGAAGTGGATTAAAAAGACAATGTCAATGCTCCTTGAAGGAGTGGTTGAAATCTCAGTGGAATAAAAAGATAATATCAATGCCCCTTGGAAGAGTGGTGGAGGTCGCAGTGGAATAAAAAGACAATATCAATGCCCCTTGGAAGTTCTGTGTAGTTCAGATGGCTTAACCATACGGTTTTAATGCCCCTTGGAAGAGACGGGGAGGTCACAGCAACTTAACAAGACGGTTTTAATGCCACATGGAAGAGTGGTGGAGGTTGCAGTGGATTAAAAAGACAATATCAATGCCCCGTGGAAGAGACGTGGAGTTCACAGTAGCTTAACAAGATGGTTTTAATGCCCTTTGAAAAAGTGGTGGAGGTCGCAGTGGAATAAAAATACAATATCAATGCCCCTTGGTAGAGTGGTGGAGGTTACAGTGGAATTTAAACACAATATCCATGCCCATTGGAAGAGATGTGAAGGTCACTGTAGCTTAAAAAGACGATTTTAATGCCTCTTGGAAAGGGGTGGAGGTCGCAGTGGATTAAAAAGACAATATCAATGTCCCTTGGAAGAGTGGTGGAGGTAGCAGTGGAATAAAAAGACAATATCAATGCCCCTTGGAAGAATGATGCAGGTCAGAGTGGAATAAAAAGACAATGTCAATGCCCCTTGGAAGAGTGGTGGTTAGAGTGTAATAAAAAGACAATACCAATGCCCCTTGGAAGAGCTGTGGAGTTCAGAGTGGTTTAACCAGATGGTTTTATTGCCCCTTGGAAGAGAGGTGGAGGTCACAGTAGATTAACAAGATGGTTTTAATGCCCCTTTGAAGAGACGTGGAAGTCACAGTAGATTAACAAGACTGTTTTAATGCCCCTTGGAAGAGTGGTGGAGGTCGCAGTGGATTAAAAAGACAATATCAATGCCCCCTAGAAGAGAGGTGGAAGTCACAGTGGAATAAAAAGACAATATCAATACCCCTTGGTAGAGTGGTGGAGGATACAGTGGAATAAAAAGACAATATCAATGCTCCGTGGATTAGACATGGACGTTAAAGTAGCTAAACAAGATGTTTTTAATGCACCTTGGGAGAGTGGTGGAAGTCGTAGTGAAATAAAAAGACAATATCAATGCCCCTTGAAACAGTGCTGTAGGTTACAGTGGAGTAAAAAGATAATATCAATGCCTCTTGCAAGAGCTGTGGAGTTCAAAGTGGTTTAAATTTACGATTTTAATGCAGCTTGGAAGAGACGTGGAGGTCACATCAGCTTAACAATACGGTTTTAATGCCCATTGGAAGAGTGGTGGAGGTCGCAGTGGATTAAAAAGACAATATCAATGCCCCTTGGAAGAGTGGTGGAGGTCGCAGTGGAATAAAAAGACAATAACAGTGCCCCGTGGAAGGGACGTGGAGGTCACAGTAGCTTAACAAGACGGTTTTAATGCCCCATGGAAGAGTGGTGGAGGTCGCAGTGGATTAAAAAGACAATATCAATGCCCCTTAGAAGAGAGGTGGAAGTCGCAGTGGAATAGAAAGACAATGTCAATGCCACTTGGAAGAGTGGTGGAGGTTACATTGGAATAAAAAGACAATATCAATGCCCAGTGGAATAGACAAGGACTTGACAGTAGCTTAACAAGACGGCTTTAATGCCCCTTGGAAGAGTGGTGGAGGTTGCAGTGGATTAAAAAGACAATATCAATGCCCGTTGGAAGAGTGGTAGAGTTCGCAGTGGAATAAAAAGACAAATCAATGCCCCTTGAAAGAGTTGTGGAGGTTACAGTGGAATAAAAAGACAATATCAATACCCCATGGAAGAGTTGTGGAGGTCACTGTGGCTTAGCAAGATGGTCTTAATGCCACTTGGAAGAGTGGTGGAGGTCGCAGTTGAATAAATAGACAATGTCAATGCCCCTTGGAAGAGTGGTGGAGGTTAGAGTGGAATAAAAAGACAATGCCAGTGCTCCTTGGAAGAGCTGTGGAGTTCATAGTGGTTTAAATTTACGGTTTTAATGCCCCTTGGAAGAGACGTGGAGGTCACAGTGGATTAAAAAGACAATATCAATGCCCCATGGAAGAGTGGCGGAGGTCGCAGTGGATTAAAAAGACAATATCAATGCCCCTTGGAAGAGTGGTGAAGGTCGCAGTGGAATAAAAAGACAATATCAATGCCGCATGGAAAATTGGTGGATGTTACAGTCGAATAAAAACAATATCAATGCCTCTTGTAAAAGCTGTGGAGTTCAGAGTGTTTAACCAGACGGTTTTAATGCCCCTTGGAAGAGACGAGGAGGTCACAGTAGCTTAACAATACTGTTTTAATGCCCCTTGGAAGAGTGGTGGAGAACGTTGTGGATTTAAAAGACAATATCAATGCCCCTTAGAAGAGTGGTGGAGGTCGCAGTTGAATAAAAAGATAAAATCAATGCCCGATTGAAGAGTGGTGGAGGTTACAGTGGAATAAAAAGACAATATCAATGCCCCATGGAAGAGTTGTGGCTGTCACAGTGGAATAAATAGACAATGTCAATGCCCCTTGGAAGAGTGGTGGAGGTTAGAGTGGAATAAAAAGACAATACCTGTGCTCCTTGGAAAAACAGTGGAGTTCAGAGTGGTTTAAATTGACGGTTTTAATGCCCCTTGGAAGAGACGTGGAGGTCACAGTGGATTAAAAAGACAATATCAATGCCCCTTGAAAGAGTGGTGGAGGTCACGGTGGATTAAAAAGACAATATCACAGCCCTTTGGAAGAGTTGTGGAGGTCGCAGTGGAATAAAAAGACAATATCAATGGCCCGTGGAAGGGACGTGGAGGTCAAAGTAGCTTCACAAGACGGTTTTAATGCCCATTGGAAGAGAGGTGGAGGTCGCAGTTGATTAAAAAGACAATATCAAGGCCCCTTGGAAGAGTGGTGGAGGTCGCAGTGGAATAAAAAGACAATATCAATGCCGCTTGTATGAGTGGGGGATGTTACAGTCGAATAAAAAGACAATATCAATGCCTCTTGTAAGAGCTGTGGAGTTCAGAGTGTTTAACCAGACGGTTTTAATGCCACTTGGAAGAAACTAGGAGGTCACAGTAGCTTAACAAGACTGTTTTAATGCCCCTTGGAAGAGTGGTGGAGATAGTTGTGGATTTAAAAGACAATATCAATGCCCCTTAGAAGAGTGGTGGAGGTCGCAGTGGAATAAAAGCACAATATCAATGCCCCATGGAAGATTGGTGGAGGTTAGAGTGGAATAAAAAGACAATATCAATGCTCCTTGGAAAAGTGGTGGAGGTTACAGTGGAATAAAAAGACAATATCAATGCCCTTTGAAAGAAACTTGGAGGTCACAGTAGCTTAACAAGACGGATTTAATGCCCCTTGAAAGAGTCGTGGAAGTCGCAGAGGAATAAAAAGACAATATCAATGCAATTGGAAGAGTGCAGAAGGTTACAATGGAATAAAAATACATTGTCAATGCCCCTTGGAAGAGCTGTGGAGCTCAGAGCGGCTTAACCAGACGGTATTAGTGCCCCTTGGAAGAGACTTGGAGGTCAGAGTAGCTTAACAAGACGGTTTTAATGCCCCTTGGAAGAGTAGTGGAGGTCGCAATGGAATAAAAAGACAATATCAATGCCCCGTGGAAGGGACGTGGAGGTCACAGTAGCATACAAAGACCGTTTTAATGCCCATGGGAAGAGTGGTGGAGGTAGCAGTGGATAAAAAAGACAATATCAAAGCCCCTTGGAAGAGTGGTGGAGGTCGCAGTGGAAAACAGAGACAATATCAATGCCCTTTTGTAGAGTGGTGGAGGTGACAGTCGAATAAAATGACATTATCAAAGCCTCTTGGAAGAACTGTGGAGTACAGAGTGGTTTAACCAGACGGTTTAATGCCCCTTGGAAGAGACGTGGAGGTCACAGTAGCTTATCAAGACTGTTTTAATGCCCCTTGGTAGAGTGGTGGAGGTCGCAGTGGATTAAAAAAACAATATCAATGCCTCGTGGAAGAGACTTGGAGGTCGCAGTAGCTTAATAAGATGGTTTTAATGCCCCCTGGAAGAGAGGTGGAGGTCACAGTGGAATTAAAAGACAATATCAATGCCCCTTTGAAGAGTGGTGGAGGTCGCAGTGGAATAAAAAGACAATATTACTGCCCCTTGGAAGAGTGGTGGACGTCGCAGTAAAATAAAAAGACAATATCAATGCCCCTTGGAAGAGTGGTGGAGGTCGCAGTGGATTAAAAGAAAATATCAATGCTCCTTTGAAGAGTGGTGGAGGTTACAGTGGAAAAAAAAGACAATATCAATGTTCCTTGGAAGAGGGGTGAAGGTCGCAGTGGGATAAAACGACAATATCAATGTCCCATGGAAGAGTGGTGGAGGTCGCAGTGGATTAAAAAGACAATATCAATGCCCCTAGGAAGAGTGGTGGAGGTCGCAGTGGAATAAAAAGACAATATCCATACCCCGTGGAAGGGACGTGGAGGTCATAGTAGCTTAACAAGATGGTTTTAATGCCCCTTGGAAGAGTGGTAGAGGTCGCAGTGGAATAACCTCACTGGTACATGCTCTGCATAACTTCTCTGCTTGCTGTGTCTGCTGTAATCTAATGCTCTGCTTTGCTGATTCACCTCACTGGTACATGCTCTGCATAACTTCTCTGCTTGCTGTGTCTGCTGTAATCTAATGCTCTGCTTTGCTGATTCACCTCACTGGTACATGCTCTGCATAACTTCTCTGCATTATCTGTCCGACTCCATTCAATACCCACATATGTCTGTCCCTTCCCCACTATAGATCTTATCTGATTTTTAGAGGTGCTAAACTGCAGAGACTAGAGTCCTAGCTCTGTGTTTGATTACCCAGCCATCTCCTGGTGAGATGACCCGCTGCTAATTTAGCCATATGCAGCTCCCACAATGCCCTTCACCAGATAGTTTAATGTGCACTATATATTTAGAAGCTCTGTAACGGGTGCACTTGTGCTGGGGTGTGCACGCGTCTTCTTGTGCAAAGTGGCTTCGGAGATAAGTGGCAGTTATTTCAGAGACAGTTAGTCAGGGCAGGAGTCAGGTAACCAACACTTTGACCACTTACTCTCTTTTAACTATGTTTCTGTTAGCTCTCACTTTTTCCTCTATAGTCCTCCACTTTCTAGTAACCACTCAAATCCCTACACCTAGTAAGAAACTCTTCATATCTCCCTCCATCCTCCCCATTCATCTCACCTCCTCCTCCAAATTATTCCTAAACATTCAATCCTGGATCTCCAAACACAGACAGCCACCTCATGCTCTCTCTTGCTCCCACCTGCTAACACTTTCTCTGATCCTCCTCATTGCTGGAGATATCTCTACAAATCCTGGTCCTCCTCGCCATATCCCCACAGTTACTTCTTCCTCCTATCCACGACCTTCCACAAACTGTCGCAACCTTTCTAAACTCATACCCATCCAACCAATCCCCACTCCCTTAGTTGCTCTAACAGGAGCTCTATGGAACGCTCGCTCTGTCTGAAACAAACTTTCCTTCATTCACGATCTTTTCATTGCAAACAAACTTTCCTTCCTCGCCATCACTGAAACCTGGCTCACCCTCTCTGACACAGCCTCCCCAGCTGCACTCTCATATGGCGGATTCCACCTTTCCCACACACCCCGCCCCAACGGCAAACATGGCGGAGGCGTAGGTTTTCTCCTATCAGAACACTGCGCTTTCACCCAAATCCCACTGCCACCCTCCGTTACACTCCCCTCTTTTGAGGTGCACTGTGTGCGCATCTATTCCCCCTCCAACCTCCAACTGGCCGTCGTTTACCGACCCCCAGGGCAAGCCACCACCTTCTTAGACCACTTCACCACCTGGTTGCTTCACTTCCTCTCCACTGACATCCCCACTATCATAATGGGTGACTTCAACATCACCATTAACACTTCCCACTCGTCTGTCTCTAAGTTCCTATCTCTCACTTCCTCCTTCGGACTCACTCAATGGTCTTCCACACCCACCCACAAGGATTGCCACACACTGGACCTCATCTTCACCCGCCTCTGTTCCCTATCTAACCTCTCTAACTCACCCATCCCTCTCTCTGATCACAGCCTACTTACATTCTCTTCTCTCTCCTCCCCGGGGCAACAATCCCCACTCCACAAACTTGCATACCCTCGCAGAAATCTCAAACACCTTGACTTACACTCACTCTCTGAATCCCTCCACCTTCTTACAGACATAAATTCCTTACACGATGCAGACATTACTGCTGCTTCATAAAACACCACAATAGCTGCAGCTCTAGACTCGATCGCCCCTCTCACACACTCCACATCTCGCACATTCAACAGGCAGCCCTGGCACACTAAACTTACTAAAGAACTGCGCCGGGCCTGCAGGGTTGCGGAGCGGAGATGGAAAAGGTCTCACTCCATCGAACACTTCATCGCATTCAAGCAATCCCTCACTAATTTCAAGTCCGCACTCACTACAGCAAAACAAACCTACTTCTCATCTCTCATATCCTCCCTATCTCACAACCCTAAACAGCTATTTAACACTTTCAACTCTCTCCTTCTGTTCCAATATCAATGCCCTTTGGAACAGTGGTGGAGGTCACAGTGGATTAAAAAGACAATATCAATGCCCTTTGGAAAAGAGGTGGAGGTCGCAGTGGAATAAAAAGACAATATCAATGCCCCGTGGAAGAGACGTGGAGGTCACAGTAGCTGAACAAGACAGTTTTAATGCTCCTTGGAAGAGTGGTGGAGGTCGCAGTGGAATAAAAAGACAATATCAATGCCCGTTTGGAGAGTGGTGGACGTTACAGTGAAATAAAAAGACAATATCAATGCCATTTGAAAGAGCTGGGGAGTTCAGCATGGTTTAACCAGACGGTTTTAATGCCCTTGGAAGAGACGTGGAGGTCACAGTAGCTTAACAAAACGGTTTTAATGCCCCTTGGAAGAATGGCGAAGGTCACAGTGGATTAAAAGTACAATATCAATGCCCCTTGGAAGAGTGGGGGAGGTTACAGTGGAAAAAAAAGACAATATCAATGCCCCTTGGAAGAGTGGTGGAGGTCGCAATGGAATAAAAAGACATCATCATTGCCCTATGGTAGAGACGTCGAGGTCGCAGTGGATTAAAAAGACAATATCAATGCCCTTTGGAAAAGTGGTGTAGGTCGCTCTTGAATAAAAAGACAATATCAATGCCCCTTGGAAGAGTTGTGGAGGTTACAGAGGAATAAAAAGACTATATCAATGCTCCTTGGAAGAGCTGTGGAGCTCAGAGTGGTTTAACCAGACGGTTTTAATGCCCCTTGGAAGAGACGTGGAGGTCACAGTAGCTTAAAATGATGGTTGTAATGCCCTTGGAAGAGTGGTGGAGGTCGCAGTGGATTAAAAAGACAATATCAATGCCCCTAGAAAGAGTGGTGGAGGTCGCAGTGGAATAAAAAGACAATATCAATGCCCCTTGGAAGAGTGGTGGAGGTAACAGTGTATAAAAAGACAATATCAATGCCCTTTGGAAGAGTGTTGAAGGTTACAGTGGAATAAAAAGATAATATCAATACCCCTTGGAAGAGTGGTGGAGGTTACAGAGGAATAAAAAGACTATATCAATGCTCCTAGGAAGAGCTGTGGATCTCAGAGTGGTTTAACCAGACCGTTTTAATGCCCCGTGGAAGAGACATTGAGGTCACATTAACTTAACAAGACGCTTTTAATGCCCCTTGGAAGATTGATGGAGGTCGAAGTGCATTAAAAAGACAATATCAATGCACCTTGGAAGAGTGGTGGAGGTCGCATTGGAATTAAAAGACAATATCAATGCCCCTTGGAATTGACGTTGAGGTCACAGTACCTTATCAACACAGTTTTAATGCCCCTTGGAAGAGTGGTGGAGGTCGCAGTGGATTAAAAAGACAATATCAATGCCCCTTGGAAGAGTGGTGGAGATCGCAGTGGAATAAAAAGACATTATCAATGCCCCTTGGAAGATTTGTGGAGGTCGCAGTGGAATAAAAAGACAATATCATTGCCCCGTGGAAGAGACGTGGAGGTCACAGTAGCTTAACAAGATGGTTTTAACGCCCGTTGGAAGAGTGGTGGAGGTCGCAGTGGATTAAAAAGACAATATCAATGCCCTTTGGAAAAGTGGTGGAGATCGCAGGGGAATAAAAAGACAATATTAATGCCCCGTGGAAGAGACGTGGAGGTCAAAGAAGATTAACAAGACGGCTTTAATGCCCCTTGGTAGAGTGGTGGAGGTCGCAGTGGAATAAAAAGACAATATCAATGCCCCTTGGAAGAGTGGTGGAGGTTTAATTGGAATGAAAAGACAATATCAATGCTCCTTCGAAGAGCTGTGGAGTTCAAAGTGGTTTAATCAGACGGTTTTAATGCCCCTTGGAAGAGATGTGGAGTTCACAGTAGCTTAACAGGATGGATGTAATGCACTTGGAAGAGTGTTGGAGGTCGCAGTGAATTAAAAAGACAATATCAATGCCCCTTGGAAGAGTGGTGGAGGTCGCAGTGGAATAAAAAGACAATATCAATGCACCTTGGAAGAGTGGTGGAGGTTACAGTGGATAAAATGACAATATCAATGAACCTTGGTAGAGTGGTGAAGGTTACAGTGGAATAAAAAGACAATATCACTGCCCCTTTGAAGAGCTGTGGAGTTCATAGTGGTTTAACCAGATGGTTTTAATGGCCCTTGGAAGAGAAGTTGAGGTCACATTAGCTTAACAAGATGGTTTTAATGCCCCTTGGAAGAGTGATGGAGGTCGAAGTGGATTAAAAAGACAATATCAATGTCCCTTGGAAGAGTGGTGGAGGTCGCAGTGGTATAAAAAGACAATATCAATACCCCATGGAATTGACGTTGAGGTCACAGTAGCTTAACAACACAGTTTAATGCCCCTTGGAAGAGTGGTGGAGGTCGCAGTGGATTAAAAAGACAATATCAATGCCCCTTGAAAGAGTGGTGGAGGTTGCAGCGGAATAAAATGACAATATCAATGCCCCTTGGAAGAGTTGTGGAGGTCCCAGTGGAATAAAAATACAATATCAATGCCCCTTGGAAGAGCTGTGGAGTTCAGAGTGGTTTAACCAGACGGTTTTATGCCCCTTGGTAGTGACGTGGAGGTCACATTAGCTTAAAAAGATGGTTTTAATGCCCCTTGGAAGAGTGGTGGATGTCGCAGTGGATTAAAAAGACAATATCAGTGCCCCTTGGAAGAGTGGTGGTGGTCACAGTGCAATAAAAAGACAATTTCATTGCCCCTTGGAAGAGTGGTGGAGGTTTCAATGGAATAAAAAGATAATATCAATGCCCAGTGGAAGAGACGTGAAGGTCAGAGTGGTTTAACAAGACGGTTTTAATGCCCTTTGGAAGAGTGGTGGAGGTTGCAGTGGATTAAAAAGACAATATCAATGCCCCTTGGAAGAGTGGTGGAGGTCGCAGTGGAATAAAAAGACAATATCAGTGTCCTGTGGAAAAGACATGGTGGTCACAGTAGCTTAACAAGACGGTTTTAATGCCCCTTGGAAGCATGGTGGAGGTCACAGTGGAATAAAAAGACAATATCAATGCCCCTTGGAAGAGTGGTGGAGGTCGCATTGGAATTAAAAGACAATATCAATGCCCCTTGGAATTGACGTTGAGGTCACAGTAGCTTATCAACACAGTTTTAATGCCCCTTGGAAGAGTGGTGGAGGTCGCAGTGGATTAAAAAGACAATATCAATGCCCCTTGGAAGAGTGGTGGAGGTCGCAGTGGAATAAAAAGACAATATCAATGCCCCTTGGAAGATTTGTGGAGGTCGCAGTGGAATAAAAAGACAATATCATTGCCCCGTGGAAGAGACGTGGAGGTCACAGTAGCTTAACAAGATGGTTTTAACGCCCGTTGGAAGGGTGGTGGAGGTCGCAGTGGATTAAAAAGACAATATCAATGCACTTTGGAAAAGAGCTGGAGATCGCAGGGGAATAAAAAGACAATATTAATGCCCCGTGGAAGAGACATGGAGGTCAAAGAAGATTAACAAGACGGCTTTAATGCCCCTTGGAAGAGTGGTGGAGGTCGCAGTGGAATAAAAAGACAATATCAATGCCCCTTGGAAGAGTGGTGGAAGTTTAATTGGAATGAAAAGACAATATCAATGCTCCTTCGAAGAGCTGTGGAGTTCAAAGTGGTTTAATCAGACGGTTTTAATGCCCCTTGGAAGAGATGTGGAGTTCACAGTAGCTTAACAGGATGGATGTAATGCACTTGGAAGAGTGTTGGAGGTCGCAGTGAATTAAAAAGACAATATCAATGCCCCTTGGAAGAGTGGTGGAGGTCGCAGTGGAATAAAAAGACAATATCAATGCACCTTGGAAGAGTGGTGGAGGTTACAGTGGATAAAATGACAATTTCAATGAACCTTGGAAGAGTGGTGAAGGTTACAGTGGAATAAAAAGACAATATCACTGCCCCTTTGAAGAGCTGTGGAGTTCATAGTGGTTTAACCAGATGGTTTTAATGGCCCTTGGAAGAGAAGTTGAGGTCACATTAGCTTAACAAGATGGTTTTAATGCCCCTTGGAAGAGTGATGGAGGTCGAAGTGGATTAAAAAGACAATATCAATGTGCCTTGGAAGAGTGGTGGAGGTCGCAGTGGTATAAAAAGACAATATCAATACCCCATGGAATTGACGTTGAGGTCACAGTAGCTTAACAACACAGTTTAATGCCCCTTGGAAGAGTGGTGGAGGTCGCAGTGGAATAAAATGACAATATCAATGCCCCTTGGAAGAGTTGTGGAGGTCCCAGTGGAATAAAAATACAATATCAATGCCCCTTGGAAGAGCTGTGGAGTTCAGAGTGGTTTAACCAGACGGTTTTATGCCCCTTGGTAGTGACGTGGAGGTCACATTAGCTTAAAAAGATGGTTTTAATGCCCCTTGGAAGAGTGGTGGATGTCGCAGTGGATTAAAAAGACAATATCAGTGCCCCTTGGAAGAGTGCTGGAGGTCACAGTGCAATAATAAGACAACTTCATTGCCCCTTGGAAGAGTGGTGGAGGTTTCAATGGAATAAAAAGATAATATCAATGCCCAGTGGAAGAGACGTGGAGGTCAGAGTGGTTTAACAAGAAGGTTTTAATGCCCTTTGGAAGAGTGGTGGAGGTTGCAGTGGATTAAAAAGACAATATCAATGCCCCTTGGAAGAGTGGTGGAGGTCGCAGTGGAATAAAAAGACAATATCAGTGTCCTGTGGAAAAGACATGGTGGTCACAGTAGCTTAACAAGACGGTTTTAATGCCCCTTGGAAGCATGGTGGAGGTCACAGTGGAATAAAAAGACAATATCAATGCCCCTTGGAAGAGTGGTGAAGATTACAGTGGTATAAAAAGACAATATCAATGCACCTTGGAAGAGCTGTGTTGTTTAGAGTGGTTCAACCAGACGGTTTTAATGCCCCTTGGAAGAGACGTGGAGGTTGCAGTGGAGTAAAAAGACAATATCAATGCCCTTTGGAAAAGAGGTGGCGGTCGCAGTGGAATAAAAGGACAATATCAATGCCCCGTGGAAGAGCCTTGGAGGTCACAGTAGCTTAACAAGACGGTTTAAATGCCCCTTGGAAAAGTGGTGGAGGTCGCAGTGGAATAAAAATACAGTATGAATGCCCATTGGAAGAGTGGTGGAGGTTACAGTGGAATAAAAAGACAATATCAATGCTCCTTGGAAGAGCTGCGGAGCTCAGAGTGGTTTAACCAGACGGTTTTAATGCCCCTTGGAAGAGACTTGAAGGTCACAGTAGCTTAACAAGATGATTTTAATGCCCCTTGAAAGAGTGGTGGAGATCGCAGTGGAATAAAATGACAATATCAATGCTACTTGGAAGAGAGGTGCAGGTTACAATGGAATGAAAATACAATATCAATGACCTTTGGAAGAGCTGTGGAGTTCACAGTGGTTTAACCAGATGGTTTTAATGCTCCTTGGAAGAATGGCCAAGGTCGCAGTGGAATAAAAAGACAATATCAATGCCCCTTGGAAGAGTGGTGGAGGTTACAGTGGAATAAAAAGACAATATCAATGCCCTTTGAAAGATTGGTGTAGGTCGCAGTGGAATAAAAAGACAATATCAATGCCCCTTGGAGGAGTGGTGGAGGTCGCAGTGGAATAAAAAGACAATATCAATGCCCCTTCGAAGAGTGGTGGAAGTTAGAGTGGAATAAAACGACAATATCAATGCTCCTTGGTAGAGCTGTGGAGTTCAGCGTCGTTTAACCAGACGGTTTTAATGTCTCTTGGAAGAGACATGGAGGTCACAGTTCCTTAACAAGACGGTTTTAATGCCCCATGGAAGAGTGGTGGTGGTCGCAGTAGATTAAGAATACAATATCAATGCTCCTTGGAAGAGTGGTGGAGGTCGCAGTGGAATAAATAGACAAATCAATGCCCCTTGGAAGAGTGGTGGAAGCTACAGTGGAATAAAAAGACAATATCAATGCACCGTGGAAGAGAAGTGAAGGTCACAGTGGCTTAACAAGACGGTTTTAATGCCCCTTGGAAAAGTGGTGGAGTTCGCAGTGGAATAAAAAGACAATATCAATGCCCCTTGGAAGAGTGTTGGAGGTTACAGTGGAACAAAAAAACAATTTCAATGCCCCATGGAAGAGATGTGGAGTTCAGTATGGTTTAACCAGATCGTTTTAATGCCCCTTGGAAAAGACGTGGAGGTCACAGTAGGTTAACAAGACGGTTTTAATGCCCCTTGGAAGAGTGGTGGAGATCGCAGTGGATTAAAAAGACAATATCAAAGCCCCTTGGAAGAGTTGGGGAGGTCGCAGTGGAATAACAAGACAATATCAATGCCCCGTGGAAGAGACGTGGAGGTCACAGTAGCTCAACAACACGGGTTTAATGCAACTTGGAAAAGTGGTGGAGGTCACATTGGATTTAAAAGACAATATCAATGCTCCTTGGAAGAATGGTGGAGGTCGCAGTGGAATAAAAAGTCTATATCATTGCCCGGTGGAAGATACATAGAGGCCACAGTAGCTTAACAAGACGGTTTTAATGCCCCTTGGAAGAGTGGTGGAGGCCGCAGTGGATTAAAAAGACAATATCAATGCCCTTTGGAAAAGTGGTGGAGGTCGCAGTGGAATAAAAAGACAATATCAATGCCCCGAGGAAGAGACGTGGAGGTCACAGTAGCTTAACAAGACAGTTTTAATGCTCCTTGGTAGAGTGGTGGAGGTCGCAGTGGAATGAAAATACAATATGAATGCCCGTTTGAAGAGTGGTGGACGTTACAGTGAAATAAAAAGACAATATCAATGCCCTTTGAAAGAGCTGGGGAGTTCAGCATGGTTTAACCAGACGGTTTTAATGCCCTTAGAAGAGACGTGGAGGTCACAGTAGCTTAACAAAATGGTTTTATTGCCCCTTGGAAGAATGGTGAAGGTCGCAGTGGATTAAAAAGACAATATCAATGCCCCTTGGAAGAGTGGGGGAGGTTACAGTGGAAAAAAAAGACAATATAATTGCCCCTTGGAAGAGGGGTGGAGGTCGCAGTGGAATAAAAAGACAATATCATTGCCCCGTGGTAGAGACGTCGAGGTCGCAGTGGATTAAAAAGACAATATCAATGCCCTTTGGAAAAGTGGTGTAGGTCGCACTGGAATAAAAAGACAATATCAATGCCCGTTGGAAGAGTGGTGGAGGTTACAGAGGAATAAAAAGACTATATCTATGCTCCTTGGAAGAGCTGTGTAGCTCAGAGTGGTTTACCCAGACTGTTTTATTGCCCCTTGGAAGAGACGTGGAGGTCATAGCAGCTTAAAATGATGGTTGTAATGCCCTTGGAAGAGTTGTGGAGGTCGCAGTGGATTAAAAAGACAATATCAATGCCGCTAGGAAGAGTGGTGGAGGTCGCAGTGGAATAAAAAGACAATATCAATGCACCTTGGAAGAGTGGTGGAGGTAACAGTGTATAAAAAGACAATATCAATGCCCTTTGGAAGAGTGGTGAAGGTTACAGTGGAATAAAAAGAAAATATCAATGCCTCTTGGAAGAGTGGTGGAGGTTACAGAGGAATAAAAAGACTATATCAATGCTCCTTGGAAGAGCTGTCTAGCTCAGAGTAGTTTAACCAGACGGTTTTAATGCCCCTTGGAAGAGAAATTGAGGTCACATTAGCTTAACAAGACGGTTTTCATGCCCCTGGGAAGAGTGATGGAGGTCGAAGTGCATTAAAAAGACAATATCAATACCCTTTGGAAGAGTGGTGGAGGTCGCAGTGGAATAAAAAGACAATATCAATTCCCCATGGAATTGACGATGAGGTCACAGTAGCTTAACAAGACTGTTTTAATGCCCCTTGGAAGAGTAGTGGAGGTCGCAGTGGATTAAAAAGACAATATCAATGCCCATGGGAAGAGTGGTTTAGGTCGCAGTGGAATAAAAAGACAATACCAATGCCCCTTGGAAGATTTGTGGAGGTCGCAGTGGAATAAAAAGACAATATCATTGCCCCGTGGAAGAGACATGGAGGTCACAGTAGCTTAACAAGATGATTTTAACGCCCGTTGGAAGAGTGGTGGAGGTCGCAGTGGATTAAAAAGACAATATCAATGCCCTTTGGAAAAGTGGTGGAGATCGCAGGGGAATAAAAAGACAATATCAATGCCCCGTGGAAGAGACGTGGAGGTCAAAGTAGATTAACAAGACAGTTTAATGCCCCTTGGAAGAGTGGTGGAAGTCGCAGTGAAATAAAAAGACAATATCAATGCCCCTTGGAAGAGTGGTGGAGGTTTAATTGGAATGAAAAGACAATATCAATGCTCCTTGCAAGAGCTGTGGAGTTCAGAGTGGTTTAATCAGACAGTTTTAATGCCCCTTGGAAGAGATGTGGAGGTCACAGTAGCTTAAGAAGATGGTTGTAATGCACTTGGAAGAGTGGTGGAGGTCGCAGTGAATTAAAAAGACAATATCAATGCCCCTTGGAAGAGTGGTGGAGGTCGCAGTGGAATAAAAAGACAATATCAATGCCCCTTGGAAGAGTGGTGTAGGTTGCAGTGGATAAAATGACAATATCAATGCCCGTTGGAAGAGTGGTGAAGGTTACAGTGGAAAAAAAAGACAATATCACTGCCCCTTTGAAGAGCTGTGGAGTTCAGAGTGGTTTAACCAGACTGTTTTAATGCCCCTTGGAAGAGGGATGGAGGTCGAAGTGGATTAAAAAGACAATATCAATGCCCCTTGGAAGAGTGGTGAAGGTTACAGTGGAAAAAAAGACAATATCACTACCCTTTTGAAGAGCTGTGGAGTTCAGAGTGGTTTAACCACACGGTTTTAATTCCCCTTGGAAGAGTGATGGAGGTCGAAGTGGATTAAAAAGACAATATCAATGCCCCTTGGAAGAGTGGTGGAGGTCGCAGTAGTATGAAAAGACAATATCAATGCCCCATGGAATTGACGTTGAGGTCACAGTAGCTTAACAACACAGTTTAATGCCCCTTGGAAGAGTGGTGTAGGTCGCAGTGGATTAAAAAGACAATATCAATGCCCCTTGAAAGAGTGGCGGAGGTTGCAGTGGAATAAAATGACAATATGAATGCCCCTTGGAAGAGTTGTGGAGGTCCCAGTGGAATAAAAATACAATATCAATGCCCCTTGGAAGAGCTGTGGAGTTCAGAGTGGTTAAACCAGACGGTTTTATGCCCCTTGGTAGTGACGTGGAGGTCACATTAGCTTAACAAGATGGTTTTAATGCCCCTTGGAAGAGTGGTGGATGTCGCAGTGGATTAAAAAGACAATATCAGTGCCCCTTGGAAGAGTGGTGGAGGTCGCAGTGGAATAAAAAGACAATATAAATGCCCCTTGGAAGAGTGGTGTAGGTTTCAATGGAATAAAAAGACAATATCAATGCCCAGTGGAAGAGACTTGGACGTCAGAGTGGTTTAACCAGACGGTTTTAATGCCCCTTGGGAAAGACGTCTAGGTCACATTAGCTTAACAAGACGGTTTTAATGCCCTTTGGAAGAGTGGTGGAGGTCGCAGTAGAATAAAAAGACAATATCAATGCCCCTTGCAAGAGCTGTGGAGTTCAGAGTGGTTTAAATTGACGGTTTTAATGCCCCTTCGAAGAGTGGTGGAGGTTACAGTGGAATAAAAAGACAATATCAATGCCCCGTGAAAGAGACGTGGAGGTTACACTAGCTTAACAAGACGGTTTTAATGCCCCTTGGAAGAGTGGTGGAGGTCGCAGTGGAATAAAAAGACAATATCAATGCCCCTTGGAAGAGTGGTGGAGGTTACAGAGGAATAAAAAGACTATATCTATGCTCCTTGGAAGAGCTGTGGAGCTCAGAGTGGTTTAACCAGACGGTTTTAATGCCCCTTGGAAGAGACGTGGAGGTCATAGTAGCTTAAAATGATGGTTGTAATGCCCTTGGAAGAGTGGTGGAGGTCGCAGTGGATTAAAAAGACAATATCAATGCCGCTAGGAAGAGTGGTGGAGGTCGCAGTGGAATAAAAAGACAATATCAATGCCCCGTGGAAGAGATGTGGAGGTCACAGTAGCTTAACAAGACTGTTTTAATGCCCCTTGGAAAAGTGGTGGAGGTCGGAGTGGAATAAAAAGACAATATCAATGCCCCTTGGAAGAGTGGTGGAGGTTACAGAGGATTAAAAAGACTATATCTATGCTCCTTGGAAGAGCTGTGGAGCTCAGAGTGGTTTAACCAGACGGTTTTAATGCCCCTTGGAAGAGACGTGGAGGTCATAGTAGCTTAAAATGATGGTTGTAATGCCCTTGGAAGAGTGGTGAAGGTCGCAGTGGATTAAAAAGACAATATCAATGCCGCTAGGAAGAGTGGTGGAGGTCGCAGTGGAATAAAAAGACAATATCAATGCCCCTTGGAAGAGTGGTGGAGGTAACAGTGTATAAAAAGACAATATCAATGCCCTTTGGAAGAGTAGTGAAGGTTACAGTGGAATAAAAAGAAAATATCAATGCCCCTTGGAAGAGTGGTGGAGGTTACAGAGGAATAAAAAGACTATATCAATGCTCCTTGGAAGAGCTGTCTAGCTCAGAGTAGTTTAAACAGACGGTTTTAATGCCCCTTTGAAGAGACATTGAGGTCACATTAGCTTTACAAGACGGTTTTAATGCCCCTTAGAAGAGTGATGGAGGTCGAAGTGCATTAAAAAGACAATATTAATGCCCTTTGGAAGAGTGGTGGAGGTCGCAGTGGAATAAAAAGACAATATCAATGCCCCTTTGAAGAGTGGTGAAGATTACAGTGGTATAAAAAGACAATATCAATGCACCTTGGAAGAGCTGTGTTGTTTAGAGTGGTTCAACCAGACGGTTTTAATGCCCCTTGGAAGAGACGTGGAGGTCGCAGTGGATTAAAAAGACAATATCAATGCCCTTTGGAAAAGAGGTGGCGGTCGCAGTGGAATAAAAAGACAATATCAATGCCCCGTGGAAGAGCCTTGGAGGTCACAGTAGCTTAACAAGACGGTTTAAATGCCCCTTGGAAAAGTGGTGGAGGTCGCAGTGGAATAAAAATACAGTATGAATGCCCATTGGAAGAGTGGTGGAGGTTACAGTGGAATAAAAAGACAATATCAATGCTCCTTGGAAGAGCTGCGGAGCTCAGAGTGTTTTAACCAGACGGTTTTAATGCCCCTTGGAAGAGACTTGAAGGTCACAGTAGCTTAACAAGATGATTTTAATGCCCCTTGGAACAGTGGTGGAGATCGCAGTGGAATAAAATGACAATATCAATGCTACTTGGAAGAGAGGTGCAGGTTACAATGGAATGAAAATACAATATCAATGCCCTTTGGAAGAGCTGTGGAGTTCACAGTGGTTTAACCAGATGGTTTTAATGCCCCTTGGAAGAATGGCCAAGGTCGCAGTGGATTAAAAAGACAATATCAATGCCCCTTGGAAGAGTGGTGGAGGTTACAGTGGAATAAAAAGACAATATCAATGCCCTTTGAAAGAGTGGTGTAGGTCGCAGTGGAATAAAAAGAAAATATCAATGCTTCTTGGTAGAGTTGTGGAGTTCAGCGTGGTTTAACCAGACGGTTTTAATGTCTCTTGGAAGAGACATGGAGGTCACCGTTCCTTAACAAGACGGTTTTAATGCCCCATGGAAGAGTGGTGATGGTCGCAGTAGATTAAGAATACAATATCAATGCTCCTTGGAAGAGTGGTGGAGGTCGCAGTGGAATAAAAGACAAATCAATGCCCCTTGGGAGAGTGGTGGAAGCTACAGTGGAATAAAAAGGCAATATCAATGCACCGTGGAAGAGATGTGAAGGTCACAGTGGTTTAACAAGACGGTTTTAATGCCCCTTGGAAAAGTGGTGGAGTTCGCAGAGGATTAAAAAGACAATATCAATGCCCCTTTGAAGAGTGGTGGAGGTCGTAGTGGAATAAAAATACAATATCAATGCCCCTTGGTAGAGAGGTGGAGGTTACACTGGAATAAAAAGACAATATCAATGCCCAGTGGAAGAGATGTGGGGGTCACTGCAGGTTAACAAGACAGTTTTAATGCCCCTTGGAAGAATTGTGGAGTTCACAGTGGAATAAAAAGACAATGTCATTGCCCCTTGGAAAAGTGGTGGAGGTTACAGTGGAATAAAAAGACAATACCAACGCCCCTTGGAAGAGCTGCGGAGTTCAGCGTGTTTTAACCAGACGGTTTTATTGCCCCTTGGAAGAGACGTGGAGGTCACAGTAGCTTAACAAGACGGTTTTAATGCCCCTTGGAAAAGTGGTGGAGGTCGCAGTGGATTAAAAAGACAATATCAATGCCCTTTGGAAGAGTTGTGGAGGTCGCAGTGGAATTAAAATACAATATCAATGACCCGTGGAAGGGACGTGGAGGTCTCAGTAGCTAAACAAGATGGTTTTAATGCCACTTGGAAGAGTGGTGGAGGTCGCAGTGGATTAAAAAGACAATATCAATGCCCCTTGGAAGAGTGGTCTCGGTCGCAGTTAAATAAAAAGTCAATATCAATGCCCCTTGGTAGAGTGGTGGAAGATACAGTCGAATAAAAAGACAATATCAATGCTCCTTGGAAGAACTGTGGAGTACAGAATGGTTTAACCAGACGGTTTTATTGCCCCTTGGAAGAGACGTAGAGGTCACAGTAGCTTATCAAGACTGTTTTAATGCCCCTTGGAAGAGTGGTGGAGGTCGCAGTGGTTTAAAACGACAATATCAATGCCCCTTAGAAGAGTGGTGGAGGTTACATTGGAATAAAAAGACAATATCAATGCCCTGTGGAATATACATGGAGGCTACAGCAGCTTAACAAGACAGTTTTAATGCCCCTTGGGAGAGTGGTGGAAGACGCAATGGAATAAAAATACAATATCAATGCTCCTTGGAAGAGTGGTGGAGGTCTCAGTGGAATAAAAAGATAATATCAATGCCGCTTGGAAGATCTGTGGAGTTCAGAATGGTTTAATCAGAAGGATTCAATGCCCCTTGGAAGAGATGAGGAGGTCACATTAGCTTAACAAGACAGTTTTAATGCCCCTTGGAAGAGTAATGGAGGTCGCAATGGATTAAAAAGACAAAATCAATGCCCCGTGGAAGAGTGGTGGAGGTCGCAGTGAAATAAAAAGACAAAATCAATGCCCCTTGGAAGAGTGGTGTAGGTTACAGTGGAATAAAAAGACAATATCAATGCCCCGTGGAAGAGATGTGGAGATCACAGTAACTTAACAAGACAGTTTTAATGCCCCTTGGAAGAGTGGTGGAGGTCGCAGTGGAATAAAAAGACAATATCAATGCCCCTTGGAAGAGCTGTGGAGTTCAGAGAGGTTAAACCAGATGGTTTTAATACCCATTGAAAAGACGTGGAGGTCACAGTAGCTTTACAAGACGCTTTTAATGCCCCTTGGAAAAGTGGTGGAGGTCACAGTGGATTAAAAAGACAATATCAATGCCCCTTGGTAGGGTGGTGGAGGTTGCAGTGGAATAAAAAGACAATATCAATGCCCGAGGAAGAGAATTGGATGTCACTGTAGCTTAACAAGACAGTTTTAATGTCTCTTGGAACAGTGGTGGAGTTCGCAGTGGAATAAATAGACAATATCAATGCCCGTTGGAAGAGTGGTGGAGGTTACAGTTGAAATGAAAGACAATATTAATGCCCCTTGAAAGAGACGTGGAGGTCACAGTAGATTAACAAGACGGTTTAAATACCCCTTGGAAGAGCGGTGGAAGTCGTAGTGGAATAAAAAGAAAATATCAATGCCCCTTGGACTAGTGCTGGAGGTTACAGTGGAATAAAACGACAATATCAATGCCCCTTGCAAGAGCTGTGGAGTTCGAAGTGGTTTAAATTGACGGTTTTAATGCCCCTAGGAAGAGACGTGGAGGTCAAAGTAGCTTAACAAGACGGTTTCGATGCCCTTTGGTAGAGTGGTGGAGGTCGCAGAGGATTAAAAACACAATATCAATGCCCCTTGGAAAAGTGGTGGAGGTCTCAGTGGAATAAAAAGACAACATCAGTGCCCCTTGGAAGAGTGGTGCAGGTTACATTGGAATAAAAAGACAATATCAATGCCACTTGGAAGAACTGTGGATTTCAAAGAGGTTTAACCAGACGATTTTATTGGCCCTTGGAAGAGACGTGGAGTTCACAGTAGCCTAATAAGATGGTTTTAATGCCCCTTGGTAGTGTGATGTAGGTCGCAGTGAATTAAAAAGACAGTATTAATGCCACTTGGAAGAGTGGTGGAGGTCGCAGTGGAATAAAAAGACAATATCAATGCCCCGTGGAAGAGTGGTGGAGGTTACAGTGGAATAAAAAGACAATATTACTGCCCCGTGGAAGAGATATGGAGGTCACAATAGCTTAACAAGATGGTTTTTATGCCCCTTGGAAGAGTGGTGGAGGTCACAGTGGATTAAAAAGACAATACCAATGCCCCTTGGAAGAGTGTGGAGGTCGGTGTGGAATAAAAAGACAATATCAATGCCCCGTGGAAGAGATGTGGAGGTTACAATAGCTTAACAAGACGGTTTTAATGCCCCTTGGAGGAGTGGTGGAGGTCACAGTGGATTAAAAAGACAATATCAATGCCCCTTGGAAGAGTGGTGGAGGTCGGTGTGGAATAAAAAGACAATATCAATGCCCCGTGGAAAAGAATTGGAGGTCACTGTAGCTTAACAAGACAGTTTTAATGTCCCTTGGAACAGTGGTGGAGGTCGCAGTGGAATAAAAAGACAATATCTATGCCCCTTGGAAAAGTGGTGGAGGTACCAGTGAAATAAAAAGACAATATCAATGCCCCTTGGAAGAGTGGTGGAGGTAACAGTGGAAAAAAATGACAATATCAATGCCAAGTGAAAGAGACGTGGAGGCCACAGTAGCTTAACAAGACGGTTTAAATGCCCCGTGGAAGAGAGGTGGAAGTCGTAGTGGAATAAAAAAGACAATATCAGTGACCCTTGGACTAGTGGTGGAGGTTACAGTGGAATAAAAAGACAATTTCAATGCCCCGTGGAAGAGATGTGGAGGTCACAATAGCTTAACAAGACGGTTTTAATGCCCCTTAGAAGAGTGGTCTAGGTCACAATGTGTTAAAAAGACAATATTAATGCCCCTTGGAAGAGTGGTGGCTGTCGCAGTGGAATAAAAAGACAATATCAATGCCCTTTGGAAGAGCTGTGGAGTTCAGAGTGGTTTAACCAGACGGTTTTAATGCCCCTTGGAAGAGACGTGGAGGTCACAGTGGCTTAACAAGACTGTTTTAATGACCCTTGTAAGAGTGGTGGAGGTCGCAGTGGAATAAAAAGACAATATCAATGCCCCATGGAAAAGACTTGGAGGTCACAGTAGCTTAACAAGACGGTTTTATTAACCCTTGGAAGAGTGGTGGAGGTTGCAGTGGATTAAAAAGACAATATCAATGCCCCTTAAAAGTGTGGTGGAGGTTGCAGTGGAATAAGAAGACAATATCAATGCCCCTTGAAAGAGTGGTGGAGGTTACAGTGGAATAAAATGACAATATCAATGCCCCTTGGAAGAGTGGTGGAGTTTACAGTGGAATAAAAAAACAATTTCAATGCCCCTTGGAATAGTGGTGGAGGATACAGTTAAATAAAAAGACAATATCAATGCCCCGTGGAAGAGATGTGGAGATCACAATATCTTAACAAGACGGTTTTAATGCCCCTTGGAAGGGTGGTGGAGGTCTCAGTGGATTAAAAAGACAATATCAATGCCCCTTGGAAGAGTGGTGGAGGCTACAGTGGAAAAAAAAGACAATATCAATGCCCCTTGCAAGAGCTGTGGAGTACAGAGTCGTTTAAATTGACGGTTTTAATGCCCTTGGGAAGAGACCTGGAGGTCACAGTACCTTAACAAAATGGTTTTAATGCCCCTTAGAAGAGTGGTGGAGGTCGCAGTGGAATAAAAAGACAATATCAATGCCCCTTGGAAGAGTGTTGGAGGTTACAGTGGAATAAAAAGACTATATCAATACCCCGTGAACAAGACGTGGAGGTCACAGTAGCTTAACAAGACGGATTTAATGCGCCTTGGAAGAGAGGTGGAAGTCGCAGTGGAATAAAAAGACAATATCAATGCCCCTTGGAAAAGTGCTGGAGCTTACAGTGGAATAAAAAGACAATATCAATGCCCCTTGCAAGAGCTGTGAAGTTCAGATTCGTTTAAATTGACAGTTTTAATGCCCTTAGGAAGAGACTTGGAGGTCACACTACCTTAACAAAATGGTTTTAATGCCCCTTGGAAGAGTGGTGGAGGTCGCATAGGATTAAAAAGACAATATCAATGCCCCTTGGAAGAGTGGTGGAGGTCGCAGTGGAATAAAAAGACAATATCAATGCACCATGGAAGAGTGCTGGAGGTTACAGTGGAATAAAAAGACAATATCAATGCCCCGTGGAAGAGATGTTGAGGTCACAATATCTTAAAAAGACGGTTTTAATGCCCCTTGGAAGACTGGTGAAGGTCGCAGTGGACTAAAAAGACAATATCAATGTCCCTTGGAATAATGGTGGAGGTCACAGTGGAATAAAAAGACAATATCAATGCCCATTGAAAGAGTGGTGGAGGTTACAGTGGAATAAAAAGACAATATCAATGCCCCGTGTAAGAGATGTGGAGGTTACAGTAGATTAACAAGTTGGTTTTAATGCCCCTTGGAAGAGTGGTGGAGGTCGCAGTGGAATAGAAAGACAATATCAATGCCCTTTGGAAGAGCTGTGGAGTTCAGAGTGGTTTAACCAGATGGTTTTAATGCCCCTTGGAAGAGTGGTGGAGGTCGCAGTGGATTAAAAAGATTATATCAATGCCCCTTGGAAGAGTGGTGGAGGCTACAGTGGAATAAAAAGACAATATCAATGACCCTTGGACGAGTAGTGGAGGTCGCAGTGGAATAAAAAGACAATATCAATGCCCCTTGGAAGAGTGGTGGAGGTCGCAGTGGAATAAAAAGACCATTTCAATGCCCTTTGGAAGAGTGGTGGAGGGTACAGTGGAATAAAAAGACAATATCAATGCCAATTGGAAGAGATGTGGAGTTCACTTTGGTTTAACCATAAAGTTTTCATGCTCCTTGGAAGAGACGTGGAGGTCACAGTGGCTTAATAAGTTGGTTTTAATGCTCTTTGGAAGAGTGGTGGAGGTTTCAGTGCATTAAAAAGACAATATCAATGCCCCTTGGAAGAGTTGTGGAGGTCGCAGTTGAATAAAAAGACAATATCCATGCCCCTTGGAAGAGTGTTGGAGGTTACAGTGGAATAAAAAGAGAATATCAATGCCCCGTGGAAGAGATATGGTAGTCACAATAGCTTAAAAAGATAGTTTTAATGCCCCTTGGAAGAGTGGTGGAGGACACAGTGGATTAAAAAGACAATATCAATGACCCTTGGAACAATGGTGGAGGTCGAAATGGAATAAAAAGACAATATCGATGCCCATTGAAAGAGTGGTAGAGGTTACAGTGGATTAAAAAAACAATATCAATGATCCGTGGAAGAGATGTGGAGGTCACAGTAGCTTAACAAGTTGGTTTTAATGCCCCTTGCAAGAGTGGTGGAGGTCGCAGTGGAATAAAAAGACAATATCAATGCCCTTTGGAAGAGCTGTGGAGTTCAGAGTGGTTTAACCAGATGGTTTTTATGCCCTTTGGAAGAGTGGTGGAGGTCGCAGTGGATTAAAAAGACAATATCAATACCCACTGAAAAAGACGTGGAGGTCACACTAGCTTAACAAGACAATTTTAATGCGCCTTGGAAGAGAGGTGGAAGTCGCAGTGGAATAAAAAGACAATATCAATGCCCCTTGGAAAAGTGCTGGAGCTTACAGTGGAATAAAAAGACAATATCAATGCCCCTTGCAAGAGCTGTGGAGTTCAGAGTGGTTTAAATTGACGGTTTTAATGCCCTTAGGAAGAGACCAGGAGGTCACACTACCTTAACAAAATGGTTTTAATGCCCCTTGGAAGAGTGGTGGAGGTCGCAGAGGATTAAAAAGACAATATCAATGCCCCTTGGAAGAGTTGTGGAGGTCGCAGTTAAATAAAAAGACAATATCCATGCCCATTGGAAGTGTGTTGGAGGTTACAGTGGCATAAAAAGAGAATATCAATGCCCCGTGGAAGAGATATGGTGGTCACAATAGCTTAAAAAGATGGTTTTAATGCCCCTTGGAAGAGTGGTGGAGGTCGCAGTGGATTAAAAAGACAATATCAATGCCCCTTGGAACAATGGTGGAGGTCGAAATGGAATAAAAAGACAATATCGATGCCCATTGAAAGAGTGGTGGAGGTTACAGTGGATTAAAAAAACAATATCAATGATCCGTGGAAGAGATGTGGAGGTCACAGTAGCTTAACAAGTTGGTTTTAATGTCCCTTGCAAGAGTGGTGGAGGTCGCAGTGGAATAAAAAGAGAATATCAATGCCCTTTGGAAGAGCTGTGGAGTTCAGAGTGGTTTAACCAGATGGCTTTAATGCCCTTTGGAAGAGTGGTGGAGGTCGCAGTGGATTAAAAAGACAATATCAATGCCCCTTGGAAGAATGGTGGAGGCTACAGTGGAATAAAAAGACAATATCAATGACCCGTGTACGAGTAGTGGAGGACGCAGTGGAATAAAAAGACAAGATCAATGCCCCTTGGAAGATTGTTGGAGGTTACAGTGGGATACAAAGACAACATCAATGCCCCTTGGAAGAGTGGTGGAGGTTACATTGGAATAAAAAGACAATATCAATGCCCCTTGGATGAGTAGTGGAGGTTTCAGTGGAATAAAAAGACAATATCAATGGCCCGTGGAAGAGACTTTGAGGTCACAGTAGTTTAGCAAGACGGTTTTAATGCCCCTTGGAAGAGTGGTGGAGGTCACAGAGGATTAAAAAGACAATATCAATGCCCCTTGGAAGAGTGGTGTAGGTCGCAGTGGAATAAAAAGACAATATCAATGCCCCTTGGACGAGTGGTGGATGTTACAGTAGAATTAAAAGACAATATCAATGCCCCTTGGAAGAGTGGTGGAGGTTACAGTGGAATAAAAAGACAATATCAATGCCCAGTGGAAAGTGGTTAAGGTCGCAGTGAATTAAAAAGACAATATCAATGCCCATTGGAAGAGTGGTTAAGGTCGCAGTGGAATAAAAAGACAAAATCAATGCCCCTTGGAAGAGCTGTGGAGTACAGAGTTTTTTAGCCAGACTGTTTTAATGCCCCTTGGAAGAGACGTGGAGGTCACAGAAGCTTAAAAAGACTGTTTTAATGACCTTGGAAGAGTGGTGGAGGTCGCAGTGGATTAAAAAGACAATATCAATGCCCTTTGGAAGAGTGGTGGAGGTCGCAGTGGAATAAAAAGACAATATCAATGCCCCTTGAAAGAGTGGTGGAGGTTTCATTGGAATAAAAAGACAATATCAATGCCCCGTGGAAGAGTTGTGGAGGTCACTGTAGCTTAACAAGATGGTCTTAATGCCGCTTGGAAGAGTGGTGGAGGTCGGAGTGGAATAAAAAGACAATGTAAATGCCCCTTGGAAGAGTGGTGGAAGTTAGAGTGGAATAAAAAGACAATACCAATGCTCCTTGCAAGAGCTGTAGAGTTCAGAGTGGTTTAAATTGACGGTTTTAATGCCCCTTGGAAGAGACGTGGAGGTAACAGTGGATTAAAAAGACAATATCAATGCCCCTTGGAAGAGTGGTGGAGGTCGCAGTGGAATAAAAAGACTATATCAATGCCCCGTGGAAGGGACGTGGAGGTCACAGTAGCTTAATAACACGGTTTTAATGCCCCTTGGAAGAGAGGTGGAGGTCGCAGTTGATTAAAAAGACAATATCAATGCCACTTTAAAGAGTGGTGGAGGTCACAGTGGAATAAAAAGACAATATCAATGCCCCTTGGAAGAGCTGTGGAGTTCAGAGTGGTTTAACTTGATGGTTTTAATGCCCCTTGTAAGAGACGTGGAGGTCACAATAGCTTAACTAGACGGTTTTAATGCCCCTTGGAAGAGTGGAGGAGGTCGCAGTGGATTAAAAATACAATATCAATGCCGCTTGGTAGAGTGGTGGAGGTCGCAGGGGAATAAAAAGACAATATCAATGCCCCATGGAATTGACGTGGTGTTCAAAGTAGCTTAAGACCAAAGTTTTAATGCCCCTTGGAAGAGTGGTGGAGGTCGCAGTTGATTAAAAAGACAATATCAATGCCCCTTGGAAGAGTAGTGGAGGTCGCATTGGAATAAAATGATAATATCACTGCCCCTTGGAAGTGTGGTGGAGGTGACAGTGGAATAAAAAGACAATATCAATGCCCCTTGGAAGAGCTGTGGAGTTCAGAGAAGATAAACCAGATGGTTTTAAAGCCCCTTGGAAGTGACGTGGAGGTCACAGTAGCTTAACAAAACGGTTTTAATGCCCCTTGGAAAAGTGTTGGAGATCGTAGTGGATTAAAAAGACAATATCAATGCCTCTTGGAAGAGTGAAGGAGGTCGCAGAGGAAAAAAAAGACAATATCAATGCCCCTTGGAAGAGTGGTGGAGGTCGCAGTGGAATAAAAAGACAATATCAATGCCCCTACTAAGAGTGGTGAAGGTTACAGTGGAATAAAAAGACAATATCAATGCACTTTGCAAGAGCTGCGGAGATGAGAGTGGTTTAAATTGACGGTTTTAATGCCCCTTGGAAGAGATGTGGAGTTCACAGTAGATTAACAAGACTGTTTTAATGCCCCTTGGAAGAGTGGTGGAGGTCGAAGTGGATAAAAAAGACAATGTCAATGCTCCTTGAAGGAGTGGTGGAAGTCTCAGTTGAATAAAAAGACAATATCAATGCCCCTTGGAAGAGAGTTGGAGGTTACAGTGCAATAAAAAGATAATATCAATACCCTATAGAAGAGACATGGAGGTCACAGTAGCTTTACAAGATGGTTTTAATGTCCCATGGAAGAGTGGTGGAGGTCGCAGTGGAATAAAAAGACAATATCAATGCCCCTTCGAAGAGTGGTGGAGAAAGCAGTGGAATAAAAAGACAATATCAATGACCCTTGGAAGAGTGGTGGAGGCTAAATTGGCATAAAAAGACAATATCAATGCCCCTTGGATGAGTGGTGGAGGTTTCAGTGGAATAAAAAGACAATTTCAATGGCCCGTGGAAGAGACGTTGAGGTCACAGTAGTTTAGCAAGACGGTTTTAATGCCCCTTGGAAGAGTGCTGGAGGTCACAGTGGATTAAAAAGACAATATCAATGCCCCTTGGAAGAGTGGTGGAGGTTACAGTGGAATAAAAAGACAATAATAATGCCTCTTAGAAGAGCTGTGGAGTTCAGAGTGGAATAACCAGACGGTTTTAACGCCTCTTGGAAGAGACGTGGTGGTCACACTCAGTTATCAAGACGGTTTTATTGCCCCCTGGTAGAGTGGTGGAGGTCGCAGTGGAGTTAAAAACTATATCAATGCCCCTTGGAAGATTGGTGGAGGTTGCAGTGGAATAAAAAGACAATATCAATGCCCCTTCGAAGACACGTGGAGGTCACAGTAGCTTAACAAGATGGTTTTAATGCCCCTTGGAGAGGGGTGGAGTGCGCAGTGGAATAAACAGACAATATTAATGCCCCTTGGAAGAGTGGTGGAGGTCGCAGTGGAATAAAAGGACAATGTCAATGTCCCTTGGAAGAGTGGTGGAGGTATGAGTGAAATTACAAGACAATACAAATGCCCCTTGGAAGAGATATGGAGTTCAGAGTGGTTTAAACAGAAGGTTTTAATGCCCCTTGGAAGAGACTTCGACGTCACAGTAGCTTAACAAGACCGTTTTAATGCACCTTGGAAGAGTGGTGGAGGTCGCAGTGGATTAAAAAGACAATATCATTGCCCCTTGGAAGAGTGGTGGAGGTCGCAGTGGAATAAAAAGACAAAATCAATGCCACTTGGAAGAGTGGTGGAGGTTACAGTGGAATAAAAAGACAATATCAATGCCCCTTGGAAGAGTAGTGGAGGTCGCAATGGAATAAAATGATAATATCACTGCCCCTTGGAAGTGTGGTGGAGGTGACAGTGGAATAAAAAGACAATATCAATGCCCCTCGGAACAGCTGTGGAGTTCAGAGTGGTTTAAACAGAAGGTTTTAATGCCCCTTGGAAATGACGTGGAGGTCACAGTAGCTTAACAAGACTGTTTTAGTGCTGCTTGGAAGAGTGTTGGAGGTCGCAGTGGATTAAAAAGACAATATCAATGCCCCTTAGAAGAGAGGTTGAAGTTGCAGTGGAATAAAAAGACAATATCAATGCCCCTTGGAAGAGTGGTGGAGGTTAGAGTGGATTAAAAAGACAACATCAGTGCCCCGTGGAATAGACAAGGACGTGACAGTAGCTTAACAAGACGGTTTTAATACCCCTTGGAAGAGTGGTGGAGGTCGCAGTGGATTAAAAAGACAATATCAATGCCCATTGTAAGAGTGGTTAAGATCGCAGTGGAATAAAAAGACAAAATCAATGCCCCTTGGAAGAGTTTTGGAGGTTACAGTGGAAAAAAAAGACAATATCAATGCCCCTTGGAAGAGCTGTGGAGTTCAGAGTGGTTTAACCAGACGGTTTTAATGCCCCTTGGAAGAGACGTGGAGGTCACAGTAGCTTAACAAAACTGTTATAATGCCCTTGGAAGAGTGGTGGAGGTCGCAGAGGATTAAAAAGGCAATATCAATGCCCTTTGGAAGAGTGGTGGAGGTCGCAGTGGAATAAAAAGACAATATCAATGCCCCTTGGAAGAGTGGTGGAGGTTACAGTGGAATAAAAGACAATATCAATGCCCAGTGGAAGAGTTGTGGAGATCACTGTAGCTTAACAAGATGGTCTTAATGCCGCTTGGAAGAGTGGTGGAGGTCGCAGTGGAAAAAAAAGACAATGTCAATGCCCCTTGGAAGAGTGGTGGAAGTTAGAGTGGAATAAAAAGACAATACCAATGCTCCTTCGAAGAGCTGTAGAGTTCGGAATTGTTTAAATTGACAGTTTTAATGCCCCTTAGAAGAGACGTGGAGGTCACAGTGGATTAAAAAGACAATATCAATGCCCCTTGGAAGAGTGGTGGTGGTCGCAGTGTATTTAAAAGACAATATCAATGCCACTTGGAAGAGTGGTGAAGGTTACAGTGGAAAAAAAAGACAATATCAATGCCCCTTGGAAGAGCTGTGGAGTTCAGAGTGGTTTAAATAGGCGGTTTTAATGCCCCTTGGAAGAGACGTGGAGGTCACAATAGCTTAACTAGCCGGTTTTAATGCCCCTTGAAAGAGTGGTAGATGTCGCAGTGGATTAAAAAGACAATATCAATGCCCCTTGGTAGAGCGGTGGAGGTCGCAGTGGAATAAAAAGACAATATCAAAGCCCCATGGTATTGACGTGGTGGTCAAAGTAGCTTAACACCACGGTTTTAATGCCCCTTTGAATAGTGGTGGAGGTCGCAGTTTATTAAAAAAACAATATAAATGCCCCTTGGTAGAGTGGTGGAGGTCACAGTGGAATAAAAAGACAATATCAATGCCCCTTGGAAGAGTAGTGAAGGTCGCAGTGGAATAAAAAGATAGTATCAATGCCCCTTGGAAGAGTGGTGGAGGTTACAGTGGAAGAAAAAGACAATATCAATGCCCCTTGGATGAGCTGTGGAGTTCAGAGAAGTTAAACCAGACGGTTTTAATGTCCCTTGGAAGTGACGTGGAGGTCACAGTAGCTTAACAAAACGGTTTTAATGCCCCTTGGAAAAGTGTTGGAGATCGTAGTGGAAAAAAAAGACAATATCAATGCGCCTTGGAAGAGTTGTGGAGGTCGCAGTGGAATAAAACGACAATATCAATGCCCCTTCTAAAAGTGGTGAAGGTTACAGTGGAATAAAAAGACAATATCAATGCCCTGTGAAAGAGACGTGGATGTCACAGTAGCTTTACAAGACGGTTTTAATGCCCCTTGGAAGAGAGGTGGAAGTCGCAGTGGAATAAAAAGACAATATCAATGCCCCTTGGAAGAGTGCTGGAGGTTACAGTGGAATAAAAAGACAATATCAATGCACTTTGCAAGAGCTGCGGAGATGAGAGTGGTTTAAATAGACGGTTTTAATGCCCCTTGGAAGAGACGTGGAGTTCACAGTAGATTAACAAGACTGTTTTAATATCCCTTTGAAGAGTGGTGGAGGTCGAAGTGGATTAAAAAGACAATGTCAATGCTCTTTGAAGGAGTGGTGGAAGTCTCAGTTGAATAAAAAGACAATATCAATGCCCCTTGGAAGAGTGATGGAGGTTACAGTGGAATAAAAAGACAATATCAATGCCATGTGGAAGAGACATGGAGGTCACAGAAGCTTAACAAGATGGTTTTAATGTCCCATGGAAGAGTGGTGGAGGTCGCAGTGGAATAAAAAGACATTATCAATGCCCCTTCGAAGAGTGGTGGAGGTCGCAGTGGAATAAAAAGACAATATCAGTGCCCCTTTGAAGAGTGGTGGACATTACAGTGGAATAAAAAGACAATATCAATGCCCCTTGGAAGAGTGGTGGAGGCTACATTGGAATAAAAAGACAATATCAATGCCCCTTGGATGAGTGGTGGAGGTTTCAGTGGAATAAAAAGACAATATCAATGGCCCGTGGAGGAGACGTTGAGGTCACAGTAGTTTAGCAAGACTGTTTTAATGCCCCTTGGAAGAGTGGTGGAGGTCACAGTGGATTGAAAAGACAATATCAATGCCCCTTGGAATAGTAGTGTAGGTTGCAGTGGAATAAAAAGACAATATCAATGCCCCTTGGACGAGTGGTGGATGTTACAGTGGAATTAAAAAACAATTCCAATGCCCCGTGGAAGAGACGTGGAGGTCACAGTAGCTTAACAAGATGGTTTTATTGCCCCTTGGAGGACTGGTGAAGGTCGCAGAGGAATAAAAAGACAATAATAATGCCCCTTAGAAGAGCTGTGGAGTTCAGAGTGGAATAACCAGACGGTTTTAACGCCTCTTGGAAGAGACGTGGTCTTCACAGTAACTTATCAGGACGGTTTTATTGCCCCCTGGTAGAGTGGTGGAGGTCGCAGTGGAGTTAAAAAACAATATCAATGCCCCTTGGAAGATTGGTGGAGGTTACAGTGGAATAAAAAGACAATATCAATACCCCTTCGAAGACACGTGGAGGTCACAGTAGCTTAACAAGATGGTTTTAATGCCCCTTGTAGAGGGGTGGAGTGCGCAGCGGACTAAAAAGACAATATCAATGCCCCTTGGAAGAGCTGTGGAGTTCACAGTGGTTTAACCAGATGGTTTTAATGCCCCTTGGAAGAGACTTCGACGTCACAGTAGCTTAACAAGACCGTTTTAATGCCCCTTGGAAGAGTGGTGGAGGTTACAGTGGAATAAAAAGACAATGTCAATGCCCCCTTGGAAGAGTGATGGAGGTTAGAGTGGAATAAAAAGACATTACCAATGCTCCATGGAAGAGCTGTAGAGTTCAGAGTGGTTTAAATTGACGGTTTTAATTCCCCTAGGAAGAGACGTGCAGGTCACATTGGAATACAAAGACAATATCAATGCCTTGTGGAAGAGTGGTTGAAGTCTCAGTGGAATAAAAAGACAATATCAATGCCTCTTGGAAGACTGGTGGAGGTTACAGTGGAATAAAAAGACAATATCAATGACCCTTTTAAGAGTGGAGGAGGTCGCAGTGGAATAAAAAGACAATAATAATGCCCCTTGGAAGAGTGGTGGAGGTCGCAGTAAAATAAAAAGACAATATCAATGCCCCTTGGAAAAGAGGTGGAGGTTACAGTGGAATAAAAAGACAATATCAATGCCCCTTGGAAGAGCTGTGGAGTTCACAGTGGTTTAACCAGAAGGTTTTAAGGCACCGTGGAATAGACGTGGAGGTCACAGGAGCTAAACAAGACGGTTTTAATGCTCCTTGAAAGAGTGATGGAGGTCGCAGTGGATTAAAAAGGCAAAATCAATGCCCATTGGAAGAGTGGTGGAGGTTACAGTGGAATAAAAAGACAATATCAATGCCTCTTGCAAGAGCTGTGGAGTTCAGAGTGGTTTAAATTGACGGTTTTAATGCCCCTTGGAAGAGACGTGGAGGTAACAGTAGCTTAACAAGACAGTTTTAATGCCCCTTGGAAGAGTGGAGGAGGTTACAGTCGAATAAAAATACAATATCAATGCCTCTTGGAAGAACTGTGGAGTTCAGAGTGGTTTAACCAGATGGTTTTAATGCCCCTTGGAAGAGACGTGGAGGTCACAGTAGCTTATCAAAACTGTTTTAATGCCCCCTGGAAGAGTGGTGGAGGTCGCAGTGAATTAAATAGACAATATCAATAACCCTTAGAAGAGTGGTGGAGGTCGCAGTGGAATAAAAAGACAATATCAATTCCACATGGAAGAGATGTGGAGGTCACAGTGGAATAAAAAGCCAATATTAATGCCTCGTGGAAGAGACTTGGAGGTCACAGTAGCTTAACAAGATGGTTTTAATGCCCCTTGGAAGAGAGGTGGAGGTCGCAGTGGAATAAAAAGACAATATCAATGCCCCTTGGAAGAGTGGTGGAGGTTACAATTTAATAAAAAGACAATATCAATGACCCTTGCAAGAGCTGTGGAGTTGAGAGTGGTTTAAATTGACGGTTTTAATGCTCCTTGGAAGAGACGTCTAGGTCACAGTAGATTAACAAGACTGTTTTAATGCCCCTTGGAAGAGTGGTGGAGGTCGAAGTGGATTAAAAAGACAATGTCAATGCTCCTTGGAAGAGTGTTGGAAGTTCCAGTGGAAAGAAAAGACAATATCAAAGCCCTGTGGAAGAGACATGGAGGTCACAGTAGCTTAACAAGTCAGTTTTAATTGCCCTTGGAAGAGTGGTGGAGGTTGCAGGGTATTAAAAAGACAATAACAATGCCCATTGGAAGAGTGGTGGAGGTCGCAGTGGAAAAAAAAGACAAAATCAATGCCCCTTGGAAGAGTGGTGGAGGTTACAGTGGAATAAAATGACAATATCAATGCCCTATGTAAGAAACTTGGAGGTCACAGTAGCTTAACAAGACGGTTTTAATGCCCCTTGGAAGAGTCGTGGACGTCGCAGAGGAATAAAAAGACAATATCAATGCACTTGGAAGAGTGCAGAAGGTTACAATGGAATAAAAAGGCATTGTCAATGCTCCTTGGAAGCGATGTGGAGCTCAGAGCGGTTTAACCAGACGGTTTGAATGCCCCTTGGAAGAAACTGGGAGGTCACAGTAGCTTAACAAGACGGTTTCAATGCCCCTTGGAAGAGTGGTGGAGGTCGCAGTGGAATAAAAAGACAATATCAATGCCTCTTGGAAGAGTGGTGGAGGTTACAGTGGAATAAAAAGACAATATCAATGCCTCGTGGAAGAAACGTGGACATCACAGTAGCTTAACAAGATGGTTTTTATGCCTCTTGGCAGAGTGGTGGAGGTCGCAGTGAAATAAAAAGACAATATCAATGCCCTGTGGAAGAGACGTGGAGGTCACAGTAGCTTAAAAAGACAGTTTTAATGCCCCTTAGAACACTGTTGGAGGTTACAGTGGAATAAAAACACAATATCAATGCCCCGTGGAAGAGTGGTGGAGGTTACAGTGGAATAACCGCACAGGTACATGCTCTGCATAACTTCTCTGCTTGCTGTGTCTGCTGTAATCTAATGCTCTTCTTTGCTGATACACCTCACTGGTACATGCTCTGCATAACTTCTCTGCTTGCTGTGTCTGCTGTAATCTAATGCTCTGCTTTGCTGATTCACCTCACTGGTACATGCTCTGCATAACTTCTCTGCTTGCTGTGTCTGCTGTAATATAATGCTCTGCTTTGCTGATTCACATCACTGGTACATGCTCTGCATAACTTCTCTGCTTTATCTGTCCCACTCCATTCAATACCCACATATGTCTGTCCCTTCCCCACTATAGATCTTATCTGATTTTTAGAGGTGCTAAACTGCAGAGACTAGAGTCCTAGCTCTGTGTTTGATCACCCAGCCATCTCATAGTGAAACGACCAGCTGCTAATTTAGCCATATGCAGCTCCCACAATGCCCTTCACCTGATAGTTTAATGTGCCCTATATATTTAGAAGCTCTGTAAGGGGTGCACGCGTGTTCTTGTGCAAAGTGGCTTCGGGGATAAGTGGCAGTTATTTCAGAGGCAGTTAGTCAGGGCAGGAGTCAGGTAACCAACACTTTGACAACTTACTCTCTTTTAACTATGTTTCTGTTAGCTCTCACTTTTTCCTCTATAGTCCTCCACTTTCTAGTAACCCCTCAAATCCCTACACCTAGTAAGAAACTCTTCATCTCTTCCTCCATCCTCCCCATTCATCTCACCTCCTCCTCCAAATTATTCCTAAACATTCAATCCTGGATCTCCAAACACAGACAGCCACCTCATGCTCTCTCTTTCTCCCACCTGCTAACACTTTCTCTGCTCCTCCTCACTGCTGGAGATATCTCTCCAATTCCTGGTCCTCCTCGCCATATCCCCACAGTTACTTCTTCCTCCTATCCACGACCTTCCACAAACTGTCGCAACCCTTCTAACCTCATACCCATCCAACCAATCCACACTCCCTTAGTTGCTCTAACAGGAGCTCTATGGAACTCTCGTTCTGTCTGCAACAAACTTTCCTTCATCCACGATCTTTTCATTACAAACAAACTTTCCTTCTTCGCCATCACTGAAATCTGGCTCACCCCCTCTGACACAGCCTCCCCAGCTGCACTTTCATATGGCGGATTCCACCTTTCCCACACCCCCCGCCCCAACGGCAAACATGGCGGATGCGTAGGTTTTCTCCTATCAGGACACTGCGCTTTCACCCAAATCCCACTGCCATCCTCCGCTACACTCCCCTCTTTTGAGGTGCACTGTGTGCGCATCTATTCCCCCTCCAACCTCCAACTGGCCGGCGTTTACCGACCCCCAGGGCAAGCCACCACCACCTTAGACCACTTCACCACCTGGCTGCTTCAATTCCTCTCCACTGACATCCCCACTATCATAATGGGTGACTTCAACATCCCCATTAACACTTGCCACTCGTCAGTCTCCAAGTTCCTATCTCTCACTTCCTCCTTCGGACTCACTCAATGGTCTTCCACACCCACCCACAAAGATGGCCACCCTCTGGACCTCATCTTCACCCGCCTCTGTTCCCTATCTAACCTCTCTAACTCACCTCTCCCTCTCTCTGATCACAGCCTACTTACATTCTCTTCTCTCTCCTCCCCGGGGCAACAATCCCCACTCCACAAACTTGCATACCATCGCAGAAATCTCAAACACCTTGACTTACACTCACTCTCTGAATCCCTCCTCCCTCTTAAATTCCTTACACGATGCAGACGTTGCTGCTGCTTCATATAACACCACAATAGCTGCAGCTGTAGACTCGATCGCCCCTCTCACACACACCACATCTCGCACATTCAACAGGCAACCCTGGCACTAAACTTACTAAATAACTGCGCTGAGCCTCCAGGGTTGCGGAGCGGAGATGGAAAAGGTCTCACTCCATCGAGCACTTCATCGCATTCAAGCAATCCCTTACTAATTTCAAGTCCGCACTCACTACAGCAAAGCAAACCTACTTCTCATCTGTCATATCCTCCCTATCTCACAACCCTAAACAGCTATTTAACACTTTCAACTCTCTCCTTCATCCCCCAGCACCTCTTCCCTCTTCTCTCATCTCAGCTGATGACTTTGCCTCATTCTTCAAACAGAAGATTGACACCATCAGACAAAACTTTTGCCTAAAGTCCACACAACCCCTCCTCATATCTATTCAACCCTTCTCCTCCAAACCCCACTTCTCCACCATTACAGAAGATGAAGTCTCCTCTTTACTCTCCAAATCACACCTCACCACCTGCGAACTTGACCCAATCCCATCTCACCCCACCTCATCACTAACCTTACCACAGTCTTCATCCCAACCCTAACCCACCTCTTCAATCTGTCACTAACAACCGGTGTCTTCCCCTCATGTTTCAAACATGCCGCAATCACACCCATCCTCAAAAAGCCCTCCCTTGACCCTTCCTCTCTGACAAGCTACCGCCCCATATCACTCCTCCCCTTTGCCTCAAAACTACTAGAACAACATGTTCACCTTGAACTGTCCTCCCACCTCTCCTCCTGCTCCCTCTTCGACCGCCTGCAATCTGCCTTCCGACCACATCACTCGACTGAAACTGCCCAGACCAAAGTCACCAACGACCTACTAAATGCCAAATCCAAGCGACACTACTCCATCCTCCACCTTCTGGACCTGTCAACTGCCTTTGACACAGTGGACCATTCCCTCTTACTCCAGATTCTCTCATCTCTTGGCATCATGGACTTGGCTCTATCTTGGATCTCCTCATACTTAACAGACAGGACATTAAGCGTCTCCCACTCACGCACCACCTCCTCATCTCGCCCCCTATCTGTCGGTGTCCCCCAAGGTTCAGTTCTAGGACCTCTGCTCTTCTCCATCTACACCTTTGGCCTGGGACAGCTCATAGAGTCTCACGGTTTTCAGTATCACCTCTATGCTGACGACACACAGATCTACCTCTCTGGACCCGATATCTCCTCCCTTCTAACGAAAATCCCACAATGTCTGTCCGCCATGTCATCCTTCTTCTTTGACAGATTTCTAAAACTCAACATGGATAAAACAGAGTTCATCATCTTTCCACCCTCTCATTCACATCCCCCATCTGACCTAGCCATCAACGTCAATGGCTCTTCACTCTCCCCAGTCCCACAAGCTCGCTGCCTTGGAGTAACCCTGGACTCTGATCTCTCCTTCAAGCCACATATTCAAGCCCTTTCCACTTCTTGCCGACTTCAACTCAAAAACATCTCCCGGATCCGTGCATTCCTCAGCAAAGACTCTGCAAAAACACTATTGCATGCTCTCATCATATCCCGCCTCGACTACTGCAACCTCCTGCTCTGTGGCCTCCCTTATAACACTCTTGCGCCTCTCCAATCTATCCTAAACTCTGCTGCTCAACTAATTCACCTGTCCCCCCGCTATTCCCCGGCCTCTCCTCTCTGTCAATCTCTTCACTGGCTCCCCATTGCCCAGAGAATCCAGTTCAAAACTCTAACAATGGCATACAAAGCCATCCACAACCTGTACCAGTCGCTGACTCGTTTTGTTAAGATTATGTAAATGCTTTTGTTATGTATATCCTTATCACATGTAAAGCGCCATGGAATAAATGGTGCTATAATAATAATAATAATAATAATAAAAAGACAATATCAATTCGAATAGGAAAAGTGGTGGAGGTTACAGTGGAATAAAAAGACAATATCAATGCCCCTTTGATGAGCTGTGGAATTCAGAGTGGTTTAACCAGACTGTTTTAATGCCCCTTGGAAGAGACGTGGATGTCATAGTAGCTTAATAAGATGTTTTAAATGCCTCTTGGAAGAGTGATGGAGGTCGCAGTGGTTTAAAAAGACAATATCACTGCCCATTAGAAGAGTGGTGGAGGTTACATTGGAATAAAAAGACAATATCAATGCAACGTGGAATAGACATGGAGGTTGCAGCAGCTTAACAAGACAGTTTTAATGCCCCTTGGGAAAGTGGTGGAAGACGCAGTGGAATAAAAAGACAATATCAATGCCCCTTGGAAGAGTGCTGGAGGTTACAGTGGAATAAAAAACAATATAAAAGCCCCTTGCAAGAGCTGTGGAGTTGAGAGTGGTTTAAATTGACGGTTTTAATGCCCCTTGGAAGAGACGTGGAGGTCACAGTAGATTAACAAGACTGTTTTAATGCCCCTTGGAAGAGTGGTGGAGGTCGCAGTGGATTAAAAAGACAATATCAATATTGGCCCCTTAGAAGAGAGGTGGAAGTCGCAGTGGAATAAAAAGACAATATCAATGCCCCGTGGAATAGACATGGACGTTACAGTAGCTAAACAAGATGTTTTTAATGCACATTGGAGAGTGGTGGAAGTCGTAGTGGAATAAAAAGACAATATCAATGCCCCTTGAAAGAGTGCTGTAGGTTACAGTGGAGTAAAAGGACAATATCAATGCCTTTTGCAAGAGCTGTGGAGTTCAGAGTGATTTAAATTGACGGTTTTAATGCACCTTGGAAGAGACGTGGAGGTCACAGTAGCTTAACAATACGGTTTTAATGCCCCTTGGAAGGGTGGTGGAGGACGCAGTGGATTAAAAAGACAATATCAATGCCACTTGGAAGAGTGGTGAAGGTCCCAGTGGAATAAAAAGACAATGTCAATGCCCCTTGGAAGAGTGGTGGAGGTTACAGTGGAATAAAAAGACAATACAAATGCCCCTTGGAAGAGCTGTGGAGTTCAGAGTTGTTTAACCAGATGGTTTTAATGGACCTTGGAAGAGAAGTCGACGTCACAGTAGCATAACAAGATGGTTTTAATACCCTTTTGAAGAGAGGTGGAGTTCTAAGTGGATTAAAAAGACAATATCAATGCCCCTTGGAAGAGTGGTGGAGGTCGCAGTGGAATAAAAAGAGAATATCAATGCCTCGTGGAAGGGACTTGGAGGCCACAGGAGCTTAAGAAGATGGCTTTAATGCCCCTTGGGATAGTGGTGCTGGTTGCATTGGATTAAAAAGACAATATCAATGCCCATTGGAAAATTGGTAGAGGTCGCAGTGGAATAAAAAGACAAAATCTATGCCCCTTGGAAAAGTGGTGGAGGTTACAGTGGAATAAAAAAACAATATCAATGCCCAATGGAAGAGTTGTGGAGCTCACTGTAGCTTAACAAGGTGGTCGTAATGCCCCTTGGAAGAGTGGTGGAGGTTGCAGTGGAATAAATATACAATGTCAATGCCCCTTGGAAGAGTGGTGGAGGTTAGAGTGGAATATAAAGACAATACCAGTGCTCCTTGGAAGAGCTGTGAAGTTCAGATTGGTTTAAATTGACGGTTTTAATGCCCCTTGGAAGAGACGTGGAGGTTACAGTCGAATAAAAAGACAATATCAATGCCTCTTGGAAGAGCTGTGGAGTTCAGAGTGGTTTAATCAGACGGTTTTAATGACAATTGGAAGAGACGTGGAGGTCACAGTAACTTATTAAAACTGTTTTAAAGCCACTTGGAAGAGTGGAGGAGGTCGCAGTGCATTAAAAAGACAATATCAATGCCGCTTAGAAGAGTCGTGGAGGTCGCAGTGGAATAAAAAGACAATATCAATTCCACTTGTAAGAGATGTAGAGGTCGCAGTGGAATAAAAAGACAATATCAATGCCTCGTGGAAGAGACTTGGAGGTCACATTAGATTAACAAGATGGTTTTAATGCCCCTTGGAAGAGAGGTGGAGGTCGCAGTGGAATAAAAAGACTATATCAATGCCCCTTGGAAGAGTGGTAGAGGTTACAGTGGAATAAAAAGACAATATCAATGAACCTTGCAAGAGCTGTGGAGTTGAGAGTGGTTTAAATTGACGGTTTTAATGCCCCTTGGAAGAAACATTGAGGTCACAGTAGATTAACAAGACTGTTTTAATGCCCTTTGGAAGAGTGGTGGAGGTCGCAGTGGATTAAAAAGTCAATATCAATGCCACTTGTAAGAGTGGTGAAGGTCCAAGTGGAATAAAAAGACAATATCAATGCCCCTTGGAAGAGAGGTGGAGGTTACAGTGGAATAAAAAGACAATATCAATGCCCCGTGAAAGAGACGTGGAGGTCACAGTTGCTTAACAAGATGGTTTTAATGCCCCTTGTAATAGAGGTGGAAGTTGCAGTGGAATAAAAAGACAATATCAATGCCCCTTGGAAGAGTGCTGGAGGTTGCATTGGAATAAAAAGACAATATCAATGCCCCTTCTAAGAGATGTGGAGTTCAGAGTGGTTTTAATTGACGGTTTTAAAGCCCCTTGGAAGGGACGTGGAGGTGACAGTAGCTTAACAAGACAGTTTTAATGCCGCTTGGAAGAGTGGTGGAGGTCTCAGTGGATTAAAAAGACAATATGAATGCCCCTTGGAAGAGTGGTGGAGGTCGCAGTGGAATAAAAAGACAATATCAATTCCCCTTGGAAGAGTGGTGGAGGCTACAGTTGAATAAAAAGACAATATCAATGCCCCTTGGAAGAGTGATGGAGGTTACAGTGGAATTAAAAGACAATATCAATGCCACTTGGAACAGTGGTGGAGGTTACAGTTAAATAAAAAGACAATATCAATGCCCCGTGGAAGAGATGTGGAGGTCACAATAGCTTAACAAGTCCGTTTTAATGAACCTTGGAAGAGTGGTGGAGGTCGCAGTGGATTAAAAAGACAACATCAATGAGCCTTGGAAGAGTGGTGGAGGTCACAGAGGAATAAAAAGACATTATCAATGCCCCTTGGAAGAGTGGTGGAGGTCACAGTGGAATAAAAAAACAATGTCAATGCCTCTTGGACGAGTGGTGGAGGTTACAGTGGAATAAAAAGACAATTTCAATGCCCCGTGGAAGAGACGTGGAGGTCACAGTAGCTTAACAAGACGGTTTTAATGCCTCTTGGAGGACTGGTGGAGGTCTCCGTGGAATAAAAAGACAATATCAATGCCCCTTGGAAGAGTGGTAGAGGTTACAGTGGAATAAAATGAAAATAATAATGACCCTTAGAAGAGCTGTGGAGTTCAGAGTGGTATAACCAGACGGTTTTAACGCTCCTTGGAAGAGATGTGGAGGTCAAAGTAACTTAACAAGACGGTTTTAATGCCCCTTAGAAGAGTGGTGGAGGTCGCATTGGAATAAAAAAACAATATCAATGCCCCTTGGAAGATTGGTGGAGGTTACAGTGGAAAAATAAGACAATATCAATGCCCCGTGGAAGAGATGTGGAGGTCACTGTAGCTTAACAATATGGTTTTATTGCCCCTTGGAAGAGTGGTGGAGGTCGCAGTGGAATAAAAAGACAATGTTAATGTCCCTTGGAAGAGGGGTGAAGCTTAGATTGGAATAAAAAGACAATACAAAGGCCTCTTGGAAGAGCTGTGTAGTTCAGATTGGTTTAACCAGATGGTTTTAATGCCCCTTGGAAGAGAAGTCGATGTCACAGTAGCATAACAAGACGGTTTTTATGCCCCTTGGAAGAGTGGTGGAGTTCGCAGTGGATTAAAAAGACAATATCAATGCCCCTTGGAAGAGTGGTGGAGGTCACAGTTTAATAAAAAGACTATATCAATGCCCCGTGGAAGGGACGTGGAGGTCACAGTAGCTTAACAAGACGGTTTTAATGCCCCTTGGAAGAGTGGTGGAGGTTGCAGGGGATTAAAAAGACAATAACAATGCCCATTGGAAGAGTGGTGGAGGTCGCAGTGGAATAAAAAGACAAAATCAATGCCCCTTGGAAGAGTGGTGGAGGTTACAGTGGAATAAAAAGACAATATCAATGCCCCTTGGAAGAGCTGTGGAGTTCAGAGTGGTTTAACCAGACGGTTTTAATGCCCCTTGGAAGAGACGTGGAGGTCACAGTAGCTTAACAAGACTGTTTTAATGCCCCTTGGAAGAGTGGTGGAGATCACAGTGGATTAAAAAGACAATATCAATGCCCCTTAGAAGAGAGGTGGAAGTCGCAGTGGAATAAAAAGACAATGTCAATGCCACTTGGATGAGTGGTGGAGGTTACAGTGGAATAAAAAGACAATATCAATGCCCCGTGGAATATACATGGACGTGACAGTAGCTTAACAAGACGGCTTTAATGCCCCTTGGAAGAGACGTGGAGGTCACAGTGCATTAAAAATACTATATCAATGCCCTTTGGAAGAGTGGTGGAGGTCGCTGTGGATTAAAAGACAATATCAGTGCCGCTTGGAAGAGTGGTGGATGTTACAGTCGAATAAAAAGACAATATCAATGCCTCTTGTAAGAGCTGTGGAGTTCAGAGTGTTTAACCAGACGGCTTTAATGCCCCTTGTAAGAGACGAGGAGGTCACAGTAGCTTAACAAGACTGTTTTAATGCCCCTTGGAAGAGTGGTGGAGATCACTGTGGATTTAAAAGACAATATCAATGCCCCTTAGAAGAGTGGTGGAGGTCGCAGTGGAATGAAAAGACAATATCAATGCCCCTTGGAAGATTGGTGGAGGTTACAGTGGAATAAAAAGACAATATCAATGCCCCTTGGAAGAGTGGTGGAGGTTACAGTGGAATAGAAAGACAATATCAATGCCCTGTGTAAGAAACTTGGAGGTCACAGTAGCTTAACATGACTATTTTAATGCCCCTTGGAAGAGTCGAGGACGTCGCAGAGGAACAAAAAGACAATATCAATGCACTTGGAAGAGTGCAGAAGGTTACAATGGAATAAAAAGACATTGTCAATGCCCCTTGGAAGAGCTGTGGAGCTCAGAGCACTTTAACAAGACGGTTTTAATGCCCCTTGGAAGAGTGGTGGAGGTCGCAGTGGAATAAAAAGACAATAATAATGCCCCTTGGAAGAGCTGTGGAGTTCAGAGTGGTATAACCAGACGGTTTTAACGCTCCTTGGAAGAGACGTGGAGGTCACAGTACCTTAACAAGACTGTTTTAATGCCCCTCGGAAGAGTGTTGGAGGTCAAAGTGGAATAAAAAAACAATATCAATGCCCCTTGGAAGAGTGGTGGAGGCTAGAGTGGAAAAAAAAGACAATACAAATGCCCCTTGGAAGAGCTTTGGAGTTCAGAGTTGTTTAACCAGATGGTTTTAATGCCCCTTGGAAGAGAAGTCGACGTCACAGTAGCATAACAGGACGGTTTTAATGCCCCTTGGAAGAGTGGTGGAGGTTGCAGGGGATTAAAAAGACAATAACAATGCCCATTGGAAGAGTGGTGGAGGTCGCAGTGGAATAAAAAGACAAAATCAATGCCCTTTGGAAGAGTGGTGGAGGTTACAGTGGAATAAAAAGACAATATCATTGCTCCTTGGAAGAGCTGTGGAGTTCAGAGCTTTTTAACCAGACAGTTTTAATGCCCCTTGGAAGAGACGTGGAGGTCACAATAGCTTAACAAGACTGTTTTAATGCCTCTTGGAAGAGAGGTGGAGGTCGCAGTGGATTAAAAAGACAATATGAATGCTCCTTAGAAGAGAGGTGGAAGTCGCAGTCGAATAAAAAGACAATGTCAATGCCACTTGGAAGAGTGGTGGAGGTTACAGTGGAATAAAAAGACAATATCAATGCCCTGTGGAATAGAAATGGACGTGACAGTAGCTTAACAAGATGGCTTTAATGCCCCTTGGAAGAGTGGTGGAGGTTGCAGTGGATTAAAAAGACAATATCAATGCCCATTGGAAGGGTGGTAGAGGTCGCAGTGGAATAAAAAGACAAAATCAATGACCCCTTGGAAGAGTGGTGGAGGTTACAGTGGAATAAAAAGAAAATATCAATGCCCCAAGGAAGACACGTGGAGGTCACAGTAGCTTAACAAGACAGTTTTAATGCCCCTTGGAAGAGTGGTGGAGGTCGCAGTGGATTAAATAGACAATGTCAATGCTCCTTGGAAGAGAGGTGGAGGTTAGAGTGGAATAAAAAGACAATACCAGTGCTCCTTGTAATAGCTGTGGAGTTCAGAGTGGTTTAAATTGACGGTTTTAATGCCCCTTGGAAGAGTGGTGGAGGTCGCAGTGGAAAACAGAGACAATATCAATGCCCCTTGGAAGAGTGGTGGAGGTTACTGTCGAATAAAAAGACAATATCATTGCCTCTTGGAAGAGCTGTGAAGTACAGAGTGGTTTAACCAGATGGTTTAATGCCCCTTGGAAGAAATGTGGAGGTCACAGTAGCTTATCAAGTCTGTTTTAATGCCCCTTGGTAGAGTGGTGGAGGTCTGAGTGGATTAAAATAATATCAATGCCCCTTAGAAGAGTGGTAGAGGTCGCAGTGGAATAAAAAGACAATATCAATTTCCCTTGGAAGAGATGTGGAGGTCGCAGTGGAATAAAAAGACAATATCAATGCCTCGTGGAAAAGACTTGGAGGTCACAGTAGCTTAACAAGATGGTTTCAATGCCCCTTGGAAGAGAGGTGGAGGTCGCAGTGGAATAAAAAGACAATAACAATGCCCCTTGGAAGAGTGATGGAGGTTACAGTGGAATAAAAAGACAAAACCAATGCTGCTTGGACGAGTGGTGGAGGTTACAGTCGAATAAAAAGACAATATCAATGCCTTTAGGAAGAGCTGTGGCGTTCAGAGTGGTTTAACCAGACGGTTTTAATGCCCCTTGGAAGAGACGTGGAGGTCACAGTAGCTTATCAAAACTGTTTTAATGCCCCTTGGAAGAGTGGTGGAGGTCGCAGTGGATTAAAAAGACAATATTAATGCCCCTTAGAAGAGTGGTGGAGGTCGCAGTGGAATAAAAAGACAATATCAATTCCACTTGGTAGAGATGTGGAGGTCGCAGTGGAATAAAAAGACAATATGAATGCCTCGTGGAAGAGACTTGGAGGTCACAGTAGCTTAACAAGATGGTTTTAATGCCCCTTGGAAGAGTGGTGGAGGTCGCAGTGGAATAAAAAGACAATATCAATGCCCCTTGGAAGAGTGGTGGAGGTCGCAGTGGATTAAAAATACAATATCAATGCCCTTTGGAAGAGTGGTGAAGTTCGCAGTGGAATGAAAAGACAATATCAATGCCCAGTGGAAGAGACGTGGAGGTCACAGTAGCTTCACAAGATGGTTTTAATGCCCCTTGGAAGAGAGTTGGAGGTCGCAGTTGATTAAAAAGACAATATCAATGCCCCTTGGAAGAGAGGTGGTGGTCGCAGTGAAATAAAAAGACAATATCAATGCCGCTTGGAAGAGTGGTGGATGTTACATTCGAATAAAAAGACAAAATCAATGCCTCTTGTAAGAGCTGTGGAGTTCAAAGTGTTTAACCAGACAGTTTTAATGTCCCTTGGAAGTGTTGAGGAGGTCACAGTAGCTTAATAAGACTGTTTTAATGCCCCTTGGAAGAGTGGTGGAGATTGTCGTGGATTTAAAAGACAATATCAATGCCCCGTAGAAGAGTGGTGGAGGTCGCAGTGGAATAAACAGACAATATCAATGCCCCTTGGAAGATTAGTGGAGGTTACAGTGGAATAAAAAGACAATATCAATGCCCTGTGTTAGAAACTTGGAGGTCACATTAGCTTAACAAGACGGTTTTAATGCCCCTTGGAAGAGTCGTGGATGTCGCAGAGGAATAAAAAGACAATATCAATGCACTTGGAAGAGTGCAGAAGGTTACAATGGAATAAAAAGACATTGTCAATGCCCCTTGGAAGAGCTGTGGAGCTCAGTGCGGTTTAACCAGACGGTTTTAATGCCCCTTGGAAGAGACTTGGAGGTCACAGTAGCTTAACAAGACGGTACTAATGCCCCTTTGAAGAGTGGTGGAGGTCGCAATGGAATAAAAAGACAATATCAATGCCCCGTGGAAGGGACGTGGAGGTCACAGTAGCATAACAAGACAGTTTTAATGCCCAATGGAAGAGTGGTGGAGTTTGCAGTGGATAAATAAGACAATATCAAAGCCCCTTGGAAGAGTGATGGAGGTCGCAGTGGAATAAAAAGACAATATCAATTCCCCTTGGAAGAGATGTGGAGGTCGCAGTGGAATAAAAAGACAATATCAATGCCTCGTGGAAGAGACTTGGAGTTCACAGTAGCTTAACAAGATGGTTTTAATGCCCCTTGGAAGAGAGGTGGAGGTCGCAGTGGAAGAAAAAGACAATATCAATGCCTCTTGGAAGAGATGTGGAGAACAGAGTGGTTTATCCAGACGGTTTAATGCCCCTTGGAAAAGAAGTGGAGGTCACAGTAGCTTATCAAGACTGTTTTAATGCCCCTTGGAAGAGTGGTGGAGGTCGCAGTGGATTAAGAAGACAATATCAATGCCCCTTAGAAGAGTGGTGGAGGTCGCAGTGGAATAAAAAAAAAAAATCAATTCCACTTGGAAGAGATGTGGAGGTCGCAGTGGAATAAAAAGACAATATTAATGTCCCTTGGAAGAGTGGTGGAGGTCGCAGTAAAATAAAAAGACAATATCAACGCCCCTTGGAAGAGTGGTGGAGGTTACAGTGGAATAAAAAGACAATATCAATGCCCCTTGGAAGAGCTGTGGAGTTCACAGTGGTTTAACCAGAAGGTTTTAAGGCACCATGGAATAGACGTGGAGGTCACATTAGCTAAACAAGACGGTTTTAATGCTTCTTGGAAGAGTGATGGAGGTCACAGTGGATTAAAAAGACAAAATCAATGCCCCTTGGAAGAATGGTGGAGGTTACAGTGGAATATAAAGACAATATCAATGCCTCTTACAAGAGCTGTGGAGTTCAGAGTGATTTCAATTGACGGTTTTAATGCCCCTTGGAAGACAGGTGGAGGTCACAGTAACTTAACAAGACGGTTTTAATGCCCCTTGGAAGAGTGGTGAAGGTTACAGTCGAATAATAAGACAATATCAATGCCTCTTGGAAGAGATGTGGAGGTTACAGTGGAATAAAAAGACAATTTCAATGACGCTTGGAAGAGTGGTGTAGGTCGCAGTGGAATAAAAAGACAATATTAATGCCCCTTGGAAGAGTGGTGGAGGTCGCAGTAAAATAAAAAGACAATATCAATGCCCCTTGGAAGAGTGGTGGAGGTTACAGTGGAATAAAACGACAATATCAATGCCCCTTGGAAGAGCTGTGGAGCTCACAGTGGTTTAACCAGAAGATTTTAAGGCACCATGGAATATACGTGGAGGTCACAGTAGCTAAACAAGATGGTTTTAGTGCTTCTTGGAAGAGAGATGGAGGTCGCAGTGGATTAAAAAGACAAAATAAATGCCCCTTGGAAGAGTGGTGGAGGTTACAGAGGAATAAAAAGACAATATCAATGCCTCTTGCAAGAGCTGTGGAGTTCAGAGTGGTTTAAATTGACGGGTTTAATGCCGCTTGGAAGAGACGTGGAGGTCACAGTATCTTAACAAGACGGTTTTAATGCCCCTTGGAAGAGTGGTGGAGGTCGCAGTGGATTAAAAAGACATTATCGATGCCCCTTGGAAGAGTGGTGGAGGTCGCAGTGGAATAAAAAGAAAATATCAATGCCCCTTAGAAGAGTAGTGGAGGATACAGTGGAAAAAAAAGACAATATCAATGTTCCTTGGAAGAGGGGTGAAGGTCGCAGTGGAATAAAAAGACAATATCAATGTCCATTGGTAGAGTGGTGGAGGTCGCAGTGGATTAAAAAGACAAGATTAATGCCCCTTGGGAGAGTGGTGGAGGTCGCAGTGGAATAAAAAGACAATATCAATGCCCCGTGGAAGGGACGTGGAGGTCACAGTAGCTTAACAAGACGGTTTTAATGCCCCTTGGAAGAGTCGTGGATGTCGCAGAGGAATAAAAAGACAATATCAATGCACTTGGAAGAGTGCAGAAGGTTACAATGGAATAAAAAGACATTGTCAATGCCCCATGGAAGAGCTGTGGAGCTCAGAGCGGTTTAACTAGAAGGTTTTAATGCCCCTTGGAAGAGACTTGGAGGTCACAGTAGCTTAACAAGACGGTTTTAATGCCCCTTGGAAGAGTGGTGGAGGTCGCAATGGAATAAAAAGACAACATCAATGCACAGTGGAAGGGACGTGGAGGTCACAGTAGCATAACAAGACGGTTTTAATGCCCATTGGAAGAGTGGTGGAATTCGCAGTGGATAAAAAATACAATATCAAAGCCCCTTGGAAGTGTGGTGGAGGTCGCAGTGGAAAACAGAGACAATATCAATGCCCCTTGGAAGAGTGGTGGAGGTTCCAGTCGAATAAAAAGACAATATCAATGCCTCTTGGAAGAGCTGTGGAGTACAGAGTGGTTTAACCAGACGGTTTAATGCCCCTTGGAAGAGACATGGAGGTCACAGTAGCTTATCAAGTCTGTTTTAATGCCCCTTGGAAGAGTGGTGGAGGTCGCAGTGGTTTAAAAAGACAATATCCATGCCCCTTAGAAGAGTGGTGGAGGTCGCAGAGGAATAAAAAGACAATATCAATTCCCGTTGGAAGAGATGTGGAGGTCACAGTGGAATAAAAAGACAATATCAATGACTCGTGGAAGAGACTTGGAGTTCACACTAGCTTAACAAGATAGTTTTAATGCCATTTGGAAGAGAGGTGGAGGTCGCAGTGGAATAAAAAGACAATATCAATGCCCCTTGGAAGAGTGGTGGAGGTTACAGTGGAATAAAAAGACAATATCAATGCCCCTTGGAAGAGCTGTGGAGTTCACAGTGGTTTAACCAGAAGGTTTTAAGGCACCGTGGAATAGACGTGGAGGTCACAGTAGCTAAACAAGACGGTTTTAATGCTTCTTAGAAGAGTGTTGGAGGTCACAGTGGATTAAAAAGATAAAATCAATGCCCCTTGGAAGAATGGTGGAGGTTACAGTGGAATAAAAAGACAATATCAATGCCTCTTGCAAAAGCTGTGGAGTTAGGAGTGGTTTAAATTGACGGTTTTAATGCCCCTTGAAAGACAGGTGGATGTCACAGTAGCTTAACAAGACGTTTTTAATGCCCCTTGGAAGAGTGGTGGAGGTTACAGTCGACTAAAAAGACAATATCAATGCCTCTTGGAAGAGCTGTGGAGTTCAGAGTGTTTTAACCAGGCGGTTTTAATGCCCCTTGGAAGAGACGTGGAGGTCACAGTAGCTTATCAAAACTGTTGTAATGCCCCTTGGAAGAGTAGTGGAGGTCGCAGTGGATTAAAAAGACAATATCAATTCCCCTTGGAAGAGATGTGGAGGTCGCAGTGGAATAAAAAGACAATATCAATGCCTCGTGGAAGAGACTTGGAGTTCACAGTAGCTTAACAAGATGGTTTTAATGCTTCTTGGAAAAGTGATGGAGGTCACAGTGGATTAAAAAGACAAAATCAATGCCCCTTGGAAGAATGGTGAAGGTTACAGTGGAATAAAAAGACAATATCAATGCCTCTTGCAAGAGCTGTGGAGTTCAGAGTGATTTAAATTGACGGTTTTAATGCTCCTTGGAAGACAGGTGGAGGTCACAGTAGCTTAACAAGACGGTTTTAATGCCCCTTGGAAGAGTGGTGAATGTTACAGTCGAATAAAAAGACAATATCAATGCCTCTTGGAAGAGATGTAGAGGTTACAGTGGAATAAAAAGACAATATCAATGACGCTTGGAAGAGTGGTGTAGGTCGCAGTGGAATAAAAAGACAATGTTAATGCCCCTTGGAAGAGTGGTGGAGGTCGCAGTAAAATAAAAAGACAAAATCAATGCCCCTTGGAAGAGTGGTGGAGGTTACAGTGGAATAAAACGACAATATCAATGCCCCTTTGAAGAGCTGTGGAGTTCACAGTGGTTTAACCAGAAGGTTTTAAGGCACCGTGGAATATACGTGGAGGTCACAGTAGCTAAACAAGACGGTTTTAATGCTTCTTGTTAGAGAGATGGAGGTCGCAGTGGATTAAAAAGACAAAATAAATGCCTCTTGGAAGAGTGGTGGAGGTTACAGAGGAATAAAAAGACAATATCAATGCCTCTTGCAAGAGCTGTGGAGTTCAGAGTGGTTTAAATTGACGGGTTTAATGCCCCTTGGAAGAGACGTGGAGGTCACAGGAGCTTAACAAGATGGTTTTAATGCCCCTTGGAAGAGTGGTGGAGGTCGCAGTGGATTAAAAAGACATTATCGATGCCCCTTGGAAGAGTGGTGGAGGTCGCAGTGGAATAAAAAGAAAATATCAATGCCCCTTAGAAGAGTAGTGGAGGTTACAGTGGAAAAAAAAGACAATATCAATGTTCCTTGGAAGAGGGGTGAAGGTCGCAGTGGAATAAAAAGACAATATCAATGTCCCTTGGAAGAGTGGTGGAGGTCGCAGTGGATTAAAAAGACAATATCAATGCCCCTTGGAAGAGTGGTGGAGGTCGCAGTGGAATAAAAAGACAATATCAATGCACTTGGAAGAGTGCAGAAGGTTACAATGGAATAAAAAGACATTGTCAATCCCCATGGAAGAGCTGTGGAGCTCAGAGCGGTTTAACCAGACGGTTTTAATGCCCCTTGGAAGAGACTTGGAGGTCACAGTAGCTTAACAAGACAGTTTTAATGCCCCTTGGAAGAGTGGTGGAGGTCGCAATGGAATAAAAAGACAATATCAATGCCCAGTGGAAGGGACGTGGAGGTCACAGTAGCATAACAAGACGGTTTTAATGCCCGTTGGAGGAGTGGTGGAATTCGCAGTGGATAAAAAATACAATATCAAAGCCCCTTGGATGTGTGGTGGAGGTCGCAGTGGAAAACAGAGACAATATCAATGCCCCTTGGAAGAGTGGTGGAGGTTCCAGTCGAATAAAAAGACAATATCAATGCCTCTTGGAAGAGCTGTGGAGTACAGAGTGGTTTAACCAGACGGTTTAATGCCCCTTGGAAGAGACGTGGAGGTCACAATAGCTTATCAAGTCTGCTTTAATGCCCCTTGGAAGAGTAGTGGAGGTCGCAGTGGATTAAAAAGACAATATCAATGCCCCTTAGAAGAGTGGTGGAGGTCGCAGTGGAATAAAAAGACAATATCAATTCCCCTTGGAAGAGATGTGGAGGTCGCAGTGGAATAAAAAGACAATATCAATGCCTCGTGGAAGAGACTTGGAGTTCACAGTAGCTTAACAAGATGGTTTTAATGCCCCTTGGAAGAGAGGTGGAGGTCGCAGTGGAATAAAAAGACAATATCAATGCCCCTTGGAAGAGTGGTGGAGGTTACAGTGGAATAAAAAGACAATATCAATGACCCTTGGAAGAGTGGTGGAGGTCGCAGTGGAATAAAAAGACAATATTAATGCCCCTTGGAAGAGTGGTGGAGGTCGCAGTAAAATAAAAAGACAATATAAATGCCCCTTGGAAGAGCTGTGGAGTTCACAGTGGTTTAACCAGAAGGTTTTAAGGCACCGTGGAATAGACGTGGAGGTCTCAGTGGAATAAAAAGACAATATCAATGCCCCGTGGAAGGGACGTCGAGGTCACAGTAGCTTAACAAGACGGTTTTAATGCCCCTTGGAAGAGTGGTGGAGGTCGCAGTGGAATGAAAAGACAATATCAATGCCCCTTAGAAGAGTGGTGGAGGTCGCAGAGGAATAAAAAGACAATATCAATTCCCCTTGGAAGAGATGTGGAGGTCGCAGTGGAATAAAAAGACAACATCAATGCCTCGTGGAAGAGACTTGCAGTTCACACTAGCTTAACAAGATGGTTTTAATGCCCCTTGGAAGAGAGGTGGAGGTCGCAGTGGAATAAAAAGACAATATCAATGCCCCTTGGAAGAGTGGTGGAGGTTACAGTGGAATAAAAAGACAATATCAATGCCCCTTGGAAGAGCTGTGGAGTTCACAGTGGTTTAACCAGAAGGTTTTAAGGCACCGTGGAATAGACATGGAGGTCACAGTAGCTAAACAAGGCGGTTTTAATGCTTCTTGGAAGAGTGATGGAGGTCACAGTGGATTAAAAAGACAAAATCAATGCCCCTTGGAAGAATGGTGGAGGTTACAGTGGAATAAAAAGACAATATCAATGCCTCTTGCAAGAGCTGTGGAGTTCAGAGTGGTTTAAATTGATGGTTTTAATGCCCCTTGAAAGACAGGTGGTGGTCACAGTAGCTTAACAAGACGGTTTTAATGCCCCTTGGAAGAGTGGTGGAGGTTACAGTCAAATAAAAAGACAATATCAATGCCTCTTGGAAGATCTGTGGAGCTCAGAGTGTTTTAACCAGGCGGTTTTAATGCCCCTTGGAAGAGACGTAGAGGTCACAGTAGCTTATCAAAACTGTTTTAATGCCCCTTGGAAGAGTAGTGGAGGTCGCAGTGGATTAAAAAGACAATATCAATGCCCCTTAGAAGAGAGGTGTAGGTCGCAGTAGAAAAAAAAGACAATATCAATGCCCCTTGGAAGAGTGGTGGAGGTTACAGTTGAATAAAAAGACAATATCAATGCCTCTTGGAAGAGCTGTGGTGTTCAGAGTTGTTTAACCATGCAGTTTTAATGCCCCTTGGAAGAGAGGTGGAGGTCACAGAAGCTTATCAAGACTCTTTTAAAGCCCCTTGGAGGAGTGGTAGAGGTCGCTGTGGATTAAAAAGACAATATCAATGCCCCTTGGAAGAGTGGTGGAGGTTACAGTGGAATAAAAAGACAATATCAATGCACCTTGTAAGAGTGGTGGTGGTTACAGCGGAATAAAAAGACAATGTCAATGCCCCTTGGAAGAGTGGTGGAGGTTAGAGTGGAATAAAAAGACAATATCAATGCCTCTTGGAAGAGCTGTGGAGTTCAGAGTGGTTTAACCAGATGGTTTTAATGCCCATTGGAAGTAACGTGGAGGACATAGTAGCTTAAAAAGACGTTTTTAATGCCCGTTGGAAAAGTGGTGGAGGTCGCAGTGGAAAAAAAATACAATATCAATGCCCCTTGGAAGAGTGGTGGAGGTGGCAGTGGAATAAAAAGACAATATCAATGCCACTTTGAAGAATGATGGAGATCACAGTGTAATAAAAAGACAATGTCAATGCCTCTTGGAAAAGTGGTAGAGGTTAGAGAGGAATAAAAAGACAATACCAATGCCCCTTGGAAGAGCTGTGGAGTTCAGAGTGGTTTAACCAGATGGTTTTATTGCCCCTTGGAAGAGACGTGGAGGTCACAGTAGATTAAAAAGATGGTTTTAATGCCCCTTGGAAAAGTGGTGGAGGTCACATTGGATTAAAAAGACAATATCAGTGCCCCGTGGAAGACAAGTGGAGGTCACAGTAGCTAAACAAGACAGTTTTAATGCTCCTTGGAAGAGTGGTGGAGGTCGCAGTGGAATAAAAAGACAATATCAATGCCCCTTGAAAGAGTGGTGGAGGTTACAGTGAAATAAAAAGACAATATCAATGCCTCTATAAAGAGCTATGGAGTTCAGAGTGGTTTAACCAGACGGTTTTAATGCCTCTTGGAAGAGTGGTGGAGGTCGCAGTGGATTAAAAAGACAAAATAAATGCCCCTTGGAAGAGTTGTGGAGGTTACAGAGGAATAAAAAGACAATATCAATGCCTCTTGCAAGAGCTGTGGAGTTCAGAGTGGTTTAAATTGACGGGTTTAATGCCCCTTGGAAGAGACGTGGAGGTCACAGTAGCTTAACAAGATGGTTTTAATGCCCCTTGGAAAAGTTGTGGAGGTCGCAGTGGATTAAAAAGACTATCAAATCCCCTAGTAAGAGCAGTGGAGGTCGCAGTGGAAAAAAACGACAATATCAATGCCCCTTGGAAGAGTGGTGGAGGATACAGTGGAATAAAAAGACAATATCAATGCCCAGTGGAACAGACATGGACGTTACAGTAGCTAAACAAGATGTTTTTAATGCACCTTGGGAGAGTGGTGGAAGTCATAGTGGAATAAAAAGACAATATCAATGCCCCTTGAAAGAGTGCTGTAGGTTACAGTGGAATAAAAAGACAATATCAATGCCTCTTGCAAGAGCTGTGGAGTTCAGAGTGGTTTAAATTGACGGTTTTAATGCACCTTGGAAGAGACGCGGAGGTCACAGTAGCTTATCAATACGGTTTTAATGCCCCTTGGTAGAGCGGTGGAGGTCGCAGTGGATTAAAAAGACAATATCAATGCCCCTTGGAAGAATGGTGAAGGTCCCAGTGGAATAAAAAGACAATATCAATGCCCCTTGGAAGAGTGGTGGCGGTTACAGTGGAATAAAAAGACAATATCAATGCCCAGTGAAAGAGACGTTGAGGTCACAGTAGCTTAACAAGACGGTTTTAATGCCCCTTGTAAGAGAGGTGGAAGTTGCAGTGGAATAAAAAGACAATATCAATGCCTCTTGGAAGAGTGCTGGAGGTTACATTGGAATAAAAAGACAATATCAATGGCCCTTGCAAGAGCTGTGAAGTTCAGAGTGGTTTAAATTGATGGTTCTAATGCCCCGTGGAATTGACGTGGAGGTCAAAGAAGCTTAACAACACTGTTTTAATGACCCCTGGACGAGTGGTGGATGTTACAGTGGAATTAAAAGACAATACTAATGCCCCGTGGAAGAGACGTGGAGTTCACAGTAGCTTAACAAGATGGTTTTAATGCCCCTTGGAGGACGGGTGAAGGTCGCAGTGGAATAAAAAGACAATATCAATTCCCTTTGGAAGAGTGGTGGAGGTTACAGTGGAATAAAAAGACAATAATAATGCCCCTTAGAAGAGCTGTGGATTTCAAAGTGTTTTAACCAGACGGTTTTAATGCCCCTTGGAAGAGACGTGGAGGTCACAGTAGCTTATCAAAACTGTTTTAATGCCCCTTGGAAGAGTGGTGGAGGTCGCAGTAGATTAAAAAGACAATATCAATGCCCCTTAGAAGAGTGAAGGAGGTCGCAGTGGAATGAAAAGACAATATCAATTCCACTTGGAAGAGATGTGGAGGTCGCAGTGGAATAATAAGACAATATAAATGCCTCGTGGAAGAGACTTGGAGGTCACAGTAGCTTAACAAGATGGTTTTAATGCCCCTTGGAAGAGTGGTGGAGGTCGCAGTGGAATAAAAAGACAATATCAATGTCCCTTGGAAGAGTGGTGGAGGTTACAGTGGAATAAAAAGACCATATCAATGACCCTTGGAAGAGTGGTGGAGGTCGCAGTGGAATAAAAAGACAATATTAATGCCCTTTGGAAGAGTGGTGCAGGTCGCAGTAAAATAAAAAGACAATATCAATGCCCCTTGGAAGAGTGGTGGAGGTTAAAGTGGAATAAAACGACAATATCAATGCACCTTGGAAGAGCTGTGGAGTTCACAGTGGTTTAACCAGAAGGTTTAAAGGCACCGTGGAATAGACGTGGAGGTCACAGTAGCTAAACAAGACGGTTTTAATGCTTCTTGGAAGAGAGATGGAGGTCGCAGTGGATTAAAAAGACAAAATCAATGCCCCTTGGAAGAGTGGTGGAGGTTACAGTGGAATAAAAAGACAATATCAATGCCTCTTGCAAGAGCCGTGGAGTTCAGAGTGGTTTAAATTGACGGGTTTAATGCCTCTTGGAAGAGACGTGGAGGTCACAGTAGCTTAACAAGATGGGTTTAATGCCCCTTGGAAAAGTTGTGGAGGTCGCAGTGGATTAAAAAGACTATCAAATCCCCTAGTGAGAGCGGTGGAGGTCGCAGTGGAAAAAAACGACAATATCAATGCCCCTTGGAAGAGTGGTGGAGGTTACAGTTGAATAAAAAGACATTATCAATGCCTCTTGGAAAAGCTGTGGAGTTCAGAGTTGCTTAACCATGCGGTTTTAATGCCCCTTGGAAGAGACGTGGAGGTCACAGAAGCTTATCAAGACTCTTTTAAAGCCCCTTGAAGGAGTGGTAGAGGTCGCAGTGGATTAAAAAGACAATATCAATGCCCCTTGGAAGAGTGGTGGAGGTTAAAGTGGAATAAAAAGACAATATCAAAGCCCCTTGGAAGAGTGGTGGTGGTTACAGTGGAATAAAAAGACAATATCAATGTCCCTTGAAAGAATGGTCGAGGTTACAGTGGAATAAAAAGACAATATCATTGCCCCTTGGAAGAGTGGTGGAGGTTCCAATTAAATAAAAAGACAATATCAATGCCCCTTGGAAGAGACGTGGAGGTCACAGTGGAATAAAAAGACAATATTAATGCCCCTTGGAAGAGTGGTGGAGGACGCAGTAAAATAAAAAGATAATATCAATGCCCCTTGGAAGAGTGGTGGAGGTTAGAGTGGAATAAAGAGACAATATCAATGCCCCTTGGAAGAGCTGTGGAGTTCACAGTGGTTTAGCCAGAAAGTTTTAATGCATCGTGGAAAAGACGTGGAGGTCACAGTAGCTTAACAAGATGGTTTCAGTGCTTCTTGGAAGAGTGATGGAGGTTGCAGTGGATTAAAAAGACAATATCAATGCCCCTTGGAAGAATGGTGGATGTTAGAGTGGAATAAAAATACAATATCAATGCCCTTTGGAAGAGTGGTGGAGGTTACAGTGGAATTTAAAGACAATATCAAAGCCCCGTGGAAGAGATGTGGAGGTCACTTTAGCTTAACAAGACAGTTTTAATGCCTCTTGGAAGAATGGTGGAGGTCGCAGTGCAATAAAAAGACAATGTCAATACCCCTTCGAAGAGTGATGGAGGTTAGAGTGGAATAAAAAGACAATACCAATGCCCCTTGGAAGAGCTGTGGAGTTCAGAGTGGTTTAACCAGACGGTTTTAATGCCCATTGGAAGTGACGTGGAGGACACAGTAGCTTAAAAAGACATTTTTAATGCCCCTTGGAAAAGTGGTGGAGGTCGCAGTGGAATAAAAAGACAATATCAATGCCCCTTGGAAGAATGATGGAGGTCGCAGTGGAATAAAAAGACAATGTCAATGCCCCTTGGAAGAGTGGTGGAGGTTACAGTGGAATAAAAAGACAATACTAATGCCCCTTGGAAGAGCTGTGGAGTTCAGAGTGGTTTAACCAAATGGTTTTATTGCCCCTTGGAAGAGACGTGGAGGTCACAGTAGATTAAAAAGATTGTTTTAATGCCCCTTGGAAAAGTGGTGGAGGTCACAGTGGATTAAAAAGACAATATCAGTGCCCCGTGGAAGACACGTGGAGGTCACAGTAGCTTAACAAGACAGTTTTAATGCCCCTTGGAAGAGTGGTGGAGGTCGCAGTGGAATAAAAAGACAATATCAATGCCCCCTGAAAGAGTGCTGGAGGTTACAGTGAAATAAAAAGACAATATCAATGGCTATATAAAGAGCTATGTAGTTCAGAGTGGTTTAACCAGACGGTTTTAATGCCTCTTGGAAGAGTGATGGAGGTCGCAGTGGATTAAAAAGACAATATCAATGCCCCTTAGAAGAGAGGTGGAAGTCGCAGTGGAATAAAAAGACAATATCAATACCCCTTGGAAGAGTGGTGGAGGATACAGTGGAATAAAAAGACAATATCAATGCCCAGTGGAACAGACATGGTCATAACAGTAGCTAAACAAGGTGTTTTAATGCACCTTGGGAGAGTGGTGGAAGTCATAGTGGAATAAAAAGACAATATCAATGCCCCTTGAAAGAGTGCTGTAGATTACAGTGGAATAAAAAGACAATATCAATGCCTCTTGCAAGAGCTGTGGAGTTTAGAGTGGTTTAAATTGACGGTTTTAATGCACCTTGGAAGAGACGTGGAGGTCAAAGTAGCTTAACAACACAGTTTAAATGCCCCTTGGACGAGTGGTGGATGTTACAGTGGAATTAAAAAACAATACCAATGCCCCGTGGAAGATACGTGGAGGTCACAGTAGCTTAACAAGATGGTTTTAATGCCCCTTGGAGGTCTGGTGAAGGTCGCAGTGGAATAAAAAGTCAATATCAATGCTCTTTGGAAGAGTGGTGGAGGTTACAGTGGAATAAAAAGATAATATCAATGCCTCTTGCAAGAGCTGTGGAGTTCAGAGTGGTTTAAATTGATGGGTTTAATGCCCCTTGGAATAGACGTGGAGGTCACAGTAGCTTAACAAGATGGTTTTAATGCCCCTTGGAAAAGTTGTGGAGGTCGCAGTGGATTAAAAAGACTATCAAATCCCCTAGTAAGAGCGGTGGAGGTTGCAGTGGAAAAAAACGACAATATCAATGCCCCTTGGAAGAGTGGTGGAGGTTACAGTTGAATAAAAAGACAATATCAATGCCTCTTGGAAAAGCTGTGGAGTTCAGAGTTGTTTAACCATGCGGTTTTAATGCCCCTTGGAAGAGACGTAGAGGTCACAGAAGCTTATCAAGACTCTTTTAAAGCCCCTTGGAGGAGTGGTAGAGGTCGCAGTGGATTAAAAAGACAATATCAATGCCCCTTGGAAGAGTGGTGGAGGTTACAGTGGAATAAAAAGACAATATCAATGCCCCTTGGAAGAGTGGTGGTGGTTACAGTGGAATAAAAAGACAACATCAATGTCCCTTGGAAGAATGGTCGAGGTTACAGTGGAATAAAAAGACAATATCATTGCCCCTTGGAAGAGTGGTGGAGGTTCCAATTAAATAAAAAGACAATATCAATGCCCCTTGGAAGAGATGTGGAGGTCACAGTGGAATAAAAAGAAAATATTAATGCCCCTTGGAAGAGTGGTGGAGGACGCAGTAAAATAAAAAGATATTATCAATGCCCCTTGGAAGAGTGGTGGAGGTTAGAGTGGAATAAAGAGACAATATCAATGCCCCTTGGAAGAGCTGTGGAATTCACAGTGGTTTAGCCAGAAAGTTTTAATGCATCTTGGAATAGACGTGGAGGTCACAGTAGCTTAACAAGACGGTTTCAATGCTTCTTGGAAGAGTGATGGAGGTTGCAGTGGATTAAAAAGACAATATCAATGCCCCTTGGAAGAATGGTGGAGGTTAGAGTGGAATAAAAATACAATATCAATGCCCCTTGGAAGAGTGGTGGAGGTTGCAGTGGAATAAAAAGACAATGTCAATGCCCCTTGGAAGAGTGATGGAGGTTAGAGTGGAATAAAAAGACAATGCCAATGCCCCTTGGAAGAGCTGTGGAGTTCAGAGTGGTTTAACCAGACGGTTGGTTTTAATGCCCATTGGAAGTGACGTGGAGGACACAGTAGCTTAAAAAGACGTTTTTAATGCCCCTTGGAAAAGTGGTGGAGGTCGCAGTGGAATAAAAAGACAATATCAATGCCCCTTGGAAGAATGATGGAGGTCGCAGTGGAATAAAAAGACAATGTCAATGCCGCTTGGAAGAGTGATGGAGGTTAGAGTGGAATAAAAAGACAATGCCAATGCCCCTTGGAAGAGCTGTGGAGTTCAGAGTGGTTTAACCAGACGGTTGGTTTTAATGCCATTGGAAGTGACGTGGAGGACACAGTAGCTTAAAAAGACGTTTTTAATGCCCCTTGGAAAAGTGGTGGAGGTTGCAGTGGAATAAAAAGACAATATCAATGCCCCTTGGAAGAATGATGGAGGTCGCAGTGGAATAAAAAGACAATGTCAATGCCCCTTGGAAGAGTGGTGGAGGTTAGAGTGGAATAAAAAGACAATACTAATGCCCCTTGGAAGAGCTGTGGAGTTCAGAGTGGTTTAACCAGATGGTTTTATTGCCCCTTGGAAGAGACGTGGAGGTCACAGTAGATTAAAAAAATTGTTTTAATGCCCCTTGGAAAAGTGGTGGAGGTCACAGTGGATTAAAAAGACAATATCAGTACCCCGTGGAAGACACGTGGAGGTCACAGTAGCTTAACAAGACAGTTTTAATGCCCCTTGGAAGAGTGGTGGAGGTCGCAGTGGAATAAAAAGACAATATCAATGCCACCTGAAAGAGTGGTGGAGGTTACAGTGAAATAAAAAGACAATATCAATGCCTCTATAAAGAGCTATGGAGTTCAGAGTGGTTTAACCAGACGGTTTTAATGCCTCTTGGAAGAGTGATGGAGGTCGCAGTGGTTTAAAAAGACAATATCAATGCCCCTTAGAAGAGAGGTGGAAGTCGCAGTGGAATAAAAAGACAATATCAATGCCCCTTGAAAGAGTGCTGTAGATTACAGTGGAATAAAAAGACAATATCAATGCCTCTTGCAAGAGCTGTGGAGTTCAGAGTGGTTTAAATTGACGGTTTTAATGCACCTTGGAAGAGACGTGGAGGTCAAAGTAGATTAACAACACGGTTTAAATGCCCCTTGGACGAGTGGTGGATGTTACAGTGGAATTAAAAAACAATACCAATGCCCCGTGGAAGATACGTGGAGGTCACAGTAGCTTAACAAGATGGTTTTAATGCCCCTTGGAGGACTGGTGAAGGTCGCAGTGGAATAAAAAGACAATATCAATGCCCTTTGGAAGAGTGGTGGAGGTTACAGTGGAATAAAAAGACAATAATAATGCCCCTTAGAAGAGCTGTGGATTTCAGAGTGTTTTAACCAGACGGTTTTAATGCCCCTTGGAAGAGACGTGGAGGTCACAGTAGCTTATCAAAACTGTTTTAATGCCCCTTGGAAGACTGGTGGAGGTCGCAGTGGATTAAAAAGACAATATCAATGCCCTTTAGAAGAGTGGTGGAGGTCGCAGTGGAATAAAAAGACAATATCAATTCCACTTGGAAGAGATGTGGAGGTCGCAGTGGAATAATTAGACAATATCAATGCCTCGTGGAAGAGACTTGGAGGTCACAGTAGCTTAACAAGATGGTTTTAATGCCCTTGGAAGAGAAGTGGAGGTCGCAGTGGAATAAAAAGACAATATCAATGCCCCTTGGAAGAGTGGTGGAGGTCACAGTGGAATAAATAGACAATATTAATACCCTTTGGAAGAGTGGTGCAGGTCGCAGTAAAATAAAAAGACAATATCAATGCCCCTTGGAAGAGTGGTGGACGTTACAGTGGAATAAAACCACAATATCAATGCCCCTTGGAAGAGCTGTGGAGTTCACAGTGGTTTAACCAGAAGGTTTTAAGACACCGTGCAATAGACGTGGAGGTCACAGTAGCTAAACAAGATGGTTTTAATGCTTCTTGGAAGAGAGATGGAGGTCGCAGTGGATTAAAAAGACAAAACCAATGCCCCTTGGAAGAGTGGTGGAGGTTACAGTGGAATAAAAAGACAATATCAATGCCTCTTGCAAGAGCTGTGGAGTTCAGAGTAGTTTAAATTGACGGGTTTAATGGCCCTTGAAAGAGACGTGGAGGTCACAGTAGCTTAACAAGACGGTTTTAATGCCCCTTGGAAGAGTGGTGGAGGTCGCAGTGGATTAAAAAGACATTATCGATGCCCCTTCGAAGAGTGGTGGAGGTCGCAGTGGAATAAAAAGAAAATATCAATGCCCCTTAGAAGAGTGGTGGAGGTTACAGTGGAAAAAAAAGACAATATCAATGTTCCTTGGTAGAGGGGTGAAGGTCGCAGTGGAATAAAAAGACAATATCAATGTCCCTTGGAAGAGTGGTGGAGGTCGCAGTGGATTAAAAAGACAATATCAATGCCCCTTGGAAGAGTGGTGGAGGTCGCAGTGGAATAAAAAGACAATATCAATGCCCCGTGGAAGCGGCGTGGAGGTCACTGTAGCTTAACAAGACGGTTTTAATGCCCGTTGGAAGAGTTGTGGAGGTCGCAGTGGTTTAAAAAGACTATCAAATCCCCTTGGAAGAGTGGTGGAGGTCGCAGTGGGAAAAAAAGACAATATCAATGCCCCTTGGAAGAGTGGTGGAGGTTACAGTTGAATAAAAAGACAATATCAATGCCTCTTGGAAGAGCTGTGGAGTTCAGAGTGGTTTAACCATGCGATTTTAATGCCGCTTGGAAGAGACGTGGAGGTCACAGAAGCTTATCAAGACTGTTTTAAAGCCCCTTGGTGGTGTGTTAGAGGTCGCTGTGGATTAAAAAGACAATATCAATGCCCCTTGGAAGAGTGGTGGAGGTTACAGTGGAATAAAAAGTCAATATCAATGCCCCTTGGAAGAGTGGTGGTGGTTACACTGGAATAAAAAGACAATATCAATGTCCCTTGGAAGAATGGTGGAGGTTACAGTGGAATAAAAAACAATATCAATGCCCCTTGGAAAAGTGGAGAAGGTTCCAATTATATAAAAAGACAATATCAATGCCCCTAGGAAGAGACGTGGAGGTCACAGTGGAATAAAAAGACAATATTAATGCCCCTTGGAAGAGTGGTGGAGGATGCAGTAAAATAAAAAGACAATATCAATGCCCCTTGGAAGAGTGGTGGAGGTTAGAGGGGAATAAAAAGACAATATCAATGCCCCTTGGAAGAGCTGTGGAGTTCACAGTGGTTTAACCAGAAAGTTTTAATGCACCGTGGAGTAGACGTGGAGGTCACAGTAGCTTAACAAGACGGTTTCAAAGCTTCTTGGAAGAGTGATGGAGGTTGCAGTGGATTAAAAAGACAATATCAATGCCCCTTGGAAGAGTGGTGGAGGTTACAGTGGAATAAAAAGACAATATCAATGCCCTGTGTAAGAAACTTGGAGGTCACAGTAGCTTAACAAGACCGTTTTAATGCCCCTTAGAAGAGTGATGGAGGTTGCAGTGGATTAAAAAGACAATATCAATGCCCTTTGGAAGAGTGGTGGAGGTCGCAGTGGAATAAAAATACAATATCGATGCCCCTTGGTAGAGTGGTGGAGGTTACAGTGGAATTTACGGACAATATCAAAGCCCCATGGAAGAGATGTGAAGGTCACTGTAGCTTAACAAGACAGTTTTAATGCCCCTTGGAAGAATGGTAGAGGTCGCAGTGGAATAAAAAGACAATGTCAATGCCCCTTGGAAGACTGGTGGAGGTTAGAGCGGAATAAAAAGACAATACCAATGCCCCTTGGAAGAGCTGTGAAGTTCAGAGTGGTTTAACCAGACGGTTTTAATGGCCATTGGAAGTGACGTGGAGGACACAGTAGCTTAGAAAGACAATTTTAATGCCCCTTGGAAAAGTGGTGGAGGTCGCAGTGGAATAAAAAGACAATATCAATGCCCCTCCTTGGAAGAGTGGTGGAGGTGGCAGTAGAATAAAAAGACAATATCAATGCCCCTTGGAAGAATGATGGAGGTCGCAGTGGAATAAAAAGACAATGTCAATGCCCCTTGGAAGAGTGGTGGAAGTTAGAGTGGAATAAAAAGACAATACCAATGCCCCTTGGAAGAGCTGTGCAGTTCAGAGTGGTTTAACCAGATGGTTTTATTGCCCCTTGGAAGAGACGTGGAGGTCACAGTAGATTAAAAAGATGGTTTTAATGCCCCTTGGAAAAGTGGTGGAGGTCACAGTGGATTAAAAAGACAATATCAATGCCCCGTGGAAGACACGTGGAGGTCACAGTAGAATAACAAGACAGTTTTAATGCCCCTTGGAAGAGTGGTGGAGATCGCAGTGGAATAAAAAGACAATATCAATGCCCCTTGAAAAAGTGGTTGAGGTTACAGTGAAATAAAAAGACAATATCAATGCCTCTTGAAAGAGCTGTGGAGTTCAGAGTGGTTTAACCATGCGGTTTTAATGCCCTTTGGAAGAGACGTGGAGGTCACAGAAGCTTATCAAGACTGTTTTAAAGCCCCTTGGAGGAGTGGCAGAGGTCGCTGTGGATTAAAAAGCCAATATAAATGCCCCTTGGAAGAGTGGTGGTGGTTACAGTGGAATAAAAAGACAATATCAATGTCCCTTGGAAGAATGGTGGAGGTTACAGTGGAATAAAAAGACAATATCAATGTCCCTTGGAAGAGTGGTGAAGGTTCCAATTAAATAAAAAGACAATATCAATGTCCCTTGGAAGAGACGTGAAGGTCACAGTGGAATAAAAAGACAATATTAATGCCCTTTGGAATAGTGGTGGAGGACGCAGTAAAATAAAAAGACAATATCAATGACCCTTGGAAGAGTGGTGGAGGTTAGAGGGGAATAAAAAGACAATATCAATGCCCCTTGGAAGAGCTGTGTAGTTCACAGTGGTTTAACCAGAAAGTTTTAATGCACCGTGGAATAGACGTGGAGGTCACAGTAGCTTAACAAGACGGTTTCAATGCTTCTTGGAAGAGTGATGGAGGTTGCAGTGGATTAAAAAGACAATATCAATGCCCCTTGGAAGAGTGGTGGAGGTTAGAGTGGAATAAAAAGACAATATCAATGCCTTGTGTAAGAACCTTGGAGGTAACAGTAGCTTAACAAGATGGTTTTAATGCCCCTTAGAAGAGTGATGGAGGTCGCAGTGGATTAAAAAGACAATATCAATGCCCTTTGGAAGAGTGGTGGAGGTAGCAGTGGAATAAAAATACAATATCAATGCCCCTTGGTAGAGTGGTGGAGGTTACAGTGGAATTTAAGGACAATATCAAAGCCCCGTGGAAGAGATGTGAAGGTCACTTTAGCTTAACAAGACAGTTTTAATGCCCCTTGGAAGAATGGTGGAGGTCGCAGTGGAATAAAAAGACAATATCAATGCCCCCTGAAAGAGTGGTGGAGGTTACAGTGAAATAAAAAGACAATATCAATGCCTCTATAAAGACCTATGGAGTTCAGAGTGGTTTAACCAGACGGTTTTAATGCCTCTTGGAAGAGTGATGGAGGTCGCAGTTTATTAAAAAGACAATATCAATGCCCCTTAGAAGAGAGGTGGAAGTCGCAGTGGAATAAAAAGACAATATCAATACCCCTTGGAAGAGTGGTGGAGGATACAGTGGAATAAAAAGACAATATCAATACCCAGTGGAACAGACATGGACATAACAGTAGCTAAACAAGGTGTTTTAATGCATCTTGGGAGAGTGGTGGAAGTCATAGTGGAATAAAAAGACAATATCAATGCCCCTTGAAAGAGTGCTGTAGATTACAGTGGAATAAAAAGACAATATCAATGCCTCTTGTAAGAGCTGTGGAGTTCAGAGTGGTTTACATTGACGGTTTTAATGCACCTTGGAAGAGACGTGGAGGTCAAAGTAGATTAACAACACGGTTTAAATGCCCCTTGGACGAGTGGTGGATGTTACAGTGGAATTAAAAAACAATACCAATGCCCCGTGGAAGATACGTGGAGGTCACAGTAGCTTAACAAGATGGTTTTAATGCCCCTTGGAGGACTGGTGAAGGTCGCAGTGGAATAAAAAGACAATATCAATGCCCTTTGGAAGAGTGGTGGAGGTTACAGTGGAATAAAAAGACAATAATAATGCCCCTTAGAAGAGCTGTGGATTTCAGAGTGTTTTAACCAGACGGTTTTAATGCCCCTTGGAAGAGACGTGGAGGTCACAGTAGCTTATCAAAACTGTTTTAATGCCCCTTGGAAGACTGGTGGAGGTCGCAGTGGATTAAAAAGACAATATCAATGCCCTTTAGAAGAGTGGTGGAGGTCGCAGTGGAATAAAAAGACAATATCAATTCCACTTGGAAGAGATGTGGAGGTCGCAGTGGAATAATTAGACAATATCAATGCCTCGTGGAAGAGACTTGGAGGTCACAGTAGCTTAACAAGATGGTTTTAATGCTCTTGGAAGAGAAGTGGAGGTCGCAGTGGAATAAAAAGACAATATCAATGCCCCTTGGAAGAGTGGTGGAGGTCACAGTGGAATAAAAAGACAATATTAATACCCTTTGGAAGAGTGGTGCAGGTCGCAGTAAAATAAAAAGACAATATCAATGCCCCTTGGAGGAGTGGTGGACGTTACAGTGGAATAAAACCACAATATCAATGCCCCTTGAAAGAGCTGTGGAGTTCACAGTGGTTTAACCAGAAGGTTTTAAGGCACCGTGGAATAGACGTGGAGGTCACAGTAGCTAAAAAAGATGGTTTTAATGCTTCTTGGAAGAGGGATGGAGGTCGCAGTGGATTAAAAAGACAAAATCAATGCCCCTTGGAAGAGTGGTGGAGGTTACAGTGGAATAAAAAGACAATATCAATGCCTCTTGCAAGAGCTGTGGAGTTCAGAGTAGTTTAAATTGACGGGTTTAATGGCCCTTAAAAGAGACGTGGAGGTCACAGTAGCTTAACAAGACGGTTTTAATGCCCCTTGGAAGAGTGGTGGAGGTCGCAGTGGATTAAAAAGACATTATCGATGCCCCTTCGAAGAGTGGTGGAGGTCACAGTGGAATAAAAAGAAAATATCAATGCCCCTTAGAAGAGTGGTGGAGGTTACAGTGGAAAAAAAGACAATATCAATGTTCCTTGGTAGAGGGGTGAAGGTCGCAGTGGAATAAAAATACAATATCAATGTCCCTTGGAAGAGTGGTGGAGGTCGCAGTGGATTAAAAAGACAATATCAATGCCCCTTGGAAGAGTGGTGGAGGTCGCAGTGGAATAAAAAGACAATATCAATGCCCCGTGGAAGCGGCGTGGAGGTCACAGTAGCTTAACAAGACGGTTTTAATGCCCCTTGGAAGAGTGGTGGAGGTTACAGTTGAATAAAAAGACAATATCAATGCCTCTTGGAAGAGCTGTGGAGTTCAGAGTGGTTTAACCATGTGATTTTAATGTCGCTTGGAAGAGACGTGGAGGTCGCAGAAGCTTATCAAGACTGTTTTAAAGCCCCTTGGTGGTGTGTTAGAGGTCGCTGTGGATTAAAAATACAATACCAATGCCCCTTGGAAGAGTGGTGGAGGTTACAGTGGAATAAAAAGTCAATATCAATGCCCCTTGGAAGAGTGGTGGTGGTTACAGTGGAATAAAAAGACAATATCAATGTCCCTTGGAAGAATGGTGGAGGTTACAGTGGAATAAAAAACAATATCAATGCCCCTTGGAAAAGTGGAGAAGGTTCCAATTATATAAAAAGACAATATCAATGCCCCTAGGAAGAGACGTGGAGGTCACAGTGGAATAAAAAGACAATATTAATGCCCCTTGGAAGAGTGGTGGAGGATGCAGTAAAATAAAAAGACAATATCAATGCCCCTTGGAAGAGTGGTGGAGGTTAGAGGGGAATAAAAAGACAATATCAATGCCCCTTGGAAGAGCTGTGGAGTTCACAGTGGTTTAACCAGAAAGTTTTAATGCACCGTGGAATAGACGTGGAGGTCACAGTAGCTTAACAAGACAGTTTCAAAGCTTCTTGGAAGAGTGATGGAGGTTGCAGTGGATTAAAAAGACAATATCAATGCCCCTTGGAAGAGTGGTGGAGGTTACAGTGGAATAAAAAGACAATATCAATGCCCTGTGTAAGAAACTTGGAGGTCACAGTAGCTTAACAAGACCGTTTTAATGCCCCTTAGAAGAGTGATGGAGGTTGCAGTGGATTAAAAAGACAATATCAATGCCCTTTGGAAGAGTGGTGGAGGTCGCAGTGGAATAAAAATACAATATCGATGCCCCTTGGTAGAGTGGTGGAGTTTACAGTGGAATTTACGGACAATATCAAAGCCCCATGGAAGAGATGTGAAGGTCACTGTAGCTTAACAAGACAGTTTTAATGCCCCTTGGAAGAATGGTAGAGGTCGCAGTGGAATAAAAAGACAATGTCAATGCCCCTTGGAAGACTGGTGGAGGTTACAGCGGAATAAAAAGACAATACCAATGCCCCTTGGAAGAGCTGTGAAGTTCAGAGTGGTTTAACCAGACTGTTTTAATGGCCATTGGAAGTGACGTGGAGGACACAGTAGCTTAGAAAGACAATTTTAATGCCCCTTGGAAAAGTGGTGGAGGTCGCAGTGGAATAAAAAGACAATATCAATGCCCCTCCTTGGAAGAGTGGTGGAGGTGGCAGTAGAATAAAAAGACAATATCAATGCCCCTTGGAAGAATGATGGAGGTCGCAGTGGAATAAAAAGACAATGTCAATGCCCCTTGGAAGAGTGGTGGAAGTTAGAGTGGAATAAAAAGACAATACCAATGCCCCTTGGAAGAGCTGTGCAGTTCAGAGTGGTTTAACCAGATGGTTTTATTGCCCCTTGGAAGAGACGTGGAGGTCACAGTAGATTAAAAAGATGGTTTTAATGCCCCTTGGAAAAGTGGTGGAGGTCACAGTGGATTAAAAAGACAATATCAATGCCCCGTGGAAGACACGTGGAGGTCACAGTAGAATAACAAGACAGTTTTAATGCCCCTTGGAAGAGTGGTGGAGATCGCAGTAGAATAAAAAGACAATATCAATGCCCCTTGAAAAAGTGGTTGAGGTTACAGTGAAATAAAAAGACAATATCAATGCCTCTTGAAAGAGCTGTGGAGTTCAGAGTGGTTTAACCATGCGGTTTTAATGCCCTTTGGAAGAGACGTGGAGGTCACAGAAGCTTATCAAGACTGTTTTAAAGCCCCTTGGAGGAGTGGCAGAGGTCGCTGTGGATTAAAAAGCCAATATAAATGCCCCTTGGAAGAGTGGTGGTGGTTACAGTGGAATAAAAAGACAATATCAATGTCCCTTGGAAGAATGGTGGAGGTTACAGTGGAATAAAAAGACAATATCAATGTCCCTTGGAAGAGTGGTGAAGGTTCCAATTAAATAAAAAGACAATATCAATGCCCCTTGGAAGAGACGTGAAGGTCACAGTGGAATAAAAAGACAATATTAATGCCCTTTGGAATAGTGGTGGAGGACGCAGTAAAATAAAAAGACAATATCAATGACCATTGGAAGAGTGGTGGAGGTTAGAGGGGAATAAAAAGACAATATCAATGCCCCTTGGAAGAGCTGTGGAGTTCACAGTGGTTTAACCAGAAAGTTTTAATGCACCGTGGAATAGACGTGGAGGTCACAGTAGCTTAAAAAGACGGTTTCAATGCTTCTTGGAAGAGTGATGGAGGTTGCAGTGGATTAAAAAGACAATATCAATGCCCCTTGGAAGAGTGGTGGAGGTTAGAGTGGAATAAAAAGACAATATCAATGCCTTGTGTAAGAACCTTGGAGGTAACAGTAGCTTAACAAGATGGTTTTAATGCCCCTTAGAAGAGTGATGGAGGTCGCAGGGGATGAAAAAGACAATATCAATGCCCTTTGGAAGAGTGGTGGAGGTAGCAGTGGAATAAAAATACAATATCAATGCCCCTTGGTAGAGTGGTGGAGGTTACAGTGGAATTTAAGGACAATATCAAAGCCCCGTGGAAGAGATGTGATGGTCACTTTAGCTTAACAAGACAGTTTTAATGCCCCTTGGAAGAATGGTGGAGGTCGCAGTGGAATAAAAAGACAATGTCAATGCCATTTGGAAGAGTGGTGGAGGTTAAAGTGGAATAAAAAGACAATACCAATGCCCTTTGGAAGAGCTGTGGAGTTCAGAGTGGTTTAACCAAACGGTTTTAATGGCCATTGGAAGTGACGTGGAGGACACAGTAGCTTAGAAAGACAATTTTAATGCCCATTGGAAAAGTGGTGCAGATCGCAATGGAATAAAAAGACAATATCAATGCCCGTTGGAAGAGTGGTGGAAGTGGCAGTGGAATAAAAAGACAATATCAATGCCCCTTGGAAGAATGATGGAGGTCGCAGTGGAATTAAAAGACAATGTCATTGACCCTTGGAAGAGCTGTGCAGCTCAGAGTGGTTTAACCAGATGGTTTTATTGCCCCTTGGAAGAGACATGGAGGTAACAGTACATTAAAAAGATGGTTTTAATGCCCCTTCGAAAAGTGGTGGAGGTCACAGTGGATTAAAAAGACAATATCAATGCCCCGTAGAAGACACGTGGAGGTCACAGTAGCTTAACAAGGCAGTTTTAATGCCTCTTGGAAGAGTGGTGGAGATCGCAGTGGAATAAAAAGACAATATCAATGCCCCTTGAAAAAGTGGTTGAGGTTACAGTGAAATAAAAAGACAATATCAATGCCTCTTGAAAGAGCTATGGAGTTCAGAGTGGTTTAACCAGACGGTTTTAATGCCCCTTGGAAGAGATGTGGAGGTCACAGTAGCTTAACAAGACTGTTTTAATGCCTCTTGGAAGAGTGGTGGAGGTCGCAGTGGATTAAAAAGACAATATCAATGCCCCTTGGAAGAGTGGTGGAGGTTACAGTGGAATAAAAAGACAATATCAATGCCCTGTGTAAGAAACTTGGAGGTCACAGTAGCTTAACAAGACCGTTTTAATGCCCCTTAGAAGAGTGATGGAGGTTGCAGTGGATTAAAAAGACAATATCAATGCCCTTTGGAAGAGTGGTGGAGGTCGCAGTGGAATAAAAATACAATATCGATGCCCCTTGGTAGAGTGGTGGAGGTTACAGTGGAATTTACGGACAATATCAAAGCCCCATGGAAGAGATGTGAAGGTCACTGTAGCTTAACAAGACAGTTTTAATGCCCCTTGGAAGAATGGTAGAGGTCGCAGTGGAATAAAAAGACAATGTCAATGCCCCTTGGAAGACTGGTGGAGGTTAGAGCGGAATAAAAAGACAATACCAATGCCCCTTGGAAGAGCTGTGAAGTTCAGAGTGGTTTAACCAGACGGTTTTAATGGCCATTGGAAGTGACGTGGAGGACACAGTAGCTTAGAAAGACAATTTTAATGCCCCTTGGAAAAGTGGTGGAGGTCGCAGTGGAATAAAAAGACAATATCAATGCCCCTCCTTGGAAGAGTGGTGGAGGTGGCAGTAGAATAAAAAGACAATATCAATGCCCCTTGGAAGAATGATGGAGGTCGCAGTGGAATAAAAAGACAATGTCAATGCCCCTTGGAAGAGTGGTGGAAGTTAGAGTGGAATAAAAAGACAATACCAATGCCCCTTGGAAGAGCTGTGCAGTTCAGAGTGGTTTAACCAGATGGTTTTATTGCCCCTTGGAAGAGACGTGGAGGTCACAGTAGATTAAAAAGATGGTTTTAATGCCCCTTGGAAAAGTGGTGGAGGTCACAGTGGATTAAAAAGACAATATCAATGCCCCGTGGAAGACACGTGGAGGTCACAGTAGAATAACAAGACAGTTTTAATGCCCCTTGGAAGAGTGGTGGAGATCGCAGTGGAATAAAAAGACAATATCAATGCCCCTTGAAAAAGTGGTTGAGGTTACAGTGAAATAAAAAGACAATATCAATGCCTCTTGAAAGAGCTGTGGAGTTCAGAGTGGTTTAACCATGCGGTTTTAATGCCCTTTGGAAGAGACGTGGAGGTCACAGAAGCTTATCAAGACTGTTTTAAAGCCCCTTGGAGGAGTGGCAGAGGTCGCTGTGGATTAAAAAGCCAATATAAATGCCCCTTGGAAGAGTGGTGGTGGTTACAGTGGAATAAAAAGACAATATCAATGTCCCTTGGAAGAATGGTGGAGGTTACAGTGGAATAAAAAGACAATATCAATGTCCCTTGGAAGAGTGGTGAAGGTTCCAATTAAATAAAAAGACAATATCAATGCCCCTTGGAAGAGACGTGAAGGTCACAGTGGAATAAAAAGACAATATTAATGCCCTTTGGAATAGTGGTGGAGGACGCAGTAAAATAAAAAGACAATATCAATGACCCTTGGAAGAGTGGTGGAGGTTAGAGGGGAATAAAAAGACAATATCAATGCCTTGTGTAAGAACCTTGGAGGTAACAGTAGCTTAACAAGATGGTTTTAATGCCCCTTAGAAGAGTGATGGAGGTCGCAGGGGATGAAAAAGACAATATCAATGCCCTTTGGAAGAGTGGTGGAGGTAGCAGTGGAATAAAAATACAATATCAATGCCCCTTGGTAGAGTGGTGGAGGTTACAGTGGAATTTAAGGACAATATCAAAGCCCCGTGGAAGAGATGTGATGGTCACTTTAGCTTAACAAGACAGTTTTAATGCCCCTTGGAAGAATGGTGGAGGTCGCAGTGGAATAAAAAGACAATGTCAATGCCATTTGGAAGAGTGGTGGAGGTTAAAGTGGAATAAAAAGACAATACCAATGCCCTTTGGAAGAGCTGTGGAGTTCAGAGTGGTTTAACCAAACGGTTTTAATGGCCATTGGAAGTGACGTGGAGGACACAGTAGCTTAGAAAGACAATTTTAATGCCCATTGGAAAAGTGGTGCAGATCGCAATGGAATAAAAAGACAATATCAATGCCCGTTGGAAGAGTGGTGGAAGTGGCAGTGGAATAAAAAGACAATATCAATGCCCCTTGGAAGAATGATGGAGGTCGCAGTGGAATTAAAAGACAATGTCATTGACCCTTGGAAGAGCTGTGCAGCTCAGAGTGGTTTAACCAGATGGTTTTATTGCCCCTTGGAAGAGACATGGAGGTAACAGTACATTAAAAAGATGGTTTTAATGCCCCTTCGAAAAGTGGTGGAGGTCACAGTGGATTAAAAAGACAATATCAATGCCCCGTAGAAGACACGTGGAGGTCACAGTAGCTTAACAAGGCAGTTTTAATGCCTCTTGGAAGAGTGGTGGAGATCGCAGTGGAATAAAAAGACAATATCAATGCCCCTTGAAAAAGTGGTTGAGGTTACAGTGAAATAAAAAGACAATATCAATGCCTCTTGAAAGAGCTATGGAGTTCAGAGTGGTTTAACCAGACGGTTTTAATGCCCCTTGGAAGAGATGTGGAGGTCACAGTAGCTTAACAAGACTGTTTTAATGCCTCTTGGAAGAGTGGTGGAGGTCGCAGTGGATTAAAAAGACAATATCAATGCCCCTTGGAAGAGTGGTGGAGGTTACAGTGGAATAAAAAGACAATATCAATGCCCTGTGTAAGAAACTTGGAGGTCACAGTAGCTTAACAAGACCGTTTTAATGCCCCTTAGAAGAGTGATGGAGGTTGCAGTGGATTAAAAAGACAATATCAATGCCCTTTGGAAGAGTGGTGGAGGTCGCAGTGGAATAAAAATACAATATCGATGCCCCTTGGTAGAGTGGTGGAGGTTACAGTGGAATTTACGGACAATATCAAAGCCCCATGGAAGAGATGTGAAGGTCACTGTAGCTTAACAAGACAGTTTTAATGCCCCTTGGAAGAATGGTAGAGGTCGCAGTGGAATAAAAAGACAATGTCAATGCCCCTTGGAAGACTGGTGGAGGTTAGAGCGGAATAAAAAGACAATACCAATGCCCCTTGGAAGAGCTGTGAAGTTCAGAGTGGTTTAACCAGACGGTTTTAATGGCCATTGGAAGTGACGTGGAGGACACAGTAGCTTAGAAAGACAATTTTAATGCCCCTTGGAAAAGTGGTGGAGGTCGCAGTGGAATAAAAAGACAATATCAATGCCCCTCCTTGGAAGAGTGGTGGAGGTGGCAGTAGAATAAAAAGACAATATCAATGCCCCTTGGAAGAATGATGGAGGTCGCAGTGGAATAAAAAGACAATGTCAATGCCCCTTGGAAGAGTGGTGGAAGTTAGAGTGGAATAAAAAGACAATACCAATGCCCCTTGGAAGAGCTGTGCAGTTCAGAGTGGTTTAACCAGATGGTTTTATTGCCCCTTGGAAGAGACGTGGAGGTCACAGTAGATTAAAAAGATGGTTTTAATGCCCCTTGGAAAAGTGGTGGAGGTCACAGTGGATTAAAAAGACAATATCAATGCCCCGTGGAAGACACGTGGAGGTCACAGTAGAATAACAAGACAGTTTTAATGCCCCTTGGAAGAGTGGTGGAGATCGCAGTGGAATAAAAAGACAATATCAATGCCCCTTGAAAAAGTGGTTGAGGTTACAGTGAAATAAAAAGACAATATCAATGCCTCTTGAAAGAGCTGTGGAGTTCAGAGTGGTTTAACCATGCGGTTTTAATGCCCTTTGGAAGAGACGTGGAGGTCACAGAAGCTTATCAAGACTGTTTTAAAGCCCCTTGGAGGAGTGGCAGAGGTCGCTGTGGATTAAAAAGCCAATATAAATGCCCCTTGGAAGAGTGGTGGTGGTTACAGTGGAATAAAAAGACAATATCAATGTCCCTTGGAAGAATGGTGGAGGTTACAGTGGAATAAAAAGACAATATCAATGTCCCTTGGAAGAGTGGTGAAGGTTCCAATTAAATAAAAAGACAATATCAATGCCCCTTGGAAGAGACGTGAAGGTCACAGTGGAATAAAAAGACAATATTAATGCCCTTTGGAATAGTGGTGGAGGACGCAGTAAAATAAAAAGACAATATCAATGACCCTTGGAAGAGTGGTGGAGGTTAGAGGGGAATAAAAAGACAATATCAATGCCTTGTGTAAGAACCTTGGAGGTAACAGTAGCTTAACAAGATGGTTTTAATGCCCCTTAGAAGAGTGATGGAGGTCGCAGGGGATGAAAAAGACAATATCAATGCCCTTTGGAAGAGTGGTGGAGGTAGCAGTGGAATAAAAATACAATATCAATGCCCCTTGGTAGAGTGGTGGAGGTTACAGTGGAATTTAAGGACAATATCAAAGCCCCGTGGAAGAGATGTGATGGTCACTTTAGCTTAACAAGACAGTTTTAATGCCCCTTGGAAGAATGGTGGAGGTCGCAGTGGAATAAAAAGACAATGTCAATGCCATTTGGAAGAGTGGTGGAGGTTAAAGTGGAATAAAAAGACAATACCAATGCCCTTTGGAAGAGCTGTGGAGTTCAGAGTGGTTTAACCAAACGGTTTTAATGGCCATTGGAAGTGACGTGGAGGACACAGTAGCTTAGAAAGACAATTTTAATGCCCATTGGAAAAGTGGTGCAGATCGCAATGGAATAAAAAGACAATATCAATGCCCGTTGGAAGAGTGGTGGAAGTGGCAGTGGAATAAAAAGACAATATCAATGCCCCTTGGAAGAATGATGGAGGTCGCAGTGGAATTAAAAGACAATGTCATTGACCCTTGGAAGAGCTGTGCAGCTCAGAGTGGTTTAACCAGATGGTTTTATTGCCCCTTGGAAGAGACATGGAGGTAACAGTACATTAAAAAGATGGTTTTAATGCCCCTTCGAAAAGTGGTGGAGGTCACAGTGGATTAAAAAGACAATATCAATGCCCCGTAGAAGACACGTGGAGGTCACAGTAGCTTAACAAGGCAGTTTTAATGCCTCTTGGAAGAGTGGTGGAGATCGCAGTGGAATAAAAAGACAATATCAATGCCCCTTGAAAAAGTGGTTGAGGTTACAGTGAAATAAAAAGACAATATCAATGCCTCTTGAAAGAGCTATGGAGTTCAGAGTGGTTTAACCAGACGGTTTTAATGCCCCTTGGAAGAGATGTGGAGGTCACAGTAGCTTAACAAGACTGTTTTAATGCCTCTTGGAAGAGTGGTGGAGGTCGCAGTGGATTAAAAAGACAATATCAATGCCCCTTGGAAGAGTGGTGGAGGTTACAGTGGAATAAAAAGACAATATCAATGCCCTGTGTAAGAAACTTGGAGGTCACAGTAGCTTAACAAGACCGTTTTAATGCCCCTTAGAAGAGTGATGGAGGTTGCAGTGGATTAAAAAGACAATATCAATGCCCTTTGGAAGAGTGGTGGAGGTCGCAGTGGAATAAAAATACAATATCGATGCCCCTTGGTAGAGTGGTGGAGGTTACAGTGGAATTTACGGACAATATCAAAGCCCCATGGAAGAGATGTGAAGGTCACTGTAGCTTAACAAGACAGTTTTAATGCCCCTTGGAAGAATGGTAGAGGTCGCAGTGGAATAAAAAGACAATGTCAATGCCCCTTGGAAGACTGGTGGAGGTTAGAGCGGAATAAAAAGACAATACCAATGCCCCTTGGAAGAGCTGTGAAGTTCAGAGTGGTTTAACCAGACGGTTTTAATGGCCATTGGAAGTGACGTGGAGGACACAGTAGCTTAGAAAGACAATTTTAATGCCCCTTGGAAAAGTGGTGGAGGTCGCAGTGGAATAAAAAGACAATATCAATGCCCCTCCTTGGAAGAGTGGTGGAGGTGGCAGTAGAATAAAAAGACAATATCAATGCCCCTTGGAAGAATGATGGAGGTCGCAGTGGAATAAAAAGACAATGTCAATGCCCCTTGGAAGAGTGGTGGAAGTTAGAGTGGAATAAAAAGACAATACCAATGCCCCTTGGAAGAGCTGTGCAGTTCAGAGTGGTTTAACCAGATGGTTTTATTGCCCCTTGGAAGAGACGTGGAGGTCACAGTAGATTAAAAAGATGGTTTTAATGCCCCTTGGAAAAGTGGTGGAGGTCACAGTGGATTAAAAAGACAATATCAATGCCCCGTGGAAGACACGTGGAGGTCACAGTAGAATAACAAGACAGTTTTAATGCCCCTTGGAAGAGTGGTGGAGATCGCAGTGGAATAAAAAGACAATATCAATGCCCCTTGAAAAAGTGGTTGAGGTTACAGTGAAATAAAAAGACAATATCAATGCCTCTTGAAAGAGCTGTGGAGTTCAGAGTGGTTTAACCATGCGGTTTTAATGCCCTTTGGAAGAGACGTGGAGGTCACAGAAGCTTATCAAGACTGTTTTAAAGCCCCTTGGAGGAGTGGCAGAGGTCGCTGTGGATTAAAAAGCCAATATAAATGCCCCTTGGAAGAGTGGTGGTGGTTACAGTGGAATAAAAAGACAATATCAATGTCCCTTGGAAGAATGGTGGAGGTTACAGTGGAATAAAAAGACAATATCAATGTCCCTTGGAAGAGTGGTGAAGGTTCCAATTAAATAAAAAGACAATATCAATGCCCCTTGGAAGAGACGTGAAGGTCACAGTGGAATAAAAAGACAATATTAATGCCCTTTGGAATAGTGGTGGAGGACGCAGTAAAATAAAAAGACAATATCAATGACCCTTGGAAGAGTGGTGGAGGTTAGAGGGGAATAAAAAGACAATATCAATGCCCCTTGGAAGAGCTGTGTAGTTCACAGTGGTTTAACCAGAAAGTTTTAATGCACCGTGGAATAGACGTGGAGGTCACAGTAGCTTAACAAGACGGTTTCAATGCTTCTTGGAAGAGTGATGGAGGTTGCAGTGGATTAAAAAGACAATATCAATGCCCCTTGGAAGAGTGGTGGAGGTTAGAGTGGAATAAAAAGACAATATCAATGCCTTGTGTAAGAACCTTGGAGGTAACAGTAGCTTAACAAGATGGTTTTAATGCCCCTTAGAAGAGTGATGGAGGTCGCAGTGGATTAAAAAGACAATATCAATGCCCTTTGGAAGAGTGGTGGAGGTAGCAGTGGAATAAAAATACAATATCAATGCCCCTTGGTAGAGTGGTGGAGGTTACAGTGGAATTTAAGGACAATATCAAAGCCCCGTGGAAGAGATGTGAAGGTCACTTTAGCTTAACAAGACAGTTTTAATGCCCCTTGGAAGAATGGTGGAGGTCGCAGTGGAATAAAAAGACAATATCAATGCCCCCTGAAAGAGTGGTGGAGGTTACAGTGAAATAAAAAGACAATATCAATGCCTCTATAAAGACCTATGGAGTTCAGAGTGGTTTAACCAGACGGTTTTAATGCCTCTTGGAAGAGTGATGGAGGTCGCAGTGGATTAAAAAGACAATATCAATGCCCCTTAGAAGAGAGGTGGAAGTCGCAGTGGAATAAAAAGACAATATCAATACCCCTTGGAAGAGTGGTGGAGGATACAGTGGAATAAAAAGACAATATCAATACCCAGTGGAACAGACATGGACATAACAGTAGCTAAACAAGGTGTTTTAATGCATCTTGGGAGAGTGGTGGAAGTCATAGTGGAATAAAAAGACAATATTAATGCCCCTTGAAAGAGTGCTGTAGATTACAGTGGAATAAAAAGACAATATCAATGCCTCTTGTAAGAGCTGTGGAGTTCAGAGTGGTTTACATTGACGGTTTTAATGCACCTTGGAAGAGACGTGGAGGTCAAAGTAGATTAACAAAACGGTTTTCATGCCCCTTGGACGAGTGGTGGATGTTACAGTGGAATTAAAAAACAATACCAATGCCCCGTGGAAGATACGTGGAGGTCACAGTAGCTTAACAAGATGGTTTTAATGCCCCTTGGAGGACTGGTGAAGGTCGCAGTGGAATAAAAAGACAATATCAATGCCCTTTGGAAGAGTGGTGGAGGTTACAGTGGAATAAAAAGACAATAATAATGCCCCTTAGAAGAGCTGTGGATTTCAGAGTGTTTTAACCAGACGGTTTTAATGCCCCTTGGAAGAGACGTGGAGGTCACAGTAGCTTATCAAAACTGTTTTAATGCCCCTTGGAAGACTGGTGGAGGTCGCAGTGGATTAAAAAGACAATATCAATGCCCTTTAGAAGAGTGGTGGAGGTCGCAGTGGAATGAAAAGACAATATCAATTCCACTTGGAAGAGATGTGGAGGTCGCAGTGGAATAATTAGACAATATCAATGCCTCGTGGAAGAGACTTGGAGGTCACAGTAGCTTAACAAGATGGTTTTAATGCTCTTGGAAGAGAAGTGGAGGTCGCAGTGGAATAAAAAGACAATATCAATGCCCCTTGGAAGAGTGGTGGAGGTCACAGTGGAATAAAAAGACAATATTAATACCCTTTGGAAGAGTGGTGCAGGTCGCAGTAAAATAAAAAGACAATATCAATGCCCCTTGGAGGAGTGGTGGACGTTACAGTGGAATAAAACCACAATATCAGTGCCCCTTGAAAGAGCTGTGGAGTTCACAGTGGTTTAACCAGAAGGTTTTAAGGCACCGTGGAATAGACGTGGAGGTCACAGTAGCTAAAAAAGATGGTTTTAATGCTTCTTGGAAGAGGGATGGAGGTCGCAGTGGATTAAAAAGACAAAATCAATGCCCCTTGGAAGAGTGGTGGAGGTTACAGTGGAATAAAAAGACAATATCAATGCCTCTTGCAAGAGCTGTGGAGTTCAGAGTAGTTTAAATTGACGGGTTTAATGGCCCTTAAAAGAGACGTGGAGGTCACAGTAGCTTAACAAGACGGTTTTAATGCCCCTTGGAAGAGTGGTGGAGGTCGCAGTGGATTAAAAAGACATTATCGATGCCCCTTCGAAGAGTGGTGCAGGTCACAGTGGAATAAAAAGAAAATATCAATGCCCCTTAGAAGAGTGGTGGAGGTTACAGTGGAAAAAAAGACAATATCAATGTTCCTTGGTAGAGGGGTGAAGGTCGCAGTGGAATAAAAATACAATATCAATGTCCCTTGGAAGAGTGGTGGAGGTCGCAGTGGATTAAAAAGACAATATCAATGCCCCTTGGAAGAGTGGTGGAGGTCGCAGTGGAATAAAAAGACAATATCAATGCCCCGTGGAAGCGGCGTGGAGGTCACAGTAGCTTAACAAGACGGTTTTAATGCCCCTTGGAAGAGTGGTGGAGGTTACAGTTGAATAAAAAGACAATATCAATGCCTCTTGGAAGAGCTGTGGAGTTCAGAGTGGTTTAACCATGTGATTTTAATGCCGCTTGGAAGAGACGTGGAGGACGCAGAAGCTTATCAAGACTGTTTTAAAGCCCCTTGGTGGTGTGTTAGAGGTCGCTGTGGATTAAAAATACAATACCAATGCCCCTTGGAAGAGTGGTGGAGGTTACAGTGGAATAAAAAGTCAATATCAATGCCCCTTGGAAGAGTGGTGGTGGTTACAGTGGAATAAAAAGACAATATCAATGTCCCTTGGAAGAATGGTGGAGGTTACAGTGGAATAAAAAACAATATCAATGCCCCTTGGAAAAGTGGAGAAGGTTCCAATTATATAAAAAGACAATATCAATGCCCCTAGGAAGAGACGTGGAGGTCACAGTGGAATAAAAAGACAATATTAATGCCCCTTGGAAGAGTGGTGGAGGATGCAGTAAAATAAAAAGACAATATCAATGCCCCTTGGAAGAGTGGTGGAGGTTAGAGGGGAATAAAAAGACAATATCAATGCCCCTTGGAAGAGCTGTGGAGTTCACAGTGGTTTAACCAGAAAGTTTTAATGCACCGTGGAATAGACGTGGAGGTCACAGTAGCTTAACAAGACAGTTTCAAAGCTTCTTGGAAGAGTGATGGAGGTTGCAGTGGATTAAAAAGACAATATCAATGCCCCTTGGAAGAGTGGTGGAGGTTACAGTGGAATAAAAAGACAATATCAATGCCCTGTGTAAGAAACTTGGAGGTCACAGTAGCTTAACAAGACCGTTTTAATGCCCCTTAGAAGAGTGATGGAGGTTGCAGTGGATTAAAAAGACAATATCAATGCCCTTTGGAAGAGTGGTGGAGGTCGCAGTGGAATAAAAATACAATATCGATGCCCCTTGGTAGAGTGGTGGAGTTTACAGTGGAATTTACGGACAATATCAAAGCCCCATGGAAGAGATGTGAAGGTCACTGTAGCTTAACAAGACAGTTTTAATGCCCCTTGGAAGAATGGTAGAGGTCGCAGTGGAATAAAAAGACAATGTCAATGCCCCTTGGAAGACTGGTGGAGGTTACAGCGGAATAAAAAGACAATACCAATGTCCCTTGGAAGAGCTGTGAAGTTCAGAGTGGTTTAACCAGACTGTTTTAATGGCCATTGGAAGTGACGTGGAGGACACAGTAGCTTAGAAAGACAATTTTAATGCCCCTTGGAAAAGTGGTGGAGGTCGCAGTGGAATAAAAAGACAATATCAATGCCCCTCCTTGGAAGAGTGGTGGAGGTGGCAGTAGAATAAAAAGACAATATCAATGCCCCTTGGAAGAATGATGGAGGTCGCAGTGGAATAAAAAGACAATGTCAATGCCCCTTGGAAGAGTGGTGGAAGTTAGAATGGAATAAAAAGACAATACCAATGCCCCTTGGAAGAGCTGTGCAGTTCAGAGTGGTTTAACCAGATGGTTTTATTGCCCCTTGGAAGAGACGTGGAGGTCACAGTAGATTAAAAAGATGGTTTTAATGCCCCTTGGAAAAGTGGTGGAGGTCACAGTGGATTAAAAAGACAATATCAATGCCCCGTGGAAGACACGTGGAGGTCACAGTAGAATAACAAGACAGTTTTAATGCCCCTTGGAAGAGTGGTGGAGATCGCAGTGGAATAAAAAGACAATATCAATGCCCCTTGAAAAAGTGGTTGAGGTTACAGTGAAATAAAAAGACAATATCAATGCCTCTTGAAAGAGCTGTGGAGTTCAGAGTGGTTTAACCATGCGGTTTTAATGCCCTTTGGAAGAGACGTGGAGGTCACAGAAGCTTATCAAGACTGTTTTAAAGCCCCTTGGAGGAGTGGCAGAGGTCGCTGTGGATTAAAAAGCCAATATAAATGCCCCTTGGAAGAGTGGTGGTGGTTACAGTGGAATAAAAAGACAATATCAATGTCCCTTGGAAGAATGGTGGAGGTTACAGTGGAATAAAAAGACAATATCAATGTCCCTTGGAAGAGTGGTGAAGGTTCCAATTAAATAAAAAGACAATATCAATGCCCCTTGGAAGAGACGTGAAGGTCACAGTGGAATAAAAAGACAATATTAATGCCCTTTGGAATAGTGGTGGAGGACACAGTAAAATAAAAAGACAATATCAATGACCATTGGAAGAGTGGTGGAGGTTAGAGGGGAATAAAAAGACAATATCAATGCCCCTTGGAAGAGCTGTGGAGTTCACAGTGGTTTAACCAGAAAGTTTTAATGCACCGTGGAATAGACGTGGAGGTCACAGTAGCTTAACAAGACGGTTTCAATGCTTCTTGGAAGAGTGATGGAGGTTGCAGTGGATTAAAAAGACAATATCAATGCCCCTTGGAAGAGTGGTGGAGGTTAGAGTGGAATAAAAAGACAATATCAATGCCTTGTGTAAGAACCTTGGAGGTAACAGTAGCTTAACAAGATGGTTTTAATGCCCCTTAGAAGAGTGATGGAGGTCGCAGGGGATGAAAAAGACAATATCAATGCCCTTTGGAAGAGTGGTGGAGGTAGCAGTGGAATAAAAATACAATATCAATGCCCCTTGGTAGAGTGGTGGAGGTTACAGTGGAATTTAAGGACAATATCAAAGCCCCGTGGAAGAGATGTGAAGGTCACTTTAGCTTAACAAGACAGTTTTAATGCCCCTTGGAAGAATGGTGGAGGTCGCAGTGGAATAAAAAGACAATGCCAATGCCATTTGGAAGAGTGGTGGAGGTTAAAGTGGAATAAAAAGACAGTACCAATGCCCTTTGGAAGAGCTGTGGAGTTCAGAGTGGTTTAACCAGACGGTTTTAATGGCCATTGGAAGTGACGTGGAGGACACAGTAGCTTAGAAAGACAATTTTAATGCCCATTGGAAAAGTGGTGCAGATCGCAATGGAATAAAAAGACAATATCAATGCCCGTTGGAAGAGTGGTGGAAGTGGCAGTGGAATAAAAAGACAATATCAATGCCCCTTGGAAGAATGATGGAGGTCGCAGTGGAATTAAAAGACAATGTCATTGACCCTTGGAAGAGCTGTGCAGCTCAGAGTGGTTTAACCAGATGGTTTTATTGCCCCTTGGAAGAGACATGGAGGTAACAGTACATTAAAAAGATGGTTTTAATGCCCCTTCGAAAAGTGGTGGAGGTCACAGTGGATTAAAAAGACAATATCAATGCCCCGTAGAAGACACGTGGAGGTCACAGTAGCTTAACAAGGCAGTTTTAATGCCTCTTGGAAGAGTGGTGGAGATCGCAGTGGAATAAAAAGACAATATCAATGCCCCTTGAAAAAGTGGTTGAGGTTACAGTGAAATAAAAAGACAATATCAATGCCTCTTGAAAGAGCTATGGAGTTCAGAGTGGTTTAACCAGACGGTTTTAATGCCCCTTGGAAGAGATGTGGAGGTCACAGTAGCTTAACAAGACTGTTTTAATGCCTCTTGGAAGAGTGGTGGAGGTCGCAGTGGATTAAAAAGACAATATCAATGCCCCTTGGAAGAGTGGTGGAGGTTACAGTAGAATTTAAAGACAATATCAAAGCCCCGTGGAAGAGATGTGGAGGTCACTGTAGCTTAACAAGACAGTTTTAATGCCCCTTGGAAGAATGGTGGAGGTCGCAGTGGAATAAAAAGACAATGTTAATGCCCCTTGGAAGAGTGATGGAGGTTAGAGTGGAATAAAAAGACAATACCAATGCCCCTTGGAAGAGCTGTGGAGTTCAGAGTGGTTTAACCAGACGGTTTTAATGCCCATTGGAAGTGACGTGGAGGACACAGTAGCTTAAAAAGACGTTTTTAATGCCCATTGGAAAAGTGGTGGAGGTCGCAGTGGAATAAAAAGACAATATCAATGCCCCTTGGAAGAATGATGGAGGTCGCATTGGAATAAATAGACAATGTCAATGCCCCTTGGAAGAGTGGTGGAGGTTAGAGTGGAATAAAAAGACAATACTAATGCCCCTTGGAAGAGCTGTGGAGTTCAGAGTGGATTAACCAGATGTTTTTATTGCCCCTTGGAAGAGACGTGGAGGTCACAGTAAATTAAAAAGATTGTTATAATGCCCCTTGGAAAAGTGGTGGAGGTCACAGTGGATTAAAAAGACAATATCAGTACCCCGTGGAAGACACGTGGAGGTCACAGTAGCTTAACAAGACAGTTTTAATGCCCCTTGGAAGAGTGGTAGAGGTCGCAGTGGAATAAAAAGACAATATCAATGCCCCCTGAAAGAGTGGTGGAGGTTACAGTGAAATAAAAAGACAATATCAATGCCTCTATAAAGACCTATGGAGTTCAGAGTGGTTTAACCAGACGGTTTTAATGCCTCTTGGAAGAGTGATGGAGGTCGCAGTGGATTAAAAAGACAATATCAATGCCCCTTAGAAGAGAGGTGGAAGTCGCAGTGGAATAAAAAGACAATATCAATAACCCTTGGAAGAGTGGTGGAGGATACAGTGGAATAAAAAGACAATATCAATGCCCAGTGGAACAGACATGGACATAACAGTAGCTAAACAAGGTGTTTTAATGCATCTTGGGAGAGTGGTGGAAGTCATAGTGGAATAAAAAGACAATATCAATGCCCCTTGAAAGAGTGCTGTAGATTACAGTGGAATAAAAAGACAATATCAATGCCTCTTGTAAGAGCTGTGGAGTTCAGAGTGGTTTACATTGACGGTTTTAATGCACCTTGGAAGAGACGTGGAGGTCAAAGTAGATTAACAACACGGTTTAAATGCCCCTTGGACGAGTGGTGGATGTTACAGTGGAATTAAAAAACAATACCAATGCCCCGTGGAAGATACGTGGAGGTCACAGTAGCTTAACAAGATGGTTTTAATGCCCCTTGGAGGACTGGTGAAGGTCGCAGTGGAATAAAAAGACAATATCAATGCCCTTTGGAAGAGTGGTGAAGGTTACAGTGGAATAAAAAGACAATAATAATGCCACTTAGAAGAGCTGTGGATTTCAGAGTGTTTTAACCAGACGGTTTTAATGCCCCTTGGAAGAGACGTGGAGGTCACAGTAGCTTATCAAAACTGTTTTAATGCCCCTTGGAACACTGGTGGAGGTCGCAGTGGATTAAAAAGACAATATCAATTCCACTTGGAAGAGATGTGGAGGTCGCAGTGGAATAATTAGACAATATCAATGCCTCGTGGAAGAGACTTGGAGGTCACAGTAGCTTAACAAGATGGTTTTAATGCTCTTGGAAGAGAAGTGGAGGTCGCAGTGGAATAAAAAGACAATATCAATGCCCCTTGGAAGAGTGGTGGAGGTCACAGTGGAATAAAAAGACAATATTAATACCCTTTGGAAGAGTGGTGCAGGTCGCAGTAAAATAAAAAGACAATATCAATGCCCCTTGGAAGAGTGGTGGACGTTACAGTGGAATAAAACCACAATATCAATGCCCCTTGGAAGAGCTGTGGAGTTCACAGTGGTTTAACCAGAAGGTTTTAAGGCACCGTGGAATAGACGTGGAGGTCACAGTAGCTAAAAAAGATGGTTTTAATGCTTCTTGGAAGAGAGATGGAGGTCGCAGTGGATTAAAAAGACAAAATCAATGCCCCTTGGAAGAGTGGTGGAGGTTACAGTGGAATAAAAAGACAATATCAATGCCTCTTGCAAGAGCTGTGGAGTTCAGAGTAGTTTAAATTGACGGGTTTAATGGCCCTTAAAAGAGACGTGGAGGTCACAGTAGCTTAACAAGACGGTTTTAATGCCCCTTGGAAGAGTGGTGGAGGTCGCAGTGGATTAAAAAGACATTATCGATGCCCCTTCGAAGAGTGGTGGAGGTCACAGTGGAATAAAAAGAAAATATCAATGCCCCTTAGAAGAGTGGTGGAGGTTACAGTGGAAAAAAAAGACAATATCAATGTTCCTTGGTAGAGGGGTGAAGGTCGCAGTGGAATAAAAATACAATATCAATGTCCCTTGGAAGAGTGGTGGAGGTCGCAGTGGATTAAAAAGACAATATCAATGCCCCTTGGAAGAGTGGTGGAGGTCGCAGTGGAATAAAAAGACAATATCAATGCCCCGTGGAAGCGGCGTGGAGGTCACAGTAGCTTAACAAGACGGTTTTAATGCCCCTTGGAAGAGTGGTGGAGGTTACAGTTGAATAAAAAGACAATATCAATGCCTCTTGGAAGAGCTGTGGAGTTCAGAGTGGTTTAACCATGCGATTTTAATGCCGCTTGGAAGAGACGTGGAGGTCACAGAAGCTTATCAAGACTGTTTTAAATCCCCTTGGTGGTGTGTTAGAGGTCGCTGTGGATTAAAAATACAATACCAATGCCCCTTGGAAGAGTGGTGGAGGTTACAGTGGAATAAAAAGTCAATATCAATGCCCCTTGGAAGAGTGGTGGTGGTTACAGTGGAATAAAAAGACAATATCAATGTCCCTTGGAAGAATGGTGGAGGTTACAGTGGAATAAAAAACAATATCAATGCCCCTTGGAAAAGTGGAGAAGGTTCCAATTATATAAAAAGACAATATCAATGCCCCTTGGAAGAGACGTGGAGGTCACAGTGGAATAAAAAGACAATATTAATGCCCCTTGGAAGAGTGGTGGAGGATGCAGTAAAATAAAAAGACAATATCAATGCCCCTTGGAAGAGTTGTGGAGGTTAGAGGTGAATAAAAAGACAATATCAATGCCCCTTGGAAGAGCTGTGGAGTTCACAGTGGTTTAACCAGAAAGTTTTAATGCACCGTGGAATAGACGTGGAGGTCACAGTAGCTTAACAAGGTGGTTTCAAAGCTTCTTGGAAGAGTGATGGAGGTTGCAGTGGATTAAAAAGACAATATCAATGCCCCTTGGAAGAGTGGTGGAGGTTATAGTGGAATAAAAAGACAATATCAATGCCCTGTGTAAGAAACTTGGAGGTCACAGTAACTTAACAAGACCGTTTTAATGCCCCTTAGAAGAGTGATGGAGGTTGCAGTGGATTAAAAAGACAATATCAATGCCCTTTGGAAGAGTGGTGGAGGTCGCAGTGGAATAAAAATACAATATCGATGCCCCTTGGTAGAGTGGTGGAGGATACAGTGGAATTTACGGACAATATCAAAGCCCCATGAAAGAGATGTGAAGGTCACTGTAGCTTAACAAGACAATTTTAATGCCCCTTGGAAGAATGGTAGAGGTCGCAGTGGAATAAAAAGACAATGTCAATGCCCCTTGGAAGAGTGGTGTAGGTTAGAGCGGAATAAAAAGACAATACCAATGCCCCTTGGAAGAGCTGTGAAGTTCAGAGTGGTTTAACCAGACGGTTTTAAAGGCCATTGGAAGTGACGTGGAGGACACAGTAGCTTAAAAAGACAATTTTAATGCCCCTTGGAAAAGTGGTGGAGGTCGCAGTGGAATAAAAAGACAATATCAATGCCCCTTGGAAGAGTGGTGGAGGTGGCAGTAGAATAAAAAGACAATATCAATGCCCCTTGGAAGAATGATGGAGGTCGCAGTGGAATAACAAGACAATGTCAATTCCCCTTGGAAGAGTGGTGGAGGTAAGAGTGGAATAAAAAGACAATACCAATGCCCCTTGGAAGAGCTGTGCAGTTCAGAGTGGTTTAACCAGATGGTTTTATTGCCCCTTGGAAGAGACGTGGAGGTCACAGTAGATTAAAAAGATGGTTTTAATGCCCCTTGGAAAAGTGGTGGAGGTCACAGTGGATTAAAAAGACAATATCAATGCCCCGTGGAAAACACGTGGAGGTCACAGTAGAATAACAAGACAGTTTTAATGCCCCTTGGAAGAGTGGTGGAGATCGCAGTGGAATAGAAAGACAATATCAATGCCCCTTGAAAAAGTGGTTGAGGTTACAGTGAAATAAAAAGACAATATCAATGCCTCTTGAAAGAGCTGTGGAGTTCAGAGTGATTTAACCATGCGGTTTTAATGCCCCTTGGAAGAGACGTGGAGGTTACAGAAGCTTATCAAGACTGTTATACAGCCCCTTGGAGGAGTGGTAGAGGTCGCTGTGGATTAAAAAGACAATATCAATGCCCCTTGGAACAGTGGTGGAGGTTACAGTTGAATAAAAAGCCAATATAAATGCCCCTTGGAAGAGTGGTGGTGGTTACAGTGGAATAAAAAGACAATATCAATGTCCCTTGGAAGAATGGTGGAGGTTACAGTGGAATAAAAAGACAATATCAATGTCCCTTGGAAGCGTGGTGAAGGATCCAATTAAATAAAAAGACAATATCAATGCCCCTTGGAAGAGACGTTGAAGTCACAGTGGAATAAAAAGACAATATTATTGCCCTTTGGAAGAGTGGTGGAGGACGCAGTAAAATAAAAAGACAATATCAATGCCCCTTGGAAGAGTGGTGGAGGTTAGAGGGGAATAAAAAGACAATATCAATGCCCCCTGGAAGAGCTGTGGAGTTCACAGTGGTTTAACCAGAAAGTTTTAATGCACCGTGGAATAGACGTGGAGGTCACAGTAGCTTAACAAGACGGTTTCAATGCTTCTTGGAAGAGTGATGGAGGTTGCAGTGGATTAAAAAGACAATATCAATGCCCCTTGGAAGAGTGGTGGAGGTTACAGTGGAATAAAAAGACAATATCAATGCCTTGTGTAAGAACCTTGGAGGTAACAGTAGCTTAACAAGATGGTTTTAATGCCCCTTAGAAGAGTGATGGAGGTCGCAGTGGATTAAAAAGACAATATCAATGCCCTTTGGAAGAGTGGTGGAGGTCGCAGTGGAATAAAAATACAATATCAATGCCCCTTGGTAGAGTGGTGGAGGTTACAGTGGAATTTAAGGACAATATCAAAACCCCGTGGAAGAGATGTGAAGGTCACTTTAGCTTAACAAGACAGTTTTAATGCCCCTTGGAAGAATGGTGGAGGTCACAGTGGAATAAAAAGACAATGTCAATGCCATTTGGAAGAGTGGTGGAGGTTAAAGTGGAATAAAAAGACAATACCAATGCCCTTTGGAAGAGCTGTGGAGTTCAGAGTGGTTTAACCAGACGGTTTTAATGGCCATTGGAAGTGACGTGGAGGACACAGTAGCTTAGAAAGACAATTTTAATGCCCCTTGGAAAAGTGGTGCAGATCGCAATGGAATAAAAAGACAATATCAATGCCCGTTGAAAGAGTGGTGGAAGTGGCAGTGGAATAAAAAGACAATATCAATGCCCCTTGGAAGAATGATGGAGGTCGCAGTGGAATAAAAAGACAATGTCATTGACCCTTGGAAGAGTGGTGGAGGTTGGAGTGGAATAAAAAGACAATACCAATGCCCCTTGGAAGAGCTGTGCAGTTCAGAGTGGTTTAACCAGATGGTTTTATTGCCCCTTGGAAGAGACATGGAGGTCACAGTAGATTAAAATGATGGTTTTAATGCCCCTTCGAAAAGTGGTGGAGGTCACAGTGGATTAAAAAGACAATATCAATGCCCCGTGGAAGACACGTGGAGGTCACAGTAGCTTAACAAGGCAGTTTTAATGCCTCTTGGAAGAGTGGTGGAGATCGCAGTGGAATAAAAAGACAATATCAATGCCCCTTGAAAAAGTGGTTGAGGTTACAGTGAAATAAAAAGACAATATCAATGCCTCTTGAAAGAGCTATGGAGTTCAGAGTGGTTTAACCAGACGGTTTTAATGCCCCTTGGAAGAGATGTGGAGGTCACAGTAGCTTAACAAGACTGTTTTAATGCCTCTTGGAAGAGTGGTGGAGGTCGCAGTGGATTAAAAAGACAATATCAATGCCCCTTAGAAGAGAGGTGGAAGTTGCAGTGGAATAAAAAGACAATATCAATACCCCTTGGAAGAGTGGTGGAGGATACAGTGGAATAAAAGGACAATATCAATGCAAAGTGGAACAGACATGGACGTTACAGTAGCTAAACAAGATGTTTTTAATGCACCTTGGGAGAGAGGTGGAAGTCATAGTGGAATAAAAAGTCAATATCAATACCCCTTGAAAGAGTGCTGTAGGTTACAGTGGAATAAAAAGACAATATCAATGCCTCCTGCAAGAGCTGTGGAGTTCAGAGTGGTTTAAATTGACGGTTTTAATGCACCTTGGAAGAGACGTGGAGGTCACAGTAGCTGAACAGTACGGTTTTAATGCCCCCTGGTAGAGTGGTGGAGGTCGCAGTGGATTAAAAAGACAATATCAATGCCCCTTGGAAGAGTGGTGGAGGTTACAGTGGAATAAAAAGACAATATCAATGCCCCGTGAAAGAGACGTGGAGGTCACAGTAGCTTAACAAGACGGTTTTAATGCCCCTTGGAAGAGAAGTGGAAGTTGCAGTGGAATAAAATCACAATATCAATGCCCCTTCGAAGAGTGCTGAAGGTTACATTGGAATAAAAAGACAATATCAATGCCCCTTGTAAGAGCTGTGGAGTTCAGAGTGGTTTAAATTGATGGTTTTAATGCCCCGTGGAATTGACGTGGAGGTCAAAGTAGCTTAACAACACGGTTTTAATGCCCCTTGGACGAGTGGTGGATGTTACATTGGAAATAAAAGACAATACCAATGCCCCGTGGAAGAGATGTGGAGGTCACAGTAGCTAAACAAGATGGTTTTAATGCCCCTTGGAGGACTGGTGAAGGTCGCAGTGGAATAAAAAGACAATATCAATGCCCTTTGGAAGAGTGGTGGAGGTTACAGTGGAATAAAAAGACAATAATAATGCCCCTTAGAAGAGCTGTGGATTTCAGAGTGGAATAACCAGACAGTTTTAACGCCCCTTGGAAGAGACGTTGTGGTTACAGTAACTTATCACAACGGTTTTATTGCCCCCTGGTAGAGTGGTGGAGGTTGCAGTGGATTAAACAGACAATATTAATGCCCCTTGGAAGAGTGGTGGAGGTCGCAGTGGAGTAAAAAAACAATATCAATGCCCCTTGGAAGATTGGTGGAGGTTACAGTTGAATAAAAAGACAATATCATTGCCCCTTCGCAGAAACGTGGAGGTCACAGTAGCATAACAAGGCAGTTTTAATGCCCCTTGGAGAGGAGTGGAGTTCGCAGTGGACTTTAAAGACAATATCAATGCCCCTTGGAAGAGTGGTGGAGGTCGCAGTGGATTAAAAAGACAATGTCAATGCCCATTGGAAGAGTGGTGGAGGATAGAATGGAATAAAAAGACAATACAAATGCCCCTTGGAAGAGCTGTGAAGTTCACAGTGGTTTAACAAGATGGTTTTAATGCCCTTTGGAAGAGACTTCGACGTCACAGTAGCTTAACAAGACCGGTTTAATGCCGCTTGGAAGAGTGGTGGAGGTCGCAGTGGATTAAAAAGACAATATCAATGCGCCTTGGAGAGTGGTGGAGGTTACAGTGAAATAAAAAGACAATATCAATGCCTCTTGAAAGAGCTGTGGAGTTCAGAGTGGTTTAACCAGACAGTTTTAATGCCCCTTGAAAGAGATGTGGAGGTCACAGTAGCTTAACAAGACTGATTTAATGCCTCTTGGAAGAGTGGTGGAGGTCGCAGTGGATTAAAAAGACAATATCAATGCCCCTTAGAAGAGAGGTGGAAGTCGCAGTGGAATAAAAAGACAATATCAATACCCCTTGGAAGATTAGTGGAGGATACAGTGGAATAAAAAGACAATATCAATTCCCAGTGGAACAGACATGGACGTTACAGTAGCTAAACAAGTTGTTTTTAATGCACATTGGGAGAGTGGTGGAAGTCGTAGTGGAATAAAAAGACAATATTAATGCCCCTTGCAAGAGTGCTGTAGGTTACAGTGGAATAAAAATACAATATCAATGTCTCTTGCAAGAGCTGTGGAGTTCAGAGTGGTTTAAATTGACGGTTTTAATGCACCTTGGAAGAGACATGGAGGTCACAGTAGCTTGACAATATGGTTTTAATGCCCCTTGGAAAAGTGGTGGAGGTCGCAGTGGATTAAAAAGACAATATCAATGCCACTTGGAAGAGTGGTGGAGGTCCCAGTGGAATAAAAAGACAATATCAATGCCACTTGGAAGAGTGGTGGAGGTTACAGTGGAATAAAAAGACAATATCAATGCCCCGTTAAAGAGACGTGGAGGTCACAGTAGCTTATTAAGACGGTTTTAATGCCCCTTGGAAGAGAGGTGGAAGTTGCAGTGGAATAAAAAGACAATATCAATGCCCCTTGTAAGAGTGCTGGAGGTTACATTGGAATAAAAAGACAATATCAATGCCCCTAGCAAGAGCTGTGGAGTTCAGAGTGGTTTAAATTGACGGTTTTAATGCCCGGTGGAACTGACGTGGAGGTCAAAGTAGCTTAACAACACGGTTTTATTGCCCCTTGGACGAGTGGTGGATGTTACAGTGGAATTAAAAGACAATACCAATGCCCCGTGGAAGAGACGTGGAGGTCACATTAGCTTAACAATATGGTTTAAATGCCCCTTGGAGGACTGGTGAAGGTCGCAGTGGAGTAAAAAGACAATATCAATGCCCTTTGGAAGAGTTGTGGAGGTTACAGTGGAATAAAAATACAATAATAATGCCCCTTAGAAGAGCTGTGGAGTTCAGCGTGGAATAACCAGACGTTTTAACGCCCCTTGGAAGAGACGTGGAGGTCACAGTAACTTATCACGACGATTTTATTGCCCCCTGGTAGAGTGGTGGAGGTTGCAGTGAATTAAAAAGACAATATTAATGCCCCTTGGAAGAGTGGTGGGGGTTACAGTTGAATAAAAAGACAATATCAATGCCCCTTCTTAGACACGTGGAGGTCACAGTAGCTTAACAAGACGGTTTTAATGTCCCTTGGAGAGGGGTGGAGATCGCAGTGGACTAAAAAGACAATATCAATGCCCCTTGGAAGAGTGGTGGAGGTCATAGTGGATTAAAAAGTCAATGTCAATGCCCCTTGGAAGAGTGGTGGAGGTTAGAGTGGAATAAAAAGACAATACAAATGCCCCTTGGAAGAGCTGTGGAGATCAGAGTGGTTTAACCAGATGGTTTTAATGCCCCTTGGAAGAGACTTCGACGTCACAGTAGCTTAACAAGACCGTTTTAATGCCCCTTGGAAAAGTGGTGGAGGTCGCAGTGGATTAAAAAGACAATATCAATGCCCCTTGGAGAGTGGTGGAGGTCGCAGAGGAATAAAAAGACAAAATCAATGCCCCTTGGAAGAGGGTTGGAGGTTACAGTGGAATAAAAAGACAATATCAATGACCCCTCGGAAGAGTTGTGGGGTTCAGAGTGGTTTAACCAGACGGTTTTAATGCCCCTTGGAAGAGACGTGGAGGTCACAGTAGCTTAATAAGACAGTTTTAATGCCCCTTGGAAGAATGGTGGAGGTCGCAGTGGAATAAAAAGACAATGTCAATGCCCCTTGGAAGAGTGGTGGAGGTTAGAGTGGAATAAAAAGACAATACCAATGCCCCTTGGAACAGCTGTGGAGTTCAGAGTGGTTTAAACAGACGGTTTTAATGCCCCTTGGAAGAGTGGTGGAGGTCGCAGTGCATTAAAAAGACAATATCAATGCCCCTTGGAAGAGCAATGGCGTTCAGAGTAGTTAAACCAGACGGAAGTGACTAGGAGGTCAGAGTATCTTATCAGGAGTGTTCTAATGTCCCTTGGAAGAGTGGTGGAGTTCGCAGTGGATTAAAAATACAATATCAATGCCCCTTAGAAGTGTGGTGGAGGTCACAGTGGAATAAAAAGACAATATCAATTTCCCTTGGAAGAGATGTGGAGGTCGCAGTGGAATAAAAAGACAATATCAATGCCTCGTGGAAGAGACTTGAAGGCCACAGTAGCTTAACAAGATGGTTTTAATGCCCCTTGAAAGAAAGGTGGAGGTCGCAGTGGAATAAAAAGACAATATCAATGCCCCCTGGAAGAGTGGTGGAGGTCGCAGTGGAATAAAAAGACAATATTAATGCCCCTTGGAAGAGTGGTGGAGGTCGCAGTAAAATAAAAAGACAATTTCAATGCCCCTTGGCAGAGTGGTGGAGGTTACAGTGGAATAAAAAGACGACATCAATGCCCCTTGGAAGAGCTGTGGAGTTCACAGTGGTTTAACCAGAAGGTTTTTAAGCACCGTGGAATTGACGTGGAGGTCACAGTAGCTAAACAAGACGGTTTTAATGCTTCTTGGAAGAGTGATGGAGGTCACAGTGGATTAAAAAGACAAAATCAATGCCCCTTGTAAGAGTGGTGGAGTTTACAGTGGAATAAAAAGACAGTATCAATGCCTCTTGCAAGAGCTGTGGAGTTCAGAGTGGTTTAAAATGACGGTTTTAATGCCCCTTGGAAGAGTAGTGCAGGTTACAGTCGAATAAAAAGACAATATCAATACATCTTGCAAGAGATGTGGAGTTCAGAGTGGTTTAACCAGACGGTTTTAATGCCCCTTGGAAGAGACGTGGAGGTCACAGTAGCTTATCAAAACAGTTTTAATGCCCCTTGGAAGAGTGGTGGAGGTCACAGTGGATTAAAAAGATAATATCAATGCCCCATAGAAGAGTGGTGGAGGTCGCAGTGAAATGAAAAGACAATATCCATTCCACTAGGAAGAGATGTGGAGCTCGCAGTGGAATAAAAAGACAATATCAATGCCTCGTGGAAGAGACTTGGAGGTCACAGTAGCTTAACAAGATGGTTTTAATGCCCCTTGGAAGAGAGGTGGAGGTCGCAGTGGAATAAAAAGACAATATGAATGCCCCTTTGAAGAGTGGTGGAGGTTGCAGTGGATTAAAAATACAATATCAATGCCCTTTGGAAGAGTGGTGAAGTTCGCAGTGGAATGAAAAGACAATATCAATGCCCAGTGGAAGAGACGTGGAGGTCACTGTAGCTTCACAAGATGGTTTTAATGCCCCTTGGAAGAGAGTTGGAGGTCGCAGTTGATTAAAAAGACAATATCAATGCCCCTTGGAAGAGAGGTGGAGGTCGCAGTGGAATAAAAAGACAATATCAATGCCGCTTGGAAGAGTGGTGGATGTTACATTCGAATAAAAAGACAATATCAATGCCTATTGTAAGAGCTGTGGAGTTCAAAGTGTTTAACCAGACAGTTTTAATGACCCTTGGAAGTGACCAGGAGGTCACAGTAGCTTAACAAGACTGTTTTAATGCCCCTTGGAAGAGTGGTGGAGATCGTTGTGGATTTAAAAGACAATATCAATGCCCCGTAGAAGAGACTTGGAGGTCACAGTAGCTTAACAAGATGGTTTTAATGCCCCTTGGAAGAGAGGTGGAGGTCGCAGTGGAATAAAAAGACCATATCAATGCCCCTTGGAATAGTGGTGGAGGTTACAGTGGAATAAAAAGACAATATCAATATCCCTTGGAAGAGTGTTGGTAGTTACAGTGGAATAAAAAGACAATTTTAATGCACCTTGGAAGAGCTGTGGAGTTCACAGTGGTTTAACCAGAAGGTTTTAAGGCACGGTGGAATAGATGTGGAGGTCACAGTGGCTAAATATTACGGTTTTAATGCTTCTTGGAAGAGAGATGGAGGCCGCAGTGGATTACAAAGACAAAATCAATGCCCCTTGGAAGAGTGGTGGAGGTTACAGTGGAATAAAAAGACAATATCAATGCCTCTTGCAAGACCTGTGGAGTTCAGAGTGGTTTAAATTGATGGTTTTAATGCCCCTTGGAAAAGAAGTGGAGGTCACAGTAGCTTAACATGACGGTTTTAATGCCCCTTGGAAGAGTGGTGGAGGTCGCAGTGGATTAAAAAGACATTATCGATGCCCCTTGGAAAAATGGTGGAGGTCGCAGTGTAATAAAAAGAAAATATTAATGCCCCTTAGAAAAGTGGTGGAGGTTACAGTGGAAAAAAAAGACAATATCAATGTTCCTTGGAAGAGGGGTGAAGGTCGCAGTGAAATAAAAAGACAATATCAATGTCCCTTGGAAGAGTGGTGGAGGTCGCAGTGGATTAAAAAGACAGTATCAATGCCCCTTGGAAGAGTGGTGGAGGTCGCAGTGGAATAAAAAGACAATATCAATGCCCCGTGGAAGGGACGTGGAGGTCACAGTAGCTTAACAAGACGGTTTTAATGCCCCTTGGAAGAGTGGTGGAGATCTCAGTGGATTAAAAAGACTATCAAATCCAAGTGGAAGAGTGGTGGAGGTCGCAGTGGAAAAAAAAACAATGTCAATGCCCCTTGGTAGAGTGGTGGAGGTTACAGTTGAATAAATAGACAATATCAATGCCTCTTGGAAGAGCTGTGGAGTTCAGAGTGGTTTAAACATGCTGTTTTAATGCCCCTTGGAAGAGACGTGGAGGTCACAGAAGCTTAACAAGATGGTTTTAATGCCCCTTGGAAGAGTGGTGGAGGTCACAGTGCAATAAAAAGACAATATCAATGCCCCGTGGAATAGACATGGACGTTACAGTAGTTAAACAAGATGTTTTTAATGCACCTTGGGAGAGTGGTGGAAGCCGTAGTGGAATAAAAAGACAATATCAATTCCTCTTGCAAGAGCTGTGGAGTTCAGAGTGGTTTAAATTGACGGTTTTAATGCACTTTGGAAGAGACGTGGAGGTCACAGTAGCTTAACAATACGGTTTTTATACCCCTTGGAAGAGTGGTGGAGGTCACAGTGGATTAAAAAGACAATATCAATGCCACTTGGAAGACTGGTGAAGGTCCCAGTGGAATAAAAAGACAATATCAATGCCCCTTGGAAGAGTGGTGAAGGCTACAGTGGAATAAAAAGACAATATCAATGCCCCGTGAAAGAGACGTGGAGTTCACAGTAGCTTAACAAGACGGTTTTAAAGCCCTTTGGAAGAGAGGTGGAAGTTGCAGGGAATAAAAAGACAATATCAATGCCCATTGGAAGAGTGCTGGAGGTTACATTGGAATAAAAAGACAATATCAATGCCCCTTGCAAGAGCTGTGTAGTACAGAGTGGTTTAAATTGATGGTTTTAATGCCGCGTGGAATTGACGTGGAGGTCAAAGTAGCTTAACAACACTGTTTTAATGGCCCTTGGAAGAGTGTTAGAGGTCGCAGTGGAATAAAAAGACAATATCAATGCCCCTTGGAAGACCTGTGGAGTTCAGATTGGTTTAACCATACGGTTTTAATGCCCCTTGGAAAAGACGTGGAGGTCACAGTAGCTTAACAAAACGGTTTTAATGCCACATGGTAGAGTGTTGGAGGTTGCAGTGGATTAAAAAAACAATATCAATGCCCAGAGGAAGAGTTGTGGAGGTCGCAGTAGAATAAAAATACAATATCAATGCCCCTTGGTAGAGTAGTGGAGGTTACAGTGGAATTTAAAGACAATATCAATGCCTGGTGGAAGAGACGTGGAGATAACTGGAGCTTAACAAGACAGTTTTAATGCCCCTTGGAAGAATAGTGGAGGTCGCAGTGAAATAAAAAGACAATATCAATGCCCCTTGGAAGAGTGGTGGAGGTTAGAGTGGAATAAAAAGACAATACCAATGAACCTTGGAAGAGCTGTGGAGTTCAGAGTGGTTTAACCAGACGATTTTCATGCCCATTGGAAGTGACGTGGAGGTCACAGTAGCTTAAAAAGACGTTTTTAATGCCCCTTGGAAAAGTGGTGGAGGTCACAGTGGATTGAAAAGACAATATCAATGCCCCTTGGAAGAGTGGTGGAGGTGGCAGTGAAATAAAAAGACAATATCAATGCCCCTTGGAAGAGTGGCGGAGGTCGCAGTGGAATAAAAAGACAATATTAATGCCCGTTGGAAGAGTGGTGGAGGTCGCAGTAAAATAAAAAGACAATTTCAATACCCCTTGGCAGAGTGGTGGAGGTTACAGTGGAATAAAAAGACAACATCAATGCCCCTTGGAAGAGCTGTGGAGTTCACAGTGGTTTAACCAGAAGGTTTTTAAGCACCGTGGAATAGACGTGGAGGTCACAGTAGCTAAACAAGACGGTTTTAATGCTTCTTGGAAGAGTGATGGAGGTCACAGTGGATTAAAAAGACAAAATCAATGCCCCTTGGAAGAGTGGTGGAGTTTACAGTGGAATAAAAAGACAGTATCAATGCCTCTTGCAAGAGCTGTGGAGTTCAGAGTGGTTTAAAATGACGGTTTTAATGCCCCTTGGAAGAGTAGTGCAGGTTACAGTCGAATAAAAAGACAATATCAATGCATCTTGCAAGAGATGTGGAGCTCAGAGCGGTTTAACCAGACGGTTTTAATGCCCCTTGGAAGAGACGTGGAGGTCACAGTAGCTTATCAAAACAGTTTAAATGCCCCTTGGAAGAGTGGTGGAGGTCGCAGTGGATTAAAAAGATAATATCAATGCCCCTTAGAAGAGTGGTGGAGGTCGCAGTGAAATGAAAAGACAATATCCATTCCACTAGGAAGAGATGTGGAGGTCGCAGTGGAATAAAAAGACAATATCAATGCCTCGTGGAAGAGACTTGGAGGTCACAGTAGCTTAACAAGATGGTTTTAATGCCCCTTGGAAGAGAGGTGGAGGTCGCAGTGCAATAAAAAGACAATATCAATGCCCCTTGGAAGAGTGGTGGAGGTTGCAGTGGATTAAAAATACAATATCAATGCCCTTTGGAAGAGTGGTGAAGTTTGCAGTGGAATGAAAAGACAATATCAATGCCCAGTGGAAGAGACGTGGAGGTCACTGTAGCTTCACAAGATGGTTTTAATGCCCCTTGGAAGAGAGTTGGAGGTCGCAGTTGATTAAAAAGACAATATCAATGCCCCTTGGAAGAGAGGTGGAGGTCGCAGTGGAATAAAAAGACAATATCAATGCCGCTTGGAAGAGTTGTGGATGTTACATTCGAATAAAAAGACAATATCAATGTCTATTGTAAGAGCTGTGGAGTTCAAAGTGTTTAACCAGACAGTTTTAATGACCCTTGGAAGTGACGAGGAGGTCACAGTAGCTTAACAAGACTGTTTTAATGCCCCTTGGAAGAGTGGTGGAGATCGTTGTGGATTTAAAAGACAATATCAATGCCCCGTAGAAGAGACTTGGAGGTCACAGTAGCTTAACAAGATGGTTTTAATGCCCCTTGGAAGAGAGGTGGAGGTCGCAGTGGAATAAAAAGACCATATCAATGCCCATTGGAATAGTGGTGGAGGTTACAGTGGAATAAAAAGACAATATCAATATCTCTTGGAAGAGTGTTGGTAGTTACAGTGGAATAAAAAGACAATTTCAATGCACCTTGGAAGAGCTGTGGAGTTCACAGTGGTTTAACCAGAAGGTTTTAAGGCACAGTGGAATAGATGTGGAGGTCACAGTGGCTAAATATTACGGTTTTAATGCTTCTTGGAAGAGAGATGGAGGTCGCAGTGGATTACAAAGACAAAATCAATGCCCCTTGGAAGAGTGGTGGAGGTTACAGTGGAATAAAAAGACAATATCAATGCCTCTTGCAAGAGCTGTGGAGTTCAGAGTAGTTTAAATTGATGGTTTTAATGCCCCTTGGAAAAGAAGTGGAGGTCACAGTAGCTTAACATGACGGTTTTAATGCCCCTTGGAAGAGTGGTGGAGGTCGCAGTGGATTAAAAAGACATTATCGATGCCCCTTGGAAAAGTGGTGGAGGTCGCAGTGTAATAAAAAGAAAATATTAATGCCCCTTAGAAGAGTGGTGGAGGTTACAGTGGAAAAAAAAGACAATATCAATGTTCCTTGGAAGAGGGGTGAAGGTCGCAGTGGAATAAAAAGACAATATCAATGTCCCTTGGAAGAGTGGTGGAGGTCGCAGTGGATTAAAAAGACAGTATCAATGCCCCTTGGAAGAGTGGTGGAGGTCGCAGTGGAATAAAAAGACAATATCAATGCCCCGTGGAAGGGACGTGGAGGTCACAGTAGCTTAACAAGACGGTTTTAATGCCCCTTGGAAGAGTGGTGGAGGTCTCAGTGGATTAAAAAGACTATCAAATCCCCGTGGAAGAGTGGTGGAGGTCGCAGTGAAAAAAAAAGACAATGTCAATGCCCCTTGGTAGAGTGGTGGAGGTTACAGTTGAATAAATAGACAATATCAATGCCTCTTGGAAGAGCTGTGGAGTTCAGAGTGGTTTAAACATGCTGTTTTAATGCCCCTTGGAAGAGACGTGGAGGTCACAGAAGCTTAACAAGATGGTTTTAATGCCCCTTGGAAGAGTGGTGGAGGTCACAGTGCAATAAAAAGACAATATCAATGCCCCGTGGAATAGACATGGACGTTACAGTAGTTAAACAAGATGTTTTTAATGCACCTTGGGAGAGTGGTGGAAGCCGTAGTGGAATAAAAAGACAATATCAATTCCTATTGCAAGAGCTGTGGAGTTCAGAGTGGTTTAAATTGACGGTTTTAATGCACTTTGGAAGAGACGTGGAGGTCACAGTAGCTTAACAATACGGTTTTTATACCCCTTGGAAGAGTGGTGGAGGTCACAGTGGATTAAAAAGACAATATCAATGCCACTTGGAAGACTGGTGAAGGTCCCAGTGGAATAAAAAGACAATATCAATGCCCCTTGGAAGAGTGGTGAAGGCTACAGTGGAATAAAAAGACAATATCAATGCCCCGTGAAAGAGACGTGGAGTTCACAGTAGCTTAACAAGACGGTTTTAAAGCCCTTTGGAAGAGAGGTGGAAGTTGCAGTGGAATAAAAACACAATATCAATGCCCATTGGAAGAGTGCTGGAGGTTACATTGGAATAAAAAGACAATATCAATGCCCCTTGCAAGAGCTGTGGAGTACAGAGTGGTTTTAATTAATGGTTTTAATGCCGCGTGCAATTGACGTGGAGGTCAAAGTAGCTTAACAACACTTTTTTAATGGCCCTTGGAAGAGTGTTAGAGGTCGCAGTGGAATAAAAAGACAATATCAATGCCCCTTGGAAGATCTGTGGAGTTCAGATTGGTTTAACCATGCGGTTTTAATGCCCCTTGGAAAAGACGTGGAGGTCACAGTAGCTTAACAAAACGGTTTTAATGCCACATGGTAGAGTGTTGGAGGTTGCAGTGGATTAAAAAAACAATATCAATGCCCCGAGGAAGAGTGGTGGAGGTCGCAGTGGAATAAAAAGACAATATCAATGCCCTTTGGAAGAGTGGTGGAGGTCGCAGTAGAATAAAAATACAATATCAATGCCCCTTGGTAGAGTAGTGGAGGTTACAGTGGAATTTAAAGACAATATCAATGCCTGGTGGAAGAGACGTGGAGATAACTGTAGCTTAACAAGACAGTTTTAATGCCCCTTGGAAGAATAGTGGAGGTCGCAGTGAAATAAAAAGACAATATCAATGCCCCTTGGAAGAGTGGTGGAGGTTAGAGTGGAATAAAAAGACAATACCAATGAACCTTGGAAGAGCTGTGGAGTTCAGAGTGGTTTAACCATACGATTTTCATGCCCATTGGAAGTGACGTGGAGGTCACAGTAGCTTAAAAAGACGTTTTTAATGCCCCTTGGAAAAGTGGTGGAGGTCACAGTGGATTAAAAAGACAATATCAATGCCCCTTGGAAGAGTGGTGGAGGTGGCAGTGAAATAAAAAGACAATATCAATGCCCCTTGGAAGAATGATGGAGGTCGCAGTGGAATAAAAAGGCAATGTCAATGCCCCTTGGAAGAGTGTTGGAGGTTATAGTGGAATAAAAAGGCAATACCAATGCCCCTTGGAAGAGCTGTGGAGTTCAGAGTAGTTTAACCATATGGTTTTATTGCCCCTTGGAAGCGACGTGGAGGTTAGAGTAGATTAACAAGACTGTTTTAATGCCCCTTGGAAAAGTGGTGGAGGTAACAGTGGATTAAAAAGACAATATCAATGCCCCATGGAAGACTCGTGGAGGTCACAGTAGCTTAACAAGACAGTTTTAATACCCCTTGGAAGAGTGGTGATGGTCGCAGTGGAATAAAAAGACAATATCAATGCCCCTTGAAAGAGTTGTGGAGGTTACAGTGAAATAAAAAGACAATATCAATGCCTCTTGAAAGAGCTATGGAGTTCAGAGTGGATTAACCAGATGGTTTAAATGCCCCATGGAAGAGATGTGGAGGTCACAGTAGCTTAACAAAACTGTTTTAATGCCTCTTGGAAGAGTGGTTGAGGTCGCAGTGGATTAAAAAGACAATATCAATGCACCTTAGAAGAGAGGTGGAAGGCGCAGTGGAATAAAAAGACAATATCAATACCCCTTGGAAGAGTGGTGGAGGATACAGCGGAATAAAAAGACAATATCAATGCCCCGTGGAATAGACATGGACGTTACAGTAGCTAAACAAGATGTTTTTAATGCACCTTGGGAGAGTGGTGGAAGTCGTATTGGAATAAAAAGACAATATCAATGCCCCTTGAAAGAGGGCTGTAGGTTACAGCGGAGAAAAAAGACAATATCAATGCCTCTTGCAAGAGCTGTGGAGTTCAGAGTGCTTTAAATTGATGGTTTTAATGCACCTTGGAAGAGACGTGGAGGTCACAGTAGCTTAACAATACGGTTTTAATGCCAATTGGAAGAGTGGTGGAGGTCGCAGTGGATTAAAAAGACAATATCAATGCCACTTGGAAGAGTGGTGATGGTCCCAGTGGAATAAAAAGACAATATCAATGCCCCTTGGAAGAGTGGTGGAGGTTACAGTGAAATAAAAAGACAATATCAATGCCCAGTGAAAGAGACATGGAGGTCACAGTAGCTTAACAAGACGGTTTTAATGCCCCTTGGAAGAGAGGTGGAAGTTGCAGTGGAATAAAAAGAAAATATCAATGCACCTTGGAAGAGTGCTGGAGGTTACATTGGAATAAAAAGACAATATCAATGCCCCTTGGAAGAGCTGTGGAGTTCAGAGTGGTTTAAATTGACGGTTTTAATGCCCCTTGTAAGGGACATGAAGGTGACAGTTGCTTAACAAGACGGTTTTAATGCCCCTTGGAAGAGTGGTGGAGATCGCAGTGGATTAAAAAGACAATATGAATGCCCCTTGGAAGAGTGGTGTAGGTCGCAGTGGAATAAAAAGACAATATCAATGCCCCTTAGAAGAGTGGTGGAGGTTACAGTTGAATAAAAACACAATATCAATGCCCCTTGGAAGAGTGATGGAGATTACAGTTGAATAAAAAGACAATATCAATGCCCCTTGGAACAGTGGTGGAGGTTACAGTTAAATAAAAAGACAATATCAATGCCCCGTGGAAGAGATGTGGAGGTCACAATAGCTTAACAAGACGGTTTTAATGCCCCTTGGAACAGTGGTGGAGGTCGCAGTGGATTAAAAAGACAATATCAATGAGCCTTTGAAGAGTGGTGGAGGTCGCAGTGGAATAAAAAGACATTACAAATGCCCCTTGGTGGAGTGGTGGAGGTCGCAGTGGAATAAAAAGACAATATCAATTCCCCTTGGACGAGTGGTGGAGATTACAGTGGAATAAAAAGACAATTTCAATGCCCCGTGGAAGAGACGTGGAGGTCACAGTAGCTTAACAAGACGGTTTTAATGCCCCTTGGGAGAGTGGTGGAGGTAGCAGTGGAATAAAAAGACAATAATAATGCCCCTGGAAGAGCTGTGGAGTTCAGAGTGTTATAACCAGACGGTTTTAACGCTCCTTGGAAGAGACGTGGAGGTCACAGTAACTTAACAAGATGGTTTTAAGGCCCCTTGGAAGAGTGGTGGAGGTCGCAGTGGAATAAAAAAAAAATATCAATGCCCCTTGGAAGATTGGTGGAGGTTACAGTAAAATAAAAAGACAATATCAATGCCCCGTGGAAGAGATGTGAAGGTCACTGTAGCTTAACAATATGGTTTTAATGCCCCTTGGGAGAGTGGTGGAGGTAGCAGTGGAATAAAAAGACAATGTCAATGCCCCTTGGAAGAGTGGTGGATATTAGAGTGGAATAAAAAGACAATACAAATGCCCCTTGGAAGAGCTGTGGAGTTCAGAGTGGTTTAACCATATGGTTTTAATGCCCCTTGGAAGAGAAGTCGACGTCACAGTAGCATAACAAGACGGTTTTAATGCCCCTTGGAAGAGTGGTGGAGATCGCAGTGGATTAAAACGACAATATCAATGCCCCTTGGAAGACTGGTGGAGGTCGCAGTGGATTAAAAAGACAATATCAAAGCCCCTTGGATGAGTGGTGGACGTCGCAGTGGAATAAAAAGACAATATCAATGCCGTTTGGAAGAGTGGTGGATGTTACAGTCGAATAAAAAGACAATATCAATGCCTCTTGTAAGAGCTGTGGAGTTCAGAGTGTTTAACCAGACGGTTTTAATGCCGCTTGGAAGAGACGAGGAGGTCACAGTAGCTAAACAAAACGGTTTTAATGCTTCTTGGAAGAGAGATGGAGGCCGCAGTGGATTACAAAGACAAAATCAATGCCCCTTGGAAGAGTGGTGGAGGTTACAGTGGAATAAAAAGACAATATCAATGCCTCTTGCAAGACCTGTGGAGTTCAGAGTGGTTTAAATTGATGGTTTTAATGCCCCTTGGAAAAGAAGTGGAGGTCACAGTAGCTTAACATGACGGTTTTAATGCCCCTTGGAAGAGTGGTGGAGGTCGCAGTGGATTAAAAAGACATTATCGATGCCCCTTGGAAAAATGGTGGAGGTCGCAGTGTAATAAAAAGAAAATATTAATGCCCCTTAGAAGAGTGGTGGAGGTTACAGTGGAAAAAAAAGACAATATCAATGTTCCTTGGAAGAGGGGTGAAGGTCGCAGTGAAATAAAAAGACAATATCAATGTCCCTTGGAAGAGTGGTGGAGGTCGCAGTGGATTAAAAAGACAGTATCAATGCCCCTTGGAAGAGTGGTGGAGGTCGCAGTGGAATAAAAAGACAATATCAATGCCCCGTGGAAGGGACGTGGAGGTCACAGTAGCTTAACAAGACGGTTTTAATGCCCCTTGGAAGAGTGGTGGAGATCTCAGTGGATTAAAAAGACTATCAAATCCAAGTGGAAGAGTGGTGGAGGTCGCAGTGGAAAAAAAAACAATGTCAATGCCCCTTGGTAGAGTGGTGGAGGTTACAGTTGAATAAATAGACAATATCAATGCCTCTTGGAAGAGCTGTGGAGTTCAGAGTGGTTTAAACATGCTGTTTTAATGCCCCTTGGAAGAGACGTGGAGGTCACAGAAGCTTAACAAGATGGTTTTAATGCCCCTTGGAAGAGTGGTGGAGGTCACAGTGCAATAAAAAGACAATATCAATGCCCCGTGGAATAGACATGGACGTTACAGTAGTTAAACAAGATGTTTTTAATGCACCTTGGGAGAGTGGTGGAAGCCGTAGTGGAATAAAAAGACAATATCAATTCCTCTTGCAAGAGCTGTGGAGTTCAGAGTGGTTTAAATTGACGGTTTTAATGCACTTTGGAAGAGACGTGGAGGTCACAGTAGCTTAACAATACGGTTTTTATACCCCTTGGAAGAGTGGTGGAGGTCACAGTGGATTAAAAAGACAATATCAATGCCACTTGGAAGACTGGTGAAGGTCCCAGTGGAATAAAAAGACAATATCAATGCCCCTTGGAAGAGTGGTGAAGGCTACAGTGGAATAAAAAGACAATATCAATGCCCCGTGAAAGAGACGTGGAGTTCACAGTAGCTTAACAAGACGGTTTTAAAGCCCTTTGGAAGAGAGGTGGAAGTTGCAGGGAATAAAAAGACAATATCAATGCCCATTGGAAGAGTGCTGGAGGTTACATTGGAATAAAAAGACAATATCAATGCCCCTTGCAAGAGCTGTGTAGTACAGAGTGGTTTAAATTGATGGTTTTAATGCCGCGTGGAATTGACGTGGAGGTCAAAGTAGCTTAACAACACTGTTTTAATGGCCCTTGGAAGAGTGTTAGAGGTCGCAGTGGAATAAAAAGACAATATCAATGCCCCTTGGAAGACCTGTGGAGTTCAGATTGGTTTAACCATACGGTTTTAATGCCCCTTGGAAAAGACGTGGAGGTCACAGTAGCTTAACAAAACGGTTTTAATGCCACATGGTAGAGTGTTGGAGGTTGCAGTGGATTAAAAAAACAATATCAATGCCCAGAGGAAGAGTTGTGGAGGTCGCAGTAGAATAAAAATACAATATCAATGCCCCTTGGTAGAGTAGTGGAGGTTACAGTGGAATTTAAAGACAATATCAATGCCTGGTGGAAGAGACGTGGAGATAACTGGAGCTTAACAAGACAGTTTTAATGCCCCTTGGAAGAATAGTGGAGGTCGCAGTGAAATAAAAAGACAATATCAATGCCCCTTGGAAGAGTGGTGGAGGTTAGAGTGGAATAAAAAGACAATACCAATGAACCTTGGAAGAGCTGTGGAGTTCAGAGTGGTTTAACCAGACGATTTTCATGCCCATTGGAAGTGACGTGGAGGTCACAGTAGCTTAAAAAGACGTTTTTAATGCCCCTTGGAAAAGTGGTGGAGGTCACAGTGGATTGAAAAGACAATATCAATGCCCCTTGGAAGAGTGGTGGAGGTGGCAGTGAAATAAAAAGACAATATCAATGCCCCTTGGAAGAGTGGCGGAGGTCGCAGTGGAATAAAAAGACAATATTAATGCCCGTTGGAAGAGTGGTGGAGGTCGCAGTAAAATAAAAAGACAATTTCAATACCCCTTGGCAGAGTGGTGGAGGTTACAGTGGAATAAAAAGACAACATCAATGCCCCTTGGAAGAGCTGTGGAGTTCACAGTGGTTTAACCAGAAGGTTTTTAAGCACCGTGGAATAGACGTGGAGGTCACAGTAGCTAAACAAGACGGTTTTAATGCTTCTTGGAAGAGTGATGGAGGTCACAGTGGATTAAAAAGACAAAATCAATGCCCCTTGGAAGAGTGGTGGAGTTTACAGTGGAATAAAAAGACAGTATCAATGCCTCTTGCAAGAGCTGTGGAGTTCAGAGTGGTTTAAAATGACGGTTTTAATGCCCCTTGGAAGAGTAGTGCAGGTTACAGTCGAATAAAAAGACAATATCAATGCATCTTGCAAGAGATGTGGAGCTCAGAGCGGTTTAACCAGACGGTTTTAATGCCCCTTGGAAGAGACGTGGAGGTCACAGTAGCTTATCAAAACAGTTTAAATGCCCCTTGGAAGAGTGGTGGAGGTCGCAGTGGATTAAAAAGATAATATCAATGCCCCTTAGAAGAGTGGTGGAGGTCGCAGTGAAATGAAAAGACAATATCCATTCCACTAGGAAGAGATGTGGAGGTCGCAGTGGAATAAAAAGACAATATCAATGCCTCGTGGAAGAGACTTGGAGGTCACAGTAGCTTAACAAGATGGTTTTAATGCCCCTTGGAAGAGAGGTGGAGGTCGCAGTGCAATAAAAAGACAATATCAATGCCCCTTGGAAGAGTGGTGGAGGTTGCAGTGGATTAAAAATACAATATCAATGCCCTTTGGAAGAGTGGTGAAGTTTGCAGTGGAATGAAAAGACAATATCAATGCCCAGTGGAAGAGACGTGGAGGTCACTGTAGCTTCACAAGATGGTTTTAATGCCCCTTGGAAGAGAGTTGGAGGTCGCAGTTGATTAAAAAGACAATATCAATGCCCCTTGGAAGAGAGGTGGAGGTCGCAGTGGAATAAAAAGACAATATCAATGCCGCTTGGAAGAGTTGTGGATGTTACATTCGAATAAAAAGACAATATCAATGTCTATTGTAAGAGCTGTGGAGTTCAAAGTGTTTAACCAGACAGTTTTAATGACCCTTGGAAGTGACGAGGAGGTCACAGTAGCTTAACAAGACTGTTTTAATGCCCCTTGGAAGAGTGGTGGAGATCGTTGTGGATTTAAAAGACAATATCAATGCCCCGTAGAAGAGACTTGGAGGTCACAGTAGCTTAACAAGATGGTTTTAATGCCCCTTGGAAGAGAGGTGGAGGTCGCAGTGGAATAAAAAGACCATATCAATGCCCATTGGAATAGTGGTGGAGGTTACAGTGGAATAAAAAGACAATATCAATATCTCTTGGAAGAGTGTTGGTAGTTACAGTGGAATAAAAAGACAATTTCAATGCACCTTGGAAGAGCTGTGGAGTTCACAGTGGTTTAACCAGAAGGTTTTAAGGCACAGTGGAATAGATGTGGAGGTCACAGTGGCTAAATATTACGGTTTTAATGCTTCTTGGAAGAGAGATGGAGGTCACAGTGGATTACAAAGACAAAATCAATGCCCCTTGGAAGAGTGGTGGAGGTTACAGTGGAATAAAAAGACAATATCAATGCCTCTTGCAAGAGCTGTGGAGTTCAGAGTAGTTTAAATTGATGGTTTTAATGCCCCTTGGAAAAGAAGTGGAGGTCACAGTAGCTTAACATGACGGTTTTAATGCCCCTTGGAAGAGTGGTGGAGGTCGCAGTGGATTAAAAAGACATTATCGATGCACCTTGGAAAAGTGGTGGAGGTCGCAGTGTAATAAAAAGAAAATATTAATGCCCCTTAGAAGAGTGGTGGAGGTTACAGTGGAAAAAAAAGACAATATCAATGTTCCTTGGAAGAGGGGTGAAGGTCGCAGTGGAATAAAAAGACAATATCAATGTCCCTTGGAAGAGTGGTGGAGGTCGCAGTGGATTAAAAAGACAGTATCAATGCCCCTTGGAAGAGTGGTGGAGGTCGCAGTGGAATAAAAAGACAATATCAATGCCCCGTGGAAGGGACGTGGAGGTCACAGTAGCTTAACAAGACGGTTTTAATGCCCCTTGGAAGAGTGGTGGAGGTCTCAGTGGATTAAAAAGACTATCAAATCCCCGTGGAAGAGTGGTGGAGGTCGCAGTGAAAAAAAAAGACAATGTCAATGCCCCTTGGTAGAGTGGTGGAGGTTACAGTTGAATAAATAGACAATATCAATGCCTCTTGGAAGAGCTGTGGAGTTCAGAGTGGTTTAAACATGCTGTTTTAATGCCCCTTGGAAGAGACGTGGAGGTCACAGAAGCTTAACAAGATGGTTTTAATGCCCCTTGGAAGAGTGGTGGAGGTCACAGTGCAATAAAAAGACAATATCAATGCCCCGTGGAATAGACATGGACGTTACAGTAGTTAAACAAGATGTTTTTAATGCACCTTGGGAGAGTGGTGGAAGCCGTAGTGGAATAAAAAGACAATATCAATTCCTATTGCAAGAGCTGTGGAGTTCAGAGTGGTTTAAATTGACGGTTTTAATGCACTTTGGAAGAGACGTGGAGGTCACAGTAGCTTAACAATACGGTTTTTATACCCCTTGGAAGAGTGGTGGAGGTCACAGTGGATTAAAAAGACAATATCAATGCCACTTGGAAGACTGGTGAAGGTCCCAGTGGAATAAAAAGACAATATCAATGCCCCTTGGAAGAGTGGTGAAGGCTACAGTGGAATAAAAAGACAATATCAATGCCCCGTGAAAGAGACGTGGAGTTCACAGTAGCTTAACAAGACGGTTTTAAAGCCCTTTGGAAGAGAGGTGGAAGTTGCAGTGGAATAAAAACACAATATCAATGCCCATTGGAAGAGTGCTGGAGGTTACATTGGAATAAAAAGACAATATCAATGCCCCTTGCAAGAGCTGTGGAGTACAGAGTGGTTTTAATTAATGGTTTTAATGCCGCGTGCAATTGACGTAGAGGTCAAAGTAGCTTAACAACACTGTTTTAATGGCCCTTGGAAGAGTGTTAGAGGTCGCAGTGGAATAAAAAGACAATATCAATGCCCCTTGGAAGATCTGTGGAGTTCAGATTGGTTTAACCATGCGGTTTTAATGCCCCTTGGAAAAGACGTGGAGGTCACAGTAGCTTAACAAAACGGTTTTAATGCCACATGGTAGAGTGTTGGAGGTTGCAGTGGATTAAAAAAACAATATCAATGCCCCGAGGAAGAGTGGTGGAGGTCGCAGTGGAATAAAAAGACAATATCAATGCCCCGTATAAGAGACGTGGAGGTCACAGTAGCTTAACAAGATGGTTTTAATGCCCTTTGGAAGAGTGGTGGAGGTCGCAGTGGAATAAAAAGACAATATCAATGCCCTTTGGAAGAGTGGTGGAGGTCGCAGTAGAATAAAAATACAATATCAATGCCCCTTGGTAGAGTAGTGGAGGTTACAGTGGAATTTAAAGACAATATCAATGCCTGGTGGAAGAGACGTGGAGATAACTGTAGCTTAACAAGACAGTTTTAATGCCCCTTGGAAGAATAGTGGAGGTCGCAGTGAAATAAAAAGACAATATCAATGCCCCTTGGAAGAGTGGTGGAGGTTAGAGTGGAATAAAAAGACAATACCAATGAACCTTGGAAGAGCTGTGGAGTTCAGAGTGGTTTAACCAGACGATTTTCATGCCCATTGGAAGTGACGTGGAGGTCACAGTAGCTTAAAAAGACGTTTTTAATGTCCCTTGGAAAAGTGGTGGAGGTCACAGTGGATTAAAAAGACAATATCAATGCCCCTTGGAAGAGTGGTGGAGGTGGCAGTGAAATAAAAAGACAATATCAATGCCCCTTGGAAGAATGATGGAGGTCGCAGTGGAATAAAAAGGCAATGTCAATGCCCCTTGGAAGAGTGTTGGAGGTTATAGTGGAATAAAAAGGCAATACCAATGCCCCTTGGAAGAGCTGTGGAGTTCAGAGTAGTTTAACCATATGGTTTTATTGCCCCTTGGAAGCGACGTGGAGGTTAGAGTAGATTAACAAGACTGTTTTAATGCCCCTTGGAAAAGTGGTGGAGGTAACAGTGGATTAAAAAGACAATATCAATGCCCCATGGAAGACTCGTGGAGGTCACAGTAGCTTAACAAGACAGTTTTAATACCCCTTGGAAGAGTGGTGATGGTCGCAGTGGAATAAAAAGACAATATCAATGCCCCTTGAAAGAGTTGTGGAGGTTACAGTGAAATAAAAAGACAATATCAATGCCTCTTGAAAGAGCTATGGAGTTCAGAGTGGATTAACCAGATGGTTTAAATGCCCCATGGAAGAGATGTGGAGGTCACAGTAGCTTAACAAAACTGTTTTAATGCCTCTTGGAAGAGTGGTTGAGGTCGCAGTGGATTAAAAAGACAATATCAATGCACCTTAGAAGAGAGGTGGAAGGCGCAGTGGAATAAAAAGACAATATCAATACCCCTTGGAAGAGTGGTGGAGGATACAGCGGAATAAAAAGACAATATCAATGCCCCGTGGAATAGACATGGACGTTACAGTAGCTAAACAAGATGTTTTTAATGCACCTTGGGAGAGTGGTGGAAGTCGTATTGGAATAAAAAGACAATATCAATGCCCCTTGAAAGAGGGCTGTAGGTTACAGCGGAGAAAAAAGACAATATCAATGCCTCTTGCAAGAGCTGTGGAGTTCAGAGTGCTTTAAATTGACGGTTTTAATGCACCTTGGAAGAGACGTGGAGGTCACAGTAGCTTAACAATACGGTTTTAATGCCAATTGGAAGAGTGGTGGAGGTCGCAGTGGATTAAAAAGACAATATCAATGCCACTTGGAAGAGTGGTGATGGTCCCAGTGGAATAAAAAGACAATATCAATGCCCCTTGGAAGAGTGGTGGAGGTTACAGTGAAATAAAAAGACAATATCAATGCCCAGTGAAAGAGACATGGAGGTCACAGTAGCTTAACAAGACGGTTTTAATGCCCCTTGGAAGAGAGGTGGAAGTTGCAGTGGAATAAAAAGAAAATATCAATGCACCTTGGAAGAGTGCTGGAGGTTACATTGGAATAAAAAGACAATATCAATGCCCCTTGGAAGAGCTGTGGAGTTCAGAGTGGTTTAAATTGACGGTTTTAATGCCCCTTGTAAGGGACATGAAGGTGACAGTTGCTTAACAAGACGGTTTTAATGCCCCTTGGAAGAGTGGTGGAGATCGCAGTGGATTAAAAAGACAATATGAATGCCCCTTGGAAGAGTGGTGTAGGTCGCAGTGGAATAAAAAGACAATATCAATGCCCCTTAGAAGAGTGGTGGAGGTTACAGTTGAATAAAAACACAATATCAATGCCCCTTGGAAGAGTGATGGAGATTACAGTTGAATAAAAAGACAATATCAATGCCCCTTGGAACAGTGGTGGAGGTTACAGTTAAATAAAAAGACAATATCAATGCCCCGTGGAAGAGATGTGGAGGTCACAATAGCTTAACAAGACGGTTTTAATGCCCCTTGGAACAGTGGTGGAGGTCGCAGTGGATTAAAAAGACAATATCAATGAGCCTTTGAAGAGTGGTGGAGGTCGCAGTGGAATAAAAAGACATTACAAATGCCCCTTGGTGGAGTGGTGGAGGTCGCAGTGGAATAAAAAGACAATATCAATTCCCCTTGGACGAGTGGTGGAGATTACAGTGGAATAAAAAGACAATTTCAATGCCCCGTGGAAGAGACGTGGAGGTCACAGTAGCTTAACAAGACGGTTTTAATGCCCCTTGGGAGAGTGGTGGAGGTAGCAGTGGAATAAAAAGACAATAATAATGCCCCTGGAAGAGCTGTGGAGTTCAGAGTGTTATAACCAGACGGTTTTAACGCTCCTTGGAAGAGACGTGGAGGTCACAGTAACTTAACAAGATGGTTTTAAGGCCCCTTGGAAGAGTGGTGGAGGTCGCAGTGGAATAAAAAAAAAATATCAATGCCCCTTGGAAGATTGGTGGAGGTTACAGTAAAATAAAAAGACAATATCAATGCCCCGTGGAAGAGATGTGAAGGTCACTGTAGCTTAACAATATGGTTTTAATGCCCCTTGGGAGAGTGGTGGAGGTAGCAGTGGAATAAAAAGACAATGTCAATGCCCCTTGGAAGAGCTGTGGAGTTCAGAGTGGTTTAACCATATGGTTTTAATGCCCCTTGGAAGAGAAGTCGACGTCACAGTAGCATAACAAGACGGTTTTAATGCCCCTTGGAAGAGTGGTGGAGATCGCAGTGGATTAAAACGACAATATCAATGCCCCTTGGAAGACTGGTGGAGGTCGCAGTGGATTAAAAAGACAATATCAAAGCCCCTTGGATGAGTGGTGGACGTCGCAGTGGAATAAAAAGACAATATCAATGCCGTTTGGAAGAGTGGTGGATGTTACAGTCGAATAAAAAGACAATATCAATGTCTCTTGTAAGAGCTGTGGAGTTCAGAGTGTTTAACCAGACGGTTTTAATGCCGCTTGGAAGAGACGAGGAGGTCACAGTAGCTAAACAAAACGGTTTTAATGCCCCTTAGAAGAGTGATGGAGGTCGCAGTGGAGTAAAAAGACAATATCAATGCCCTTTGGAAGATTGGTGGAGGTTACAGTGGAAAAAAAGACAATATCAATGCCCCTTGGAAGAGTGGTGGAGGTTTCAGTGGAATAAAAAGACAATATCAATGCCCTGTGTAAGTAACTTGAAGGTCACAGTAGCTTAACAAGACGGTTTTAATGCCCATTGGAAGAGTGGTGAAGGTCGCAGTGGAAAACAGAGACAATATCAATGCCCATTGGAAAAGTGGTGGAGGTTACAGTCGAATAAAAAGACAATATCAATGCCTCTTGGAAGAGCTGTGGAGTACAGAGTGGTTTAACCAGACGGTTTAATGCCCCTTGGAAGAGACGTGGAGGTCACAGTAGCTTATCAAGACTGTATTAATGCCCCTTAGAAGAGTGGTGGAGGTCGCAGTGGATTAAAAAGACAATATCAATGCCTCTTAGAAGAGTGGTGGAGGTCGCAGTGGAATAAAAAGACAATATCAATTCCCTTTGGAAGAGATGTGGAGGTCAAAGTGGAATAAAAAGACAATATCAATGCCTCGTGGAAGAGACTTGGAGGTCACAGTAGCTTAACAAGATGGTTTTAATGCCCCTTGGAAGAGAGGTGGAGGTCGCAGTGGAACAAAAAGACAATATCAATGCCCCTTGGAAGAGTGGTGGAGGTTACAGTGGAATAAAAAGACAATATTAGTGCCCCTTGGAAGAGTGGTGGAGGTCGCAGTAAAATAAAAAGACAATATCAATGCCCCTTGGAAGAGTGGTGAATGTCACAGTGGAATAAAAAGACAATATCAACAATTCTTGGAAGAGCTGTGGAGCTCAGAGCGGTTTAACCAGACGGATTTAATGCCCCTTGGAAGAGACTTGAAGGTCACAGTAGCTTAACAAGACGGTTTTAATGCTTCTTGGAAGAAGGATGGAGGTCGCAGTGGATTAAAAAGACAAAATCAATGCCCCTTGGAAGATTGGTGGAGGTTACAGTGAAATAAAAAGACAATATCAATTCCTCTTACAAGACCTTTGGAGTTCAGAGTGGTTTAAATTGACGGTTTTAATGCCCCTTGGAAGAGACGTGGAGGTCACATTAGCTTAACAAGACGGTTTTAATGCCCCTTGGAAGAGTGGTGGAGGTCGCAGTGGATTAAAAAGACAATATCAATGAACCTTGGAAGAGTGGTGGACGTCGCAGTGGAATAAAAAGACAATATCAATGCCCCTTGGAAGAGTAGTGGAGGTTACAGTGGAATAAAAAGACAATATCAATGCCAAGTGGAAGAGACTTGGACATCACAGTAGCTTAATAAGATGGTTTTAATGCCCCTTGGCAGAGTGGTGGTGGTCGCAGTGGAATAAAAAGACAATAACAATGGCCTATGGAAGAGACGTGGAGATCACAGTAGCTTAACAAGATGGTTTTAATACCCCTTAGAACAGTGGTGGAGGTTACAGTGGAATAAAAGACAATATCAATGCATTTTGGAAAAGTGGCGGAGGTCGCAGTGGAATAAAGAGACAATATCAATGCCCCTTGGATGAGTGGTGGAGGTCGCAGTGGAATAACCTCACTGGTACATGCTCTGCATAACTTCTCTGCTTGCTGTGTCTGCTATAATCTAATGCTCTGCTTTGCTGCTTCACCTAACTAGTGCATGCTCTGCATAATTTCTCTGCTTGCTGTGTCTGCTGTAATCTAATGCTCTGCTTTGCTGATTCACCTCACTGGTACATGCTCTTCATAACTTCTCTGCTTGCTGTGTCTGCTGTAATCTAATGCTCTGCTTTGCTGATTCACCTCACCTGTACATGATCTGCATAACTTCTCTGCTTTATCTGTCCCACTCCATTCAATACCCACATATGTCTGTCCCTTCCCCACTATAGATCTTATCTGATTTTTAGAGGTGCTAAACTGCAGAGACTAGAGTCCTAGCTCTGTGTTTGATCACCCAGCCATCTCCTGGTGAGAAGACCAGCTGCTAATTTAGCCATATGCAGCTCCCACAATGCCCTTCATCTGATAGTTTAATGTGCCCTATATATTTAGAAGCTTCTTGTGCAAAGTGGCTTCGGAGATAAGTGGCAGTTATTTCAGAGGCAGTTAGTCAGGGCAGGAGTCAGGTAACCAACACTTTGACCACTTACTCTCTTTTAACTATGTTTCTGTTAGCTCTCACTTTTTCCTCTATAGTCCTCCACTTTCTAGTAACCCCTCAAATCCCTACACCTAGTAAGAAACTCTTCATCTCTCCCTCCATCCTCCCCATTCATCTCACCTCCTCCTCCAAATTATTCCTAAACATTCAATCCTGGATCTCCAAACACAGACAGCCACCTCATCCTCTCTCTTGCTCCCACACTTTCTCTGCTCCTACTCACTGCTGGAAATATCTCTCCAAATCCTGTTCCTCCTTGCCATATCCCCACAGTTACTTCTTACTCCTATCCACAACCTTCCACAAACTGTCGCAACCCTTCTAAGCTCATACCCATCCAACCAATTCCCACTCCCTTAGTTGCTCTAACAGGAGCTCTATGGAACACTCGCTCTGTCTGCAACAAACTTTCCTTCATCCACGATCTTTTAATTACAAACAAACTTTCCTTCCTCGCCATCACTGAAACCTCGCTCACCCCCTCTGACACAGCCTCCCCAGCTGCACTTTCATATGGCGGATTCCACCTTTCCCACACCCCCCGCCCCAACGGCAAACATGGCGGAGGCATAGGTTTTCTCCTATCAGAACACTGCGCTTTCACCCAAATCCCCCTGCCACCCTCCGTTACACTCCCCTCTTTTGAGGTGCACAGTGTGCGCATCTATTCCCCCTCCAACCTCCAACTGGCCATCGTTTCGCGACCCCCAGGGCAAGCCACCACCTTCTTAGACCACTTCACCACCTGGCTGCTTCACTTCCTCTCCACTGACATCCCCACTATCATAATGGGTGACTTCAACATCCCCATTAACACTTCCCACTCGTCTGTCTCTAAGTTCCTATCCTTCACTTCCTCCTTCGGACTCACTCAATGGTCTTCCACACTCACACACAAAGATGGCCACTCACTGGACCTCATCTTCACCCACCTCTGTTCCCTATCTAAGCTCTCTAACTCATCTCTCCCTCTCTCTGATCACAGCCTACATACATTCTCTTCTCTCTCCTCCCCGGGGCAACAATCTCCACTCCACAAACTTGCATACCCTCGCAGAAATCTCAAACACCTTGACTTACACTCACTCTCTGAATCCCTCCTCCCTCTTACAGACATAAATTCCTTACACGATGCAGACGTTGCTGCTGCTTCATATAACACCACAATAGCTGCAGCTCTAGACTCGATCGCCCCTCTCACACACACCACATCTCGCACATTCAACAGGCAACCCTGGCACACTAAACTTACTAAAGAACTGCGCCGGGTCTCCAGTGTTGCGGAGCGGAGATGGAAAAGGTCTCACTCCATCGAGCACTACATCGCATTCAAGCAATCCCTCACTAATTTCATGTCCGCACTCAATACAGCAAAACAAACCTACTTCCCATCTCTCATATCCTCCCTATCTCACAACCCTAAACAGCTATTTAACACTTTCAACTCTCTCCTTCGTCCCCCAGCACCTCCTCCCTCTTCTCTCATCTCAGCCGACGACTTTGCCTCATTCTTCAAACAGAAGATTGACACCATCAGACAAAACTTTTGCCTAAAGTCCACACAACCCCTCCTCATATCTATTCAACCCTCCTGCTCCAAACCCCACTTCTCCACCATTACAGAAGGTCAAGTCTCCTCTTTACTCTCCAAATCACACCTCACCACCTGCGAACTTGACCCAATCCCATCCCACCTCATCACTAACCTTACCACAGTCTTCATCCCAACCCTAACCCACCTCTTCAATCTGTCACTAACAACCAGTGTCTTCCCCTCATGTTTCAAACATGCCGCAATCACACCCATCCTCAAAAATCCCTCCCTTGACCCTTTCTCTCTGACTAGCTACTGCTCCATATCACTCCTCCCCTTTGCCTCAAAACTACTAGAACAAAATGTCCACCTTGAACTGTCCTCCCACATCTCCTCCAGCAACCTCTTCGACCGCCTGCAATCTGGCTTCCGACCGCATCACTCGACTGAAACTGCCCTGACCATAGTCACCAACGACCTACTAAATGCGAAATCCAAGAGACACTACTCCATCCTCCTCCTACTGGACCTGTCATCTGCCTTTGAAACAGTGGACCATTCCCTCTTACTCCAGATTTTCTCATCTCTTGGCATCACGGACTTGGCTCTATCTTGGATCTCCTCAAACTTAACAGACAGGACATTCAGCATCTCTCACTCACGCACCACCTCCTCCTCTCACCCTCTATCTGTCGGTGTCCCCCAAGGTTCAGTTCTAGGACCTCTGCTCTTCTCCATCTACACCTTTGGCCTGGGACAGCTCATAGAGTCTCACGGTTTTCAGTATCACCTCTATGCTGACGACACACAGATCTACTTCTCTGGACCCGATATCTCCTCCCTACAAACAAAATCCCACAATGTCTGTCCACCAGGTCATCCTTCTTCTCTGACAGATTTCTAAAACTCAACATGGATAAAACAGAGTTCATCATCTTTCCACCCTCTCATTCACATCCCCCATCTGACCTAGCCATCAACGTCAATGGCTGTTCACTCTCCCCAGTCCCACAAGCTCGCTGCCTTGGAGTAACCCTGGACTCTGATCTCTCCTTCAAGCCACATATCCAAGCTCTTTCCACTTCCTGCCGACTTCAACTCAAAAACGTCTCCCAGATCAGTGCATACCTCATCAAAGACTCTGCAAAAACACTAGTGCATGCCCTCATCATATCCCGCCTCGACTACTGCAACCTCCTGCTCCGTGGCCTCCCTTACAACACTGTTGCACCTCTCCAATCAATCTTAAACTCTGCTGCTCGACTAATTCAGCTGTTCCCCCGCTATTCCCCGGCCTCTCCTCTCTGTCAATCTATTCACTGGCTCCCCATTGCCCAGAGAATCCAGTTCAAAACTCTAACCATGGCATACAAAGCCATCCACAACCTGTCTCCCCCATACATCTGTGACCAAGTCTCCCGGTACTTACCTGCACGCAACCTCCGATCCTCACAAGATCTCCTTCTCTACTCCCCTCTTATATCCTCCTCCCACAATCGTATACAAGATTTCTCCCATGCATCCCCCCTACTCTGGAACTCTCTACCCCAACACATCAGACTCTCGCTGACCGTGGAAACCTTCAAAAGAAACCTGAAGACCCACCTCTTCCGACAAGCCTACAACCTGCAGTAACCACCGCTGCACGACCAGCTCTACCCTCACCTAACGTATCCTCACCCATCCCTTCTAGAATGTGAGACCTCGCCGGCAGGGTCCTTGCTCCTCCTGTACCAGTCGCTGACTCGTTTTGTTAAGATTATGTAAATGCTTTTGTTATGTATATCCCTATCACATGTAAAGCGCCATGGAATAAATGGCGCTATAATAATAATAAATAATAATAAAAATAATAAAAGGACAATATCAATTCCCATAGGAAAAGTGGTGGAGGTTACAGTGGAATAAAAAGACAATATCAATGCCCGTTAGAAGAGAGGTGGAAGTCGCAGTGGAATAAAAAGACAATGTCAATGCCACTTGGAAGAGTGGTGGAGGTGGCAGTGGAATAAAAAGACAAAATCAATGCCCCTTGCAAGAATGATGGAGGTCGCACTGGAATAAAAAGACAATATCATATGCCCCTTTGATGAGCTGTGGAATTCAGAGTGATTTAACCAGACTGTTTTAATGCCCTTTGGAAGAGACGTGGAGGTCATAGTAGCTTAATAAGATGTGTTTAATGCCTCTTGGAAGAGTGGTGGAGGTCGCATGATTTAAAAAGACAATATCACTGCCCCGTAGAAGAGTGGTGGAGGTTACATTGGAATAAAAAGACAATATCAATGCCCCGTGGAATAGACATGGAGGTTACAGCAGCATAACAAGACAGCTTTAATGCCCGTTGGAAGAGTGGTGGAGGTAAGAGTGGAATAAAAAGACAATACCAATGCCCCTTGGAAGAGCTGTGGGGTTCAGAGTGGTTTAATCAGACGGTTTCAATGCCCATTGGAAGTGACGTGGAGGTCACAGTAGCTTAAAAAGACGTTTTTAATGCACCTAGGAAAAGTGGTGGAGGTTGCAGTGGATTAAAAAGACAATACCAATGCCCATTGGAAGAGTGGTGAAGGTGGCAGTGGAATAAAAAGAAAATATCAATGCCCCTTGGAAGAATGATGGAGGTCGCGGTGGAATAAAAAGACAATGTCAATGCCCCTTGGAAGAGTGGTGAAGGTTAGCGTGGAATAAGAAGACAATACCAATGCCCCTTGGAAGAGCTGTGGAGTTCAGAGTGGTTTAACCAGATGTTTTTATTGCCCCTTGGAAGAGACGTGGAGGTCACAGTAGATTAACAAGACAGTTCTAATGCCCCTTGAAAAAGTGGTGGAGGTCACAGTGGATTAAAAAGACAATATCAATGCCCCGTGGAATACACGTGGAGGTCACAGTAGCTTAACAAGACAGTTTTAATGCCCCTTGGAAGAGTGGTGGAGGTCGCAGTGGAATAAAAAGACAATATCAATGCCCCTTGAAAGAGTGGTGGAGGTTACAGTGAAATAAAAAGACAATATCAATGCCTCTTGAAAGAGCTATGGAGTTCACAGTGGTTTAACCAGATGGCTTTAATGCCCTGTGGAAGAGTGGTGGAGGTCGCAGTGCATTAAAAAGACAATATAAATACCCTTGGAAGAATGATGGAGGTTACATTGAATAAAAAGACAATATCAATGCCCCTTGGAAGAGCTGTGGAGTTCAGAGTGGTTTAACCAGACTGTTTTAATGCCCCTTGGAACAGATGTGGAGGTCACAGTAGCTTAACAAGACTGTTTTAATGCCTCTTGGAAGAGTGGTGGAGGTCGCAGTGGATTAAAAAGACAATATCAAAGCCCCTTAGAAGAGAGGTGGAAGTCGCAGTGGAATAAGAAGACAATATCAATACCCCTTGGAAGAGTGGTGGAGGATACAGTGGAATAAAAAGACAATATCAATGCCCCTTGGAATAGCCATGGACGTTACAGTAGCAAAACAAGATGTTTTTAATGCACCTTGGGAGAGTGATGGAAGTCGTAGTGGAATAAAAAGACAATATTAGTGCACCTTGAAAGAGTGCTGTAGGTTACAGTGGAGTAAAAAGACAATATCAATGCCTCTTGCAAGAGCTGTGGAGTTCAGAGTGGTTTACATTGACGGTTTTAATGCACCATGGAAGAGAAGTGGAGGTCACAGTATCTTAACAATACGGTTTTAATGCCCCTTGGAAGTGTGGTGAAGGTCCCAGTGGAATAAAAAGACAATATCAATGCCCCTTGGAAGAGTGGTGGAGGTCACAGTGGAATAAAAAGACAATATCAATGCCGCGTGAAAGAGAAGTGGAGGTCACAGTAGCTTAACAAGACTGTTTTAATGCCCCTTGGAAGAGAGGTGGTAGTTGCAGTGGAATAAAAAGACAATATCAGTGCCCCTTGGAAGAGTGGTGGAGGTAACATTGGAATAAAAAGACAATATCAATGCCCCTTGCAAGAGCTGTGGAGTTCAGAGTGGTTTAAATTGACGGTTTTAATGCCCCTTGGAAGGGACTTGGAGGTGACAGTAGCTTAACAGGATGGTTTTAATGCCCCTTGGAAGTGTGGTGGAGGTCGCAGTGGATTAAAAAGACAATATGAATTCCCCTTGGAAGAGTGTTGGAGGTCGCAGTGGAATAAAAAGACAATATCAATGCCCCTTGGAAGAGTAGTGGAGTTTACAGTTGAATAAAAAAACAATATCAATGCCCCTTGGAAGAGTGATGGAGGTTACAGTGGAATAAAAAGACAATATCAATGCCCCTTGGAACAGTGGTGGAGGTTACAGTAAAATAAAAAGACAATATCAATGCCCCGTGGAAGAGATGTGGAGGTCACAATAGCTTAAAAATACGGTTTTAATGCCTCTTGGAAGAGTTGTGGAGGTTACAGTGGAATAAAAAGACAATATCAATGCCTCTTGCAAGAGCTGTGGAGTTCAGAGTTGTTTAAATTGACGGTTTTAATGCCCCTTGGAAGAGTGGTGGAGGTCGCAGTGGATTAAAAAGACTATCAAATCCCCTTGGAATAGTGGTGGAGGTCGCAGTGGAAAAAAAAGACAATATCAATGCCCCTTGGAAGAGTGGTGGAGGTTACAGTTGAATAAAAAGACAATATCAATGCTTTTTGGAAGAGCTGTGGAGTTGAGAGTGGTTTAACCATGCGGTTTTAATGCCGCTTAGAAGAGACGTGGAGGTCACAGAAGCTTATCAAGACTGTTTTAAACCCCTTGGAGGAGTGGTAGAGGTCGCAGTGGATTAAAAAGACAATATCAATGCCCCTTGGAAGAGTGGTGGAGGTTACAGTGGAATAAAAAGACAATATCAATGTCCCTTGGAAGAATGGTGGAGGTTATAGTGGAATAAAAAGACAATATCAATGCCCCTTGGAAGAGTGGTGGAGGATCCAATTAAATAAAAAGACAATATCAATGCCCCTTGGAAGAGATGTGGAGGTCACAGTGGAATAAAAAGACAATATTAATGCCCCTTGGAAGCGTGGTGGAGGTCGCAGTAAAATAAAAAGACAATATCAATGCCCCTTGGAAGAGTGGTGGAGTAAAAAGTGGAATAAAAAGACAATATCAATGCTCCTCTGGAAGAGCTGTGGAGTTCACAGTGGTTTAACCAGAAAGTTTTAATGCACCGTGGAATCGACGTGGAGATCACAGTAGCTAAACAAGACGGTTTCAATGCTTCTTGGAAGAGTGATGGAGGTCGCAGTGGATTAAAAAGACAATATCAATGCCCCTTGGAAGAGTGGTGGGGATTACAGTGGAATAAAAAGATAATATCAATGCCCTGTGTAAGAAACTTGGAGGTCACAGTAGCTTAACAAGACGGTTTTAATGCCCCTTGGAAGAGTCGTGGATATCGCAGAGGAATAAAAAGACAATATCAATGCACTTGGAAGAGTGCAGAAGTTAACAATGGAATAAAAAGAGATTGTAAATGCCCCTTGGAAGCTATTTAACCAGATGGTTTTAATGCCCCTTGGAAGAGACTTGGAGGTCATAGTAGCTTAACAACACGGTTTTAATGCCCCTTGGACGAGTGGTGGAGGTCACAGTGGAATAAAAATACAATATAAATCCCTCTTGAAAGAGTGGTGGAAGTTACAGTGAAATAAAAAGACAATATCAATGCCCCTTGGAAGAGCTGTGGAGTACAGAGTGGTTTAACCAAGCGGTTTTAGTGCCCCTTGGAAGACACGTGGAGGTCACAGTAGCTTAACAAGACGGTATTATTGCCCCTTGGTAGAGTAGTGTAGGTCGCAGTGGATTAAAAAGACAATATCAATGAACCTTGGAAGAGTGGTGGAGGTCGCAGTGGAATAAAAAGACAATATCAATGCCCCTTGGAAGAGTGGTGGAGGTTACAGTGGAATAAAAAGACAATATTAATGCCCCGTGGAAGAGACGTGGAAGTCACAGTAGCTTAACAAGACGGTTTTAATGCCCCTTGGAAGAGTGGTGGAGGTCGCAGTGGATTAAAAATCGATGCCCCTTTGAAGAGTGGTGGAGGTCGCAGTGGAATAAAAAGAAAATATCAATGCCGCTTAGAAGAGTGGTGGAGGTTAAAGTGGAAAAAAAAGACAATATCAATGTTCCTTGGAAGAGGGGTGAAGGTCGCAGTGGAATAAAAAGACAATATCAATGTCCCTTGGAAGAGTGGTGGAGGTTGCAGTGGATTAAAAAGACAATATCAATGCCTCTTGGAAGAGTGGTGGAGGTCGCAGTGGAATAAAAAGACAATATCAATGCCCTGTGGAAGGGACGTGGAGGTCACAGAAGCTTAACAAGACGGTTTTAATGCCCCTTGGAAGAGTGGTGGAGGTCGCAGTGAAATAACCTCACTGGTACATGCTCTGCAAAGCTTCTCTGCTTGCTGTGCCTGCTGTAATGTAATGCTCTGCTTTGCTGATTCACCTCACTGGTACATGCTCTGCATAAATTCTCTGCTTGCTGTGTCTGCTGTAATCTGATGCTCTGCTTTGCTGATTCTCCTCACTGGTACATGCTCTGCATAACTTCTCTGCTTGCTGTGTCTGCTGTAATCTAATGCTCTGCTTTGCTGATTCACCTCACTGGTACATGCTCTGCATAACTTCTCTGCTTTATTTGTCCCACTCCATTCAATACCCACATATGTCTGTCCCTTCCCCACTATAGATCTTATCTGATTTTTAGAGGTGCTAAACTGCAGAGACTAGAGTCCTAGCTCTGTGTTTGATCACCCAGCCATCTCCTGGTGAGACGACCAGCTGCTAATTTAGCCATATGCAGCTCCCACAATGCCCTTCACCTGAAAGTTTAATGTGCCCTATATATTTAGAAGCTCTGTAAGGGGTGCACTTGTGCTGGGGTGTGCACACGTCTTCTTGTGCAATGTGGCTTCGGAGATAAGTGGCAGTTATTTCAGAGGCAGTTAGTCAGGGCAGGAGTCAGGTAACCAACACTTTGACCATTAACTCTCTTTTAACTATGTTTCTGTTAGCTCTCACTTTTTCCTCTATAGTCCTCCACTTTCTAGTAACCCCTCAAATCCCTACACCTAGTAAGAAACTCTTCATCTCTCCCTCCATCCTCCCCATTCATCTCACCTCCTCCTCCAAATTATTCCTAAACATTCAATCCTGGATCTCCAAACACAGACAGCCACCTCATGCTCTCTCTTGCTCCCACCTGCTAACACTTTCTCTGCTCCTACTCACTGCTGGAGATATCTCTCCAAATCCTGGTCCTCCTCGCCATATCCCCACAGTTACTTCTTCCTCCTATCCACGACCTTCCACAAACTGTCGCAACCCTTCTAACCTCATACCCATCCAACCAATCCCCCCTCCCTTAGTTGGACTAACAGGAGCTCTATTGAACACTCGCTCTGTCTGCAACAAACTTTCCTTCATCCACGATCTATTCATTACAAACAAACTTTCCTTCCTCGCCATCACTGAAACCTGGCTCAGCCCCTCTGACACAGCTTCCCCAGCTGCACTTTAATATGGCGGATTCCACCTTCTCCACATCCCCCGCCCCAATGGCAAACATCGCGGAGGCATAGGTTTTCTCCTATCAGAACACTGCGCTTTCACCCAAATCCCACTGCCACCCTCCGTTACACTCCCCTCTTTTGAGGTGCACTGTGTGCGCATCTATTCCCCCTCCAACCTCCAACTGGCCATCGTTTACCGACCCCCAGGGCAAGCCACCACCTTCTTAGACCACTTCACCACCTGGCTGCTTCGCTTCCTCTCCACTGACATCCCCACTATCATTATGGGTGACTTCAACATCACCATTAACACTTCCCACTCGTTTGTCTCTAAGTTCCTATCTCTCACTTCCTCCTTCGGACTCACTCTATGATCTTCCACACCCACCCATAAAGATGACCACACACTGGACCTCATCTTCATCCGCCTCTGTTCCCTATCTAACCTCTCTAACTCACCTCTCCCTCTCTCTGATCACAGCCTACTTACATTCTCTTCTCTCTCCTCCCCGGGGCAACAATCCCCACTCCACAAACTTGCATACCCTTGCAGAAATCTCAAACACCTTGACTTACACTCACTCTCTGAATCCCTCCTCCCTCTTACAGACATAAATTCCTTACACGATGCAGACGTTGCTGCTGCTTCATATAACACCACAATAGCTGCAGCTCTAGACTCGATCGCCCCTCTCACACACACCACATCTCGCACATTCAACAGGCAACCCTGGCACACTAAACTTACTAAAGAACTGCGCCGGGCCTCCAGGTTTGCGGAGCGGAGATGGAAAAGGTCTCACTCCATCGAGCACTTCATCGCATTCAAGTAATCCCTCACTAATTTCAATTCCGGACTCACTACAGCAAAACAAACCTACTTCTCATCTCTCATATCCTCCCTATCTCACAATCCTAAACAGCTATTTAACACTTTCAACTCTCTCCTTCATCCCCCAGCACCTCCTCCCTCTTCTCTCATCTCAGCCGACGACTTTGCCTCATTCTTCAAACAGAAGATTGACACCATCAGACAAAACTTTTGCCTAAAGTCCATACAACCCCTCCTCATATCTATTCAACCCTCCTCCTCCAAACCCCACTTCTCCACCATTACAGAAGGTCAAGTCTCCTCTTTACTCTCCAAATCACACCTCATCACGTGCGAACTTGACCCAATCCCATCCCACCTCATCACTAACCTTACCACAGTCTTCATTCCAACCCTAACCCACCTCTTCAATCTGTCACTAACAACCTGTGTCTTCTCCTCATGTTTCAAACATGCCGCAATCACACCCATCCTCAAAAAGCCCTCCCTTGACCCTTCCTCTCTGACAAGCTAACGCCCCATATCACTCCTCCCCTTTGCCTCAAAACTACTAGAACAACATGTCCACCTTGAACTGTCCTCCCACCTCTCCTCCTGCTCCCTCTTCGACCGCCTGCAATCTGGCTTCCGACCGAATCACTCGACTGAAACTGCCCTGACCAAAGTCACCAACGACCTACTAAATGCCAAATCCAAGCGACACTGCTCCATCCTCCTCCTTCTGGACCTGTCATCTACCTTTGACACAGCGGACCATTCCCTCTTACTCCAGATTCTCTCATCTCTTGGCATCATGGACTTGGCTCTATCTTGGATCTCCTCATACTTAACAGACAGGACATTCAGCGTCTCTCACTTACGCACCACCTCCTCATCTCGCCCCCTATCTGTCGATGTCCCCCAAGGTTCAGTTCTAGGACCTCTGCTCTTCCCCATCTACACCTTTGGCATGGGACAGCTAATAGAGTCTCACGGTTTTCAGTATCACCTCTATGCTAACGACACACAGATCTACCTCTCTGGACCCTATATCTCCTCCCTACTAACCAAAATCCCACAATGTCTGTCCTCCATGTCATCCTAAATCTCTGACAGATTTCTAAAACTCAACATGGATAAAACAGAGTTCATCATCTTTCCACCCTCTCATTCACATCCCCCACCTGACCTAGCCATCAACGTCAATGGCTGTTCACTCTTCCCAGTCCCACAAGCTCGCTGCCTTGGAGTAACCCTGGACTCTGATCTCTCCTTCAAGCCACATATCCAAGCCCTTTCCACTTCCTGCCGACTCCAACTCAAAAACATCTCCCGGATCTGTGCATTCCTCAGCAAAGACTCTGCAAAAACACTAGTGCATGCCCTCATCATATCCCGCCTCGACTACTGCAACCTCCTGCTCTGTGGCCTCCCTTACAACACTCTTGCCCCTCTCCAATCTATCCTAAACTCTGCTACTCGACTAATTAACCTGCCCCCCGCTATTCCCCGGCCTCTCCTCTCTGTCAATCTCTTCACTGGCTCCCCATTACCCAGAGAATCCAGTTCAAAACTCTAACCATGGCATACAAAGCCATCCACAACCTGTCTCCCCCATACATCTGTGACCTAGTCTCCCGGTACTTACCTGCACGCAACCTCCGATCCTCACAAGATCTCCTTCTCTACTCCCCTCTTATCTCCTCCTCCCACAATCGTATACAAGATTTCTCCCATGCATCCCCCCTACTCTGGAACTCTCTACCCCAACACATCAGATTCTCGCCGACTGTGGAAATCTTCAAAAGAAACCTGAAGACCCACCTCTTCCGACAAGCCTACAACCTGCAGTAACCACCGCTGCATGACCAGCTGTACCCTCACCTAATGTATCCTCACCCATCCATTCTAGAATGTGAGTCCTCGCGGGCAGGGTCCTCGCTCCTCCTGTACCAGTCGCTGACTCGTTTTGTTAAGATTATGTAAATGCTTTTGTTATGTATATCCCTATCACATGTAAAGCGCCATGGAATAAATGGCGCTATAATAGTAAATAATAATAATAATAATAAAAAGACAATATCAATTCCCATAGGAAAAGTGATGGAGGTTACAGTGGAATAAAAAGACAATATCAATGCCACTTTGATGAGCTGTGGAATTCAGAGTAGTTTAACCAGACGGTTTTAATGCCCCTTGGAAGAGACGTGGAGGTCAAAGTAACTTAATAAGATGTTTTTAATGCCTCTTGGAAGAGTGGTGGAGGTCGCAGTGGAATAAAAAGACAATATCAATGCCTCTTGGAAGAATGCTGGAGGTTACAGTGGAATAAAAAACAATATCTAAGCCCCTTGCAAGAGCTGTGGAGTTGAGAGTCGTTTAAATAGACGGTTTTAATGCCCCTTGGAAGAGACGTGGAGGTCACAGTAGATTAAGAAGACTGTTTTAATGCCCCTTGGAAGAGTTTTGGAGGTTGCAGTGGAATAAAAAAACAATATCAATGCCCCTTGGAAGATTGGTGAAGGTTACAGTGGAATAAAAAGACAATATCAATGCCCCGTGGAAGAGATGTGGAGGTCACTGTAGCTTAACAATATGGTTTTAATGCCCCTTGGAAGGGTGGTGGAGGTTAGAGTGGAATAAAAAGACAATACAAATGCCCCTTGGAAGAGCTGTTGAGTTCAGAGTGGTTTAACCAGTTGGTTTTAATGCCCCTTGGAAGAGAAGTCGACGTCACAGTAGCAAAACAAGACGGTTTTAATGCCCCTTGGAAGAGTGGTGGAGTTCGCAGTGGATTAAAAAGACAATATCAATGCCCCTTGGAAGAGTGGTGGAGGTCGCAGTGGAATAAAAAGACAATATCAATGCCCCGTGGAATGGACGTGGAGGTCACAGTAGCTTAACAAGACCGTTTTAATGCCCCTTGGAAGAGTGGTGGAGGTTGCAGCGGATTAAAAAGACAATAACAATGCCCATTGGAAGAGTGGTGGAGGTTACAGTGGAATAAAAAGACAATGTCAATGCCCCTTGGTAGAGCTGTGGATTTCAGAGTGGTTTAACCAGACGTTTTTAATGCCCCTTGGAAGAGACGTGGAGGTCACAGTAGCTTAACAAGACTGTTTTAATGCCCCTTGGAAGAGTAGTGGACGCCACAGTGGATTAAAAAGACAATATCAATGCCCCTTAGAAGAGAGGTGGAAGTCGCAGTGGAATAAAAAGACAGTGTCAATGCCACTGGGAAGAGTGGTGGAGGTTACAGTGGATAAAAAGACAATATCAATGCCCATTGGAAGAGTGGTAGAGGTCGCAGTGGAATAAAAAGACAAAATCAATGCCCCTTGGAAGAGTGGTGGAGGTGGCAGTGGATTAAAAAGACAATATCAAAGCCCATTCGAAGAGTGGTAGAGGTCGCAGTGGAATAAAAAGACAAAATCAATGCCCCTTGGAAGAGTGTTGGAGGTGGCAGTGGATTAAAAAGACAGTATCAAAGCCCATTGGAAAAGTGGTAGAGTTCGCAGTGGAATAAAAAGACAAAATCAATGCCCCTTGGAAGAGTGGTCTAGGTTACAGTGGAATAAAAAGACAATATCAATACCCCATGGAAGAGTTGTGTAGGTCACTGTAGCTTAACAATATGGTCTTAATGCCACTTGGAAGAGTGGTGGAGGTCGCAGTGGAATACATAGACAATGTCAATGCCCCTTGGAAGAGTGGTGGAGGTTAGAGTGGAATAAAAAGACAATACCAGTGCTCCTTGGAAGAGCTGTGGAGTTCAGAGTGGTTTAAATTGACGGTTTTAATGCCCCTTGGAAGAGACGTGGAGGTCACAGTGGAATAAAAAGACAATATCAATGCCCCTTGAAAGAGTGGTGGAGGTTGCAGTGGATTAAAAAGACAATATCAATGCCCCTTGGAAGGGACGTTGAGGTCACAGTAGCTTCACAATACGGTTTTAAAGGCCCTTGGAAGAGAGGTGGAGGTCGCAGGTGATTAAAAAAACAATATCAATGCCCCTTGGAAGAGTGGTGGAGGTCGCAGTGGAATAAAAAGACAATATCAATGCCGCTTGGAAAAGTGGAGGATGCTACAGTCGAATAAAAAGACAATATCAATGCCTCTTGTAAGAGTTGTGGAGTTCAGAGTGTTTAACGAGACGGCTTTAATGCCCCTTGGAAGAGACGAGAAGGTCAAAGTAGCTTAACAAGACTGTTTTAATGCCCCTTGGAAGAGTGGTGGAGATCGTTGTGGATTTAAAAGACAATATCAATGCCCCTTAGAAGAGTGGTGGAGGTCGCAGTGGAAAAAAAAGACAATATCAATGCCCCTTGGAAGATTGGTGGAGGTTACAGTGGAATAAAAAGACAATATCAATTTCCCTTGGAAGAGTGGTGGAGGTTACAGTGGAATAAAAAGACAATATCAATGCCCTGTGTAAGAAACTTGGAGGTCACAGTAGCTTAAAGAAACGGTTTTAATGCCCCTTGGAAGAGTCGTGGACGTCGCAGAGGAATAAAAACACAATATCAATGCACTTGGAAGAGTGCAGAAGGTTACAATGGAATAAAAAGACATTGTCAATGCCCCTTGGAATAGCTGTGGAGCTTAGAGAGGTTTAACCAGACGGTTTTAATGCCCCTTGGAAGGGACTTGGAGGTCACAGTAGCTTAACAAGACGGTTTTATCCTAAACTCTGCTGCTCGACTAATTCACCTGATCCCCAATATTTCCCGGCCTCTCCTCTCTGTCAATCTCTTCACTGGCTCCCTATTGCCCAGAGAATCCAGTTCAAAACTCTAACCATGGCATACAAAACCATCCACAGCCTGTCTCCCCCATACATCTGTGACCTAGTCTCCCTGTACTTACCTGCACGCAACCTCCGATCCTCACAAGATCTCCTTCTCTACTCCCCTTTTATCTCCTCCTCCCACAATCGTATACAAGATTTCTCCCGTGCATCCCCCCTACTCTGGAACTCTCTACCCCAACACATCAGATTCTCACCGACAGTGGAAACCTTCAAAAGAAACCTGAAGACCCACCTCTTCCGACAAGCCTACAACCTGCAGTAACCACCGCAACACGACCAGCTCTACCCTCACCTAATGTATCCTCACCCATCACTTCTAGAATGTGAGCTCTCAAGGGCAGGGTCCTCGCTCGTCCTGTACCAGTCGCTGACTCATTTTGTTAAGATTATGTAAATGAATTTGTTATGTATATCCCTATCATATGTAAAGCGCCATGGAATAAATGGCGCTATAATAATAGGTAATAATAATAATAATAATAATAATAAAAAGACAATATAAATTCCCATAAGAAAAGTGGTGGAGGTTACAGTGGAATAAAAAGACAATATCAATGCCCTGTGGAAGAGACATGGAGGTCACAGTTGCTTAACAAGACGATTTTAATGCCAGTTGGAAGAGTGGTGGAGGTCGCAGTGGATTAAAAAGACATTATCGATGCCCCTTGGAACAGTGGTGGAGGTCGCAGTGGAATAAAAAGAAAATATCAATGCCCCTTAGAAGAGTGGTGAAGGTTACAGTGGAAAAATAAGACAATATCAATGTTCCTTGGAAGAGACGTGAAGTGCGCAGAGGAATAAAAAGACAATATCAATGTACCTTGGAACAGTGGTGAAGGTCACAGTGGATTAAAAAGACAATATTAATGCCCCTTGGAAGAGTGGTGGAGGTCGCAGTGGAATAAAAAGACAATATCAATGCCCTGTGGAAGGGACGTGGAGGTCACAGTAGCTTAACAAGACGGTTTTAATGCCCCTTGGAAGAGTGGTGGAGGTCGCAGTGGATTAAAAAGACTATCAAATCCCCTTTGAAGAGTGGTGGAGTTCGCAGTGGAAAACAAAGACAATATCAATGCCCCTTGGAAGAGTGGTGGAGGTTACAGTAGAAAAAAAAGTCAATATCAATGCCTCTTGGAAGAGCTGTGGAGTTCAGAGTGTTTTAACCATGCGGTTTTAATGCCCCTTGGAAGAGACGTGAAGGTCACAGAAGCTTATCAAGACTGTTTAAAAGCCCCTTGCAGGAGTGGTGGAGGTCGCAGTGGAATAAAAAGACAATATCAATGCCCCTTGGATGAGTGGTGGAGGTTACAGTGGAATAAAAAGACAATATCAATGCCCCTTGGAAGAGTGGTGGAGGTTACAGTGGAATAAAAAGACAATATCAATGTCCCTTGGAAGAATGGTGGAGGTTACAGTGGAATAAAAAGACAATATCAATGCCCCTTGGAAGAGTGGTGGAGGTTCCAATTAAACAAAAAGACAATATCAATGCCCCTTGGAAGAGACGTGGAGGTCACAGTGGAACAAAAAGACAATATTAATGCCCCTTGGAAGAGTGGTGGATGTCGCAGTAAAATAAAGAGACAATATCAATGCCCCTTGGAAGAGTGGTGGAGGTTAGAGTGGAATAAAAAGACAATATCAATGCCCCTTGGAAGAGCTGTGGAGTTCACAGTGGTTTAACCAGAAAGTTTTAATGCACAGTGGAATAGACTTGTGGTCACAGTAGCTTAACAAGACGGTTTCAATGAATCTTGGAAGAGTGATGGAGGTCGCAGTGGATTAAAAAGACAATATCAATGCCCCTTGCAACAGTGGTGGAGGTTACAGTGGAATAATAGACAATATCAATGCCCTGTGTAAGAAACTTGGAGGACACTGTAGCTTAACAAGACGGTTTTAATGCCCCTTGGAAGAGTCGTGGATGTCGCAGAGGAGTAAAAAGACAATATCAATGCACTTGGTAGAGTGCAGAAGGTTATAATGGAATAAAAAGACATTGTCAATGCCCCTTGGAAGTGCTTTGGAGCTCAGAGCGGTTTAACCAGACGGTTTTAATACCCCTTGGAAGAGACTTGGAGGTCACAGTAGATTAACGAGACTGTTTTAATGCCCCTTGGAAGAGTGGTGGAGGTCACAGTGGAATAAAAATACAATATCAATGCCCCTTGAAGGAGTGGTGGAAGTTACAGTGAAATAAAAAGACAATATCAATGCCCCTTGGAAGAGCTGTGGAGTACAGAGTGGTTTAACCAAACGGTTTGAGTGCCCCTTGGAAGAGACGTGGAGGTCACAGTAGCTTAAAAAGACGGTTTTAATGCCCCTTGGAAGAGTGGTGGAGGTCGCAGTGGATTAAAAAGACAATATCAATGAACCTTGGAAGAGTGATGGAGGTCGCAGTGGAATAAAAAGACAATATCAATGCACCTTGGAAGAGTGGTGGAGGTTACAGTGGAATAAAAAGACAATATCAATGCCCCTTGGAAGAGTGGTGGAGGTTACAGTGGAATAAAAACACAATATCAATGCCCCTTGAAAGAGTGGTGGAAGTTACAGTGAAATAAAAAGACAATGTCAATGCCCCTTGGAAGAGCTGTGGAGTACAGAGTGGTTTAACCAAACGGTTTTAGTGCCCCTTGGAAGAGACGTGGAGGTCACAGTAGCTTAACAAGACTGTTTTAATGCCCCTTGGAAGAGTGGTGGAGGTCGAAGTGGATTAAAAAGACAACATCTATGAACCTTGGTAGAGTGGTGGAGGTCGCAGTGGAATAAAAATACAATATCAATGCCCCTTGGAAGAGTGGTGGAGGTTACAGTGGAATAAAAACACAATATCAATGCCCCGTGGAAGAGATGTGGACTTCACAGTAGCTTAACAAGACGGTGTTAATGCCCTCGGCAGAGTGGAGGAGGTCGCAGTGGAATAAACAGACAATAACAATGCCCTGTGGAAAAGACGTGGAGGTCACAGTAGCTTAACAAGACGGTTTTAATGCCCCTTAGAACAGTGGTGGAGGTTACAGTGGAATAAAAGACAATATCAATGTCCCTTGGAAGAGTGGTGGAGGTTACAGTGGAATAAAAAGACAATATCAATGCCCTGTGTAAGAAACTTGGAGGTCACAGTAGCTTAACAAGACGAATTTAATGCCCCTTGGAAGAGTCGTTGACATCACAGAGGAATAAAAAGACAATATCAATGCACTTGGAAGAGTGCAGAAGGTTACAATGGAATAAAAAGACATTGTCAATGCCCCTTGGAAGAGCTGTGGAGCTCAGAGCGGTTTAACTATATGGTTTTAATGCCCTTTGGAAGAGCCGTGGAGTACAGAGTGGTTTAACCAAATGGTTTTAGTGCCCCTTGGAAGAGACGTGGAGGTCACAGTAGCTTGACAAGACGGTTTTAATGCCCCTTGGAAGAGTGGTGGAGGTCGCAGTGGATTAAAAAGACAATATCAATGAACTTTGGAAGGGTGGTGGAGATCGCAGTGGAATAAAAAGACAATATCAATGCCCCTTGGATGTGTGGTGAAGGTCGCACTAGAATAAAAAGACAATAACAATGCCCTGTGAAAGAGACATGGAGGTCACAATAGGTTAACAAGACTGTTTTAATGCCCCTTGGCAGAGTGATGGAGGTCGCAGTGGAATAAAAAGACAATAACAATGCCCTGTGGAAAAGACGTGGAGGTCACAGTAGCTAAACAAGACGGTTTTAATGCCCCTTGGCAGAGTGGTGCAGGTCACAGTGGAATAAAAAGACAATAACAATGCCCTGTGGAAGAGATGTGGAGGTCGCAGTGGATTAAAAAGACAATATCAATGCCCCTTGGAAGAGTGGTGGAGGTTACAGTGGAATAAAAAGACAATATCAATGCCCTGTGTAAGAAACTTGGAGGTCACAGTAGCTTAACAAGACGGTTTTAATGCCCCATGGAAGAGTCGTGGACGTCGCAGAGGAATAAAAAGACAATATCAAAGCACTTGGAAGAGTGCAGAACGTTACAATGGAATAAAAAGACATTGTAAATGCCCCTTGGAAGTGCTGTGGTGCTCAGAGCGGTTTAACCAGACGGTTTTAATGCCCCTTGGAAGAGACTTGGAGGTCACAGTAGCTTAACAAGACGGTTTTAATGCCCCTTGGAAGAGAGGTGGAGGTCACAGTGGAATAAATATACAATATCAATGCCCCTTGAAAGAGTGGTGGAAGTTACAGTGAAATAAAAAGACAATATCAATGCCCCTTGGAAGAGCTGTGGAGTACAGAGTGGCTTAACCAAACGGTTTGAGTGCCCCTTGGAAGAGACATGGAGGTCACAGTAGCTTAACAAGACGGTTTTAATGCCCCTTGGAAGAGTGGTGGAGGTCGCAGTGGATTAAAAAGACAATATCAATGAACCTTGGAAGAGTGGTGGAGGTTGCAGGGTATTAAAAAGACAATAACAATGCCCATTGGAAGAGTGGTGGAGGTTACAGTGGAATAAAAAGACAATGTCAATGCCCCTTGGTAGAGCTGTGGATTTCAGAGTGGTTTAACCAGACGTTTTTATTGCCCCTTGGAAGAGACGTGGAGGTCACAGTAGCTTAACAAGACTGTTTTAATGCCCCTTGGAAGAGTGGTGGAGGTTACAGTGGAATAAAAAGACAATATCAATACCCCATGGAAGAGTTGTGGAGGTCACTGTAGCTTAACAATATGGTCTTAATGCCACTTGGAAGAGTGGTGGAGGTCGCAGTGGAATACATAGACAATGTCAATGCCCCTTGGAAGAGTGGTGGAGGTTAGAGTGGAATAAAAAGACAATACCAGTGCTCCTTGGAAGAGCTGTGGAGTTCAGAGTGGTTTAAATTGACGGTTTTAATGCCCCTTGGAACAGACGTGGAGGTCACAGTGGAATAAAAAGACAATATCAATGCCCCTTGGAAGGGACGTTGAGGTCACAGTAGCTTCACAATACGGTTTTAAAGGCCCTTGGAAGAGAGGTGGAGGTCGCAGGTGATTAAAAAGACAATATCAATGCCCCTTGGAAGAGTGGTGGAGGTCGCAGTGGAATAAAAAGACAATATCAATGCCGCTTGGAAAAGTGGAGGATGCTACAGTCGAATGAAAAGACAATATCAATGCCTCTTGTAAGAGTTGTGGAGTTCAGAGTGTTTAATGAGACGGCTTTAATGCCCCTTGGAAGAGACGAGAAGGTCAAAGTAGCATAACAAGACTGTTTTAATGCCCCTTGGAAGAGTGGTGGAGATCGTTGTGGATTTAAAAGACAATATCAATGCCCCTTAGAAGAGTGGTGGAGGTCGCAGTGGAAAAAAAAGACAATATCAATGCCCCTTGGAAGATTGGTGGAGGTTACAGTGGAATAAAAAGACAATATCAATTTCCCTTGGAAGAGTGGTGGAGGTTACAGTGGAATAAAAAGGCAATATCAATGCCCTGTGTAAGAAACTTGGAGGTCACAGTAGCTTAAAGAAACGGTTTTAATGCCCCTTGGAAGAGTCGTGGACGTCGCAGAGGAATAAAAAGACAATATCAATGCACTTGGAAGAGTGCAGAAGGTTACAATGGAATAAAAAGACATTGTCAATGCCCCTTGGAATAGCTGTGGAGCTTAGAGAGGTTTAACCAGACGGTTTTAATGCCCCTTGGAAGGGACTTGGAGGTCACAGTAGCTTAACAAGACGGTTTTATCCTAAACTCTGCTGCTCGACTAATTCACCTGATCCCCAATATTTCCCGGCCTCTCCTCTCTGTCAATCTCTTCACTGGCTCCCCATTGCCCAGAGAATCCAGTTCAAAACTCTAACCATGGCATACAAAACCATCCACAGCCTGTCTCCCCCATACATCTGTGACCTAGTCTCCCTGTACTTACCTGTACGCAACCTCCGATCCTCACAAGATCTCCTTCTCTACTCCCCTTTTATCTCCTCCTCCCACAATCGTATACAAGATTTCTCCCGTGCATCCCCCCTACTCTGGAACTCTCTACCCCAACACATCAGATTCTCACCGACAGTGGAAACCTTCAAAAGAAACCTGAAGACCCACCTCTTCCGACAAGCCTACAACCTGCAGTAACCACCGCAGCACGACCAGCTCTACCCTCACCTAATGTATCCTCACCCATCCCTTCTAGAATGTGAGCTCTCAAGGGCAGGGTCCTTGCTCGTCCTGTACCAGTCGCTGACTCATTTTGTTAAGATTATGTAAATGAATTTGTTATGTATATCCCTATCACATGTAAAGTGCCAAGGAATAAATGGCGCTATAATAATAGGTAATAATAATAATAATAATAATAATAAAAAGACAATATAAATTCCCATAGGAAAAGTGGTGGAGGTTACAGTGGAATAAAAAGACAATATCAATGCCCTGTGGAAGAGACATGGAGGTCACAGTTGCTTAACAAGACGATTTTAATGCCAGTTGGAAGAGTGGTGGAGGTCGCAGTGGATTAAAAAGACATTATCGATGCCCCTTGGAAGAGTGATGGAGGTCGCAGTGGAATAAAAAGAAAATATCAATGCCCCTTAGAAGAGTGGTGAAGGTTACAGTGGAAAAATAAGACAATATCAATGTTCCTTGGAAGAGACGTGAAGGTCGCAGAGGAATAAAAAGACAATATCAATGTACCTTGGAACAGTGGTGGAGGTCGCAGTGGATTAAAAAGACAATATTAATGCCCCTTGGAAGAGTGGTGGAGGTCGCAGTGGAATAAAAAGACAATATCAATGCCCTGTGGAAGGGACGTGGAGGTCACAGTAGCTTAACAAGACGGTTTTAATGCCCCTTGGAAGAGTGGTGGAGGTCGCAGTGGATTAAAAAGACTATCAAATCCCCTTTGAAGAGTGGTGGAGGTCGCAGTGGAAAACAAAGACAATATCAATGCCCCTTGGAAGAGTGGTGGAGGTTACAGTAGAAAAAAAAGACAACATCAATGCCTCTTGGAAGAGCTGTGGAGTTCAGAGTGGTTTAACCATGCGGTTTTAATGCCCCTTGGAAGAGACGTGAAGGTCACAGAAGCTTATCAAGACTGTTTAAAAGCCCCGTGGAGGAGTGGTGGAGGTCGCAGTGGATTAAAAAGACAATATCAATGCCCCTTGGATGAGTGGTGGAGGTTACAGTGGAATAAAAAGACAATATCAATGCCCCTTGGAAGAGTGTTGGAGGTTACAGTGGAATAAAAAGACAATATCAATGTCCCTTGGAAGAATGGTGGAGGTTACAGTGGAATAAAAAGACAATATCAATGCCCCTTGGAAGAGTGGTGGAGGTTCCAATTAAATAAAAAGACAATATCAATGCCCCTTGGAAGAGACGTGGAGGTCACAGTGGAACAAAAAGACAATATTAATGCCCCTTGGAAGAGTGGTGGATGTCGCAGTAAAATAAAGAGACAATATCAATGCCCCTTGGAAGAGTGGTGGAGGTTAGAGTGGAATAAAAAGACAATATCAATGCCCCTTGGAAGAGCTGTGGAGTTCACAGTGGTTTAACCAGAAAGTTTTAATGCACCGTGGAATAGACGTGGACGTCACAGTAGCTTAACAAGACGGTTTCAATGAATCTTGGAAGAGTGATGGAGGTCGCAGTGGATTAAAAAGACAATATCAATGCCCCTTGCAACAGTGGTGGAGGTTACAGTGGAATAATAGACAATATCAATGCCCTGAGTAAGAAACTTGGAGGTCACTGTAGCTTAACAAGACGGTTTTAATGCCCCTTAGAAGAGTCGTGGATGTCGCAGAGGAGTAAAAAGACAATATCAATGCACTTGGTAGAGTGCAGAAGGTTACAATGGAATAAAAAGACATTGTCAATGCCCCTTGGAAGTGCTTTGGAGCTCAGAGCGGTTTAACCAGACGGTTTTAATACCCCTTGGAAGAGACTTGGAGGTCACAGTAGATTAACAAGACTGTTTTAATGCCCCTTGGAAGAGTGGTGGAGGTCACAGTGGAATAAAAATAAAATATCAATGCCCCTTGAAGGAGTGGTGGAAGTTACAGTGAAATAAAAAGACAATATCAATGCCCCTTGGAAGAGCTGTGGAGTACAGAGTGGTTTAACCAAACGGTTTTCGTGCCCCTTGGAAGAGACGTGGAGGTCGCAGTAGCTTTACAAGACGGTTTTAATGACCCTTAGAAGAGTGGTGGAGGTCGCAGTGGCTTAAAAAGACAATTTCAATGAACCTTGGAAGAGTGGTGGAGGTCGCAGTGGAATAAAAAGACAATATCAATGCCTCTTGGAAGAGTGGTGGAGGTTACAGTGGAATAAAAAGACAGTATCAATGCCCCGTGGAAGAGACGTGGACATCACAGTAGCTTAACAAGATGGTTTTAATGCCGCTTGGCAGAGTGGTGGAGGTCGCAGTGGAATAAAAAGACAATAACAATGCCCTGTGGAAGAGACGTGGAGGTCACAGTAGCTTAACAAGATGGTGTCAATGCTTCTTGGAAGAGACTTGGAGGTCACAGTAGATTAACAAGACTGTTTTAATGCCCCTTGGAAGAGTGGTGGAGGTCACAGTGGAATAAAAATACAATATCAATGCCCTTTGAAGGAGTGGTGGAAGTTACAGTGAACTAAAAAGACAATATCAATGCCCCTTGGAAGAGCTGTGGAGTACAGAGTGGTTTAACCAAACGGTTTTCGTGCCCCTTGGAAGAGACGTGGAGGTCACAGTAGCTTAACAAGATGGTTTGAATGCCCCTTAGGAGAGTGGTGGAGGTCGCAGTGGATTAAAAAGACAATATCAATGCCCCTTGGAAGAGTGATGGAGGTTACAGTGGAATAAAAAGACAATATCAATGACCTGTGTAAGAAACTTGGAGGTCACAGTAGCTTAACAAGACGGTTTTAATGCCCCTTGGAAGAGTCGTGGACGTCGCAGAGGAATAAAAAGACAATATCAATGCACTTGGAAGAGAGCAGAAGGTTACAATGGAATAAAAAGACATTGTAAATGCCCCTTGGAAGTGCTGTGGAGCTCAGATCGGTTTAACCAGACGGTTTTAATGCCCCTTGGAAGAGACTTGGAGGTCACAGTAGCTTAACAAGACTGTTTAAATGCCCCTTGGAAGAGTGGTGGAGGTCACAGAGGAATAAAAATACAATATCAATGCCCATTGAAGGAGTGGTGGAAGTTATAGTGAAATAAAAAGACAATATCAATGCCCCTTGCAAGAGCTGTGGAGTAAAGAGTGGTTTAACCAAACGGTTTTCGTGCCCCTTGGAAGAGACATGGAGGTTACAGTAGCTTAACAAGACGGTTTTAATGCCACTTGGCAGAGTGGTGGAGGTCGCAGTGGAATAAAAGACAATAACAATGCCCTGTGGAAGAGACGTGGAGGTCACAGTAGCTTAACAAGACAGTTTCAATGCTTCTTGGAAGAGTGAGGGAGGTCGCAGTGGATTAAAAAGACAATATCAATGTCCCTTGGAAGAGTGGTGGAGGTTACAGTGGAATGAAAAGACAGTATCAATGCCCTGTGTAAGAAACTTGGAGGTCACAGTAGCTTAACAAGACGGTTTTAATGCCCCATGGAAGAGTCGTGGACGTCGCAGAGGAATAAAAAGACAATATCAATGCACTTGGAAGAGTGCAGAACGTTACAATGGAATAAAAAGACATTGTAAATGCCCCTTGGAAGTGCTGTGGTGCTCAGAGCGGTTTAACCAGACGGTTTTAATGCCCCTTGGAAGAGACTTAGAGGTCACAGCAGCTTAACAAGACGGTTTTAATGCCCCTTGGAAGAGAGGTGGAGGTCACAGTGGAATAAAAATACAATATCAATGCCCCTTGAAAGAGTGGTGGAAGTTACAGTGAAATAAAAAGACAATATCAATGCCCCTTGGAAGAGCTGTGGAGTACAGAGTGGCTTAACCAAACGGTTTGAGTGCCCCTTGGAAAAGACGTGGAGGTCACAGTAGCTTAACAAGACGGTTTTAATGCCCCTTGGAAGAGTGGTGGAGGTCGCAGTGGATTAAAAAGACAATATCAATGAACTTTGGAAGAGTGGTGGATTTCGCAGTGGAATAAAAAGACAATATCAATGCCCCTTGGAAGAGTGGTGGAGGTTACAGTGGAATAAAAAGACAATATCAATGCCCCTTGGAAGAGTGGTGGTGGTTACAGTGGAATAAAACACAATATCAATGCCCCTTGAAAGGGTGGTGGAAGTTACAGTGAAATAAAAAGACAATATCAATGCCCCTTGGAAGAGTGGTGGAGGTCGCAGTGGAAAACAGAGACAATATCAATACCCCTTGGAAGAGTGGTGGAGGTTACAGTCGAATAAAAAGACAATATCAATGCCTCTTCGAAGAGCTGTGGAGTACAGAGTGGTTTAACCAGATGTTTTAATGCCCCTTGGAAGAGACGTGGAGGTCACAGTAGCTTATCAAGACTGTTTTAATGCCCCTTGGAAGAGTGGTGGAGATCGTTGTGGATTTAAAAGACAATATCAATGCCCCATAGAAGAGTGGTGGAGGTCGCAGTGGAATAAAAAGACAATATCAATGCCCCTTGGAATATTGGTGGAGGTTACAGTGGAATAAAAAGACAATATCAATGCCCCTTGGAAGAGTGGTGAAGGTTACAGTGGAATAAAAAGACAATATCAATGCCCCGTGGAATAGATGTGGACATCACAGTAGCTTAACAAGACGGTCTTAATGCCCCTCGGCAGAGTGGTGGAGGTCACAGTGGAATAAAAAGACAATAACAATGCCCTGTGGAAGAGACGTGGAGGTCACAGTAGCTTAACAAGACGGTTTTAATGCCCCTTAGAACAGTGGTGGAGGTTACAGTGGAATAAAAGACAATATCAATGCCCCTTGGAAGAGTGGTGGAGGTTACAATGGAATAAAAAGACAATATCAATGCCCTGTGTAAGAAACTTGGAGGTCACAGTAGCTTAACAAGACGGTTTTAATGCCCCTTGGAAGAGTCGTGGACGTCGCAGAGGAATAAAAAGACAATATCAATGCACTTGGAAGAGTGCAGAAGGTTACAATGGAATAAAAAGACATTGTCAATGCCACTTGGAAGAGCTGTAGAGCTCAGAGCGGTTTAACTAGACGGTTTTAATGCCCTTTGGAAGAGCCGTGGAGTACAGAGTGGTTTAACCAAATGGTTTTAGTGCCCCTTGGAAGAGACGTGGAGGTCACAGTAGCTTAACAAGACGGTTATAATGCCCCTTGGAAGAGTGGTGGAGGTCGCAGTGGATTAAAAAGACAATATCAATGAACCTTGGAAGGGTGGTGGAGGTCGCAGTGGAATAAAAAGACAATATCAATGCCCCTTGGAAGTGTGGTGAAGGTCGCAGTGGAATAAAAAGACAATAACAATGCCCTGTGAAAGAGACATGGAGGTCACAATAGGTTAACAAGACTGTTTTAATGCCCCTTGGCAGAGTGATGGAGGTCGCAGTGGAATAAAAAGACAATAACAATGCCCTGTGGAAGAGACGTGGAGGTCGCAGTGGAATAAAATGACAATATCAATGCCCCTTTTAAGAGTGGTGGAGGTCAAAGTGGAAAACAGAGACAATATCAATGCCCCTTGGAACAGTGGTTTAGGTTACAGTTAAATAAAAAGACAATATCAATGCCCCGTGGTAGAGATGTGGAGGTCACAATAGCTTAACAAGACGGTTTTAATGCCCTTTGGAAGAGTGGTGGAGGTCGCAGTGGATTAAAAAGACAATATCAATGAGCCTTGGAAGAGTGGTGGAGGTCGCAGTGGAATAAAAAGATATTATCAATGCCCCTTGGAAGAGTCGTGGAGGTCGCAGTGGAATAAAAAGACAATATCAATGCCCCTTGGACGAGTGGTGGAGGTTACAGTGGAATAAAAAGACAATTTAAATGCCCAGTGGAAGAGATGTTAAGGTCACTGTAGCTTAACAATATGGTTTTAATGCCCCTTGGAAGAGGGGTGGAGGTCGCAGTGGAATAAAAAGACAATGTCAATGCACCTTGGAAGAGTGGTGGAGGTTAGAGTGGAATAAAAGACAATACAAATGCCCCTTGGAAGAGCTGTGGAGTTCAGAGTGGTTTAACCAGATGGTTTTAATGCCCCTTGGAAGAGAAGTCGACGTGACAGTAGCATAACAAGACAGTTTTAATGCCCCTTGGAAAAGTGGTGGAGGTCGCAGTGGAAAAAATAGACAATGTCAATGCCCCTTGGAAGAGTGGTGGAGGTTAGAGTGGAATAAAAAGACAATACCAGTGCTCCTTGGAAGAGCTGTGGAGTACAGAGTGGTTTAAATTGACGGTTTTAATGCCCCTTGGAAGAGACGTGGAGGTCACAGTGGATTAAAAAGACAATATCAATGCCCCTTGGAAGAGTGGTGGAGGTCGCAGTGGATTAAAAAGACAATACCAATGACCCTTGGAAGAGTGGTGGAGGTTGCAGTGGAATAAAAAGACAATATCAATACCCCGTGGAAGGGACGTGGATGTCACAGTAGCTTCACAAGACGGTTTTAATGCCCCTTGGAAGAGTGTTGGAGGTCGCAGTTGATTAAAAAGACAATATCAATGCACCTTGGAAGAGTGGTGGATGTTACAGTCGAATAAAAAGACAATATCAATGCCTCTTGTAAGAGGCGTGGAGTTCAGAGTGTTTAACCAGACGGTTTTAATGCCCCTTGGAAGAGACGAGGAGGTAGCAGTAGCTTAACAAGACTGTTTTAATGCTCCTTGGAAGAGTGGTGGAGATCATTGTGGATTTAAAAGACAATATCAATACCCCTTAGAAGAGTGGTGGAGGTCGCAGTGGAATAAAAAGACAATATCAATGCCCCTTGGAAGATTGGTGGAGGTTACAGTGGAATAAAAAGACAATACCAATGCCCCTTGGAAGAGTGGTGGAGGTTACAGTGGAATAAAAAGACAATATCAATGCACTGTGTAAGAAACTTGAATGTCACATTAGCTTAACAAGACGGTTTTAATGCCACTTGGAAGAGTCGTGGACGTATCAGAGGAATAAAAAGACAATATCAATGCACTTGGAAGAGTGCAGAAGATTACAATGGAATAAAAAGACATTGTCAATGCCCCTTGGAAGAGCTGTAGACTCAGAGCGGTTTAACCACACGGTTTTAATGCCCCTTGAAAGAGACTTGGAGGTCAAAGTAGCTTAAATAGACGGTTTTAATGCCCCTTGGAAGAGTGGTGGAGGTCGCAATGGAATAAAAAGACAATATCAATGACCCGTGGAAGGAACGTTGAGGTCACAGTAGCATAACAAGACTATTTTAATGCCCACTGGAAGAGTGGTGGAGGTCGCAGTGGATTAAAAAGACAATATCAATGCCCCTTAGAAGAGTGGTGGAGGTTACAGTGGAATAAAAAACAATATCAAAGCCCCTTGCAAGAGCTGTGGAATTGAGAGTGGTTTAAATTGACGGTTTCAATGCCCATTGAATGAGACGTGGAGGTCACAGTAGATTAACAAGACTGTTTCAATGCCCCTTGGAAGAATGGTGGAGGTCGCAGTGGATTAAAAAGACAATATCAATGCCCTTTGGAAGAGTGGTTAAGGTCGCAGTGGAATAAAAAGACAAAATCATTGCCCCTTGGAAGAGTGGTGGAGGTTATAGTGGAAAAGAACGACAATATCAATGCACCTTGGAAGAGCTGTGGAGTTCAGAGTGGTTTAACCAGACAGTTTTAAAACCCCTTGGAAGAGTGGTGGAGGTCACAGTAAATAAAAAAGACAATATCAATGACCCTTGGAAGAGTAGTGTAGGTCACAGTGGAATAAAAAGACAAAATCAATGCCCCTATGAAGAGTGGTGTAGGTTACAGTGGAATAAAAAGACAATATCAATGCCCCTTGGCAGAGTGGTAGAGGTCGTAGTGGAATAAAAAGACAATATCAATGCACCGTGGAATTGAGGTGGATGTCAAAGTAGGTTAACAAGATGGTTTTCTTGCCCCTTTGAAGAGTGGTGGAGGTCGCAGTTGATTAAGAAGACAATATAAATGCCCCTTGTAAGATTGGTGGAGGTCGCAGTGGAAAAAAAGACAATATCAATGCCCCTTGGAAGAGTAGCGGAGGTCGCAGTGGAATAAAAAGACAAAATCAATGCCCCTTGGAAGAGAAGTGGAGGTCACAGTAGCTTAACAAGATGGTTTTAATGCCCTTTGGAAGAGTCGTGGATGTCGCAGTGGATTAAAAAGACAATATCAATGCCCTTTGGAAGAGTGGTGGAGGTCGCAGTGGAATAAAAATACAATATCAATGCCCCTTGGTTGAGTGGTGGAGGTTACAGTGGAATTTAAAGACAATATCAATGCCCCGTGGAAGAGATGTGGAGGTCACTGTAGCTTAACAAGACAGTTTTAATGCCCCTTGGAAGAATGGTGGAGATCGCAATGGAATAAAAAGACAATATCAATTTCCCTTGGAAGAGATGTGGAGGTCGCAGTGGAATAAAAAGACAATATCAATGCCTCGTGGAAGAGACTTGGAGGTCACAGTAGCTTAACAAGATGGTTTTAATGCCCCTTGGAAGAGAGGTGGAGGTCGCAGTGGAATAAAAAGACAATATCAATGCCCCTTGGAAGAGTGGTGGAGGTTACAGTGGAATAAAAAGACAATATCAATGACCCTTGGAAGAGTGGTGGAGGTCGCAGTGGAATAAAAAGACAATATTAATGCCCCTTGGAAGAGTGGTGGAGGTCGCAGTAAAATAAAAAGACAATATCAATGCCCCTTCGAACAGTGGTGGAGGTCGCAGTGGAATAAAAAGACAATATCAATGCACCGTGGAATTGACGTGGATGTCAAAGTAGGTTAACAAGACGGTTTTCATGCCCCTTTGAAGAGTGCTGGAGGTCGCAGTTGATTAAGAAGACAATATAAATGCCCCTTGTAAGATTGGTGGAGGTCGCAGTGGAAAAAAAGACAATATCAATGCCCCTTGGAAGAGTAGCAGAGGTCGCAGTGGAATAAAAAGACAATATCAATGCTCAGTGGAAGAGAAGTGGAGGTCACAGTAGCTTAACAAGATGGTTTTACTGCCCTTTGGAAGAGTGGTGGAGGTCGCAGTGGATTAAAAAGACAATATCAATGCCCTTTGGAAGAGTGGTGGAGGTGGCAGTGGAATAAAAATACAATATCAATGCCCCTTGGTTGAGTGGTGGAGGTTACAGTGGAATTTAAAGACAATATCAATGCCCCGTGGAAGAGATGTGGAGGTCACTGTAGCTTAGCAAGACAGTTTTAATGCCCCTTGGAAGAATGGTGGAGATCGCAGTGGAATAAAAAGACAATATCAATTCCCCTTGGAAGAGATGTGGAGGTCGCAGTGGAATAAAAAGACAATATCAATGCCTCGTGGAAGAGACTTGGAGGTCACAGTAGCTTAACAAGATAGTTTTAATGCCCCTTGGAAGAGAGGTGGAGGTCGCAGTGGAATAAAAAGACAATATTAATGCCCCTTGGAAGAGTGGTGGAGGTCGCAGTAAAATAAAAAGACAATATCAATGCCCCTTGGAAGAGTGGTGGAGGTTACAGTGGAATAAAAAGACAATATCAATGCCCCTTGGAAGAGCTGTGGAGTTCACAGTGGTTTAACAAGAAGGTTTTAAGGCACCGTGGAATAGACGTGGAGGTCACAGTAGCTAAACAAGACGGTTTTAAAGCTTCTTGGAAGAGTGATGGAGGTCGCAGTGAATTAAAAAGACAAAATCAATGCCCCTTGGAAGAGTGGTGGAAGTTACAGTGGAATAAAAAGACAATATCAATGCCTTTTGCAAGGGCTGTGGAGTTCAGAGAGGTTTAAATTGACGGTTTTAATGCCCCTTGGAAGAGAAATGGAGGTCACAGTAGCTTAACAAGACGGTTTTAATGCCCCTTGGAAGAGTGGTGGAGGTTACAGTCGAATAAAAAGACAATATCAATGTTTCTTGGAATAGCTGTGGAGTTCAGAGTCGTTTAACTACACGGTTTTAATGCCCCTTGGAAGAGACGTGGAGGTCACAGTAGCTTATCAAAACTGTTTTAATGCCCCTTGGAAGAGTGGTGGAGGTTGCAGGGGATTAAAAAGACAATATCAATGCCCCTTGGAAGAGTGGTGGAGGTCGCAGTGGAATAAAAAGACAATATCAGTGCCTCGTGGAAGAGACTTGGAGGTCACAGTAGCTTAACAAGACTGTTTTAATGCCTCGTGGAAGAGTGGTGGAGGTCGCAGTGGATTAAAAAGACAATATCAATGCACCTTAGAAGAGAGGTGGAAGTCGCAATGGAATAAAAAGACAATATCAATACCCCTTTGAAGAGTGGTGGAGGATACTGTGGTATAAAAAGACAATATCAATGCCCCGTGGAATAGACATGGACGTTACAGTAGCTAAACAAGATGTTTTTAATGCACTTTGGAAGAGTGGTGGAAGTCGCAGTGGAATAAAAAGACAATATCAATGCCCCTTGAAAGAGTGCTGTAGGTTACAGTGGAATAAAAAGACAATATCAATGCCTCATGCAAGAGCTGTGGAGTCCAGAGTGGTTTAAATTGACGGTTTCAATGCACCTTGGAAGAGACGTGGAGGTCACAGTAGCTTAACAATACTGTTTTAATGCCCCTTGGAAGAGTGGTGGAGGTCACAGTGGATTAAAAAGACAATATCAATGTCACTTGGAAGAGTGGTGAAGGTCCCAGTGGAATAAAAAGACAATATCAATGCCCCTTGGAAGAGTGGTGGAGGTTACAGTGAAATAAAAAGACCATATCAATGCCCAGTGAAAGAGACGTGGAGGTCACAGTAGCTTAACAAGACGGTTTTAATGCCCCTTGGAAGAGAGGTGGAAGTTGCAGTGGAATAAAAAGACGATAACAATGCCCCTTGGAAGAGTGCTGGAGGTTACATTGGAATAAAAAGACATTATCAATGCCTCTTGCAAGAGCTGTGGAGTTCAGAGTGGTTTAAATTGACGGTTTTAATGCCCCTTGGAAGAGACGTGGAGGTCACAGTAGCTTAACAAGACGGTTTTAATGCCCCTTGGAAGAGTGGTGGAGGTTACAGTCGAATAAAAAGACAATATCAATGTTTCTTGGAATAGCTGTGGAGTTCAGAGTGGTTTAACCACACGGTTTTAATGCCCCTTGGAAGAGACGAGGAGGTCACAGTAGCTTATCAAAACTGTTTTAATGCCCCTTGGAAGAGTGGTGGAGGTTGCAGGGGATTAAAAAGACAATATCAATGCCCCTTAGAAGAGTGGTGGAGGTCGCAGTGGAATAAAAAGACAATATCAATTCCACTTGGAAGACATGTGGAGGTCGCAGTGGAATTTAAATACAATATCAATGCCCCATGGAAGAGATGTGGAGGTCACTGTAGCTTAACAAGACAGTTTTAATGCCCCTTGGAAGAATGGTGGAGGTCGCAGTGGAATAAAAAGACAATTTCAATGCCCCTTGGAAGAGCGGTGGAGGTTAGAGTGGAATAAAAAGACAATACCAATGCCCCTTGGAAGAGCTGTGGAGTTCAGAGTGGTTTAACCAGACGGTTTTAATGCCCATTGGAAGTGATGTGGAGGTCACAGTAGCTTAAAAAGACGTTTGTAATGCCCCCTGGAAAAGTGGTGGAGGTCGCAGTGGATTAAAAAGACAATATCAATGCCCCTTGGAAGAGTGGTGGAGGTGGCAGTGGAATGAAAAGACAATATCAATGCCCCTTGGAAGAATGATGGAGGTCGCAGTGGAATAAAAAGACAATATCAATGCCCCTTGGTAGAGTGGTGAAGATTACAGCAGAATTGAAATACAATATCATTGCCCCGTGGAAGAGATGTAGAGGTCACTGTAGCTTAACAAGACAGTTTCAATGCCCCTTGGAAGAATGGTGGAGGTCGCAGTGGAATAAAAAGACAATGTCAATGCCCCATGGAAGAGTGGTGGAGGTTAGAGTGGAATAAAAAGACAAAACCAATGCCCCTTGGAAGAGCTGTGGAGTTCAGAGTGGTTTAACCAGACGGTTTTAATGCCCATTGGAAGTGACGTGGAGGTCACAGTAGCTTATCAAGACTGTTTTAATGCCCCTTGGAAGAGTGGTGGAGATCGTTGTGGATTTAAAAGACAATATCAATGCCCCATAGAAGAGTGGTGGAGGTCGCAGTGGAATAAAAAGACAATATCAATGCCCCTTGGAATATTGGTGGAGGTTACAGTGGAATAAAAAGACAATATCAATGCCCCTTGGAAGAGTGGTGAAGGTTACAGTGGAATAAAAAGACAATATCAATGCCCCGTGGAATAGATGTGGACATCACAGTAGCTTAACAAGACGGTCTTAATGCCCCTCGGCAGAGTGGTGGAGGTCACAGTGGAATAAAAAGACAATAACAATGCCCTGTGGAAGAGACGTGGAGGTCACAGTAGCTTAACAAGACGGTTTTAATGCCCCTTAGAACAGTGGTGGAGGTTACAGTGGAATAAAAGACAATATCAATGCCCCTTGGAAGAGTGGTGGAGGTTACAATGGAATAAAAAGACAATATCAATGCCCTGTGTAAGAAACTTGGAGGTCACAGTAGCTTAACAAGACGGTTTTAATGCCCCTTGGAAGAGTCGTGGACGTCGCAGAGGAATAAAAAGACAATATCAATGCACTTGGAAGAGTGCAGAAGGTTACAATGGAATAAAAAGACATTGTCAATGCCACTTGGAAGAGCTGTAGAGCTCAGAGCGGTTTAACTAGACGGTTTTAATGCCCTTTGGAAGAGCCGTGGAGTACAGAGTGGTTTAACCAAATGGTTTTAGTGCCCCTTGGAAGAGACGTGGAGGTCACAGTAGCTTAACAAGACGGTTATAATGCCCCTTGGAAGAGTGGTGGAGGTCGCAGTGGATTAAAAAGACAATATCAATGAACCTTGGAAGGGTGGTGGAGGTCGCAGTGGAATAAAAAGACAATATCAATGCCCCTTGGAAGTGTGGTGAAGGTCGCAGTGGAATAAAAAGACAATAACAATGCCCTGTGAAAGAGACATGGAGGTCACAATAGGTTAACAAGACTGTTTTAATGCCCCTTGGCAGAGTGATGGAGGTCGCAGTGGAATAAAAAGACAATAACAATGCCCTGTGGAAGAGACGTGGAGGTCGCAGTGGAATAAAATGACAATATCAATGCCCCTTTTAAGAGTGGTGGAGGTCAAAGTGGAAAACAGAGACAATATCAATGCCCCTTGGAACAGTGGTTTAGGTTACAGTTAAATAAAAAGACAATATCAATGCCCCGTGGTAGAGATGTGGAGGTCACAATAGCTTAACAAGACGGTTTTAATGCCCTTTGGAAGAGTGGTGGAGGTCGCAGTGGATTAAAAAGACAATATCAATGAGCCTTGGAAGAGTGGTGGAGGTCGCAGTGGAATAAAAAGATATTATCAATGCCCCTTGGAAGAGTCGTGGAGGTCGCAGTGGAATAAAAAGACAATATCAATGCCCCTTGGACGAGTGGTGGAGGTTACAGTGGAATAAAAAGACAATTTAAATGCCCAGTGGAAGAGATGTTAAGGTCACTGTAGCTTAACAATATGGTTTTAATGCCCCTTGGAAGAGGGGTGGAGGTCGCAGTGGAATAAAAAGACAATGTCAATGCACCTTGGAAGAGTGGTGGAGGTTAGAGTGGAATAAAAGACAATACAAATGCCCCTTGGAAGAGCTGTGGAGTTCAGAGTGGTTTAACCAGATGGTTTTAATGCCCCTTGGAAGAGAAGTCGACGTGACAGTAGCATAACAAGACAGTTTTAATGCCCCTTGGAAGAGTGGTGGAGGTCGCAGTGGAAAAAATAGACAATGTCAATGCCCCTTGGAAGAGTGGTGGAGGTTAGAGTGGAATAAAAAGACAATACCAGTGCTCCTTGGAAGAGCTGTGGAGTACAGAGTGGTTTAAATTGACGGTTTTAATGCCCCTTGGAAGAGACGTGGAGGTCACAGTGGATTAAAAAGACAATATCAATGCCCCTTGGAAGAGTGGTGGAGGTCGCAGTGGATTAAAAAGACAATACCAATGACCCTTGGAAGAGTGGTGGAGGTTGCAGTGGAATAAAAAGACAATATCAATACCCCGTGGAAGGGACGTGGATGTCACAGTAGCTTCACAAGACGGTTTTAATGCCCCTTGGAAGAGTGTTGGAGGTCGCAGTTGATTAAAAAGACAATATCAATGCACCTTGGAAGAGTGGTGGATGTTACAGTCGAATAAAAAGACAATATCAATGCCTCTTGTAAGAGGCGTGGAGTTCAGAGTGTTTAACCAGACGGTTTTAATGCCCCTTGGAAGAGACGAGGAGGTAGCAGTAGCTTAACAAGACTGTTTTAATGCTCCTTGGAAGAGTGGTGGAGATCATTGTGGATTTAAAAGACAATATCAATACCCCTTAGAAGAGTGGTGGAGGTCGCAGTGGAATAAAAAGACAATATCAATGCCCCTTGGAAGATTGGTGGAGGTTACAGTGGAATAAAAAGACAATACCAATGCCCCTTGGAAGAGTGGTGGAGGTTACAGTGGAATAAAAAGACAATATCAATGCACTGTGTAAGAAACTTGAATGTCACATTAGCTTAACAAGACGGTTTTAATGCCACTTGGAAGAGTCGTGGACGTATCAGAGGAATAAAAAGACAATATCAATGCACTTGGAAGAGTGCAGAAGATTACAATGGAATAAAAAGACATTGTCAATGCCCCTTGGAAGAGCTGTAGACTCAGAGCGGTTTAACCACACGGTTTTAATGCCCCTTGAAAGAGACTTGGAGGTCAAAGTAGCTTAAATAGACGGTTTTAATGCCCCTTGGAAGAGTGGTGGAGGTCGCAATGGAATAAAAAGACAATATCAATGCCCCGTGGAAGGAACGTTGAGGTCACAGTAGCATAACAAGACTATTTTAATGCCCACTGGAAGAGTGGTGGAGGTCGCAGTGGATTAAAAAGACAATATCAATGCCCCTTAGAAGAGTGGTGGAGGTTACAGTGGAATAAAAAACAATATCAAAGCCCCTTGCAAGAGCTGTGGAATTGAGAGTGGTTTAAATTGACGGTTTCAATGCCCATTGAATGAGACGTGGAGGTCACAGTAGATTAACAAGACTGTTTCAATGCCCCTTGGAAGAATGGTGGAGGTCGCAGTGGATTAAAAAGACAATATCAATGCCCTTTGGAAGAGTGGTTAAGGTCGCAGTGGAATAAAAAGACAAAATCATTGCCCCTTGGAAGAGTGGTGGAGGTTATAGTGGAAAAGAACGACAATATCAATGCACCTTGGAAGAGCTGTGGAGTTCAGAGTGGTTTAACCAGACAGTTTTAAAACCCCTTGGAAGAGTGGTGGAGGTCACAGTAAATAAAAAAGACAATATCAATGACCCTTGGAAGAGTAGTGTAGGTCACAGTGGAATAAAAAGACAAAATCAATGCCCCTATGAAGAGTGGTGTAGGTTACAGTGGAATAAAAAGACAATATCAATGCCCCTTGGCAGAGTGGTAGAGGTCGTAGTGGAATAAAAAGACAATATCAATGCACCGTGGAATTGAGGTGGATGTCAAAGTAGGTTAACAAGATGGTTTTCTTGCCCCTTTGAAGAGTGGTGGAGGTCGCAGTTGATTAAGAAGACAATATAAATGCCCCTTGTAAGATTGGTGGAGGTCGCAGTGGAAAAAAAGACAATATCAATGCCCCTTGGAAGAGTAGCGGAGGTCGCAGTGGAATAAAAAGACAAAATCAATGCCCCTTGGAAGAGAAGTGGAGGTCACAGTAGCTTAACAAGATGGTTTTAATGCCCTTTGGAAGAGTCGTGGATGTCGCAGTGGATTAAAAAGACAATATCAATGCCCTTTGGAAGAGTGGTGGAGGTCGCAGTGGAATAAAAATACAATATCAATGCCCCTTGGTTGAGTGGTGGAGGTTACAGTGGAATTTAAAGACAATATCAATGCCCCGTGGAAGAGATGTGGAGGTCACTGTAGCTTAACAAGACAGTTTTAATGCCCCTTGGAAGAATGGTGGAGATCGCAATGGAATAAAAAGACAATATCAATTTCCCTTGGAAGAGATGTGGAGGTCGCAGTGGAATAAAAAGACAATATCAATGCCTCGTGGAAGAGACTTGGAGGTCACAGTAGCTTAACAAGATGGTTTTAATGCCCCTTGGAAGAGAGGTGGAGGTCGCAGTGGAATAAAAAGACAATATCAATGCCCCTTGGAAGAGTGGTGGAGGTTACAGTGGAATAAAAAGACAATATCAATGACCCTTGGAAGAGTGGTGGAGGTCGCAGTGGAATAAAAAGACAATATTAATGCCCCTTGGAAGAGTGGTGGAGGTCGCAGTAAAATAAAAAGACAATATCAATGCCCCTTCGAACAGTGGTGGAGGTCGCAGTGGAATAAAAAGACAATATCAATGCACCGTGGAATTGACGTGGATGTCAAAGTAGGTTAACAAGACGGTTTTCATGCCCCTTTGAAGAGTGCTGGAGGTCGCAGTTGATTAAGAAGACAATATAAATGCCCCTTGTAAGATTGGTGGAGGTCGCAGTGGAAAAAAAGACAATATCAATGCCCCTTGGAAGAGTAGCAGAGGTCGCAGTGGAATAAAAAGACAATATCAATGCTCAGTGGAAGAGAAGTGGAGGTCACAGTAGCTTAACAAGATGGTTTTACTGCCCTTTGGAAGAGTGGTGGAGGTCGCAGTGGATTAAAAAGACAATATCAATGCCCTTTGTGAGAGTGGTGGAGGTGGCAGTGGAATAAAAATACAATATCAATGCCCCTTGGTTGAGTGGTGGAGGTTACAGTGGAATTTAAAGACAATATCAATGCCCCGTGGAAGAGATGTGGAGGTCACTGTAGCTTAGCAAGACAGTTTTAATGCCCCTTGGAAGAATGGTGGAGATCGCAGTGGAATAAAAAGACAATATCAATTCCCCTTGGAAGAGATGTGGAGGTCGCAGTGGAATAAAAAGACAATATCAATGCCTCGTGGAAGAGACTTGGAGGTCACAGTAGCTTAACAAGATAGTTTTAATGCCCCTTGGAAGAGAGGTGGAGGTCGCAGTGGAATAAAAAGACAATATTAATGCCCCTTGGAAGAGTGGTGGAGGTCGCAGTAAAATAAAAAGACAATATCAATGCCCCTTGGAAGAGTGGTGGAGGTTACAGTGGAATAAAAAGACAATATCAATGCCCCTTGGAAGAGCTGTGGAGTTCACAGTGGTTTAACAAGAAGGTTTTAAGGCACCGTGGAATAGACGTGGAGGTCACAGTAGCTAAACAAGACGGTTTTAAAGCTTCTTGGAAGAGTGATGGAGGTCGCAGTGAATTAAAAAGACAAAATCAATGCCCCTTGGAAGAGTGGTGGAAGTTACAGTGGAATAAAAAGACAATATCAATGCCTTTTGCAAGGGCTGTGGAGTTCAGAGAGGTTTAAATTGACGGTTTTAATGCCCCTTGGAAGAGAAATGGAGGTCACAGTAGCTTAACAAGACGGTTTTAATGCCCCTTGGAAGAGTGGTGGAGGTTACAGTCGAATAAAAAGACAATATCAATGTTTCTTGGAATAGCTGTGGAGTTCAGAGTCGTTTAACTACACGGTTTTAATGCCCCTTGGAAGAGACGTGGAGGTCACAGTAGCTTATCAAAACTGTTTTAATGCCCCTTGGAAGAGTGGTGGAGGTTGCAGGGGATTAAAAAGACAATATCAATGCCCCTTGGAAGAGTGGTGGAGGTCGCAGTGGAATAAAAAGACAATATCAGTGCCTCGTGGAAGAGACTTGGAGGTCACAGTAGCTTAACAAGACTGTTTTAATGCCTCGTGGAAGAGTGGTGGAGGTCGCAGTGGATTAAAAAGACAATATCAATGCACCTTAGAAGAGAGGTGGAAGTCGCAATGGAATAAAAAGACAATATCAATACCCCTTTGAAGAGTAGTGGAGGATACTGTGGTATAAAAAGACAATATCAATGCCCCGTGGAATAGACATGGACGTTACAGTAGCTAAACAAGATGTTTTTAATGCACTTTGGAAGAGTGGTGGAAGTCGCAGTGGAATAAAAAGACAATATCAATGCCCCTTGAAAGAGTGCTGTAGGTTACAGTGGAATAAAAAGACAATATCAATGCCTCATGCAAGAGCTGTGGAGTCCAGAGTGGTTTAAATTGACGGTTTTAATGCACCTTGGAAGAGACGTGGAGGTCACAGTAGCTTAACAATACTGTTTTAATGCCCCTTGGAAGAGTGGTGGAGGTCACAGTGGATTAAAAAGACAATATCAATGTCACTTGGAAGAGTGGTGAAGGTCCCAGTGGAATAAAAAGACAATATCAATGCCCCTTGGAAGAGTGGTGGAGGTTACAGTGAAATAAAAAGACCATATCAATGCCCAGTGAAAGAGACGTGGAGGTCACAGTAGCTTAACAAGACGGTTTTAATGCCCCTTGGAAGAGAGGTGGAAGTTGCAGTGGAATAAAAAGACGATAACAATGCCCCTTGGAAGAGTGCTGGAGGTTACATTGGAATAAAAAGACATTATCAATGCCTCTTGCAAGAGCTGTGGAGTTCAGAGTGGTTTAAATTGACGGTTTTAATGCCCCTTGGAAGAGACGTGGAGGTCACAGTAGCTTAACAAGACGGTTTTAATGCCCCTTGGAAGAGTGGTGGAGGTTACAGTCGAATAAAAAGACAATATCAATGTTTCTTGGAATAGCTGTGGAGTTCAGAGTGGTTTAACCACACGGTTTTAATGCCCCTTGGAAGAGACGAGGAGGTCACAGTAGCTTATCAAAACTGTTTTAATGCCCCTTGGAAGAGTGGTGGAGGTTGCAGGGGATTAAAAAGACAATATCAATGCCCCTTAGAAGAGTGGTGGAGGTCGCAGTGGAATAAAAAGACAATATCAATTCCACTTGGAAGACATGTGGAGGTCGCAGTGGAATTTAAATACAATATCAATGCCCCATGGAAGAGATGTGGAGGTCACTGTAGCTTAACAAGACAGTTTTAATGCCCCTTGGAAGAATGGTGGAGGTCGCAGTGGAATAAAAAGACAATTTCAATGCCCCTTGGAAGAGCGGTGGAGGTTAGAGTGGAATAAAAAGACAATACCAATGCCCCTTGGAAGAGCTGTGGAGTTCAGAGTGGTTTAACCAGACGGTTTTAATGCCCATTGGAAGTGATGTGGAGGTCACAGTAGCTTAAAAAGACGTTTGTAATGCCCCCTGGAAAAGTGGTGGAGGTCGCAGTGGATTAAAAAGACAATATCAATGCCCCTTGGAAGAGTGGTGGAGGTGGCAGTGGAATGAAAAGACAATATCAATGCCCCTTGGAAGAATGATGGAGGTCGCAGTGGAATAAAAAGACAATATCAATGCCCCTTGGTAGAGTGGTGAAGATTACAGCAGAATTGAAATACAATATCATTGCCCCGTGGAAGAGATGTAGAGGTCACTGTAGCTTAACAAGACAGTTTCAATGCCCCTTGGAAGAATGGTGGAGGTCGCAGTGGAATAAAAAGACAATGTCAATGCCCCATGGAAGAGTGGTGGAGGTTAGAGTGGAATAAAAAGACAAAACCAATGCCCCTTGGAAGAGCTGTGGAGTTCAGAGTGGTTTAACCAGACGGTTTTAATGCCCATTGGAAGTGACGTGGAGGTCACAGTAGCTTAAAAAGACATTTTTAATGCCCTTTGGAAAAGTGGTGGAGGTCGCAGTGGATTAAAAAGACAATATCAATGTCCCTTGGAAGAGTGGTGGAGGTGGCAGTGGAATAAAAAGACAATATCAATGCCCCTTGGTAGAATGATGGAGGTCGCAGAGGAATAAAATGACAATGTCAATGCCCCTTGGAAGAGTGGTGGAGGTTAGAGTGGAATAAAAAGACAATACCAATGCCCCTTGGAAGAGCTGTGGAGTTCAGAGTGGTTTAACCAGATGGTTTTATTGCCCCTCGGAAGAGACGTGGAGGTCACAGTATATTAACAAGACGGTTTTAATGCCCCTTGGAAAAGTGGTGGAAGTCACAGAGGATTAAAAAGACAATATCAATGCCCCGTGGAAGACACGTGGAGGTCACAGTAGCTTAACAAGACAGTTTTAATGCCCCTTGGAAGAGTGGTGGAGGTCGCAGTGGAATAAAAAGACAATATCAATGCCCCTTGAAAGAGTGGTGGAGGTTACAGTGAAATAAAAAGACAATATCAATGCCTCTTGAAAGAGCTATGGAGTTCAGAGTTGTTTAACCAGATGGTTTTAATGTCCCTTGGAAGAGTGGTGAATGTCGCAGTGCATTAAAAAGACAATATCAATACCCCTTGGAAGAATGGTGGAGGTTACAGTGGAATAAATAGACAATATCAATGCCACTTGGAAGAGCTGTGGAGTTCAGAGTGGTTTAAATTGACGGTTTTAATGCACCTTGGAAGAGACGTGGAGGTCACAGTAGTTTAACAATACTGTTTTAATGCCCCTTGGAAGAGTGGTGGAGGTCGCAGTGGATTAAGAAGACAATAACAATGCCACTTGGAAGAGTGGTGAAGGTCCCAGTGGAATAAAAAGACAATATTAATGCCCCTTGGAAGAGTGGTGGAGGTTACAGTGGAATAAAAAGACAATATCAATGCCCCGTGAAAGAGACGTGGAGGTCACAGTAGCTTAACAAGACGGTTTTAATGCCCCTTGGAAGTGAGGTGGAAGTTGCAGTGGAATAAAAAGACAATATCAATGCCCCTTGGAATAGTGCTGGAGGATACATTGGAAAAAAAAGACAATATCAATGCCCCTTGCAAGAGCTGTGGAGCTCAGAGTGGTTTAAATTAATGGTTTTAATACCCCTTGGAAGGGACGTGGTGGTGACAGTAGCTTAACAAGACAGTTTTAATGCCCCTTGGAAAAGTGGTGGAGGTCGCAGTTGATTAAAAAGACAATATGAATGCCCCTTGGAAGAGTGGTGGAGGTTGCAGTGGAATAAAAAGACAATATCAATGCCCCTTGGAAGAGTGATGGAGGTTACAGTGGAATAAAAAGACAATATCAATGCCCCTTGGAACAGTTGTGGAGGTTACAGATAAAATAAAGACAATATCAATGCCCCGTGGAAGAGATGTGGAGGTCACAATAGCTTAACAAGAAGGTTTTAATGCCCTTTGGAAGAGTGGTGGAGGTCGCAGTGGATTAAAAAGACAATATCAATGAGCCTTGGAAGAGTGGTGGAGGTCGCAGTGGAATAAAAAGACATTATAAATGCCCCTTGGAAGAGTGGTGGAGGTCGCATTGGAATTAAAAGACAATATCAATGCCCCTTGGACGAGTGATGGAGGTTACAGTGGAATAAAAAGACAATTTCAATGCCCCGTGGAAGAGACGTGGAGGTCACAGTAGCTTATCAAGATGGTTTTAATGCCTCTTGGAGGACTGGTGGAGGTCTCAGTGGAATAAAATGACAATATCAATGCCCCTTGGAAGAGTGGTGGAGGTTACAGTGGATTAAAAAGACAATAATAATGCCCCTTTGGAAGAGCTGTGGAGTTCAGAGTAGTGCGACCAGACGGTTTTAACGATCCTTGGAAGAGATGTGGAGGTCACAGTAACTTAACAAGACTGTTTTAATGCCCCTTGGAAGAGTGGTGGAGGTCGAAGTGGATTAAAAACACAATGTCAATGCTCCTTGAAGGAGTGGTTGTAGTCTCAGTGGAATAAAAAGACAATATCAATGCACCTTGGAAGAGTGTTGGAGGTTCCAGTGGAATAAAAAGACAATATCAATGCCCTGTGGAAGAGACATGGAGGTCACAGAAGCTTAACAAGACTGTTCTAATGCACCTTTGAAGAGTGGTGGAGGTCGCATTGGAATAAAAAGACAATATCAATGCCCCTTGGAAGAGTGGTGGAGGTTAGAGTGGAATAAAAAGACAATATCAATGCCCCTTGGAAGTTCTGTGGAGTTCAGATTGGTTTAACCATACGGTTTTAATGCCCCTTGGAAGCGACATGGAGGTCACAGTAGCTTAACAAGATGGTTTTAATGCCACATGGAAGAGTGGTGGAGGTTGCAGTGGATTAAAAATACAATATCAATAGCCCGAGGAAGAGTGGTGGAGGTCGCAGTGGAATAAAAAGACAATATCAATGCCCCGTGGAAGAGACGTGGAGGTCACAGTAGCTTAAGAAGATGGTTTTAATGCCCTTTGGAAGAGTGGTGGATGTCGCAGTGGATTAAAAAGACAATATCAATGCCCATTGGAAAGTGGTGGAGGTCGCAGTGGAATAAAAATACAATATCAATGCCCCTTGGTAGAGTGGTGGAGGTTACAGTGGAATTTAAATACAATATCAATGCCCCGTGGAAGAGATGTGGAGGTCACTGTAGCTTAATTAGACAGTTTTAATGCCCCTTGGAAGAATGGTGGAGGTCGGAGTGGAATAAAAAGACAATGTCAATGCCCCTTGGAAGAGTGGTGGAGGTTAGAGTGGAATAAAAAGACAATACCAATGCCCCTTGGAAGAGCTGTGGAGTTCAGAGTGGTTTAAACAGACAGTTTTCATGCCCATTGGAAGTGACGTGGAGGTCACAGTAGCTTAAAAAGACGTTTTTAATGCCCCTTGGAAAAGTGGTGGAGGTCGCAGTGGATTAAAAAGACAATATCAGTGACCCTTGGAAGAGGTGTGGAGGTGTCAGTGGAATAAAAAGACAATATCAAAGCCCCTTGGAAGAATTATGGAGGTCGCAGTGGAACATAAAGACAATATCAATGCCCCTTGGTAGAGTGGTGGAGGTTACGGTGGAATTTAAATACAATATCAATGCCCCGTGGAAGAGATGTGGAGGTCACTGTAGCTTAACAAGACTATTTTAATGCCCCTTGGAAGAATGGTGGAGGTCACAGTGGAATAAAAAGACAATGGCAATGCCCCTTGGAAGAGTGGTGGAGGTTAGAGTGGAATAAAAAGACAATACCAATGCCCCTTGGAAGAGCTGTGGAGTTCAGAGTGGTTTAACCAGACGGTTTTAATGCCCATTGGAAGTGACGTGGAGGTCACAGTAGCTTAAAAAGACGTTTTTAATGCCCCCTGGAAAAGTGGTGGAGGTGGCAGTGGAATGAAAAGACAATATCAATGCCCCTTGGAAGAGTGGTGGAGGTGGCAGTGGAATAAAAAGACAATATCAATGCCTCTTGGAAAAATTATGGAGGTCGTAGTGGAATAATAAGACAATGTCAATGCCCCTTGGAAGAGTGGTGGAGGTTAGAGTGGAATAAAAAGACAATACCAATGCCCCTTGAAAGAACTGTGGAGTGCAGAGTGGTTTAACCCGATGGTTTTATTGCCCCTTGGAAGAGACGTAGGGGTCACTGTAGATTAACAAGACGGTTTTAATGCCCCTTGGAAAAGTGGTGGAGGTCACAGAGGATTAAAAAGACAATATCAATGCCCCGTGGAAGACACATGGAGGTCATAGTAGCTTAACAAGACAGTTTTAATGCCCCTTGGAAGAGTGGTGGAGGTCGCAGTGGAATAAAAGACAATATCAATGCCCCTTGAAAGAGTGGTGGAGGTTACAGTGAAATAAAAAGACAATATCAATGCCTCTTGAAAGAGCTATGGAGTTCAGAGTGGTTTAACCAGATGGTTTTATTGCACCTTGGAAGAGACGTGGAGGTCACAGTAGCTTAACAAGACTGTTTTATTGCCTCTTGGAAGAGTGGTGGAGGTCGCAGTGGATTAAAAAGACAATATCAATGCCCCTTAGAAGAGAGGTGGAAGTCGCAATGGCATAAAAAGACAATATCAATGCGCCGTGGAATAGACATGAACGTTACAGTAGCTAAACAAGATGTTTTTAATGCACCTTGGGAGAGTGGTGGAAGTCGTAGTGGAATAAAAAGACAATATTATTGCCCCTTGAAAGAGTGCTGTAGGTTACAGTGGAGTAAAAAGACAATATCAATGCCTCTTGCAAGAGCTGTGGAGTTCAGAGTGGTTTAAATTGACGGTTTTAATGCACCTTGGAAGAGACGTGGAGGTCACAGTAGTTTAACAATACGGTTTTAATGCCCCTTGGAAGAGTGCTGGAGGTCGCAGTGGATTAAAAAGACAATATAAATGCCCGTTAGAAGAGTGGTGGAGGTCGCAGTGCAATAAAAAGACAATATCAATGCCCCTTGGAAGAGTAGTTTAGGTCGCAGTGGAATAAAAAAACAATATCAATGCCCCTTTTAAGAGTGGTGGAGGTAACAGTGGATTAAAAAGACAATATCAATGCCCCTTGGAAGAGCAGTGGAGTTCAGAGTAGTTAAACCAGACGGTTTTAATGCCCATTGGAAGTGACGTGGAGGTCACAGTAGCTTAAAAAGACGTTTCTAATGGAGGTGGCAGTGAAATAAAAAGGCAATATCAATGCCCCGTGAAAGAGACGTGGATGTCACAGTAGCTTAACAAGACGGTTTTTATGTCCCTTGGTAGAGAGGTGAAAGTCGCAGTGGAATAAAAAGACAATATCAATGCCCCTTGGAAGAGTTCTGGAGGTTACAGTGGAATAAAAAACAATATCAAAGCCCCTTGCAAGAGCTGTGGAGTTGAGAGTGGTTTAAATTGACGGTTTTAATTCCCCTTGGAAGAGACGTTGAGGTCACAGTAGATTAAAGAGACTATTTTAAGGCCCCTTGGAAGAGTGGTGGAGGTCAAAGTGGATTAAAAAGACAATGTCAATGCTAATTGAAGGAGTGGTTGAAGTCTCAGTGGAATAAAAAGACAATTTCAATGCACCTTGGAAGAGTGTTGGAGGTTCCAGTGGAATAAAAAGACAATGTCAATGCCCTGTGGAAGAGACATGGAGGTCAAAGTAGCTAAACAAGACGGTTTTAATGCACCTTTGAAGAGTGGTGGAGGTCGCAGTGGAATAAAAAGACAATATCAATGCCCCTTGGAAGAGTGGTGGGGGATACAGTGGAATAAAAAGACAATATCAATGCCCCTTGGAAGATCTGTGGAGTTCAGCTTCGCTTAACCATACGGTTTTAATGCCCCTTGGAAGAGACGTGGAGGTCACAGTAGCTTAACAAGATGGTTTTAATGCCACATGGAAGAGTGGTGGAGGTTCCAGTGGATTAAAAAGACAATATCAATGCCCCTTGGAAGAGTGGTGGAGGTTGCAGTGGATTAAAAAGACAATATCAATGCCCCGTGGAAGAGACGTGGAGGTCACAGTAGCTTAACAAGATGGTTTTAATGCACTTTGGAAGAATGGTGGAGATCGCAGTGGATTAAAAAGACAATATCAATGCCCCTTGGTAGAGTGGTGGAGGTTACAGTGGAATTTAAATACAATATCAATGCCCCATGGAAGAGATGTGGAGGTCACTGTAGCTTAACAAGACAGTTTTAATGCCCCTTGGAAGAATGGTGGAGGTCGCAGTGAAATAAAAAGACAATGTCAATGCCCCTTGGAAGAGTGGTGGAGGTTAGAGTGGAATAAAAAGACAATACCAATGCCCCTTGGAAGAGCTGTGGAGTTCAGAGTGGTTTAACCAGACGGTTTTAATGCCCATTGGAAGTGACGTGGAGGTCACAGTAGCTTAAAAAGACGTTTTTAATGCCCCCTGGAAAAGTGGTGGAGGTCGCAGTGGATTAAAAAGACAATATCAGTGACCCTTGGAAGAGGTGTGGAGGTGTCAGTGGAATAAAAAGACAATATCAAAGCCCCTTGGAAGAATTATGGAGGTCGCAGTGGAACATAAAGACAATATCAATGCCCCTTGGTAGAGTGGTGGAGGTTACGGTGGAATTTAAATACAATATCAATGCCCCGTGGAAGAGATGTGGAGGTCACTGTAGCTTAACAAGACTATTTTAATGCCCCTTGGAAGAATGGTGGAGGTCACAGTGGAATAAAAAGACAATGGCAATGCCCCTTGGAAGAGTGGTGGAGGTTAGAGTGGAATAAAAAGACAATACCAATGCCCCTTGGAAGAGCTGTGGAGTTCAGAGTGGTTTAACCAGACGGTTTTAATGCCCATTGGAAGTGACGTGGAGGTCACAGTAGCTTAAAAAGACGTTTTTAATGCCCCCTGGAAAAGTGGTGGAGGTGGCAGTGGAATGAAAAGACAATATCAATGCCCCTTGGAAGAGTGGTGGAGGTGGCAGTGGAATAAAAAGACAATATCAATGCCTCTTGGAAAAATTATGGAGGTCGTAGTGGAATAATAAGACAATGTCAATGCCCCTTGGAAGAGTGGTGGAGGTTAGAGTGGAATAAAAAGACAATACCAATGCCCCTTGAAAGAACTGTGGAGTGCAGAGTGGTTTAACCCGATGGTTTTATTGCCCCTTGGAAGAGACGTAGGGGTCACTGTAGATTAACAAGACGGTTTTAATGCCCCTTGGAAAAGTGGTGGAGGTCACAGAGGATTAAAAAGACAATATCAATGCCCCGTGGAAGACACATGGAGGTCATAGTAGCTTAACAAGACAGTTTTAATGCCCCTTGGAAGAGTGGTGGAGGTCGCAGTGGAATAAAAGACAATATCAATGCCCCTTGAAAGAGTGGTGGAGGTTACAGTGAAATAAAAAGACAATATCAATGCCTCTTGAAAGAGCTATGGAGTTCAGAGTGGTTTAACCAGATGGTTTTATTGCACCTTGGAAGAGACGTGGAGGTCACAGTAGCTTAACAAGACTGTTTTATTGCCTCTTGGAAGAGTGGTGGAGGTCGCAGTGGATTAAAAAGACAATATCAATGCCCCTTAGAAGAGAGGTGGAAGTCGCAATGGCATAAAAAGACAATATCAATGCGCCGTGGAATAGACATGAACGTTACAGTAGCTAAACAAGATGTTTTTAATGCACCTTGGGAGAGTGGTGGAAGTCGTAGTGGAATAAAAAGACAATATTATTGCCCCTTGAAAGAGTGCTGTAGGTTACAGTGGAGTAAAAAGACAATATCAATGCCTCTTGCAAGAGCTGTGGAGTTCAGAGTGGTTTAAATTGACGGTTTTAATGCACCTTGGAAGAGACGTGGAGGTCACAGTAGTTTAACAATACGGTTTTAATGCCCCTTGGAAGAGTGCTGGAGGTCGCAGTGGATTAAAAAGACAATATAAATGCCCGTTAGAAGAGTGGTGGAGGTCGCAGTGCAATAAAAAGACAATATCAATGCCCCTTGGAAGAGTAGTTTAGGTCGCAGTGGAATAAAAAAACAATATCAATGCCCCTTTTAAGAGTGGTGGAGGTAACAGTGGATTAAAAAGACAATATCAATGCCCCTTGGAAGAGCAGTGGAGTTCAGAGTAGTTAAACCAGACGGTTTTAATGCCCATTGGAAGTGACGTGGAGGTCACAGTAGCTTAAAAAGACGTTTCTAATGGAGGTGGCAGTGAAATAAAAAGGCAATATCAATGCCCCGTGAAAGAGACGTGGATGTTACAGTAGCTTAACAAGACGGTTTTTATGTCCCTTGGTAGAGAGGTGAAAGTCGCAGTGGAATAAAAAGACAATATCAATGCCCCTTGGAAGAGTTCTGGAGGTTACAGTGGAATAAAAAACAATATCAAAGCCCCTTGCAAGAGCTGTGGAGTTGAGAGTGGTTTAAATTGACGGTTTTAATTCCCCTTGGAAGAGACGTTGAGGTCACAGTAGATTAAAGAGACTATTTTAAGGCCCCTTGGAAGAGTGGTGGAGGTCAAAGTGGATTAAAAAGACAATGTCAATGCTAATTGAAGGAGTGGTTGAAGTCTCAGTGGAATAAAAAGACAATTTCAATGCACCTTGGAAGAGTGTTGGAGGTTCCAGTGGAATAAAAAGACAATGTCAATGCCCTGTGGAAGAGACATGGAGGTCAAAGTAGCTAAACAAGACGGTTTTAATGCACCTTTGAAGAGTGGTGGAGGTCGCAGTGGAATAAAAAGACAATATCAATGCCCCTTGGAAGAGTGGTGGGGGATACAGTGGAATAAAAAGACAATATCAATGCCCCTTGGAAGATCTGTGGAGTTCAGCTTCGCTTAACCATACGGTTTTAATGCCCCTTGGAAGAGACGTGGAGGTCACAGTAGCTTAACAAGATGGTTTTAATGCCACATGGAAGAGTGGTGGAGGTTCCAGTGGATTAAAAAGACAATATCAATGCCCCTTGGAAGAGTGGTGGAGGTTGCAGTGGATTAAAAAGACAATATCAATGCCCCGTGGAAGAGACGTGGAGGTCACAGTAGCTTAACAAGATGGTTTTAATGCACTTTGGAAGAATGGTGGAGATCGCAGTGGATTAAAAAGACAATATCAATGCCCCTTGGTAGAGTGGTGGAGGTTACAGTGGAATTTAAATACAATATCAATGCCCCATGGAAGAGATGTGGAGGTCACTGTAGCTTAACAAGACAGTTTTAATGCCCCTTGGAAGAATGGTGGAGGTCGCAGTGAAATAAAAAGACAATGTCAATGCCCCTTGGAAGAGTGGTGGAGGTTAGAGTGGAATAAAAAGACAATACCAATGCCCCTTGGAAGAGCTGTGGAGTTCAGAGTGGTTTAACCAGACGGTTTTAATGCCCATTGGAAGTGACGTGGAGGTCACAGTAGCTTAAAAAGACGTTTTTAATGCCCCCTGGAAAAGTGGTGGAGGTCGCAGTGGATTAAAAAGACAATATCAATGCCCCTTGGAAGATTGGTGGAGGTGGCAGTGGAATGAAAAGAAAATATCAATGCCCCTTGGAAGAATGATGGAGGTCGCAGTGGAATAAAAAGACAATATCAATGCCCCTTGGTAGAGTGGTGAAGATTACAGTAGAATTGAAATACAATATCATTGCCCCGTGGAAGAGATGTAGAGGTCACTGTAGCTTAACAAGACAGTTTTAATGCCCCTTGGAAGAATGGTGGAGGTCGCAGTGGAATAAAAAGACAATGTCAATGCCCCTTGGAAGAGTGGTGGAGGTTAGAGTTGAATAAAAAGACAAAACCAATGACCCTTGGAAGAGCTGTGGAGTTCAGAGTGGTTTAACCAGACGGTTTTAATGCCCATTGGAAGTGACGTGGAGGTCCCAGTAGCTTAAAAAGACATTTTTAATGCCCCTTGGAAAAGTGGTGGAGGTCGCAGTGGATTAAAAAGACAATATCAATGTCCCTTGGAAGAGTGGTGCAGGTGGCAGTGGAATAAAAAGACAATATCAATGCCCCTTGGTAGAATGATGGAGGTCGCAGAGGAATAAAATGACAATGTCAATGCCCCTTGGAAGAGTGGTGGAGGTTAGAGTGGAATAAAAAGACAATACCAATGCCCCTTGGAAGAGCTGTGGAGTACAGAGTGGTTTAACCAGATGGTTTTATTGCCCCTTGGAATAGACGTGGAGGTCACAGTTGATTAACAAGACGGTTTTAATGCTTCTTGGAAGAGAGATGGAGATCGCAGTGTATTAAAAAGACAAAATCAATGCCCCTTGGGAGAGTGGTGGAGGTTACAGTGGAATAAAAAGACAATATCAATGCCTCTTGCAAGAGCTGTGGACTTCAGAGTGGTTTAAATTGATGGTTTTAATGCCCCTTGGAAGAGACGTGGAGGTCATAGTAGCTTAACAAGACGGTTTTAATGCCCCTTGGAAAAGTGGTGGAGGTTGCAGTGGAATAAAAAGAGAATATCAATGACCCCTTGGAAGAGTAGTGGAGGTCGCAGTGGAATAAAAAGATAATATCAATTTCGCTTAGAAGAGTGGTGGAGGTTACAGTGGAATAAAAATACAATATCAATGCCCCTTGGAAGAGCTGTGGAGTTCAGAGAAGTTAAACCAGACGGTTTTAATGCCCCTTGAAAGTGACGTGGAGGTCACAGTAGCTTAACAAAACGATTTTAATGCCCCTTCGAAAAGTGGTAGAGGTCGCAGTGGATTAAAAAGACAATATCAATGCCTCTTGGAAGAGTGGTGGAGTTCGCAGTGGAATATAAAGACAATATCAATGCCCCTTGGAAGAGTGGTGCATGTCGCAGTGGAATAAAAAGACAATATCAATGCTCCTTCTAAGAGTGGTGAAGGTTACAGTGGAATAAAAAGGCACTATCAATGCCCCGTGAAAGAGAGTTGGATGTCACAGTAGCTTAGGCATACGGTGTTAATGCTCCTTGGAAGAGAGGTGGAAGTCGCAGTGGAATAAAACGACAATATCAAAGCCCCTTGTAAGAGTGCTGGAGGTTAGAGTGGAATAAAAAGATAATATCAATGCCCTTTGCAAGAGCTGCGGAGTTGAGAGTGGTTTAAATTGACGGTTTTAATGCCCCTTGGAAAAGACATGGAGTGCACAGTAGATTTACAAGACTGTTTTAATGCCCCTTGGAAGAGTGGTGGAGGTCAAAGTGGATTAAAAAGACAATGTCAATGCTCCTTGAAGGAGTGGTGGAAGTCTCAGTTGAATAAAAAGACAGTATCAATGCCCCTTGGAAGAGTGTTGGAGGTTACAGTGGAATAAAAAGACAATATCAATGCCATGTGGAAGAGACCTGGAGGTCACAGTAGCTTAACAAGATGGTTTTAATGTCCCATGGAAGAGTGGTGGAGGTCGCAGTGGAATACAAAGACAATATCAGTGCCCCTTGGAAGAGAGGTGGAGGTTACAGTGGAATAAAAGACGATATCAATGCCCTGTGAAAGAGACGTGGATGTCACAGTAGCTTAACAAGATGGTTTTAATGTCCCTTGGAAGAGAGGTGAAAGTCGCAATGGAATGAAAAGACAATATCAATGCCCCTTGGAAGCGTGCTGGAGGTTACAGTGGAATAAAAAACAGTATCAAAGCCCCTTGCAAGAGCTGTGGAGCTGAGAGTGGTTTAAATTGACGGTTTTAATGCCCCTTGGAAGAGACATGGAGGTTACAGTAGATTGACAAGACTTTTTTAATGCCACTTGGAAAAGTGGTGGAGGTCGAAGTGGATTAAAAAGACAATATCAATGCCCCTTGGAAGAGTAGTGTAGGTCGCAGTGGAATAAAAAGACAATATCAATGCCCCTTGTAAGAGTGGTGGAGGTTACAGTGGAATAAAAAGACAATATCAATGCCCCTTGCAAGAGCTGCGGAGTTGAGAGTGGTTTAAATTGATGGTTTTAATGCCCCTTTGAAGAGACGTGGAGTTCACAGTAGATTAACAAGACTGTTTTAATTCCCCTTGGAAGAGTGGTGGAGGTCGAAGTGGATTAAAAAGACAATGTCAATGCTCCTTGAAGGAGTGGTGGAAGTCTCAGTTGAATAAAAAGACAATATCAATTCCCCATGGAAGAGTGTTGGAGGTTACAGTGGAATAAAAAGACAAAATTAATGCCCCTTGGAAGATCTTTGGAGTTCAGAGTGGTTTAACGATACGGTGTTAATGCCCGTTGAAAGAGATGTGGAGGTAAAAGTAGCTTAGAAAGACGGTTTTAATGCCCCTTGGAAAAGTGGTGGAGGTCGCAGTGGATTAAAAAGACAATATCAATGCCCCTTGGAAGAGTTGTGGAGGTCGCAGTGGAATTAAAATACAATATTAATGCCCAGTGGAAGGGACGTGGAGGTCACAGTAGCTAACAAGAAGGTTTTAATGCCACTTGGAAGTGTGGTGGAGGTCGCAGTGGATTAGAAAGACAATATAAATGCCCCTTGGAAGAGTGGTGTAGGTCGCAGTGGAATAAAAAGTCAATATCAATGCCCCTTGGAAGAGTGTTTGAGGTTACAGTCGAATAAAAAGACAATATCAATGCTCCTTGGAAGAACTGTGGAGTACAGAATGGTTTAACGAGATGGTTTTATTGCCCCCTGGAAGAGACGTAGAGGTCACAGTAGCTTATCAAGACTGTTTTAATGCCCCTTAGAAGAGTGGTGAAGGTCGCAGTTGTTTAAAAAGACAATATCACTGTCCCTTAGTAGAGTGGTGGAGGTTACATTGTAATAAAAAGACAATATCAATGCCCCGTTAAATAGACATGGAGGTTACAGCAGCTTAACAAGACAGTTTTAATGCCCCTTGGGAGAGTGGTGGATGACGCAGTGGAATAAAAAGACAATATCAATGCCCCTTGGAAGAGTGGTGGAGGTCGCAGTGGAATAAAAAGACAATATCAATGCCCCGTGAATGAGATGTGGAGGTCACAGTAGCTTAACAAGACTGTTTTAATGCCCCTTGAAAGAGTGGTGGAGGTCACAGTGGATTTAAAAGAGAATATCAATGCCCATTGGAAGAGTGTTGGAGGTCGCAGTGGAATAAAAAGACAATATCAGTGACCCTTGGAAGTGGGGTGGACATTACCGTGGAATAAAAAGACAATATCAATGCCCCTTGGAAGAGTGGAGGAGGTTACATTGGAATAAAAAGACAATATCAATTCCCCTTGGATGAGTGGTGGAGGTTTCAGTGGAATAGAAAGACAATATCAATGGCCCGTGGAAGAGACGTTGAGGTCACAGTAGTTTAGCAAGACGGTTTTAATGCCCCTTGGAAGAGTGGTGGAGGTCACAGTGGATTAAAAAGACAATATCAATGCCCCTTGGAAGAGTGGTGTAGGTCGCAGTGGATAAGAAGACAATATCAATGCCCCTTGGAAGAGTGGTGGAGATCGCAGTGGATAAAAAGACAATATCAACGCCCCGTGGAAGAGACTTGGAGGTCACAGTAGCTTCACAAGACGGTTTTAATGCTTCTTGGAAGAGAGGTGGAGGTCGCAGTTGATTAAAAAGACAATATCAATGCCCCTTGGATGAGTCGTGGACGTCGCAGAGGAATAAAAAGACAATATCAATGCACTTGGAAGAGTGCAGGAGGTTACAATGGAATAAAAACAATCAGTGAATATGAATAGGGGTACCAGAGCGCCAATAACAGGGCAAAAATATTAAAAGGACTGATTTATTAATACACACACACACACACGCGTTTCGGTGGACACAGCCACCGAAACGCGTTGTGTGTGTGTGTGTATTAATAAATCAGTCCTTTTAATATTTTTGCCCTGTTATTGGCGCTCTGGTACCGCTATTCATATTCACTGATTGTCCTTTTCCCCCTGTTGGGGTGCGGTAGAGCTGCCTTTAACCTATTGTTTTTTCACCTGTGGGAGCAATTTAATTAGAATCACTACCCTGGTTTTCCAAGCTGCGCTGCCTTAACTCCTCCGGAACGCTGCCGGGGGTGTTGGTGAAGCTGGGCGTCTATCTCGGCATTACATGCTACTAACCTGACCACGTGATATACCACCAAGAGATCAGGATCTGTGAACGCCGCTTGAAATAGATGACAGCCACCAACAGAGCGGAGCTTGTGGAGCTTTACACTGGGGTTGTGCAGAGGTGCACAACTTCATAAGGTTAGTAGCCATCCCCACACCCCTCTACAATTGCAATACTGAGTCACCCATTGCACCTTGTTCTCTCCTCTCTTTACACAATGGAATAAAAAGACATTGTCAATGCCCCTTGGAAGAGCTGTGGAACTCAGAGCGGTTTAACCAGACGGTTTTAATGCCCCTTGGAAGAGACTTGGAGGTCACAGTAGCTTAACAAGACGGTTTTAATGCCCTTTGGAAGGGTGGTGGTGGTCGCAATGGAATAAAAAGACAATATCAATGCCCTGTGGAAGAGTGGTGGAGGTCGCAGTGGAAAACAGAGACAATATCAATGCCCCTTGGAAGAGTGGTGGAGGTTACAGTCGATTAAATAGACAATATCAATGCCTCTTGGAAGAGCTGTGGAGTACAGAGTGGTTTAACCAGACGGTTTAATGCCCCTTGGAAGAGAAGTGGAGGTCACAGTAGCTTATCAAGACTGTTTTAATACCCCTTGGAAGAGTGGTGGAGGTCGCAGTGGATTAAAAAGACAATATCAATTCCCCTTAGAAGAGTGGTGGAGGTCGCAGTGGAATAAAAAGACAATATCAATTCCCCTTGGAAGAGATGTGGTGGTCGCAGTGCAATAAAAAGACAATATCAATGCCTCGTGGAAGAGACTTGGAGGTCAGAGTAACTTAACAAGTTGGTTTTAATGCCCCTTGAAAGAGTGGTGGAGGTCGCAGTGGAATAAAAAGACAATATCAGTGCCACTCGGAAGAGTGGTGGGGGTTACAGTGGAATAAAAAGACAATATCAATGACTCTTGGAAGAGTGGTGGAGGTCGCAGTGGAATAAATAGACAATATTAATGCCCCTTGGAAGAGTGGTGGAGGTTAAAGTCGAATAAAAAGACAATATCAATGCCTCTTGGAAGAGCTGTGGAGTTCAGAGTGGTTTAACCAGATGGTTATAATGCCCCTTGGAAGAGATGTGGTGGTCACAGTAGCTTATCAAAACTGTTTTAATGCCCCTTGGAAGAGTGGTGGAGGTCGCAGTAAAATAAAAAGACAATACCAATGCCCCTTGGAAGAGTGGTGGAGGTTACAGTGGAAAAAACAGACAATATCAATGCCCCTTGGAAGAACTGTGGAGTTCACAGTGGTTTAACCAGAAGGTTTTAAGGCACCGCGGAATAGACCTGGAGGTCACAGTAGCTTAACAAGACGCTCTTAATGCTTCTTGGAAGAGAGATGGAGTTCGCAGTGGATTAAAAAGACAAAATCAATGCCCCTTGGAAGAGTGGTCGAGATTACAGTGGATCAAAAAGACAATATCAATGCCTCTTGCAAGAGCTGTGGAGTTCAGAGTGGTTTAGATTGACGGTTTTAATGCCCCTTGGAAGAGACGTGGAGATCACAGTAGCTTAACAAGACGGTTTTAATGCCCCTTGGAAGAATGGTGGAGGTCGCAGTGGATTAAAAAGACATTATCGATGCCCTTTGGAAGAGTGGTGGAGGTCGCAGTGGAATAAAAAGAAAATATCAGTGCCCCTTAGATGAGTGGTGGAGGTTACAGTGGAAAAAAAAGACAATATCAATGTTCCTTAGAAGAGGATTGAAGGTTGCAGTGGAATAAAAGGACAATATCAATGTCCCTTGGAAGAGTGGTGGAGGTCACAGTGGATTAAAAAGACAATATCAAGGCCCCTTGGAAGAGTGGTGGAGGTTACAGATGAATAAGAAGTCAATATCAATGCCCTGTGTAAGAAACTTGGAGGTCACCGTAGCTTAACATGACAGTTTTAATGCCCCTTGGAAGAGTCGTGGACGTCGCAGAGGAATAAAAAGACAATATCAATGCATTTGGAATAGTGCTGAAGGTTACAATGGAATAAAAAGACAATATCAATGCCCCTTGGAAGAGTGGTGGAGGTCGCAGTGGAAAACAGAGACAATATCAATGCCCCTTGGAAGAGTGGTGGAGGTTACAGTGGAATAAGAAGACAATATCAATGCCCCATGGAAGAGTTGTGGAGGTCACTGTAGCTTAACAAGATGGTATTAATGCCCCTTGGAAGAGTGGTGGAGGTCGCAGTGGAATAAATAGACATTGTCAATGCCCCTTGGAAGAGTGGTGGAGGTTAGAGTGGAATAAAAAGACAATACCAGTGCTCCTTGGAATAGCTGTGGAGTTCAGAGTGGTTTAAATTGACGGTTTTAATGCCCCTTGGAAGAGACGTGGAGGTCACAGTGGATTAAAAAGACAATATCAATGCCCCTTGGAAGAGTGGTGGAGGTCGCAGTGGATTAAAAAGACAATATCAATGCCCCTTGGAAGAGAGGTGGAGCTCGCAGTGGAATAAAAAGACAATATCATTGCCCCTTGGAAGAGTGGTGGAAGTTAGAGTGGAATAAATAGACAATACCAATGACTCTTGAAAGAGTGGTGGAGGTCGCAGTGGAATAAAAAGACAATATCAATGCCTCTTGGAAGAGCTGTGGAGTTCAGAGTGGTTTAACCAGACGGTTTTAATGCCCCTTGGAAGAGACGTGGAGGTCACAGTAGCTTATCAAAACTGTTTTAATGCCCCTTGGAAGAGTGGTGGAGGTCGCAGTAAAATAAAAAGACAATACCAATGCCCCTTGGAAGAGTGGTGGAGGTTACAGTGGAATAAAAAGACAATATCAATGGCCCTTGGAAGAGCTGTGGAGTTCACAGTGGTTTAACCAGAAGGTTTTAAGGCACCGTGGAATAGAACTGGAGGTCACAGTAGCTTAACAAGACGGTCTTAATGCTTCTTGGAAGAGAGGTGGAGGTCGCAGGGGATTAAAAAGACAAAATCAATGCCCCTTGGAAGAGTGGTCGAGGTTACAGTGGAATAAAAAGACAATATCAATGCCTCTTGCAAGAGCTGCGGAGTTCAGAGTGGTTTAGATTGACGGTTTTAATGCGCCATGGAAGAGACGTGGAGGGCACAGTAGCTTAACAAGGCGGTTTTATTGCCCCTTGGAAGAATGGTGGAGGTCGCAGTGGATTAAAAAGACATTATCGATGCCCCTTGGAAGAGTGGTGGAGGTCGCAGTGGAATAAAAAGAAAATATCAATGCCCCTTAGATGAGTGGTGGAGGTTACAGTGGAAAAAAAGACAATATCAATGTTCCTTAGAAGAGGAGTGAAGGTCGCAGTGGAATAAAAAGACAATATCAATGTCCCTTGGAAGAGTGGTGGAGGTCGCAGTGGATTAAAAAGACAATATCAATGCCCCTTGGAAGAGTGGTGGAGGTTACAGTGGAATAAGAAGTCAATATCAATGCCCTGTGTAAGAAACTTGGAGGTCACAGTAGCTTAACATGACGGTTTTAATGCCCCTTGGAAGAGTCGTGGACGTCGCAGAGGAATAAAAAGACAATATCAATGCACTTGGAATAGTGCAGAAGGTTACAATGGAATAAAAAGACATTATCAATGCCCTGTGGAAGGGACGTGGAGGTCACAGTAGCATAAATAGACTGTTTTAATGCCCATTGGAAGAGTGGTGGAGGTCGCAGTGGATAAAAAAGACAATATCAAAGCCCCTTGGAAGAGTGGTGGAGGTCGCAGTGGAAAACAGAGACAATATCCATGCCCCTTGGAAGAGTGGTGGAGGTTAGAGTGGAATAAAAAGACAATACCAGTGCTCCTTGGAAGAGTTGTGGAGTTCAGAGTGGTTTAAATTGACGGTTTTAATGCCCCTTGGAAGAGACGTGGAGGTCACAGTGGATTAAAAAGACAATATCAATGCCCCTTGGAAGAGTGGTGGAGGTCGCAGTGGATTAAAAAGACAATATCAATGCCCCTTGGAAGAGTGGTGGAGGTCGCATTGGAATAAAAAGACAATATCAATGCCCCGTGGAAGGGACGTCGTGGTCACAGTAGCTTCACAAGATGGTTTTAATGCCCCCTGGAAGAGAGGTGGAGGTCGCAGTTGATTAAAAAGACAATATAAATGCCCCTTGGAAGAGTGGTGGAGGTCGCAGTGGAATAAAAAGACAATATCAATGCCGCTTGGAAGAGTGGTGGATGTTACAGTCGAATAAAAAGACAATATCAATGACTCTTGTAAGAGCTGTCGAGTTCAGAGTGTTTAACCAGACGGTTTTAATGCCCCTTGGAAGAGACGAGGAGGTCACAGTAGCTTAACAAGACTGTTTTAATGCCCCTTGGAAGAGTGGTGGAGATCGTTGTGGATTTAAAAGACAATATCAATGCCCCTTAGAAGAGTTTTGGAGGTCGCAGTGGAATAAAAAGACAATATCAATTCCCCTTAGAAGATTGGTGGAGGTTACAGTGTAATAAAAAGACAATATCAATGCCCCTTGGAAGAGAGGTGGAGGTTACATTGGAATAAAAAAACAATATCAATACCCTGTGTAAGAAACTTGGAGGTCACAGTAGCTTAACAAGACGGTTTTAATGCCCCTTGGAAGAGTCGTGGACGTCGCAGAGGAATAAAAAGACAATATCAATGCACTTGGAAGAGTGCAGAAGGTTACAATGGAATAAAAAGACATTGTTATTGACCCTAGGAAGAGCTGTGGAGCTCAGAGCAGTTTAACCAGACGGTTTTAATGCCCCTTGGAAGAGACTTGGAGGTCACAAAGCTTAACAAAACGGTTTTAATGCCGCTTGGAACAGTGGTGGAGGTTGCAATGGAATAAAAAGACAATATCAATGCCCCGTGGAAGGGACGTGGAGGTCACAGTAGCATACCAAGAAGGTTTTAATGCCCATTGGAAGAGTGGTGGAGGTCGCAGTGGATAAAAAAGACAATATCAAAGCCCCTTGGAAGAGTGGTGGAGGACGCAGTTTAAAACAGAGACAATATCAATGCCCCTTGGAAGAGTGGTGGAGGTTACAGTCGAAAAAAAAGACAATATCAATGCCTCTTGGAAGAGCTGTGGAGTACAGAGTGGTTTAACCAGACGGTTTAATGCCCCTTGGAAGAGACGTGGAGGTCACAGTAGCTTATCAAGACTGTTTTAATGCCCCTTGGAAGAGAGGTGGAGGTCGCAGTGGAATAAAAAGACAATATCAATGCCCCTTGGAAGAGTGGTCGTTGTTACAGTGGAATAAAAAGACAATATCAATGACCCTTGGAAGAGTGGTGGAGGTCACAGTGGAATAAAAAGATAATATTAATGCCCCTTGGAAGAGCTGTTGAGTTCAGAGAGGTGTAACCAGATGGTTTTAACGCTCCTTGGAAGTGACGTGGAGGTCACAGTAACTTAACAAGACGGTTATAATGCCCCTTGGAAGAGTGGTGGAGGTCGCAGTGGAATAAAAAAACAATATCAATGCCCCTTGGAAGATTGGTGGAGGTTGCAGTGGATTAAAAAGACAATATCAATGCCCATTGGAGGAGTGGTGGAGGTTACGGTGGAATAAAAAGACAATATCAATGCCCCATGGAAGAGTTGTGGAGATCACTGTAGCTTAAAAAGATGGTCTTAATGCCCCTTGGAAGAGTGGTGGAGGTCGCAGTGGAATAAATAGACAAAGTCAATGCCCCTTGGAAGAGTGGTGGAGGTTAGAGTGGAATAAAAAGACAATACCAGTGCTCCTTGGAAGAGCTGTGGAGTTCAGAGTGAATTAAATTGACGGTTTTAAAGCCCCTTGGAAGAGTGGTGGAGGTCGCAGTGGATTCAAAATACAAGATCAATGCCACTTGGAAGAGTGGTGGAGTTCGCAGTGGAATAAAAAGACAATATCAATGCCCCGTGGAAGGGACGTGGAGGTCACAGTAGCTTCACAAGACGGTTTTAATGCCCCTTGGAAGAGAGGTGGAGGTCGTAGTTGATTAAAAAGACTATATCAATGCCCCTTGGAAGAGTGGTGGAGGTCGCAGTGGAGTAAAAAGACAATATCAATGCCGCCTGGAAGAGTAGTGGATGTTACAGTCGAAGAAAAAGACAATATCAATGCCTCTTGTAAGAGCTGTGGAGTTCAGAGTGTTTAACCAGACGGTTTTAATGCCCCTTGGAAGAGACGAGGAGGTCACAGTAGCTTAACAAGACTGTTTTATTGCCCTTGGAAGAGTGGTGGAGATCGTTGTGGATTTAAAAGACAATATCAATGACCCCTTAGAAGAGTGGTGGGGGTTGCAGTGGAATAAAAAGACAATATCAATGCCCCTTGGAAGATTGGTGGAGGTTACAGTGGAATAAAAAGACAATATCAGTGCCCCTTGGAAGAGTGGTGGAGTTTACAGTGGAATAAAAAGACAATATCAATGCCCTGTGTAAGAAACTTGGAGGTCAGAGTAGCTTAACAAGACGGTTTTAATGCCCCTTGGAAGAGTCGTGGACGTTGCAGAGGAATAAAAAGACAATATCAATGCACTTGGAAGAGTGCTGAAGGTTACAATGGAATAAAAAGACATTGTCAATGCCCCTTGGAAGAGCTGTGGAGTTCAGAGTGGTTTAACCAGATGGTTTTATTGACCCTTGGAAGAGACGTTGATGTCACAGTAGATTAACAAGACGGTTTTAATGCCCCTTGGAAAAGTGGTGAAGGTCACAGTGGATTAAAAAGACAATATCAATGCCCAGTGGAAGACACGTGGAGGTCAAAATAGCTTAACAAGACAGATTTAATGCCCCGTGGAAGAGTGGTGGAGGTCGCAGTGGAATAAAAAGACAATATCAATGCCCCTTGAAAGAGTGGTGGAGGTTACAGTGAAATAAAAAGACAATATCAATGCCTCTTGAAAGGGCTCTGGAGTTCAGAGTGGTTTAACCAGATGGTTTAAATGCCCCTTGGAAGAGTGGTGGAGGTCACAGTGCATTAAAAAGACAATATCAATACCCATTGGAAGAATGGTGGAGGTTACAGTGGAATAAAAAGACAATATCAATGCCCCTTGGAAGAGCTGTGGAGTTCAGAGTGGTTTAACCAGACGGTTTTAATGCCCCTTGGAAGAGATGTGGAGGTCACAGTAGCTTAACAAGACTGTTTTAAGTCCTCTTGGAAGAGTGGTGGAGGTCGCAGTGGATTAAAAAGACAATATCAATGCCCCAAAGAAGAGAGGTGGAAATCCCAGTTGAATAAAAAGACAATATCAATACCCCTAGGAAGAGTGGTGGAGGATACAGTGGAATAAAAAGACAATATCAATGCCCAGTGGAATAGACATGGACGTTACAGTAGCTAAACAAGATGTTTTTAATGCACCTTGGGAGAGTGGTGGAAGTCGTAGTGGAATAAAAAGACAATATCAATGCCCCTTGAAAGAGTGCTGTAGGTTACAGTGGAGTAAAAAGACAAAATCAATGCCTCTTGCAAGAGCTGTGGGGCTCAGAGTGGTTTAAATTGACGATTGTAATGCACCTTGGAAGAGACGAGGAGGTCACAGTAGCTTAACAATACGGTTTTAATGCCACTTGGAAGAGTGGTGGAGGTCGCAGTGGATTAAAAAGACAATATGAATGCCCCTTGGAAGAGTGGTGGACGTCGCATGGAATAAAAAGACAATATCAATGCCCCTTGGAAGAGTGGTGGAGGTTACAGTTGAATAAAAAGACAATGTCATTGCCCCTTGGAACAGTGGTGGAGGTTACAGTTAAATAAAAAGACAATATCAATGCCCCGTGGAAGAGATGTGGAGGTCACAATAGCTTAACAAGGTGCTTTTAATGGCCCTTGGAAGAGTGGTGGAGGTCGCAGTGGATTAAAAAGACAATATCAATGAGCCTTGTAAGAGTGGTGGAGGTCGCAGAGGAATAAAAAGACATTATCAATGCCTCTTGGAAGAGTGGTGGAGGGCGCAGTGGAATAAAAAGACAATTTAAATGCACCTTGGACGAGTGGTGGAGGTTACAGTGGAATAAAAAGACAATTTCAATGCCCCGTGGAAGAGACGTGGAGGTCACAGTAGCTTAGCATGACGGTTTTAAGGCTTCTTGGAAGAGTGGTGGAGGTCGCAGTGGATTAAAAAGACAATATCAATGCCCCTTAGAAGAGAGGTGGAAGTCGCAAAGGAATAAAAAGACAATATCAATGCCCCTTGGAAGAGTGGTGGAGGATACAGTTTAATAAAAAGACAATATCAATGCCCCGTGGAATAGACATGGACGTTACAGTAGCAAAACAAGATGTTTCTAATGCACCTTGGGAGAATGGTGGAAGTCGTAGTGGAATAAAAAGACAATATCAATGCCCCTTGAAAGAGTGCTGTAGGTTACAGTGGAGTAAAAAGACAATATCAATGCCTCTTGCAAGAGCTGTGTAGTTCAGAGTGGATTAAATTGACGGTTTTAATGCACCTTGGAAGAGACGTGGAGGTCACAGTAGCTTAATAATACGGTTCTAATGCCCCTTGGAAGAGTGGTGGAGGTCGCAGTGGATTAAAAAGACAATATCAATGCCACTTGGAAGAGTGGTGAAGGTCCCAGTGGAATAAAAAGACAATATCAATGCCCCGTGAAAGAGACGTGGAGGTCACAGTAGCTTAACAAGACGGTTTTAATGCCCCTTGGAAGAGAGGTGGAAGTTGCAGTGGAATAAAAAGACAATATCAATGCCCCTTGGAAGAGTGCTGGAGGTTACATTGGAATAAAAAGACATTATCAATGCCCCTTGCAAGAGCTGTGGAGTTCAGAGTGGTTTAAATTGACGGTTTTAATGCCCCTTGGAAAGGACGTGGAGGTGACAGTAGCTTAACAAGACGGTTTTAATGCCGCTTGGCAGAGTGGTGGAGGTCGCAGTGGATTAAAAGGACAATATGAATGCCCCTTGGAAGAGTGGTGGAGGTCGCAGTGGAATAAAAAGACAATATCAATGCCCCTTGGAAGAGTGGTGGAGGTTACAGTTGAATAAAAAGACAATATCAATGCCCCTTGGAAGAGTGATGGAGGTTACAGTGGAATAAAAAGACAATGTCAATGCCACTTGGAACAGTGGTGGAGGTTACAGTTAAATAAAAAGACAATATCAATGCCCCGTGGAAGAGATGTGGATGTCACAATAGCTTAACAAGACAGTTTTAATGCCCCTTGGAAGAGTGGTGGAGGTCACAGTGGATTAAAAAGACAATATCAGTGAGCCTTGTAAGAGTGATGTAGGTCGCAGTGGAATAAAAGACATTATCATTGCCCCTTGGAAGAGTGGTGGAGGTCGCAGTGGAATAAAAAGACAATATAAATGCCCCTAGGACGAGGGGTGGAGGTTACAGTGGAATAAAAAGACAATTTCAATGCCCCGTGGAAGAGACGTGGAGGTCACAGTAGCTTAACAAGACGGTTTTAATGCATCTTGGAGGACTGGTGGAGGTCGCACTGGAATGAAAAGACAATATCAATGCCCCTTGGAAGAGTGGTGGAGGTTTCAGTGGAATAAAAAGACAATAATAATGCCCCTTGGAAGAGCTGTGGAGTTCAGAGTGGTATAACCAGACGGTTTTAACGCTCCTTGGAAGAGACCTGGAGGTCACAGTAACTTAACAAGACGGTTTTAATGCCCCTTGGAAGAGACGTGAAGGTCACAGAAGCTTATCAAGACTGTTTTAAAGACCCTTGGAGGAGTGGTAGAGGTCGCAGTGGATTAAAAAGACAATATCAATGCCCCTTGGAAGAGCTGTGGAGTTCACAATGGTTTAACCAGAAGGTCTTAAGGCACCGTGGAATAGACGTGGAAGTCACAGTAGCTAAACAAGACGTTTTTAATGCTTCTTGGAGGAGAGTTGGAGGTCGCAGTGGATTAAAAAGATAAAATCAATGCCCCTTGGAAGAGTGGTGGAGGTTACAGTGGAATAAAAAGACAATATCAATGCCTCTTGCAAGAGCTGTGGAGTTCAGAGTGGTTTAAATTGACGGTTTTAATGCCCCTTGGAAGAGACGTGGAGGTCACAGTAGCTTAACAAGATGGTTTTAATGCCCCTTGGAAGAGTGGTGGAGGTCGCAGTGGATTAAAAAGACATTATCGATGCCCCTTGGAAGAGAGGTGGAGGTTGCAGTGGAATAAAAAGAAAATATCAATGCCCTATAGAAGAGTGGTGAAGGTTACAGTGGAAAAAAAAGACAATATCAATGTTCCTTGGAAGAGGGGTGAAGGTCGCAGTGGATTAAAAAGACAATATCAATGTCCCTTGGAAGAGTGGTGGAGGTCTCAGTGGATTAAAAAGACAATATCAATGCCCCTTGGAAGAGTGGTGGAGGTCGCAGTGGAATAAAAAGACAATATCAATGCCCGTGGAAGGGACGTGGAGGTCACAGTAACTTAACAAGACGGTTCTAATACCCCTTGGAAGAGTGGTGGAGGTCGCAGTGGATTAAAAAGACTATCAAATCCCCTTGGAAGAGTGGTGGAGGTCGCAGTGGAAAAAAAAGATAATATCAATGCCCCTTGGAAGAGTGGTGGAGGTTACAGTTGAATAAAAAGACAATATCAATGCCTCTTGGAAGAGCTGTGGAGTTCAGGGTGGTTTAACCATGCGGTTTTAATGCCCCTTGGAAGAGACGTGGAGGTCACAGAAGCTTATTACGACTGTTTTAAAGCACCTTGGAGGAGTGGTAGAGGTCGCAGTGGATTAAAAAGACAATATCAATGCCCCTTGGAAGAGTGGTGGAGGTTACAGTGGAATAAAAAGACAATATCAATGCCTCTTGGAAGAGTGGTGGAGGTTACAGTGGAATAAAAAGACAATAACAATGCCCCTTGGAAGAGTGGTGGAGGTTACAGTTTAATAAAAAGACAATATCAAAGCCCCTCGGAAGAGACGTGGAGTTCACAGTGGAATAAAAAGACAATATTAATGCCCCTTGGAAGAGTGGTGGAGGTCGCAGTAAAATGAAAAGACAATATCAATGCCCCTTGGAATAGTGGTGAAGGTTAAAGTGGAATAAAAAGACAATATCAATGCCCCTTGCAAGAGCTGTGGAGTTCACAGTTGTTTAACCAGAAAGTTTTAATGCACCGTGGAATAGAGGTGGAGGTCACAGTAGCTTAACAAGACGGTTTCAATGCTTCTTGGAAGAGTGATGGAGGTCGCAGTGGATTAAAAAGACAATATCAATGCCCTGTGTAAGAAACTTGGAGATCACAGTAGCTCAAGAAGGCGGTTTTAATGCCCCTTGGAAGAGTCGTGGACGTCGCAGAGGAATAAAAAGACAATATCAATGCACTTGGAAGAGTGCAGAAGGTTACAGTGGAATAAAAATACAATGTAAATGCCCCTTGGAAGAGCTGTGGAGCTCAGAGCGGTTTGACCAGACGGTTTTAATGCCCCTTGGAAGAGACTTGTAAGTCACAGTAGCTTAACAAGATGGTTTTAATGCCCCTTGGAAGAGTGGTGGAGGTCACAGTGGAATAAAAATACAATATCAATGCCCCTTGAAAGAGTGGTGGAAGTTACAGTGAAATAAAAAGACAATATCAATGCCCCTTGGAAGAGCTGTGGAGTACAGAGTGGTTTAACCAAATGGTTTTAGTGCCCCTTGGAAGAGACGTGGATGTCACAGTAGGTTAACAAGACGGTTTTAATGCCCCTTGGAAGAGTGGTGGAGGTCGCAGTGGATTAAAAAGACAATATCAATGAACCTTGGAAGAGTGGTGGAGGTCGCTGTGGAATAAAAAGACAATATCAATGCCCCTTGGAAGAGTGGTGGAGGTTACAGTGGATTAAAAAGACAATATCAGTGCCTCTTGGAAGAGTGGTGGAGGTTACAGTGGAATAAAAAGACAATATCAATGCCCCGTGGAAGAGACGTGGACATCACAGTAGCTTAACAAGACGGTTTTAATGCCCTTGACAGAGTGGTGGAGGTCGCAGTGGAATAAAAAGACAATAACAATGCCCTGTGGTAGAGACGTGGAGGTCACAGTTGCTTACCAAGATGGTTTTAATGCCCTTTGGAAGAGTGGCGGAGGTCGCAGTGGAATAAAAAGACAATATCAATGCCCCTTGGAAGAGTGGTGGAGGTCGCAGTGGAATAACCTCACTGGTACATGCTCTGCATAACTTTTCTGCTTGCTGTGTCTGCTGTAATCTAATGCTCTGCTTTGCTGATTCACCTCACTGGTACATGCTCTGCATAACTTCTCTGCATGCTGTGTCTGCTGTAATCTAATTCTCTGCTTTGCTGATTCACCTCACTGGTACATGCTCTGCATAACTTCTCTGGTTTATCTGTCCCACTCCATTCAATACCCATATATGTCTGTCCCTTCCCCACTATAGATCTTATCTGATTTTTAGAGGTGCTATACTGCAGAGACTAGAGTCCTAGCTCTGTGTTTGATCACCCAGCCATCTCCTGGTGAGACCACCAGCTGCTAATTTAGCCATATGCAGCTCCCACAATGCCCTTCACTTGATAGTTTAATGTGCCCTATTTATTTAGAAGCTCTGTAAGGGGTGCACTTGTGCTGGGGTGTGCACGCGTCTTCTTGTGCAAAGTGGCTTCGGAGATTAGTGGCAGTTATTTCAGACGCAGTTAGTCAGGGCAGGAGTCAGGTAACCAACACTTTGACCACTTACTCTCTTTTAACTATGTTTCTGTTAGCTCTCACTTTTTCCTCTATAGTCCTCCACTTTCTAGTAACCCCTCAAATCCCTACACCTAGTAAGAAACTCTTCATCTCTCCCTCCATCCTCCCCATTCATCTCACCTCCTCCTCCAAATTAGTCCTAAACACTCAATCCTGGATCTCCAAACACAGACAGCCACCTCATGCTCTCTCTTGCTCCCACCTGCTAACACTTTCTCTGCTCCTCCTCACTGCTGGAGATATCTCTCCAAATCCTGGTCCTCCTCGCCATATCCCCACAGTTACTTCTTCCTCCTATCCACGACCTTCCACAAACTGTCGCAACCCTTCTAACCTCATATCCATCCAACCAATCCCCACTCCCTTAGTTGATCTAACAGGAGCTCTATGGAACGCTCGCTCTGTTTGCAACAAACTTTCCTTCATCAACGATCTTTTCATTACAAACAAACTTTACATCCTCACCATCACTGAAACCTGGCTCACCCCCTCTGACACAGCCTCCCCAGCTGCACTTTCATATGGCGGATTCCACCTTTCCCACACCCCCCGCCCCAACAGCAAACTTGGCGGAGGCGTAGGTTTTCTCCTATCAGAACACTGCGTTTTCACCCAAATCCCACTGCCACCCTCCGTTACACTCCCCTCTTTTGAGGTGCACTGTGTGTGCATCTATTCCCCCTCCAACCTCCAACTGGCTGTCTTTTACCGACCCCCAGGGCAAGCCACCACCTTCTTAGACCACTTCACCACCTGGCTGCTTCACTTCCTCTCCACTGACATCACGACTATCATAATGGGTGACTTCAACATCCCCATTAACACTTCCCACTCGTCTGTCTCTAAGTTCCTATCTCTCACTTCCTCCTTCGTACTCACTCAATGGTCTTCCACACCCACCCACAAAGATGGCCACACACTGGACCTCATCTTCACCCGCCTCTGTTCCCTATCTAACCTCTCTAACTCACCTCTCCCTCTCTCTGATCACAGGCTACTTACATTCTCTTCTCTCTCCTCCCCGGGGCAACAATCCCCACTCCACAAATTTGCATACCCTCGCAGAAATCTCAAACACCTTGACTTACACTCACTCTCTGAATCCCTCCTCCCTCTTAAATTCCTTACACGATGCAGACGTTGCTGCTGCTCCATATAACACCACAATAGCTGCAGCTGTAGACTCGATCGCCCCCCTCACACACACCACATCTCGCACACGCAACAGGCAACCCTGGCACACTAAACTTACTAAATAACTGCGCCGGGCCTCCAGGGTTGCGGAGCGGAGATGGAAAAGGTCTCACTCTATCGAGCACTTCATCGCATTCAAGCAATCCCTCACTAATTTCAAGTCCGCACTCACTACAGCAAAACAAACCTACTTCTCATCTCTCATATCCTCCCTATCTCACAACCCTAAACAGCTATTTAACACTTTCAACTCTCTCCTTCGTCCCCCAGCACCTCCTCCCTCTTCTCTCATCTCAACCAACGACTTTGCCTCATTCTTCAAACAGAAGATTGACACCATCAGACAAAACTTTTGCCTTAAGTCCACACAACCCCTCCTCATATCTATTCAACCCTCCTCCTCCAAACCCCACTTCTCCACCATTACAGAAGGTCAAGTCTCCTCTTTACTCTCCAAATCACACCTCACCACCTGCGAACTTGACCCAGTTCCATCCCACCTCATCACTAACCTTATCACAGTCTTCATCCCAACCCTAACCCACCTCTTCAATCTGTCACTAACAACCGGTGTCTTACCCTCATGTTTCAAACATGCAGCAATCACACCCATCCTCAAAAAGCCCTCCCTTGACCCCTCCTCTCTGACTAGCTACCGCCCCATATCACTCCTCCCCTTTGCCTCAAAACTACTAGAACAACATGTCCAACTTGAACTGTCCTCCCACCTCTCCTCCTGCTCCCTCTTCGACTGCCTGCAATCTGGCTCCCGACCGCATCACTCGACTGAAACTGCCCTGACCAAACTCACCAACAACCTACTAAATGCCAAATCCAAGCGACACTACTCCATCCTCCTCCTTCTGGACCGGTCATCTGCCTTTGACACAGTGGACCATTCCCTCTTACTCCAGATTCTCTCATCTCTTGGCATCACCGACTTGGCTCTATCTTGAATCTCCTCATACTTAACAGACAGGACATTCAGCGTCTCCCACTCACGCACCACCTCCTCATCTCGCCCCCTATCTGTCGGTGTCCCCCAAGGTTCAGTTCTAGGACCTCTGCTCTTCTCCATCTACACCTTTGGCCTGGGACAGCTCATCGAGTCTCACGGTTTTCAGTATCACCTCTATGGTAACGACACACAGATCTACCTCTCTGGACCCGATATCTCCTCCCTACTAACCAAAATCCCATAATGTCTGTCTGCCATGTCATCCTTCTTCTCGACAGATTTCTAAAAATTAACATGGATAAAACAGAGTTCATCATCTTTTCACCCTCTCATTCACATCCCCCATCTGACCTAGCCATCAACATCAATGGCTGTTCATTCTCCCCAGTCCCACAAGCTCGCTGCCTTGGAGTAACCCTGGACTCTGATTTCTCCTTCAAGCCACATATCCAAGCCCTTTCCACTTCCTGTCAACTCCAACTCAAAAACATCTCCCGGACCCGTGCATTCCTCAGCAAAGACTCTGCAAAAACACTAGTGCATGCCCTCATCATATCCCGCCTCGACTACTGCAACCTCCTGCTCCGTGGCGTCCCTTACAACACTCTTGCGCCTCTCCAATCTATCCTCTCTGTCAATCTCTTCACTGGCTCCCCATTGTCCAGAGAATCCAGTTCAAAACTCTAACCATGGCATACAAAGCCATCCACAACCTGTCTCCCCCATACATCTGTGACCTAGTCTCCCGGTACTTACCTGCACGCAACCTCCGATCCTCACAAGATCTCCTTCTCTACTCCCCTCTTGTATCCTCCTCCCACAATTGTATACAAGATTTCTCCCTGCATCTCCCCTACTCTGGAACGCTCTACCCCAACACAACAGACCCTCGCCGACCGTGGAAACCTTCAAAAGAAAATTGAAGACCCACCTCTTCCGACAAGCCTACAACCTGCAGTAACCACCGTTGCACGACCAGTTCTACCCTCACCTAATGTATCCTCACCCATCCCTTCTAGAATGTGAGCCCTCACGGGCAGGGTCCTCGCTCCTCCTGTACAAGTCGCTGACTCGTTTTGTTAAGATTATGTAAATGCTTTTGTTATGTATATCCCTATCACATGTAAAGTGCCATGGAATAAATGGCGCTATAATAATTAATAATAATAATAATAATAATAATAATTATAAAAAGACAATATCAATTCCCATAGGAAAAGTGGTGGAGGTTACAGTGGATTAAGAAGACAATATCAATGCCACTTAGAAGAGAGGTGGTAGTCGCAGTGGAATAAAAAGACAATGTCAATGCCACTTGGAAGAGTGGTGGAGGTGGCAGTGGAATAAAAAGACAATATCAATGCCCCTTCCAAGAATGATGGAGGTCACAGTGGAATAAAAAGACAATGTCAATGCCCCTTGGAAGAGTGGTGGAGGTGGCAGTAGAATAAAAAAGACAATATCAATGCCCCTTGGAAGAATGATGGAGGTCGCAGTGGAATAAAATGACAAAATCAATGCCACATGGAATAGACATGGAGGTTACAGCAGCTTAACAAGACAGTTTTAATGCCCCTTCGAAGAGTGGTGGAGGTTAGATTCAAATAAAAAGACAATACCAATGCCCCTTGAAAGAGCTGTGGAGTTCAGAGTGTTTTAACCAGACGGTTTTAATGCCCATTGGAAGTGACGTGGAGGTCACAGTAGCTTAAAAAGACGTTTTTAATGCCCCTTGGAAAAGTGGCAGAGGTCGCAGTGGATTGAAAAGACAATATCAATGCCCCTTGGAAGAGTGGTGGAGGTGGCAGTGGAACAAAAAGACAATATCAATGCCCCTTGGAAGAATGATGGAGTTCGCAGAGGAATAAAAAGACAATGTCAATGCCCCTTGGAAGAGTGGTGGAGGTTAGAGTGGAATAAATAGACAATACCAATGCCCCTTGGAAGAGCTGTGGAGTTCAGAGTAGTTTAATCAGATGGTTTTATTCCCCCTTGGAAGAGACGTGGAGGTCACAGTAGATAAACAAGACGGTTTTAATGCCCCTTGGAAAAGTGGTGGAGGTCACAGTGGATTAAAAAGACAATATCAATGCCCAGTGGAAGACACGTGGAGGTGACAGTAGCTTAACAAGACAGTTTTAATGCCCCTTGGAAGAGTGGTGGAGGTCGCAGTGGAATAAAAAGACAACATCAATGTCCCTTGAAAGAGTGGTGGAGATTACAGTGAAATAAAAAGACAATATCAATGCCTCTTGGAAGAGCTATGGAGTTCAGAGTGGTTTAACCAGATGGTTTTAATGCCCCTTGGAAGAGTGGAGGCGGTCGCAGTGCTTTAAAAAGACAATATCAATACCCCTTGGAAGAATGGTGGAGGTTACAGTGGAATAAAAAGACAATATCAATGCCCCTTGGAAGAGCTGTGGAGTTCAGAGTGGTTTAACCAGACGGTTTTAATGCCCCTTGGAAGAGATGTGGAGGTCACAGTAGCTTAACAAGACTGTTTTAATGCCTCTTGGAAGAATGGTGGAGGTTACAGTGGAATAAAAAGATAATATCAATGCCCCTTGGAAGAGCTGTGGAGGTCAGAGTGGTTTAACCAGACGGTTTTAATGCACCTTGAAAGATACATGGAGGTCACAGTCGCTTAACAATATCGTTTTAATGCTCCTTGGAAGAGTGATGGAGGTCACAGTGCATTAAAAAGACAATATCAATGCCACTTGGAAGAGTGGTGAAGGTTCCAGTGGAATAAAAAGGCAATATCAATGCCCCTTGGAAGAGTGGTGGATGTTACAGTGGAAAAAAAAGACAATATCAATGCCCCGTCAAAGAGACGTGGAGGTCACAGAAGCTTAACAAGACCGTTTTAATGCCTCGTGGAATTGACGTGGAGGTCAAAGTAGCTTAACAAGACAGGTTTTAATGGCCCTTGGAAGAGTGGTGGAGGTCGCAGATAATTAAAAAGACAATATAAATGCCCCTTTGAAGAGTGGTGGAGGTCGCAGTGGAATAAAAAGACAACATCAATGCCCCTTGGAAGAGTGGTGGAGGTAACATTGGATTAAAAAGACAATATCAATGCCCCTTGGAAGAGCAGTGGAGTTCAGAGTAGTTAAACCAGATGGTTTTAATGCCCATTGGAAGTGACGTGGAGGTCACAGTAGCTTAAAAAGACGTTTTTAATGCCCCTTGGAAAATAGGTGGAGGTCGCAGTGGATTAAAAAGACAATATTAATGCCCCTTGGAAGAGTGGTGGAGGTTACAGTGGAATAAAAAACAATATCAAAGCCCCTTGCAAGAGATGTGCAGTTGAGAGTGGTTTAAATTGACGGTTTTAATGCTCCTTGGAAAAGACGTGGATGTCACAGTAGATTAACAAGACTGTTTTAATGCCCCATGGAAGAGTGGTGGAGGTCGAAGTGGATTAAAAAGACAATGTCAATGCTCGTTGAAGGAGTGGTTGAAGTCTCAGTGGAATAGAAAGACAATATCAATGCACCTTGGAAGAGTGTTGCAGGTTCCAGTGGAATAAAAAGACAATATCAATGCCCTGTGGAAGAGACATGGAGGTCACAGTAGCTTAACAAGACGGTTTTAATGCCCCTTGCGAGAGTGGTGGAGATCGCAGTGGAATGAAAAGACAATATCAATGCCCCTTGGATGAGTGCTGGAGGTGGCAGTGGAATTTAAAGTCAATATCAATGCGCCGTGGAAGAGATGTGGAGGTCACTGTAGCTTAAAAAGACATTTTTAATGCCCCTTGGAATAGTGGTGGAGGTCGCAGTGGATTAAAAAGACAATATCAATGCCCCTTGGATGAGTGCTGGAGGTGGCAGTGGAATAAAAGACAATATCAATGCCCCTTGGAAGAATGATGGAGGTCGCAGTGGAATAAAAAGACGATGTCGATGCCCCTTGGAAGAGTGGTGGAGGTTGGAGTGGAATAAAAAGACAATACCAATGCCCCTTCGAAGAGCTGTGGAGTTCAGAGTGGTTTAACCAGATGGTTTTATTGCCCCTTGGAAGAGACGTGGAGGTCACAGTAGATTAACAAGACGGTTTTAATGCCCCTTTGAAAAGTGGTGGAGGTCAGAGTGGATTAAAAAGACAATATTAATGCCCCGTGGAAGACACGTGGAGGTCACAGTAGCTTAACAAGACAGTTTTAATGACACTTGAAAGAGTGGTGGAGGTCGCAGTGGAATAAAAAGACAATATCAATGCCCCTTGAAAGAGTGGTGGAGGTTACAGTGAAATAAAAAGACAATATCAATGCCTCTTGAAAGAGCTATGGAGTTCAGAGTGATTTAACCAGATGGTTTTAATGCCCCTTGGAAGAGTGGTGGAGGTCGCAGTGCATTAAAAAGACAATATCAATACCCCTTGGAAGAATGGTTCAGGTTACAGCGGAATAAAAAGACAAAATCAATACCCCTTGGAAGAGCTGTGGAGTTCAGAGTGGTTTAACCAGACGGTTTTAATGCCCCTTGGAAGAGATATGGAGGTCACAGTAGCTTAACAAGACTGTTTTAATGCCTCTTGGAAGAGTGGTGGAGGTCGCAGTGGATTAAAAAGACAATATCAATGCACCTTAGAAGAGAGGTGGAAGTCGCAGTGGAATAAAAAGACAATATCAATACCCCCAAGAAGAGTGGTGGGGGATACAGTGGAATAAAAAGACAATATCAATGCCCCGTGGAATAGACATGGACCTTACAGTAGCTAAACAAGATGTTTTTAATGCAACTTGGGAGAGTGGTGGAAGTCGTAATGGAATAAAAAGACAATATCAATACCCTTGAAATAGTGCTGTAGCTTACAGCGGAGTAAAAAGACAATATCAATGCCGCTTGGAAGAGTGGTGGAGGTTACAGTGGAATAAAAAGACAATATCAATGACACTTGGAAGAGTGGTGAAGGTCCCAGTGGAATAAAAAGACAATATCAATGCCCCTTGGAAGAGTGGTGGAGGTTGCAGTGGAATAAAAAGACAATATCAATGCCCCTTGGAAGAGTGATGAAGGTCCCAGTGGAATAAAATACAATATCAATGCCCCCTGAAAGAGAGATGTAAGTTGCAGTGGAATAAATAGACAATATCAATGCCCCCTGGAAGAGTGCTGGAGGTTACATTGGAATAAAAAGACAACATCAATGACCCCTGCAAGAGCTGTGGAGTTCAGAGTGGTTTAAATTGACGATTTTAATGCCCCTTGGAAGAAACGTGGAGGTGACAGTAGCTTAACAATACCGTTTTAATGCCCCTTGGAAGAGTGGTGGAGGTCGCAGTGGAAAAAAAAGACAATATCAATGCCCCTTGGAACAGTGGTGGAGGTAACAGTTAAATAAAAAGACAATATCAATGCCCCGTGGAAGAGATGTGAAGGTCACAATAGCTTAACAAGACGGTTTTTTGCCCCTTGGAAGAGTGGTGGAGGTCGCAGTGGATTAAAAATACAATATCAAAGAGCCTTGTAAGAGTGGTGGAGGTCGCAGTGGAATAAAAAGACATTATCAATGCCCCTTCGAAGAGTGGTGGAGGTCGCAGTGGAATAAAAGGACAATATCAATGCCCCTTGGACGAGTGGTGGAGGTTACAGTGGAATAAAATGACAATATCAATGCCGCTTGGAAGAGCTGTGGAGTTCACAGGGCTTTAACCAGAAGGTTTTAAGGCACCGTGGAATAGACGTGGAGGTGACAGTAGCTAAACAAGACGGTTTTAATGCTTCTTGGAAGAGTGATGGAGGTCGCAGTGGATGAAAAAGACAAAATCAATGCCCCTTGGAAGAGTGGTGGAGGTTACAGTGGAATAAAAAGACAATATCAATGCCTCTTGCAAGAGCTGTGGAGTTCAGAGTGGATTAAATTGACAGTTTTAATGCCCCTTGGAAGAGACGTGGAGGTCACAGTAGCTTAACAAGATGGTTTTAATGCCCCTTGGAAGAGTGGTGGAGGTTACATTCGAATAAAAAGACAATATCAATGCCTCATGGAAGAGCTGTGGAGTACAGAGTTGTTTAACCATACGGTTTTAATGCCCCTTGGAAGAGACATGGAGGTCACAGTAGCTTATCAAAACTGTTTTAATGCCCCCTGGAAGAGTGTTGAAGGTCGCAGTGGATTAAAAAGACAATATCAATGCCCATTAGAAGAGTGGTGGAGGTCACAGTGGAATAAAAAGACAATATCAATTCCACTTGGAAGAGATGTGGAGGTCGCAGTGGAATAAAAAGACAATATCAATGCCTCGTGGAAGAGACTTGGAGGTAAAAGTAGATTAACAAGATGGTTTTAATGCCCCTTGGTAGAGAGGTGGAGGTCGCAGTGGAATAAAAAGACAATATCAATGCCTCTTGGAAGAGTGATGGAGGTTACAGAGGAATAAAAAGACAATATCAATGACTATTGGAAGTGTGGTGGAGGTCGCAGTGGAATAAAAAGACAATATTAATGCCCCTTGCAAGAGTTGTGGAGGTCGCAGTAAAATAAAAAGACAATATCAATGCCCCTTGGAAGAGTGGTGCAGGTTACAGTGGAATAAAGAGACAATATCAATGCCCCTTGGAAGAGCTGTGGAGTTCACAGTGGTTTAACGAGAAGGTCTTAAGGCACCGTGGAATAGACGTGGAGGTCAGAGTAGCTAAACAAGACGGTTTTAATGCTTCTTGGAAGAGAGATGGAGGTCGCAGTGGAATAAAAAGACAATATCAATGCCCATTGGAAGAGTGGTGGAGGTTACAGTGGAATAAAAAGACAATATCAATGACCCTTGGTAGAGTGGTGGAGGTCGCAGAGCAATAAAAAGACAATATTAATGCCCCTTGGAAGAGTGGTGGAGGTCCCAGAAAAATAAAAAGACAATATCAATGCCCCTTGGAAGAGTGCTGGAGGTTACAGTGGAATAAAAAGACAATATCAATGCCTCTTGCAAGAGCTGTGGAGTTCAGAGTGGTTTAAATTTATGGTTTTAATGCCCCTTGGAAAAGACGTGGAGGTCACAGTAGCTTAACAAGACAGTTTTAATGCCCCTTGGAAGAGTGGTGGAGGTCGCAGTGGATTAAAAAGACATTATCGATGCCCCTTGAAAGAGTGGTGGAGGTTACAGTGGAATAAAAAGACAATATCAATGACCCTTGGAAGAGTATTGGATGTTACAGTGGAATAAAAAGACAATATCAATGCCCCTTGGAAGAGAGGTTGATGTCGCAGTGGAATAAAAAGACAATATCAATGACCCTTGGAAGAGTGGTGGAGGTCGCAGTGGAATGAAAAGACAATATCAATGCCTCTTGGAAGAGTGGTGGAGGTTACAGTGGAATAAAAAGACAATATCAATGACGCTTGGAAGAGTGGTGGAGGTCGCAGTGGAATAAAAAGACAATATTAATGCCCCTTGGAATAGTGGTGGAGGTCGCAGTAAAATAAAAAGACAATATCAATGCCCCTTGGAAGAGTGGTGGAGGCTACAGTGGAATAAAAAGACAATATCAATGCCCCTTGGAAGAGCTGTGGAGTTCACAGTGGTTTAACCAGAAGGTTTTAAGGCACCGTGAATAAGATGTCGAGCTCACAGTAGCTAAACATGACGGTTTTAATGCTTCTTGGAAGAGTGATGGAGGTCGCAGTGGATTAAAAAGACAAAATCAATGCCCCTTGGAAGAGTGGTGGAGGTTACAGTGGAATAAAAAGACAATATCAATGCCTTTTGAAAGAGCTGAGGAGTTTAGAGTGGTTTAAATTGACGGTTTTAATGCCCCTTGGAAGAGACGTGGCGGTCACAGTAGCTTAACAAGACGGTTTTAATGCCCCTTGGAAGAGTGGTGGAAGTCGCAGTGGAATCAAAAGACATTATCAATGCCCCTTGGAAGAGTGCTGGAGATTACAAAGGAATAAAAAGACAATATCAATGCCTCTTGCAAGAGCTGTGGAGTTCAGAGTGGTTTAAATTGACGGCTTTAATACCAAATGGAAGAGAAATGGAGGCCACAGTAGCTTAATAAGATGGTTTTATTGCCACATGGAAAAGTGGTGGAGGTCGCAGTGGATTAAAAAGACAATATCAATGCCCCTTGGAAGAGTGGTGGAGGTGGCAGTGGAATGAAAAGACAATATCAATGTCCCTTGGAAGAGTGGTGGAGTTTACAGTGGAATAAAAAGACAATTTCAATGCCCCGTGAAAGAAACGTGGATGTCACAGTAGCTTAACAAGACAGTTTTAATGCCCCTTGGAAGAGTGCTGGAGGTTACAGTTGAATTAAAAACAATATCAAAGCCCCTTGCAAGAGCTGTGGAGTTGAGAGTGGTTTAAATTGACGGATTTAATGCCCCTTGGAAGAGACGTGGAGGTCACAGTAAATTAACAAGTCTGTTTTAATGCCCCTTGGAAGAGTGGTGGAGGTCGAAGTGGATTAAAAAGACAATGTCAATGCTCCTTGAAGGAGTGGTTGAAGTCTCCGTGGAATAAAAAGACAATATCAATGCCCCTTGGAACAGTGTTGGAGGTTCCAGTGGAATAAAAAGACAATATCAATGCCCTGTGGAAGAGACATGGAGGTCACATTAGCTTAACAAGACGGTTTTAATGCCGCTTGGAAAAGTAGTGGAGGTCGTAGTGGAAAAAAAAGACAATATCAATGCCCCTTGGAAGAGTGGTGGAGGATACAGTGGATTAAAAAGACAATATCAATGCCCCTTGGAAGATCTGTGGAGTTCAGATTGGATAACCATACGGTTTTAATGCCCCTTGGAAGAGACGTGGAGGTCACAGTAGCTTAACAAGACGGTTTTAATGCCACATGGAAGAGTGGTGGAGGATGCAGTGGAATAAAAAGACAATATCAATGCCCCGTGGAAGAGACGTAGAGGTCACAGTAGCTTAACAAGATGGTTTGAATGCCCTTTGGAAAAGTGGTGGAGGTCGCAGTGGATTAAAAAGACAATATCAATGCCCTTTGGAAGAGTGGTGGAGGTGGCAGTGGAATAAAAATACAATATCAATGCCAATTGGTAGAGTGGTGGAGGTTACATTGTAATTTAGAGACAACATCAATTCCCCGTGGAAGAGATGTGGTGGTCACTGTAGCTTAACAAGACAGTTTTAATGCCCCTTGGAAGAATGGTGTAGGTCGCAGTGGAATAAAAAGACAATGTCAATGCCCCTTGGAAGAGTGGTGAAGGTTACAGTGGAATAAAAAGACAATACCAATGCCCCTTGGAAGAGCTGTGGAGTTCAGAGTGGTTTAACCAGACGGTTTTAATGCCCACTGGAAGTGACGTGGAGGTCACAGTAGGTTAAAAAGATGTTTTTAATGACCTTTGGAAAAGTGGTGAAGGTCGCAGTGGATTAAAAAGACGATATCAATGCCCCTTGGAAGAGTGGTGGAGGTGGCAGTGGAATAAAAAGACAATATCAATGCCCCTTGGAAGAATGATGGATGTCGCAGTGGAATAAAAAGACAATGTCAATGCCCATTGGAAGAGTGGTGGAGCTTAGAGTGGAATAAAAAGACAACACCAATGCCCCTTGGAAGAGCTGTGGAGTTCAGAGTAGTTTAACCAGATGGTTTTATTGCCCCTTGGAAGAGACGTGGAGGTCAAAGTAGATTAACAAGACGGTTTTAATGCCCCTTGGAAAAGTGGTGGAAGTCACAGTGGATTAAAAAGACAATATCAATGCCCCGTGGAAGACACGTGGAGGTCACAGTAGCTTAACAAGACAGTTTTAATGCCCCTTGGAAGAGTGGTGGAGGTCGCAGTTGAATAAAAAGACAATATCAATGCCCCTTGAAAGAGTGGTGGAGGTTACAGTGAAATAAAAAGACAATATCAATGCCTCTTGAAAGAGCTATGGAGTTCAGAGTGGTTTAACCAGACAGTTTTAATGCCCTTTGGAAGAGTGGTGGAGGTCGCAGTGCATTAAAAAGACAATATCAATACCCCTTGGAAGAATGGTGGAGGTTGCAGTGATATAAAAAGACAACATCAATGCCCCTTGGAAGAGCTGTGGAGTTCAGAGTGGTTTAAAGACGGTTTTAATGCCCCTTGGAAGAGATGTGGAGGTCACAGTAGGTTAAGAAGACTGTTTTAATGCTTCTTGGAAGAGTCGTGGAGGTCGCAGAGTATAAAAAAGACAATATCAATGCCCTTTAGAAGAGAGGTGGAAGTCGCAGTGGAATAAAAAGACAATATCAATACCCCTTGGAAGAGTGGTGGAGAATACAGGGGAATAAAAAGACAATATCAATGCCCCATGGAATAGACATGGACGTTACAGTAGCTAAACAAAATGTTTTTAATGCACCTTGGGAGAGTGGTGGAAGTCGTAGTGGAATAAAAGACAATATCAATGCCCCTTGAAAAAGTGCTGTAGGTTACAGTGGAGTAAAAAGACAATATCTATGCCTCTTGTAAGAGCTGTGGAGTTCAGAGTGGTTTAAATTGACAGTTTTAATGCACCTTGGAAGAAACGTGGAGGTCACAGTAGCTTAACAATGCGGTTTTAATGCGCCTTGGAAGATTGGTGGAGGTCGCAGTGGAATAAAAAGACAACATCAATGCCCCTTGGAAGAGCCGTGGAGGTTACAGTGGAATAAAAAGACAATATCAATGTCCCGTGAAAGAGACGTGGAGGTCACAGTAGCTTAACAAGACGGTTTTAATGCCCCTTGGAAGAGAGGTGGAAGTTGCAGTGGAATAAAAAGACAATATCAATGCCCCTTGGAACAGTGGTGGAGGTTACAGTGGAATAAAAAGACAATAATAATGCCCCTTGGAAGAGCTGTGGAGTTCAGAGTGGTATAACCAGACGGTTTTAACGCTCCTTGGCAGAGACGTGGTGGTCACAGTATCTTAACAAGACGGTTTTAATGCCGCTTGAAAGAGTGGTGGAGGTCGCAGTGGAATAAAAAAAATATCAATGCCCCTTGGAAGATTGGTGGAGGTTACAGTGGAATAAAAAGACAATATCAATGCCCCTTGGAAGAGCTGTGGAGTTCAGAGTGGTTTAACCAGACTGTTTTAATGCCCCTTGGAAGAGACGTGGAGGTCACAGTAGCTTAACATGACTGTTTTAATGCCCCTTGGAAGAGTAGTGGAGGTCGCAGTAGATTAAAAAGACAATATCAATGCCCCTTAGAAGAGAGGTGGAAGTCGCAGTGGAATAAAAAGACCATGTCAATGCCACTTGGAAGAGTGGTGGAGGTTACAGTGGAATAAAAAGACAATATCAATGCCCCGTGGAATAGACATGGACGTGACAGTAGCTTAACAAGACGGCTTTAATGTCCCTTGGAAGAGTGGTGGAGGTAGCAGTGGATTAAAAAGACAATATCAATGCCCATTGGAAGAGTGGTAGAGGTCGCAGTGGAATAAAAAGACAAAATCAATGCCCCTTGGAAGAGTGGTGGAGGTTACAGTGGAACAAAAAGTCAATATCAATGCCCCATGGAAGAGTTGTGGAGGTTACTGTAGATTAACAAGATGGTCTTAATGCCCCTTGGAAGAATGGTGGAGGTCGCAGTGGAATAAATAGACAATGTCAATGCCCCTTGGAAGAGTGGTGGAGGTTAGAGAGGAATAGAAAGACAATACCAGTGCTCCATGGAAAAGCTGAGGAGTTCAGAGAGTTTTAAATTGACGGTTTTAATGGCCCTTGGAAGTGACGTGGAGGTCGCAGTGGATTAAAAAGACAATATCAATGCCCATTGGAAGAGTGGTGGAGGTCGCAGTGAATTAAAAAGACAATATCAATGCTCATTGGAAGCGTGGTGGAGTTCACAGTGCAATAAAAAGACAATATCAATGCCCGTGGTAGGGACGTGGAGTTCAGAGTGTTTAACCAGAAAGTTTTAATGCCCCTTGGAAGAGACAAGGAGGTCACAGTAGCTTAACAAGACTGTTTTAATGCCCCTTGGAAGAGTGGTGGAGATCGTTGTGGATTTAAAAGACAATATCAATGCCCCTTGGAAGAGTGGTGGAGGTCACAGTGGAATAAAAAGACAATATCAATGCCCCTTGGAAGATTGGTGGAGATTACAGTGGAATAAAAAGACAATAACAGTGCCACTTGGAAGAGTGTTGGAGGTTACAGTGGAATAAAAAGACAATATCAATGCCCTGTGTAAGAAACTTGGAGGTCACAGTAGCTTAGCAAGACAGTTTTATTGCCCCTTGGAAGAGTCGTGGACGTCGCAGAGGAATAAAAAGACAATATCAATGCACTTGGAAGAGTGATGGAGGTTACAGTGGAATAAAAAGACAATATCAATGCCCCTTGGAACAGTGGTGGAGGTTACAGTGGAATAAAAAGATAATAATAATGCTCCTTGGAAGAGCTGTGGAGTTCAGAGTGGTATAACCAGATGGTTTTACCTCTCCTTGGAAGAGACGGGGAGGTCACAGTAACTTAACAAGACGGTTTTAATGCCCCTTGGAAGACTGGTGGAGGTCGCAGTGGAATAAAAAAACAATATCAATGCCAATTGGAAGATTGGTGGAGGTTACAGTGGAATAAAAAGACAATATCAATGCCCCGTGGAAGAGATGTGGAGATCTCTGTAGCTTAACAATATGGTTTTAATGCCCCTTGGAAGAGTGGTGGAGGTCGCAGTGGAATAAAAAGACAATGTCAATGCCCCTTGGAAGAGTGGTGGAGGTTAGAGTGGAATAAAAAGACAATACAAATGCCCCTTGGAAGAGCTGTGGAGTTCAGAGTGGTTTAACTAGATGGTTTTAATGCCCCTTGGAAGAGAAGTCGATGTCACAGTAGCATAACAAGACGGTTTTAAAGCCCCTTGGAAGAGTGGTGGAGTTCGCAGTGGATTAAAAAGACAATATCAATGCCCTTTGGAAGAGTGGTGGAGGTCGCAGTGGAATAAAAAGACAATATCAATGCCCTGTGGAAGGGAAGTGGAGGTCACAGCAGCTTAACAAGATGGTTTTAATGCCCCTTGGAAGAGAGGTGGAGGTCGCAGTGGAATAAAAAGACAATATCAATGCCCCTTGGAAGAGTGGTGGAGGTTAGAGTGGAATAAAAAGACAATACAAATGCCCCTTGGAAGAGTGGTGGAGGTTAGAGTGGAATAAAAAGACAATACAAATGCCCCTTGGAAGAGCTGTGGAGTTCAGAGTGGTTTAACCAGATGGTTTTAATGCCCCTTGGAAGAGTTGTGGAGGTTGCAGGCGATTAAAAAGACAATAACAATGCCCCTTGGAAGAGTGGTGTTGGTCGCAGTGGAATAAAAAGACAAAATCAATTCCCCTTGGAAGAGTGGTGGAGGTTACAGTGGAATAAAAAGACAATATCAATGCCCCTTGGAAGTGCTGTGCAGTTCAGAGTGGTTTAACCAGACGGTTTTAATGCCCCTTGGAAGAGACGTGGAGGTCACAGTAGCTTAACAAGACTGTTTTAATGCCCCTTGGAAGAGTGGTGGGGGTCGCATTGGATTAAAAAGACTATATCAATGCCCCTTAGAAGAGAGGTGGAAGTCGCAGTGTTATAAAAAGACCATGTCAATGCCACTTGGAACAGTGGTGGAGGTTACAGTGGAATAAAAAGACAATATCAATGCCCCGTGGAATAGACAAGGACGTGACAGTAGCTTAGCAAAACGGCTTTAATGCCCCTTGGAAGAGTGGTGGAGGTTGTAGTGGATTAAAAAGACAATATCAATGCCCATTGTAAGAGTGGTAGAGGTCGCATTGGAATAAAAAGACAAAATCAATGCCCCTTGGAAGAGTGGTGGAGGTTACAGTGTAATAAAAAAACAATATCAATGCCCCATGGAAGAGTTGTGGAGGTTACAGTAGCTTAACGAGATGGTCTTCATGCCCCTTGGAAGAGTGGTGGAGGTCGCAGTGGAATAAATAAACAATGTCAATGCCCCTTGGTAGAGTGGTGGAGGTTAGAGTGGAATAAAAAGACAATACCAGTGCTCCTTGGAAGAGCTGTGGAGTTCAGAGTGGTTTAAATTGATGGTTTTAATGCCCTTTGAAAGAGACATGGAGGTCACAGTGGATTAAAAAGACAATATCAATGCCCCTTGGTAGAGTGGTGGAGTTCGCAGTGGAATAAAAAGACAATATGAATGCCCAGTGGAAGGGATGTGGAGTTCAGAGTGTTTAACCAGATGGTTTTAATGCCCCTTGGAAGAGACGAGGAGGTCACAGTAGCTTAACAAGACTGTTTTAAAACCCCTTGGAAGAGTGGTGGAGATCGTTGTGGATTTAAAAGACAATGTCAATGCCCCTTGGAAGATTGGTGGAGGTTACAGTGGAATAAAAAGACAATATAAATGCCCCTTGGAAGAGTGGTGGAGGTTACAGTGGAATAAAAAGACAATACCAATGCCCTGTGTAAGAAACTTGGAGGTCACAGTAGATAAGCAATACGGGTTTAATGCCCCTTGGGAGAGTAGTGGACGTCGCAGAGGAATAAAAAGACAATATCAATGCACTTGGAAGAGTGCAGAAGGTTACAATGGAAGAAAAATACATTGTCAATGCCCCTTGGAAGAGCTGTGGAGCTCAGAGCGGTTTAACCAGACGGTTTTAATGCCCTTTGGAAAAGAACTGGAGGTCACAGTAGCATAACAAGACGGTTTTAATGCCCCTTGGACGAGTGGTGGAGGTCGCAAGGAATAAAAAGACAATATCAATACCCCGTGGAAGGGACGTGGAGGTCACAGTAGCATAACAAGATGGTATTAATGCTCATTGGTAAAGTGGCGGAGGTCGCAGTGGATAAAAAAGACAGTATCAAAGCCCCTTGGAAGAGTGGTGGAGGTCGCAGTGGAAAACAGACAATCTCAATGCCCCTTGGAAAAGTAGTGGAGGTTACAGTCGAATAAAAAGACAACTTCAATGCCTCTTGGAAGAGCTGTGGAGTACAGACTCGTTTAACCAGACTGTTTAATGCCCCTTGGAATAGACGTGGAGGTCACAGTAGCTTATCAAGACTGTTTTAATGACCCTTGGAAGAGTGGTGGATGTCGCAGTGGATTAAAAAGACAATATCAATGCAACTTAGACAAGTGATGGAAATCGCAGTGGTATAAAAAGACAATATCAATTCCCCTTGGAATAGATGTGGAGGTCGCAGTGGAATAAAAAGACAATATCAATGCCTCGTGGAAGAGACTTGGACGTCACAGTAGCTTAACAAGATGTTTTTAATGCCCATTGGAAGAGAGGTGGAGGTCGCAGTGGATTAAAAAGACAATATCAATGCCCCTTGGAATAGTGGTGGAGGTTACAGTGGAATGAAAAGACATTATCAATGACCCTTGGAAGAGTGGTGGAGGTCGCAGTGTAATAAAAAGACAATATTAATGCCCATTGGAAGAGTGGTGGAGGTCGCAGTAAAATAAAAAGACAATATCAATGCCCCTGGGAAGAGTGGTGGTTACAGTGGATTGAAAAGACAATATCAATGCCCCTTGGAAGAGCTGTGGAGTTCACAGTGGTTTAACCAGAAGGTTTTAAGGCACCGTGGAATAGAAGTCGAGGTCACAGTAGCTAAACAAGATGTTTTCAATGCTTCTTGGAAGAGTGATGGAGGTCGCAGTGGATTAAAAATACAAAATCAATGCCCCTTGGAAGAGTGGTGGAGGTTACAGTGGAATAAAAAGACAATATTAATGCCTCTTGCAAGAGCTGTGGAGTTCAGAGAGGTTTAAATTGACGGTTTTAATGCCCCTTGTAAGAGACGTGGAGGTCACAATAGCTTAACAAGACGGTTTTAATGCCCCTTGGAAGAGTGGTGGAGGTGACAGTCGAATAAAAAGACAATATCAATGCCTTTTGGAAGAGCTGTGGAGTTCAGAGTGGTTTAACCAGACGGTTTTAATGCCCCTTGGAAAAGACGTGGAGGTCACAGTAGCTTAACAAAACTGTTTTAATGCCCCTTGGAAGAGTGGTGGAGGTCGCAGTGGATTAAAAAGACAATATCAATGCCCCTTAGAAGAGTGGTGGAGGTCGCAGTGGAATGAAAAGACAATATCAATTCCCCTTGGAAGAGATGTGGAGGTCGTAGTGGAATAAAAAGACAATATCAATGCACCTTGGAAGAGTGGTGGAGGTTACAGTGGAATAAAAAGACAATATCAATGACCCTTGGAAGAGTGGTGGAGGTCGCAGTGGAATAAAGAGACAATATTAATGCCCCTTGGAAGAGTGGTGGAGGTCGCAGAAAAAAAAAAGACAATTTCAATGCCCCTTGGAAGAGTGGTGGAGGTTACAGTGGAATAAAAAGACAATATCAATGCCCCTTGGAAGAACTCTGGAGTTCACAGTGGTTTAACCAGAAGGTTTTAAGGCACCGTGGAATAGATGTGGAGGTCACAGTAGCTAAACAAGACGGTTTTAATGCTTCTTGGAAGAGAGATGGAGGTCGCAGTGGATTAAAAAGACAAAATCAATGCCCCTTGGAATAGTGGTGGAGGTCGCAGTGGAATAAAAAGAAAATATCAATGCCCCTTAAAAGAGTGGTGGAGGTTACAGTGGAAAAAAAGACAATATCAATGTTCCTTGGAAGAGGGGTGAATGTCGCAGTGGAATAAAAAGACAATATCAATGTCTGTTGGAAGAGTGGTGGAGGTCGCAATGGATTAAAAAGACAATGTCAATGCCCCTTGGAAGAGTGTTGGAGGTCGCAGTGGAATAAAAGAAAATATCAATGCCCCGTGGAAGGGACGTGGGGGTCACAGTAGCTTAACAAGATGGTTTTAATGCCCCTTGGAAGAGTGGTGGAGGTCGTAGTGGAATAAAAAGACAATATTAATGCCCCTTGGAAGAGTGGTGGAGGTTACAGTGGAATAAAAAGACAATATCAATGCCCCGTGGAATAGACATGGACGTGACAGTAGCTTAACAAGACGGCTTTAATGTCCCTTGGAAGAGTGTTGGCGGTAGCAGTGGATTAAAAAGACAATATCAATGCCCACTGGAAGAGTGGTAGAGGTCGCAGTGGAATAAAAAGACAAAATCAATGCCCCTTGGAAGAGTGGTGGAGGTTACAGTGGAATAAAAAGACAATATCAATGACCCTTGGAAGAGTGGTGGAGGTCGCAGTGGATTAAAAAGACAATATCAATGCCCCTTAGAAGAGTGGTGGAGGTTGCAGTGAAATAAAATGACAATATCAATTCCACTTGAAAGAGATGTGGAGGTCGCAGTGGAATAAAAAGAAAATTTCAATGCTCCTTAGAAGAGTGGTGGAGGTTACAGTGGCAAAAAAAGACAACATCAATGTCCATTGGAAGAGTGGTGGAGTTCACAGTGGAATAAAAAGACAATATCAATGCCCGTGGTAGGGACGTGGAGTTCAGAGTGTTTAACCAGACGGTTTTAATGCCCCTTGGAAGAGACAAGGAGGTCACAGTAGCTTAACAAGACTGTTTTAATGACCCTTGGAAGAGTGGTGGAGATCGTTGTGGATTTAAAAGACATTATCAATGCCCCTTAGAAGAGTGGTGGAGGTCGCAATGGAATAAAAAGACAATAACAGTGCCACTTGGAAGAGTGGTGGAGGTTACAGTGGAATAAAAAGACAATATCAATGCCCTGTGTAAGAAACTTGGAGGTCACAGTAGCTTAGCAAGACAGTTTTAATGCCCCTTGGAAGAGTCGTGGACGTCGCAGAGGAATAAAAAGACAATATCAATGCACTTGGAAGAGTGATGGAGGTTACAGTGGAATAAAAAGACAATATCAATGCCCCTTGGAACAGTGGTGGAGGTTACAGTGGAATAAAAAGACAATAATAATGCCACTTGGAAGAGCTGTGGAGTTCAGAGTGGTATAACCAGATGGTTTTAACTCTCCTTGGAAGATACGTGGAGGTCACAGTAACTTAACAAGACGGTTTTAATGCCCCTTGGAAGAGTGGTGGAGGTCTCAGTGGAATAAAAAAACAATATCAATGCCCCTTGGAAGATTGGTGGAGGTTACAGTGGAATAAAAAGACAATATCAATGCCCCGTGGAAGAGATGTGGAGGTCTCTGTAGCTTAACAATATTTTTTTAATGACCCCTTGGAAGAGTGGTGGAGGTCGCAGTGGTATAAAAAGACAATGTCAATGCCCTTGGAAGAGTGGTGGAGGTTAGAGTGGAATAAAAAGACAATACAAATGCCCCTTGGAAGAGCTGTGGAGTTCAGAGTGGTTTAACCAGATGGTTTTAATGCCCCTTGGAAGAGTTGTGGAGGTTGCAGGGGATTAAAAAGACAATAACAATGCCCCTTGGAAGAGTGGTGGAGGTCGCAGTGGAATAAAAAGACAAAATCAATTCCCCTTGGAAGAGTGGTGGAGGTTACAGTGGAATAAAAAGACAATATCAATGCCCCTTGGAAGAGCTGTGCAGTTCAGAGTGGTTTAACCAGACGGTTTTAATGCCCCTTGGAAGAGACGTGGACGTCACAGTAGCTTAACAAGACTGTTTTAATGCCCCTTGGAAGAGTGGTGGGGGTCGCATTGGATTAAAAAGACCATATCAATGCCCCTTAGAAGAGAGGTGGAAGTCGCAGTGGAATAAAAAGACCATGTCAATGCCACTTGGAACAGTGGTGGAGGTTACAGTGGAATAAAATGACAATATCAATGCCCCGTGGAATAGACAAGGACGTGACAGTAGCTTAGCAAAACGGCTTTAATGCTCCTTGGAAGAGTGGTGGAGGTTGTAGTGGATTAAAAAGACAATATCAATGCCCATTGGAAGAGTGGTAGAGGTCGCATTGGAATAAAAAGACAAAATCAATGCCCCTTGGAAGAGTGGTGGAGGTTACAGTGAAATAAAAAAACAATATCAATGCCCCATGGAAGAGTTGTGGAGGTTACAGTAGCTTAACGAGATGGTCTTCATGCCCCTTGGAAGAGTGGTGGAGGTCGCAGTGGAATAAATAGACAATGTCAATGCCCCTTGGTAGAGTGGTGGAGGTTAGAGTGGAATAAAAAGACAATACAAGTCCTCCTTGGAAGAGCTGTGGAGTTCAGAGTGGTTTAAATTGACGGTTTTAATGCCCTTTGAAAGAGACAGGGAGGTCACAGTGGATTAAAAAGACAATATCAATGCCCCTTGGTAGAGTGGTGGAGTTCGCAGTGGAATAAAAAGACAATATGAATGCCCAGTGGAAGGGATGTGGAGTTCAGAGTGTTTAACCAGATGGTTTTAATGCCCCTTGGAAGAGACGAGGAGGTCACAGTAGCTTAACAAGACTGTTTTAAAACCCCTTGGAAGAGTGGTGGAGATCGTTGTGGATTTAAAAGACAATGTCAATGCCCCTTGGAAGATTGGTGGAGGTTACAGTGGAATAAAAAGACAATATAAATGCCCCTTGGAAGAGTGGTGGAGGTTACAGTGGAATAAAAAGACAATACCAATGCCCTGTGTAAGAAACTTGGAGGTCACAGTAGATAAGCAATACGGGTTTAATGCCCCTTGGGAGAGTAGTGGACGTCGCAGAGGAATAAAAAGACAATATCAATGCACTTGGAAGAGTGCAGAAGGTTACAATGGAAGAAAAATACATTGTCAATGCCCCTTGGAAGAGCTGTGGAGCTCAGAGCGGTTTAACCAGACGGTTTTAATGCCCCTTGGAAAAGAATTGGAGGTCACAGTAGCATAACAAGACGGTTTTAATGCCCCTTGGACGAGTGGTGGAGGTCGCAATGGAATAAAAAGACAATATCAATACCCCGTGGAAGGGACGTGGAGGTCACAGTAGCATAACAAGATGGTTTTAATGCCCATTGGTAAAGTGGCGGAGGTCGCAGTGGATAAAAAAGACAGTATCAAAGCCCCTTGGAAGAGTGGTGGAGGTCGCAGTGGAAAACAGACAATCTCAATGCCCCTTGGGAAAGTGGTGGAGGTTACAGTCGAATAAAAAGACAACATCAATGCCTCTTGGAAGAGCTGTGGAGTACAGACTCGTTTAACCAGACTGTTTAATGCCCCTTGGAATAGACGTGGAGGTCACAATAGCTTATCAAGACTGTTTTAATGACCCTTGGAAGAGTGGTGGATGTTGCAGTGGATTAAAAAGATAATATCAATGCAACTTAGACAAGTGATGGAGATCGCAGTGGTATAAAAAGACAATATCAATTCCCCTTGGAATAGATGTGGAGGTCGCAGTGGAATAAAAAGACAATATCAATGCCTCGTGGAAGAGACTTGGACGTCACAGTAGCTTAACAAGATGTTTTTAATGCCCATTGGAAGAGAGGTGGAAGTCGCAGTGGATTAAAAAGACAATATCAATGCCCCTTGGAATAGTGGTGGAGGTTACAGTGGAATAAAAAGACAATATCAATGACCCTTGGAAGAGTGGTGGAGGTCGCAGTGGAATAAAAAGACAATATTAATGCCCATTGGAAGAGTGGTGGAGGTCGCAGTAAAATAAAAAGACAATATCAATGCCCCTGGGAAGAGTGGTGGTTACAGTGGATTCAAAAAACACAATATCAATGCCCCTTGGAAGAGCTGTGGAGTTCACAGTGGTTTAACCAGAAGGTTTTAAGGCACCGTGGAATAGAAGTCGAGGTCACAGTAGCTAAACAAGATGTTTTCAATGCTTCTTGGAAGAGTGATGGAGGTCGCAGTGGATTAAAAATACAAAATCAATGCCCCTTGGAAGAGTGGTGGAGGTTACAGTGGAATAAAAAGACAATATTAATGCCTCTTGCAAGAGCTGTGGAGTTCAGAGAGGTTTAAATTGACGGTTTTAATGCCCCTTGGAAGAGACGTGGAGGTCACAATAGCTTAACAAGACGGTTTTAATGCCCCTTGGAAGAGTGGTGGAGGTGACAGTCGCATAAAAAGACAATATCAATGCCTCTTGGAAGAGCTGTGGAGTTCAGAGTGGTTTAACCAGACGGTTTTAGTGCCCCTTGGAAAAGACGTTTAGGTCACAGTAGCTTAACAAAACTGTTTTATTGCCCCTTGGAAGAGTGGTGGAGGTCGCAGTGGAATAAAAAGACAATATCAATACCCCGTGGAAGGGACGTGGGGGTCACAGTAGCATAACAAGATGGTATTAATGCCCATTGGTAAAGTGGCGGAGGTCGCAGTGGATAAAAAAGACAGTATCAAAGCCCCTTGGAAGAGTGTTGGAGGTCGCAGTGGAAAACAGACAATCTCAATGCCCCTTGGGAAAGTGGTGGAGGTTACAGTCGAATAAAAAGACAACATCAATGCCTCTTGGAAGAGCTGTGGAGTACAGACTCGTTTAACCAGACTGTTTAATGCCCCTTGGAATAGACGTGGAGGTCACAATAGCTTATCAAGACTGTTTTAATGACCCTTGGAAGAGTGGTGGATGTCGCAGTGGATTAAAAAGATAATATCAATGCAACTTAGACAAGTGATGGAGATCGCAGTGGTATAAAAAGACAATATCAATTCCCCTTGGAATAGATGTGGAGGTCGCAGTGGAATAAAAAGACAATATCAATGCCTCGTGGAAGAGACTTGGACGTCACAGTAGCTTAACAAGATGTTTTTAATGCCCATTGGAAGAGAGGTGGAAGTCGCAGTGGATTAAAAAGACAATATCAATGCCCCTTGGAATAGTGGTGGAGGTTACAGTGGAATAAAAAGACAATATCAATGACCCTTGGAAGAGTGGTGGAGGTCGCAGTGGAATAAAAAGACAATATTAATGCCCATTGGAAGAGTGGTGGAGGTCGCAGTAAAATAAAAAGACAATATCAATGCCCCTGGGAAGAGTGGTGGTTACAGTGGATTGAAAAGACAATATCAATGCCCCTTGGAAGAGCTGTGGAGTTCACAGTGGTTTAACCAGAAGGTTTTAAGGCACCGTGGAATAGAAGTCGAGGTCACAGTAGCTAAACAAGATGTTTTCAATGCTTCTTGGAAGAGTGATGGAGGTCGCAGTGGATTAAAAATACAAAATCAATGCCCCTTGGAAGAGTGGTGGAGGTTACAGTGGAATAAAAAGACAATATTAATGCCTCTTGCAAGAGCTGTGGAGTTCAGAGAGGTTTAAATTGATGGTTTTAATGCCCCTTGGAAGAGACGTGGAGGTCACAATAGCTTAACAAGACGGTTTTAATGCCCCTTGGAAGAGTGGTGGAGGTGACAGTCGAATAAAAAGACAATATCAATGCCTCTTGGAAGAGCTGTGGAGTTCAGAGTGGTTTAACCAGACGGTTTTAGTGCCCCTTGGAAAAGACGTGGAGGTCACAGTAGCTTAACAAAACTGTTTTAATGCCCCTTGGAAGAGTGGTGGAGGTCGCAGTGGATTAAAAAGACCATATCAATGCCCCTTAGAAGAGTGGTGGAGGTCGCAGTGGAATGAAAAGACAATATCAATTCCCCTTGGAAGAGATGTGGAGGTCGTAGTGGAATAAAAAGACAATATCAATGCACCTTGGAAGAGTGGTGGAGGTTACAGTGGAATAAAAAGACAATATCAATGACCCTTGGAAGAGTGGTGGAGGTCGCAGTGGAATAAAGAGACAATATTAATGCCCCTTGAAAGAGTGGTGGAGGTCGCAGAAAAAAAAAAGACAATTTCAATGCCCCTTGGAAGAGTGGTGGAGGTTACAGTGGAATAAAAAGACAATATCAATGACCCTTGGAAGAACTCTGGAGTTCACAGTGGTTTAACCAGAAGGTTTTAAGGCACCGTGGAATAGACGTGGAGGTCACAGTAGCTAAACAAGACGGTTTTAATGCTTCTTGGAAGAGAGATGGAGGTCACAGTGGATTAAAAAGACAAAATCAATGCCCCTTGGAAGAGTGGTGGAGGTCGCAGTGGAATAAAAAGAAAATATCAATGCCCCTTAAAAGAGTGGTGGAGGTTACAGTGGAAAAAAAGAAAATATCAATGTTCCTTGGAAGAGGGGTGAATGTCGCAGTGGAATAAAAAGACAATATCAATGTCTGTTGGAAGAGTGGTGGAGGTCGCAGTGGATTAAAAAGACAATATCAATGCCCCTTGGAAGAGTGTTGGAGGTCGCAGTGGAATAAAAGAAAATATCAATGCCCCGTGGAAGGGACGTGGGGGTCACAGTAGCTTAACAAGATGGTTTTAATGCCCCTTGGAAGAGTGGTGGAGGTCGCAGTGGAATAAAAGAAAATATCAATGCCCCGTGGAAGGGAAGTGGAGGTCACAGTAGCTTAACAAGACTGTTTTAATGCCCCTTGGAAAAGTGGTGGAGGTTGCAGGGGATTAAAAAGACAATAACAATGCCCATTGGAAGATTGGTGAAGGTCGCAGTGGAATAAAAAGACAAAATCAATTCCCCTTGGAAGAGTGGTGGAGGTTACAGTGGAATAAAAAGACAATATCAATGCCCCTTGGAAGAACTGTGGAGTTCAGAGTGGTTTAACCAGACCGTTTTAATGCCAATTGGAAGAGACGTGGAGGTCACAGTAGCTTAACAAATCTGTTTTAATGCCCCTTGGAAGAGTGGTGGAGGTCGCAGTGGATTAAAAAGACAATATCAATGCCCCTTAGAAGAGTTGTGGAGGTCGCAGTGCAATGAAAAGACAATATCAATTCCCCTTGGAAGAGATGTGAAGGTTGCAGTGGAATAAAAAGACAATATCAATGCCTCGTGGAAGAGACTTCGAGGTCACAGTAGCTTAACAAGACGGTTTAAATGCCCCTTAGAAGAGTGGTGGAGGTGACAGTCGAATAAAAAGACAATATCAATGCCTCTTTTAAGAGCTGTGGAGTTCAGAGTGGTTTAACCAGACGGTTTTAATGCCCCTTGGAAAAGACGTGGAGGTCACAGTAGCTTAACAAATTTGTTTTAATGCCCCTTGGAAGAGTGGTGGAGGTCGCAGTGGATTAAAAAGACAATATCAATGCCCCTTAGAAGAGTTGTGGAGGTCGCAGTGGAATGAAAAGACAATATCAATTCCCCTTGGAAGAGATGTCGAGGTTGCAGTGGAATAAAAAGACAATATCAATGCCTCGTGCAAGAGACTTGGAGGTCACTGTAGCTTAACAAGATGGTTTTAATGCCCCTTGCAAGAGAGGTGGAGGTCGCAGTGGAATAAAAAGACAATATCAATGCCCCTTGGAAGAGTGGTGGAGGTTACAGTGGAATAAAAAGACAATATCAATGACCCTTGGAAGAGTGGTGGAGGTCGCAGTGGAATAAAAGGACAATATTAATGCCCCTTGGAAGAGTGGTGGAGATCGCAGTAAAAAAAAAAGACAATATCAATGCCCCTTGGAAGAGTTGTGGAATTTACAGTGGAATAAAAAGACAATATCAATGCCCCTTGGAAGAACTCTGGAGTTCACAGTGGTTTAACCAGAAGGTTTTAAGGCACCGTGGAATAGACGTGGAGGTCACAGTAGCTAAACAAGACGGTTTTAATGCCCCTTGGAAGAGTGGTGGAGGTCGCAGTAAAAAAAAAAGCAATATCAATGCCCCTTGGAAGAGTGGTGGAGGTTACAGTGGAATAAAAAGACAATATCAATGCCTCTTGCAAGAGCTGTGGAGTTCAGAGTGGTTTAAATTGAAGGTTATAATGCCCCTTGGAAGCGACGTTGAGGTCGCAGTAGCTTAAGAAGACGGGTTTAATGCCCCTTGGAAGAGTGGTGGAGGTCGCAGTGGGTTAAAAAGACATTATCAATGCCCCTTGCAAGAGTTGTGGAGGTCGCAGTGGAATAAAAAGAAAATATCAATGCCCCTTAGAAAAGTGGTGGAGGTTACAAAGGAAAAAAAGACAATATCAATGTTCCTTGGAAGAGGGGTGAAGGTCGCAGTGGAAAAAAAAGACAATATCAATGTCTGTTGGAAGAGTGGTGGAGGTTGCAGTGGATTAAAACGACAATATCAATGCCCCTTGGAAGAGCTGTGGAGGTTACAGTGGAATAAAAAGACAATATCAATGCCCCTTGGAAGAGTGGTGGAGGTTACAGTGTAATAAAAAGACAATATCAATGCCCTGTGTAAGAATCTTGGAGGTCAGAGTAGCTTAATAAGACTTTTTTAATGCCCCTTGGAAGAGTCGTGGACGTTGCAGAGGAATAAAAATACATTATCAATACACTTGGAAGAGTGCAGAAGATTACAATGGAATAAAAAGACATTGTCAATGCCCCTTGGAAGAGTGGTGGAGGTTACAGTGGAAAAAAAAGACAATGTCAATGCCCCATGGAAGAGTTGTGGAGGTCGCAGTGGAATAAATAGACAATGTCAATGCCCCTTGGAAGAGTGGTGGATGTTAGAGTGGAATAAAAAGACAATACCAGTGCTCCTTGGAAGAGCTGTGGAGTTTAGAGTGGTTTAAATTGACGGTTTTAATGCCCCTTGGAAGAGACATGGAGGTCACAGTGGATTAAAAAGACAATATCAATGCCCCGTGGAAGAGTGGTAGACGTCGCAGTGGAATAAAAAGACAATATCAATGCCCATTGGAAGAGTGGTAGAGGTTGCAGTGGATTAAAAAGACAATATCAATGCCCATTGGAAGAGTGGTAGACGTCACAGTGGAATAAAAAGACAATATCAATGCCCATTGGAAGAGTGGTAGAGGTCGCAGTGGAATAAAAAGACAAAACCAATGCCCCTTGGAAGAGTGGTGGAGTTTACAGTGGAATAAAAAGACAATATCAATGCCCCATGGAAGAGTTGTGGAGGTCACTGTTGCTTAACAAGATGGTCTTATTGCCCCTTGGGAGAGTGGTGGAAGTCGTAGTGGAATAAAAAGAGAATATCAATGCCCCTTGAAAGAGTGCTGTGGGTTACAGTGGAGAAAAAAGACAATATCAATGCCTCTTGCAAGAGCTGTGGAGTGGTTTAAATTGACGGTTTTAATGCACCTTGGAAGAGATGTGGAGATCACAGTAGCTTAACAATACGGTTTTAATGCCCCTTGGAAAAGTGGTGGAGGTCGCAGTCGATTAAAAAGACAATATCAATGCCACTTGGAAGAGTGGTGAAGCTCCCAGCGGAATAAAAAGACAATATCAATGCCCCTTGGAAGAGTGGTGGAGGTTACAGTGGAATAAAAAGACAATATCAATGCCCCATGAAAGAGTCGTGGAGGTCACAGTAGCTTAACAAGATGGTTTTAATGCCCCTTGGAAGAGACGTGGAATGCGCAGTGGATTAAAAAAACAATATCAATGCCCCTTAGAAGAGAGGTGGAAGTGGCAGTGGAATAAAAAGACAATGTCTATACCACTTGGAAGAGTGGTGGAGGTTACAGTGGAATAAAAAGACAACATCAATGCTACGTGGAATAGACATGGACGTGACAGTAGCTTAACAAGACTTCTGTAATGCCCCTTGGAAGAGTGGTGGAGGTTGCAGTGGATTAAAAAGACAATATCAATGCCCATTGTAAGAGTGGTAGAGGTCGCAGTGGAATAAAAAGTAAAAAATCAATGCCCCTTGGAAGAGTGGTGGAGGTTACAGTGGAATAAAAAGACAATATCAATGCCCCATGGAAGAGTTGTGGAGGTCACTGTAGCTAAATAAGATGGCCTTAATGCCCCTTGGAAGAGTGGTGGAGTTTGCAGTGGAATAAATAGACAATGTCAATGCCCCTTGGAAAAGTGGGGGAGGTTAGAGTGGAATAAAAAGACAATACCAGTGCTCCTTGGAAGAGCTATGGAGTTCAGAGTGGTTTAAATTGACAGTTTTAATGCCCCTTGGAAGAGACGTGGTGGTCACAGTGGATTAAAAAGACAATATCAATGCCCCTTAGAAGAGTGGTGGAGGTCGCAGTGGATTAAAAAGACAATTTCAATACCTCTTGGAAGACTGGTGGAGGTCGCAGTGGAGTAAAAAGACAATATCAATGCCCAGTGGAATGGACGTGGAGGTCAAAGTAGCTTCACAAGACGTTTTTAATGCCCCTTGGAAGAGAGGTGGAGGTCGCAGTTGATTAAAAAGACAATATCAATGCCTATTGGAAGAGTGGTGGAGGTCGCAGTGGAATAGAAAGACAATATCAATGACGCTTGGAAGAGTGGTGGATGTTACAGTCGAATAAAAAGACAATATCAATGCCTCTTGTAAGAGCTGTGGAGTTCAGAGTGTTTAACCAGACGGTTTTAATGCCCCTTGGAAGAGACGAGGAGGTCACAGTAGCTTAACAAGACTGTTTTAGTGCCCCTTGGAAGAGTGGTGGAGATCGTTGTGGATTTAAAAGACAATATCAATGCCCCTTAGAAGAATGGTGGAGGTCGCAGCGGAATAAAAAGACAATATCATTGCCCCTTGGAAGATTGGTGGAGGTTACAGTGGAAAAAAAAGACAATATCAATAACCCTTGGAAGAGTGGTGGAGGTTACAGTGGAAAAAAAAGACAATATCAATGCCCCGTGGAAGAGACATGGAGGTCACAGTAGCTTAACAAGACGGTTTTAAAGCCCCTTGGAAGAGTCGTGGACGTCGCAGAGGAATAAAAAGACAATATCAATGCACTTGGAAGAGTGCAGAAGGTTACATTGGAATAAAAAGACATGGTCAATGCCCCTTGGAGGAGGTGTGGAGCTCAGAGCGGTTTAACCAGACCGTTTTAATACCCCTTCGAAGAGACTTGGAGGTCACAGTAGCTTAACAAGACGGTTTTAATGCCCCTTGGAGGAGTGGTGGAGGTCACAGTGGAAAAAAAATACAATATCAATGCCCCTTAAAAGAGTGGTGGAAGTTACAGTGAAATAAAAATACAATATCAATGCCCCATGGAAGAGCTGTGGAGTACAGAGTGGTTCAACCAAACGGTTCTAGTGCCCCTTGGAAGAGACATGGAGGTCACAGGAGCTTAACAAGACGGTTTTAATGCCCCTTGGAAGAGTGGTGGAGGTCGTAGTGGATTAAAAAGACAATATCAATGAACCTTGGAAGAGTGGTGGAGGTTACAGTGGAATAAAAAGACATTATCAATGCCCCTTGGAAGAGCTATGGAGTTCAGAGTGGTTTAACCAGACGGTTTTAATGCCCCTTGGAAGAGATGTGGAGGTCACAGTAGCTTAACAAGACTGTTTTAATGCCCCTTGGAAGAGTGGTGGAGGTCGCAGTGGATTGAAAAAACAATATCAATGCCCCTTAGAAGAGAGTTTGAAGTCGCAGTGGAATAAAAAGACAATATCAATGCAACTTGGAAGAGTGGTGGAGGTTACAGCGGAATAAAAAGACAATATCAATTCCCCGTGGAATAGACATGGACGTGACAGTAGCTTAACAAGACGGCTTTAATGCCCCGAGGAAGAGTGGTGGAGGTCGCAGTGGAATAAAAAGACAATATCAATGCCCCTTTGATGAGCTGTGGAATTCAGAGTGGTTTAACCAGATAGTTATAATGCCCCTTGGAAGAGACGTGGAGGTCATATTAGCTTAATAAGATGTTTTTAATTCCTCTTGGAAGAGTGGCGGAGGTCGCAGAGGAATAAAAAGACATTATCAATGCCCCTTGAAAGAGTGGTGGAGGTTACAGTGAAATAAAAAGACAATATCAATGCCTCTTGAAAAAGCTATGGAGTTCAGAGTGGTTTAACCAGATGGTTTTAATGCCCCTTGGAAGAGTGGTGGAGGTCGCAGTGCATTAAAAAGACAATATCAATACCCCTTGGAAGAATGGTGGAGGTTATAGTGGAATAAAAAGACAATATCAATGCCCCTTGGAAGAGCTATGGAGTTCAGAGTGGTTTAACCAGACGGTTTTAATGCCCCTTGGAAGAGATGTGGAGGTCACAGTAGCTTAACAAGACTGTTTTAATGCCTCTTGGAAGAGTGGTGGAGGTCGCAGTGGATTAAAAAGACAATTTCAATGCCCCTTAGGAGAGAGGTGGTAGTCGCAGTGGAATAAAAAGACAATATTAATACACCTTGGAAGAGTGGTGGAGGATACAGTGGAATAAAAAGACAATATCAATGCCCCGTGGAATAGACATGGACGTTACAGTAGCTAAACAAGGTGTTTTTAATGCACCTTGGGAGAGTGGTGGAAGTCGTAGTGGAATAAAAAGACAATATCAATGCCCCTTGAAAGAGTGCTGTAGGTTACAGTGGAATAAAAAGACAATATCAATGCCTCTTGCATGAGCTGTGGAGTTCAGAGTGGTTTAAATTAACGGTTTTAATGCACCTTGGAAGAGACGTGGAGGTCACAGTAGCTTAACAACAGGGTTTTAATGCCCCTTGGACGAGTGGTGGAGGTCGCAGTGGATTAAAAAGACAATATCAATGTCACTTGGAAGAGTGGTGAAGGTTCCAGTGGAATAAAAGGCAATATCAATACCCCTTGGAAGAGTGGTGGAGGTTACAGTGGAATAAAAAGACAATATCAATGCCCCGTGAAAGAGACGTGGAGGTCACAGTAGCTTATCAAGACGGTTTTAATGCCTCTTGGAAGAGAGGTGGAAGTTGCAGTGGAATAAAAAGACAATAACAATGCCTCTTGGAAGAGTGGTGGAGGTTACATTGGAATTAAAAGACAATATCAATGCCCCTTGCAAGAGCTGTGGAGTTCAGAGTGGTTTAAATTGACGGTTTTAATGCCCCGTGGAATTGACGTGGAGGTCAAAGTAGCTTAACAATAAAGTTTTAATGCCCCTTGGACGTGAGGTGGATGTTACAGTGGAATTAAAAGACAATCCCAATGCCCCGTGGAAGAGATGTGGAGGTCACAGCAGCTTAACAAGCTGGTTTTAATGCCCCTTGGAGGACTGGTTAAGGTCGCAGTGGAATAAAAAGACATTATCAATGCCCCTTGGAAGAGTGGTGGAGGTTACAGTGGACTAAAAAGACAATAATAATGCCCCTTAGAAGAGCTGTGGAGTTCAGAGTGGAACAACCAGATGGTTTTATCGCCCCTTGGAAGAGACGTGGTGGTCACAGTAACTTATCAAGACGGTTTTATTGCCCCCTGGTAGAGTGGTGGAGGTCGCAGTGGATTAAAAAGACAATATTAATGTCCCTTGGAAGAGTGGTGGAGGTCGCAGTGGAGTAAAAAAACAATATCAATGCCCCTTGGAAGATTGGTGGAGGTTACAGATGAATAAAAAGACAATATCAATGCCCCTTCGAAGACACGTGGAGGTCACAGTAGCTTAACAAGACAGTTTTAATGCCCCTTGGAGAGAGGTGGAGTTCGCAGTGGACTAAAAATACAATATCAATGCCCCTTGGAAGAGTGGTGGAGGTCGCAGTGGCATAAAAAGACAATGTCAATGCCCCTTAAAAGAGTGGTGGAGGTTAGAGTGGAATAAAAAGACAATACAAATGCCCCTTGGAAGAGCTGTGGAATTCAGAGTTGCTTAACCAGATGGTTTTAATGCCCCTTGGAAGAGACTTCGACGTCACAGTAGCTTAACAAGACAGTTTTAATGCCCCTTGGAAGAGTGGTGGAGGTCGCAGTGGATTAAAAAGACAAAATCAATGCCCCTTGGAAGAGTGGTGGGGGTTACAGTGGTATAAAAAGACAATATCAATACCCTCGGAAGAGCTGTGGAGTTCAGAGTGGCTTAACCAGACGGTTTTAATGCCCCTTGGAAGAGACGTGGAAGTCACAGTAGTTTAACAAGACTGTTTTAATGCCCCTTGGAAGAGTAATGAAGGCCGCAGATGATTAAAAAGACAATATCAATGCCCCTTAGTAGAGAGGTTGAAGTCACAGTGGAATAAAAAGACAATATCAATGCCCCTTGGAAGAGTGGTGGAGGTTACAATGGAATTAAAAGACAATATCAATGCCCCGTGGAATAGATATGGACGTGAAAGTAGCTTAACAAGACGGTTTTAATGCCCCTTGGAAAAGTGGTGGAGTTCGCAGTGGATTAAAAAGACAATATCAATGCCCCTTGGAAGAGTTTTGGAGGTTACAGTGGAAAAAAAAGACAATATCCATGTCCCTTGGAAGAGCTGTGGAGTTCAGAGTGGTTTAACCAGACGGTTTTAATGCCCCTTGGAAGAGACGTTGAGGTCACAGTAGCTTAACAAGACTGTTTTAATGCCCTTGGAAGAGTGGAGGAGGTCGCAGTGGATTAAAAAGACAATATCAATGCCCTTTGGAAGAGTGATGGAGGTCGCAGTGGAATAAAAAGACAATGTCAATGCCCCTTGGAAGAGTGGTGGAGGTTAGAGTGGAATAAAAAGACAATACAAATGCCCCTTGGAAGAGCTGTGGAGTTCAGAATGGTTTAACCAGATGGTTTTAATGCCCCTTCGAAGAGACTTCGACGTCACAGTAGCTTAACAAAACGGTTTTAATGCCCCTTGGAAGAGTGGTGGAGGTCGCAGTGGATTAAAAAGACAATACCAATGCCCCTTGGAAGAGTGGTGGAGATCGCAGTGGAATAAAAAGATAAAATCAATGCCCCTTGGAAGAGTAGTGGATGTTACAGTGAAATAAAAACACAATATCAATGCCCCTCGGAAGAGCTGTGGAGTTCAGAGTGGTTTAACCAGACGTTTTTAATGCCCCTTGAAAGAGACATGGAGGTCACAGTAGCTTAACAAGACTGTTTTAATGCCCCTTGGAAGAGTGGTGGAGGTCGCAGTGGATTAAAAAGACAATATCAATGCCCATTGGAAGAGTGGTTAAGGTCGCAGTGGAATAAAAAGACAAAATCAATGGTCCTTGGCAGAGTTTTGGAGGTTACAGTGGAAAAAAAAGACAATATCAATGCCCCTTGGAAGATCTGAGGAGTTCAGAGTGGTTTAACAAGACAGTTTTAATGCCCCTTGGAAGAGACGAGGAGGTCACAGTAGCTTAACAAGACTGTTTTAATGCTCTTGAAAGAGTGGTGAAGGTCGCAGTTGATTAAAAAGACAATATTAATGCCCTTTGTAAGAGTGGTGGAGGTCGCAGTGGAATTTAAAGACAATATCAATGCCCCTTTGAAGAGTGGTGGAGGTTACTGTGGAATAAAAGACAATATCAATGCCCCGTGGAAGAGTTGTGGAGGTCACTGTAGCTTAACAAGATGGTCTTAATGCTGTTTGGAAGAGTGGTGGAGGTCGCAGTGGAATAAAAAGACAATGTCAATGCCCCTTGGAAGAGTGGTGGAGGTTAGAGTGGAATAAAAAGACAATATCAATGCCGCTCGGAAGAGCTGTGGAGTTCAGAGTGGTTTAACCAGACGGTTTTAATGCCCCTTGGAAGAGAAGTGGAGGTCACAGTAGCTTAACAAGACTGTTTTAATGCCCATTGGAAGAGTGGTGGAGGTCGCAGTGGATTGAAAAGACAATATCAATGCACTTTGTAAGAGTGGTGGAGGTCGCAGTGGAATTTAAAGACAATATCAATGCCCCTTGGAAGAGTGGTGGAGGTTACAGTGGAATAAAAGACAATATCAATGCCCCGTGGAAGAGTTGTGGAGGTCATTGTAGCTTAACAAGATGGTCTTAATGCCGTTTGGAAGAGTGGTGGAGGTCGCAGTGGAATAAAAAGACAATGTCAATGCCCCTTGGAAGAGTGGTGGAGGTTAGAGTGGAATAAAAATACAATACAAATGCCCCTTGGAAGAGCTGTAGAGTTCAGAGTGGTTTAACCAGATGGTTTTAATGCCCCTTGGAAGAGACTTCGATGTCACAGTAGCTTAACAAGACGGTTTTACTGTCCCTTGGAAGAGTGGTGGAGGTCGCAGTGGATTAAAAAGACAATATCAATGCCCCTTGGAAGAGTGGTGTAGGTCACAGTGGAATAAAAAGACAAAATCAATGCCCCTTGGAAGAGTGGTGGATGTTACAGTGGAATAAAAAGACAATATCAATGCCCCTCGGAAGAGCTGTGGAGTTCAGAGTGGTTTAACCAGACGGTTTTAATGCCCCTTGGAAGAGATATGGAGTTCACAGTAGCTTAACAAGACTGTTTTAATGCCCCTTGGAAGAGTCGTGGAGGTCGCAGTGAATTAAAAAGACAATATCAATGCCCCATAGAAGAGAGGTTGAAGTCGCTGTCAAATAAAAAGACAATATCAATGCCCCTCGGAAGAGTGGTGGGGGTTACAGTGGAATAAAAAGACAATATCAATGCCCCTTGGAAGAGTGGTGTAGGTCACAGTGGAATAAAAAGACAAAATCAATGCCCCTTGGAAGAGTGGTGGATGTTACAGTGGAATAAAAAGACAATATCAATGCCACTCGGAAGTGCTGTGGAGTTCAGAGTGGTTTAACCGGACGGTTTTAATGCCCCTTGGAAGAGACCTGGAGGTCACAGTAGCTTAACAAGACTGTTTTAATGCCCCTTGAAAGAGTCGTGAAGGTCACAGTGGATTAAAGAGACAATATCAATGCCCCTTGGAAGAGTGGTCGTAGTCGCAGTGGATTAAAAGGACAATATCAATGCCCAATGGAAGGGACGTGGAGGTCACAGTAGCTTAACAAGACGGTTTTAATGCCCCTTGCAAGAGAGGTGGAGGTCGCAGTTGATTAAAAAGACAATATCAATGCCACTTGGAAGAGTGGTGTAGGTCACAGTGGAATAAAAAGTCAATATCAATGCCCCTTGGAAGAGTGGTGGAGGTTACAGTCGAATAAAAAGACAATATCAATGCTCCTTGGAAGAACTGTGGAGTACAGAATGGTTTAACCAGACGGTTTTATTGCCCCTTGTAAGAGACATAGAGGTCACAGTAGCTTATCAAGACTGTTTTAATGCCCCTTGGAAGAGTAGTGAAGGTCGCAGTGGTTTAAAAAGACAATATCACTGCCCCTTAGAAGAGTGGTGACGGTCACATTGGAATAAAAAGACAATATCAATGCCCGGTGGTATAGACATGGAGGTTACAGCAGCTTAACAAGACGGTTTTAATGTCCCTTGGGAGAGAGGTGGAAGTCGCAATGGAATGAAAAGACTATATCAATGCCCCTTGGAAGAGAGCTGGAGATTACAATGGAATAAAAAAACAATATCATTGCCTCTTGCAAGAGCTGTGGAGTTCAAAGTGTTTTAAATTGACGGCTTTAATGCCCCTTGTAAGAGAAGTGGAGGTCACAGTAGCTTAATAAGACGGTTTTAATGCCACATGGAAAAGTGGTAGAGGTCGCAGTGGATTAAAAAGACAATATCAATGCCCCGAGGAAGAATGGTGGAGTTCGCAGTGGAATAAAAAGACAATATCAATGCCCCTTAGAAGAGTGGTGGAGGATACAGTGGAAAAAAAAGACAATATCAATGCCCCGTGGAAGAGACATGGAGGTCACATTAGCTTAACAAGACGATTTTAATGCCCCTTGGAAGAGAGGTGGAGGTCGCAGTTGATTAAAAAGACAATATTAATGCCACTTGGAAGAGTGGTGTAGGTCCCAGTGGAATAAAAAGTCAATATCAATGCCCCTTGAAAGAGTGGTGGAGGTTACAGTGGAATAAAAAGACAATATCAATGCCCCTCGGAAGAGCTGTGGAGTTCAGAGTGGTTTAACCAGACGGTTTTAATGCCCCTTCGAAGAGACATGGAGTTCACAGTAGCTTAACAAGACTGTTTTAATGCCCCTTGGAAGAGTCGTGGAGGTCGCAGTGAATTAAAAAGACAATATCAATGCCCCTTAGAAGAGAGGTTGAAGTCACAGTGAAATAAAAAGAGAATATCAATTGCCCTCGGAAGAGTGGTGGGGGTTACAGTGGAATAAAAAGAAAATATCAATGCCCCTTGGAAGAGTGGTGTAGGTCACAGTGGAATAAAAAGACAAAATCAATGCCCCTTGGAAGATTGGTGGATGTTACAGTGGAATAAAAAGATAATATCAATGCCCCTCAGAAGAGCTGTGGAGTTCAGAGTGGTTTAACCGGACGGTTTTAATGCCCCTTGGAAGAGACCTGGAGGTTACAGTAGCTTAACAAGACTGTTTTAATGCCCCTTGGAAGAGTCGTGGAGGTCACAGTGGATTAAAGAGACAATATCAATGCCCCTTGGTAGAGTGGTCGTGGTCGCAGTGGATTAAAAGGACAATATCAATGCCCCTTGGAAGAGTGGTGGAGGTTACAGTGGAATAAAAAGACAATATCAATGCCCCGTGAAAGAGACGTGGAGGTCACAGTAGCTTAACAAGACGGTTTTAATGCCCCTTGGAAGAGAGGTGGAAGTTGCAGTGGAATAAAAAGACAATATCAATGCCCCTTGGAAGAGTGGTGAAGGTTACATTGGACTAAAAAGACAATATCAATGCCCCTTGCAAGAGCTATGGAGTTCAGAGTGGTTTAAATTGACGGTTTTAATGCCCGTGAAATTGACGTGGAGGTCAAAGTAGCTTAACAATACGGTTTTAATGCCCCTTGGACGAGTGGTGGATGTTACAGTGGAATTAAAAGACAATCCCAATGCCCCTTGGAAGAGACTTCGACGTCACAGTAGCTTAACAAGCCAGTTTTAATGCCCCTTGGAAGAGTGGTGGAGGTCGCAGTGGATTAAAAAGACAATATCAATGTCCCTTGGAAGAGTGTTGGAGGTCGCAGTGGAATAAAAAGACAAAATCAATGCCCCTTGGAAGAGTGGTGGGGTTTACAGAGGAATAAAAAGACAATATCAATGCCCCTCGGAAGAGCTGTAGAGTTCAGAGTGGTTTAACCAGACGGTTTTAATGCCCCTTGGAAGAGACGTGGAGGTCACAGTAGCTTAACAAGACTGTTTTAATGCCCCTTGGAAGAGTGGTGAAGGTCGCAGATGATTAAAAAGACAATATCAATGTCCCTTAGTAGAGAGATTGAAGTCGCAGTGGAATAAAAAGACAATATCAATGCCCCTTGGAAGAGTGGTGGAGGTTACAGTGGATTAAAAAGACAATATCAATGCCCCGTGGAATAGACATGGACGTGAAAGTAGCTTAATAAGACGGTTTTAATGTCCCTTGGAAGAGTGGTTAAGGTCGCAGTGGAATAAAAAGTCAAAATCAATGCCCCTTGGAAGAGTTTTGGAGGTTACAGTGGAAAAAAAAGACAATATCAATGTCCCTTGGAAGAGCTGTGGAGTTCAGAGTGGTTTAACCAGACAGTTTTAATGCCCCTTGGAAGAGACGTTGAGGTCACAGTAGCTTAACAAGACTGTTTTAATGCCCTTGGAAGAGTGGAAGAGGTCGCAGTGGATTAAAAAGACAATATCAATTCCCTTTTGGAAGAGTGGTGGAGGTCGCAGTGGAATAAAAAGACTATGTCAATGCCCCATGGAAGAGTGGTGAAGGTTAGAGTGGAATAAAAAGACAATACAAATGCCCCTTGGTAGAGCTGTGGAGTTCAGAGTGGTTTAACCAGATGGTTTTAATGCCCCTTGGAAGAGACTTCGACGTCACAGTAGCTTAACAAGACTGTTTTAATGCCCCTTGGAAGAGTGTTGGAGGTCGCAGTGAATTAAAAAGACAATATTACTGCCCCTTAGAAGAGTGGTGATGGTCACATTGGAATAAAAAGACAATATCAATGCCCCGTGGAATAGACATGGAGGTTACAGCAGCTTAACAAGATGAATTTAATGTCCTTTGGGAGAGAGGTGGAAGTCGCAGTGGAATGAAAAGACAATATCAATGCCCCTTGAAATAGTGCTGGAGATTACAATGGAATAAAAAAACAATATCAATGCCTCTTGCAAGAGCTGTGGAGTTTAGAGTGGTTTAAATTGACGGCTTTAATGCTCCTTGGAAGAGAAGTGGAGGTCACAGTAGCTTAATAAGACGGTTTTAATGCCACATGGAAAAGTGGTGGAGGTCGCAGTGGATTAAAAAGACAATATCAATGCCCCGAGGAAGAATGGTGGAGGTCGCAGTGGAAAAAAAGACAATATCAATGCCCCTTAGAAGAGTGGTGGAGGTTACAGTGGAAAAAAAAGACAATATCAATGCCCCGTGGAAGAGACATGGAGGTCACAGTAGCTTAACAAGATGGTTTTAATGCCCCTTGGAAGAGTGGTGGAGGTCGCAGTGGATTAAAAAGACAATATCAATGCCCATTGGAAGAGTGGTTAAGGTTGCAGTGGAATAAAAAGACAAAATCAATGCCCCTTGGGAGAGTCTTGAAGGTTACAGTGGAAAAAAAAAGACAATATCAATGCCCCTTGGAAGAGCTGAGGAGTTCAGAGTGGTTTAACCAGACAGTTTTAATGCCCCTTGGAAGAGATGTGGAGGTCACAGTAGCTTAACAACACTGTTTAAATGCCCTTGGAAGAGTGGTGGAGGTCGCAGTGGATTAAAAAGACAATATCAATGCCCTTTGTAAGAGTGGTGGAGGTCGCAGTGGAATTTAAAAACAATATCAATGCCCCTTGGAAGAGTGGTGGAGGTTACAGTGGAATAAAAGACAATATTAATGCCCCGTGGAAGAGTTGTGAAGGTCACTGCAGCTTAACAAGATGGTCTTAATGCCGCTTGGAAGAGTGGTGGAGGTCGCAGTGGAATAAAAAGACAAGACCAATGCTCCTTGGAAGAGCTGTAGAGTTCAGAGTGGTTTAAATTGACGGTTTTAATGCCCGTTGGAAGAGACGTGGAGGTCACAGTGGATTAAAAAGACAATATCAATGCCCCTTGGTAAAATGGTTGTGGTCGCAGTGGATTAAAAGGACAATATCAATGCCCAATGGAAGGGACTTGGAGGTCACAGTCGCTTAACAAGACAGTTTTAATGCCCCTTGGAAGAGAGGTGGAGGTCGCAGGTTATTAAAAAGACAATATCAATGCCACTTGGAAGAGTGGTGTAGGTCGCAGTGGAATAAAAAGTCAATATCAATGCCCCTTGGAAGAGTGGTGGAGGTTACAGTCGAATAAAAAGACAATATCAATGCTCCTTGGAAGAACTGTGGAGTATAGAATGGTTTAACCCGACGGTTTTATTGCCCTTTGTAAGAGACGTAGAGGTCACAGTAGCTTATCAAGACTGATTTAATGCCCCTTGGAAGAGTGGTGAAGGTCGCAGTGGTTTAAAAAGACAATATCACTGCCCCTTAGAAGAGTGGTGACGGTCACATTGGAATAAAAAGACAATATCAATGCCCGGTGGAATAGACATGGAGGTTACAGCAGCTTAACAAGACGGTTTTCATGTACCTTGGGAGAGAGGTGGAAGTCGCAATGGAATGAAAAGACAATATCAATGCCCCTTGGAAGAGAGCTGGAGATTACAATGGAATAAAAAAACAATATCAATGCCTCTTGCAAGAGCTGTGGAGTTCAGAGTGGTTTAAATTGACGGCTTTAATGCCCCTTGTAAGAGAAGTGGAGGTCACAGTAGCTTAATAAGACGGTTTTAATGCCACATGGAAAAGTGGTCGAGGTCGCAGTGGATTAAAAAGACATTATCAATGCCCCGAGGAAGAATGGTGGAGTTCGCAGTGGAATAAAAAGACAATATCAATGCCCCTTAGAAGAGTGGTGGAGGATACAGTGGAAAAAAAGACAATATCAATGCCCCGTGGAAGAGACATGGAGGTCACAGTAGCTTAACAAGACGGTTTTAATGCCCCTTGGAAGAGAGGTGGAGGTCGCAGTTGATTAAAAAGACAATATCAATGCCACTTGGAAGAGTGGTGTAGGTCGCAGTGGAATAAAAAGTCAATATCAATGCCCCTTGGAAGAGTGGTGGAGGTTACAGTTGAATAAAAAGACAATATCAATGCTCCTTGGAAGAACTGTGGAGTAAAGAATGGTTTAACCAGACGCTTTTATTGCCCGTTGTAAGAGACGTAGAGGTCACAGTAGCTTGTCAAGACTGATTTAATGCCCCTTGGAAGAGTTGTGAAGGTCGCAGTCGTTTTAAAAGACAATATCACTGCCCCTTAGAAGAGTGGTGACGGTCACATTGGAATAAAAAGACAATATCAATGCCCCTTGGAAGAGTGGTGGAGGTTACAGTGGAATAAAAAGACAATATCAATGCCCCGTGAAAGAGACGTGGAGGTCACAGTAGCTTAGCAAGACGGTTTTAATGCCCCTTGGAAGAGAGGTGGAAGTTGCAGTGGAATAAAAAGACAATATCAATGCCCCTTGGAAGAGTGGTGGAGGATACATTGGACTAAAAAGACAATATCAATGCCCCTTGCAAGAGCTGTGAAGTTCAGAGTGGTTTAAATTGACGGTTTTAATGCCCTGTGGAATTGACGTGAAGGTCAAAGTAGCTTAACAATAAGGTTTTATTGCCCCTTGGACGAGTGGTGGATGTTACAGTGGAATTAAAAGACAATACCAATGCCCCGTGGAAGAGATGTGGAGGTCACAGTAGCTTAGCAAGATGGTTTTAATGCCCCTTGGAGGACTGGTGAAGGTCGTAGTGGAAAGAAAAGACAATATCAATGCCCCTTGGAAGAGTGGTGGAGGTTAAAGTGGAATAAAAAGACAATAATAATGCCCCTTAGAAGAGTTGTGGAGTTCAGAGTGGAATAACCAGATGGTTTTAAAGCCCCTTGGAAGAGACGTGGTGGTCACAGTAACTTATCAAGACAGTATTATTGCCCCCTGGTAGAGTGGTGGAGGTCGCAGTGGATTAAACAGACAATATTAATGCCCCTTGGAAAAGTGGTGGAGGTCGCAGTGGAGTAAAAAAACAATATCAATGCCCCTTGGAAGATTGGTGGAGGTTACAGATGAATAAAAAGACAATATCAATGCTCCTTCGAAAACACGTGGAGGTCACAGTAGCTTAACAAGACGGTTTTAATGCCCCTTGGTAGAGACGTTGAGGTCACAGTAGCTTAACAAGACTGTTTTAATGCCCTTGGAAGAGTGGAAGAGGTCGCAGTGGATTAAAAAGACAATATCAATGCCCTTTGGAAGAGTGGTGGAGGTCCCAGTGGAATAAAAAGACAATGTCAATGCCCCTTGGAAGAGTGGTGGAGGTTAGAGTGGAATAAAAAGACAATACAAATGCCCCTTGGAAGAGCTGTGGAGTTTAGAGTGGTTTAACCAGATGGTTTTAATGCCCCTTGGAAGAGACTTCGACGTCACAGTAGCTTAACAAGACGGTTTTAATGCCCCTTGGAAAAGTGGTGGAGGTCTCAGTGGATTAAAAAGACAATATCACTGCCCCTTAGAAGAGTGATGACGGTCACATTGGAATAAAAAGACAATATCAATGCCCCGTGGAATAGATATGGAGGTTACAGCAGCTTAACAAGACGGTTTTAATGTCCCTTGGGAGAGAGGTGGAAGTCGCAGTGGAATGAAAAGACAATATCAATGCCCCTTGGAAGAGTGCTGGAGATTACAATGGAATAAAAAAACAATATCAATGCCTCTTGCAAGAGCTGTGGAGTTCAGAGTGGTTTAAATTGACGGCTTTAATGCCCCTTGGAAGAGTAGTGGAGGTCACAATAGCTTAATAAGACGGTTTTAATGCCACATGGAAAAGTGGTGGAGGTCGCAGTGGATTAAAAAGACAAAATCAATGCCCCGAGGAAGAATGGTGGAGGTCGCAGTGGAATAAAAAGACAATATCAAAGCCCCTTAGAAGAGTGGTGGAGGTTACAGTGGAAAAAAAAGACAATATCAATGCCCTGTGGAAGAGACATGGAGGTCAGAGTAGCTTAACAGGACGGTTTTAATGCCCCTTTGAAGAGTGGTGGAGGTCGCAGTGGATTAAAAAGACAATATCAATTTCCATTGGAAGAGTGGTTAAGGTTGCAGTGGAATAAAAAGACAAAATCAATGCCCCTTGGAAGAATGATGGAGGTCACATTTAACTAAAAAGACAATGTCAATGCCCCTTGGAAGAGTGGTGGAGGTTAGAGTGGAATAAAAAGACAATACCAATGCCCCTTGGAAGAGCTGTGGAGTTCAGAGTGGTTTAGCCAGATGGTTTTATTGCCCCTTGGAAGAGACGTGGAGGTCACAGTCGATTAACAAGACGGTTTTAATGCCCCTTGGAAAAGTGTTGGAGGTCGCAGTGGATTATAAAGACAATATCAATGCCACTTGGAAGAGTGGTGGAGGTGGCAGTGGAATAAAAAGACAATATCAATGCCCCTTGGAAGAATGATGGAGGTCACATTTAACTAAAAAGACAATGTCAATGCCCCTTGGAAGAGTGGTGGAGGTTAGAGTGGAATAAAAAGACAATACCAATGCCCCTTGGAAGAGCTGTGGAGTTCAGAGTGGTTTAACCAGATGGTTTTATTGCCCCTTGGAAGAGACGTGGAGGTCACAGTAGATTAACAAAACGGTTTTAATGCCCCTTGGAAAAGTGGTGGAGGTCACAGTGGATTAAAAAGACAATATCAATGCCCCGTGAAAGACACATGGAGGTCTCAGTAGCTTAACAAGACAGTTGTATTGCCCCTTGGAAGATTGGTGGAGGTCGCAGTGGAATAAAAAGACAATATCAATGCCCCTTGAAAGAGTGGTGGAGGTTACAGTGAAATAAAAATACAATATCAATGCCTCTTGAAAGAGCTATGGAGTTCAGGGTGGTTTAACCGGATGGTTTTAATGCCCCTTGGAAGAGTGGTGGAGGTCCCAGTGCATTAAAAAGACAATATCAATACCCCTTGGAAGAGTGGTGGAGGTTAGAGTGGAATAAAAAGACAATACCAATGCCCCTTGGAAGAGCTGTGGAGTTCAGAGTGGTTTAACCAGACGGTTTTAATGCCCTTTGGAAGTGACGTGGAGGTCAAAATAGCTTAAAAAGACTTTTTAATGCCCCTTGGAAAAGTGGTGGAGGTCGCAGTGGATTAAAAAGACAATATCAATGCCAATTGGAAGAGTGGTGGAGGTGGCAGTGGAAAAAAAAAGACAATATCAATGCCCCTTGGAAGAATGATGGAGGTCACAGTGGAATAAAAAGACTATGTCAATGCCCCTTTGAAGAGTGGTGGAGGTTAGAGTGGAATAAAAAGACAATACCAATGCCCCTTGGAAGAGCTGTGGAGTTCAGAGTGGTTTAACCAGATGGTTATATTGCCCCTTGGAAGAGACGTGGAGGTCACAGTAGATTAAGAAGACTGTATTAATGCCTCTTGGAAAAGTGGTGGAGGTCACAGTGGATTAAAAAGACAATATCAATGCCCCGTGGAAGAGACGTGGAGGTCACAGTAGCTTAACAAAGCAGTTTTAATGCCCCTTGGAAGAGTGGTGGAGGTCGCATTGGAATAAAAAGACAATATCAATGCCCCTTGAAAGAGTGGTGGTGGTTACAGTGAAATAAAAATACAATATCAATGCCTCTTGAAAGAGCTATGGAGTTCACAGTGGTTTAACCATTTGGTTTTAATGCCCCTTGGAAGAGTGGTGGAGGTCGCAGTGCATTAAAAAGACAATATCAATACCCCTTGGAAGAATGGTGGGGGTTACAGTGGAATAAAAAGACAATATCAATGCCCCTTGGAAGAGCTGTGGAGTTCAGAGTGGTTTAACCAGACGGTTTTAATGCCCCTTGGAAGAGATGTGGAGGTCACAGTAGCTTAACAAGACTGTTTTAATGCCTCTTGGAAGAGTGGTGGAGGTCGCAGTGGATTAAAAAGACAATATCAATGCCCCTTAGAAGAGAGGTGGAAGTCGCAGTCGAATAAAAAGACAATAACAATACCCCTTGGAAGAGTGGTGGAGGATACAGTGGAATAAAAAGACAATATCAATGCCCCGTGGAATAGACATGGACGTTACAGTAGCTAAACAAGATGCTTTCAAAGCACCTTGAGAGAGTGGTGGAAGTCGTAGTGGAATAAAAATACTATATCAATGCCCCTTGAAAGACTGCTGTAGGTTACAGTGGAATAAAAAGACAATATCAATGCCTCTTGCAAGAGCTGTGGAGTTCAGAGTGGTTTAAATTGACGGTTTTAATGCACCTTGGAAGAGTGGTGGAGGTCGCAGTGGATTAAAAAGACAATATCAATGCCACCTGGAAGAGTGGTGAAGGTCCCAGTGGAATAAAAAGACAATATCAATGCCCCTTGGAAGAGTGGTGGAGGTTACAGTGGAATAAAAAGACAATATCAATGCCTCGTGAAAGAGACGTGGAGGTTACATTGGAATAAAAAGACAATATCAATGTGCCTTGCAAGAGCTATGGAGTTCAGAGTGGATTAAATTGACGTTATTAATGCCACGAGGAATTGACGTGGAGGTCAAAGTAGCTTAACAACATGGTTTTAATGGCCCTTGGAAGAATGGTGGAGGTCGCAGTTGATTAAAAAGACAATATAAATGCCCCTTAGAAGAGTGGTGGATGTCGCAGTGGAATAAAAAGACCATATCAATGCCCCTTGGAAGAGTAGTGGAGGTAAGAGCAGATTAAAAAGACAATATCAATGCCCCTTGGAAGAGTTGTGGAGTTCAGAGTAGTTAAACCAGACGGTCTTAATGCCATTTGGAAGTGACGTGGAGGTCACAGTAGCTTAAAAAGACGTTTTTAATGCCCCTTGGAAAAGTGGTGGAGGTCGCAGTGGATTAAAAAGACAATACCAATGCCCCTTGGAAGAGTGGTGGAGGTGGCAGTGGAATAAAAAGACAATATCAATGCCCCATGAAAGTGACGTGGATGTCACAGTAGCTTAACAAGAGGGTTTTAATGTCCCTTGGAAGAGAGGTGAAAGTCGCAGTGGAATAAAAAGACAATATCAATGCCCCTTGTTAGAGAGCTGGAGGTTACAGTGGAATAAAAAACAATATCACAGCCCCTTCCAAGAGCTGTGGAGTTGAGAGTGGTTTAAATTGACGGTTTTAATGCCCCTTGGTAGAGACGTGGAGGTAAGAGTGGATTAAAAGACAATATCAATGCCCCTTGGAAGAGTGGTGGAGGTCGCAGTGGATTAAAAAGACATTATCGATGCCCCTTGGAAGAGTGGTGAAGGTCGCAGTGGAATAAAAAGAAAATATCAATGCCCCTTAGAAGAGTGGTGGAGGTTACAGTGGAAAAAAAGACAATATCAATGTTCGTTGGAAGAGGGGTGAAGGTCGCAGTGGAAGAAAAAGACAATATCAATGTCCCTTGGAAGAGTAGTGGAGGTCACAGTGGATTAAAAAGACAATATCAATGCTCCTTGGAGGAGTAGTAAAGGTCGCAGTGGAATAAAAAGACAATATCAATGCCCGGTGGAATGGACGTGGAGGTCACAGTAGCTTAACAAGACGGTTTTAATGCCCCTTGGAAGAGTGGTGGAGGTTGCAGTGGATTAAAAAGACTATCAAATCACCTTGGAAGAGTGGTGGAGGTCGCAGTGGAAAAAAAAGACAATATCAATGCCCCTGGAAGAGTGGTGGAGGTTACAGTTGAATAAAAAGACAATATCAATACCTCTTGGAAGAGCTGTGGAGTTCAGAGTGGTTTAACCATGCAGTTTTAATGCCCCTTGGAAGAGACGTGGAGGTCACAGAATCTTATCAAGACTGTTTTAAAGCCCCTTGGAGGAGTGGTAGAGGTCGCAGTGGATTAAAAAGACAAAATCAATGCCCCTTGGAAGAGTGGTGGAGGTTACAGTAGAATAAAAAGACAATATCAATGTCCCTTGGAAGAATGGTGGATGTTACAGTGGAATAAAAAGACAATATCAATGCCTCTTGGAAGAGTGGTGGAGGTTCCAATTAAATAAAAAGACAATTTCAATGCCCCTTGGAAGAGACGTGGAGGTCACAGTGGAATAAAAAGACAATATTAATGCCCCTTGGAAGAGTGATGGAGGTTAGAGTGGAATAAAAAGACAATATCAATGCCCCTTGCAAGAGCTGTGGAGTTCAGAGTGGTTTAAATTGACGGTTTTAATGCCCCTTGGAAGGGACGTGAAGGTGACAGTAGCTTAACAAGACGGTTTTAATGCCCCTTGGAAGAGTGGTGGAGATCGTTGTGGATTTAAAAGACAATATCAATGCCCCTTAAGAGAGTGGTGGAGGTCGCAGTGGAATGAAAAGACAATATCAATGCCCCTTGTAAGATTGGCGGAGGTTACAGTGGAATTAAAAGACAATATCAATGCCCCTTGGAAGAGTGGTGGAGGTTACAGTGGAATAAAAAGACAATATCAATGCCCTGTGTAAGAAACTTGGAGGTCACAGTAGCTTAACAAGACGGTTTTAATGTCCCTTGGAAGAGTCGTGGACGTCGCAGAGGAATAAAAAGACAATATCAATGCACTTGGAAGAGTGCAGAAGGTTACAATGGAAAAAAAAGACATTGTCAATGCCCCTTGGAAGAGCTGTGGAGCTCAGAGCGGTTTAACCAGACATTTTTAATGCCCCTTGGAAGAGACTTGGAGGTCGCAATTGAATAAAAAGGCAATATCAATGCCCCGTGGAAGGGACGTGGAGGTCACAGAAGCATAACAAGAGGGTTTTAATGCCCATTGGAAGAGTGGTGGAGGTCGCAGTGGATAAAAAGACAATATCAAAGCCCATTGGAAGAGTGGTGGAGGTTACAGTCGAATAAAAAGACAATATCAATGCCTCTTGGAAGAGCTGTCGAGTACAGAGTGGTTTAACCAGACCGTTTATTGCCCCTTGGAAGAGACGTGGAGGTCACAGTAGCTTATCAAGACTGTTGTAATGCCCCTTGGAAGAGTGGTGGAGGTCGCAGTTGTTTAAAAAGACAATATCAATGCCCATTGGAAGAGCTATGGAATTCACAGTGGTTTAACCAGAAGGTTTTAAGACACCGTGGAATAGACGTGGAGGTCACAGTAGCTAAACAAGACGGTTTTAATACTTCTTGGAAGAGAGATGGAGGTCATAGTGGAATAAAAAGACAATATTAATGCCCCTTGGAAGAGTGGTGGAGGTTACAGTGGAATAAAAAGACAATATCAATGCCCCTTGGAAGAGTGGTGGAGGTTGCAGTAAAATAAAAAGACAATATCAATGCCCCTTGGAAGAGTGGTGGAGGTTACAGTGGAATAAAAAGACAATATCAATGCCCCTTGGAAGAGTGGTGGAGGTACCAATTAAATAAAAAGACAATATCATTGCCCCTTGGAAGAGAGATGGAGGTCATAGTGGAATAAAAAGACAATATTAATGCCCCTTGGAAGAGTGGTGGAGGTCGCAGTAAAATTAAAAGACAATATCAATGCCCCTTGGAAGAGTGGTGGAGGTTAGAGTGGAATAAAAAGACAATATCAATGCCCCTTGGAAAAGGTGTGGAGTTCACAGTGGTTTAACCATAAAGTTTTAATGCACCGTGTAATAGACGTGGAAGTCACAGTAGCTTAACAAGACGGTTTCAATGCTTCTTGGAAGAGTGATGGAGGTCGCAGTGGATTAAAAAGACAATATCAATGCCCCTTGGAAAAGTGGTGGAGGTGACAGTGGAATAAAAAGACAATATCAATGCCCTGTGTAAGAAACTTGGAGGTCACAGTAGATTAACAAGACGGTTTTAATGCCCCTTGGAAGAGTCGTGGACGTCGCAGAGGAATAAAAAGACAATATCAATGCACTTGGAAGAGTGCAGAAGGTTACAATGGATTAAAAAGACATTGTCAATGCCCCTTGGAAGAGCTGTGGAGCTCAGAGCGGTTTAACCAGACGGTTTTAATGCCCCTTGGAAGAGACTTGGAGGTCACAGTAGCTTAACAAGACGGTTTAAATGCCCCTTGGAACAGTCGTGGAGGTCGCAATGGAATAAAAAGACAATATCAATGCCAATTGGAAGAGTGGTGGAGGTGGCAGTGGAAAAAAAAAGACAATATCAATGCCCCTTGGAAGAATGATGGAGGTCACAGTGGAATAAAAAGACTATGTCAATGCCCCTTTGAAGAGTGGTGGAGGTAAGAGTGGAATAAAAAGACAATACCAATGCCCCTTGGAAGAGCTGTGGAGTTCAGAGTGGTTTAACCAGATGGTTATATTGCCCCTTGGAAGAGACGTGGAGGTCACAGTAGATTAACAAGACGGTTTTAATGCCTCTTGGAAAAGTGGTGGAGGTCACAGTGGATTAAAAAGACAATATCAATGCCCCGTGGAAGAGACGTGGAGGTCACAGTAGCTTAACAAAGCAGTTTTAATGCCCCTTGGAAGAGTGGTGGAGGTCGCATTGGAATAAAAAGACAATATCAATGCCCCTTGAAAGAGTGGTGGTGGTTACAGTGAAATAAAAATACAATATCAATGCCTCTTGAAAGAGCTATGGAGTTCACAGTGGTTTAACCATTTGGTTTTAATGCCCCTTGGAAGAGTGGTGGAGGTCGCAGTGCATTAAAAAGACAATATCAATACCCCTTGGAAGAATGGTGGGGGTTACAGTGGAATAAAAAGACAATATCAATGCCCCTTGGAAGAGCTGTGGAGTTCAGAGTGGTTTAACCAGACGGTTTTAATGCCCCTTGGAAGAGATGTGGAGGTCACAGTAGCTTAACAAGACTGTTTTAATGCCTCTTGGAAGAGTGGTGGAGGTCGCAGTGGATTAAAAAGACAATATCAATGCCCCTTAGAAGAGAGGTGGAAGTCGCAGTCGAATAAAAAGACAATAACAATACCCCTTGGAAGAGTGGTGGAGGATACAGTGGAATAAAAAGACAATATCAATGCCCCGTGGAATAGACATGGACGTTACAGTAGCTAAACAAGATGCTTTCAAAGCACCTTGAGAGAGTGGTGGAAGTCGTAGTGGAATAAAAATACTATATCAATGCCCCTTGAAAGACTGCTGTAGGTTACAGTGGAATAAAAAGACAATATCAATGCCTCTTGCAAGACCTGTGGAGTTCAGAGTGGTTTAAATTGACGGTTTTAATGCACCTTGGAAGAGTGGTGGAGGTCGCAGTGGATTAAAAAGACAATATCAATGCCACCTGGAAGAGTGGTGAAGGTCCCAGTGGAATAAAAAGACAATATCAATGCCCCTTGGAAGAGTGGTGGAGGTTACAGTGGAATAAAAAGACAATATCAATGCCTCGTGAAAGAGACGTGGAGGTTACAGCAGCTTAACAAGACGGTTTTAATGTCCCTTGGAAGAGAGGTGGAAGTTGCAGTGGAATAAAAAGACAATATCAATGCCTCTTGGAAGAGTGCTGGAGGTTACATTGGAATAAAAAGACAATATCAATGTGCCTTGCAAGAGCTATGGAGTTCAGAGTGGATTAAATTGACGGTATTAATGCCACGAGGAATTGACGTGGAGGTCAAAGTAGCTTAACAACATGGTTTTAATGGCCCTTGGAAGAATGGTGGAGGTCGCAGTTGATTAAAAAGACAATATAAATGCCCCTTAGAAGAGTGGTGGAGGTCGCAGTGGAATAAAAAGACCATATCAATGCCCCTTGGAAGAGTAGTGGAGGTAAGAGCAGATTAAAAAGACAATATCAATGCCCCTTGGAAGAGTTGTGGAGTTCAGAGTAGTTAAACCAGACGGTCTTAATGCCATTTGGAAGTGACGTGGAGGTCACAGTAGCTTAAAAAGACGTTTTTAATGCCCCTTGGAAAAGTGGTGGAGGTCGCAGTGGATTAAAAAGACAATACCAATGCCCCTTGGAAGAGTGGTGGAGGTGGCAGTGGAATAAAAAGACAATATCAATGCCCCATGAAAGTGACGTGGATGTCACAGTAGCTTAACAAGAGGGTTTTAATGTCCCTTGGAAGAGAGGTGAAAGTCGCAGTGGAATAAAAAGACAATATCAATGCCCCTTGTTAGAGAGCTGGAGGTTACAGTGGAATAAAAAACAATATCAAAGCCCCTTCCAAGAGCTGTGGAGTTGAGAGTGGTTTAAATTGACGGTTTTAATGCCCCTTGGTAGAGACGTGGAGGTAAGAGTGGATTAAAAGACAATATCAATGCCCCTTGGAAGAGTGGTGGAGGTCGCAGTGGATTAAAAAGACATTATCGATGCCCCTTGGAAGAGTGGTGAAGGTCGCAGTGGAATAAAAAGAAAATATCAATGCCCCTTAGAAGAGTGGTGGAGGTTACAGTGGAAAAAAAGACAATATCAATGTTCCTTGGAAGAGGGGTGAAGGTCGCAGTGGAAGAAAAAGACAATATCAATGTCCCTTGGAAGAGTAGTGGAGGTCACAGTGGATTAAAAAGACAATATCAATGCTCCTTGGAAGAGTGGTAAAGGTCGCAGTTGAATAAAAAGACAATATCAATGCCCGGTGGAATGGACGTGGAGGTCACAGTAGCTTAACAAGACGGTTTTAATGCCCCTTGGAAGAGTGGTGGAGGTCGCAGTGGATTAAAAAGACTATCAAATCACCTTGGAAGAGTGGTGGAGGTCGCAGTGGAAAAAAAGACAATATCAATGCCCCTGGAAGAGTGGTGGAGGTTACAGTTGAATAAAAAGACAATATCAATGCCTCTTGGAAGAGCTGTGGAGTTCAGAGTGGTTTAACCATGCAGTTTTAATGCCCCTTGGAAGAGAAGTGGAGGTCACAGAATCTTATCAAGACTGTTTTAAAGCCCCTTGGAGGAGTGGTAGAGGTCGCAGTGGATTAAAAAGACAATATCAATGCCCCTTGGAAGAGTGGTGGAGGTTACAGTAGAATAAAAAGACAATATCAATGTCCCTTGGAAGAATGGTGGATGTTACAGTGGAATAAAAAGACAACATCAATGCCTCTTGGAAGAGTGGTGGAGGTTCCAATTAAATAAAAAGACAATTTCAATGCCCCTTGGAAGAGACGTGGAGGTCACAGTGGAATAAAAAGACAATATTAATGCCCCTTGGAAGAGTGATGGAGGTTAGAGTGGAATAAAAAGACAATATCAATGCCCCTTGCAAGAGCTGTGGAGTTCAGAGTGGTTTAAATTGACGGTTTTAATGCCCCTTGGAAGGGACGTGAAGGTAACAGTAGCTTAACAAGACGGTTTTAATGCCCCTTGGAAGAGTGGTGGAGATCGTTGTGGATTTAAAAGACAATATCAATGCCCCTTAAGAGAGTGGTGGAGGTCGCAGTGGAATGAAAAGACAATATCAATGCCCCTTGGAAGATTGGCGGAGGTTACAGTGGAATTAAAAGACAATATCAATGCCCCTTGGAAGAGTGGTGGAGGTTACAGTGGAATAAAAAGACAATATCAATGCCCTGTGTAAGAAACTTGGAGGTCACAGTAGCTTAACAAGACGGTTTTAATGTCCCTTGGAAGAGTCGTGGACGTCGCAGAGGAATAAAAAGACAATATCAATGCACTTGGAAGAGTGCAGAAGGTTACAATGGAAAAAAAAGACATTGTCAATGCCCCTTGGAAGAGCTGTGGAGCTCAGAGCGGTTTAACCAGACATTTTTAATGCCCCTTGGAAGAGACTTGGAGGTCGCAATTGAATAAAAAGGCAATATCAATGCCCCGTGGAAGGGACGTGGAGGTCACAGAAGCATAACAAGAGGGTTTTAATGCCCATTGGAAGAGTGGTGGAGGTCGCAGTGGATAAAAAGACAATATCAAAGCCCATTGGAAGAGTGGTGGAGGTTACAGTCGAATAAAAAGACAATATCAATGCCTCTTGGAAGAGCTGTCGAGTACAGAGTGGTTTAACCAGACCGTTTATTGCCCCTTGGAAGAGACGTGGAGGTCACAGTAGCTTATCAAGACTGTTGTAATGCCCCTTGGAAGAGTGGTGGAGGTCGCAGTTGTTTAAAAAGACAATATCAATGCCCATTGGAAGAGCTGTGGAGTTCACAGTGGTTTAACCAGAAGGTTTTAAGACACCGTGGAATAGACGTGGAGGTCACAGTAGCTAAACAAGACGGTTTTAATACTTCTTGGAAGAGAGATGGAGGTCATAGTGGAATAAAAAGACAATATTAATGCCCCTTGGAAGAGTGGTGGAGGTTACAGTGGAATAAAAAGACAATATCAATGCCCCTTGGAAGAGTGGTGGAGGTTGCAGTAAAATAAAAAGACAATATCAATGCCCCTTGGAAGAGTGGTGGAGGTTACAGTGGAATAAAAAGACAATATCAATGCCCCTTGGAAGAGTGGTGGAGGTACCAATTAAATAAAAAGACAATATCATTGCCCCTTGGAAGAGAGATGGAGGTCATAGTGGAATAAAAAGACAATATTAATGCCCCTTGGAAGAGTGGTGGAGGTCGCAGTAAAATTAAAAGACAATATCAATGCCCCTTGGAAGAGTGGTGGAGGTTAGAGTGGAATAAAAAGACAATATCAATGCCCCTTGGAAAAGGTGTGGAGTTCACAGTGGTTTAACCATAAAGTTTTAATGCACCGTGTAATAGACGTGGAGGTCACAGTAGCTTAACAAGACGGTTTCAATGCTTCTTGGAAGAGTGATGGAGGTCGCAGTGGATTAAAAAGACAATATCAATGCCCCTTGGAAAAGTGGTGGAGGTGACAGTGGAATAAAAAGACAATATCAATGCCCTGTGTAAGAAACTTGGAGGTCACAGTAGATTAACAAGACGGTTTTAATGCCCCTTGGAAGAGTCGTGGACGTCGCAGAGGAATAAAAAGACAATATCAATGCACTTGGAAGAGTGCAGAAGGTTACAATGGATTAAAAAGACATTGTCAATGCCCCTTGGAAGAGCTGTGGAGCTCAGAGCGGTTTAACCAGACGGTTTTAATGCCCCTTGGAAGAGACTTGGAGGTCACAGTAGCTTAACAAGACGGTTTAAATGCCCCTTGGAACAGTCGTGGAGGTCGCAATGGAATAAAAAGACAATATCAATGCCCCTTGAAAGAGTGGTGGACGTTACAGTGGAATAAAAAGACAATATCAATGCCTTTTGGATGAGTGGTGGAGGTTACAGTGGAATAAAAAGACAATATCAATCCCCCGTGGAAGAGACGTGGACATCACAGAAGCTTAACAAGACGGTTTTAATGCCCCTTGTCAGAGTGGTGGAGGTCTCAGTGGAATAAAAAGACAATAACAATGCCCTGTGGAAGAGACGTGGAGGTCACAGTAGGTTAACAAGACGGTTTTAATGCCCCTTAGAACAATGGTGGAGGTCGCAGTGGAATAACCTCATTGGTACATGCTCTGCATAACTTCTCTGCTTGCTGTGTCTGCTGTAATCTAATGCTCTGCTTTGCTGATTCACCTCACTGGTACATGCTCTGCATAACTTCTCTGCTTGCTGTGTCTGCTGTAATCTAATGCTCTGCTTTGCTGATTCACCTCACTGGTACATGCTCTGCATAACTTCTCTGCTTGCTGTGTCTGCTGTAATCTAATGCTCTGCTTTGCTGATTCACCTCACTGGTTCATGCTCTGCATAACTTCTCTGCTTTATCTGTCCCACTCCATTCAATACCCACATATGTCTGTCCCTTCCCCACTATAGATCTTATCTGATTTTTAGAGGTGCTAAACTGCAGAGACTAGAGTCCTAGCTCTGTGTTTGATCACCCAGCCATCTCCTGGTGAGACGACCAGCTGCTAATTTAGCCATATGCAGCTCCCACAATGCCCTTCACCTGATAGTTTAATGTGCCCTATATATTTAGAAGCTCTGTAAGGGGTGCACTTGTGCTGGGGTGTGCACGAGTCTTCTTGTGCAAAGTTGCTTCGGAGATAAGTGGCAGTTATTTCAGAGGCAGTTAGTCAGGGCAGGAGTCAGGTAACCAACACTTTGACCACTTACTCTCTTTTAACTATGTTTCTGTTAGCTCTCCCTTTTTCCTCTATAGTACTCCACTTTCTATTAACCCCTCAAATCCCTACACCTAGTAAGAAATGCTTCATCTCTCCCTCCATCCTCCCCATTCATCTCACCTCCTCCTCCAAATTATTCCTAAACATTCAATCCTGGATCTCCAAACACAGACAGCCACCTCATGCTCACCCCCTCTGACACAGCCTCCCCAGCTGCACTTTCATATGGCGGATTCCACCTTTCCCACACCCCCCGCCCCAACGGCAAACATGGCGGAGGCGTAGGTTTTCTCCTATCAGAACACTGCGCTTTCACCCAAATCCCACTGCCACCCTCTGTTACACTCCCCTCTTTTGAGGTGCACTGTGTGCACATCTATTCCCCCTCCAACCTCCAACTGGCCGTCGTGTACCGACCCCCAGGGCAAGCAACCACCTTCTTAGACCACTTCACCACCTGGCTGCTTCACTTCCTCTCCACTGACATCCCCATTATCATAATGGGTGACATCAACATCCCCATTAACACTTCCCACTCGTCTGTCTCTAAGTTCCTATCTCTCACTTCCTCCTTCGGACTCACTCAATGGTCTTCCACACCCATCCACAAAGATGGCCACACACTGGACCTCATCTTCACCCACCTCTGTTCCCTATCTAACCTCTCTATCTCACCTCTCCCTCTCTCTGATCACAGTCTACTTACATTCTCGTGTCTCTTCTCCCCGTGGCAACAATCCCCACTCCACAAACTTGCATACCCTCACAGAAATCTCAAACACCTTGACTTACACTCACTCTCTGAATCCCTCCTCCCTCTTACAGACATAAATTCCTTACACGATGCAGACGTTGCTGCTGCTTAATATAACACCACAATAGCTGCAGCTCTAGACTTGATCGCCCCTCTCACACACACCACATCTCGCACATTCAACAGGCAACCCTGGCACACTAAACTTACTAAAGAACTGCACCGGGCCTCCAGGGTTGCGGAGCGGAGATGAAAAGGTCTCACTCCATCGAGCACTTCATCGCATTCAAGCAATCCCTCACTAATTTCAAGTCCGCACTCACTACAGCAAAACAAACCTACTTCTCATCTCTCATATTCTCCCTATCTCACTTCCCTAAACAGCTATTTAACACTTTCAACTCTCTCCTTCGTCCCCCAGCACCTCCTCCCTCTTCTCTCATCTCAGCCGAAGACTTTGCCTCATTCTTCAAACAGAAGATTGACACCATCAGACAAAACTTTTGCTTAAAGTCGACACAACCCCTCCTCATATCTATTCAACCCTCCTCCTCCAAATCCCACTTCTCCACCATTACAGAAGGTCAAGTCTCCTCTTTACTCTCCAAATCACACCTCACCACCTGCGAACTTCACCCAATCCCATCCCACCTCATCACTAACCTTACCATAGCCTTCATCCCAACCCTAACCCACCTCTTCAATCTGTCACTAACAACCGGTGTCTTCCCCTCATGTTTCAAACATGCCGCAATCACACCCATCCTCAAAAAGCACTCCCTTGACCCTTACTCTCTGACTAGCTACCGCCCCATATCACTCCTCCAGTTTGCCTCAAAACTACTAGAACAACATGTCCACCTTGAACTGTCCTCCCACCTCTCCTCCTGCTCCCTCTTCGACCGCCTGCAATCTGGCTTCCGACTGCATCACTCGACTGAAACTGCCCTGACCAAACTCACCAACGACCTACTAAATGCCAAATCCAAGTGATACTACTCCATCCATCTCCTTCTGGACCTGTCATCTGCCTTTGACACAGTGGACCATTCCCTCTGACTCCAGATTCTCTCATCTCTTGGCATCACGGACTTGGCTCTATTTTGGATTTTCTCATACTTAACAGACAGGACATTCAACGTCTCCCACTCACGCACCACCTCCTCATCTCGCCCCCTATCTGTCGGTGTCCCCAAAGGTTCAGTTCTAGGACCTCTGCTCTTCTCCATCTACACCTTTGGCCTGGGAAAGCTCATAGAGTCTCACGGTTTTCAGTATCACCTCTATGCTGACGACACAAAGATCTACCTCTCTGGACCCGATATCTCCTCCCTACTAACCAAAATCCCACAATGTCTGGTCGCCATGTCATCCTTCTTCTCTGACTGATTTCTAAAACTCAACATGGATAAAACAGAGTTCATCATCTTTCCACCCTCTCATTCACATCCCCCATCTGACCTAGCCATCAACATCAATGGCTGTTCACGCTTCCCAGTCCCACAAGCTCGCAGCCTTGGAGTAACCCTGGACTCTGATCTCTCCTTCAAGCCACATATCCAAGCCCTTTCCACTTCCTGCCGACTCCAACTCAAAAACATCTCCCGGATCCGTGCATTCCTCAGCAAAGACTCTGCAAAAACAGTAGTGCATGCCCTCATCATATACCGCCTCGACTACTGCAACCTCGTGCTCCCTTACAACACTCTTGCACCTCTCCAATCAATCCTAAACTCTGCTGCTCGACTAATTCACCTGTCCCTGCGCTATTCCCCGGCCTCTCTATCAATCTCTTCACTGGCTCCCCGTTGCCCAGAGAATCCAGTTCAAAACTCTAACCATGGCATACAAAGCCATCCAAAACCTGTCTCCCCCATACATCTGTGACCTAATCTCCCGGTACTTACCTGCACGCAACCTCCGATCCTCACAAGATCTCCTTCTCTACTCCCCTCTTATCTCCTCCTCCCACAATCGTATACAAGATTTCTCCCGTGCATCCCCCCTACTCTGGAACTCTCTACCCCAACACATCAGACTCTCGCCGACCCTGGAAACCTTCAAAAGAAACCTGAAGATCCACCTCTTCCGATAAGCCTACAACCTGCTGTAACCACCGCTGCACGACCAGCTCTACCCTCACCTAATGTATCTTCACCCATCCCTTCTAGAATGTGAGCCCTCGCGGGCAGTGTCCTCGCTCCTCCTGTACAAGTCGCTGACTCGTTTTGTTAAGATTATGTAAATGCTTTTGTTATTTATATCCCTATTACATGTAAAGCGCCATGGAATAAATGGCGCTATAATAATAAATAATAATAATAATAATAATAAAAAGACAATATCAATTCCCATAGGAAAAGTGGTGGAGGTTATAGTGGAATAAAAACACAATATCAATGCCCCTTTGATGAGCTGTGGAATTCAGAGTGGTTTAACTAGACGGTTTTAATGCCCCTTGGAAGAGACGTGGAGGTCATAGTAGCTTAATAAGATGTTTTTAATGCCTCTTGGAAGAGTGGTGGAGGTCGCAGTTGTTTAAAAAGACAATATCACTGCCCCTTAGAAGAGTGGTGGAGGTTACATTGGAATAAAAAGACAATATCAATGCCCCGTAGAATAGACATGGAGGTTACAGCAGCTTAACAAGACAGTTTTAATGCCCCTTGGAAGAGTGGTGGAGGTCACAGTTGATTAAAAAGACAATATAAATGCCCCTTAGAAGAGTGGTGGAGATCGCAGTGGAATAAAAAGACAATATCAATGCCCCTTGGAAGAGTAGTGGAGGTCGCAGTGGAATAAAAAACAATATCAATGCCACTTGGAAGAGTGGTGGAGGTAACAGTGGATTAAAAAGACAATATCAATACCCCTTGGAATAGTGGTGGAGGTTACAGTGAAATAAAAAGACAATATCAATGCCTCTTGAAAGAGTTATGGAGTTCAGAGTGGTTTAACCAGATGGTTTTAATTCCCCTTGGAAGAGTGGTGGAGGTCACAGTGCATTAAAATGACAATATCAATACCCCTTGGAAGAATGGTGGAGGTTACAGTGGAATAAAAAGACAATTTCAATGCCCCCTGGAAGAGCTGAGGAGTTCAGAGTGGTTTAACCAGACGGTTTTAATGCCCCTTGGAAGAGATGTGGAGGTCACAGTAGCTTAACAAGACTATTTTAATGCCCTTGGAAGAGTGGTGGAGGTCGCAGTGGATTAAAAAGACAATATCAATAACCTTTAGAAGAGTGGTGGAGATTACAGTGGAACAAAAGACAATATCTATGCCCCGTGGAAGAGTTGTGGAGGTCACTGTAGCTTAACAAGATGGTCTTAATGCCTCTTGGAAGAGTGGTGGAGGTTGCAGTGGAATAAAAAGACAAAGTCAATGCCCCTTGGAAGAGTGGTGGAGGTTAGAGTGGAATAAATAGACAATACGAATGCTCCTTGGAAGAGCTGTAGAGTTCAGAGTGGTTTAACCAGACGGTTTTAATACCCCTTGGAAGAGACGTGAAGGTCACAGTAGCTTAACAAGACTATATTTATGCCCTTGGAAGAGTGGTGGAGGTCGCAGTGGATTAAAAAGACAATATCAATAACCTTTAGAAGAGTGGTGGAGGTCACAGTGGATTAACAAGACAATATCAATGCCACGTGGAAGGGACGTGGAGGTCACAGTAGCTTAACAAGACGGTTTTAATGCACCTTGGAAGAAAGGTGGAGGTCGCAGTTGATTAAAAAGACAATATCAATGCCACTTGGAAGTGTCGTGGAGGTCGCAGTGGATTAAAAAGTCAATATCAATGCCCCTTGTAAGAGTGGTGGAGGATACTTTCGAATAAAAAGACAATATCAATGCTCCTTGGAAGAACTGTGGAGTACAGAATGGTTTAACCAGACGGTTTTATTGCCCCTTGTTTGAGACGTAGAGGTCACAGTAGCTTATCAAGACTGTTTTAATGCCTCTTGGAAGAGTGGTGAAGGTCGCAGTGGTTTAAAAAGACAATATGACTGCCCCTTAGAAGAATGGTGACGGTTACACAGGAATAAAAAGACAATATCAATGCCCCGTGGAATAGTCATGGAGGTTACAGCAGCTTAACAAGACGATCTTAATGCCCCTTTGGAGAGTGGTGGAAGTCGAAGTGGAATGAAAAGACAATATCGATGCCCCTTGGAAGAGTGCTGGAGATTACAGTGGAATAAAAAGACAATACCAATGCCTCTTGCAAGAGCTGTGGAGTTCAGAGTGGTTTAAATAGACGGCTTTAATGCCCCTTGGAAGAGAAGTGGAGGTCACAGTAGCTTAATAAGACGGTAGTAATGCCACATGGAAAAGTGGTGGAGGTCGCAGTGGATTAAAAAGACAATATCAATGAACCGAAGAAGAGTGGTGGATGTCGCAGTGGAATAAAAAGACAATATCAATACCCCTTGGAATAGTGGTGGAGGTTACAGTGAAATAAAAAGACAATATCAATGCCTCTTGAAAGAGTTATGGAGTTCAGAGTGGTTTAACCAGATGGTTTTAATTCCCCTTGGAAGAGTGGTGGAGGTCACAGTGCATTAAAAAGACAATATCAATACCCCTCGGAAGAATGGTGGAGGTTACAGTGGAATAAAAAGACAATATCAATGCCCCCTGGAAGAGCTGAGGAGTTCAGAGTGGTTTAACCAGACGGTTTTAATGCCCCTTGGAAGAGATGTGGAGGTCACAGTAGCTTAACAAGACTATTTTAATGCCCTTGGAAGAGTGGTGGAGGTCGCAGTGGATTAAAAAGACAATATCAATAACCTTTAGAAGAGTGGTGGAGGTTACAGTGGAACAAAAGACAATATCAATGACCCGTGGAAGAGTTGTGGAGGTCACTGTAGCTTAACAAGATGGTCTTAATGCCTCTTGGAAGAGTGGTGGAGGTCGCAGTGGAATAAAAAGACAAAGTCAATGCCCCTTGGAAGAGTGGTGGAGGTTAGAGTGGAATAAATAGACAATACCAATGCTCCTTGGAAGAGCTGTAGAGTTCAGAGTGGTTTAACCAGACGGTTTTAATACCCCTTGGAAGAGACGTGAAGGTCACAGTAGCTTAACAAGACTATATTTATGCCCTTGGAAGAGTGGTGGAGGTTGCAGTGGATTAAAAAGACAATATCAATAACCTTTAGAAGAGTGGTGGAGGTAACAGTGGATTAACAAGACAATATCAATGCCATGTGGAAGGGACGTGGAGGTCACAGTAGCTTAACAAGACGGTTTTAATGCACCTTGGAAGAAAGGTGGAGGTCGCAGTTGATTAAAAAGACAATATCAATGCCACTTGGAAGTGTCGTGGAGGTAGCAGTGGATTAAAAAGTCAATATCAATGCCCCTTGGAAGAGTGGTGGAGGATACTTTCGAATAAAAAGACAATATCTATGCTCCTTGGAAGAACTGTGGAGTACAGAATGGTTTAACCAGACGGTTTTATTGCCCCTTGTTTGAGACGTAGAGTTCACAGTAGCTTATCAAGACTGTTTTAATGCTTCTTGGAAGAGTGGTGAAGGTCGCAGTGGTTTAAAAAGACAATATGACTGCCCCTTATAAGAATGGTGACGGTTACACAGGAATAAAAAGACAATATCAATGCCCCGTGGAATAGTCATGGAGGTTACAGCAGCTTAACAAGACGGTCTTAATGCCCCTTTGGAGAGTGGTGGAAGTCGAAGTGGAATGAAAAGACAATATCGATGCCCCTTGGAAGAGTGCTGGAGATTACAGTGGAATAAAAAGACAATATCAATGCCTCTTGCAAGAGCTGTGGAGTTCAGAGTGGTTTAAATAGACGGCTTTAATGCCCCTTGGAAGAGAAGTGGAGGTCACAGTAGCTTAATAAGACTGTTTTAATGCCACATGGAAAAGTGGTGGAGGTCGCAGTGGATTAAAAAGACAATATCAATGCCCCGAAGAAGAGTGGTGGATGTCGCAGTGGAATAAAAAGACAATATCAATGCCCCTTGGAAGAGTGGTGGAGGTTACAGTAGAAAAAAAAGACAATATCAATGCCCCGTGGAAGAGACGTGGAGGTCACAGTAGCTTAACAAGACGGTTTTAATGCCCCTTGGAAGAGTTGTGAAGGTCACAGTTGATTAAAAAGACAATATCAATGCCCCTTGGAAGAGAGGTGGAGGTTGCAGTGGAATAAAAAGGCAATATCAATGCCCCGTGGAAGAGACGTGGAGGTCACAGTAGCTTAACAACACGGTTTTAATGGCCCTTGGAAGAGTGGTGGAGGTCGCAGTGGAATAGAAAGAAAATATCAATGCCCCTTGGAAGAGTAGTGGAGGTCGCAGTGGAATAAAAAACAATATCAATGCCCCTTGGAAGAGTGGTGGAGGTAACAGTGCATTATAAAGACAATATCAATGCCCATTGGAAGAGCAGTGGAGTTTAGAGTAGTTAAACCAGACGGTTTTAATGCCCATTGGAAGTGACGTGGAGGTCACAGTAGCTTAAAAAGATGTTTTTAATGCCCCTTGGAAAAGTGGTGGAGGTCGAAGTGGATTTAAAAGACAATATCAATGCCCCTTGGAAGAGTGGTGGAGTTAGCAGTGGAATAAAAAGACAACATCAATGCCCCTTGGAAAAGTGGTGAAGTTCAGAGTGGTTTAACCAGACGGTTTTAATGCCCCTTGGAAGAGACGTGGAGGTCACAGTATCTTAACAAGACTGTTTTAATGCCCCTTGGAAGAGTGGTGGAGGTCGCAGTAGATTAAAAAGACAATATAAATGCCCCTTAGAAGAGAGGTGGAAGTCGCAGTGGAATAAAAAGACAATTTCAATGCCACTAGGAAGAGTTGTGGAGGTCACTGTAGCTTAACAAGATGGTCTTAATGCCCCTTGGAAGAGTGGTGGAGGTCGCAGTGGAATAAATAGACAATGTCAATGCCCCTTGGAAAAGTGATGGAGGTTAGAGTGGAATAAAAAGACAATACCAGTGCTCCTTGGAAGAGCTGTGGAGTTCAGAGTGGTTTAAATTGACGGTTTTAATGCCCCTTGGAAGAGACGTGGAGGTCACAGTGGATTAAAAAGACAATATCAATGCCCCTTGGAAGAGTGGTGGAGGTCGCAGTGGATTAAAAAGACAATATCAATGTCCCTTGGAAGAGTGGTGGAGGTCGCAGTGGAATAAAAAGACAATATTAATGCCCCGTGGAAGAGTGGTGGAGGTTCCAATTAAATAAAAAGACAATATCAATGCCCCTTGGAAGAGACGTGGAGGTCACAGTGGAATAAAAAGACAACATTAATGTCCCTTGGAAGAGTGGTGGAGGTCGCAGTGGAATAAAAAGACAATATCAATGCCCCTTGAAAGGGACGTGGAGGTCACAGTAGCTTCACAAGACGGTTTTAATGCCCCTTGGAAGAGAGGTGGAGGTTGCAGTTGATTAAAAAGACAATATCAATGCACTTGGAAGAGTGCAGAAGGTTACAATGGAATAAAAAGACATTGTCAATGCCCCTTGAAAGAGCTGTGGAGCTCAGAGCGGTTTAATCAGATGGTTTTAATGCCCCATGGAAGAGACTTGGAGGTCACAGTAGCTTAAGAAGACGGTTTTAATGCCCATTGGAAGATTGGTGGAGGTCACAGTGGAATAAAAATACAATACCAATGCCCCTTGAAAGAGTGGTGGAAGTTACAGTGAAATAAAAAGACAATATCAATGCCCCTTGGAAGAGCTGTGGAGTACAGAGTTGTTTAACCAAACGGTTTCAGTGCCCCTTGGAAGAGACGTGAAGGTCACAGTAGCTTAACAAGACGGTTATAATGCCCCTTGGAAGAGTGGTGGAGGTCGCAGTGGATTAAAAGACAATAACATTGAACCTGGGAAGAGTGGTGGAGGTCGCAGTGGAATAAAAAGACAATATCAATGCCCCTTGGAAGAGTGGTCGAGGTTACAGTGGAATAAAAAGACAATATCAATGCCTCTTGGAAGAGTGGTGGAGGTTACAGTGGAATAAAAAGACAATATAAATGCCCCGTGGAAGAGACGTGGACATCACAGTAGCTTAACAAGACGGTTTTAATGCTCCTTGGCAGAGTGGTGGAGGTCGCAGTGGAATAAAAAGACAATAAAAAATGCCCCTTAGATGAGTGGTAGAGGTCGCAGTGGAAAAAAAAGACAGTATCAATTCCCCTTGGAAGAGATGTGGAGGTCGCAGTGGAATAAAAAGACAATATCAATGCCTCGTGGAAGAGACTTGGAGGTCACAGTAGCTTAACAAGATGGTTTTAATGCCCCTTGGAAGAGAGGTGAAGGTCGCAGTAGAATAAAAAGACAATATCAATGCCCCTTGGAAGAGTGGTGGAGGTCGCAGTGGAATAAAAAGACAATATCAATGCCCCGTAGAAGGGAAGTGGAAGTCACAGTAGCTTCACAAGACGGTTTTAATGCCCCTTGGAATAGAGGTGGAGGTCGCAGTTGACTAAAAAGACAATATCAATGCCCCTTGGAAGAGTGGAGGAGATCGCAGTGGAATAAAAATACAATATCAATGCCGCTTGGAAGATTGGTGGAGGTTACAGTGGAATAAAAAGACAATATCAATGCCCCTTGGAAGAGTGGTGAAGGTTACAGTGGAATAAAAAGACAATATCAATGCCCTGTGTAAGAAACTTGGAGATCACAGTAGCTTAACTACACGGTTTTAATGCCCCTCGGAAGAGTCGTGGACGTCGCAGAGGAATAAAAAGACAATATCAATGCTCTTAGAGGAGTGCAGAAGGTTACAATGGAATAAAAAGACATTGTCAATGCCCCTTGGAAGAGCTGTGGAGGTCGCAGTGGATTAAAAAGACAATATCAATGCCCCTTGGAAGAGTGGTGGAGTTCGCAGTGGAATAAAAAGACAATATCAATGCCCCGTGGAAGGGACGTGGAGGTCACAGTAGCTTCACAAGATTGTTTTAATGCCCCTTGGAAGAGAGGTGGAGGTCGCAGTGGATTAAAAAGACAATATCAATGCCCCTTAGAAGAGTGGTGGAGGTCGCAGTGGAATAAAAAGACAATATCAATTCCACTTAAAAAGATGTGGAGGTCGCAGTGGAATAAAAAGACAATATCAATGCCTCGTGGAATAGACTTGGATGTCACAGTAGCTTAACATGATGGTTTTAATGCCCCTTAGAAGAGAGGTGGAGGTCGCAGTGGAATAAAAAGACAATATCAATGCCCCTTGGAAGAGTGGTGGCGGTTACAGTGGAATAAAAAGACAATATCAATGACCGTTGGAACAGTGGTGGAGGTCGCAGTGGAATAAAAAGACAATATTAATGCCCCTTGGAAGAGTGGTGGAGGTCGCAGTAAAATAAAAAGACAATATCAATGCCCCTTGGAAGAGTGGTGGAGGTTACAGTGGAATAGAAAGACAACATCAATGCCCTGTGTGAGAAACTTAGAGGTCACAGTAGCTTAACAAGACGGTTTTAATGCCCCTTGGAAGAGTCGTGGACGTCGCAGAGGAATAAAAAGACATTATCAATGCACTTGGAAGAGTGCAGAAGGTTACAATGGAATAAAAAGACATTGTCAATGCCCAAGTGGTTTAACCAAACAGTTTTAGTGCCCCCTGGAAGAAACGTGGAGGTCACAGTAGCTTAACAAGACGGTTTTAATGCCCCTTGGAAGAGTGGAGGAGGTTGCAGTGGATTAAAAAGACAATATCAATGAACCTTGGAAGAGTGGTGGAGGTCGCAGTGGAATAAAAAGACATTATCAATGCCCCTTGGAAGAGTGGTGGAGGTTACAGTGGAATAAAAAGACAATATCAATGCCTCTTGGAAGAGTGGTGGAGGTTACAGTGGAATAAAAAGACAATATCAATGCCCCGTGGAAGAGACGTGGACATCACAGTAGCTTAACAAGACGGTTTTAATGCCCCTTGGCAGAGTGGTGGAGGTCGCAGTGGAATAAAAAGACAATAACAATGCCCTGTGGAAGAGACGTGGAGGTTACAGTAGCTTATCAAGACGGTATTAATGCCCCTTAGAACAGTGGTGGATGTTGCAGTGGAATTAAAGACAATATCAATGCCCTTTGGAAGAGTGGCGGAGGTCGCAGTGGAATAAAAATACAATATCAATGCCCCTTGGAAGAGTGGTGGAGGTCGCAGTGGAATAACTCCACTGGTACATGCTCTGCATATCTTCTCTGCTTGCTGTGTCTGCTGTAATCTAATGCTCTGCTTTGCTTATTTACCTTACTGGTACATGCTCTGCATAACTTCTCTGCTTGCTGTGTCTGCTGTAATCTAATGCTCTGCTTTGCTGATTCACCTCACTGGTACATGCTCTGCATAACTTCTCTGCTTTATCTGTCCCACTCCATTCAATACCCACATATGTCTGTCCCTTCCCCACTATAGATCTTATCTGATTTTTAGAGGTGCTAAACTGCAGAGACTGCTAGAGTCCTAGCTCTGTGTTTGATCACCCAGCCATCTCCTGGTGAGACGACCCGCTTTTAATTTAGCCATATGCAGCTCCCACAATGCCCTTCACCTGATAGTTTAATGTGCCCTATATATTTAGAAGCTCTGTAAGGGGTGCACGCGTCTTCTTGTGCAAAGTGGCTTCGGAGATAAGTGGCAGTTATTTCAGAGGCAGTTAGTCAGGGCAGGAGTCAGGTAACCAACACTTTGACCACTTACTCTCTTTTAACTATGTTTCTGTTAGCTCTCCCTTTTTCCTCTATAGTCCTCCACTTTCTAGTAACCCCTCAAATCCCTACACCTAGTAAGAAACTCTTCATCTCTCCCTCCATCCTCCCCATTCATCTGACCTCCGCCTCCAAATTATTCCTAAACATTCAATCCTGGATCTCCAAACATAGACAGCCACCTCATGCTCTCTCTTGCTCCCACCTGCTAGCACTTTCTCTGCTCCTCCTCACTGCTGGAGATATCTCTCCAAATCCTGTTCCTCCTCGCCATATCCCCACAGTTACTTCTTCCTCCTATCCACGACCTTCCACAAACTGTCGTAACCCTTCTAACCTCATACCCATCCAACCAATCCCCACTCCCTTAGTTGCTCTAACAGGAGCTCTATGGAACGCTCGCTCTGTCTGCAACAAACTTTCCTTCATCCACGATCTTTTCATTACAAACAAACTTTCCTTGCTCGCCATCACTGAAACCTGGCTCACCCCCTCTGACACTGCCTCCCAAGCTGCACTTCCATATGGCGGATTCCACCTTTCCCACACCCCCCGCCCCAACGGCAAACAATCCCACTGCAACCCTCCGTTACACTCCCCTCTTTTGAGGTGCACTGTGTGCGCATCTATTCCCCCTCCAACCTCCAACTGGCCGTCGTTTACCGACCCCCAGGGCAAGCCACCACCTTCTTATACCACTCTACCACCTGGCTGCTTCACTTCCTCTCCACTGACATCCCCACTATTATAATGGGTGACTTCAACAGCCCCATTAACACTTCCCACTCGTCTGTCTCTAAGTTCCTATCTCTCACTTCCTCCTTCGGACTCACTCAATGGTCTTCCACACCCACCCACAAAGATGGCCACACACTGGACCTCATCTTCGCCCGCCTCTGTTCCCTATCTAACCTCTCTAACTCACCTCTCCCTCTCTCTGATCACAGCCTACTTACATTCTCTTCTCTCTCCTCCCCGGGGCAACAATCCCCACTCCACAAACTTGCATACCCTCGCAGAAATCTCAAACACCTTGACTTACACTCACTCTCTGAATCCCTCCTCCCTCTTACAGACATAAATTCCTTACACGATGCAGACATTGCTGCTGCTTCATATAACACCACAATAGCTGCAGCTCTAGACTTGATCGCCCCTCTCACACACACCACATCTCGCACATTCAATAGGCAACCCTGGCACACTAAACTTAATAAAGAACTGCGCCGGGCCTCCATGGTTGCGGAGCGGAGATGGAAAAGGTCTCACTCCATCGAGCACTTCATCGCATTCAAGCAATCCCTCACTAATTTCAAGTCCACACTCACTACAGCAAAACAAACCTACTTCTCATCTCTCATATCTCACAACCCTAAAAAGCTATTTAACACTTTCAACTCTCTCCTTCGTCCCCCAGCACCTCTTCCCTCTTCTCTCATCTCAGCCGACGACTTTGCCTCATTCTTCAAACAGAAGATTGACACCATCAGACAAAACTTTTGCCTAAAGTCCACACAACCCCTCCTCATATCTATTCAACCCTCCTCCTCCAAACCCCACTTCTCCACCATTACAGAAGGTCAAGTCTCCTCTTTACTCTCCAAATCACACCTCACCACCTGCGAACTTGACCCAATCCCATCCCACCTTATCACTAACCTTACCACAATCTTCATCCCAACCCTAACCCACCTCTTCAATCTGTCACTAACAACCGGTGTCTTCCCCTCATGTTTCAAACATGCCGCAATCACACCCATCCTCAAAAAACCCTCCCTTGACCCTTCCTCTCTGACTAGCTACCGCCCCATATCACACCTCACCTTTGCCTCAAAACTACTAGAACGACATGTCCACCTTGAACTGTCCTCCCACCTCTCCTTCTGCTCCCTCTTCGACCGCCTGCAATCTGGCTTCCAACAGCATCACTCGACTGAAACTGCCCTGACCAAAGTCACCAACGACCTACTAAATGCCAAATCCAAGCGACACTACTTCATCCTCCTCCTTCTGGACCTGTCATCTGCCTTTGACACAGTGGACCATTCCCTCTTACTCCAGATTCTCTCATCTCTTGGCATCACGGACTTGGCTCTATCTTGGATCTCCTCATACTTAACAGACAGGACATTCAGCGTCTCCCACTCACGCACCACCTCCTCATCTCGCCCCCTATCTGTCGGTGTCCCCCAAGGTTCAGTTCTAGGACCTCTGCTCTTCTCCATCTACACCTTTGGCCTGGGACAGCTCATAGAGTCTCACGGTTTTCAGTATCACCTCTATGCTGACGACACACAGATCTACCTCTCTGGACCCGATATCTCCTCCCTACTAACCAAAATCCCACAATGTCTGTCCGCCATGTCATCCTTCTCCTTTGACAGATTTCTAAAACTCAACATGGATAAGACAGAGTTCATCATCTTTCCACCCTCTCATTCACATCCCCCATCTGACCTAGCCATCAACATCAATGGCTGTTCACTCTCCCCAGTCCCACAAGCTTGCTGCCTTGTAGCAACCCTGGACTCTGATCTCTCCTTCAAGCCACATATCCAAGCCCTTTCCACTTCCTGCGGACTCCAACTCAAAAACATCTCCCGCATCCATGCATTCCTCAGCAAAGACTCTGCGAAAACACTAGTGCATGCCCTCATCATATCCCGCCTTGACTACTGCAACCTCCTGCTCTGTGGCCTCCCTTACAACACTCTTGCGCCTCTCCAATCTATCCTAAACACTGCTGCTCGACTAATTCACCTGTCCCCCCACTATTCCCCAGCCTCTCCTCTCTGTCAATCTCTTCACTGGCTCCCCATTGCCCAGAGAATCCAGTTCAAAAGTCTAACCATGGCATACAAAGCCATCCACAACCTGTCTCCCCCATACATCTGTGACCTAGTCTCCCGGTACTTACCTGCACGCAACCTCCAATCCTCACAAGATCTCCTTCTCTACTCCCCTCTTATCTCCTCCTCCCACAATCGTATACAAGATTTCTCCCATGCATCCCCCCTACTCTTGAACCCTCTACCCCAACACATCAGACTCTCGCTGACCGTGGAAACCTTCAAAAGAAACCTGAAGACCCACCTCTTCCGACAAGCCTACAACCTGCAGTAACCAACGCTGCACGACCAGCTCTACCCTCAACTAATGTATCCTCACCCATCCCTTCTGGAATGTGAGCCCTCGCGGGCAGGGTCCTCGCTCCTCCTGTACCAGTCGCTGACTCGTTTTGTTAAGATTATGTAAATGCTTTTGTTATGTATATCCCTATCACATATAAAGTGCCATGGAATAAATGGCGCTATAATAATAAATAATAATAATAATAATAATAATAATAATAAAAAGACAATATCAATGCCCCTTGGAAGAGTGCTGGAGATTACAATGGAATAAAAAGACAATATCAATTCCTCTTGCAAGAGCTGTGGAGTTCAGAGTGTTTTAAATTGACGGCTTTAATGCCCCTTGGAAGAGAAGTGGAGGTCACAGTAGCTTAATAAGACGGTTTTAATGCCACATGGAAAAGTGGTGGAGGTCGCAGTGGATTAAAAAGACAATATCAATGCCCCGAGGAAGAATGGTGGAGGTCGCAGTGGAATAAAAAGACAATATGAGTGCCCCTTGGAAGAGTGGTGGAGGTTACAGTGGAAAAAAAAGACAATATCAATGCCCCGTGGAAGAGACGTGTAGTTCACAGTAGCTTAACATGACGGTTTTAATGCCCCTTGGAAGAGTGGTGACGGTCACAGTTGATTAAGAAGACAATATCAATGCCCCTTGGAAGAGTGGTGGAGTTCGCAGTGGAATAAAAAGGCAATATCAATGCCCCTTGGAAAAGTAGTGGACGTCGCAGTGGAATAAAAAAACAATATCAATGCCCCTTGGAAGAGTGGTGGAGGTAACAGTGGATTAAAAAGACAATATCAATGCCCCTTGAAGAGCAATGGAAATAAGAGTAGTTAAACCAGACGATTTTAATGCCCATTGGAAGTGACGTGGAGGTCACAGTAGCTTAAAAAGACGTTTTTAATGCCCCTTGGAAAAGTGGTGGAGGTCGCAGTGGATTAAAAAGACAATATCAATGCCCCTTGGAAGAGTGGTGGAGGTGGCAGTGGAATAAAAAGACAATATCAATGCCCCTTGGAAGAGTGGTGGAGTTCAGAGTAGTATAACCAGACAGTTTTAATGCCCCTTGGAAGAGACGTGGAGGTCACAGTAGCTTAACAAGACTGTTTTAATGCCCCTTGGTAGAGTGGTGGAGTTCGCAGTGGATTAAAAAGACAATATCAATGCCCCTTAGAAGAGAGGTAGAAGTCGCAGTGGAATAAAAAGACAATGTCAATGCCCTTGGAGTGGTGGAAGTTACAGTGGAATAAAAAGACAATATCAATGCCCCGTGGAATAGACATGGACGTGACAGTAGCTTAACAAGACGGCTTAAATGCTCCTTGGAAGAGTGGTGGAGGTTGCAGTGGATTAAAAAGACAATATCAGTGCCCATTGGAAGAGTGGTAGAGGTCGCAGTGGAATAAAAAGACAAAATCAATGTCCCCTGGGAAGAGTGGTGGAGGTTACAGTGGAATAAAAAGACAATATCAATGCCCCATGGAAAAGTTGTGGAGGTCACTGTAGCTTAACAAGATGGTCTTAATGCCCCTTGGAAGAGTGGTGGAGGTCGTAGTGGATTAAATAGACAATGACAATGCCCCTTGGAAGAGTGTTGGAGGTTATAGTGGAATAAAAAGACAATACCAGTGCTACTTGGAAGAGCTGTGCAGTTCAGAGTGGTTTAAATTGACGCTTTTTATGCCCCTTGGAAGAGACGTGGAGGTCACAGTGGATTAAAAAGACAATATCAATGCCCCTTGGAAGAGTGGTGGAGGTCGCAGTGGATTAAAAAGACAATATCAATGCCCCTTGGAAGAGTGGTGGAGTTCGCAGTGGAATAAAAATACAATATCAATGTCCCGTGGAAGGGACGTGGAGGTCACAGTAGCTTCACAAGATGGTTTTAATGCCCCTTGGAAGAGAGGTGGAGGTCGCAGTTGATTAAAAAGACAATATCAATGCCCCTTGGAAGAGTGGTGGAGGTCGCAGTGGAATAAAAAGACAATATCAATGCCGCTTGGAAGAGTGGTGGATGTTACAGTCGTATAAAAAGACAATATCAATGCCTCTTGTAAGAGCTGTGGAGTTCAGAGTGTTTAACCAGACGGTTTTAATGCCCCTTGAAAGAGACGAGGAGGTCACAGTAGCTTAACAAGACTGTTTTAATGCCCCGTGGAAGAGTGGTGGAGATCGTTGTGGACTAAAAAGACAATATCAATGCTCCTTGGAAGATTGGTGGAGGTTACAGTGGAATAAAAAGACAATATCAATGCCCCTTGGAAGAGTGGTGGAGGTTACAGTGGAATAAAAAGACAATATCAATGCCCTGTGTAAGAATCTTGGAGGTCACAGTAGCTTAACAAGACGGTTTTAATGACCCTTGGAAGAGTCGTGGACGTCGCAGAGGAATAAAAAGACAATATCAATGCACTTGGAAGGGTGCAGAAGGTTACAATGGAATAAAAAGACATTGCCAATGCCCCTTGGAAGAGCTGTGGAGCTCAGATCGGTTTAACCAGACGGTTTTAATGCCTCTTGGAAGAGACTTGGAGGTCACAGTAGCTTAACAAGATGGTTTTAATGCCCCTTGGAAGAGTGGTGGAGTTCGCAATGGAATAAAATGACAATATCAATGCCCCGTGGAAGGGACGTGGAGGTCACAGTAGCTTAACAAGACGGTTTTAATGCCCATTGGAAGAGTGGTGGAGGTCGCAGTGGATAAAAAAGACAATATCAAAGCCCCTTGGAAGAGTGGTGGAGGTTGCAGTGGAAAACAGAGACAATATCAATGCCCCTTGGAAGAGTGGTGGAGGTTACAGTCGAAAAAAAAGACAATATCAGTGCCTCTTGGAAGAGCTGTGGAGTACAGAGTGGTTTTACCAGACGGTTTAATGCCCCTTGGAAGAGACGTGTGTAACATACCTGGCGGCGTCCTTGCATAGTGGTCCATCTCCCACTGTGCAAGAGCGCGCACTTGATCTCCAGTCCAGTCTGCTAGCCTGGCTTCCCTCCATGCTGTCTGCTTGCCTCTGTTTCTGCTGCTTAAGGGCGGCGCCCGACCACTTCCTGCTTCCTGTAGCTGCTGCAGGCACACCCCTTGTGAGTCCTCAGCCTATTGCTGTCTGTCACCTGGTATTTAACCCAGCTCCTCCCTGGAATCCATGCCTGAGCACTGTATTCTGTCAGTTGGCTTCCAGTCACTGATGTGCCAGGTCTTGTCTATGCTTCCTGCCTTGCAGTATCAGTTCCCGTGTCTGAACTGTGTCCTGTCTGAACTATCTTCTAGCCTGTTGTCTTCTGCCTATCCTGGAGGCTGTATTTCCAGGCCAGTGTGAACACGCTCCTAGCCTGTTCCTTTCGCCTTCTAGGGGCCGCATACCTAGACCCATTCCTGTATCTTGCCTGTTCCTGTCTGAACACGCTCCTAGCCTATTCGTTCCGCCTTCTAGGGGGCCGCATACTTAGACCCGCTCCTGTATCTTGCTGCTGTGTCTTTTCTCATCTGAATACTTTCCTAGCCTGTTACCTGTTTTTCTCTATGTCCATACCTTCCCTTTTCCTGCAGAATATGATCCCGTACCTAACTCCTACTCGTTGTCCCTGTACTCCCTTTTGTGAGTTTAGAGTCCACTTGCTGCTTCATTGCAATTATCTTGTGTGTACCTGGTTCTGCCTTTCCCTTCCAGTCTGTTCCGTGTGAACAGAGCCCTATCCCCTTTGCTCTGCCTTGCTCGCTGCTCCGGCAGTCTCGCTTTGCTCTGACCCTTTGCTCGCTGCTCCGGCAGTCTCGCTCTGCTCTGACCCTTTGCTCGCTGCTCCGGCAGTCTCGCTCTGCTCTAACCCTTTGCTCGCTGCTCCGGCAGTCTCGCTCTGCTCTGACCCTTTGCTCACTGCTGCTGCAGTCTCGCTCTCCTCTGACCCTTTGCTCGCTGCTCCGGCAGTCTCACTCTACTCTGACCCTTTGCTCGCTGCTCCGGCAGTCTCGCTCTGCTCTAACCCTTTGCTCGCTGCTCCGGCAGTCTCGCTCTGCTCTGACCCTTTGCTCACTGCTGCTGCAGTCTCGCTCTCCTCTGACCCTTTGCTCGCTGCTCCGGCAGTCTCACTCTACTCTGACCCTTTGCTCGCTGCTCCGGCAGTCTCGCTCTGCTCTGACCCTTTGCTCGCTGCTTCGGCAGTGTCGTCCTGCTCCTCTCTCGCTGCTTCAGCAGTCTCGTCCTGCTCCTCTCTCGCTCACCGCTCCAGGCGGCCTTGTCCTGCTCTTCTCTCGCTCACCGCTCCAGGCGGTCTCGTCTTGTTCTGCTCTTGCTCGCCGCTCTGGGCGGCCTCACTCTGTTGTTTGTCCACCGCATCTGCGGTTCTGTTCCTGAGTCCCAGTCTGTACTGGATCCTATCCACTCGGTGCTCCAACCTGTCGTACCTGCCAGTACCTCCCTGCCTGCATACCAGTCGTGCTTACCAGCATCCGCCAGTCTGCATACCAGCCGTGTCTGCCTATACCCAACAGTGTATGTGCCAGCCTAACCTGCATGTTCCTGTACTCCCCTGTGTGGGTCAACAGCCGTGTCCGGGGTCTGTCCTGGAGTAGCACCTGGTGCCTCTGCTCGGTTCCTGCTTGGTGAACTGGCGTCATATGCCGTCGTGCGACCCTGGTCGGATCGGGTGGATACTTAGTTACGCCCCTCCAGGCATTCACTCTCCAGCACGTTCCAGTGGAATCACTACATATACACGCACACGCCACTCAGCCCAGGCGTGTGCATTACAACGTGGAGGTCACAGTAGCTTATCAAGACTGTTTTAATGCCCCTTGGAAGAGTGGTGGAGGTCGCAGTGGATTAAAAAGACAATATCAATGCCCCTTAGATGAGTGGTGGAGGTCGCAGTGGAATAAAAAGACAATATCAATTCCCCTTGGAAGAGATGTGGAGGACGCAGTGGAATAAAAAGACAATATCAATGCCTCGTGGAAGAGACTTGGAGGTCACAGTAGCTTAACAAGATGGTTTTAATGCCCCTTGGAAGAGAGGTGGAGGTCGCAGTGGAATAAAAAGACAATATCAATGCCCCTTGGAAGAGTGGTGGAGGTTACAGTGGAATAAAAAGACAATATCAATGGCCCTTGGAAGAGTGGTCGAGGTCGTAGTGGAATAAAAATACAATATTAATGCCCCATGGTAGAATGGTGGAGGTCGCAGTAAAATAAAACGACAATATCAATGCCCCTTGGAAGAGTGGTGGAGGTTACAGTGGAATAAAAAGACAATATCAATGTATCTTGGAAGTGCTGTGGAGTTCACAGTGGTTTAACTAGAAGGTTTTAAGGCACCGTGGAATAGACGTGGAGGTCACAGTAGCTAAACAAGACAGTTTTAATGCTTCTTGGAAGAGAGATGGAGGTCGCAGTGGATTAAAAAGACAAAATCAATGCCCCTTGGAAGAGTGGTGGAGGTTACAGTGGAAAAAAAAGACAATATCAATGCCTCTGGCAAGAGCTGTGGAGTTCAGAGTGGTTTAAATTGACGGTTTTAATGCCCCTTGAAAGAGACGTGGAGGTCACAGTAGCTTAACAAGACGGTTTTAATGCCCCTTGGAAGAGTGGTGGAGGTTACAGTCGAATAAAAAGACAATATAAATGCCCCTTGGAAGAGTGGTGGAGTTCAGAGTGGTTTAACCAGGAGGTTTTAATGCCCCTTGGAAGAGACGTGGAGGTCACAGTAGCTTAACAAGACTGTTTTAATTCTCCTTGGAAGAGTGGTGGAGGTCGCAGTGGATTAAAAAGACAATATCAATACCCCTTAGACGAGAGGTGGATGTCGCAGTGGAATAAAAAGACAATGTCAATGCCACTTGGAAGAGTGGTGGAGGTTACAGTGGAATAAAAAGACAATATCAATGCCCCGTGGAATAGACATGGACGTGACAGTAGCTTAACAAGATGGCTTTAATGCCTCTTGGAAGAGTGGTGGAGGTCGCAGTGGAATAAATAGACAATGTCAATGCCCCTTGGAAGAGTGGTGGAGGTTAGAGTGGAATAAAAAGACAATACCAGTGCTCCTTGGAAGAGCTGTTTAGTTCAGAGTTGTTTAAATTGACGGTTTTAATGCCCCTTGTAAGAGACATGGAGGTCACAGTGGATTAAAAAGACAATATCAATGCCCCTTGGAAGAGTTGTGGAGGTCGCAGTGGATTAAAAAGACAATATCAATGCCCTCTGGAAGAGTGGCGGAGGTCGCAGTGGAATAAAAAGACAATATCAATGCCCCTTGGACAGTGGTGGAGTTCGCAGTGGAATAACCTCACTGGTACATGGTCTGCATAACTTCTCTGCTTGCTGTGTCTGCTGTAATCTAATGCTCTGCTTTGCTGATTCACCTCACTGGTACATGCTCTGCATAACTTCTCTGCTTGCTGTGTCTGCTGTAATCTAATGCTCTGCTTTGCTGATTCACCTCACTGGTACATGCTCTGCATAACTTCTCTGCTTGCTGTGTCTGCTGTAATCGAATGCTCTGCTTTGCTGATTCACCTCACTGGTACATGTTAGCTCTCACTTTTTCCTCTATCGTCCTCCACTTTCTAGTAACCACTCAAATCCCTACACCTAGTAAGAAACTCTTCATCTCTCCCTCCATCCTCCCCATTCATCTCACCTCCTCCTCCAAATTATTCCTAAACATTCAATCCTGGAACTCCAAACACAGACAGCCACCTCATGCTCTCTCTTGCTCCCACCTGCTAACACTTTCTCTGCTCCTCCTCACTGCTGGAGATATCTCTCCAAATCCTGGTCCTCCTCGCCATATCCTAACAGTTACTTCTTCCTCCTATCCACGACCTTCCACAAACTGTCGCAACCCTTCTAACCTCATACCCATCCAACCAATCCCCACTCCCTTAGTTGCTCTAACAGGAGCTCTATGGAACGCTCGCTCTGTCTGCAACAAACTTTCCTTCATCCACGATCTTTTCATTACAAACAAACTTTCCTTCCTCGCCATCACTGAAACCTGGCTCACCCCCTCTGACACAGCCTCCCCAGCTGCACTTTCATATGGCGGATTCCACCTTTCCCGCACCCCCCGCCCCAACGGCAAACATGGCGGAGGCGGAGATTTTCTCCAATCAGAACATTGCGCTTTCACCCAAATCCCACTGCCACCCTCCATTACACTCCCTTCTTTTGAGGTGCACTGTGTGCGCATCTATTCCCCCTCCAACCTCCAACTGGCCGTCGTTTACCGACCCCCAGGGCAAGCCTCCACCTTCGTAGACCACTTCACCACCTGGCTGCTTCACTTCCTCTCCACTGACATCCCCACTATCATAATGGGTGACTTCAACATCCCCATTAACACTTCCCACTCGTCTGTCTCTAAGTTCCTATCTCTCACTTCCTCCTTCGGACTCACTCAATGGTCTTCCACACCCACCCACAAAGATAGCCACACACTGGACCTCATCTTCACTCGCCTCTGTTCCCTATCTAACCTCTCCAACTCACCTCTCCCTCTCTCTAATCACAGCCTACTTGCATTCTCTTCTCTCTCCTCCCTGGGGCAACAATTCCCACTCCACAAATTTGCATACCCTCGCAGAAATCTCAAACACCTTGACTTACACTCACTCTCTGAATCCCTCCTCCCTCTTACAGACATAAATTCCTTACATGATGCAGATGTTGCTGCTACTTCATATAACACCACAATAGCTGCAGCTCTAGACTCGATCGCCCCTCTCACACACACCACATCTCGAACATTCAACAGGCAACCTTGGCACACTAAACTTACTAAAGAATTGCGCCGGGCCTCCAGGGTTGCGGAGCGGAGATGGAAAAGGTCTCACTCCATCGAGCACTTCATCGCATTCAAGCAATCCCTCACTAATTTCAAGTCCGCACTCACTACAGCAAAACAAACCTACTTCTCATCTCTCATATCCTCCCTATCTCACAACCCTAAACAGCTATTTAACACTTTCAACTCTCTCCTTCTTCCCCCAGCAACTCCTCCCTCTTCTCTCATCTCAGCCGACGACTTTACCTCATTCTTCAAACAGAAGATTGACACCATCAGACAAAACTTTTGCCTAAAGTCCACACAACCCCTCCTCATATCTATTCAACCCTCCTCCTCCAAACCCCACTTCTCCACCATTACAGAAGGTCAAGTCTCCTCTTTACTCTCCAAATCACACCTCACTACCTGCGAACATGACCCAATCCCATCCCACCTCATCACTAACCTTACCACAGTCTTCATCCCAACCCTAACTCACCTCTTCAATCTGTCACTAACAACCGGTGTCTTCCCCTCATGTTTCAAACATGCTGCAATCACACCCATCCTCAAAAGCCCCCCCTTGACCCTTCCTCTCTGACTAGCTACCATCCCATATCACTCCTCCCCTTTGCCTCAAAACTACTAGATCAACATGTCCACCTTGAACTGTCCTCCCAGCTCTCCTCCTGCTCCCTGTTCGACCGCCTGCAATCTGGATTCCGACCGCATCACTCGACTGAAACTGCCCTGACGAAAGTCACCAACGACCTACTAAATGCCAAATCCAAGCGACACTACTCCATCCTCCTCCTTCTGGACCTGTCATCTGCCTTTGACACAGTGGACCATTCCCTCTTACTCCAGATTCTCTCATCTCTTGGCATCACGGACTTGGCTCTATCTTGGATCTCCTCATACTTAACAGACAGGACATTCAGCGTCTCCAACTCACGCACCACCTCCTCATCTCGCCCCCTATCTGTCGGTGTCCCCCAAGGTTCAGTTCTAGGACCTCTGCTCTTCTCCATCCACACCTTTGGCCTGGGACAGCTCAGAGAGCCTCACAGTTTTCAGTATCACCTCTATGCTGACGACACACAGAGCTACCTCTCTGGACCCGATATCTCGTCCCTACTAACAAAAATGCCACAATGTCTGTCCGCCATGTCATCCTTCTTCTGTGACAGAATTCTAAAACTTAACATGGATAAAACAGAGTTCATCATCTTTCCAACCTCTCATTCACATCTCCCATCTGACCTAGCCATCAACGTCAATGGCTGTTCACTATCCTCAGTCCCACAAGCTCGCTGCCTTGGAGTAACCCTGGACTCTGATCTCTCCTTCAAGCCACATATCCAAGCCCTTTCCACTTCCTGCCGACTCCAACTCAAAAACATCTCCCGGATCCGTGCATTCCTCAGCAAAGACTCTGCAAAAACACTAGTGCATGCCCTCATCATATCCCGCCTCGACTACTGCAACCTCCTGCTCCGTGGCCTCAATTACAACACTCTTGCACTTCTCCAATCTATCCTAAACACTGCTGCTCGACTAATTCACCTGTCCCCCCGCTATTCCCCGGCCTCTCTTCTCTGTCAATCTCTTCACTGGCTCCCCATTGCCCAGAGAATCCAGTTCAAAACTCTAACCATGGCATACAAAGCCATCCACAACCTGTCTCCCACATACATCTGTGACCTAGTCTCCCGGTACTTACCTGCAGGCAACCTCCGATCCTCACAAGATCTCCTTCTCTACTCCCCTCTTATCTCCTCCTCCCACCATCGTATACAAGATTTCTCCCGTGCATCCCCCCTACTCTGGAACTCTCTACCCCAACACATCAGACTCTCGCCGACCGTGGAAACCTTCAAAAGAAACCTGAAGACCCACCTCTTCCTTCAAGCATACAACCTGCAGTAAGCACCGCTGCACAACCAGCTCTACCCTCACCTAATGTATCCTCACCCATCCCTTCTAGAATGTGAGCCCTCGCGAGCAGGGTCCTCGCTCCTCCTGTACCAGTCGCTTACTCATTTTGTTAAGATTTTGTAAATGCTTTTGTTATGTATATCCCTATGACATGTAAAGCGCCATGGAATAAATGGCGCTATAATAATAAATAATAATAATAATAATAATAATAAAAAGACAATATCAATTCCCATAGGAAAAGTGGTAGAGATTACAGTGGAATAAAAAGACAATATCAATGCCCCTTGGAAGAGGTGTGGAGCTCAGAATGGTTTAACCAGACGGTTTTATTGCCCCATGGAAGAAACGTGGAGGTCACAGTTGATTAATAAGATGGTTTTAATGCCCCTTGGAAAAGTGGTGGAGGTCAGAGTGGATAAAAAAGACAATATCAATGCCCCGTGGAGGACACGTGGAGGTCACAGTAGCTTAGCAAGACAGTTTTAATGCCCCTTGGAAAAGTGGTGGAGGTCGCAGTGGAATAAAAAGACAATATCAATGCCCCTTGAAAGAGTGGTGCAGGTTACAGTGAAATAAAAAGACAATATCAATGCCTCTTGAAAGAGCTATGGAGTTCAGAGTCGTTTAACCAGATGGTTTAATTACCCCTTGGAAGAGTGGTGAAGGTCGCAGTGCATTAAAAAGACAATATCAATACCCCTTGGAAGAATGGTGGAGGTTACAGTGGAATAAAAAGACAATATCAATGCCCCTTGGAAGATCTGTGGAGTTCAGATTGGTTTAACCATACGGTTTTAATGCCCCTTGGAAGAGACGTGGAGGTCACAGTAGCTTAACAAGACGGTTTTAATGCCACATGGAAGAGTGGTGGAGGTTGCAGTGGAATAAAAAGACAATATCAATGCCCCGTGGATGAGACGTTGAGGTCACAGTAGCTTAACAAGATGGTTTTAATTCCCTTTGGAAGAGTGGTGGAGGTCTCAGTGGATTAAAAAGACAATATCAATGCCCTTTGGAAGAGTGGTGGAGGTCGCAGTGCAATAAAAATACAATATCAATGCACCTTGGTAGAATGGTGGAGGTTACAGTGGAATTTAAAGAAAACATCAATGCCCCATGGAAGAGATGTGGAGGTCACTGTAGCTTAACAAGACAGTTTTAATGCCCCTTGGAAGAATGGTGGAGGTCGCAATGGAATAAAAAGACAATGTCAATGCCCCTTGGAAGAGTGGTGGAGGTTAGAGTGGAATAAAAAGACAATACCAATGCCCCTTGGAAGGGCTGTGGAGTGCAGAGTGGTTTAACCAGACGGTTTTAATGCCCATTGGAAGTGACGTGGAGGTCACAGTAGCTTAAAAAGACGTTTTTAATGCCCCTTGGAAAAGTGGTGGAGGTCGCAGTGGATTAAAAAGACAATATCAATGCCCCTTGGAAGAGTGGTGGAGGTGGCAGTGGAATAAAAAGACAATATCAATGCCCCTTGGAAGAATGATGGAGGTCACAGTGGAATAAAAAGACAATGTCAATGCCCCTTGGAAGAGTGGTGGAGGTTAGAGTGGAATAAAAAGACAATACCAATGCCCCTTGGAAGAGCTGTGGAGTTCAGAGTGGTTTAACCAGATGGTTTTATTGCCCCTTGGAAGAGACGTGGAGGTCACAGTAGATTAACAAGACGGTTATAATGCCCATTGGAAAAGTGGTGGAAGTCACAGTGGATTAAAAAGACAATATCAATGCCCCATGGAAGACACGTGGAGGTCACAGTAGCTTAACAAGACAGTTTTAATGCCCCTTGGAAGAGTGGTGGAGGTCGAAGTGGAATAAAAAGACAATGTCAATGCCCCTTGAAAGAGTGGTGGAGGTTACAGTGAAATAAAAAGAAAATATCAATGCCTCTTGAAAGGGCTATGGAGTTCAGAGTGGTTTAACCAGATGGTTTTAATGCCCCTTGGAAGAGTGGTGGAGGTCGCAGTGCATTAAAAAGACAATATCAATACCCCTTCGAGGAATGGTGGATGTTACAGTGGAATAAAAAGACAATATCAATGCCTCTTGGAAGAGCTGTGGAGATCAGAGTGGTTTAACCAGACGGTTTTAATGCCCCTTGGAAGAGATGTGGAGGTCACAGTAGCTTAACAAGACTGTTTAAATGCCTCTTGGAAGAGTGGTGGAGGTCGCAGTGGATTAAAAAGACAATATCAATGCCCCTTAGAAGAGAGGTGGAAGTAGCAGTGGAATAAAAAGACAATATCAATACCACTTGGAAGAGTGGTGGAGGATACAGTTGAATAAAAAGACAATATCAATGCCACTTGGAAGAGTGGTGATAGTCCCAGTGGAATAAAAAGACAATATCAATGAGCCTTGGAAGAGTGGTGGAGGTTACAGTGGAATAAAAAGACAATATCAATGCCCCGTGAAAGAGACGTGGATTTCACAGTACCTTAACACGACTGTTTTAATGCCCCATGGAGGAGAGGTGGAAGTTGCAGTGGAATAAAAATACAATATCAATGCCCCTTGGAAGAGTGCTGGTGGTTACATTGGAATAAAAAGACAATATCAATGCCCCTTGCAATAGCTGTGGAGTTCAGAGTGGTTTAAATTGACTGTTTTAATTCCCCTTGGAAGGGATGTGGAGGTGACAGTAGCTTAACAAGATGGTTTTAATGCCCCTTGGAAGAGTGGTGGAGTTCGCAGTGGATTAAAAAGACAATATGAATGCCCCTTGGAAGAGTGGTGGAGGTCGCAGTGGAATAAAAAGACAAAATCAATGCCCCTTGAAAGAGTGGTGAAGGTTACAGTTGAATAAAAAGACAATATCAATGCCCCTTGGAAGAGTGATGGAGATAACAGTGGAATAAGAAGACAATATCAATGCCCCTTGGAACAGTGGAGGAAGTTACAGTTAAATAAAAAGACAATATCAATGCCCCGTGGAAGAGATTTGGAGGTCACAATAGCTTAACAAGACGGTTTTAATGCCCCTTGGAAGAGTGGCGGAGGTCGCAGTGGATAAAAAAGACAATATCAATGAGCCTTGGTAGAGTGGTGGAGGAAGCAGTGGAATAAAAAGACATTATCAATGCCCCTTGGAAGAGTGGTGGAGGTCGCAGTGGAATAAAAAGACAATATCAATGCCCCTTGGACGAGTGGTGGAGGTTACAGTGGAATAAAAAGACAATTTCAATGCCCCGTGGAAGAGACGTGGAGGTCACAGTAGCTTAACAAGATGGTTTTAATGCCTCTTGGAGGACTGGTGGAGGTCGCAGTGAAATAAAAAGACAATATCAATGCCCCTTGTAAGAGTGGTGGAGGTTACAGTGAAATAAAAAGACAATAATAATGCCACTTGGAAGAGCTGTGGAGTTCAGAGTGGTATAACCAGATGGTTTTAACGCCCCTTGGAAGAGATGTGGAGGTCACTGTAGCTTAACAATATGTTTTTAATGCCCCTTGGAAGAGTTTTGGATGTCACAGTGGAACAAAAAGACAATGTCAATGCCCCTTGGAAGAGTGGTGGAGGTTAGGGTGGAATAAAAAGACAATACAAATGCAACTTGGAAGAAATGTGGAGGTCAGAGTGGTTTAACCAGATGGTTTCAATGCCCCTTGGAAGAGAAGTCAACGTCACAGTAGCATAACAAGACGGTTTTAATGCCCCTTGGAAGAGTGGTGGAGTTCGCAGTGGATTAAAAAGACAAAATCAATGCCCATTGGAAGAGTGGTAGAGGTCGCAGTGGAATAAAAAGACACAATCAATGCCCCTTGGAAGAGTGGTGGAGGTCGCAGTGGATTAAAATGACAATATCAATGCCCCTTGGAAGAGTGGTGGAGGTCGCAGTGGACTAAAAAGTCAATATCAATGCCCCTTGGAATAGTGGTGGAGGTCTCAGTAGAATAAAAAGACAATATCAATGCCCCGTGGAAGGGACGTGGAGGTCACAGTAGCTTCACAAGACGGTTTTAATGCCCCTTGGAAGAGAGGTGGAGGTCGCAGTTGATTAAAAAGACAATATCAATGCCCCTTGGATGAGTGGTGGAGGTCGCAGTGGAGTAAAAAAACAATATCAATGCCGCTTGGAAGAGTGGTGGATGTTACAGACAAATAAAAAGACAATATCAATGCCTTTTGTAAGAGGTGTGGAGTTCAGAGTGTTTAACCAGACAGCTTTAATGCCCCTTGGAAGAGACGAGGAGGTCACAGTAGCTTAACAAGACTGTTTTCATGCCCCTTGGAAGAGTGGTGGAGATCGTTGTGGATTTAAAATACAATATCAATGCCCCTTAGAGGAGTGGTGGAGGTCGCAGTGGAATAAAAAGACAATATCAGTGCCCCTTGGAAGATTGGTGAAGGTTACAGTGGAATAAAACGACAATATCAATGCCCTGTGTAAGAAAATTGGATGTCACAGTCGCTTATCAAAACGGTTTTAATGCCCCTTGGAAGAGTGGTGGAGGTCGCAGTGGATTAAAAATACAATATCAATGCCCCTTAGAAGAGAGGTGGAAGTCGCAGTGGAATAAAAAGACAATGTCAATGCCACTTGGAAGAGTGGTGGAGGTTACAGTAGAATAAAAAGACAATATCAATGCACCGTGGAACAGACATGGACGTGACAGTAGCTTAACAAGACGGCTTTATTGCCCCTTGGAAGAGTGGTGGAGGTTGCAGTGGATTAAAAAGACAAAATCAATGCCCATTGGAAGAGTGGTAGAGGTCGCAGTGGAATAAAAAGACAAAATCAATGCCCCTTGGAAGAGTGGTGGAGGTTACAGTGGAATAAAAAGACAATATCAATGCCCCATGGAAGAGTTGTGGAGGTTACTGTAGCTTAACAAGATGGTCTTAATGCCCCTTGGAAGAGTGGTGGAGGTCGCAGTGGAATAAATAGACAATGTCAATGCCCCTTGGAAGATTGGTGGAGGTTACAGTGGAATAAAAAGACAATATCAATGCCCCTTGGAAGAATGGTGGAGGTTACAGTGGAATAAAAAGACAATATCAATGCCCCATGGAAAAGTTGTGGAGGTTACTGTAGCTTAACAACATGGTCTTAATGCCCCTTGGAAGAGTGGTGGAGGTTAGAGTGGAATAAAAAGACAATACCAGTGCTCCTTGGAAGAGTTGTGGTGTTCAGAGTGGTTTAAATTGACGGTTTTAATGCCCCTTGGAAGAGACGTGGAGGTGACAGTGGATTAAAAAGACAATATCAATGCTCCTTGGAAGAGTGGTGGAGGTCGCAGTGGATTAAAAAGACAATATCAATGCCCCTTGGAAGAGTGGTGGAGGTCGCAGTGGAATAAAAAGACAATATCAATGCTGCTTGGAAGAGTGGTGGATGTTACAGTCGAATAAAAAGACAATATCAATGCCTCTTGTAAGAGCTGTGGAGTTCAGAGTGTTTAACTAGATGGTTTTAATGCCCCTTGGAAGAGACGAGGAGGTCACAGTAGCTTAACAAGACTGTTTTAATGCCCCTTGGAAGAGTGGTGGAGATCGTTGTGGATTTAAAAGACAATATCAATGCCCCTTAGAAGAGTGGTGGAGGTCGCAGTGGAATAAAATGACAATATCAATGCCCCTTGGAAGATTGGTCGAAGTTACAGTGGAATAAAAAGACAATATCAATGCCCCTTGGAAGAGTGGTGGAGGTTACAGTGGAATAAAAAGACAATATCAATGCCCTGTGTAAGAAACTTGGATGTCACAGTCGCTTAACAAGACGGTTTTAATGCCCCTTGGAAGAGTGGTGGAGGACGCCGTGGATTAAAAAGACAATATCAATGCCCCTTAGAAGAGAGGTGGAAGTCGCAGTGGAATAGAAAGACAATGTCAATGCCAATTGGAAGAGTGGTGGAGCTTACAGTGGAATAAAAAGACAATATCAATGCACCGTGGAATAGACATGGATGTGACAATAGCTTAACAAGACCGCTTTATTGCCCCTTGGAAGAGTAGTGGAGGCTGCAGTGGATTAAAAAGACAATATCAATGCCCGTTGGAAGAGTGGTAGAGGTCGCAGTGGAATAAAAAGACAATATCAATGCCCGTTGGAAGAGCTCTCGAGTTCACAGTGGTTTAACCAGAAGTTTTTAAGGCACCGTGGAATAGACGTGGAGGTCACAGTAGCTAAACAAGACAGGTTTAATGCTTCTTGGAAGAGAGATGGAGGTCGTTGTGGATTAAAAAGACAAAATCAATGCCCCTTGGAAGAGTGGTGGAGGTTACAGTGGAATAAAAAGACAATATCAATGCCTCTTGCAAGAGCTGTGGAGTTCACAGTGGTTTAAATTGATGGTTTTAATGACCCCTTGGAAGAGACATGGAGGTCACAGTAGCTTAAAAAGACGGTTATAATGCCCCTTGGAAGAGTGGTGGAGGTCGCAGTGGATTAAAAAGACATTATAAATGCCCCTTGGAAGAGTGGTGGAGGTCGCAGTGGAATAAAAAGAAAATATCATTGCCCCTTAGAAGAGTGGTGGAGATTACAGTGGAAAAAAAAGACAATATCAATGTTCCTTGGAAGAAGGGTGAAGGTCGCAGTGGAATAAAAAGACAATATCAATGCCCCTTGGAAGGGACATGGAGGTCACAGTAGCTTAACAAGACGGTTTTGATGCCCCTTGGAAGAGTGGTGGAGGTCGCAGTGGATTAAAAAGACTATCAAATCCCCTTGGAAGAGTGGTGGAGGTCGCAGTGGAAAAAAAAGACAATATAAATGCCCCTTGGATGAGTGGTGGAGGTTACAGTTGAATAAAAAGACAATATCATTGCCTCTTGGAAGAGCTGTGGAGTTCAAAGTGGTTTAACCATGCGGTTTTAATGCCACTTGGAAGAGATGTGGAGGTCTCAGTGTAATAAAAAAACAATATTAATACCCCTTGGAAGAGTGGTGGAGGTCGCAGTAAAATAAAAAGACAATATCAATGCCCCTTGGAAGAGTGGTGGAGGTTAGAGTGGAATAAAAAGACAATATCAATGCCCCTTGGAAGAGCTGTGGAGTTCACAGTGGTTTAACCAGAAAGTTTTAATGCACCGTGGAAAAGACGTGGAGGTCACAGTAGCTTAACAAGACTGTTTCAATGCTTCTTGGAAGAGTGATGGAGGTCGCAGTGGAATAAAAAGACAATATCAATGCCCCTTGGAAGAGTGGTGGAGGTTACAGTGGAATAAAAAGACAATATCAATGACCTGTGTAAGAAACTTGGAGGTCACGGTAGCTTAAAAAGACGGTTTTAATGCACCTTGGAAGAGTCGTGGACGTTGCAGAGGAATAAAAGGACAATATCAATGCACTTGGAAGAGTGCAGAAGGTTACAATGGAATAAAAAGACATTGTCAATGCCCCTTGGAAGAGCTGTGGATCTCAGAGCGGCTTAACAAGACAGTTTTAATGCCCCTTGGAAGAGACTTGGAGGTCACAGTAGCTTAACAAGACGGTTTTAATGCCCCTTGGAAGAGTGGTGGAGGTCACAGTGGAATAAAAATGCAATATCAATGCCCCTTGAAAGAGTGGTGGAAGTTCCAGTGAAATAAAAAGACAATATCAATGCGCCCTTGGAAGAGCTGTGGAGTACAGAGTGTTTTAATCAAACGGTTTTAGTGCCCCTTGGAAGAGATGAGGAGTTTTCCGTAGCTTAACAAGTCGGTTTTAATGCCCCTTAGAAGAGTGGTGGAGGCCGCAGTGGATTAAAAAGACAATATCAATGAACCTTGGAAGAGTGGTGGAGGTCGCAGTGGAATAAAAAGACAATATCAATGCCCCTTGGAAGAGTGGTGGAGGTTAGAGTGAAATAAAAATACAATATCAATGCCTCTTGGAAGAGTGGTGGAGGTTACAGTGGAACAAAAAGACATTATCAATGCTCCGTGGAAGAGACGTGGACATCACAGCAGCTTAACAAGACGGTTTTAATGCCCCTTGGCAGAGTGGTGGATGTCGCAGTGGAATAAAAAGACAATAACAATGCCCTGTGGAAGAGACGTGGAGGTCAAAGTAGCTTAACAAGACGGTTTTAATGCCCCTTGGAAGATTGGTGGAGGTCGCAGTGGATTAAATAGACATTATCGATGCCCCTTGAAAGAGTGGTGGAGATCGCAGTGGAATAAAAGACAATATCAATGCCCCTTGGAAAAGTGGTGGAGGTCGCAGTGGAATAACCTCACTGGTACATGCTCTGCATAACTTCTCTGCTTGCTGTGTCTGCTGTAATCTAATGCTCTGCTTTGCTGATTCACCTCACTGGTACATGCTCTGCATGACTTCTCTGCTTGCTGTGTCTGCTGTAATCTAATGCTCTGCTTTGCTGATTCACCTCACTGGTACATGCTCTGCATGACTTCTCTGCTTGCTGTGTCTGCTGTAATCTAATGCTCTGCTTTGCTGATTCACCTCACTGGTACATGCTCTGCATAAATTCTCTGCTTGCTGTGTCTGCTGTAATCTAATGCTCTGCTTTGCTGATTCACCTCACTGGTACATGCTCTGCATAACTTCTCTGCTTTATCTGTCCCACTCCATTCAATACCCACATATGTCTGTCCCTTCCCCACTATAGCTCTTATCTGATTTTTAGAGGTGCTAAACTGCAGAGACTAGAGTCCAAGCTCTGTGTTTGATCACCCAGGCATCTCCTGGTGAGACAACCAGCTGCTAATTTAGCCATATGCAGCTCCCACAATGCCCTTCACCTGATAGTTTAATGTGCCCTATATATTTAGAAGCTCTGTAAGGGGTGCACTTGTGCTGGGGTGTGCACGCGTCTTCTTGTGCAAAGTGGCTTCGGAGATAAGTGGCAGTTATTTCAGAGGCAGTTAGTCAGGGCAGGAGTCAGGAACCCAACACTTTGACCACTTACTCTCTTTTAACTATGTTTCTGTTAGCTCTCACTTTTTCTTTTATAGTCCTCCACTTTCTAGTAACCACTCAAATCCCTACACCTAGTAAGAAACTCTTCATCTCTCCCTCCATCCTCCCCATTCATCTCACCTCCTCCTCCAAATTATTCCTAAACATTCAATCCTGGATCTCCAAACACAGACAACCACATCATGCTCTCTCTTGCTCCCACCTGCTAACACTTTCTCTGCTCCTCCTCACTGCTGGAGATATCTCTCCAAATCCTGGTCCTCCTCGCCATATCCCCACAATTACTTCTTCCTCCTATCCACGACCTTCCACAAACTGTCGCAACCCTTCTAACCTCATACCCATCCAACCAATCCCCACTCCCTTAGTTGCTCTAACAGGAGCTCTATGGAACGCTCGCTCTGTCTATAACAAACTTTCATTCATCCACGATCTTTTCATTACAAACAAACTTTCCTTCCTCGCCATCACTGAAACCTGGCTCACCCCCTCTGACACAGCCTCCCTAGCTGCACTTTCATATGGCGGATTCCACCTTTCCCACACCCCCCACCCCAACGGCAAACATGGCGGAGGCGTAGGTTTTCTCCTATCAGAACACTGCACTTTCATCCAAATCCCACAGCCACCCTCCGTTACACTCCCCTCTTTTGAGGTGCACTGTGTGCGCATCTATTCCCCCTCCAACTGGCCGTCATTTACCGACCCCCAGGGCAAGCCACCACCTTCTTAGACCACTTCACCACCTGGCTGCTTCACTTCCTCTCCACTGACATCCCCACTATCATAATGGGTGACTTCAACATCCCCTTTAACACCTCCCACTCGTCTGTCTCTAAGTTCCTATCTCTCACTTCCTCCTTCGGACTCACTCAATGGTCTTCCACACCCACCCACAAAGATGGCCACACACTGGACCTCATCTTCACCCGCATCTGTTCCCTAGCTAACCTCTCTAACTCACCTCTCCCTCTCTCTGATCAAAGCCTACTTACATTCTCTTCTCTCTCCTCCCCGGGGCAACAATCCCCACTCCACAAACTAGCATACCCTCGCAGAAATCTCAAACATCTTGACTTACACTCACTCTCTGAATCCCTCCTCCCTCTTACAGACATAAATTCCTTACACGATGCAGACGTTGCTGCTGCTTCATGTAACACCACAATAGCTGCAGCTCTAGACTCGATCGCCCCTCTCACACACACCACATCTCGCACATTCAACAGGCAACCCTGGCACACTAAACTTACTAAAGAACTGCGCCGGGCCTCCAGGGTTACGGAGCGGAGATGGAAAAGGTCTCACTCCATCGAGCACTTCATCGCATTCAAGCAATCCCTCACTAATTTCAAGTCCGCACTCACTACAGCAAAACAAACCTACTTCTCATCTCTCATATCCTCCCTATCTCACAACCCTAAACAGCTATTTAACACTTTCAAGTCTCTCCTTCGTCCCCCAGCACCTCCTCCCTCTTCTCTCATCTCAGCCGATGACTTTGCCTCATTCTTCAAACAGAAGATTGACACCATCAGACAAAACTTTAGCCTAAACTCCACACAACGCCTCCTCATATCTATTCAACCCTCCTCCTCCAAACCCCACTTCTCCTCCATTACAGAAGGTCAAGTCTCCTCTTTACTCTCCAAATCACACCTCACCACCTGCGAACTTGACCCAATCCCATCCCACCTCATCACTAACCTTACCACAGTCTTCATCCCAACCCTAACCCATCTATTCAATCTGTCACTAACAACCGGTGTCTTCCCCTCATGTTTCAAACATGCCGCAATCACACCCATCCTCAAAAAGCCCTCCCTTGACCCTTCCACTCTGACTAGCTACCGCCCCATGTCACTCCTCCCCTTTGCCTCAAAACTACTAGAACAACATGTCCACCTTGAAATGTCCTCCCACCTCTCCTCCTGCTCCCTCTTCGACCGCCTGCAATCTGGCTTCCGACCGCATCACTCGACTGAAACTGCCCTGACCAAAGTCACCAACGACTTACTAAATGCCAAATCCAAGCGACACTACTCCATCATCCTCCTTCTGGACCTGTCATCTGCCTTTGACACAGTGGACCATTCCCTCTTACTCCAGATTCTCTCATCTCTTGGCATCACGGACTTGGCTCTATCTTGGATCTCCTCATACTTAACAGACAGGACATTCAGCGTCTCCCACTCACGCACCACCTCCTCATCTCGCCCCCTATCTGTCGGTGTCCCCCAAGGTTCAGTTCTAGGACCTCTGCTCTTCTCCATCTACACCTTTGGCCTGGGACAGCTCATACAGTCTCACGGTTTTCAGTATCACCTCTATGCTGACGACACACAGATCTACCTCTCTGGACCCGATATCTCCTCCCTACTAACCAAAATAACAAAATATCTGTTCGCCATGTCATCCTTCTTCTCTGACAGATTTCTAAACCTCAACATGGATAAAACAGAGTTCATCATCTTTCCACCCTCTCATTCACATCCCCCATCTGACCTAGCCATCAACGTCAATGGCTGTTCACTCTCCCCAGTCCCACAAGCTCGATGCCGTGGAGTAACCCTGGACTCTGATCTCTCCTTCAAGCCACATATCCAAGCCCTTTCCACTTCCTGCTGACTCCAACTCAAAAACATCTCCCGGATCCGTGCATTCCTCAGCAAAGACTCTGCAAAAACACTAGTGCATGCCCTCATCATATCCCGCCTCGACTAATGCAACCTCCTGCTCCGTGGCCTCCCTTACAACACTCTTGCGCCTCTCCAATCTATCCTAAACTCTGCTGCTCGACTAATTCACCTGTGCCCCCGCTATTCCCCAGCCTCTCCTCTCTGTCAATCTCTTAACTGGCTCCCCATTGCCCAGAGAATCCAGTTCAAAACTCTAACCATGGCATACAAAGCCATCCACAACCTGTCTCCCCCATACATCTGTGACCTAGTCTCCCGGTACTTACCTGCACGCAACCTCTGATCCTCACAAGATCTCTTTCTCTACTCCCCATTTATCTCCTCCTCCCACAATCTGGAACTCTCTACCCCAACACATCAGACTCTCGCCGACCGTGGAAACCTTCAAAAGAAACCTGAAGACCCACCTCTTCCGACAAGCCTACAACCTGCAGTAACCACCGCTGCACGACCAGCTCTACCCTCACCTAATGTATCCTCACCCATCCCTTCTTGAATGTGAGCCCTCGCGAGCAGGGTCCTCGCTCCCCCTGTACCAGTCGCTGACTCGCTTTGTTAAGATTATGTAAATGCTTTTGTTATGTATATCCCTATCACATGTAAAGCGCCATGGAATAAATGGCGCTATAATAACAAATAATAATAATAATAAAAAGACAATATCAATTCCCATAGGAAAAGTGGTGGAGGTTACAGTGGAATAAAAAGACAATATCAATGCCCCTTTGATGAGCTGTGGAATTCAGAGTGGTTTAATCAGACGGTTTTAATGCCCCTTGGAAGAGATGTGGAGGTCATAGTAGCTTAATAAGATGTTTTTAATGCCTCTTGGAAGAGTGGTGGAGGTCGCAGTGGTTTAAAAAGGCAATATCACTGCCCCTTAGAAGAGTGGTGGAGGTTACATTGGAATAAAAAGACAATATCAATGCCCCGTGGAAAGGACATGGAGGTTTCAGCAGCTTAACAAGACAGTTTTAATGCCCCTTGGAAGAGTGGTGTTGGTTAGAGTGGAATAAAAAGACAATATCAATGCCCCTTGGAAGAGCTGTGGAGTTCAGAGTGGTTTAACCAGATGGTTTTATTGCCCCTTGGAAGAGACGTGGAGGTCACAGTAGATTAACAAGATGGTTTTAATGCCCCTTGGAATAGTGGTGGAGGTCACAATGGATTAAAAAGACAATATCAATGCCCCGTGGAAGACACGTGGAGGTCACAGTAGCTTAACAAGACAGTTTTAATGCCCCTTGGAAGTGTGGTGGAGGTCGCAGTGGAATAAAAAGACAATATCAATGCCCCTTGAAAGAGTGTTGGAGGTTACAGTGAAATAAAAAGACAATATTAATGCCTCTTGAAAGAGCTATGGAGTTCAGAGTGCTTTAAACAGATGGTTTTAATGCTCCTTGGAAGAGTGGGGGGGTCACATTCCATTAAAAAGACAATATCAATACCCCTTGGAAGAATTGTGGAGGTTACAGTGGAATAAAAAGACAATATCAATGCCCCTTGGAAGAGCTGTGGAGTTCAGAGTGGTTTAACCAGACGGTTTTAATGCCCCTTGGAAGAGATGTGGAGGTCACAGTAGCTTAACAAGACTGTTTTAATGCCTCTTGGAAGAGTGGTGGAGGACGAAGTGGATTAATAAGACAATATCAATGCCCCTTAGAAGAGAGGTGGAAGTCGTAGTGGAATAAAAAGACAATATCAATCCCACTTGGAAGAGTGGTGGAGGATACAGTGGAATATAAAGACAATATCAATGCACCGTGCAATAGACATGGACGTTACAGTAGCTAAACAAGATGTTTTTAATGCACCTTGGGAGAGTGGTGGAAGTCGTAGTGGAATAAAAATACAATATCAATGCCCCTTGAAAGAGTACTGTAGGTTACAGTGGAGTAAAAAGGCAATATCAATGCCTCTTGCAAGAGCTGTGGAGTTCAGAGTGATTTAAATTGACGGTTTTAATGCACCTAGGAAGATACGTGGAGGTCACAGTGGAATAAAAAGTCAATATCAATGTCCCTTGGAATAGTGGTGGAGGTTACAGTGGAATAAAAAGACAATATCAATGCCCCGTGAAAGAGACGTGGAAGTCACAGTAGCTTAACAAGACGGTTTTAATTCCCTTGGAAGAGAGGTGGAAGTTGCAGTGGAATAAAAAGACAATATCAATGCCCCTTGGAAGAGTGCTGGAGGTTACATTGGAATAAAAAGACAATATCAATGCCCCTTCCAAGAGCTGTGGAGTTCAGAGTGGTTTAAATTGTAGGTTTTAATGACCCTTGGAAGGGACGTGGAGGTGACAGTAGCTTAACAAGACGGTTTTAATGCCCCTTGGAAGAGTGGTGGAGGTCGCAGTGGATTAAAAAGGCAATATGAATGACCCTTGGAAGAGTGGTGGACGTCGCAGTGAATTAAAAAGACAATATCAATGCCCCTTGGAAGAGTGGTGGAGGTCGCAGTGGAATAAAAAGACAATATCAATGCCTCTTGGAAGGGACATGGAGGTCACAGTAGCTTAACAAGACGGTTTTGATGCCCCTTGGAAGACTGGTGGAGGTCGCAGTGGATTAAAAAGACTTTCAAATCCCCTTGGAAGAGTGGTGGAGGTCGCAGTGGAAAAAAAAGACAATATCAATGCCCCTTGGATGAGTGGTGGAGGTTACAGTTGAATAAAAAGACAATATCATTGCCTCTTGGAAGAGCTGTGGAGTTCAAAGTGGTTTAACCATGCGGTTTTAATGCCACTTGGAAGAGTTGTGGAGGTCACTGTGTAATAAAAAAACAATATTAATACCCCTTGGAAGAGTGGTGGAGGTCGCAGTAAAATAAAAAGACAATATCAATGCCCCTTGGAAGAGTGGTGGAGGTTAGAGTGGAAAAAAAAGACAATATCAATGCCCCTTGGAAGAGTGGTGGAGGTTACAGTGGAATAAAAAGACAATATCAATGACCTGTGTAAGAAACTTGGAGGTCACGGTAGCTTAAAAAGACGGTTTTAATGCACCTTGGAAGAGTCGTGGACGTTGCAGAGGAATAAAAGGACAATATCAATGCACTTGGAAGAGTGCAGAAGGTTACAATGGAATAAAAAGACATTGTCAATGCCCCTTGGAAGAGACTTGGAGGTCACAGTAGCTTAACAAGACGGTTTTAATGCCCCTTGGAAGAGTGGTGGAGGTCACAGTGGAATAAAAATGCAATATCAATGCCCCTTGAAAGAGTGGTGGAAGTTACAGTGAAATAAAAAGACAATATCAATGCCCCTTGGAAGAGCTGTGGAGTACAGAGTGTTTTAACAAAACGGTTTTTCTGCCCCTTGGAAGAGATGTGGAGGTTTCCGTAGCTTAACAAGACGGTTTTAATGCCCCTTGGAAGAGTGGTGGAGGCCGCAGTGGATTAAAAAGACAATATCAATGAACCTTGGAAGAGTGGTGGAGGTCGCAGTGGAATAAAAAGACAATATCAATGCCCCTTGGAAGAGTGGTGGAGGTTAGAGTGAAATAAAAATACAATATCAATGCCTCTTGGAAGAGTGGTGGAGGTTACAGTGGAACAAAAAGACATTATCAATGCCCCGTGGAAGAGACGTGGACATCACAGCAGCTTAACAAGATGGTTTTAATGCCCCTTGGCAGAGTGGTGGATGTCGCAGTGGAATAAAAAGACAATAACAATGCCCTGTGGAAGAGACGTGGAGGTCACAGTAGCTTAACAAGACGGTTTTAATGCCCCTTGGAAGATTGGTGGAGGTCGCAGTGGATTAAATAGACATTATCGATGCCCCTTGAAAGAGTGGTGGAGATCGCAGTGGAATAAAAGACAATATCAATGCCCCTTGGAAAACTGGTGGAGGTCGCAGTGGAATAACCTCACTGGTACATGCTCTGCATAACTTCTCTGCTTGCTGTGTCTGCTGTAATCTAATGCTCTGCTTTGCTGATTCACCTCACTGGTACATGCTCTGCATGACTTCTCTGCTTGCTGTGTCTGCTGTAATCTAATGCTCTGCTTTGCTGATTCACCTCACTGGTACATGCTCTGCATAAATTCTCTGCTTGCTGTGTCTGCTGTAATCTAATGCTCTGCTTTGCTGATTCACCTCACTGGTACATGCTCTGCATAACTTCTCTGCTTTATCTGTCCCACTCCATTCAATACCCACATATGTCTGTCCCTTCCCCACTATAGCTCTTATCTGATTTTTAGAGGTGCTAAACTGCAGAGACTAGAGTCCAAGCTCTGTGTTTGATCACCCAGGCATCTCCTGGTGAGACGACCAGCTGCTAATTTAGCCATATGCAGCTCCCACAATGCCCTTCACCTGATAGTTTAATGTGCCCTATATATTTAGAAGCTCTGTAAGGGGTGCACTTGTGCTGGGGGGTGCACACGTCTTCTTGTGCAAAGTGGCTTCGGAGATAAGTGGCAGTTATTTCAGAGGCAGTTAGTCAGGGCAGGAGTCAGGAACCCAACACTTTGACCACTTACTCTCTTTTAACTATGTTTCTGTTAGCTCTCACTTTTTCCTCTATAGTCCTCCACTTTCTAGTAACCACTCAAATCCCTACACCTAGTAACAAACTCTTCATCTCTCCCTCGATCCTCCCCATTCATCTCACCTCCTCCTCCAAATTATTCCTAAACATTCAATCCTGGATCTCCAAACACAGACAACCACATCATGCTCTCTCTTGCTCCCACCTGCTAACACTTTCTCTGCTCCTCCTCACTGCTGGAGATATCTCTACAAATCCTGGTCCTCCTCGACATATCCCCACAATTACTTCTTCCTCCTATCCACGACCTTCCACAAACTGTCGCAACCCTTCTAACCTCATACCCATCCAACCAATCCCCACTCCCTTAGTTGCTCTAACAGGAGCTCTATGGAACGCTCGCTCTGTCTATAACAAACTTTCATTCATCCACGATCTTTTCATTACAAACAAACTTTCCTTCCTCGCCATCACTGAAACCTGGCTCACCCCCTCTGACACAGCCTCCCCAGCTGCACTTTCATATGGCGGATTCCACCTTTCCCACACCCCCCACCCCAATGGCAAACATGGCGGAGGCGTAGGTTTTCTCCTATCAGAACACTGCACTTTCATCCAAATCCCACAGCCACCCTCCGTTACACTCCCCTCTTTTGAGGTGCACTGTGTGCGCATCTATTCCCCCTCCAACTGGCCGTCGTTTACCGACCCCCAGGGCAAGCCACCACCTTCTTAGACCACTTCACCACCTGGCTGCTTCACTTCCTCTCCACTGACATCCCCACTATCATAATGGGTGACTTCAACATCCCCATTAACACTTCCCACTCGTCTGTCTCTAAGTTCCTATCTCTCACTTCCTCCTTCGGACTCACTCAATGGTCTTCCACACCCACCCACAAAGATGGCCACACACTGGACCTCATCTTCACCCGCATCTGTTCCCTAGCTAACCTCTCTAACTCATCTCTCCCTCTCTCTGATCACAGCCTACTTACATTCTCTTCTCTCTCCTCCCCGGGGCAACAATCCCCACTCCACAAACTAGCATACCCTCGCAGAAATCTCAAACACCTTGACTTACACTCACTCTCTGAATCCCTCCTCCCTCTTACAGACATAAATTCCTTACACGATGCAGACGTTGCTGCTGCTTCATATAACACCACAATAGCTGCAGCTCTAGACTCGATCGCCCCTCTCACACACACCACATCTCGCACATTCAACAGGCAACCCTGGCACACTAAACTTACTAAAGAACTGCGCCGGGCCTCCAGGGTTACGGAGCAGAGATGGAAAAGGTCTCACTCCATCGAGCACTTCATCGCATTCAAGCAATCCCTCACTAATTTCAAGTCCGCACTCACTACAGCAAAATAAACCTACTTCTCATCTCTCATATCCTCCCTATCTCACAACCCTAAACAGCTATTTAACACTTTCAAGTCTCTCCTTCGTCCCCCAGCACCTCCTCCCTCTTCTCTCATCTCAGCCGATGACTTTGCCTCATTCTTCAAACAGAAGATTGACACCATCAGACAAAACTTTAGCCTAAACTCCACACAACGCCTCCTCATATCTATTCAACCCTCCTCCTCCAAACCCCACTTCTCCTCCATTACAGAAGGTCAAGTCTCCTCTTTACTCTCCAAATCACAACTCACCACCTGCGAACTTGACCCAATCCCATCCCACCTCATCACTAACCTTACCACAGTCTTCATCCCAACCCTAACCCATCTCTTCAATCTGTCACTAACAACCGGTGTCTTCCCCTCATGTTTCAAACATGCCGCAATCACACCCATCCTCAAAAAGCCCTCCCTTGACCCTTCCTCTCTGACCCTTCCTCACTCCTCCCCTTTGCCTCAAAACTACTAGAACAACATGTCCACCTTGAAATGTCCTTACTAAAGAACTGCGCTGGGCCTCCAGGGTTACGGAGCGGAGATGGAAAAGGTCTCACTCCATCGAGCACTTCATCGCATTCAAGCAATCCCTCACTAATTTCAAGTCCGCACTCACTACAGCAAAACAAACCTACTTCTCATCTCTCATATCCTCCCTATCTCACAACCCTAAACAGCTATTTAACACTTTCAAGTCTCTCCTTCGTCCCCCAGCACCTCCTCCCTCTTCTCTCATCTCAGCCGATGACTTTGCCTCATTCTTCAAACAGAAGATTGACACCATCAGACAAAACTTTAGCCTAAACTCCACACAACGCCTCCTCATATCTATTCAACCCTCCTCCTCCAAACCCCACTTCTCCTCCATTACAGAAGGTCAAGTCTCCTCTTTACTCTCCAAATCACACCTCACCACCTGCGAACTTAACCCAATCCCATCCCACCTCATCACTAACCTTACCACAGTCTTCATCCCAACCCTAACCCATCTATTCAATCTGTCACTAACAACCGGTGTCTTCCCCTCATGTTTCAAACATGCCGCAATCACACCCATCCTCAAAAAGCCCTCCCTTGACCCTTCCACTCTGACTAGCTACCGCCCCATGTCACTCCTCCCCTTTGCCTCAAAACTACTAGAACAACATGTCCACCTTGAAATGTCCTCCCACCTCTCCTCCTGCTCCCTCTTCGACCGCCTGCAATCTGGCTTCCGACCGCATCACTCGACTGAAACTGCCCTGACCAAAGTCACCAACGACTTACTAAATGCCAAATCCAAGCGACACTACTCCATCATCCTCCTTCTGGACCTGTCATCTGCCTTTGACACAGTGGACCATTCCCTCTTACTCCAGATTCTCTCATCTCTTGGCATCACGGACTTGGCTCTATCTTGGATCTCCTCATACTTAACAGACAGGACATTCAGCGTCTCCCACTCACGCACCACCTCCTCATCTCGCCCCCTATCTGTCGGTGTCCCCCAAGGTTCAGTTCTAGGACCTCTGCTCTTCTCCATCTACACCTTTGGCCTGGGACAGCTCATACAGTCTCACGGTTTTCAGTATCACCTCTATGCTGACGACACACAGATCTACCTCTCTGGACCCGATATCTCCTCCCTACTAACCAAAATCCCAAAATATCTGTTCGCCATGTCATCCTTCTTCTCTGACAGATTTCTAAACCTCAACATGGATAAAACAGAGTTCATCATCTTTCCACCCTCTCATTCACATCCCCAATCTGACCTAGCCATCAACGTCAATGGCTGTTCACTCTCCCCAGTCCCACAAGCTCGATGCCGTGGAGTAACCCTGGACTCTGATCTCTCCTTCAAGCCACATATCCAAGCCCTTTCCACTTCCTGCTGACTCCAACTCAAAAACATCTCCCGGATCCGTGCATTCCTCAGCAAAGACTCTGCAAAAACACTAGTGCATGCCCTCATCATATCCCGCCTCGACTAATGCAACCTCCTGCTCCGTGGCCTCCCTTACAACACTCTTGCGCCTCTCCAATCTATCCTAAACTCTACTGCTCGACTAATTCACCTGTGCCCCCGCTATTCCCCAGCCTCTCCTCTCTGTCAATCTCTTAACTGGCTCCCCATTGCCCAGAGAATCCAGTTCAAAACTCTAACCATGGCATACAAAGCCATCCACAACCTGTCTCCCCCATACATCTGTGACCTAGTCTCCCGGTACTTACCTGCACGCAACCTCTGATCCTCACAAGATCTCTTTCTCTACTCCCCATTTATCTCCTCCTCCCACAATCTGGAACTCTCTACCCCAACACATCAGACTCTCGCCGACCGTGGAAACCTTCAAAAGAAACCTGAAGACCCACCTCTTCCGACAAGCCTACAACCTGCAGTAACCACCGCTGCACGACCAGCTCTACCCTCACCTAATGTATCCTCACCCATCCCTTCTTGAATGTGAGCCCTCGCGAGCAGGGTCCTCGCTCCCCCTGTACCAGTCGCTGACTCGCTTTGTTAAGATTATGTAAATGCTTTTGTTATGTATATCCCTATCACATGTAAAGCGCCATGGAATAAATGGCGCTATAATAACAAATAATAATAATAATAAAAAGACAATATCAATTCCCATAGGAAAAGTGGTGGAGGTTACAGTGGAATAAAAAGACAATATCAATGCCCCTTTGATGAGCTGTGGAATTCAGAGTGGTTTAATCAGACGGTTTTAATGCCCCTTGGAAGAGATGTGGAGGTCATAGTAGCTTAATAAGATGTTTTTAATGCCTCTTGGAAGAGTGGTGGAGGTCGCAGTGGTTTAAAAAGGCAATATCACTGCCCCTTAGAAGAGTGGTGGAGGTTACATTGGAATAAAAAGACAATATCAATGCCCCGTGGAAAGGACATGGAGGTTTCAGCAGCTTAACAAGACAGTTTTAATGCCCCTTGGAAGAGTGGTGTTGGTTAGAGTGGAATAAAAAGACAATATCAATGCCCCTTGGAAGAGCTGTGGAGTTCAGAGTGGTTTAACCAGATGGTTTTATTGCCCCTTGGAAGAGACGTGGAGGTCACAGTAGATTAACAAGATGGTTTTAATGCCCCTTGGAATAGTGGTGGAGGTCACAATGGATTAAAAAGACAATATCAATGCCCCGTGGAAGACACGTGGAGGTCACAGTAGCTTAACAAGACAGTTTTAATGCCCCTTGGAAGTGTGGTGGAGGTCGCAGTGGAATAAAAAGACAATATCAATGCCCCTTGAAAGAGTGTTGGAGGTTACAGTGAAATAAAAAGACAATATTAATGCCTCTTGAAAGAGCTATGGAGTTCAGAGTGCTTTAAACAGATGGTTTTAATGCTCCTTGGAAGAGTGGGGGGGTCACATTCCATTAAAAAGACAATATCAATACCCCTTGGAAGAATTGTGGAGGTTACAGTGGAATAAAAAGACAATATCAATGCCCCTTGGAAGAGCTGTGGAGTTCAGAGTGGTTTAACCAGACGGTTTTAATGCCCCTTGGAAGAGATGTGGAGGTCACAGTAGCTTAACAAGACTGTTTTAATGCCTCTTGGAAGAGTGGTGGAGGACGAAGTGGATTAATAAGACAATATCAATGCCCCTTAGAAGAGAGGTGGAAGTCGTAGTGGAATAAAAAGACAATATCAATCCCACTTGGAAGAGTGGTGGAGGATACAGTGGAATATAAAGACAATATCAATGCACCGTGCAATAGACATGGACGTTACAGTAGCTAAACAAGATGTTTTTAATGCACCTTGGGAGAGTGGTGGAAGTCGTAGTGGAATAAAAATACAATATCAATGCCCCTTGAAAGAGTACTGTAGGTTACAGTGGAGTAAAAAGGCAATATCAATGCCTCTTGCAAGAGCTGTGGAGTTCAGAGTGATTTAAATTGACGGTTTTAATGCACCTAGGAAGATACGTGGAGGTCACAGTGGAATAAAAAGTCAATATCAATGTCCCTTGGAATAGTGGTGGAGGTTACAGTGGAATAAAAAGACAATATCAATGCCCCGTGAAAGAGACGTGGAAGTCACAGTAGCTTAACAAGACGGTTTTAATTCCCTTGGAAGAGAGGTGGAAGTTGCAGTGGAATAAAAAGACAATATCAATGCCCCTTGGAAGAGTGCTGGAGGTTACATTGGAATAAAAAGACAATATCAATGCCCCTTCCAAGAGCTGTGGAGTTCAGAGTGGTTTAAATTGTAGGTTTTAATGACCCTTGGAAGGGACGTGGAGGTGACAGTAGCTTAACAAGACAGTTTTAATGCCCCTTGGAAGAGTGGTGGAGGTCGCAGTGGATTAAAAAGACAATATGAATGACCCTTGGAAGAGTGGTGGAGGTCGCAGTGAATTAAAAAGACAATATCAATGCCCCTTGGAAGAGTGGTGGAGGTCGCAGTGGAATAAAAAGACAATATCAATGCCTCTTGGAAGGGACATGGAGGTCACAGTAGCTTAACAAGACGGTTTTGATGCCCCTTGGAAGACTGGTGGAGGTCGCAGTGGATTAAAAAGACTTTCAAATCCCCTTGGAAGAGTGGTGGAGGTCGCAGTGGAAAAAAAAGACAATATCAATGCCCCTTGGATGAGTGGTGGAGGTTACAGTTGAATAAAAAGACAATATCATTGCCTCTTGGAAGAGCTGTGGAGTTCAAAGTGGTTTAACCATGCGGTTTTAATGCCACTTGGAAGAGTTGTGGAGGTCACTGTAAAATAAAAAGACAATATCAATGCCCCTTGGAAGAGTGGTGGAGGTTAGAGTGGAAAAAAAAGACAATATCAATGCCCCTTGGAAGAGTGGTGGAGGTTACAGTGGAATAAAAAGACAATATCAATGACCTGTGTAAGAAACTTGGAGGTCACGGTAGCTTAAAAAGACGGTTTTAATGCACCTTGGAAGAGTCGTGGACGTTGCAGAGGAATAAAAGGACAATATCAATGCACTTGGAAGAGTGCAGAAGGTTACAATGGAATAAAAAGACATTGTCAATGCCCCTTGGAAGAGACTTGGAGGTCACAGTAGCTTAACAAGACGGTTTTAATGCCCCTTGGAAGAGTGGTGGAGGTCACAGTGGAATAAAAATGCAATATCAATGCCCCTTGAAAGAGTGGTGGAAGTTACAGTGAAATAAAAAGACAATATCAATGCCCCTTGGAAGAGCTGTGGAGTACAGAGTGTTTTAACAAAACGGTTTTTCTGCCCCTTGGAAGAGATGTGGAGGTTTCCGTAGCTTAACAAGACGGTTTTAATGCCCCTTGGAAGAGTGGTGGAGGCCGCAGTGGATTAAAAAGACAATATCAATGAACCTTGGAAGAGTGGTGGAGGTCGCAGTGGAATAAAAAGACAATATCAATGCCCCTTGGAAGAGTGGTGGAGGTTAGAGTGAAATAAAAATACAATATCAATGCCTCTTGGAAGAGTGGTGGAGGTTACAGTGGAACAAAAAGACATTATCAATGCCCCGTGGAAGAGACGTGGACATCACAGCAGCTTAACAAGATGGTTTTAATGCCCCTTGGCAGAGTGGTGGATGTCGCAGTGGAATAAAAAGACAATAACAATGCCCTGTGGAAGAGACGTGGAGGTCACAGTAGCTTAACAAGACGGTTTTAATGCCCCTTGGAAGATTGGTGGAGGTCGCAGTGGATTAAATAGACATTATCGATGCCCCTTGAAAGAGTGGTGGAGATCGCAGTGGAATAAAAGACAATATCAATGCCCCTTGGAAAAGTGGTGGAGGTCGCAGTGGAATAACCTCACTGGTACATGCTCTGCATAACTTCTCTGCTTGCTGTGTCTGCTGTAATCTAATGCTCTGCTTTGCTGATTCACCTCACTGGTACATGCTCTGCATGACTTCTCTGCTTGCTGTGTCTGCTGTAATCTAATGCTCTGCTTTGCTGATTCACCTCACTGGTACATGCTCTGCATAAATTCTCTGCTTGCTGTGTCTGCTGTAATCTAATGCTCTGCTTTGCTGATTCACCTCACTGGTACATGCTCTGCATAACTTCTCTGCTTTATCTGTCCCACTCCATTCAATACCCACATATGTCTGTCCCTTCCCCACTATAGCTCTTATCTGATTTTTAGAGGTGCTAAACTGCAGAGACTAGAGTCCAAGCTCTGTGTTTGATCACCCAGGCATCTCCTGGTGAGACGACCAGCTGCTAATTTAGCCATATGCAGCTCCCACAATGCCCTTCACCTGATAGTTTAATGTGCCCTATATATTTAGAAGCTCTGTAAGGGGTGCACTTGTGCTGGGGGGTGCACACGTCTTCTTGTGCAAAGTGGCTTCGGAGATAAGTGGCAGTTATTTCAGAGGCAGTTAGTCAGGGCAGGAGTCAGGAACCCAACACTTTGACCACTTACTCTCTTTTAACTATGTTTCTGTTAGCTCTCACTTTTTCCTCTATAGTCCTCCACTTTCTAGTAACCACTCAAATCCCTACACCTAGTAACAAACTCTTCATCTCTCCCTCGATCCTCCCCATTCATCTCACCTCCTCCTCCAAATTATTCCTAAACATTCAATCCTGGATCTCCAAACACAGACAACCACATCATGCTCTCTCTTGCTCCCACCTGCTAACACTTTCTCTGCTCCTCCTCACTGCTGGAGATATCTCTACAAATCCTGGTCCTCCTCGCCATATCCCCACAATTACTTCTTCCTCCTATCCACGACCTTCCACAAACTGTCGCAACCCTTCTAACCTCATACCCATCCAACCAATCCCCACTCCCTTAGTTGCTCTAACAGGAGCTCTATGGAACGCTCGCTCTGTCTATAACAAACTTTCATTCATCCACGATCTTTTCATTACAAACAAACTTTCCTTCCTCGCCATCACTGAAACCTGGCTCACCCCCTCTGACACAGCCTCCCCAGCTGCACTTTCATATGGCGGATTCCACCTTTCCCACACCCCCCACCCCAATGGCAAACATGGCGGAGGCGTAGGTTTTCTCCTATCAGAACACTGCACTTTCATCCAAATCCCACAGCCACCCTCCGTTACACTCCCCTCTTTTGAGGTGCACTGTGTGCGCATCTATTCCCCCTCCAACTGGCCGTCGTTTACCGACCCCCAGGGCAAGCCACCACCTTCTTAGACCACTTCACCACCTGGCTGCTTCACTTCCTCTCCACTGACATCCCCACTATCATAATGGGTGACTTCAACATCCCCATTAACACTTCCCACTCGTCTGTCTCTAAGTTCCTATCTCTCACTTCCTCCTTCGGACTCACTCAATGGTCTTCCACACCCACCCACAAAGATGGCCACACACTGGACCTCATCTTCACCCGCATCTGTTCCCTAGCTAACCTCTCTAACTCATCTCTCCCTCTCTCTGATCACAGCCTACTTACATTCTCTTCTCTCTCCTCCCCGGGGCAACAATCCCCACTCCACAAACTAGCATACCCTCGTAGAAATCTCAAACACCTTGACTTACACTCACTCTCTGAATCCCTCCTCCCTCTTACAGACATAAATTCCTTACACGATGCAGACGTTGCTGCTGCTTCATATAACACCACAATAGCTGCAGCTCTAGACTCGATCGCCCCTCTCACACACACCACATCTCGCACATTCAACAGGCAACCCTGGCACACTAAACTTACTAAAGAACTGCGCCGGGCCTCCAGGGTTACGGAGCGGAGATGGAGAAGGTCTCACTCCATCGAGCACTTCATCGCATTCAAGCAATCCCTCACTAATTTCAAGTCCGCACTCACTACAGCAAAACAAACCTACTTCTCATCTCTCATATCCTCCCTATCTCACAACCCTAAACAGCTATTTAACACTTTCAAGTCTCTCCTTCGTCCCCCAGCACCTCCTCCCTCTTCTCTCATCTCAGCCAATGACTTTGCCTCATTCTTCAAACAGAAGATTGACACCATCAGACAAAACTTTAGCCTAAACTCCACACAACGCCTCCTCATATCTATTCAACCCTCCTCCTCCAAACCCCACTTCTCCTCCATTACAGAAGGTCAAGTCTCCTCTTTACTCTCCAAATCACAACTCACCACCTGCGAACTTGACCCAATCCCATCCCACCTCATCACTAACCTTACCACAGTCTTCATCCCAACCCTAACCCATCTCTTCAATCTGTCACTAACAACCGGTGTCTTCCCCTCATGTTTCAAACATGCCGCAATCACACCCATCCTCAAAAAGCCCTCCCTTGACCCTTCCTCTCTGACCCTTCCTCACTCCTCCCCTTTGCCTCAAAACTACTAGAACAACATGTCCACCTTGAAATGTCCTCCCACCTCTCCTCCTGCTCCCTCTTCGACCGCCTGCAATCTGGCTTCCGACCGCATCACTCGACTGAAACTGCCCTGACCAAAGTCACCAACGACTTACTAAATGCCAAATCCAAGCGACACTACTCCATCATCCTCCTTCTGGACCTGTCATCTGCCTTTGACACAGTGGACCATTCCCTCTCACTCCAGATTCTCTCATCTCTTGGCATCACGGACTTGGCTCTATCTTGGATCTCCTCATACTTAACAGACAGGACATTCAGCGTCTCCCACTCACGCACCACCTCCTCATCTCGCCCCCTATCTGTCGGTGTCCCCCAAGGTTCAGTTCTAGGACCTCTGCTCTTCTCCATCTACACCTTTGGCCTGGGACAGCTCATACAGTCTCACGGTTTTCAGTATCATCTCTATGCTGACGACACACAGATCTACCTCTCTGGACCCGATATCTCCTCCCTACTAACCAAAATCCCAAAATATCTGTTCGCCATGTCATCCTTCTTCTCTGACAGATTTCTAAAACTCAACATGGATAAAACAGAGTTCATCATCTTTCCACCCTCTCATTCACATCCCCCATCTGACCTAGCCATCAACGTCAATGGCTGTTCACTCTCCCCAGTCCCACAAGCTCGATGCCGTGGAGTAACCCTGGACTCTGATCTCTCCTTCAAGCCACATATCCAAGCCCTTTCCACTTCCTGCTGACTCCAACTCAAAAACATCTCCCGGATCCGTGCATTCCTCAGCAAAGACTCTGCAAAAACACTAGTGCATGCCCTCATCATATCCCGCCTCGACTAATGCAACCTCCTGCTCCGTGGCCTCCCTTACAACACTCTTGCGCCTCTCCAATCTATCCTAAACTCTGCTGCTCGACTAATTCACCTGTGCCCCCGCTATTCCCCAGCCTCTCCTCTCTGTCAATCTCTTAACTGGCTCCCCATTGCCCAGAGAATCCAGTTCAAAACTCTAACCATGGCATACAAAGCCATCCACAACCTGTCTCCCCCATACATCTGTGACCTAGTCTCCCGGTACTTACCTGCACGCAACCTCTGATCCTCACAAGATCTCTTTCTCTACTCCCCATTTATCTCCTCCTCCCACAATCTGGAACTCTCTACCCCAACACATCAGACTCTCGCCGACCGTGGAAACCTTCAAAAGAAACCTGAAGACCCACCTCTTCCGACAAGCCTACAACCTGCAGTAACCACCGCTGCACGACCAGCTCTACCCTCACCTAATGTATCCTCACCCATCCCTTCTTGAATGTGAGCCCTCGCGAGCAGGGTCCTCGCTCCTCCTGTACCAGTCGCTGACTCGCTTTGTTAAGATTATGTAAATGCTTTTGTTATGTATATCCCTATCACATGTAAAGCGCCATGGAATAAATGGCGCTATAATAACAAATAATAATAATAATAATAATAATAAAAAGACAATATCAATTCCCATAGGAAAAGCGGTGGAGGTTACAGTGGAATAAAAAGACAATATCAATGCCCCTTTGATGAGCTGTGGAATTCAGAGTGGTTTAATCAGACGGTTTTAATGCCCCTTGGAAGAGATGTGGAGGTCATAGTAGCTTAATAAGATGTTTTTAATGCCTCTTGGAAGAGTGGTGGAGGTCGCAGTGGTTTAAAAAGACAATATCACTGCCCCTTAGAAGAGTGGTGGAGGTTACATTGGAATAAAAAGACAATATCAATGCCCCGTGGAAAGGAAATGGAGGTTTCAGCAGCTTAACAAGACAGTTTTAATGCCCCTTGGAAGAGTGGTGTTGGTTAGAGTGGAATAAAAAGACAATATCAATGCCCCTTGGAAGAGCTGTGGAGTTCAGAGTGGTTTAACCAGATGGTTTTATTGCCCCTTGGAAGAGACGTGGAGGTCACAGTAGATTAACAAGACGGTTTTAATGCCCCTTGGAATAGTGGTGGAGGTCACAATGGATTAAAAAGACAATATCAATGCCCCGTGGAAGACACGTGGAGGTCACAGTAGCTTAACAAGACAGTTTTAATGCCCCTTGGAAGTGTGGTGGAGGTCGCAGTGGAATAAAAAGACAATATCAATGCCCCTTGAAAGAGTGTTGGAGGTTACAGTGAAATAAAAAGACAATATCAATGCCTCTTGAAAGAGCTATGGAGTTCAGAATGCTTTAACCAGATGGTTTTAATGCCCCATGGAAGAGTGGGGGAGGTCACATTGCATTAAAAAGACAATATCAATACCCCTTGGAAGAATTGTGGAGGTTACAGTGGAATAAAAAGACAATATCAATGCCCCTTGGAAGAGCTGTGGATTTCAGAGTGGTTTAACAAGACTGTTTTAATGCCTCTTGGAAGAGTGGTGGAGATCGAAGTGGATTAATCAATGCCCCTTAGAAGAGAGGTGGAAGTCGTAGTGGAATAAAAAGACAATATCAATACCACTTGGAAGAATTGTGGAGGATACAGTGGAATATAAAGACAATATCAATGCCCCGTGCAATAGACATGGACGTTACAGTAGCTAAACAAGATGTTTTTAATGAACCTTGGGAGAGTGGTGGAAGTCGTAGTGGAATAAAAATACAATATCAATGCCCCTTGAAAGAGTACTGTAGATTACAGTGGAGTAAAAAGACAATTTCAATGCCTCTTGCAAGAGCTGTGGAGTTCAGAGTGGTTTAAATTGACGGTTTTAATGCACCTAGGAAGATACGTGGAGGTCACAGTGGAATAAAAAGTCAATATCAATGTCCCTTGGAATAGTGGTGGAGGTTACAGTGGAATAAAAAGACAATATCAATGCCCCGTGAAAGAGACGTGGAAGTCACAGTAGCTTAACAAGACGGTTTTAATTCCCTTGGAAGAGAGGTGGAAGTTGCAGTGGAATAAAAAGACAATATCAATGCCCCTTGGAAGAGTGCTGGAGGTTACATTGGAATAAAAAGACAATATCAATGCCCCTTCCAAGAGCTGTGGAGTTCAGAGTGGTTTAAATTGTCGGTTTTAATGACCCTTGGAAGGGACGTGGAGGTGACAGTAGCTTAACAAGACGGTTTTAATGCCCTTTGGAAGAGTGGTGGAGGTCGCAATGGATTAAAAAGACAATATGAATGCCCCTTGGAAGAGTGGTGGAGGTCGCAGTGGAATAAAAAGACAATATCAATTCCCCTTGGAAGAGTGGTGGAGGTTACAGCTGAATAAAAAGACAATATCAATGCCTCTTGGAAGAGTGATGGAGGTTACAGTAGCTTAACAATATGGTTTTAATGCCCCTTGGAAGAGTGGTGGAGGTAGCAGTGGAATAAAAAGTCAATGTCAATGCCCCTTTGAAGAGTGGTGGAGGTTAGAGTGGAATAAAAGACAATACAAATGCCCCTTGGAAGAGCTGTGGAGTTCAGAGTGGTTTAAACAGATGGTTTTAATGCCCCTTGGAAGAGAAGTCGACGTGACAGAAGCATAACAAGACGGTTTTAAGGCCCCTTGGAAGAGTGGTGGAGTTCGCAGTGGATTAAAAAGACAATATCAATGCTCCTTGGAAGAGTGCTGGATTTCGCAGTGGAATAAAAAGACAATATCAATGCCCCGTGGAAGGGACGTGGAGGTCAAAGTAGATTAACAAGACGGTTTTAATGCCCCTTGGAAGAGTGTTGGAGGTTGCAGGGGATTAAAAACACAAAAACAATGCCCATTGGAAGAGTGGTGGAGCTCGCAGTGGAATAAAAAGACAAAATTAATGCCACTTGGAAGAGTGGTGGAGGTTACAGTGGAATAAAAAGACAATATCAATGACCCATGGAAGAGTTGTGTAGGTCACTGTTGCTTAAAAACATGGTCTTAATGCCCCTTGGAAGAGTGGTGGAGGTCGCAGTGGAATAAATAGACAATGTCAATGCCCCTTGGAAGAGCTGTGGAGTTCAGAGTTGTTTAAATTGACGGTTTTAATGCCCCTGGGAAGAGACATGGAGGTCACAGTGGATTAAAAAGACAATATCAACGCCCCTTGGAATAGTGGTGGAGGTCGCATTGGATTAAAAAGACTATATTAATGCCCCTTGGAAGAGTGGTGGAGGTTAGAGTGGAATAAAAAGACAATACCAATGCCCCTTGGAAGAGCTGTGGAGATCAGAGTGGTTTAACCACATGGTTTTAATGCCCTTCGGAAGAGAGGTGGAGGTCGCAGTTGATTAAAAAGACAATATCAATGCCTCTTGGAAGAGTGGTGGAGGTCGCAGTGGAATAAAAAGACAATATCAATGCCGCTTGGAAGAGTGGTGGATGTTACAGTTGAATTAAAAGACAACATCAATGCCTCTTGGAAGAGCTGTGGAGTACAGAGTGGTTTAACCAGACGGTTTAATGCCCCTTGGAAGAGACTTGGAGGTCACAGTATCTTATCAAGTCTGTTTTAATGCCCCTTGGAAGAGTGGTGGAGGTCTCAGTGGATTAAAAAGACAATATCAATGCCCCTTAGAAGAGTGGTGGAGGTCGAAGTGGAATAAAAAGACAATATCAATGCCTCGTGGAAGAAACTTGGAGGTCACATTAGCTTAACAAGATGGTTTTAATGCCCCTTGGAAGAGAGGTGGAGGTCGCAATGGAATGAAAAGACAAAATCAATGCCCCTTGGAAGAGTGGTGGAGGTCGCAGTGGATTAAAAAGACAATATCAATGCCCCTTAGAAGAGTGGTGGAGGTTGCAGTGTAATAAAATGACAATATCAATTCCACTTGGAAGAGATGTGGAGGTCGCAGTGGAATAAAAAGAAAATTTCAATGCCCCTTAGAAGAGTGGTGGAGATTACAGTGGCAAAAAAAGACAACATCAATGTTCCTTGGAAGAGGGGTGAAGGTCGCAGTGGAATAAAAAGACAATATCAATGTCCCTTGGAAGAGTGGTGGAGGACGCAGTGGACTAAAAACACAATATCAATGCCCCTTGGATGAGTGGTGGAGGTCGCAGTGGAAAAAATAGACAATATCAATGCCCCGTGGAAGGGACATGGAGGTGACAGTAGCTTAACAAGACTTTTTTAATGCCCCTTGGAAAAGTGGTGGAGGTCGCAGTGGATTAAAAAGACTATCAAATCACCTAGGAAGAGTGGTGGAGGTCGCAGTGGAAAAAAAAGACAATATCAATGCCCATTGGAAGGGTGGTGGAGGTTACAGTTGAATAAAAAGACAATATCAATGCCTCTTGGAAGAGCTGTGGAGTTCAGAGTGGTTTAACCATGCAGTTTTAATGCCCCTTGGAAGAGACGAGGAGGTCACAGTAGCTTAACAAGACTGTTCTAATGCCCCTTGGAAGAGTGGTGGAGATCGTTGTGGATTTAAAAAACAATATCAATGCCCCTTAGAAGAGTGGTGGAGGTCGCAGTGGAATAAAAAGACAATATCAATGCCCCGAGGAAGAGTGGTTGAGGTCGCAGTGGAATTAAAAGACAAGATCAATGCCCCGTGGAAGTGAAGTGGAGGTCACAGTAGCTTCAAAAGACATTTTTAATGCCCCTTGGAAAAGTGGTGGAGGTCGCAGTTGATTAAAAAGACAATGTCAATCCCCCTTGGAAAAATGGTGGAGGTGGCAGTGGAATAAAAAGACAATATCAATGCCCCTTGTAAGAATGATGGAGGTCACAGTGGAATAAAACGACAATGTCAATGCCCCTTGGAAGAGTGGTGGAGGTTAGAGTGGAAAAAAAAGACAATACCAATGCCCCTTGAAAGAGCTGTGGAGTTCACAGTGGTTTAACCAGATGGTTTTATTGCCCCTTGGATGAGACGTGGAGGTCTCAGTAGATAAACAAGACGGTTTTAATACCCCTTGGAAAAGTGGTGGAGGTCACAGTCGATTAAAAAGACAATATCAATGCCCCATGGAAGACACGTGGAGGTAACAGTTTTAATGCCCCTTGGAAGAGTGGTGGAGGTTGCAGTGGAATAAAAAGACAATATCAATGCACATTGAAAGAGTGGTGGAGTTCAGAGTGGTTTAACGAGATGGTTTTAATGCCCCTTGGAAGAGTGGTGGAGGTCGCAGTGCATTAAAAAGACAATATCAATATCCCTTGGAAGAATGGTGGAGTTTACAGTGGAATAAAAAGACAATATCAATGCCCCTTGGAAGAGCTGTGGAGTTCAGAGTGGTTTAACCAGACGGTTTTAATGCCCCTTGGAAAAGATGTGGAGGTCAAAGTAGATTAACAAGACTGTTTTCAGGCCTCTTGGAAGAGTGGTGGAGGTCGCAGTGGATTAAAAATACAATATCAATGCCCCTTAGAAGAGAGGTGGAAGTCGCATTGGAATAAAAAGACAATATCAATGGCCCTTGGAAGAGTGGTGGAGGATACAGTGGAATAAAAAGATAATATCAATGCCCCGTGGAATAGACATGGACGTTACAGTAGCTAAACAAGATGTTTTTAATGCACCTTGGGAGAGTGGTGGAAGTCGTAGTGGAGTAAAAAGACAATATCAATGCCCCTTGAAAGAGTGCTGTAGGTTACAGTGGAACAAAAAGACAATATCAATGCCTCTTGCAAGAGCTGTGGGGTTCAGAGTGGTTTAAAATGACGGTTTTAATGCACCTTGGAAGAGACGTGGAGGTCACAGTAGCTTAACAAGATGGTTTTAATGCCCCTTGGAAGAGTGGTGAAGGTCCCAGTGGAATAAAAAGACAATATCAATGCCCCTTGGAAGAGTGGTGGAGGTTACAGGGGAATAAAAAGACAATATCAATGTCCCGTGAAAGAGACGTGGAGGTCACAGTAGCTTAACAAGACGGTTTTAATGCCACTTGGAAGAGAGGTGGAAGTTGCAGTGGAATAAAAAGACAATCTCAATGCCTCTTGGAACAGTGCTGGAGGTTTCATTGGAATAAAAAGACAACATCAATGCCCCTTGCAAGAGCTGTGGAGTTCAGAGTAGATTAAATTGACGGTTTTAATGCCCCGTGGAATTGACGTGGAGGTCAAAGTAGCTTAACAACACGGTTTTAATGTCCCTTGGAAGAGTGGTGGAGGTCGCAGTGGATTAAAAAGACAATATCCATGCCCCTTGGAAATATGATGGAGGTCGCAGTGGAATAAAAAGACAATGTCAATGCCCCTAGGAAGAGTGGAGGAGGTTAGAGTGGAATAAAAAGACAATACCAGTGCTCCTTGGAAGAGCTGTGGAGTTCAGAGTGGTTTAAATTGATGGTTTTAATGCCCCTTGGAAGAGACGTGGAGGTCACAGTGGATTAAAAAGACAATATTAATGCCCCTTGGAACAGTGGTGGAGGTAACAGTGGATTAAAAAGACAATATCAAAGCCCCTTGGAAGAGCAGTGTAGTTCAGAGCAGTTAAACCAGACGGTTTTAATGCCCATTGGAAGTGACGTGGATGTCACAGTAGCTTAAAAAGACGCTTTTAATACCCTTTGGAAAAGTGGTGGAGGTTGCAGTGGATTAAAAAGACAATATCAATGCCCCGTGGAAGAATGATAGAGGTCGCAGTGGAATAAAAAGACAATGTCAATGCCCCTTGGAAGAGTGGTGGAGGTTAGAGTGGAATAAAAATACAATACCAGTGCTCCTTGGAAGAACTGTTGAGTTCAGAGTGGTTTAAATTGATGGTTTTAATGCCCCTTGGAAGAGACGTGGAGGTCACAGTGGATTAAAAAGACAATATCAATGTCCCTTGGAAGAGTAGTGGAAATCGCAGTGGAATAAAAAAACAATATCAATGCCCCTTGGAAGAGTGGTGGAGGTGACAGTGGATTAAAAAGACAATATCAATGCCCCTTGGAAGAGCAGTGGAGTTCAGAGTAGTTAAACCAGACGGTTTTAATGCCCATTGGAAGTGACGTGGAGGTCACAGTAGCTTAAAAAGACGTTTTTAATTCCCCTTGGAAAAGTGGTGTAGGTCGCACTGGATTAAAAAGACAATATCAATGACCCTTGGAAGAGTGGTGGAGATGGCAGTGGAATAAAAAGACAATATCAATGCCCCTTGGAAGAGTGGTGGAGTTTACAGTGGAATAAAAAGACAATATCAATGCCCCGTGAAAGAGACGTGGATGTCACAGTAGCTTAGCAAGACGGTTTTAATGTCCCTTGGAAGAGAGGTGGTAGTTGCAGTGGAATAAAATGACAATATCAATGCCCCTTGGAAGAGTGCTGGAGGTTACATTGGAATAAAAAGACAATATCAATGCCCCTTGCAAGAGCTGTGGAGTTCAAAGTGGTTTAAATTGACGGATTTAATGCCCCTTGGAAGGGACGTGGAGTTGACAGTAGCTTAACAAGACGGTTTTAATGCCCCTTGGAAGGGTGGTGGAGGTCGCAGTGGATTAAAAAGACAATATGAATTCCCATTGGGAGAGTGGTGGAGGTTGCAGTGGAATAAAAAGACAATATCAATGCCCCTTGGAAGAGTGGTGGAGGTTACAGTTGAATAAAAAGACAATATCAATGCCCCTTGGAAGAGTGATGGAGGTTACAGTGGAATAAAAAGACAATATCAATGCCCCTTGGAACAGTGGTGGAGGTTACAGTTAAATAAAAAGACAATATCAATGCCCTGTGGAAGAGATGTGGAGGTCACAATAGCTTAACAAGACGGTTTTAATGCCCCTTGGAAGAGTGGTGGAGGTCGCAGTGGATTAAAAAGACAATATCAATGGGCCTTGGAAGAGTGGTGGAGGTCGCAGTGGAATAAAAAGACGTTATCAATGCCCCTTGAAAGAGTGATGGAGGTCGCAGTCGAATAAAAAGACAATATCAATGCCCCTTGGACGAGTGGTGGAGGTTACAGTGGAATAAAAAGACAATATCAATGCCCCATGGAAGAGATATGGAGGTCACTGTAGCTTAACCATATGGTTTTAATGCCCCTTGGAAGAGTGGTGGAGGTCGCAGTTTAATAAAAAGACAATGTCAATGCCCCTTGGAAGAGTGGTGGAGATTAGAGTGGAATAAAAAGACAATACAAATGCCCCTTGGAAGAGCTGTGGAGTTCAGAGTGGTTTAACCAGATGGTTTTAATGCCCCTTGGAAGAGAAGTCGACGTCACAGTAGCATAACAAGACGGTATTAATGCCCCTTGGAAGAGTGGTGGAGTTCACAGTGGATTAAAAAGACAATATCAATGTCCCTTGGAAGAATCGTGGAGGTCGCAGTGGAATAAAAAGACAATATCAATGCCCCGTGGAAGGGACATGGAGGTCACAGTAGCTTAACAAGACGGTTTTAATGCCCCTTGGAAGAGTGGTGGAGGTTGCAGTGGATAAAAAAGACAATATCAATGCCCCTTGGAAGAGTGGTGGAGGTCGCAGTGGAATAAAAAGACAATATCAATGCCCCGTGGAAGGGACGTGGAGGTCACAGTAGCTTAACAAGGCGGTTTTAATGCCCCTTAGAAGAGTGGTGGAGGTTGCAGGGGATTAAAAAGACAATAACAATGCCCATTGGAAGAGAGGTGGAGGTCGCAGTGGAATAAAAAGACAAAATCAATACCCCTTGGAAGGGTGGTGGAGGTTACAGTGGAATAAAAAGACAATATCAATGCCCCTTGGAAGAGCTGTGGAGTTCAGAGTGGTTTGACCAGACGGTTTTAATCCCCCTTGGAAGAGACGTGGAGGTCACAGTAGCTTAACAATACTGTTTTAATGCCCCTTGGAAGAGTGGTGGTGGTCGCAGTGGATTAAAAAGACAATGTCAATGCCACTTGGAAGAGTGGTGGAGGTTACAGTGGAATAAAAAGACAATATCAATGCCCCGTGGAATAGACATGAACGTGACAGTAGCTTAACAAGACGGTTTTAATGCCCCTTGGAAGAGTAGTGAAGGTTGCAGTGGATTAAAAAGACAATATCAATGCCCCTTGTAAGATTGGTGGAGGTTACAGTGGAATAAAAAGACAATATCAATGCCCCTTGGAAGAGTGTTGGAGGTTACAGTGGAATAAAAAGACAATATCAATGCCCTGTGTAAGAAACTTGAAGGTCACAGTAGCTTAACAAGACGGTTTTAATGCCCCAAGGAAGAGTCGTGGACGTCGCAGAGGAATAAAAAGACATTATCAATGCACTTGGAAGAGTGCAGAAGGTTACAATGGAATAAAAAGATATTGTCAATGCCCCTTGGAAGAGCTGTGGAGCTCAGAGCGGTTCAACCAGACGTTTTAATGCCCCTTGGAAGAGACTTGGAGGTCAAAGTAGCTTAACAAGACGGTTTTAATGCCCCATGGAAGAGTGGTGGAGGTCGCAATGGAATAAAAAGTGTAATGCACACGCCCGGACTGACTGGCGTGTGTGTGTTTAGTGGTTCCACTGTGCCATGAACCGGAGAGTGTCTGGAGGGGTGTAACTAAGTATTTGCCCGATCCGACCAAGGTCGCACGATGGCATACGACGCCCGTGCAGGGAGGAACCGAGTAGAGGGACCAGGGTCTACTCCAGGTCAGACTCCGGACACAGCTGTTGACCCACACCGGGGAATACAGGAACAGGCAGACTAGAGCGCAGGCTGGGTAGGGTCCAGTACAGACTGGGAGACAGATTCGGAGCCGCAGATGCGGTAAACAAACAGAGTAAAGCGAAACCGCAGGTGCGGTAGTCAAGGCCGAGCAGAGCAGAACCGCAGACGCGATAGAGAAGGCTGAGCAGAGCAAAACCGCAGACGCGGTTGACAAGGCTGAGCAGAGCGAAACCGCAGACGCGGTGGACAGGGCTGAGCAGAGCGAAACCGCAGACACGGTGGACAGGGCTGAGCAAAGCGAAACCGCAGACTCGGTGGACAGGGCTGAGCATGGCGAAAACGCAGACGCGGTGGACAGGGCTGAGCAAAGCGATATCGCAGATGCGGTGGACAGGGCTGAGCAAAGCGAAACCGTAGACGTTTTGGACAGGGCTGAGCAAAGCGAAACCGCAGACGCGGTGGACAGGGCTGAGCAAAGCGAAACCGCAGACGCGGTGGACAAGGCTGAGCAAAGCGAAACCGCAGACGCGGTGGACAGGGCTGAGTAAAGCGAAACCGCAGACGCGGTGGACAGGGCTGAGCAAAGCGAAACCGCAGACGCGGTGGACAAGGCTGAGCAAAGCGAAACCGCAGACGCGGTGGACAAGGTTGAGCAAGCAAGAACCGCCGAAGCGGCAAGCAAGGCATAGCGGAGGGGACAGGGCTCATTTCACGCGGAACAGACAGGAAGGGAAAGGCAGAACCAGATACCCACAGGGTACTTGCAGTGAAGTAGCGAGTGGACCACAAACTCACAAACGGAAGTACAGTGACAACGAGCAGGAGTTAGGTACGAGTTCAGACTCTGCAGAAAAAGGGAAGGTACGGACATAGAGAAAAACAGGAAACAGGCTATGAGAGTATTCAGTCAAGAACAGACACAGCAGCAAGATACAGGAGCGGGTCTAGGTATGCGGCCCCTAGAAGGCGGAAAGAACAGGCTAGGAGCGTGTTCACACAGGCCTGGAAATGCAGGCTCCAGGATAGGCAGAAGACAACAGGCTAGAAGATAATACAGACAGGACACAGTTCAGACACGGGAACTGATACCAAAGGCAGGAAACATAAACGGGACCTGGCATATCAGTGACCAGAAGCCAACTGACAGAACACAATGCTCAGGCATGGGTTAATTGGATCATCTGGTTTAAATACCAGGTGACAGACAGCAAAAGGCTGAGGACGCACAAGGGGTGTGCCTGCAGCAGGTACAAAAAGCAGGAAGTGATCGGGCACCGCCCTTAAGCAGCAGAAACAGAAGCAAACAGACAGCATGGAGGGAAGCCAGAGAGACATTCTGGATTGGAGATCAAGTGCGTGCTCTTGCACAGAGGGAGATGAACCACTATGCAAGGACGCCACCAGGTATGTTACAGTACCCCCCCCCTTACGCCCCCTCTTCTTCAGGCCTGCCAGAATCTTCCGCAGGGAATTCGAGGGCCAAGCCTTCACTTCAAGGAGATCACTTCCACTGTCCACAGGAAAAACTGGTCTCATTTGGTTAGCTAGGATGCTACCTCCTATCCAGCCATCCTCAGCAACAGACGAAACGGGTGGAGTACCAGGAACAGCACACAAGGAAGTCTCTCTCCACATATTTTCAGGTGGCACCCCAGAGGGTACAGAAGACAACTGGAAGTCCTCCGCCGGGTTGGAGGGGGGCAGAGACTCGGGGGTAACCTCCGCTTCAGATTACACTTGTTCAGACTCACTGGATGAAGCAGGCGAGGTATCAGGTACCGAGTATAGGAGAGTCTCTGTCCATTCGCTATCAAGTAGCACCCCGAAGGGTTCAGGAGACAACTGGAGGTCCTCTGCCGGGTCAGAGGAGTGGAGAGACTCGGGGGTAACCTCTGCTTCAGAAAACACTAGGTCGGACTCACTGGACGAAGCAGGCGAGGTATCGGGTGCCGAGCATAGGAAAGTCTCTGTCCATTCACCACCAGGTGGCACCCCGAAGGGTTCTGGAGACAACTGGAGGTCCTCCGCCTGGTTGGAGGGGTGTAGAGACTCGGGGTTAACTACCGCTTTGAGGTACCCATTGTCAGGCTCACAGGACGGAGCGGACGAAGTATCGGGTACCGGGTGTAGGGAAGTCTCTCTCCTTTTGTCATCAGGTGGTATCCCGGAGGATTCTAGGTGGGCAGAATTCTCTTCGGGCAGGAGAACAGGTGCGCTACCCACGCATATTTCCCGTAGGGACTGCTCCGGGATACAGGGAAATGAAGCTTCAGCAGGGACTTCAAGGTTGGGATCAGGAGGTCTTTGGGAGGACAGACCCAGGCGTGACGGCTTGCCTCTACGCCTAGCACGCCTGGACTGCCTCTTGAGGTTGGGAGAAGTATTCCGAAGAGCGTATTCATCCTGTGTGGATTCTGGATGGGCAGTAGCCTCTTCGGGCAGGAGGACTAGTGCGCTACCTACACACATTACTCATCGGGGCTGCACCGGGATATTGGGAAGTGAAGCTTCCACAGGAGCCTCCGGGTTAGGATCATCGAAGACCATTAGAAAGGCCACCAGGAAGGCCATTATGTCCAGGTCGATAGAATCTTGTGCGTCCCATAGGGGGGTGATCCATTTCAAGGCATCACCCGCTAGGTAAGACATCATAAATCCCACCTTAGCCCGATCGGTGGGAAAACAAAGAGGGTAGAACTTGAAGTGTAGCATGCATTGCTCCACAAATGCACGACTCTGTCTTGGATCCCCGTAGTACCGTGGAGGATCCGCAGGAACGAGTGCAGAAAGATCCATCTGGACGGGTGCGTAATTCGCCTGGAACTCAGCTAAAGAAAAAAAAAATATATATATATATATTTTTTTATTTATTTTTAATGCACGTATTCGCTGGAAAACGTCTCAGAGAGCGAAGGCCGTGGGACTCAACGGGAACCATGGCCTGAGCATGCTGTAATGCACACGCCCGGACTGACTGGCGTGTGCGTGTTTAGTGGTTCCACTGTGCCATGAACCGGAGAGTGTCTGGAGGGGCGTAACTAAGTATCTGCCCGATCCGACCAAGGTCGCACGACGGCATACGACGCCCGTGCACCAGGGAGGAACCGAGCAGAGGGACCAGGGTCTACTCCAGGTCAGACTCCGGACACGGCTGTTGACCCACACCGGGGAATACAGGAACAGGCAGACTAGAGCGCAGGCTGGGTAGGGTCCAGTACAGACTGGGAGACAGATTCGGAGCCGCAGATGCGGTAAACAAACAGAGTAAAGCGAAACCGAAGGTGCGGTAGTCAAGGCCGAGCAGAGCAGAACCGCAGACGCGGTAGACAAGGCTGAGCAGAGCAAAACCGCAGACGCGGTAAACAAGGCTCAGCAGAGCAAAACCGCAGATGCGGTGGACAAGGCTGAGCAAAGCGAAACCGCAGACGCGGTGGACAGGGCTGAGTAAAGCGAAACCGCAGAAAAGGTGGACAGGGCTGAGCAAGGCGAAACCGCAGACGCGGTGGACAGGGCTGAGCAAAGCGAAACCGCAGACGCGGTGGACAGGGCTGAGCAAAGCGAAACCGCATACGCGGTGGACAGGGCTGAGCAAAGCGAAACCGCAGACGCGGTGGACAGGGCTGAGCAAAGCGAAACCGCAGACGCGGTGGACAAGGCTGAGCAAAGCGAAACCGCAGACGCGGTGGACAGGGCTGAGCAAAGCGAAGCCGCAGAAAAGGTGGACAAGGCTGAGCAAAGCGAAACCACAGACGCGGTGGACAGGGCTGAGCAAAGCGAAACCGCAGAAAAGGTGGACAAGGCTGAGCAAAGCGAAACCACAGACGCGGTGGACAGGGCTGAGTAAAGCGAAACTGCAGACGCGGTGGACAAGGCTGAGCAAAGCGAAACCGCAGACGCGGTGGACAAGGCTGAGCAAAGCGAAACCGCAGACGCAGTGGACAGGGTTGAGCAAGCAAGAACCGCCGAAGTGGCAAGCAAGGCAGAGCGGAGGGGACAGGGCTCAGTTCACACGGAACAGACAGGAAGGGAAAGGCAGAACCAGATACCCAGAGGGTACTTGCAGTGAAGTAGCGAGTGGACCACAAACTCTCAAACGGAAGTACAGTGACAACGAGCAGGAGTTCGGTACGAGTTCAGACTCTGCAGAAAAAGGGAAGGTACGGACATAGAGAAAAGCAGGAAACAGGCTAGGAGAGTATTCAGACAAGAACAGACACTGCAGCAAGATACAGGAGCGGGTCTAGGTATGTGGCCCCTAGAAGGCGGAAAGAACAGGCTAGGAGCGTGTTCACACAGGCCTGGAAATACAGCCTCCAGGATAGGCAGAAGGCAACAAGCTAGAAGATAATACAGACAGGACACAGTTCAGACACGGGAACCGATACCGAAGGCAGGAAACATAAACGGGACCTGGCATATCAGTGACCAGAAGCCAACTGACAGAACACAATGCTCAGGCATGGGTTAAATGGAGCAGCTGGTTTAAATACCAGGTGACAGACAGCAATAGGCTGAGGACGCACAAGGGGTGTGCCTGCAGCAGGTACAAAAAGCAGGAAGTGATCGGGCGCCGCCCTTAAGCAGCAGAAACAGAAGCAAACAGACAGCATGGAGGGAAGCCAGAGAGACATTCTGGATTGGAGATCAAGTGCGTACTCTTGCACAGTGGGAGATGAACCACTATGCAAGGACGCCGCCAGGTATGTTACAGTACCCCCCCCTTACGCCCCCTTTTCTTCAAGCCTGCCAGAATCTTCCGCAGGGAATTCGAGGGCCAATCCTTCACTTCAAGGAGATCACTTCCACTGTCCGCAGGAAAAACTGGTCTCATTTGGTTAGCTAGGATGCTACCTCCTATCCAGCCATCCTCAGCAACAGACGAAACGGGTGGAGTACCAGGAACAGCACACAAGGAAGTCTCTCTCCACATATTTTCAGGTGGCACCCCAGAGGGTACAGAAGACAACTGGAAGTCCTCTGCCGGGTTGGAGGGGGGCAGAGACTCGGGGGTAACCTCCGCTTCGGATTACACTTGTTCAGACTCACTGGATGAAGCAGGCGAGGTATCAGGTACCGAGTATAGGAGAGTCTCTGTCCATTCGCTATCAAGTAGCACCCTGAAGGGTTCAGGAGACACCTGGGGGTCCACTGCCGGGTCAGAGGAGTGCAGAGACTCGGGGGTAACCTCTGCTTCAGAAAACACTAGGTCGGACTCACTGGACGAAGCAGGCGAGGAACGGGTGCCGAGCATAGGAAAGTCTCTGTCCATTCACCACCAGGTGGCACCCCAAAGGGTTCTGGAGACAAGTGGAGGTCCTCCGCATGGTCGGAGGGGTGTAGAGACTCTGAGTTAACTAACGCTTTGAGGTACCCATTGTCAGGCTCACAGGACGGAGCGGATGAAGTATCGGGTACCTGGTGTAGGGAAGTCTCTCTCCATTTGTCATCAGGTGGTATCCCGGAGGATTCTAGGTGGGCAGAAGTCTCTTCGGGCAGGAGAACAGGTGCGCTACCCACGCATATTACCTATAGGGGCTGCTCCGGGATACAGGGAAAGGAAGCTTCAGCAGGGATTTCAAGGTTGGGATCAGGAGGTCTTTGGGAGGACAGACCCAGGCATGACGGCTTGCCTCTACGCCTAGCACGCCTGGACTGCCTCTTGAGGTTGGGAGAAGTATTCCGAAGAGCGTAGTCATCCTGTGTGGATTCTGGATGGGCAGTAGTCTCTTCGGGCAGGAGGACTAGTGCGCTACCTACACACTTTACTCATCGGGGCTGCACCGGGATATTGGGAAGTGAAGCTTCCGCAGGAGCCTCCGGGTTAGGATCATCGAAGACCATTAGAAAGGCCACCAGGCAGGCCATTATGTCCAGGACGATAGAATCCTGTGCATCCCATAGGGGGGTGATCCATTTCAAGGCATCACCCGCTAGGTAAGACATCATGAATCCCACCTTAGCCCGATCGGTGGGAAAACAAAGAGGGTAGAATTTGAAGTGTAGCATGCATTGCTCCACAAATGCACGACTCTGTCTTGGATCTCCATAGTACCGTGGCGGATCCGCAGGAACGAGTGCAGAAAGATCCATCTGGATGGGTGCATAATTCGCCTGGAACTCAGCTAAAGAAAAAAAAATATATATATATATAATTTTTTTAATTTATTTTTAATGCACGTATTCGCTGGAAAACGTCTCAGAGAGCGAAGGCCGTGGGACTCAACGGGAACCATGGCCTGAGCATGCTGTAATGCACACGCCCGGACTGACTGGCGTGTGCGTGTTTAGTGGTTCCACTGTGCCATGAACCGGAGAGTGTCTGGATGGGCGTAACTAAGTATCTGCCCGATCCGACCAAGGTCGCACGACGGCATATGACGCCCGTGCACGAGGGAGGAACCGAGCAGAGGGACCAGGGTCTACTCCAGGTCAGACTCCGGACACGGCTGTTGACCCACACCGGGGAATACAGGAACAGGCAGACTAGAGCGCAGGCTGGATAGGGTCCAGTACAGACTGGGAGACAGATTCGGAGCCGCAGATGCGGTAAACAAACAAAGTAAAGCGAAACCGCAGTTGCGGTAGTCAAGGCCGAGCAGAGCAGAACCGCAGACGCAGTAGACAAGGCTGAGCAGAGCAAAAACGTAGACGCGGTAGACAAGGCTGAGCAGAGCGAAAAAGCAGACGCGGTTGACAAAGCTGAGCAAAGCGAAACCGCAGACGCGGTGGACAGGGCTGAGCAACGCGAAACCGCAGACGCGGTGGACAGGGCTGAGCGAAGCGAAACCGCAGACGCAGTGGACAGGGCAGTGCAAAGCGAAACCGCAGACGTGGTGGACAGGGCTGAGCAAAGCGAAACCGCAGACGCGGTGGACAGGGCTGAGCAAAGCGAAACCGCAGACGCGGTGGACAGGGCTGAGCAAAGCAAAACCGCAAACGCGGTGCACAGGGCTGAGCAAAGCGAAACCGCAGACGCGGTGGACAGGGCAGAGCAAAGCGAAACCGCAGACGCGGTTGGCAGGGCTGAGCAAAGCGAAACCACAGACGCGGTGGACAGGGCTGAGCAAAGCGAAACCGCAGACGCGGTGGACAGGGCTGAGCAAAGCGAAACCGCAGACGCGGTGGACAAGGCTGAGCAAAGCGAAACCGCAGACGCGGTGGACAGGTCTGAGCAAAGCGAAACCGCAGACGCGTTGGACAAGGCTGAGCAAAGCGAAACCGCAGACGCGGTGGACAGGGCTGAGTAAAGCGAAACCGCAGACACGGTGGACAGGGCTGAGCAACCAAGAACCTCCGAAGCGGCAAGCAAGGCAGAGCGGAGGGGACAGGGCTCAGTTCACACGGAACAGACAGGAAGGGAAAGGCAGAACCAGATACCCACAGGGTACTTGCAGTGAAGTAGCGAGTGGACTACAAACTCACAAACGGAAGTACAGTGACAACGAGCAGGAGTTAGGTACGAGTTCAGACTCTGCAGAAAAAGGGAAGGTACGGACATAGAGAAAAACAGGAAACAGGCTAGGAGAGTATTCAGACAAGAACAGACACAGCAGCAAGATACAGGAGCGGGTCTAGATATGCGGCCACTAAAAGGCAGAAAGAACAGGCTAGGAGCGTGTTCACACAGGTCTGGAAATACAGCCTCCAGGATAGGCAGAAGACAACAGGCTAGAAGATAATACAGACAGGACACAGTTCAGACACGGGAACTGATACCGAAGGCAGGAATCATAAACGGGACCGGGCATATCAGTGACCAGAAGCCAACTGACAGAACACAATGCTCAGGCATGGGTTAATTGGAGCAGCTGGTTTAAATACCAGGTGACAGACAGCAATAGGCTGAGGACGCACAAGGGGTGTGCCTGCAGCAGGTACAAAAAGCAGGAAGTCATCGGGCGCCGCCCTTAAGCAGCAGAAACAGAAGCAAACAGACAGCATGGAGGGAAGCCAGAGAGACATTCTGGATTGGAGATCAAGTGCGCGCTCTTGCACAGTGGGAGATGAACCACTATGCAAGGACGCCGCCAGGTATGTTACAAAAAGACAATATCAATGCCCCGTGGAAGGAACGTGAAGGTCACAGTAGCAGAACAAGACTATTTTAATGCCCATTGGAAGAGTGGTGGAGGTCGCAGTGGATAAAAAAGACAATATCAAAGACACTTGGAAGAGTGGTGGAGGTCGCAGTGGAAAACAGAGACAATACCAATGCCGCTTGGAAGAGTGGTGGAGGTTACAGTCGAATAAAAAGACAATATCAATGCCTCTTGGAAGAGCTGTGGAGTACAGAGTGGTTTAACCAGACGGTTTATTGCCCCTTGGAAGAGACGTGGAGGTCACAGTAGCTTATCAAGACTGTTTTAATGGTCCTTGGAAGAGTGGTGGAGGTCGCAGTGGATTAAAAAGACAATATCAATGCCCCTTAGAAGAGTGGTGGAGGTTACAGTGGAATAAAGAACAATATCAAAGCCCCTTGCAAGAGCTGTGGAGTTGAGAGTGGTTTAAATTGACGGTTTTAATGCCCCTTGGATGAGACGTGGAGGTCACAGTAGATTAACAAGACTGTTTTAATGCCCCTTGGAAGAGTGGTGGAGGTCGCAGTGGATTAAAAAGACAATATCAATGCCCCTTAGAAGAGAGGTGGAAGTCACCGTGGAATAAAAAGACAATATCAATACCACTTGGAAGAGTGGTGGAGGATACAGTGGAATAAAAAGACAATATCAATGCCCGGTGGAATAGACATGGACTTTACAGAAGCTAAACAAGATGTTTTTAATGCACCTTGGTAGAGTGGTGGAAGTCGTAGTGGAATAAAAAGACAATATCAATGCCACTTGAAAGAGTGCTGTAGGTTACAGTGGAGAAAAAAGACAACATCAATGCCTCTTGCAAGATCTGTGGAGTTCAGAGTGGTTTAAATTGACGGTTTTAATGCACCTTGGAAGAGACGTGGTCACAGTAGCTTAACAATACGTTTTTAATGCCCCTTGGAATAGTGGTGGAGGTCGCAGTGATTTAAAAAGACAATATCAATGCCCAATGGAAGAATGGTTAAGGTCGCAGTGGAATAAAAAGACAAAATCAATGCCCCTTGGAAGAGTGGTGGAGGTTACAGTGGAAAAGAGCGACAATATCAATGCCCCTTGGAAGAGCTGTGGAGTTCAGAGTGGTTTAACCAGACAGTTTTAATGCCCCTTGGAAGAGTGGTGGAGGTCACAGTTAATTAAAAAGACAATATCAAAGACCCTTGGAAGAGTGGTGTAGGTTGCAGTGGAATAAAAAGACAATATCAATGCCCCGTGGAATTGACGTGGATGTCAAAGTAGGTTAACAAGACGGTTTTCATGCCCCTTTGAAGAGTGGTGGAGGTCGCAGTTGATTAAGAAGACAATATAAATGCCCCTTGTAAGAGTCGTGGAAGTCGCAGTGGAAAAAAAGACAATATCAATGCCCCTTGGAAGAGTAGCGGAGGTCGCAGTGGATTAAAAAGACAATATCAATGCTCCGTGGAAGAGACGTGGAGGTCACAGTAGCTTAACAAGATGGTTTTAATGCCCTTTGGAAGAGCGGTGGAGGTTGCAGTGGATTAAAAAGACAATATCAATGCCCTTTGGAAGAGTGGTGGAGGTCGCAGTGGAAAAAAATACAATATCAATGCCCCTTGGTTGAGTGGTGGAGGTTACAGTGGAATTTAAAGACAATATCAATGCCCCGTGGAAGAGATGTGGAGGTCACTGTAGCTTAACAAGACAGTTTTAATGCCCCTTGGAAGAATGGTGGAGATCGCAGTGGAATAAAAAGACAATATCAATTCCCCTTGGAAGAGATGTGGAGGATACAGTGGAATAAAAAGACAATATCAATGCCCGGTGGAATAGACATGGACGTTACAGTAGCTAAACAAGATGTTTTTAATGCACCTTGGTAGAGTGGTGGAAGTCGTAGTGGAATAAAAAGGCAATATCAATGCCACTTGAAAGAGTGCTGTAGGTTACAGTGGAGTAAAAAGACAATATCAATGCCTCTTGCAAGACCTGTGGAGTTCAGAGTGGTTTAAATTGATGGTTTTAATGCACCTTGGAAGAGACGTGGAGGTCACAGTAGCTTAACAATAAGGTTTTAATGCCCCTTGGAAGAGTGGTGTAGGTCGCAGTGGAATAAAAAGACAATATCAATGCCCCGTGGAATTGACGTGGATGTCAAAGTAGGTTAACAAGACGGTTTTCATGCCTCTTTGAAGAGTGGTGGAGGTCGCAGTTGATTAAGAAGACAATATAAATGCCCCTTGTAAGAGTGGTGGTAGTCGCAGTGGAAAAAAAGACAATATCAATGCCCCTTGGAAGAGTAGCGGAGGTCGCAGTGGATTAAAAAGACTATATCAATGCTCCGTGGAAGAGACGTGGAGGTCACAGTAGCTTAACAAGATGGTTTTAATGCTCTTTGGAAGAGTGGTGGAGGTCGCAGTGGATTAAAAAGACAATATCAATGCCCTTTGGAAGAGTGGCAGAGGTCGCAGTAGAATAAAAATACAATATCAATGCCCCTTGGTTGAGTGATGGAGGTTACAGTGGAATTTAAAGACAATATCAATGCCCCGTGGAAGAGATGTGGAGGTCACTGTAGCTTAGCAAGACAGTTTTAATGCCCCTTGGAAGAATGGTGGAGATCGCAGTGGAATAAAAAGACAATATCAATTCCCCTTGGAAGAGATGTGGAGGATACAGTGGAATAAAAAGACAATATTAATGCCCGGTGGAATAGACATGGACGTTACAGTAGCTAAACAAGATGTTTTTAATGCACCTTGGGAGAGTGGTGGAAGTCGTAGTGGAATAAAAAGACAATATCAATGCCACTTGAAAGAGTGCTGTAGGTTACAGTGGAGCAAAAAGACAATATCAATGCCTCTTGCAAGACCTGTGGAGTTCAGCGTGGTTTAAATTGACGGTTGTAATGCACCTTGGAGGAGACATGGAGGTCACAGTAGCTTAACAAATAAGGTTTTAATGCCCCTTGTAAGAGTGGTGTAAGTCGCAGTGGAATAAAAAGACAATATCAATGCCCCGTGGAATTGACGTGGATGTCAAAGTAGGTTAACAAGACGGTTTTCATGCCTCTTTGAAGAGTGGTGGAGGTCGCAGTTGATTAAGAAGACAATATAAATGCCCCTTGTAAGAGTGGTGGTAGTCGCAGTGGAAAAAAAGACAATATCATTGCCCCTTGGAAGAGTAGCGGAGGTCGCAGTGGATTAAAAAGACAATATCAATGCTCCGTGGAAGAGACGTGGAGGTCACAATAGCTTAACAAGATGGTTTTAATGCCCTTTGGAAGAGTGGTGGAGGTCGCAGTGGATTAAAAAGACAATATCAATGTCCTTTGGAAGAGTGGTGGAGGTCGCAGTGGAATAAAAATACAATATCAATGCCCCTTGGTTGAGTGGTGGAGGTTACAGTGGAATTTAAAGACAATATCAATGCCCCGTGGAAGAGATGTGGAGGTCACTGTAGCTTAACAAGACAGTTTTAATGCCCCTTGGAAGAATGGTGGAGATCGCAGTGGATTAAAAAGACAATATCAATTCCCCTTGGAAGAGATGTGGAGGTCGCAGTGGAATAAAAAGACAATATCAATGCCTCATGGAAGAGACTTGGAGGTCACAGTAGCTTAACAAGATGGTTTTAATGCCCCTTGGAAGAGAGGTGGAGGTCGCAGTGGAATAGAAAGACAATATCAATGCCCCTTGGAAGAGTGGTGGAGGTTACAGTGGAATAAAAAGACAATATCAATGATCTTTGGAAGAATGGTGGAGGTCGCAGTGGAATAAAAGGACAATATTAATGCCCCTTGGAAGATTGTTTTAGGTCGCAGTAGAATAAAAAGACAATATCAATGCCCCTTGGAAGTGTGGTGGAGGTTACAGTGGAATAACAAGACAATATCAATGCCCCTTGGAAGAGCTGTGGAGTTCACAGTGGTTTAACCAGAAGGTTTTAATGCACCGTGGAATAGACGTGGAGGTCACAGTAGGTAAACAAGACGGTTTTAATGCTTCTTGGATGAGTGTTGGAGGTTGCAGAGGTTTAAAAAGACAAAATCAATGCCCCTTGGAAGAGTGGTGGAGGTTACAGTGGAATAAAAAGACAATATCAATGCTTCTTGCAAGAGCTGTGGAGTTCAGAGTGGTTTAAATTGATGGTTTTAATGCCCATTGGAAGAGACGTGGAGATCACAGTAGCTTAAGAAGACGGTTTTAATGCCCCTTGGAAGAGTGTTGGAGGTTACAGTCCAATAAAAAGACAATATCAATGTTTCTTGGAATAGCTGTGGAGTTCAGAGTGGTTTAAATTGACGTTTTTAATGCCCTTTGGAAAAGTGGTGGAGGTCGCAGTGGATTAAAAAGACAATATCAATTCCCCTTGGAAGAGTGGGGGAGGTGGCAGTGGAAAAAAAAGACAATATCAATGCCCCTTGGAAGAATGATGGAGGTCGCAGTGGAATAAATAGACAATGTCAATGCCCCTTTGAAGAGTGGTGGAGGTCAGAGTGGAATAAAAAGACAATACCAATGCCCCTTGGAAGAGATGTGGATGTCACAATAGCTTAACAAGACGCTTTTAATGCCCCTTGGAACAGTGGTGGAGGTCGCAGTGGAATAAAAAGACATTATCAATGCCCCTTGGAAGAGTGGTGGAGGTCGCAGTGGAATAAATAGACAATTTCAATGCACAGTGGAAGAGACGTGGAGGTCACCGTAGCTTAACAAGATGGTTTTAATGCCTCTTGGAAGAATGATGGAGGTCGCAGTGGAATAAAAAGACAATGTCAATGCCCCTTTGAAGAGTGGTGGAGGTTAGAGAGGAATAAAAAGACAATACCAATGCCCCTTGGAAGAGCTGTGGAGATCAGAGTGGTTTAACCAGATGGTTTTATTGCCCCTTGGAAGAGACGTGGAGGTCACAGTATATTAACAAGACGGTTTTAATGCCCCTTGGAAAAGTGGTGGAGGTCGCAGTGGATTAAAAAGACAATATCAATGCCACTTGGAAGAGTGGTGAAGGTCCCAGTGGAATAAAAAGACAATATCAATGCCCCTTGGAAGAGTGGTGGAGGATACAGTGGAATAAAAAGACAATATCAATGCTGAGTGAAAGAGACGTGGAGATCACAGTATCTTAACAAGGCTGTTTTAATGCCCCTTGGAAGAGAGGTGGAAGTCGTAGTGGAATAAAAAGACAATATCAATGCCCCTTGAAAGATTGCTGTAGGTTACAGTGGAGTAAAAAGACAATATCAATGCCTCTTGCAAGAGCTGTGGAGTTCAAAGTGGTTTAAATTGACGGTTTTATTGCACCTTGGAAGAGACGTGGAGTTCACTGTAGCTTAACAATACGGTTTTAATGCCCCTTGGAAGAGTGCTGAGGTCGCAGTGGATTAAAAAGACAACATCTATGCCACTTGGAAGAGTGGTGAAGGTCCCAGAGGAATAAAAAGACAATATCAATGCCCCTTGGAAGAGTGGTGGAGGATACAGTGGAATAAAAAGACAATATCTATGCCCCGTGAAAGAGACGTTGAGGTCACAGTAGCTTAACAAGACGGTTTTAATGCCCCTTTGAAGAGAGGTGGAAGTTGCAGTGGAATAAAAAGACAATATCAATGCCCCTTGGAAGTGTGTTGGAAGTTACATTGGAATAAAAAGGCAATATCAATGCCCGTTGCAAGAGCTGTGGAGTTCAGAGGGGTTTAAATTGACGGTTTTAATTCTCCTCGGAAGTGACGTGGAGGTGACTGTAGCTTAACAAGGCGGTTTTCATGCCCCTTGGTAGAGTGGTGTAGGTCGCAGTGGATTGAAAAGACAATATGAATGCCCCTTGGAAGAGTGGTGGAGGTCGCAGTGGAATCAAAAGACAATATCAATGCCCCTTGGAAGAGTGGTGGAGGTTACAGTTGAATAAAAAGACAATATCAAGTCCCCTTGGAAGAGTGATGGAGGTTACAGTGGAATAAAAAGACAATATCAATGCCCCTTGGAACAGTGGTGGAGGTTACAGTTAAATAAAAAGACAATATCAATGCCCCGTGGAAGAGATGTGGATGTCACAATAGCTTAACAAGACGGTTTTAATGCCCCTTGGAACAGTGGTGGAGGTCGCAGTGGAATAAAAAGACATTATCAATGCCCCTTTGAAGAGTGGTGGAGGTCGCAGTGGAATAAAAAGACAATATAAATGCCCCTTGGACGAGTGGTGGAGGTTACAGTGGAATAAATAGACAATTTCAATGCACCGTGGAAGAGACGTGGAGGTCACAGTAGCTTAACAAGATGGTTTTAATGCCTCTTGGAAGACTGGTGGAGGTCGCAGTGGAATAAATAGACAATATCAAAGCCCCTTGGAAGAGTGGTGGAGGTTACAGTGGAATAAAAAGACAATAATAATGCCCCTTGGAAGAGCTGTGGAGTTCAGAGAGGTATAACGAGATGGTTTTAACGCTCCTTGGAAGAGACGTGGAGGTCACAGTAACTTAACAACACGGTTTTAATGCCCCTTGGAAGAGTGGTGGACGTAGCAGTGGAATAAAAAAACAATATCAATGCCCCTTGGAAGATTGGTGGAGGTAACAGTGGAATAAAAAGACAATATCAATGCCCCGTGGAATAGATGTGGAGGTCACTGTAGCTTAACAATATGGTTTTAATGCACCTTAGAAGAGTGGTGGAGGAAGCAGTGGAATAAAAAGACAACGTCAATGCCCTTTGGAAGAGTGGTGGAGGTTAGAGTGGAATAAAAAGACAATACAAATGCCCCTTGGAAGAGCTGTGGAGTTCAGAGTTTTTTAACAAGATGGTTTTAATGCCCCTTGGAAGGGAAGTCGACGTCACAGTAGCATAACAAGACGGTTTTAATGCCCCTTGGAAGAGTGGTGGAGTTCGCAGTGGATTAAAAAGACAATATCAATGTCCCTTGGAAGAGTGGTAGAGGTCGCAGTGGAATAAAAAGACAATACCAATGCCCCGTGGAAGGGACGTGGAGGTCACAGTAGCTTAACAAGACGGTTTTAATCCCCCTTGGAAGAGTGGTGGAGGTTGCAGGGGATTATAAAGACAATAACAATGCCCATTGGAAGAGTGGTGGAGGTCGCAATGGAATAAAAAGACAAAATCAATGCCCCTTGGAAGAGTGGTGGAGGTTACAGTGGAATAAAAAGACAATATCAATGCCCCTTGGAAGAGCTGTGGAGTTCAGAGTGGTTTGACCAGACGGTTTTAATGCCCCTTGGAAGGGACGTCGAGGTCACAGTAGCTTAAAAAGACTGTTTTAATGCCCCTTGGAAGAGTGGTGGAGGTCGCAGTGGATTAAAAAGACAATATCAATGCCCCTTAGAAGAGAGGTGGAAGTCGCAGTGGAATAAAAAGACAATGTCAATGCAACTTGGAAGAGTGGTGGAGGTTACAGTGGAATAAAAATACAATATCAATGCCCTGTGGAATAGACATGGACATGACAGTAGCTTAACAAGATGGCTTTAATGCTCCTTGGAAGAGTGGTGGAGGTGGCAGTGGATTAAAAAGACAATATCAATGCCCATTGGAAGAGTGGTAGAGGTCGCAGTGGAATAAAAAGACAAAATCAATGCCCATTGGAAGAGTGGTGGAGGTTACAGTGGAGTAAAAAGACAATATCAATGCCCAATGGAAGAGTTGTGGAGGTCTCTGTAGCTTAACAAGAAGGTCTTAATGCCCCTTGGTAGAGTGGTGGAGGTCGCAGTGGAATTAATATACAATGTCAATGCCTCTAGGAAGAGTTGTAGAGGTTAGAGTGGAATAAAAAGACAATACCAGTGCAGCTTGGAAGAGCTGTGTAGTACAGAGTGGTTTAAATTGACGGTTTTAATGCCCCTTGGAAGAGACATGGAGGTCACAGTAGATTAAAAAGACAATATCAATGCCACTTGGAAAAGTGGTGGAGGTCGCAGTGGAATAAAAAGGCAATATCAATGCCCCGTGGAAGGGACGTAGAGGTCGCAGTAGCTTCACAAGACGGTTTTAATGCCCCTTGGAAGAGAGGTGGAGGTCACAGTTGATTAAAAAGACAATATCAATGCCCCTTGGAAGAGTGGTGAAGGTCGCAGTGGAATAAAAAGACAATATCAATGCCACTTGGAAGAGTGGTGGATGTTACAGTCGAATGAAAAGACAATATCAATCCCCCTTGGAAGAGATGTGGTGGTCGCAGTGGAATAAAAAGACAATATCAATGCCTTGTGGAAGAGACTTGGAGGTCACAGTAGCTTAACAAGATGGTTTTAATGCCCCTTGGAAGAGAGGTGTACGTCGCAGTGGAATAAAAAGACAATATCAATGCCCCTTGGAAGAGTGGTGGAGGTTACAGTGGAATAAAAAGACAATATCAATGACCCTTGGAAGAGTGGCGGAGATCGTTGTGGATTTAAAAGACAATGTCAATGCCCCTTAGAAGAGTGGTGGAGGTCGCCGTGGAATAAAATGACAATATCAATGCACCTTGGAAGATTGGTGGAGGTTACAGAGGAATAAAAAGACAATATCAATGCCCTTTGGAAGAGTGATGGAGATTACAGTGGAATAAAAAGACAATACCAATGCCCTGTGTAAGAAACTTGGAGGTCACAGTAGGTTAACAAGACGGATTTAATGCCCCTTGGAAGAGTCGTGGACGTCACAGAGGAATAAAAAGACAATATCAATGCCTCCTGGAAGAGACCTGGAGGTCACAGTAGCTTAACAAGATGGTTTTATTGCCCCTTGGATGCGAGGTGGAGGTTGCAGTGGAATAAAAAGACAATATCAATGCCCCTTGGAAGAGTGGTGGAGGTTACAGTGGAATAAAAAGACAATATCAATGACCCTTGGAAGAGTGGTGGAGGTCGCAGTGGAATAAAAAGACAATATCAATGCCCGTTGGAAGAGTGGTGGAGGTTACAGTGGAATAAAAAGACAATATCAATGACCCTTGGAAGAGTGGTGGAGGTCGCAGTGGAATAAAAAGACAATATCAATGCCCCTTGGAAGAGTCTTGGAGGTTACAGTGGAATAAAAAGACAATATCAATGACCCTTGGAAAAGTGGTGGAGGTCGCAGTTGAATAAAAAGACAATATTAATGCCCCTTCGAAGAGTGGTGGAAGTTACAGTGGAATAAAAAGACAATATCAATGACCCTTGGAAGAGTGGTGGAGGTCGCAGTGTAATAAAAAGACAATATTAATGACCCTTGGAAGAGTGGTAGAGGTCGCAGTGGAAAAAAAAGACAATATTAATGCCCCTTGGAAGAGTGGTGGAGGTCGCAGAAAAATAAAAAGACAATATCAATGCCCCTTGGAAGAGTGGTGGAGGTTGCAGTGGAATGAAAAGACAATATCAATGCCTCTTGCAAGAGCTGTGGAGTTCAGAGTGGTTTAAATTGACGGTTTTATTGCCCCTTGGAAGAGACGTGGAGGTCACAGTAGCTTAACAAGACGGTTTTACTGCCCCTTGGAAGAGTGGTGGAGGTTACAGTGGAATAAAAAGACAATATCAATGCCCCTTGGAAGAGCTGTGGAGTTCATACTTGTTTAACCAGTAGGTTTTAAGGCACCGTGGAATAGACGTGGAGGTCACAGTAGCTAAACAAGACAGTTTTAATTCTTCTTGGAAGAGAGATGGAGGTCGCAGTGGATTAAAAAGACAAAATCAATGGCCCTTGGAAGAGTGTTGGAGGTCTCAGTGGAATAAAAAGACAATATCAATGCCTCTTGCAAGAGCTGAGGAGTTCAGAGTTGTTTAAATTGACAGTTTTAATGCCCCTTGGAAGAGTGGTGGAGGTCGCAGTGGATTAAAAAGACATTATCGATGCCCCTTGGAAGATTGGTGGAGGTCGCAGTGGAATAAAAAGAAAATATCAATGCCCCTTAAAAGAGTTGTGGAGGTTACAGTGGAAAAAAAAGACAATATCAATGTTTCTTTGTAGAGGGGTGAAGGTCGCAGTGGAATAAAAAGACAATATCAATGTCCCTTGGAAGAGTGGTGGAGGTCGCAGTGGATTAAAATGACAATATCAATGCCCCTTGGAAGAGTGGTGGAGGTTGCAGTGGAATAAAAAGACAAAATCAATGCCCCGTGGAAGGGACGTGGAGGTCACAGTAGCTTAAAAAGACGGTTTTAATGCCCCTTGGAAGAGTGGTGGAGGTCGCAGTGGAAAAAAAAGACAATATCAATGCCCCTTGGTAGAGTGGTGGAGGTTACAGTTGAATAAGAAGACAATATCAATGCCTCTTGGAAGAGCTGTGGAGTTCAGAGTGGTTTAACCATGCTTTTTTAATGCCCATTGGAAGAGACGTGGAGGTCACAGAAGCTTATCAAGACTGTTTTAAAGGCACTTGGAGCAGTGGAAGTGGTCGCAGTGGATTAAAAAGACAATATCAATTCCCCCTTGGAAGAGTGGTGGATGTTACAGTGGAATAAAAAGACAAAATCAATGCCCCTTGGAAGAGTGGTGGAGGTTACAGTGGAATAAAAAGACAGTATCAATGTCCCTTGGAAGAATGGTGGAGGTTACAGTGGAATGAAAAGACAATATCAATGCCCCTTGGAAGAGTGGTGGAGGTTACAGTGGAATAAAAAGACAATATCAATGACCCTTGGAAGAGTCGTGGAGGTCGCAGTTGAATAAAAAGACAATATTAATGCCCCTTGGAAGAGTGGTGGAAGTTACAGTGGAATAAAAAGACAATATCAATGACCCTTGGAAGAGTGGTGGAGGTCGCAGTGTAATAAAAAGACAATATTAATGCCCCTTGGAAGAGAGGTGGCGGTCGCAGTTGATTAAAAAGACAATATCAATGCCCCTTGGAAGAGTGGTGGAGGTCGCAGTGGAATAAAAAGACAATATCAATGCCGCTTGGAAGAGTGGTGGATGTTACAGTCAAATGAAAAGACAATATCAATGCCTATTGTAAGAGCTGTGGAGTTCAGAGTGTTTAACCAGACTGTTTTAATGCCCCTTGGAAGAGACGAGGAGGTCACAGTAGCTAAACAAGACTGTTTTAATGCCCCTTGGAAGAGTGGTGGAGATCGTTGTGGATTTAAAAGACAATGTCAATGCCCCTTAGAAGAGTGGTGGAGGTCGCCGTGGAATAAAAAGACAATATCAATGCCCTTTGGAAGAGTGTTGGAGGTTGCAGTGGTATAAAAAGACAATATCAATGCCCTGTTTAAGAAACTTGGAGGTCACAGTAGCTTAACAAGACGGTTTTAATGCCCCTTGGAAGAGTCGTGGATGTCGCAGAGGAATAAAAAGACAATATCAAAGCGCTTGGAAGAGTGCAAAAGGTTACAATGGAATAAAAAGACATTGTCAATGCACCTTGGAAGAGCTGTGGAGCTCAGAGCGGTTTAACCAGACGGTTTTAATGCCCCTTGGAAGAGACGTGGAGGTCACAGTAGCATAACAAGACGTTTTAATGCCCATTGGAAGAGTGGTGGAGGTCGCAGTGGATAAAAAAGACAATATCAAATCCCCTTGGAAGAGTGGTGGAGGTAGCAATGGAAAACAGAGACAATATCAATGCCCCTTGGAAGAGTGGTGGAGGTTACAATCGAATAAAAAGACAATATCAATGCCTCTTGGAAGAGCTGTGGAGTACAGAGTGGTTTAACCAGATGGTTTAATGCCCCTTGGAAGAGACGTGGAGGTCACAGTAGCTTATCAAGACTGTTTTAATGCCCCTTGGAAGAGTGGTGGAGGTTGCAGTGGATTAAAAAGACAATATCAATGCCCCTTAGATGAGTGGTAGAGGTCGCAGTGGAATAAAAAGACAATATTAATGCCTCTTGGAAGAGTGGTGGAGGTCGCAGAAAAATAAAAAGACAATATCAATGCCCCTTGGAAGAGTGGTGGAGGTTACAGTGGAATAAAAAGACAATATCAATGCACCTTGGAAGAGCTGTGGAGTTCACACTTGTTTAACCAGTAGGTTTTAAGGCACCGTGGAATAGACGTGGAGGTCACAGTAGCTAAACAAGACAGTTTTAATTCTTCTTGGAAGAGAGATGGAGGTCGCAGTGGATTAAAAAGACAAAATCAAGGGCCCTTGGAAGAGTGTTGGAGGTCTCAGTGGAATAAAAAGACAATATCAATGCCTCTTGCAAGAGCTGTGGATTTCAGAGTTGTTTAAATTGACAGTTTTAATGCCCCTTGGAAGAGACGTGGATGTCACAGTAGCTTAACAAGATGGTTTTAATGCCCCTTGGAAGAGTGGTGGAGGTCGCAGTGGATTAAAAAGACATTATCGATGCCCCTTGGAAGATTGGTGGAGGTCGCAGTGGAATAAAAAGAAAATATCAATGCCCCTTAAAAGAGTTGTGGAGGTTACAGTGGAAAAAAAAGACAATATCAATGTTCCTTTGTAGAGGGGTGAAGGTCGCAGTGGAATAAAAAGACAATATCAATGTCCCTTGGAAGAGTGGTGGAGGTCGCAGTGGATTAAAAAGACAATATCAATGCCCCTTGGAAGAGTGGTGGAGGTCGCAGTGGAATAAAAAGACAAAATCAATGCCCCGTGGAAGGGACGTGGAGGTCACAGCAGCTTAACAAGACGGTTTTAATGCCCCTTGGAAGAGTAGTGGAGGTCGCAGTGGATTAAAAAGACAATATCAATTCCCCTTGGAAGAGTGGTGGAGGTCGCAGTGGAAAAAAAAGACAATATCAATGCCCCTTGGTAGAGTGGTGGAGGTTACAGTTGAATAAGAAGACAATATCAATGCCTCTTGGAAGAGCTGTGGAGTTCAGAGTGGTTTAACCATGCTTTTTTAATGCCCCTTGGAAGAGACGTGGAGGTCACAGAAGCTTATCAAGACTGTTTTAAAGCCACTTGGAGCAGTGGTAGAGGTCGCAGTGGATTAAAAAGACAATATCAATGTCCCTTGGAAGAGAGGTGGATGTTACAGTGGAATAAAAAGACAAAATCAATGCCCCTTGGAAGAGTGGTGGAGGTTACAGTGGAATAAAAAGACAATATCAATGTCCCTTGGAAGAATGGTGGAGGTTACAGTGGAATGAAAAGACAATATCAATGCCCCTTGGAAGAGTGGTGGAGGTTCCAATTAAATAAAAAGACAATATCAATGCCCCTTGGAAGAGACGTAGAGGTCACAGTGGAATAAAAAGACAATATTAATGCCCCTTGGAAGAGTGGTGGAGGTCACAGTAAAATAAAAAGACAATATCAATGAGCCTTGGAAGAGTTGTGGAGGTTAGAGTGGAATAAAAAGACAATATCAATGCCCCTTGCAAGAGCTGTGGAGTTCACAGTGGTTTAACCAGAAAGTTTTAATACACCGTGGAATAGACGTGGAGGTCACAGTAGCTTAACAAGACGGTTTCAATGCTTCTTGAAAGAGTGATGGAGGTCGCAGTTGATCAAAAATACAAAATCAATGCCCCTTGGAAGAGTGGTGGAGGTTACAGTGGAATAAAAATACAATATCAATGCCCCTTGAAAGAGTGGTGGAAGTTAAAGTGAAATAAAAAGACAATATCAATGCCCCTTGGAAGAGCTGTGGAGTACAGAGTGGTTTAACCAAACGGTTTTAGTGCCCCGTGGAAGGGACGTGGAGGTCAAAGTAGCATAACAAGACGGTTTTAATGCCCATTGGAAGAGTGGTGGAGGTCGCAGTGGATAAAAAAAACAATATCAAATCCCATTGGAAGAGTGGTGGAGGTCGCAGTGGAAAACAGAGACAATATCAATGCCCCTTGGAAGAGTGGTGGAGGTTACAGTCGAATAAAAAGACAATATCAATGCCTCTTGGAAGAGCTGTGGAGTACAGAGTGGTTTAACCAGACGGTTTAATGCCCCTTGGAAGAGACGTGGAGGTCACAGTAGCTTATCAAGACATTTTTAATGCCCCTTGGAAGAGTGTTGGAGGTCGCAGTGGAATAAAAAGACAATATCAATGCCCCTTAGAAGAGTGGTGGAGGTCGCAGTGGAATAAAAAGACAATATCAATGCCTCGTGGAAGAGACATGGGGGTCACAGTAGCTTCTCAAGATGGTTTTAATGCCCCTTGGAAGAGAGGTGGAAGTTGCAGTGGAATAAAAAGACAATATCAATGCCCCTTGGAAGAGTGATGGAGGTTACAGTGGAATAAAAAGACAATATCAATGACACTTGGAAGAGTGGTGGAGGTCGCAGTGGATTAAAAAGACAATATCAATGCCCCTTAGATGAGTGGTAGAGGTCGCAGTGGAATAAAAAGACAATATTAATGCCCCTTGGAAGAGTGATGGAGGTTACAGTGGAATAAAAAGACAATATCAATGCCCCTTGGAAGAGTGATGGAGGTTACAGTGGAATAAAAAGACAATATCAATGACACTTGGAAGAGTGGTGGAGGTCGCAGTAAAATAAAAAGACAATATCAATGCCCCTTGGAAGAGTGGTGGAGGTTACAGTGATATAAAAAGACAATATCAATGCCCCTTGGAAGAGCTGTGGAGTTCTCAGTGGTTTAACCAGAAGGTTTTAAGGCACCGTGGAATAGACGTGGAGGTCACAGTAGCTAAATAAGACGGTTTTAATGCTTCTTGGAAGAGTGATGGAGGTCGCAGTGGATTAAAAAGACAAAATCAATGCCCATTGGAAGAGTGGTGGAGGTTACAGTGGAATAAAAAGACAATATCAATGCCTCTTGCAAGAGCTGTGGAGGTCAGAGTGGTTTAAATTGAAGGTTTTAATGCCCCTTGGAAGAGACGTGGAGGTCACAGTAGCTTAACAAGATGGTTTTAATGCCCCTTGGAAGAGTGGTGGAGGTTACAGTCGAATAAAAAGACAATATCAATGCCTCTTGGAAGAGCTGTGGAGTTCAGAGTGGTTTAACCAGACGGTTTTAATGCCCCTTGGAAGAGACGTGGAGGTCACAGTAGCTTATCAAAACTGTTTTAATGCCCCTTGGAAGAGTGGTGGAGGTCGCAGTGGATTAAAAAGACAATATCAATGCCACTTAGAAGAGTGGTGGAGGTCGCAGTGGAATTAAAAGACAATATCAATTCCACTTGGAAGAGATGTGGAGGTCGCAGAGGAATAAAAACACAATATCAATGCCTCGTGGAAGAGACTTGGATGTCACAGTAGCTTATCAAGATGGTTTTAATGCCCCTTGGAAGAGAGGTGGAGGTCGCAGTGGAATAAAAAGACAATTTCAAAGCCCCTTGGAAGAGTGGTGGAGGTTACAGTGGAATAAAAAGACAATATCAATGACCATTGGAAGAGTGGTGGAGGTCGCAGTGGAATAAAAAGACAATATTAATGCCCCTTGGAAGAGTGGTGGAGGTCGCAGTAAAATAAAAAGACAATATCAATGCCCCTTGGAAGAGTGGTGGAGGTTACAGTGGAATAAAAACACAATATCAATGCCCCTTGGAAGAGCTGTGGAGTTCACAGTGGTTTAACCAGAAGGTTTTAAGGCACCGTGGAATAGACGTGGAGGTCACAGTAGCTAAAGAAGACGGTTTTAATTCTTCTTGGAAGAGAGATGGAGGTCACAGTGGATTAAAAAGACAAAATCAATGGCCCTTGGAAGAGTGTTGGAGGTCGCAGTGGAATAAAAAGAAAATATCAATGCCTCTTGCAAGAGCTGTGGAGTTCAGAGTTGTTTAAATTGACGGTTTTAATGCCCCTTGGAAGAGAAGTGGAGGTCACAGTAGCTTAACAAGACGGTTTTAATGCCACTTGGAAGAGTGGTGGAGGTCGCAGTGGATTAAAAAGACATTATCGATGCCCCTTGGAAGATTGGTGGAGGTCGCAGTGGAATAAAAAGAAAATATCAATTCGCATTAAAAGAGTTGTGGAGGTTACAGTGGAAAAAAAAGACAATATCAATGTTCCTTTGCAGAGGGGTGAAAGTCGCAGTGGAATAAAAAAACAATATCAATGTCCCTTGGAAGAGTGGTGGAGGTCGCAGTGGCTTAAAATGACAATATCAAAGCCCCTTGGAAGAGTGGTGGAGGTCGCAGTGGAATAAAAAGACAATATCAATGCCCAGTGGATGGGACGTGGAGGTCACAGTAGCTTAACAAGACAGTTTTAATGCCCCTTGGAAGAGTGGTGGAGGTCGCAGTGGATTAAAAAGACTATCAAATCCCCTTGGAAGAGTGGTGGAGGTCGCAATGGTTTAACCATGCAGTTTTAATGCCCCTTGGAATAGACGTGGAGGTCACAGAAGCTTATCAAGACTGTTTTAAAGCCACTTGGAGGAGATGTAGAGGTCGCTGTGGATTAAAAAGACAATATCAATGCCCTGCCCCTTGGAAGAGTGGTTGAGGTTACAGTGGAATAAAAAGACAACATCTATGCCCCTTGGAAGAGTGGTGGAGGTTACAGTGGAATAAAAAGACAATATCAATGTCCCTTGGAAGAATGGTGGAGGTTACAGTGGAATAAAAAGACAATATCAATGCCCCTTGGAAGAGTGGTGGAGGTTCCAATTAAATAAAAAGACAATATCAATGCCCCTTGGAAGAGACGTGGAGGTCACAGTGGAATAAAAAGACAATATTAATGCCCCTTGGAAGAGTGGTGGAGATCGCAGTAAAATAAAAAGACAATATCAATGCCCCTTGGAAGAGTGGTGGAGGTTACAGTGGAATAAAAAGACAATATCAATGCCCCTTGGAAGAGCTGAGGAGTTCACAGTGGTTTAACCAGAAAGTTTTAATACACCGTGGAATAGACGTGGAGGTCACAGGACCTTAACAAGACGGTTTCAATGCTGCTTGGAAGAGTGATGGAGGTCGCAGTTGATTAAAAAGACAATATCAATGCCCCTTGGAAGAGTGGTGGAGGTTACAGTGGAATAAAAATACAATATCAATGCCCCTTGAAAGAGTGGTGGAAGTTACAGTGAAATAAAAAGACAAGATGTATGCCCCTTGGAAGAGCTGTGGAGTACAGAGTGGTTTAACCAAACGGTTTTAGTGCCCCTTGGAAGAGACTTGGAGGTCACAGTAGCTTAACAAGATGGTTTTAATGACCCTTGGAAGAGTGTTGGATGTCGCAGTGGATAAAAAAGACAATATCAATGAACCTTGGAAGAGTGGTGGAGGTCGCAGTGGAATAAAAACACAATATCAATGCTCCTTGGAAGAGTGGTGGAAGTTACAGTGGAATAAAAAGACAATATCAATGCCTCTTGGAAGAGTGGTGGAGGTTACAGTGGAAAAAAAAGACAATATCAATGCCCCGTGGAAGAGACGTGGACATCACTGTAGCTTAACAAGACGGTTTTAATGCCCCTTGGCAGAGTGGTGGAGTTCGCAGTGGAATAAAAAGACAAAATCAATGCCCTGTGGTTGAGACGTGGAGGTCACAGTAGCTTAACAAGACGGTTTTAATGCCCCTTAGAACAGTGGTGGAGGTTACAGTGGAATAAAAGACATTATCAATGCCCTTTGGAAGAGTGGCGGAGGTCGCAGTGGAATAAAAAAAAATATCAATGCCCCTTGGAAGAGTTGTGGAGGTCACAGTGGAATAACCTCAATGGTACATGCTCTGCATAACTTCTCTGTTTGCTGTGTCGGCTGTAATCTAATGCTCTGCTTTGCTGATTCACCTCACTGGTACATGCGCAGCATAACTTCTCTGTTTGCTGTGTCTGCTGTAATCTAATGCTCTGCTTTGCTGATTAACCTCACTGGTACATGCTCTGCATAACTTCTCTGCTTTATCTGTCCCACTCCAGTCAATACCCACATATGTCTATCCCTTCCCCACTCTAGATCTTATCTGAATTTTAGAGGTGCTAAACTGCAGAGACTAGAGTCCTAGCTCTGTGTTTGATCACCCAGCCATCTCCTGGTGAGAAGACCAGCTGCTAATTTAGCCATATGCAGCTCCCACAATGGCCTTCACCTGATAGTTTAATGTGCCCTATATATTTAGAAGCTCTGTAAGGGGTGCACTTGTGATGGGGTGTGCACGCGTCTTCTTGTGCAAAGTGGCTTCGGAGATAAGTGGCAGTTATTTCAGAGGCAGTTAGTCAGGGCAGGAGTCAGGTAACCAACACTTTGACCATTTACTCTTCTATAACTATGTCTCTATTAGCTCTCACTTTTTCCTCTATAGTCCTCCACTTTCTAGTAACCCCTCAAATCCCTACAACTAGAAAAAAACTCTTCATCTCTCCCTCCATCATCCCCATTCATCTCACCTCCTCCTCCAAATTATTCCTAAACATTCAATCCTTGATCTCCAAACACAGACAGCCACCTCATGCTCTCTCTTGCTCCCACCTGCTAACATTTTCTCTGCTCCTCCTCAATGCTGGAGATATCTCTCCAAATTCTGGTCCTCCTCACCATATCCCCACAGTTACTTCTTCCTCCTATCCATGACCTTCCACAAACTGTCGCAACCCTTCTAACCTCATAACCATCCAACCAATCCCCACTCCCTTAGTCGCTCTAACAGGAGCTCTATGGAACGCTCGCTCTGTCTGCAACAAACTTTCCTTCATCCACGATCTTTACATTACTAACAAACTTTCCTTCCTCGCCATCACTGAAACCTGGCTCACCCCCTCTGACACAGCCTCCCCAGCTGCACTTTCATATGGCGGATTCCACCTTTCCCACACCCCCCGCCCCAACGGCAAACATGGCGGTGGCGTAGGTTTTCTGCTATCAGAACACTGCGCTTTCACCCAAATCCCAATGCCACCCTCCGTTACACTCCCCTCTTTTGAGGTGCACTGTGTGCATATCTATTCCCCCTCCAACCTCCAACTGGCCGTCGTTTACCGACCCCCAGGGCAAGCCACCACCTTCTTAGACCACTTCACCACCTGGCTGCTTCACTTCCTCTCCACTGACATCCCCACTATCATAATGGGTGACTTCAACATCCCCATTAACACTTCCCACTCGTCTGTCTCTAAGTTCCTATCTCTCACTTCCTCCTTCGGACTCACTCAATGGTCTTCCACACCCACCCACAAAGATGGCCACACACTGGACCTCATCTTCACCCGCCTCTGTTCCCTATCTAACCTCTCTAACTCACCTCTCCCTCTCTCTGATCACAGCCTACTTACATTCTCTTCTCTCTCCTCCCCGGGGCAACAATCCCCACTCCACAAACTTGCATACCCTCGCAGAAATCTCAAACACCTTGACTTACACTCACTCTCTGAATCTCTCCTCCCTCTTACAGACATAAATTCCTTACATGATGCCAACGTTGCTGCTGCTTCGTATAACACCACAATAGCTGCAGCTCTAGACTCAATAGCCCCTCTCACACACACCACATCTCGCACATTCAACAGGCAACCCTGGCACACTAAACTTACTAAAGAACTGCGCCGGGCCTCCAGGGTTGCGGAGCGGAGATGGAAAAGGTCTCAATCCATCGAGCACTTCATCGCATTCAAGCAATCCCTCACTAATTTCAAGTCCGCACTCACTACAACAAAACAAACCTACTTCTCATCTCTCATATCTTCCCTATCTCACAACTCTAAACAGCTATTTAACACTTTCAACTCTCTCATTCGTCCCCCAGCACCTCCTCCCTCTTCTCTCATCTCAGCCGACGACTTTGCCTCATTCTTCAAACAGAAGATTGACACCATCAGACAAAACTTTTGCCTAAAGTCCACACAACCCCTCCTGATATCTATTCAACCCTCCTCCTCCGAACCCCACTTCTCCACCATTACAGAAGGTCAAGTCTCCGCTTTACCCTCCAAATCACACCTCACCACCTGCGAACTTGACCCAATCCCATCCCACCTCATCACTAACCTTACCACAGTCTTCATCCCAACCCTAACCCACCTCTTCAATCTGTCACTAACAAGCGGTGTCTGAGCCTCATGTTTCAAACATGCCGCAATCACACCCATCCTCAAAAAGCCCTCCCTTGACCCTTCCTCTCTGACTAGCTACCGCCCTATATCACTCCTCCCCTTTGCCTCAAAACTACTAGAACAACATGTCCACCTTGAACTGTCCTCCCACCTCTCCTCCTGCTCCCTCTTCGACCGCCTGCAATCTGGCTTCCGACCGCATCACTCGACTGAAACTGCCCTGACCAAAGTCACCAACGACCTACTAAATACCAAATCCAAGCGACACTACTCCATCCTCCTCCTTCTGGACCTGTCATCTGCCTTTGACACAGTGGACCATTCCCTCTTACTCCAGATTCTCTCATCTCTTGGCATCACGGACTTGGCTCTATCTTGGATCTCCTCATACTTAACAGACGGGACAATCAGCGTCTCCCACTCATGCACCACCTCCTCATCTCGCCCCCTATCTGTCGGTGTCCCCCAAGGTTCAGTTCTAGGACCTCTGCTCTTCTCCATCTACACCTTTGGCCTGGGACAGCTCATAGAGTCTCACGGTTTTCAGTATCACCTCTATGCTGATGACACACAGATCTACCTCTCTGGACCCGATATTTCCTCCCTACTAACCAAAATCCCACAATGTTTGTCCGCCATGTCATCCTTCTTCTCTGACAGATTTCTAAAACTCAACATGAATAAAATAGAGTTCATCATCTTTCCACCCTCTCATTCACATCCCCCATCTGACCAAGCCATCAAAGTCAATGGCTGTTCACTCTCCCCAGTCCCACAAGCTCGCTGCCTTGTAGCAACCCTGGACTCTGATCTCTCCTTCAAGCCACATATCCAAGCCCTTTCCACTTCCTGCCGACTCCAACTCAAAAACATCTCCCGGATCCGTGCATTCCTCAGCAAAGACTCTGCAAAAACACTAGTGCATGCCCTCATCATATCCCACCTCGACTACTGCAACCTCCTGCTCCGTGGCCTCCCTTACAACACTCTTGCGCCTCTCCAATCTATCCTAAACTCTGCTGCTCGACTAATTCACCTGTCCCCCCGCTATTCCCCGGCCTCTCCTCTCTGTCAATCTCTTCACTGGCTCCCCATTGTCCAGAGAATCCAGTTCAAAACTCTAACCATGGCATACAAAGCTATCCACAACCTGTCTCCCCCATACATCTGTGACCTAGTCTCCCGGTACTTACCTGCACGCAACCTCTGATCCTCACAAGATCTCCTTCTCTACTCCCCTCTTATCTCCTCCTCCCACAATCGTATACAAGATTTCTCCCGTGCATCCCCCCTACTCTGGAACTCTCTACCCCAACACATCAGACTCTCGCCGACCGTGGAAACCTTCAAAAGAAACCTGAAGACCCACCTCTTCCGACAAGCCTACAACCTGCAGTAACCACCGCAGCACGACCAGCTCTAACCTCACCAGTGTATCCTCACCCATTCCTTCTAGAATGTGAGCCCTCGCGAGCAGGGTCCTCGCTCCTCCTGTACCAGTCGCTGACTCGTTTTGTTAAGATTATGTAAATGCTTTTGTTACGTATATCCCTATCACATGTAAAGCTCCATGGAATAAATGGCGCTATAATAATAAATAATAATAATAATAATAAAAAGACAATATCAATTCCGATAGGAAAAGTGGTGGAGGTTACAGTGGAATAAAAAGACAAAATCAATGCCCCTTGGAAGAGTGGTTGAGGTTACAGGGGAATAAAAAGACAATATCAATGCCCCTTTGATGAGCTGTGGAATTCAGAGTGGTTTAACCAGACAGATTTATTGCCCCTTGGAAGAGACGTGGAGGTCATAGTAGCTTAATAAGATGTAAGTAATGCCTCTTGGAAGAGTGGTGGAGGTCGCAGAGGTTTAAAAAGACAATATCACTGCCCCTTAGAAGAGTGGTGGAGGTTACATTGGAATAAAAAGACAATATCAATGACTCGTGGAATAGGCATGGAGGTTACAGCAGCTTAACAAGACAGTTTTAATGCCCCTTGGAAGAGTGGTGGAGGTTAGAGTGGAATAAAAAGACAATACTAATGCCCATTGGAAGAGCTGTGGAGTTCAGAGTGGTTTAACCAGACGGTTTTAATGCCCATTGGAAGTGACGGGGAGGTCACAGTTGCTTAAAAAGACGTTTTTAATGCCCCTTGGAAAAGTGGTGAAGGTTGCAGGGGATTAAAAAGACAATATCAATGCCCCTTGGAAGAGTGGTGGAGGTTCAGTGGAATAAAAAGAAAATATCAATGCCCCTTGGAAGAATGATGGAGTTCGCAGTGGAATAAAAAGACAATGTCAATGCCCCTTGGAAGAGTGGTGGAGGTTAGAGAGGAATAAAAAGACAATACCTATGGCCCTTGGAAGAGCTGTGGAGTTCAGAGTGATTTAACCAGATGTTTTTATTGCCCCTTGGAAAAGTGGTGGAGGTCACAGTGGATTAAAAAGACAAAATCAATGCCTCGTGAAAGACACGTGGAGGTCACAGTAGCTTAACAAGATAGTTTTAATGCACCTTGGAAGAGTGGTGGAGGTCGCAGTGGAATAAAAAGACAATATCAATGCCCCTTGAAAGAGTGGTAGAGGTTACAGTGAAATAAAAAGACAATATCAATGCCTCTTGAAAGAGCTGTGGAGTTCAGAGTGGTTTAACCAGTTGGTTTTAATGCCCCTTGGAAGAGTGGTGGAGGTCGCAGTGCATTAAAAAGACAATATCAATACCCCTTGGAAGAATGGTGCAGGTTACAGTGGAATAAAAAGACAATATGAATGCCCCTTGGAAGAGCTGTGGAGTTCAGAGTGGTTTAACCAGACGGTTTTAATGCCCCTTGGAAGAGATGTGGAGGTCACAGTAGCTTAAGAAGACTGTTTTAATGCCTCTTGAAAGAGTGGTGGAGGTCGCAGTGGATTAAAAAGACAATATCAATGCCCCTTAGAAGAGAGGTGGAAGTCGCAGTGGAATAAAATACAATATCAATAACCCTTGGTAGAGTGGTGGAGGATACAGTGGAATAAAATGACAATATCACTGCCCCGTGGAATAGACATGGACATTGCAGTAGCTAAGCAAGATGTTTTTAATGCACCTTGGGAGAGTGGTGGAAGTCGTAGTGGAATAAAAAGACAATATCAATGCCCCTTGAAAGAGTGCTGTAGGTTACAGTGGAGTAAAAAGACAATATCAATGCCTCTTGCAAGAGCTGTGGAGTTCAGAGTGGATTAAATTGATGGTTTTAATGCACCTTGGAAGAGACGTGGAGGTCACAGTAGCTTCACAATACAGTTTTAATGCCCCTTGGAAGAGTGGTGGAGGTCGCAGTGGATTAAAAAGACAATATCAATGCCACTTGGAAGAGTGGTGAAGTTCCCAGTGGAATAAGAAGACAATATTAATGCCCATTGGAAGAGTGGTGGAGGTTACAGTGGAATAAAAAGACAATATCAAATACCCGTGAAAGAGACGTGGAGGTCACAGTAGCTTAACAAGACGGTTTTAATGCCCCTTGGAAGAGAGGTGGAAGTTGCAGTGGAATAAAAAGACAATATCAATGACCCTTGGAAGAGTGCTGGAGGTTACATTGGAATAAAGAGACAATATCAATGCCCCTTGCAAGAGCTGTGGAGTTCAGAGTGGTTTAAATTGACTGTTTTAATGCCCCTTGGAAGGGACGTGGAGGTGACAGTAGCTTAACAAGACGGTTTTAATGCCCCTTGGAAGAGTGGTGGAGGTCGCAGTGGATTAAAAAGACAATATGAATGCCCCTTGGAAGAGTGGTGGAGGTCGTAGTGGAATAAAAAGACAATATCAATGCCACTTGGAACAGTGGTGGAGGTTACAGTTAAATAAAAAGACAATATCAATGCCCCGTGGAGGAGATGTTGAGGTCACAATAGCTTAACAAGATGGTTTTAATGCCCCTTGGAAGACTGATGGAGGTCGCAGTGGATTAAAAAGACAATAATAATGCCCCTTGGAAGAGCTGTGGAGTTCAGAGTGGTATAACCAAACGGTTGTAGCGCTCCTTGGAAGAGACCTGGAAGTCACAGTAACTTAACAAGACGGTTTTAATGCCACTTGGAAGAGTGGTGGAGGTCGCAGAGGAATAAAAAAACAATTTCAATGCCCCTTGAAAGAGTGGTGGAGGTTACAGTTGAATGAAAAGACAATATCAATGCCCCTTGGAAGAGTGATGGAGGTTACAGTGGAATAAAAAGACAATATCAATGCCACTTGGAACAGTGGTGGAGGTTACAGTTAAATAAAAAGACAATATCAATGCCCAGTGGAAGAGATGTGGAGGTCACTGTAGCTTAGCAATATGGTTTTAATGCCCCTTGGAAGAGTGGTGGAGGTCGCAGTGGAATAAAAAGACAATGTCAATGCCACTTGGAAGAGTGGTGGAGGTTACAGTGGAATAAAAAGACAATATCAATGCCCCGTGGAATAGACATGGACGTGACAGTAGCTTATCAAGACGGTTTTAATGTCATCTTGGAAGAGTGGTGGAGGTTACAGTGGAATAAAAAGACAATATAAATGCCGCTTGGAAGAGTGGTGGAGGTTACAGTGGAATAAAAAGACAATATCAATGCCTCATGGAAGAGTTGTGGAGGTCACTGTAGCTTAACAAGATGGTCTTAATGCCCCTTGAAAGAGTGGTGGAAGTCGCAGTGGAATAAATAGACAATGTCAATGCCCCTGGAAGAGTGGTGGAGGCTAGAGTGGAATAAAAAGACAATACCAGTGCTCCTTGGAAGAGCTTTGGAGTTCAGAGTGGTTTAAATTGACGGTTTTAATGCCCCTTGGAAGAGACGTGGGGGTCACAGTGGATTAAAAAGACAATATCAATGCCCCTTGGAAGAGTGGTGGAGGTCGCAGTGGATTAAAAAGACAATATCAACGCCCATTGGAAGACTGGTTAAGGTCGCAGTGGAATAAAAAGACAAAATCAATGCCCATTGGAAGAGTTTTGGAGGTTACAGTAGAAAAAAAAGACAATATCAATGCCCCTTGGAAGAGCTGTGGAGTTCAGAGTGGTTTAACCGGACGGTTTTAATGCCCCTTGGAAGAGATGTGGAGGTCACAGTAGCTTAATAAGATTGTTTTAATGCCCTTGGAGGAGTGGTAGAGGTCACAGTGGATTAAAAAGACAATATCAATGCCCATTGGAAGAGTGGTGGTGGTTACAGTGGAATAAAAAGACAATATCAATGTCCCTTGGAAGAATGTTGGAGGTTACAGTGGAATAAAAAGACAATATAAATGCCCCTTGGAAGAGTGGTGGAGGTTACTGTGGAGTAAAAAGACAATATCAATGCCCATTGGAAGAGACGTGGAGGACACAGTGGAATTAAAAGACAATATTAATGCCCCTTGGAAGAGTGGTGTAGGTTACTGTGGAGTAAAAAGACAATATCAATGCCTCTTGCAAGAGCTGTGGAGTTTAGATTGGTTTAATTTGACGGTTTTAATGCACCTTGAAAGAGACGTGGAGGTCACAGTAGCTTATCAATACGGTTTTAATGCCCCTTGGAAGAGTGTTGGAGGTCGCAGTGGATAAATAAGACAATATCAATGCCCATTGGAAGAGTTGTTAAGGTCGCAGTGGAATAAAAAGACAAAATCAATGCCCCTTGGAAGAGTGGTAGAGGTTACAGTGAAATAAAAAGACAATATCAATGCCTCTTGAAAGAGCTATGGAGATCAGAGTGGTTTAACCAGATGGTTTTAATGCCCATTGGAAGAGAGGTGGAGGTCGCAGTGGAATAAAAAGACAATATCAATGCCCCTTGGAAAAGTGGTGGAGGATACAGTGGAATAAAAAGACAATATCAATGCCGCTTGGAAGAACTGTGGAGTTCAGATTGGTTTAACCATACGGTTTTAATGCCCCTTGGAAGAGACGTGGAGATCACAGTAGCTTAACAAGACGGTTTTAATGCCACATGGAAGAGTGGTTGAGGTTGCAGTGGATTAAAAAGACAATATCAATGCACGAGGAACAGTGGTGGAGGTCGCAGTGGAATAAAAAGACAATATCAATGCCCCGTGGAAGAGTGGTGGAGGTCGCAGTGGAATAAAAATACAATATCAATGCCCCTTGGTAGAGTGGTGGAGGTTACAGTGGAATTTAAAGACAATATCAATGCCCCGTGGAAGAGCTGTGGAGTTCAGAGTGGATTAACCAAACGGTTTTAATGCCCATTGGAAGTGACGGGGAGGTCACAGTAGCTTAAAAAGACGTTTTTAATCCCCCTTGGAAAAGTGGTGGAGGTCGCAGTGGATTAAAAAGACAATATCAATGCCCCTTGGAAGAGTGGTGGAGGTGGCAGCGGAATAAAAAGACAATATCAATGCCCCTTGGAAGAGTGGTGGAGGTTATAGTTGAATAAAAAGACAATATCAATGCCCCTTGGAAGAGTGAGGGAGGTTACAGTGGAATCAAAAGACAATATCAATGCCCCGTGGAACAGTGGTGGAGGTTACAGTTAAATAAAAATACAATATCAATGCCCCGTGGAAGAGATGTGCAGGTCAAAAGAGCTTAACAAGACGGTTTTAATGCCCCTTGGAAGAGCGGTGGAGGTCGCATTGGATTAAAAAGACAATATCAATGATCCTTGGAAGAGTGGTGGAGGTCGCAGTGGAATAAAAAGACATTATCAATGCCCCTTGAAAGAGTGGTTTAACTAAAAGGTTTTAATGCCACTTGGAAGAGATGTGGAGGACACAATAGCTTAACAAGACTGTTTTAATGCCTCTTGTAAGAGTGGTGGAGGTCGCAGTGGATTAAAAAACTATCAATGCCCCTTATAAGAGAGGTTGATGTCGCAGTGGAATAAAAAGACAATATCAATGCCCCTTGGAAGAGAGGTGGAGGTTACAGTGAAATAAAAAGACAATATCAATGCCCCGTGGAATAGACATGGACGTGACAGTAGCTTAACAAGACGGTTTTAATGCCCCTTGGAAGAGTGGTGGAGGTCGCAGTGGATTAAAAAGACAATATCAATGCGCATTGGAAGAGTTTTTAAGGTCGCAGTGGATTAAAAAGACAAAATCAATGCTCCTTGGAAGAGTTTTGGAGGTTACAGTGGAAAAAAAAGACAATATCAATGCCCCTTGGAAGAGCTGTGGAGTTCAGAGTGGTTTAACCAGACGGTTTTAATGCCCCTTGGAAGAAACATGGACGTCACAGTAGCTTAACAAGACTGTTTTAATGCCCTTGGAAGAGCGGTGGAGGTCGAAGTGGATTAAAAAGACAATATCAATGCCCTTTGGAAGAGAGGTGAAAGTCGCAGTGGAATAAAAAGACAATATCAATGCCCCTTGGAAGAGTGCTGGAGGTTACAGTGGAATAAAAAACAATATCAAAGCCCCTTGCAAGAGCTGTAGAGTTGAGAGTGGTTTAAATTGACGGTTTTAATGCCCCTTGGAAGAGACGTGGAGGTCACAGTAGATTAACAAGACTGTTTTAAAGCCCCTTGGAAGAGTGGTTGAGGTCGCAGTGGATTAAAAAGACAATGTCAATGCTCCTTGAAGGAGTGGTTGAAATCTCAGTGGAATAAAGACAATATCAATGCACCATGGAAGAGTGTTGGAGGTTCCAGTGGAATGAACACACAATAATAATGCCCTGTGGAAGAGACATGGAGGTCGCAGTAGCTTAACAAGACGGTTTTAATGCCCCTTGGAAGAGTGGTGGAGGTTGCAGTGGAATAAAAAGATAATATCAATGCCCCTTGGAAGAGTGGTGGAGGATACAGTGGAATAAAAAGACAATATCAATACTCCTTGGAAGAACTGTGGAGTTCAGATTGGTTTAAACATACGGTTTTAATTCCACTTGGAAGAGAATTGCTTAACAGTTGCTTAACAAGACAGTTTTAATGCCACACGGAAGAGAGTTGGAGGTTGCAGTGGATGAAAAAGACAATATCAATGCACCGAGGAAGAGTGTTGGAAGTCGCTGTGGAATAAAAAGACAATATCAATGACCCGTGGAAGAGTGGTGGATGTCGCAGTGGAATAAAAATACAATATCAATGCCCCTTGGTAGAGTGGTGGAGGTTACAGTGGAATTTAAAGACAATATCAATGCCCCGTGGAAGATATGTGGAGGTCACTGAAGCTTAACAAGACAGTTTTAATGCCCCTTGGAAGAATGCTGGAGGTCACAGTGGAATAAAAAGACAATGTCAATGCCCCTTGGAAGAGTGGCGGAGGTTAGAGTGGAAATAAAGACAATACCAATGCCCCTTGGAAGAGATGTGGCGTTCAGAGTGGTTTAACCAGACGGTATTAATGCCCATTGGAAGTGACGGGGAGGTCACAGTAGCTTCAAAAGACGTTTTTAATGCCCCTTGGAAGAGTGGTGGAGGTCGCAGTGGATTAAAAAGACAATATCAATGCCCCTTGGAAGAGTGGTGGAGGTGGCAGTGGAATAAAAAGATAATATCAATGCCCATTGGAAGAATGATGGAGGTCGCAGTGAAATAAAAATACAATGTCAATGCCCCTTGGAAGAGTGGTGGAGGTTGGAGTGGAATAAAAAGACAATACCAATGGCCCTTGGAAGAGCTGTGGAGTTCAGGATGGTTTAACCAGATGGTTTTATTGCCCCTTGGAAGAGACTTGAAGATCACAGTAGATTAACAAGATGGTTTCAATGCCCCTTGGAAAAGTGGTTGAGGTCACAGTGGATTAAAAAGACAATATCAATGCGCCGTGGAAGACACGTGGAGGTCACAGTAGCTTATCAAGACAGTTTTAATGCCCCTTGGAAGAGGGATGGAAGTTGCAGTATAATAAAAAGACAATATCAATGCCCCTTGGAAGAGTGCTGGAGGTTACATTGGAATAAAAAGACAATATCAATGCCCCTTGCAAGAGCTGTGGAGTTCAGAGTGGTTTAAATTGACGGTTTTAATGCCCCTTGGAAGGGACGTGGAGGTGACAGTAGCTTAACAAGATGGTTTTAATGCCCCTTGGAAGAGTGGTGGAGGTCACAGTGGATTAAAAAGACAATATGAATGCCCCTTGGAAGAGTGGTGGAGGTCGCAGTGGAATAAAAAGACAATATCAATGCCCCTTGGAAGAGTGGTAGATGTTAGAGTTGAATAAAAAGACAATATCAATGCCCCTTGGAAGAGTGATGGAGGTTAGAGTGGAATAAAAAGACAATATCAATGCCCCTTGGAACAGTGGTGGAGGTTACAGTTAAATAAAAAGACAATATCAATGCCCCGTGGAAGCGATGTGCAGGTCAAAATAGCTTAACAAGACGGTTTTAATGCCCCTTTGAAGAGTGGTGGAGGTCGCATTGGATTAAAAAGACAATATCATTGAGCCTTGGAAGAGTGGTGGAGGTCGCAGAGGAATAAAAAGACATTATCAATGCCCCTTGGTAGAGTGGTGCAGGTCGCAGTGGAATAAAAAGACAATATCAATGCCCCTTGGACGAGTGGTGGAGGTTACAGTGGAATAAAAAGACAATTTCAATGCCCCGTGGAAGAGACGTGGTTGTCACAATAGCTTTACAAGACGGTTTTAATGCCTCTTGGAGGACTGGTGGAGGTTACAGTGGAATAAAAAGACAATAATAATGCCCCTTGGAAGAGCTGTGGTGTTCAGAGTCGTATAACCAGATGGTTTTAACGCTCCTTGGAAGAGACGTGGAGGTCACAGTAACTTAACAAGCCGGTTTTAATGCCCCTTGGAAGAGTGGTGAAGGTCGCAGTGGAATAAAAAAACAACATCAATGCCCCTTGGAAGATTGGTGGAGGTTACAGTGGAATAAGAAGACAATATCAATGCCCCGTGGAAGAGATGTAGAGGTCACTGTAGCTTAACAATATGGTTTTAATGCACCTTTGAAGAGTGGTGGAGGTCGCTGTGGAATAAAAAGACATAGTCAATGCCTCTTGGAAGAGTGGTGGAGGTTAGAGTGGAATAAAAAGACAATACAAATGCCCCTTGGAAGAGCTGTGGAGTTCAGAGTGGCTTAACCAGATGTTTTTAATGCCCCTTGGAAGAGAAGTTGACGTCACAGTAGCATAACAAGACAGTTTTAATGCCCCTTGGAAGAGTGGTGGAGTTCGCAGTGGATTAAAAAGACAATATCAATGCCCCTTGGAAGAGTGGTGGAGGTCGCAGTGGAATAAAAAGACACTATCAATGCCCAGTGGAAGGGACGTGGAGGTCACAGTAGCTTAACAAGTCGGTTTTAATGCCCCTTGTAATAGTGGTGGAGGTTGCAGGGGATTAAAAAGACAATAACAATGCCCATTGTAAGAGTGGTGGAGGTCGCAGTGGAATAAATAGACAAAATCAATGCCCCTTGGAAGAGTGGTGGAGGTTACAGTGGAATAAAAAGACAATATCAATGCCCCTTGGAAGAGCTGTGCAGTTCAGAGTGGTTTAACCAGACGATTTTAATGCCCCTTGGAAGATACATGGAGGTCACAGTAGCTTAACAAGACTGTTTTAATGCCCCTTGGAAGAGTGGTGGAGGTTGCAGTGGATTAAAAAGACAATATCAATGCCCCTTAGAAGAGGGGTGGAAGTCGCAGTGGAATATAAACACAATGTAAATGCCACTTGGAAGAGTGGTGGAGGTTACAGTGGAATAAAAAGACGATACCAATGCCCCGTCGAATAGACATGGACGTGACAGTAGCTAAACAAGACGGCTTTAATGCCCCTTGGAAGAGTGGTGGAGGTTGCAGTGGATTAAAAAGACAAAATCAATGACAATTGGAAGAGTGGTAGAGGTCGCAGTGGAATAAAAAGACAAAATCAATGCCCCTTGGATGAGTGGTGGAGGTCACTGTAGCTTAACAAGATGGTCTTAATGCCCCTTGGAAGAGTGGTGGAGGTCGCAGTGGAATAAATAGACAATGTCAATGCCCCTTGGAAGAGTGGTGGAGGTTAGAGTGGAATAAAAAGACAATACCAGTGCTTCTTGGAAGAGCTGTGGAGATCAGAGTGGTTTAAATTGACAGTTTTAATGCCCCTTGGAAGAGACGTGAAGGTCACAGTGGATTAAAAAGACAATATCAATGCCCCATGGAAGAGTGGTGGAGTTCGCAGTGGATTAAAAAGACAATATCAATGCCCCTTGGAAGAGTGGTGGAGGTCGCAGTGGAATAAAAAGACAATATCAATGCCCCGTGGAAGGGACGTGGAGGTCACAGTAGCTTAACAAGACGGTTTTAATGCCCCTTGGAAGAGTGGTGGAGGTTGTAGGCGATTAAAAAGACAATAACAATGCCCATTGGAAGAGTGGTGGAGGTCACAGTGGAATAAAAAGACAAAATCAATGCCCCTTGGAAGAGTGGTGGAGGTTACAGTGGAATAAAAAGACAATATAAATGCCCCTTGGAGGAGCTGTGGAGTTCAGATTGGTTTAAACAGACGGTTTTAATGCTCCTTGGAAGAGACGTGGAGGTCACAGTAGCTTAACAAGACTGTTTTAATGCCCCTTGGAAGAGTGGTGGAGGTCACAGTGGATTAAAAAGACAATATCAATGCCCCTTAGAAGAGAGGTAGAAGTCGCAGTGGAATAAAAAGACAATGTCAATGCCACTTGGAAGAGTGGTGGAGGTTACAGTGGAATAAATAGACAATATCAATGCCCCAAGGAATAGACATTGACGTGACAGTTGCTTAACAAGACGGCTTTAATGCCCCTTGGAAGAGTGGTGGAGGTTGCAGTGGATTAAAAAGACAAAATGAATGCCACTTGGAAGAGTAGTGGAGGTTACAGTGGAACAAAAAGACAATATCAATGCCCCATGGAAGAGTTGTGGAGGTCACTGTAGCTTAACAAGATGGTCTTAATGCCCCTTGGAAGAGTGGTGGAGGTCGCAATGGAATAAATAGACAATGTCAATGCCCCTTGGAAGAGTGGTGGAGGTTAGAGTGGAATAAAAAGACAATACCAGTGCTCCTTGGTAGAGCTGTGGAGTTCAGAGTTGTTTAAATTGACGGTTTTAATGCTCCCTTGGAAGAGACGTTGAGGTCACAGTGGATTAAAAAGACAATATAAAAGCCCCTTGGAAGAGTGGTGGAGGTCGCAGTGGATTAAAAAGACAATATCAATGCCCCTTGGAAGAGTGGTGGAGGTCGCAGTGGAATAAAAAGACAATATCAATGCCCCGTGGAAGAGACATGGAGGTCACAGTAGCTACACAAGACGGTTTTAATGCCCCGTGGAAGAGAGGTGGAGGAAGCAGTTGATTGAAAAGACAATATCAATGCCCCTTGGAAGAGTGGTGGAGGTCGCAGTGGAATAAAAAGACAACATCAATGCTGCTTGGAAGAGTGGTGGATGTTACAGTCGAATAAAAAGACAATATCAATGCCTCTGGTAAGAGCTGTGGAGCTCAGAGTGTTTAACCAGATGGTTTTAATGCCCCTTGGAAGAGATGAGGAGGTCACAGTAGCTTAAGAAAGCTGTTTTAATGCCCCTTGGAAGAGTTTTGGAGATCGTTGTGGATTTAAAAGACAATATTACTGCCCCTTAGAAGAGTGGTGGAGGTCGCAGTGGAATAAAAAGACAATATCAATGCCCCTTGGAAGATTGGTGGAGGTTACAGTGGAATAAAAAAACAATATCAATGCCCCTTGGAAGAGTGGTGGAGGTTACAGAGGAATAAAAAGACAATATCAATGCCCTGTGTAAGAAACTTGGAGGTCACAGTAGCTCAACAAGACGGTTTTAATGCCCCTTGGAAGAGACGTGGAGGTCACAGTAGCTTAGCAAGACATTTTTAATGCCCCTTAGAACAGTGGTGGAGGTCGCAGTGGAATAACCTCACTGGTACATGCTCTGCATAACTTCTCTGCTTGCTGAGTCTGCTGTAATCTAATGCTCTGCTTTGCTGATTCACCTCACTGGTACATGCTCTGCATAACTTCTCTGCTTGCTGTGTCTGCTGTAATCTAATGCTCTGCTTTGCTGATTCACCTCACTGGTAAATGCTCTGCATTACTTCTCTGCTTGCTGCGTCTGCTGTAATATAATGCTCTGCTTTGCTGATTCACCTCACTGGTACATGCTCTGCATAACTTCTCTGCTTTATCTGTCCCACTCCATTCAATACCCACATTATGTCTGTCCCTTCCCCACTATAGAGCTTATCTGATTTTTAGAGGTGCTAATCTGCAGAGACTAGAGTCCTAGCTCTGTGTTTGATCTCCCAGCCATCTCCTGGTGAGACGACCAGCTGCTAATTTAGCCATATGCAGCTCCCACAATGCCTTTCACCTGATAGTTTAATGTGCCCTATATATTTAGAAGCTATGTAAGGGGTGCACTTATGCTGGGGTGTGCACGTGTCTTCTTGTGCAAAGTGGCTTCGGAGACAAGTGGCAGTTATTTCAGAGGCAGTTAGTCAGGGCAGGAGTCAGGTAACCAACACTTTGACCACTTTCTCTCTTTTAACTATGTTTCTGTTAGCAATCACTTTTTGCTCTATAGTCCTCCACTTTCTAGTGACCCCTCAAATCCCTACACCTAGTAAGAAACTCTTCATCTCTCCCTCCATCCTCCCCATTCATCTCACCTCCTCCTCCAAATTATTCCTAAACATTCAATCCTGGATCTCCAAACACAGACAGCCACCTCATGCTCTCTCTTGCTCCCACCTGCTAACACTTTCTCTGCTCCTCCTCACTGCTGGAGATATCTCTCCAAATCCTGGTCCTCCTCGCCATATCCACACAGTTACTTCTTCCTCCTATCCACGACCTTCCACAAACTGTCGCAACCCTTCTAACCTCATACCCATCCAACCAATCCCCACTCCCTTAGTTGCTCTAACAGGAGCTCTATGGAACGCTCGCTCTGTATTGCAACAAACTTTCCTTCATCTTTTCATTATAAACAAACTTTCCTTCCTCGCCATCACTGAAACCTGGCTCACCCCCTCTGACACAGCCTTCCCAGCTGCACTTTCATATGGCGTATTCCACCTTTCCCACACCCCCCGCCCCAACGGCAAACATGGCGGAGGCGTAGGTTTTCTCCTATCAGAACACTGCGCTTTCACCCAAATCCCACTGCCACCCTCCGTTACACTCCCCTCTTTTGAGGTGCACTGTGTGCGCATCTATTCCCCCTCCAACCTCCAACTGGCCGTAGTTTACCGACCCCCAGGGCAAGCCACCACCTTCTTAGACCACTTCACCACCTGCCTGCTTCACTTCCTCTCCACTGACTTCCCCACTATCATAATGGGTGACTTCAACATCCCCATTAACACTTCCCACTCGTCTGTCTCTAAGTTCCAATCTCTCACTTCCTCCTTCGGACTCACTCAATGGTCTTCCACACCCACCCACAAAGATGGCCACACACTGGACCTCATCTTCACCCGCCTCTGTTCCCTATTTAAACTCTCTAACTCACCTCTCTCTCTCTCTGATCACAACCTACTTACATTCTCTTCTCTCTCCTCCCCGGGGGAACAATCCCCACTCCACAAACTTGCATACCCTCGCAGAAATCTCAAACACCTTGACTTACACTCACTCTCTGAATTCCTCCTCCCTCTTACAGACATAAATTCCTTACACGATGCAGACGTTGCTGCTGCTTCATATAACACCACAATAGCTGCAGCTCTTGACTCGATCGCCCGTCTCACACACACCACATCTCGCACATTCAACAGGCAACCCTGGCACACTAAACTTAATAAAGAACTGCGCCGAGCCTCCAGGGTTGCGGAGCGGTCATGGAAAAGGTCTCACTCCATCGAGCACTTCATCGCATTCAAGCAATCCCTCACTAATTTCAAGTCCTCACTCACTACAGCAAAACAAACCTACTTCTCATCTCTCATATCCTCCCTATCTCACAACCCTAAACAGCTATTTAACACTTTCAACTCTCTCCTTCGTCCCCCAGCACCTCCTCCCTCTTCTCACATCTCAGCCGACGACTTTGCCTCATTCTTCAAACAGAAGATTGACACCATCAGACAAAACTTTTGCCTAAAGTCCACACAACCCCTCCTCATATCTATTCAACCCTCCTCCTCCAAACACCCACTTCTCCACCATTACAGAAGGTCAAGTCTCCTCTTTACTCTCCAAATCACACCTCACCAGCTGCGAACTTGAACCAATCCCATCCCACCTCATCACTAACCTTACCACAGTCTTCAACCCAACCCTAACCCACCTCTTCGATCTGGCACTAACAACCGGTGTCTTCCCCTCATGTTTCAAACATGCCGCAATCACACCCATCCTCAAAAAGGCCTCCCTTGACCCTTGCTCTCTGACTAGCTACCGCGCCATATCACTCCTCCCCTTTGCCTCAAAACTACTAGAACAACATGTCCACCTTGAACTGTCCTCCCACCTCTCCTCCTGCTCCCTCTTTGACCGCCTGCAATCTGGTTTCCGACCGCATCACTCGACTGAAACTGCCCTGACCAAAGTCACCAACGACCTACTAAATGCCAAATCCAAGAGACACTACTCCATCCTCCTCCTTCTGGACCTGTCATCTGCCTTTGACACAGTGGACCATTCCCTCTTACTCCAGATTCTCTCATCTCTTGGCATCACGGACTTGGCTCTATCTTGAATCTCCTCATACTTAACAGACAGGACATTCAGCGTCTCCCACTCACGCACCACCTCCTCATCTCGCCCCCTATCTGTCGGTGTCCCTCAAGGTTCAGTTCTAGGACCTCTGCTCTTCTCCATCTACACCTTTGGCCTGGGACAGCTCATAGAGTCTCACGGTTTTCAGCATCTACTCTATGCTGACGACACACAGATCTACCTCTCTGGACCCGATATCTCCTCCCTACTAACCAAAATCCCACAATGTCTGTCCGCCATGTCATCCTTCTTCTCTGACAGATTTCGAAAACTCAACATGGATAAAACAGAGTTCATCATCTTTCCACCCTCTCATTCACATCCCCCATCTGACCTAGCCATCAACGTCAATGGCTGTTCACTCTCCCCAGTCCCACAAGCTCACTGCCTTGGAGTAACCCTGGACTCTGATGACACCTTCAAGCCACATATCCAAGCCCTTTCAACTTCCTTCCTACTTCAACTCAAAAATATCTCCCGGATCCGTGCATTCCTCAGCAAAGACTCTGCAAAAACACTAGTGCATGCCCTCATCGTATCCCGCCTCGACTACTGCAACCTCCTTCTCCGTGGCCTCCCGTACAACACTCTTGCGCCTCTCCAACCTATCCTAAACTCTGCTGCTCGAATAATTCACCTGTCCCCCCGCTATTCCCTGGCCTCTCCTCTCTGTCAATCTCTTCACTGGCTCCCCATTGCCCAGAGAATCCAGTTCAAAACTTTAACCATGGCATACAAAGCCATCCAAAACCTGTCTCCCCCATACATCTGTGACCTAGTCTCCCGGTACTTACCTGCACGCAACCTCAGATCCTCACAAGATCTCCTTCTCTACTCCCCTCTTATCTCCTCCTCCCCCTATCGTATACAAGATTTCTCCTGTGCATCCCCCCTACTCTGGTACTCTCTACCCCAACACATCAGACTCTCGCTGACCGTGGAAACCTTCAAAAGAAACCTGAAGACCCACCTCTTCCGACAAGCCTAAAACCTGCAGTAACCACCGCTGCACGACCAGCTCTACCCTCACCTAATGTATACTCACCCATCCCTTATAGAATGTGAGCCCTCGCGGGCAGGGTCCTCGCTCATCCTGTTCCAGTAGCTGACTCGTTTTGTTAAGATTATGTAAATGCTTTTGTTATGTATATTCCTAACACATGTAAAGCGCCATAGAATAAATGGCGCTATAATAATAATTAATAATAATAATAATAATAAAAAGACAATATCAATTCCCATAGGAAAAGTGGTGGAGGTTACAGTGGAATAAAAAGACAATATCAATGCCCCTTTGATGAGCTGTGGAATTCAGAGTGGTTTAACCAGACGGTTTTAATGCCCCTTGGAAGAATGGTGGAGGTTGCAGTGGAATAAATAGACAATATCAATGCCCCGAGGAAGAGTGGTGTTGGTCGCAGTGGAATAAATAGACAATATCAATGCCCCGTGGAAGAGACGTGGAGGTCACAGTAGCTTAACAAGATGGTTTTAATGCCCTTTGAAAGAGTGGTGGAGGTCGCAGTGGATTAAAAAGACAATATCAATGCCATTTGGAAGAATGGTGGGGGTCGCAGTGGAATAAAAAGGCAATGTCAATACCCCTTGGAAGAGTGGTGGAGGTTAGAGTGGAATAAAAAGACAATACCATTGCCCCTTGGAAGAGCTGTGGTGTTCAGAGTGGTTTAACCAGACAGTTTTAATGCCCATTGGAAGTGACGTGGAGGTCACAGTAGCTTAAAAAGACATTTTTAATGCCCCTTGGAAAAGTGGTGGAGGTCGCAGTGGATTAAAAAGACAATATCAATGCCCCTTGGAAGACTGATGGAGGTCGCAGTGGAATAAAAAGACAATGTCAATGCCCCTTGGAAGAGTGGTGGAGGTTAGAGTGGAATAAAGAGACAATACCAGTGCCCCTTGGAAGAGCTGTGGAGTTCAGTGTGGTTTAACCAGATGGTTTTATTGCCCCTTGGAAGAGACGAGGAGGTCAAAATAGATTAACAAGTTGGTTTTAATGCCCCTTGTAAAAGTGGTGGAGGTCACAGTGGATTAAAAAGTCAATATCAATGCCCCGTGGAAGACACGTGGAGGTCACAGTAGCTTAACAAGACAGTTTTAATGCCCCTTGGAAGAGTGGTGGAGGTCGCAGTGGAATAAAAAGACATTATCAATGCCCATTGAAAGAGTGGTGGAGGTTACAGTGAAATAAAAAGACAATATCAATGCCTCTTGAAAGAGCTATGGAGTATAGAGTGGTTTAACCAGATGGTATTAATGCCCCTTGGAAGAGTGGTGGAGGTCACAGTGCGTTAAAAAGACAATATCAATACCCCTTGGAAGAATGGTGGAGGTTACAGTGGAAAAAAAAGACAATATCAATGCCCCTTGGAAGAGCTGTGGAGTTCAAAGTGGTTTAACCAGACGGTTTTAATGCCCCTTGGAAGAGATGTGGAGGTCACAGTAGATTAACAAGACAGTTTTAATGCCCCTTGGAAGAGTGGTGGAGGTCGCAGTGGAATAAAAAGACATTATCAATGCCCATTGAAAGAGTGGTGGAGGTTACAGTGAAATAAAAAGACAATATCAATGCCTCTTGAAAGAGCTATGGAGTATAGAGTGGTTTAACCAGATGGTTTTAATGCCCCTTGGAAGAGTGGTGGAGGTCACAGTGCGTTAAAAAGACAATATCAATACCCCTTGGAAGAATGGTGGAGGTTACAGTGGAAGAAAAAGACAATATCAATGCCCCTTGGAAGAGCTGTGGAGTTCAGAGTGGTTTAACCAGACGGTTTTAATGCCTCTTGAAAGAGCTATGGAGTATAGAGTGGTTTAACCAGATGGTTTTAATGCCCCTTGGAAAAGTGGTGGAGGTCGCAGTGGATTTAAAAGACAATATCAATGCCACTTGGAAGAGTGGTGAAGGTCCCAGTGGAATAAAAAAACAAAATCAATGCCCCTTGGAAGAGTGGTTGAGGTTACAGTGGAATAAAAAGACAATATCAATGCACCGTGAAAGAGACGTGGAGGTCACAGTAGCTTAACAAGACGGTTTTAATGGCCCTCGGCAGAGAGGTGTAAGTTGCAGTGGAATTAAAAGACAATATGAATGCCCCTTGGAAGAGTGCTAGAGGCTACATTGTAATAAAAAGACAATATTAATGCCCCTTGCAAGAGATGTGGAGTTCAGAGTGGTTTAAATTGACGGTTTTAATGCCCCTTCGAAGGAACGTGGAGGTGACAGTAGCTTAACAAGACGGTTTTAATGCCCCTTGGAAAAGTGGTGGAGGTCGCAGTGGATTAAAATGACAATATGAATGCCCCTTGGAAGAGTGGTGGAGGTCGCAGTGGAATAAAAAGACAATATCAATGCCCCTTTGATGAGCTGTGGAATTCAGAGTGGTTTAACCAGACGGTTTTAATGCCCCTTGGAAGAATGGTGGAGGTTGCAGTGGAATAAATAGACAATATCAATGCCCCGAGGAAGAGTGGTGGAGGTCGCAGTGGAATAAATAGACAATGTCAATGCCCCGTGGAAGCGACGTGGAGGTCACAGTAGCTTAACAAGATGGTTTTAATGCCCTTTGAAAGAGTGGTGGAGGTCGCAGTGGATTAAAAAGACAATATCAATGCCATTTGGAAGAATGGTGGGGGTCGCAGTGGAATAAAAAGGCAATGTCAATACCCCTTGGAAGAGTTGTGGAGGTTAGAGTGGAATAAAAAGACAATACCAATGCCCCTTGGAAGAGCTGTGGTGTTCAGAGTGGTTTAACCAGACAGTTTTAATGCCCATTGGAAGTGACGTGGAGGTCACAGTAGCTTAAAAAGACGTTTTTAATGCCCCTTGGAAAATTGGTGGAGGTCGCAGTGGATTAAAAAGAAAATATCAATGCCCCTTGGAAGAGTTGTGGAGGTGGGAGTGGAATAAAAAGACAATATCAATGCCCCTTGGAAGACTGATGGAGGTCGCAGTGGAATAAAAAGACAATGTCAATGCCCCTTGGAAGAGTGGTGGAGTTTAGAGTGGAATAAGGAGACAATACCAGTGCCCCTTGGAAGAGCTGTGGAGTTCAGTGTGGTTTAACCAGATGGTTTTATTGCCCCTTGGAAGAGACGAGGAGGTCACAATAAATTAACAAGTTGGTTTTAATGCCCCTTGTAAAAGTGGTGGAGGTCACAGTGGATTAAAAAGTCAATATCAATGCCCCGTGGAAGACACGTGGAGGTCACAGTAGCTTAACAAGACAGTTTTAATGCCCCTTGGAAGAGTGGTGGAGGTCGCAGTGGAATAAAAAGACATTATCAATGCCCATTGAAAGAGTGGTGGAGGTTACAGTGAAATAAAAAGACAATATCAATGCCTCTTGAAAGAGCTATGGAGTATAGAGTGGTTTAACCAGATGGTTTTAATGCCTCTTGGAAGAATGGTGGAGGTTACAGTGGAAGAAAAAGACAATATCAATGCCCCTTGGAAGAGCTGTGGAGTTCAGAGTGGTTTAACCAGACGGTTTTAATGCCTCTTGAAAGAGCTATGGAGTATAGAGTGGTTTAACCAGATGGTTTTAATGCCCCTTGGAAAAGTGGTGGAGGTCGCAGTGGATTTAAAAGACAATATCAATGCCACTTGGAAGAGTGGTGAAGGTCCCAGTGGAATAAAAAAACAAAATCAATGCCCCTTGGAAGAGTGGTTGAGGTTACAGTGGAATAAAAAGACAATATCAATGCACCGTGAAAGAGACGTGGAGGTCACAGTAGCTTAACAAGACGGTTTTAATGGCCCTCGGCAGAGAGGTGTAAGTTGCAGTGGAATTAAAAGACAATATGAATGCCCCTTGGAAGAGTGCTAGAGGCTACATTGTAATAAAAAGACAATATTAATGCCCCTTGCAAGAGATGTGGAGTTCAGAGTGGTTTAAATTGACGGTTTTAATGCCCCTTCGAAGGAACGTGGAGGTGACAGTAGCTTAACAAGACGGTTTTAATGCCCCTTGGAAAAGTGGTGGAGGTCGCAGTGGATTAAAATGACAATATGAATGCCCCTTGGAAGAGTGGTGGAGGTCGCAGTGGAATAAAAAGACAATATCAATGCCCCTTTGATGAGCTGTGGAATTCAGAGTGGTTTAACCAGACGGTTTTAATGCCCCTTGGAAGAATGGTGGAGGTTGCAGTGGAATAAATAGACAATATCAATGCCCCGAGGAAGAGTGGTGGAGGTCGCAGTGGAATAAATAGACAATGTCAATGCCCCGTGGAAGCGACGTGGAGGTCACAGTAGCTTAACAAGATGGTTTTAATGCCCTTTGAAAGAGTGGTGGAGGTCGCAGTGGATTAAAAAGACAATATCAATGCCATTTGGAAGAATGGTGGGGGTCGCAGTGGAATAAAAAGGCAATGTCAATACCCCTTGGAAGAGTTGTGGAGGTTAGAGTGGAATAAAAAGACAATACCAATGCCCCTTGGAAGAGCTGTGGTGTTCAGAGTGGTTTAACCAGACAGTTTTAATGCCCATTGGAAGTGACGTGGAGGTCACAGTAGCTTAAAAAGACGTTTTTAATGCCCCTTGGAAAATTGGTGGAGGTCGCAGTGGATTAAAAAGAAAATATCAATGCCCCTTGGAAGAGTTGTGGAGGTGGGAGTGGAATAAAAAGACAATATCAATGCCCCTTGGAAGACTGATGGAGGTCGCAGTGGAATAAAAAGACAATGTCAATGCCCCTTGGAAGAGTGGTGGAGTTTAGAGTGGAATAAGGAGACAATACCAGTGCCCCTTGGAAGAGCTGTGGAGTTCAGTGTGGTTTAACCAGATGGTTTTATTGCCCCTTGGAAGAGACGAGGAGGTCACAATAAATTAACAAGTTGGTTTTAATGCCCCTTGTAAAAGTGGTGGAGGTCACAGTGGATTAAAAAGTCAATATCAATGCCCCGTGGAAGACACGTGGAGGTCACAGTAGCTTAACAAGACAGTTTTAATGCCCCTTGGAAGAGTGGTGGAGGTCGCAGTGGAATAAAAAGACATTATCAATGCCCATTGAAAGAGTGGTGGAGGTTACAGTGAAATAAAAAGACAATATCAATGCCTCTTGAAAGAGCTATGGAGTATAGAGTGGTTTAACCAGATGGTTTTAATGCCTCTTGGAAGAGTGGTGGAGGTCACAGTGCGTTAAAAAGACAATATCAATACCCCTTGGAAGAATGGTGGAGGTTACAGTGGAAGAAAAAGACAATATCAATGCCCCTTGGAAGAGCTGTGGAGTTCAAAGTGGTTTAACCAGACGGTTTTAATGCCCCTTGGAAGAGATGTGGAGGTCACAGTAGATTAACAAGACAGTTTTAATGCCCCTTGGAAGAGTGGTGGAGGTCGCAGTGGAATAAAACGACATTATCAATGCCCATTGAAAGAGTGGTGGAGGTTACAGTGAAATAAAAAGACAATATCAATGCCTCTTGAAAGAGCTATGGAGTATAGAGTGGTTTAACCAGATGGTTTTAATGCCCCTTGGAAGAGTGATGGAGGTCACAGTGCGTTAAAAAGACAATATCAATACCCCTTGGAAGAATGGTGGAGGTTACAGTGGAAGAAAAAGACAATATCAATGCCCCTTGGAAGAGCTGTGGAGTTCAGAGTGGTTTAACCAGACGGTTTTAATGCCTCTTGAAAGAGCTATGGAGTATAGAGTGGTTTAACCAGATGGTTTTAATGCCCCTTGGAAAAGTGGTGGAGGTCGCAGTGGATTTAAAAGACAATATCAATGCCACATGGAAGAGTGGTGAAGGTCCCAGTGGAATAAAAAAACAATATCAATGCCCCTTGGAAGAGTGGTTGAGGTTACAGTGGAATAAAAAGACAATATCAATGCACCGTGAAAGAGACGTGGAGGTCACAGTAGCTTAACAAGACGGTTTTAATGCCCCTCGGAAGAGAGGTGTAAGATGCAGTGGAATTAAAAGACAATATGAATGCCCCTTGGAAGAGTGCTAGAGGTTACATTGGAATAAAAAGACAATATTAATGCCCCTTGCAAGAGATGTGGAGTTCAGAGTGGTTTAAATTGACGGTTTTAATGCCCCTTCGAAGGAACGTGGAGGTGACAGTAGCTTAACAAGAAGGTTTTAATGCCCCTTGGAAAAGTGGTGGAGGTCGCAGTGGATTAAAATGACAATATGAATGCCCCTTGGAAGAGTGGTGGAGGTCGCAGTGGAATAAAAAGACAATATGAATGCCCCTTGGAAGAGTGATGGAGGTAACAGTGGAATAAAAAGACAATATCAATGCCACTTGGAACAGTGGTGGAGGTTACAGTTAAATAAAAAGACAATATCAATGCCCCGTGGAAGAGATGTGGAGGTCACAATAACTTAACAAGACTGTTTTAATGCCCATTGGAAGAGTGGTGGAGGTCGCAGTGGTTTAAAAAGACAATATCAATTAGCCTTGGAAGAGTGTGGGAGGTCGCAGTGGAATAAAAAGACATTGTCACTGCCCCTTGTTAGAGTGGTGGAGGTTACAGTGGAATAAAAAGACAATTTTATTGCCCCGTGGAAGAGACGTGGAGGTCACAGTAGCTTAACAAGGCGGTTTTAATGCCTCTTGGAGGACTGGTGGAGGTCGCAGTGGAATAAAAAGACAATATCAATGCCCCTTGGAAGAGTGGTGGAGGTTACAGTGGAATTAAAAAGACAATAATAATGCCCCTTGGAAGAGCTGTGGAGTTCAGAGTGGAATAAACAGATGGTTTTAACGCTTCTTGGAAGAGACGTGGAGGTCACAGTAACTTAACAAGACGGTTTTAATGCCCCTTGGAAGAGTGTTGGAGGTCGCAGTGGAATAAAGAAACAATATCAATGCCCCTTGGAAGATTGGTGGAGGTTACAGTGGAATAAAAAGACAATATCAATGCCCCGTGGAAGAGATGTGGAGGTCACTGTAGCTTAACAATATGGTTTTAATGCCCAATGGAAGAGTGGTGGAGGTCGCAGTGGAATAAAAAGACAATGTCAATGCCCATTGTAAGAGTGGTGGAGGTTAGAGTCGAATAAAAAGACAATACAAATGCCCTTTGGAAGAACTGTGGAGTTCAGAGTGGTTTAACCAGATGGTTTTAATGCCCCTTGGAAGAGAAGTCGACGTCACAGTAGCATAACAAGACAGTTTTAATGCCCCTTGAAAGAGAGGTGGAGTTCGCAGTGGATTAAAAAGACAATATCAATGACCCTTGGAAGAGTGGTAGAGTTCACAGTGGAATAAAAAGACAATATCAATGCCCCGTGGAAGAAACGTGGAGGTCACAGTAGCTTAACAAGACGGTTTTAATGCCCCTTGGAAGAGTGGTGTAGGTTGCAGGGGATTAAAAATACAATAACAATGCCCATTGGAAGAGTGGTGGAGGTGGCAGTGGAATAAAAAGACAAAATCAATGCCCCTTGGAAGAGTGGTGGAGGTTACAGTGGAATAAAAATACAATATTAATGCCCCTTGGAAGAGCTGTGGAGTTCAGAGTGGTTTAACCAGACGGTTTTATTGCCCCTTGGTAGAGACGTGGAGGTCACAGTAGATTAACAAGACTGTTTTAATGCCCCTTGGAAGAGTGGTGGAGGTAGCAGTGGATTAAAAAGACAATATCAATGCCCCTTAGAAGAGAGGTGGAAGTCGCAGTGGAATAAAAAGACAATGTCAATGCCAATTGGAAGAGTGGTGGAGGTTGCAGTGGAATAAAAACACAATATCAATGCCCCGTGGAATAGACATGGACGTGACAGTAGCTTAACAAGACGGCTTTAATGCTCCTTGGAAGAGTGGTGGAGGTTGCAGTGGATTAAAAAGACAATATCAATGCCCCTTGGAAGAATGGTGGAGGTTACAGTGGAATAAAAAGACAATATTAATGCCCCATGGAAGAGTTGTGGAGGTCACTGTAGCTTACCAAGATCATCTTAATGCCCCTTGGAAGAGTGGTGGAGGTCGCAGTGGAATAAATAGACAATGTCAATGCCCCTTGGAAGAATGGTGGAGGTTAGAGTGGAATAAAAAGACAATACCAGTGCTAATTGGAAGAGCTGTGGAGTTCAGAGTGGTTTAAATTAACAGTCTTAATGCCCGTTGGAAGAGTCGTGGAGGTCACAGTGGATTAAAAAGAAAATATCAATGCCTCTTGGAAGAGTGGTGGAGGTCGCAGTGGATTAAAAATACAATATCAATGCCCTTTGGAATAGTGGTGGAGGTTGCAGTGGAATAAAAAGACAATATCAATGCCCCGTGGAAGGGAAGCGGAGGTCACAGTAGCTTCACAAGACGGTTTTAATGCCCCTTTGAGGAGAGGTGGAGGTCGCAGTTGATTAAAAAGACAATATCAATGCCCCTTGGAAGAGTGGTGGGGGTCGCAGTGGAATAAAAAGACAATATCAATGCCGCTTGGAAGAGTGGTGGATGTTACAGTCGATTAAAAAGACAATATCAATGCCTCTTGTCCGAGCTGTGGAGTTCAGAGTGTTTAACCAGACTGTTTTAATACCCATTGGAAGAGACGAGGAGGTCACAGTAGCTTAACAAGACTGTTTTAATGCTCCTTGAAAGAGTGGTGGAGATCGTTGTGGATTTAAAAGACAATATCAATGCCCCTTAGAAGAGTGGTGGAGGTTACAGCGGAATAAAAAGACAATATCAATGCCCCTAGGAAGAGTGGTGGAGGTTACAGTGGAATAAAAAGACAATATCAATGCCCTGTGTAAGAAACTTGGAGGTCACAGTAGCTTAACAGGACGGTTTTAATGCCCCTTGGAAGAGTCGTGGACGTCGCAGAGGACTAAAAAGACAATATCAATGCTCTTGGAAGAGTGAAGAAGGTTACAATAGAATAAAAAGACATTGTCAATGCCCCTTGGAAAAGTTGTGGAGCTCAGAATCGTATAACCAGACGGTTTTAATGCCCCTTGGAAGAGACTTGGAGGTCACAGTAGCTTAAAAAGACGGTTTTAATGCCCCTTGGAAGAGTGGTGGAGGTCGCAATGGAATAAAAAGACAATATCAATGCCCCGTGGAAGGGATGTGGAGGTCACAGTAGCATAACAAGACAGTTTTAATGCCCATTGAAAGAGTGGTGGAGGTTGCAGTGGATAAAAAAGACAATATCAAAACCACTTGGAAGAGTGGTGGAGGTCGCAGTGGAAAACATAGACAATATCAATGCCCCATGGAAGAGTGGTGGAGGTTACATTAAAAAAAAAAGACAATATCAATGATTCTTGGAAGAGCTGTGGAGTACAGTGTGGTTTAACCAGACGGTTTAATGCCCCTTGGAAGAGACGTGGAGGTCACAGTAGTTTTTCAAGACTGTTTTAATGCCCCATGGAAGAGTGGTGGAGGTCGCAGTGTATTAAAAAGACAATATCAATGCCCCTTGGAAGAATGGTGGAGGTTACAGTGGAATAAAAACACAATATCAATGCCTCTTGAAAGCTATGGAGTTCAGAGTGGTTTAACCAGATGGTTTTAATGCCCCTTGGAAGAGTGGTGGAGGTCGCAGTGCATAAAAAAGACAATACCAATACCCCTTGGAAGAGTGGTAAAGGTCCCAGTGGAATAAAAAGACAATATCAATGCCCCTTGAAAGAGCTGTGGAGTTCAGAGTGGTTTAAATTGACGGTTTTAATGCACCTTGGAAGAGATGTGGAGGTCACAGTAGCTTAACAATATGGTCTTAATGCCCCTTGGAAGAGTGGTGGAGGTCGCAGTGGATTAAAAAGACAATATCAATGCCACTTGGAAGAGTGGTAAAGGTCCCAGTGGAATAAAAAGACAATATCAATGCCCCTTGAAAGAGTGGTGGAGGTTACAGTGGAATAAAAAGACAATATCAATGCCCCGTGAAAGAGACGTGGAGGTCACAGTAGCTTAACAAGACGGTTTAATGCCTCTTGGAAGAGAGGTGGAAGTTGCAGTGGAATAAAAAGACACTATCAATGACCCTTGGAAGAGTGGTGGAGGTCGCCGTGGAATAAAAAGACAATATCAATGCCCCGTGGAAGGGACATGGAGGTCACAGTAGCTTAACAAGACGGTTTTAATGCCGCTTGGAAGAGTGGTGGACGTTGCAGGGGATTAAAAAGACAATAGCAATGCCCATTGGAAGAGTGGTGGAGGTCGCAGTGGAATAAAAAGACAAAATCAATGCCCCTTGGAAGAGTGGTGGAGGTTACAGTGGAATAAAAAGACAATATCAATGCCCCTTGGAAGAGCTGTGGAGTTCAGAGTGGTTTAACCAGACGTTTTTAATGCCCCTTGGAAGAGACCTGTAGGTCACAGTAGCTTAACAAGGCTGTCTTAATGCCCCTTGGAAGAGTGGTGGAGGTCGCAGTGAATTTAAAGGTCCATATCAATGACTCTTAGAAGAGAGGTGGAAGTCACAGGGGAATAAAAAGACAATATCAATACCCCTTGGAAGAGTGGTGGAGGATACAGTGGAATAAAAAGACAATATCAATTCCCCGTGGAATAGACATGGACGTTACAGTAGCTAAACAAGATGTTTTTAATGCACCTTGGGAGAGTGGTGGAACTCGTAGTGGAATAAAAAGAAAATATCAATTCCCCTTGAAAGAGTGCTGTAGGTTACAGTGGAATAAAAAGACAATATCAATGCCTCTTGCAAGAGCTGTGGAGTTCAGAGTGGTTTAAATTGACGGTTTTAATGCACCTTGGAAGAGACGTGGAAGTCACAGTAGCTTAACAATATGGTCTTAATGCCCCTTGGAAGAGTGGTGGAGGTCGCAGTGGATTAAAAAGACAATATCAATGCCACTTGGAAGCGTGGTAAAGGTCCCAGTGGAATAAAAAGACAATATCAATGCCCCTTGAAAGAGTGGTGGAGGTTACAGTGGAATAAAAAGACAATATCAATGCCCCGTGAAAGAGACGTGGAGGTCACAGTAGCTTAACAAGACGGTTTAATGCCCCTTGGAAGAGAGGTGGAAGTTGCAGTGGAATAAAAAGACAATATCAATACCCCTTGGAGGAATGGTGGAGGTTACAGTGGAATAAAAACACAATATCAATGCCTCTTGAAAGCTATGGAGTTCAGAGTGGTTTAACCAGATGGTTTTAATGCCCCTTGGAAGAGTGGTGGAGGTCGCAGTGCATTAAAAAGACAATACCAATACCCCTTGGAAGAGTGGTGGATGTCGCCGTAGAAAAAAAGACAATATCAATGCCCCTAGGAAAAGTGGTGGAGTTCGCAGTGGAATAAAAAGACAATATCAATGCCCCGTAGAAGAGACATGGAGGTCACAGTAGCTTAACAAGACGGTTTTAATGACCTTTAGAAGAGCGGTGGAGGTCGCAGTGAATTAAAAAGACAATATCAATGCCCTTTGGAAGAGTGGTGGAGGTCGCAGTGGAATAAAAATACAATATAAATGCCCCTTGGTAGAGTGGCGGAGGTTACAGTGGAATTTAAAGACAATATCAATGCCCCTTGTGAAGAGATGTGGAGGTCACTGTAGCTTAACAAGACAGTTTTAATGCCCCTTGGAAGAATTGTGGAGGTCGCAGTGGAATAAAAAGACAATGTCAATGCCCCTTGGAAGAGTGGTGGAGGTTAGAGTGGAATAAAAAGACAATACCAATGCCCCTTGGAAGAGCTGTGGAGTTCAGAGTGGTTTAACCAGATGGTTTTATTGCCCCTTGGAAGAGACGTGGATATCACAGTAGATTAACAAGACGGTTTTAATGCCCCTTGGAAAAGTGGTGGAGGTCACAGTGGATTAAAAAGACAATATCAATGTCCCCGTGGAAGACACGTGGAGGTCCCAGTAGCTTAACAAGACAGTTTTAATAACCCTTGGAAGAGTGTTGGTGGTCGCAGTGGAATAAAAAGACAATATCAATGCCCCTTGAAAGAGTGGTGGAGGTTACAGTGAAATAAAAAGACAATATCAATGCCTTTTAAAAGAGCTATGGAGTTCAGGGTTGTTTAACCAGATGGTTTTAATGCCTCTTGGAAGAGTGGTGGAGGTCGCAGTGCATTAAAAAGACAATATCAATACCCCTTGGAAGAATGGTGGGGGTTACAGTGGAATAAAAATACAATATCAATGCCCCTTGGAAGAGTGCTGGAGATTACAGAGGAATAAAAATCAATATCAAAGCCCCTTGCAAGAGCTGCTGAGTTGAGAGTGGTTTAAATTGACGGTTTTAATGCCCCTTGGAAGAGACGTGGAGGTAACAGTAGATTAACAAGACTGTTTTAATGCCCCTTGGAAGAGTGGTGGAGGTCGCAGTGGAATAAAAAAACAATATCAATGCCCCTTGGAAGATTGGTGGAGGTTACAGTGGAATAAAAAGACAATATCATTGCCCCGTGGAAGAGATGTGGAGGTCACTGTAGCTTAACAATATGGTTTTAATACCCCTTGGAAGAGACATGGAGGTCACAGTAGATTAACAAGATGGTTTTAATGCCCCTTGGAAAAGTGATGGAGGTCACAGTGCATTAAAAAGACAATATCAATGCCCCGTGGAAGACACGTGGAGGTCACAGTAGCTTAACAAGACAGTTTTAATGCCTCTTGGAAGAGTGGTGGAGTTCAGAGTGGTTTAACCAGATGGTTTTAATGCCCCTTGAAAGAGAAGACGACGTCACAGTAGCATAACAAGACGGTTTTAATGCCACTTGGAAGAGTGGTGGAGTTCGCAGTGGATTAAAAAGACAATATCAATGACCCTTGGAAGAGTGGTGGAGGTCGCCGTGGAATAAAAAGACAATATCAATGCCCCGTGGAAGGGACGTGGAGGTCACAGTAGCTTAACAAGACGGTTTTAATGCCGCTTGGAAGAGTGTTGGACGTTGCAGGGGATTAAAAAGACAATAGCAATGCCCATTGGAAGAGTGGTGGAGGTCGCAGTGGAATAAAAAGACAAAATCAATGCCCTTGGAAGAGTGGTGTAGGTTACAGTGGAATAAAAAGACAATATCAATGCCCCTTGGTAGAGCTGTGGAGTTCAGAGTGGTTTAACCAGACGTTTTTAATGCCCCTTGGAAGAGACCTGTAGGTCACAGTAGCTTAACAAGGCTGTCTTAATGCCCCTTGGAAGAGTGGTGGAGGTAGCAGTAGATTTAAAGGACAATATCAATGACCCTTAGAAGAGAGGTGGAAGTCACAGGGGAATAAAAAGACAATATCAATACCCCTTGGAAGAGTGGTGGAGGATACAGTGGAATAAAAAGACAATATCAATGCCACGTGGAATAGACATGGACGTTACATTAGCTAAACAAGATGTTTTTAATGCACCTTGGGAGAGTGGTGGAAGTCGTAGTGGAATAAAAAGAAAATATCAATTCCCCTTGAAAGAGTGCTGTAGGTTACAGTGGAATAAAAAGACAATATCAATGCCTCTTGCAAGAGCTGTGGAGTTCAGAGTGGTTTAAATTGACGGTTTTAATGCACCTTGGAAGAGACGTGGAGGTCACAGTAGCTTAACAAGACGGTTTAATGCCCCTTGGAAGAGAGGTGGAAGTTGCAGTGGAATAAAAAGACAATATCAATACCCCTTGGTAGAGTGCTGGAGGTTACATTGGAATAAAAAGACAATATCAATGAACCTTGCAAGTGCTGTGGAGTTCAGAGAGGTTTAAAATGACGGTTTTAATGCCCTGTGGAATTGACGTGGAGGTCAAAGTAGCTTATAAAGATGTTTTTAATGCCCATTGGAAAAGTGGTGGAGGTCGCAGTGGATTAAAAAGACAATATCAATGCCCCTTGGAAGAGTGGTGGAGGTGGCAGTGGAATAAAAAGACAATATCAATGCCCCTTGGAAGAGTGGTGGAGTTTAGAGTGGAATAAAAAGACAATATCAATGCCCTGTGCAAGAGATGTGGATGTCACAGTAGCTTAACAAGACGGTTTTAATGTCCCTTGGAAGAGAGGTGAAAGTCACAGTGGAATAAAAAGACAATATCAATGCCCCTTGTAAGAGTGCTGGAGGTTACAGTGGAATAAAAAACAATATCAAAGCCCCTTCCAAGAGCTTTGGAGTTGAGAGTGGTTTAAATTGACGGTTTTAATGCCCCTTGGAAGACACGTGGAGGTCACAGTAGATTAAAAAATCCGTTTTAATGCCCCTTGGAAGAGTGGTGGAGGTCGAAGTGGATTAAAAAGACGATGTCAATGCCCATTGAAAGAGTGGTGGAGGTTACAGTGAAATAAAAAGACAATATCAATGCCTCTTGAAAGAGCAATGGAGTTCAGAGTGGTTTAACCAGATGGTTTTAATGCCCTTTGGAAGAGTGGTGGAGGTCACAGTGCGTTAAGAAGACAATATCAATACCCCTTGGAAGAATGGTGGAGGTTACAGTGGAATAAAAAGACAATATCAATGCCCCTTGGAAGAGCTGTGGAGTTCAGAGTGGTTTAACCAGACGGTTTTAATGCCCCTTGGAAGAGATGTGGAGGTCACAGTAGCTTAACAAGACTGTTTTAATGCCTCTTGGAAGAGTGGTGGAGGTCGCAGTGGATTTAAAGGACAATATCAATGCCCCTTAGAAGAGAGGTGGAAGTCACAGGGGAATAAAAGGACAATATCAATACCCCTTGGAACAGTGGTGGAGGATACAGTGGAATAAAAAGACAATATCAATGCCCCGTGGAATAGACATGGACGTTACAGTAGCTAAACAAGATGTTTTTAATGCACCTTGGGAGAGTGGTGGAAGTCGTAGTGGAATAAAAAGAAAATATCAATTCCCCTTGAAAGAGTGCTGTAGGTTACAGTGGTATAAAAAGACAATATCAATGCCTCTTGCAAGAGCTGTGGAGTTCAGAGTAGCTCTGTGTTTGATCACCCAGCCATCTCCTGGTGAGACGACCAGCTGCTAATTTAGCCATATGCAGCTCCCACAATGCCCTTCACCTGATAGTTTAATGTGCCCTATGTATTTAGAAGCTCTGTAAGGGGTGCCCTTGTGCTGGGGTGTGCTCGTGTCTTCTTGTGCAAAGTGGCTTCGGAGATAAGTGGCAGTTATTTCAGAGGCAGTTAGTCAGGGCAGGAGTCAGGTAACCAACACTTTGACCACTTACTCTCTTTTAACTATGTTTCTCTTAGCTCTCACTTTTTCCTCTATAGTCCTCCACTTTCTAGTAACCCCTCAAATCCCTACACCTAGTAAGAAACTCTTCATCTCTCCCTCCATCCTCCCCATTCATCTCACCTCCTCCTCCAAATTATTCCTAAACATTCAATCCTGGATCTCCAAACACAGACAGCCACCTCATGCTCTCTCTTGCTTCCACCTGCTAACACTTTCTCTGCTCCTCCTCACTGCTGGAGATATCTCTACAAATCCTGGTCTTCCTCGCCATATCCTAACAGTTACTTCTTCCTCCTATCCACGACCTTCCACAAACTGTTGCAACCCTTCTAACCTCATACCCATCCAAACAATCCCCACTCCCTTAGTTGCTCTAACAGGTGCTCTATGGAATGCTCGCTCTGTCTGCAACAAACTTTCCTTCATCCACGATCTTTTCATTACAAACAAACTTTCCTTCCTCGCCATCACTGAAACCTGGCTCACCCCCTCTGACACAGCCTCCCCAGCTGCACTTTCATATGGCCAATTCCACCTATCCCACACCCCTCGCCCCAACGGCAAACATGGCGGAGGCGTAGGTTTTCTCCTATCAGAACACTACGCTTTCACCCAAGTCCCACTGCCACCCTCCGTTACACTCCCCTCTTTTGAGGTGCACTGTGTGCTCATCTATTCCCCCTCCAACTTCTAACTAGCCATCGTTTACCGACCCCCTGGGCAAGCCACCACCTTCTTAGACCACTTCACTACCTGGCTGCTTCACTTCCTCTCCAATGACATCCCCACTATCATAATGGGTGACTTCAATATCCCCATTAACACTTCCCACTCGTCTGTCTCTAAGTTCCTATCTCTCACTTCCTCCTTCGGACTCACTCAATGGTCTTCCACACCCACCCACAAAGATGGCCACACACTGGACCTCATCTTCACCCGCCTCTGTTCCCTATCTAACCTCTCTAACTCACCTCTCCCTCTCTCTTTTCACAGCCTACTTACATTCTCTTCTCTCTCCTCCCCGGGGCAACAATCCCCACTCCACAAACTTGCATACCCTCGCAGAAATCTCAAACACCTTGACTTACACTCTCTTTCTGAATCCCTCCTCCCTCTTACAGACATAAATTCCTTACACGATGCAGACGTTGCTGCGGCATCATATAACACCACAATAGCTGCAGCTCTAGACTCGATCGCCCCTCTCACACACACCACATCTCGCACATTCAACAGGCAACCCTGGCACACTAAACTTACTAAAGAACTGCGCCGGGTCTCCAGGGTTACGGAGCGAAGATGGAAAAGGTCTCACTCCATCGAGCACTTCATCGCATTCAAGCAATCCCTCACTAATTTCAAGTCCGCACTCACTACAGCAAAACAAACTTACTTCTCATCTCTCATATCCTCCCTATCTCACAACCCTAAACAGCTATTTAACACTTTCAACTCTCTCCTTCGTCCCCCAGCGCCTCCTCCCTCTTCTCTCATCTCAGCTGACGACTTTGCCTCATTCTTCAAACAGAAGATTGACACCATCAGACAAAACTTTTGCCTAAAGTCCACACAACCCCTCCTCATATCTATTCAACCCTCCTCCTCCAAACCCCACTTCTCCACCATTACAGAAGGTCAAGTCTCCTCTTTACTCTCCAAATCACACCTCACCACCTGCGAACTTGACCAAATCCCATCCCACCTCATCACTAACCTTACCACAGTCTTCATCCCAACCCTAACCCACCTCTTCAATCTGTCACTAACAACCGGTGTCTTCCCCTCATGTTTCAAACATGCCGCAATCACACCCATCCTCAAAATGCCCTCCCTTGACCCTTCCTCTCTGACTAGCTACCGCCCCATATCACTCCTCCCCTTTGCCTCAAAACTACTAGAACAACATGTCCACCTTGAACTGTCCTCCCACCTCTCCTCCTGCTTCCTCATTGACCGCCTGCAATCTGGCTTCCGACCGCATCACTTGACTGAAACTGCCCTAACCAAGGTCACCAACGACCTACTAAATGCCAAATCCAAGCGACACTACTCCATCCTCCTCCTTCTGGACCTGTCATCTGCCTTTGACACAGTGGACCATTCCCTCTTACTCCAGATTCTCTCATCTCTTGGCATCACGGACTTGGCTCTATCTTGGATCTCCTCATACTTAACAGATAGGACATTCAGCGTCTCCCACTCACGCACCACCTCCTCATCTCGCCCCCTATCTGTCGGTGTCCCCCAAGGTTCAGTTCTAGGACCTCTGCTCTTCTCCATCTACACCTTTGGCCTGGGACAGCTCATAGAGTCTCACGGTTTTCAGTATCACCTCTATGCTGACGACACACAGATCTACCTCTCTGGACCCGATATCTCCTCCCTACTAACCAAAATCCCACAATGTCTGTCCGCCATGTCATCCTTCTTCTCTGACAGATTTCTAAAACTCAACATGGATAAAACAGAGTTCATCATCTTTCCACCCTCTCATTTGTATCCCCATCTGACCTATCCATCATCGTCAATGGCTGTTCACTCTCCCCAGTCCCACAAGCTCGCTGCCTTGGAGTAACGCTGTCTCTGATCTCTCCTTCAAGCCACATATCCAAGCACTTTCCACTTCCTGCCGACTCCAACTCAAAAACATCTCCCAGATCCGTGCATTCCTCAGCAAAGACTCTGCAAAAACACTAGTGCATGCCCTCATCATATCCCGCCTCGACTACTGCAACCTCCTGCTCCGTGGCCTCCCTTACAACACTCTTGCGCCTCTCCAATCTATCCTAAACTCTGTTGCTCGACTAATTCACCTGTCCCCTCGCTATTCCCCGGCCTCTCCTCTCTGTCAACCTCTTCACTGGCTTCCCATTGCCCAGAGAATCCAGTTCAAAACTCTAACCAAGGCATACAAAGCCATCCACAACCTGTCTCCCCCATACATCTGTGACCTAGTCTCCCGGTACTTACCTGCACGCAACCTCCGATCTTCACAAGATCTCCTTCTCTACTCCCCTCTTATCTCCTCCTCCCAAAATCGTATACAAGATTTCTCCCGTGCATCCCCCCTACTCTGGAACTCTCTACCCCAACGCATCAGACTCTCGCCGACCGTGGAAACCTTCAAAAGAAACCTGAAGACCCACCTCTTCCGACAAGCCTACAACCTGCAGTAACCACCACTGCACGACCAGCTCTACCCTCAACTAATGTATTCTCACCCATCCCTTCTAGGATGTGAGCCCTCGCGGGCAGGGTCCTCGCTCCTCCTGTACCAGTCGCTGACTCATTTTGTTAAGATTATGTAAATGCTTTTGTTATGTATATCCCTATCACATGTAAAGCGCCATGGAATAAATGGCGCTATAATAATAAATAATAATAATAATAATAATAATAATAATAAAAAGACAATATCAATTCCAATAGGAAAAGTGGTGGAGGTTACAGTGGAATAAAAAGACAATATCAATGCCCCTTTGATGAGCTGTGGAATTCATAGTGGTTTAACCAGATGGTTTTAATGCCCCTTGGAGGAGACGTGGAGGTCATACTAGCTTAATAAGATGATTTTAATGCCTCTTGGAAGGGTGGTGGAGGTCGCAGTGGTTTAAAAAGACAATATCACTGCCCCTTAGAAGAGTGGTGGAGGTTACATTGGAATAAAAAGACAATATCAATGCCCAGTGGAATAGACATGGAGGTTACAGCAGCTTAACAAGACAGTTTTAATGCCCCTTGGAAGAGCTGTGGAGTTCAGAGTGGTTTAACCAGAAGCTTTTAATGCCCATTGGAAGTGACGTGGAGGTCACAGTACCTTAAAAAGACTTTTTTAATGCCCCTTGGAAAAGTGGTGGAGGACGCAGTGGATTAAAAAGACAATATCAATTCCCCTTGGAAGAGTGGTGGAGGTGGCAGTGGAATAAAAAGACAATATCAATGCCTTTTGGAAGAATGATGGAGGTTGCAGTGGAATAAAAAGACAATGTCAATGCCCATTGGAAGAGTGGTGAAGGTTAGAGTGGAATAAAAAGACAATACCAATGTCCCTTGGAAGAGCTGTGGAGTTCAGAGTGGTTTAACCAGATGGTTTTATTGCCCCTTGGAAGAGAAGTGGAGGTCACAGTAGATTAACAAGACGGTTTTAATGCCACATGGAAGAGTGGTGGAGGTTGCAGTGGATTAAAAAGACAATATCAATGCCCGAGGAAGAGTGGTGGAGGTTACAGTGGAATAAAAAGACAATATCAATGCCCCGTGGAAGAGATGTGGAGGTCACTGTAGCTTAACAAAATGGTTTTAATGCCCCTTGGAAGAGTGGTGGAGGTCGCAGTGGAATAAAAAGACAATGTCAATGCCCTGTGGAAGGGACGTGGCGGTCACAGTAGCCTAACAAGACAGTTTTAATGCCCCTTGGAAGAGTGGTGGAGGTTGCAGGGGATTAAAAAGACAATAACAGTGCCCATTGGAAGAGTGGTGGAGGTCGCAGTGGCATAAAAAGACAAAATTAATGCCCCTTGGAAGAGTGGTGGAGGTTACAGTGGAATAAAAAGACAATATCAATGCCCCTTGGAAGAGCTGTGGAGTTCAGAGTGGTTTAACCAGACGGTTTTAATGCCCCTTGGAAGAGACGTGGAGGTCACAGTAGCTTAACAAGACTGTTTTAATGCCTCTTGGAAGAGTGGTGTAGGTCGCAATGGATTAAAAAGACAATTTCAATGCCCCTAAGAAGAGAGGTGGAAGTCGAAGTGGAATAAAACGACATTGTCAATGCCACTTGGAAGAGTGGTGGAGGTTACAGTAGAAGAAAAAGTAAACATCAATGCCCCGTGGAATAGACATGTACGTGACAGTAGCTTAACATGATGGCTTTAATGTGCCTAGGATGAGTGGTGGAGGTTGCAATGGATTAAAAAGACAATAAAAATCAATGCCTATTGGAAGAGTGGTAGAGGTCGCATTGGAATATAAAGACAAAATCAATGCCCCCTGGAAGAGTGTTGGAGGTTACAGTGGAATAAAAAGACAATATCAATGCCCCATGGAAGAGTTGTGGAGGTCACTGTAGCTTAACAAGATGGTCTTAATGCCCCTTGGAAGAGTGATGGAGGTCGCAGTGGAATAAATAGACAATGTCAATGCCCCTTGGAAGAGAGGTGGAGGTTAGAGTGGAATAAAAAGACAATACCAGTGCTCCTTGGAAGAGCTGTGGAGTTCAGAGTTTTTTAAATTGACGGTTTGAATGCCCCTTGGAAGAGACGTGGAGTTCACAGTGGATTAAACAGACAATATCAATGCCCCTTTGCAGAGTGGTGGAGGTCGCAGTGGAAAACAGAGACAATATCAATGCCCCTTGGAAGAGTGGTGGAGGTTACAGTCGAATAAAAAGACAATATCAATGCCTCTTGGAAGAGCTGTGGAGTACAGAGTGGTTTAACAAGACGGTTTAATGCCTCTTGGAAGAGACGTGGAGGTCTCAGTAGCTTATCAAGACTGTTTTAATGCCCATTGGAAGAGTGGTGGAGGTCGCAGTGGATTAAAAAGACAATATCAATGCCCCTTGGAAGAGTGGTGGAGGTCACAGTAAAATAACAAGACAATATCAATGCCCCTTGGAAGAGTGGTGGAGGTTAAAGTGGAATAAAAAGACAATATCATTGACCCCTTGGAAGAGCTGTGGAGTTCACAGTGGATTAACCAGAAGAATTTAAGGCCCCGTGGAATAGACGTTGAGGTCACTGTAGCTAAAAAAGACGGTTTTATAGCTTCTTGGAAGAGTGATGGAGGTCGAAGCGGATTAAAAAGACAAAATCAATGCCCCTTGGAAGAGTGGTGGAGGTTACAGTGGAAAAAAAGACAATATCAATGCCTTTTGGAAGAGCTGTGGAGTTCAGAGTGGTTTAACCAGACGGTTTTAATGCCCCTTGAAAGAGTGGTGGAGGTCGCGGTGGATTAAAAAGACAATATCAATGCCCCTTAGAAGAGTGGTGGAGGTCGCAGTGGAATAAAAAGACAATATCAATTCAACTTGGAAAAGATGTGGAGGTCGCAGTGGAATAAAAAGACAATATCAATGCCTCGTGGAAGAACCTTGGAGGTCACAGTAGCTTAACAAGATGGTTTTAATGCCCCTTGGAAGAGAGGTGGAGGTCGCAGTGGAATAAAAAGGCAATATCAATGCCCCTTGGAAGAGTGGTGGAGGTTACAGTGGTGTAAAAAGACAATATCAATGACCCTTGCAAGAGTGATGGAGGTCGCAGTGGAGTAAAAAGACAATATTAATGCCCCTTGGAAGAGTTGTGAAGGTCGCAGTAAAATAAAAAGACAATATCAATGCCCCTTGGAAGAGCTGTGGAGTTCACAGTGGTTTAACAAGAAGGTTTTAAGGTACCGTGGAATAGACGTGGAGGTCACAGTAGCTTAACAAGATGGTTTTAATGCTTCTTGGAAGAGAGATGGAGTTCACAGTGGATTAAAAAGACAAAATCAATGCCCCTTGGAAAAGTGGGGTAGGTTACAGTGGAATAAAAAGACAATATCAATGCCTCTTGCAAGAGCTGTGGAGTACAGATTGGTTTAACCATGCGGTTTTAATGTCCCTTGGAAGAGAAGTGGAGGTCACAGAAGCTTATCAAGACTGTTTTAAAGCCCTTTGGAGGAGTGGTAGAGGACGCAGTGGATTAAAAAGACAATATCAACTCCCCTTGAAAGAGTGGTGGAGGTTACAGTGGAATAATAAGACAATATCAATGCCCCTTGGAAGAGTGGTGGAGGTTACAGTTGAATAAAAAGACAATATCAATGTCCCTTGGAAGAATGGTGGAGGTTACAGTGGAATAAAAAGACAATATCAATGTTCCTTGGAAGAGGGGTGAAGGTCGCAGTGGAATAAAAAGACAATATCAATGTATCTTGGAAGAGTGGTGGAGGTCGCAGTGGATTAAAAAGACAATTTCAATGCCCCTTGGAAGAGTGGTGGAGGTAGCAGTGGATTAAAAAGACTATCAAATCCACTTGGAAGAGTGGTGGAGGTCACAGTGGATAAAAAGGACAATATCAATGCCCCTTGGAAGAGCTGTGGAGTTCAGAGTGATTTAACCAAGCGGTTTTAATGCCCCTTGGAAGAGACATGGAGGTCACAGAAGCTTATCAAGACTGTTTTAAACCCCTTGGAGGAGTGGTAGAGGTCGCAGTGGATTAAAAAAACAATATCAATGCCCCTTGGAAGAGTGGTGGAGGTTATAGTGGAATAACAAGACAATATCAATGCCCCTTAGAAGAGTGGTGGAGGTTACAGTGGAATAAAAAGACAATATCAATGTCCCTTGGAAAAATGGTGGAGCTTAAAGTGGAATAAAAAGACAATATCAATGCCCTGTGTAAGAAACTTGGAGGTCACAGTAGCTTAAGAAGACGGTTTTAATGGCCCTTGGAAGAGTCGTGGACGTCGCAGAGAAATAAAAAGACAATATCAATGCACTTGGAAGAGTGCAGAAGTTTACAATGGAATAAAAAGACATTGTCAATGCCCCTTGGAAGAGCTGTGGAGCTCAGAGAGTTTTAACTAGACGGTTTTAATGTCGCTTGGAGGAGTGGTGGAGGTCACAGTGGAATAAAAATACAATATCAATGCCCCTTGAAAGAGTAATGGAAGTTACAGTGAAATAAAAAGACAATATCATTGCCCCTTGGAAGAGCTGTGGAGTACAGAGTGGTTTAACCAAACGGATTTAGTGCCCCTTGGAAGAGACGTGGAGGTCGCAGTGGAATAAAAGACAATATCAATGAACCTTGGAAGAGTGGTGGAGGTCGCAGTGGAATAAAAAGACAATATCAATGCCCCTTGGAAGAGTGGTGGAGGTTACAGTGGCATAAAAAGACAATATCAATGCCTCTTGGAAGAGTGGTGGAGGTCGCAGTGGAATAAAAAGACAATATCAATGCCCCTTGGAAGAGTGGTGGAGGTTACAGTGGAATAAAAAGACAATATCAATGCCTCTTGGAAGAGTGGTGGAGGTCGCAGTGGAATAAAAAGACAATATGAATGCCCCGTGGAAGAGACATGGACATCACAGTAGCTTAACAAGACGGTTTTAATGCCCCTTGGCAGAGTGGTGGAGGTCGCAGTGGAATAAAAAGACAATAACAATGCCCTGTGGAAGAGACGTGGAGGTCACAGTAGCTTAACAAGACAGTTTTAATGCCCCTTAGGACAGTGGTGGAGGTTACAGTGGAATAAAAGACATTATCAATGCCCTTTGGAAGAGTGGCAGAGGTCTCAGTGGAATAAAAAGACAATATGAATGCCTCTTGGAAGAGTGGTGGAGGTCGCAATGGAATAACCTCACTGGTACATGCTCTGCATAACTTCTCTGCTTGCTGTGTCTGCTGTAATCTAATGCTCTACTTTGTTGATTCACCTCACTGGTACATGCTCTGCATAACTTCTCTGCTTGCTGTGTCTGCTGTAATCTAATGCTCTGCTTTGTTGATTCACCTCACTGGTACATGCTCTGCATAACTTCTCTGCTTGCTGTGTCTGCTGTAATCTAATGCTCTGCTTTGCTGATTCACCTCACTGGTACAAGCTCTGCATAACTTCTCTGCTTTATCTGTCCCAGTCCATTCAATACCCACATATGTCTGTCCCTTCCCCACTATAGATCTTATCTGATTTTTAGAGGTGCTAAACTGCAGAGACTAGAGTCCTAGCTCTGTGTTTGATCACCCAGCCATCTCCTGGTGAGACGACCAGCTGTTAATTTAGCCATATGCAGCTCCCACAATGCCCTTCACCTGATAGTTTAATGTGCCCTATATATTTAGAAGCTCTGTAATGGGTGCCCTTGTGCTGGGGTGTGCTCGTGTCTTCTTGTGCAAAGTGGCTTCGGAGATAAGTGGCAGTTATTTCAGAGGCAGTTAGTCAGGGCAGAAGTCAGGAACCCAACACTTTGACCACTTACTCTCTTTTAACTATGTTTCTCTTAGCTCTCACTTTTTCCTCTATAGTCCTCCACTTTCTAGTAACCCCTCAAATCCCTACACCTAGTAAGAAACTCTTCATCTCTCCCTCCATCCTCCCCATTCATCTCACCTCCTCCTCCAAATTATTCCTAAACATTCAATCCTGGATCTCCAAACACAGACAGCCACTTCATGCTCTCTCTTGCTCCCACCTGCTAACACTTTCTCTGCTCCTCCTCACTGCTGGAGATATCTCTCCAAATCCTGGTCCTCCTCACCATTTCCCCACAGTTACTTCTTCCTCCTATCCACGACCTTCCACAAACTGTCGCAACCCTTCTAACCTCATACCCATCTAACCAATCCCCACTCCCTTAGTTGCTCTAACAGGAGCTCTATGAAACGCTCACTCTGTCTGCAACAAACTTTCCTTCAGCCACGAACTTTTCATTACAAACAAACTTTCCTTCCTCGCCATCACTGAAACCTGGCTCACCCCCTCTGACACAGCCTCCCCAGCTGCACTTTCAAATGGCGGATTCCACCTTTCCCACACGCCCCGCCCCAACGGCAAACATGGCGGAGGCGTAGGTTTTCTCCTATCAGAACACTGCGCTTTCACCCAAATCCCACTGCCACCCTCCGTTACACTCCCCTCTTTTGAGGTGCACTGTGCGCGCATCTATTCCCCCTCCAACCTCCAACTGGCCGTCGTTTACCGACCCCCAGGGCAAGCCACCACCTTCTTAGACCACTTCACCACCTGGCTGCTTCACTTCCTCTCCACTGACATCCCCACTATCATAATGGGTGGCTTCAACATCCCCATTAACACTTCCCACTCATCTGTCTCTAAGTTCCTATCTCTCACTTCCTCCTTCGGACTCACTCAATGGTCTTCCACACCCACCCACAAAGATGGCCACACACTGGACCTCATCTTCACCCGCCTCTGTTCCCTATCTAACCTCTATAACTCACCTCTCCCTCTCTCTGATCACAGCCTACTTACATTCTCTTCTCTCTCCTCCCCGGGGCAACAATCCCCACTCCACAAACTTGCATACCCTCGCAGAAATCTCAAACACCTTGACTTACACTCACTCTCTGAATCCCTCCTCCCTCTTACAGACATAAATTCCTTACACGATGCAGACGTTGCTGCTGCTCCATATAACACCACAATAGCTGCAGCTCTAGACTCGATCGCCCCTCTCACACACACCACATTTCGCACATTCAACAGGCAACCCTGGCACACTAAACTTACTAAAGAATTGCGCCGGGCCTCCAGGGATGCGGAGCGGAGATGGAAAAGGTCTCACTCCATGGAGCACTTCATCGCATTCAAGCAATCCCTCACTAATTTCAAGTCCGCACTCACTACAGCAAAACAAACCTACTTCTCATGTCTCATATCCTCCCTATCTCACAACCCTAAACAGCTATTTAACACTTTCAACTCTCTCCTTCGTCCCCCAGCACCTCCTCCCTCTTCTCTCATCTCAGCCGATGACTTTGCCTCATTCTTCAAACAGAAGATTGACACCATCAGACAAAACTTTTGCCTAAAGTCCACACAACCCCTCCTCATATCTATTCAACCCTCCTCCTCCAAACCCCACTTCTCCACCATTACAGAAGGTCAAGTCTCCTCTTTACTCTCCAAATCACACCTCACCACCTGCGAACTTGACCCAATCCCATCCCACCTCATCACTAACCTTACCACAGTCTTCATCCCAACCCTAACTCACCTCTTCAATCTGTCACTAACAACCGGTGTCTTTCCCTCATGTTTCAAACATGCTGCAATCACACCCATCCTCAAAAGCCCTCCCTTGACCCTTACTCTCTGACTAGCTACCGCCCCATATCACTCCTTCCCTTTGCCTCAAAACTACTAGAACAACATGTCCAACTTGAACTGTCCTCCCACCTCTCCTCCTGCTCCCTCTTCGACTGGCTGCAATCTGGCTTCCGACCGCATCACTCGACTGAAACTGCCCTGACCAAAGTCACCAACGACCTACTAAAAGCCAAATCCAAGAGACACTACTCCATCCTCCTCCTTCTGGACCTGTCATCTGCCTTTGACACAGTGGACCATTCCCTCTTACTCCAGATTCTCTCATCTCTTGGCATCACGGACTTGGCTCTATCTTGGATTTCCTCATACTTAACAGACAGGACATTCAGCGTCTCCCACTCACGCACCACCTCCTCATCTCGCCCCCTATCTGTCGGTGTCCTCCAAGGTTCAGTTCTAGGACCTCTGCTCTTCTCCATCTACACCTTTGGCATGGGACAGCTCATAGAGTCTCACAGTTTTCAGTATCACCTCTATGTTGACGACACACAGATCTACCTCTCTGGACCCGATATCTCCTCCCTACTAACCAAAATCCCACAATGTCTGTCCGCCATGACATCCTTCTTCTCTGACAGATTTCTAAAACTCAACATGGATAAAACAGAGTTCATCATCTTTCCACCCTCTCATTCACATCCCCCATCTGACCTAGCCGTCAACGTCAATGGCTGTTCACTCTCCCCAGTCCCACAAGCTCGCTGCCTTGGAGTAACCCTGGACTCTGATCTCTCCTTCAAGCCACATATCCAAGCCCTTTCCACTTCCTGCCGACTCCAACTGAAAAACATCTCCCGGATCCGTGCATTCCTCAGCAAAGACTCTGCAAAAACACTAGTGCATGCCCTCATCATATCCCGCCTCGACTACTGCAACCTCCTGCTCCGTGGCCTCACTTACAACACTCTTGTGCCTCTCCAATCTATCCTAAACTCTGCTGCTCGACTAATTCACCTGTCCCCCCGCTATTCCCCGGCCTCTCTTCTCTGTCAGTCTCTTCACTGGCTCCCCATTGCCCAGAGAATCCAGTTTACAAAACTATAACCATGGCATACAAAGCCATCCACAACCTGTCTCCCCCATACATCCGAGACCTAGTCTCCCGGTACTTACCTGCACGCAACCTCCGATCCTCACAAGATCTCATTCTCTACTCCCCCCTTATCTCCTCCTCCCACAATCGTATACAAGATTTCTCCCGTGCATCCCCCTACTCTGGAACTCTCTACCCCAACACATCAGTCTCTCGCCGACCGTGGAAACCTTCAAAAGAAACCTGAAGACCTACCTCTTCCGACAAGTCTACAACCTGCAGTAACCACCGCTGCACGACCAGCTCTACCCTCACCTAATGTGTCCTCACCCATCCCTTCTAGAATGTGAGCCCTCGTGGGCAGGGTCCTCGCTCCTCCTGTACCAGTCGCTGACTCATTTTGTTAAGATTATGTAAATGCTTTTCTTATGTATATCCCTATCACATGTAAAGTGCCATGGAATAAATGGCGCTATAATAATAAATAATAATAATAATAATAATAAAAAGACAATATCAATTCCCATAGGAAAAGTGGTGGAGGTTACAGTGGAATAAAAAGACAATATCAATGCCCCTTGGAAGAGGTGTGGAGTTCAGAATGGTTTAACCAGATGGTTTTATTGACCCATGGAAGAGACGTGGAGGTCACAGTAGATTAACAAGACGGTTTTAATGCCCCTTGGAAAAGTGGTGGAGGTCAGAGTGGATTAAAAAGACAATAACAATGCACCGTAGAGGACAAGTGAAGGTCACAGTAGCTTAGCAAGACAGTTTAAATTCCCCTTGAAAGAGTGGTGGAGGTCGCAGTGGAATAAAAAGACAATATCAATGCCCCTTGAAAGAGTGGTGGAGGTTACAGTGAAATAAAAAGACAATATCAATGCCTCTTGAAAGAGCTATGGAGTTCAGAGTGGTTTAATCAGATGGTTTTAATGCCAATTGGAAGAGTGGTGGACGTCGCAGTGCATTAAAAAGACAATATCAATAACCCTTGGAAGAATGGTGGCGGTTAAAGTGGAATGAAAAGACAATATCAATGCCTCTTGCAACAGCTGTGGAGTTCAGAGTGGTTTAAATTGACGGTTTTAATGCCCCTTGGAAGAGACATGGTGGTCACAGTAGCTTAAAAAGACGGTTTTAATGCCCCTTGGAAGAGTTGTGGGGGTCGCAGTGGATTAAAAAGACATTATCGATGCCCCTTGATAGAGTGGTGGTGGTCGCAGTGGAATAAAAAGAAAATATCATTGCACCTTAGAAGAATGGTGGAGGCTACAGTGGAAAAAAAAGACAATATCAATGTTCTTAGGAAGAAGGGTGAAGGTCGCAGTGGAATAAAAAGACAATATCAATGTCCCTTGGAAGAGTGGTGGAGGTCGCAGTGAATTAAAAAGACAATATCAATGCCCCTTGGAAGAGTGGTGGAGGTCGCAGTTAAATAAAAAGACAATATCAAAGCCTCTTGGAATGGACGTGGAGGTCACAGTAGCTTAAAAAGACTTTTTTTTTGCCCCTTGGTAGAGTGGTGGAGGTCGCAGTGGATTAAAAAGACCATCAAATCCCCTTGGAAGAGAGGTGGAGGTCGCAGTAGAATAAAAAGACAATATCAATGCCCCTTGGATGAGTGGTGGAGTTCAGAGTGGTTTAACCATACTGTTTTAATGACCCTTGGAAGAGACGTGGAGGTCACAGTGTAATAAAAAAACAATATTAATGCCCCTTGGAAGAGTGGTGGAGGTCGCAGTAAAATAAAAAGACAATATCAACGCCCCTTGGAAGAGTGGTGGAGGTTAGAGAGGAATAAAAAGGCAAAATCAATGCCCCTTGGAATAGATGTGGAGGTCACAGTAGCTTAGCAAGACGGTTTCAATGCTTCTTGGAAGAATGATGGAGGTCGCAGTGGATTAAAAAGACAATATCAATGCCCCTTGGAAGAGTGGTGGAGGTTACAGCGGAATAAAAAGACAATATCAATGACCTGTGTAAGAAACTTGGAGGTCACAGTAGCTTAACAAGTCGGTTTTAATGCCCCTTGGAAGAGTCGTGGACGTTGCAGAGGAATAAAAAGACAATATCAATGCAGATGGAAGATTGCAGAAGGTTACAATGGAATAAAAACACATTGTCAATGCCCCTTGGAAGAGCTGTGGATCTCAGAGCGGTTTAACAAGACTGTTTTAATGCCCCTTGAAAGAGACTTGGAGGTCACAGTAGCTTAACAAGATGGTTTTAATGCCCCTTGGAAGAGTGGTGGAGGTCACAGTGGAATAAAAATACAATATCAATGCCCCTTGAAAGAGTGGTGGAAGTTACAGTGAAATAAAAAGACAATATCAATTCCCCTTGGAAGAGCAGTGGAGTACAGAGTGGTTTAACCAAACGGTTTTAGTGCCCCTTGGAAGAGACTTGGAGGTCACAGTAGCTTGACAAGACGGTTTTAATGCCCCTTTGAAGAGACGTGGAGGTCACAGTGTAATAAAAAAACAATATTAATGCCCCTTGGAAGAGTGGTGGAGGTCGCAGTAAAATAAAAAGACAATATCAACGCCCCTTGGAAGAGTGGTGGAGGTTAGAGTGGAATAAAAAGACAAAATCAATGCCCCTTGGAATAGATGTGAAGGTCACAGTAGCTTAACAAGATGGTTTCAATGCTTCTTGGAAGAGTGATGGAGGTCGCAGTGGATTAAAAAGACAATATCAATGCCCCTTAGAAGAGTGATGGAGGTTACAGTGGAATAAAAAGACAATATCAATGACCTGTGTAAGAAACTTGGAGGTCACAGTAGCTTAACAAGACGGTTTTAATGCCCCTTGGAAGAGTTGTGGACGTTGCAGACGAATAAAAAGACAATATCAATGCACTTGGAAGAGTGCAGAAGATTACAATGGAATAAAAAGACATTGTCAATGCCCCTTGGAAGAGCTGTGGATCTCAGAGCGGTTTAACAAGACTGTTTTAATGCCCCTTGAAAGAGAGTTGGAGGTCACAGTAGCTTAACAAGACGGTTTTAATGCCCCTTGGAAGAGTGGTGGAGGTCACAGTGGAATAAAAATACAATATCAATGCCCCTTGAAAGAGTGGTGGAAGTTACAGTGAAATAAAAAGACAATATCAATGCCCCTTTGAAGAGCTATGGAGTACAGAGTGGTTTAACCAAATGGTTTTAGTGCCTTTTGGAAGAGACGTTGAGGTCACAGTAGCTTAACAAGACGATTTTAATGCCCCTTGGAAGAGTGGTGGAGGTCGCAATGGATTAAAAAGACAATATCAATGAACCTTGGAAGAGTGGTGGAGGTCGCAGTGGAATAAAAAGACAATATCAATGCCCCTTTGAAGAGTGGTGGAGGTTACAGTGGAACAAAAAGACAATAACAATGCCCTGTGGAAGAGACGTGGATGTCACAGTAGCTTAACAAGACGGTTTTAATGCCCCTTGGCAGAGTGGTGGAGGTAGCAGTGGAATAAAAAGACAATAACAATGCCCTGTGGAAGAGACGTGGAGGTCACAGTAGCATAACAAGACGGTTTTAATGCCCCTTGGAAGAGTGGTGGAGGTCGCAGTGGATTAAATAGACATTATCGATGCCCCTTGAAAGAGTGGTGGAGGTCGCAGAGGAATTAAAAGACAATAACAATGCCCTGTGGAAGAGACGTGGAGGTCACAGTAGCTTAAGAAGACGGTTTTAATGCCCCTTAGAACAGTGGTGGAGGATACAGTGGAATAAAAGACAATATCAATGCCCTTTGGAAGAGTGGCGGAGGTCGCAGTGGAATAACCTCACTGGTACATGCTCTGCATAACTTCTCTGCTTGCTGTGTCTGCTGTAATCTAATGCTCTGCTTTGCTGATTCACCTCACTGGTACATGCTCTGCACAACTTCTCTGCTTGCTGTGTCTGCTGTAATCTAATGCTCTGCTTTGCTGATTCACCTCACTGGTACATGCTCTGCATAACTTCTCTGCTTGCTCTGTCTGCTGTAATCTAATGCTCTGCTTTACTGATTCACCTCACTGGTACATGCTCTGCATAACTTCTCTGCTTGCTGTGTCTGCTGTAATCTAATGCTCTGCTTTGCTGATTCACCTCACTGGTACATACTCTGCATAACTTCTCTGTTTTATCTGTCCCACTCCATTCAATACCCACATATGTCTGTCCCTTCCCCACTATAGATCTTATCTGATTTTTAGAGGTGCTAAACTGCAGAGACTAGAGTCCTAGCTCTGTGTTTGATCACCAAGCCATCTCCTTCTGAGAGGACCAGCTGCTAATTTAGCCATATGCAGCTCCCACAATGCCCTTCACCTGATAGTTTAATGTGCCCTATATATTTAGAAGCTCTGTAAGGGGTTCACCTGTGCTGGGGTGTGCACACGTCTTCCTGTGCAAAGTGGCATCGGAGATAAGTGGCAGTTATTTCAAAGGCAGTTAGTCAGGGCAGGAGTCAGGTAACCAACACTTTGACCACTTACTCTCTTTTAACTATGTTTCTGTTAGCTCTCACTTTTTCCTCTATAGTTCTCCACTTTCTAGTAACCCCTCAAATCCCTACACCTAGTAAGAAACTCTTCATCTCTCCCTCCATCCTCCCCATTCATCTCACCTCCTCCTCCAAATTATTCCTAAACATTCAATCCTGGATCTCCAAACACAGACAGCCACCTCATGCTCTCTCTTGCTCCCACCTGCTAACACTTTCTCTGCTCCTCCTCACTGCTGGAGATATCTCTCCAAATCCTGGTCCTCCTCGCCATATCCCCACAGTTTCTTCTTCCTCCTATCCACGACTTTCCACAAACTGTCGCAACCCTTCTAACCTCATACCCATCCAACCAATCCCCACTCCCTTAGTTGCTCTAACAGCAGCTCTATGGAACGCTCGCTCTGTCTGCAACAAACTTTCCTTCATCCATGATCTTTTCATTACAAACAAACTTTCCTTCCTCGCCATCACTGAAACCTGGCTCACCCCCTCTGACACAGCCTCCCCAGCTGCACTTTCATATGGCGGATTCCACCTTTCCCACACACCCCGCTCCAACGGTAAACATGGCGGATGCGTAGGTTTTCTCCTATCAGAACACTGCGCTTTCACCCAAATCCCACTGCCATCCTCCGTTACACTCCCCTCTTTTGAGGTGCACTGTGTGCGCATCTATTCCCCCTCCAACCTCCAACTGGCCGTAGTTTACCGACCCCCAGGGCAAGCCACCACCTTCTTAGACCACTTCACCACCTGGCTGCTTCACTTCCTCTCCACTGACATCCCCACTATCATAATGGGTGACTTCAACATCCCCATTAACACTTCCCACTCGTCTGTCTCTAAGTTCCTATCTCTCACTTCCTCCTTTGGACTCACTCAATGGTCTTCCACACCCACCCACAAAGATGGCCACACACTGGACCTCATCTTCACCCGCCTCTGTTCCCTATCTAACCTCTCTAACTCACCTCTCCCTCTCTCTGATCACAGCCTACTTACATTCTCTTCTCTCTCCTCCCCGGGGCAACAATCCCCACTCCACAAACTTGCATACCCTCGCAGAAATCTCAAACACCTTGACTTACACTCACTCTCTGAATCCCTCCTCCCTCTTACAAACATAAATTCCTTACATGATGCAGACGTTGCTGCTGCTTCATATAACACCACAATAGCTGCAGCTCTAGACTCGATCGCCCCTCTCACACACACCACATCTCGCACATTCAACAGGCAACCCTGGCACACAAAACTTACTAAAGAACTGCGCCGGGCCTACAGGGTTGCGGAGCGGAGATGGAAAAGGTCTCACTCCATCGAGCACTTCATCGCATTCAAGCAATCCCTCACTAATGTCAAGTCCGCACTCACTACAGCAAAACAAACCTACTTCTCATCTCTCATATCCTCCCTATCTCACAACCCTAAACAGCTATTTAACACTTTCAACTCTCTCCTTCATCCCCCAGCACCTCTTATCTCTTCTCTCATCTCAGCCGACGACTTTGCCTCATTCTTCAAACAGAAGATTGACACCATCAGACAAAACTTTTGCCTAAAGTCCACACAACCCCTCCTCATATCTATTCAACCCTCCTCCTCCAAACCCCACTTCTCCACCATTACAGAAGGTCAAGTCTCCTCTTTACTCTCCAAATCACACCTCACCACCTGCGAACTTGACCCAATCCCATCCCACCTCATCACTAACCTTACCACAGTCTTCATCCCAACCCTAACCCACCTCTTCAATCTGTCACTAACAACCGGTGTCTTCCCCTCATGTTTCAAACATGCCGCAATCACACCCATCCTCAAAAGACCTCCCTTGACCCTTCCTCTCTGACTAGCTACCGCCCCATATCACTCCTCCCCTTTGCCTCAGAACTACTAGAACAACACGTCCACCTTGAACTGTCCTCCCACCTATCCTCCTGCTCCCTCTTCGACCGCCTGCAATCTGGCTTCCGACCGCATCACTCGACTGAAACTGCCCTGACCAAAGTCACCAAAGACCTACTAAATGCCAAATCCAAGCGACACTACTCCATCCTCCTCCTTCTGGACCTGTCATCTGCCTTTTACACAGTGGACCATTCCCTCTTACTCCAGATTCTCTCATCTCTTCGCATCACGGACTTGGCTCTATCTTGGATCTCCTCATACTTAACAGACAGGACATTCAGCGTCTCCCACTCACGCACCACCTCCTCATCTCGCCCCCTATCTGTCGGTGTCCCCCAAGGTTCAGTTCTAGGACCTCTGCTCTTCTCCATCTACACCTTTGGCCTGGGACAGCTCATAGAGTCTCACGGTTTTCAGTATCACCTCTATGCTGACGACACACATATCTACCTCTCTGGACCCGATATCTCCTCCCTACTAACCAAAATCCCAAAATATCTGTCTGCCATGTCATCCTTCTTCTCTGACAGATTTCTAAAACTCAACATGGATAAATCAGAGTTCATCATCTTTCCACCCTCTCATCCACATCCCCCATCTGATATAGCCATCAACGTCAATGGCTGTTCACTCTCCCCAGTCCCACAAGCTCGCTACCTTGGAGTAACCCTGGACTCTGATCTCTCCTTCAAGCCACATATCCAAGCCCTTTCCACTTTCTGCCGACTCCAACTCAAAAACATCTCCCGGATCCGTGCATTCCTCAGCAAAGACTCTGCAAAAACACTAGTGCATGCCCTCATCATATCACGTCTCGACTACTGCAACCTCCTGCTCCGTGGCCTCCCTTACAACACTCTTGCGCCTCTCCAATCTATCCTAAACTCTGCTGCTCGACTAATTCACCTGTCCCCCCGCTATTCCCCGGCCCCTCCTCTCTGTCAATCTCTTCACTGGCTCCCCATTGCCCAGAGAATCCAGTTCAAAACTCTAACCATGGCATACAAAGCCATCCACAACCTGTCTTCCCCATACATCTGTGACCTAGTCTCCCGGTACTTACCTGCACGCAACCTCCGATCCTCACAAGATCTCCTTCTCTACTCCCCTCTTATCTCCTCCTCCCACAATCATATACAAGATTTCTCCCGTGCATCCCCCCTACTCTGGAACTCTCTACCCCAACACATCAGACTCTCGCCGACCGTGGAAACCTTCAAAAGAAACCTGAAGACCCACCTCTTCCGACAAGCCTACAACCTGCAGTAACCACCGCTGCACGACCCGCTCTACCCTCACCTAATGTATCCTCACCCATCCCTTCTAGAATGTGAGCACTCGCGGGCAGGGTCCTCGCTCCCCCTGTACCAGTCGCTTACTCGTTTTGTTAAGATTATGTAAATGCTTTTGTTATGTATATCCCTATCACATGTAAAGTGCCATGGAATAAATGGAGCTATAATAATAATAAATAATAATAATAATAATAAAAAGACAATATCAATTCCCATAGGAAAAGTGGTGGAGGTTACAGTGGAATAAAAAGACAATACCAATGCCCTTTGGAAGAGCTGTGCAGTTCAGAGTGGTTTAACCAGACAGTTTTAATGCCCATTCGAATTGACGTGGAGGTCACAGTAGCTTAAAAAGACGTTTTTAATGCCCCTTGGAAAAGTGGTGGAGGTCGCAGAGGATTAAAAAGACAGTATCAATGCCCCTTGGAAGAGTGGTGGAGGTTAGAGTAGAATAAAAAGACAATTCCAATGCCCCTTGGAAGAGCTGTGGAGTTCGGAGTGGTTTAACAAGATGGTTTTATTGCCCCTTGGAAGAGACGTGGAGGTCACAGTAGATTAACAAGACGGTTTTAATGCCCCTTGGAATAGTGGTGGAGGTCACAATGGATTAAAAAGACAATATCAATGCCTCGTGGAAGACACGTGGAGGTCACAGTAGCTTAAAAAGACAGCTTTAATGCCCCTTGGAAGAGTGGTGGAGGTCGCAGTGAAATAAAAAGACAATATCAATGCCCCTTGAAAGAGTGGTGTAGGTTACAGTGGAGTAAAAAGACAATATCAATGCCTCTTGCAAGAGCTGTGGAGTTCAGAGTGGTTTAAATTGACGGATTTAATGCACCTTGGAAGAGACGTGGAGGTCACAGTAGCTTAACAATACGGTTTTAATGCCCTTTGAAAGAGTGGTGGAGGTCGCAGTGGATTTAAAAGACAATAGCAATGCCACTTGGAAGAGTGGTGAAGGTCCCAGTGGAATAAAAAGACAATATTAATGCCCCTTGGAAGAGTGGTGGAGGTTACAGTTTAATAAAAAGACAATATCAATGCCCCGTGGAAGGGACTTGGAGGTCACAGTAGCTTAACAAGATGGTTTTAATGCCCCTTGGAAGAGTGGTGGAGGTTGCAGGGGATTAAAAAGACAAAAACAATGCACATTGGAAGAGTGGTGGAGCTCGCAGTGGAATAAAAAGACAATATCAATGCCCCTTGGAAGAGCTGTGGAGTTCAGAGTGGTTTAACCAGACGGTTTTAATGCCCCGTGGAAGAGACGTTGAGGTCACAGTAGCTTAAAAAGACTGTTTTAATGCCCCCTGGAAGAGTGGTGGAGGTCTCAGTGGATTAAAAAGACATTATCGATGCCCATTAGAAGAGAAGTAGAAGTCGCAGTCAAATAAAAAGACAATGTCAGTGCCACTTGGAAAAGTGGTGGAGCTTACAGTGTAAAAAAAAGAAAATATCAATGCCCCGTCGAATAGAAATGGGCGTGACAGTAGCTTAACAAGACGGCTTTATTGCCCCTTGGAAGAGTGGTGGAGGTTGCAGTGGATTAAAAAGACAATATCAATGCCCATTGGAAGAGTGGTAGAGGTCGCAGTGGAAAAAAAGACAAAATCAATGCCCCTTGGAAGAGTGGTGGAGATTACAGTGGAATAAAAAGACAATATCAATGCAACATGGAAGAGTTGTGGAGGTCACTGTAGCTTAAAAAGATGGTCTTAATGCCCCTTGGAAGAGTGGTGGAGGTCGCATTGGAATAAATAGACAATTTCAATGCCCCTTGGAAGATTGGTGGAGGTTAGAGTGGAATAAAAAGACAATACCAGTGCTCCTTGGAAGAGCTGTGGAGTTCAGAGTTGTTAAAATTGACGGTTTTAATGCCCCTTGGAAGAGACGTGGAGGTCACAGTGGATTAAAAAGACAATATCAATGCCCCTTGGAATAGTGGTAGAGGTCGCAATGGATTAAAAAGACTATGTCAATGCCCATTGGAAGAGTGGTGGAGGTCGCATTGGAATAAAAAGACAATATCAATGCCTCGTGGAAGAAACTTGGAGGTCACAGTTGCTTAGCAAGATGGTTTTAATGCCCCTTGGAGGAGAGGTGGAGGTCGCAGTGGAATAAAAAGACAATATCAATGCACCTTGGAAGAGTGGTGGAGGTTACAGTGTAATAAAAAGACAATATCAATGACACTTGGAAGAGTGATGGAGGTCGCAGTGGAATAAAAATACAATATTAATGCCCCTTGGAAGAGTGGTGGAGGTCGCAGTAAAATAAAAAGACAATATCAATGCCCCTTGGAAGAGTTGTGGAGGTTACAGTGTATTAAAAAGACAGTATCATTGCCCCTTGGAAGAGCTGTGGAGTTCACAGTGGTTTAACCAGAAGGTTTTAAGGCACCGTGGAATAGATGTGGAGGTCACAGTAGCTAAACAAGACGGTTTTAATGCTTCTTGGAAGAGTGATGGAGGATGCAGTGGATTAAAAAGACAAAATCAATGTCCCTTAGAAGAGTGGTGGAGGTTACAGTGGAATAAAATGACAATATCAATGCCTCTTGCAAGAGCTGTGGAGTTCAGAGTGGTTTAAATTGATGGTCTTAATGACCCTTGAAAGAGACGTGGAGGTCACAGTAGCTTAACAAGATGGTTTTAATGCCCCTTGGAAGAGTGGTGGTGGTTACAGTCGAATAAAAAGACAATATCATTGCCTCTTGGAAGAGCTGTGGAGTTCAGAGTGGTTTAACCAGACGGTTTTAATGCCCCTTGGAAGAGACATGGAGGTAACAGTAGCTTATCAAAACTGTTTTAATGCCCCTTGGAAGAGTGGTGGAGGTCGCAGTGGATTAAAAAGACAATATCAATGCCCCTCAGAAGAGTGGTGGAGGTCGCAGTGATAAAATGACAATATGAATTCCACTTGGAAGAGATGTGGAGGTCGCAGTGGAATAAAAAGAAAATATCAATGCCCCTTAGAAGAGTGGTGGAGGTTACAGTGGCAATAAAAGACAACATCAATGTTCCTTGGAAGAGGGGTGAAGGTCGCAGTGGAATAAAAAGACAAAGTCAATGTCCCTTGGAAGAGTGGTGGAGGTCGCAGTGGACTAAAAAGACAATATCAATGCCCCTTGGAAGAGTGGTGGAGATCGCAGTGGAATAAAAAGACAATACTAATGCCCCGTGGAAGGGACGTGGAGGTCACAGTAGCTTAAAAAGACGGTTTTAATGCCCCTTGGAAGAGTGGTGGAGGTCGCAGTGAATTAAAAGGACTATCAAATCCCCTTGGAAGAGGGGTGGAGGTCGCAGTGGATAAAAAAGACAATATCAATGCCCATTGGAAGAGTGGTGAAGGTTACAGTTGAATAAAAAGATAATATAAATGCCTCTTGGAAGAGCTGTGGAGTTCAGAGTGGTTTAACCATGCGGTTTTAATGCCCCTTGGAAGAGACGAGGAGGTCACAGTAGCTTAACAAGACTGTTCTAATGCCCCTTGGAAGAGTGGTGGAGATCGTTGTGGATTTAAAAGAAAATATCAATGCCCCTTGGAAGAGTGGTGGAGGTCGCAGTGGAATAAAAAGACAATATCAATGTCCCGAGGAAGAGTGGTGGAGGTCGCAGTGGAATTAAAAGACAATATCAATGCCCCGTGGAAGAGACATGGAGATCACAGTAGCTTAACAAGATGGTTTTAATGCCATTTGGAAGAGTGGTGGAGGTCACAGTGGATTAAAAAGACAACATCAATGCCCTTTGGAAGAGTGGTGGAGGTCGCAGTGGAATAAAAATACAATATCAATGCCCCTTGGTAGAGTGGTGGAGGTTACAGTGGAATTTAAAGACAATATTAATGCACCGTGGAAGAGATGTGGAGGTCACTGTAGCTTAACAAAACAGTTTTAATGCTCCTTGGTAGAATGGTGGAGGTCGCAGTGGAATAAAAAGACAATGTCAATGCCCCTTGGAAGAGTGGTGGAGGTTAGAGTGGACTAAATAGACAATACCAATGACCCTTGGAAGAGCTGTGGAGTTCAGAGTGGTTTAACCAGATGCTTTTATTGCCCCTTGGACGAGATGTGGAGGTCACAGTAGATAAACAAGACGGTTTTAATGCCCCTTGGAAAAGTGGTGGAGGTCAAAGTGAAATAAAAAGGCAATATCAATGCCTCTTGAAAGAGCTATGGAGTTCAAAGTGGTTTAACCAGATGGTTTTAACGCCCCTTGGAAGAGTGGTGGAGGTCGCAGTGCATTAAAAAGACAATATCAATACCCCTTGGAAGAATGGTGGAGGTTACAGTGGAATAAAAAGACAATATCAATGCCCCTTAGAAGAGCTGTGGAGTTCAGAGTGGTTTAACCAGACTATTTTAATGCCCCTTGGAAAAGATGTGGAGGTCACAATAGCTTAACAAGACTGTTTTAATGCCTCTTGGAAGAGTGGTGGATTAAAAAGACAATATCAATGCCCCTTAGAAGAGAGGTGGAAGTCGCAGTGGAATAAAAAGACAAAATCAATACCCCTTGGAAGAGTGGTGGAGGATACAGTGGAATGAAAAGACAATATCTTTGCCCCGTGGAATAGACATGGGCGTTACAGTAGCTAAACAAGATGTTTTTAATGCAACTTGGGAGAGTGGTGGACGTCGTAGTGGAATAAAAAGACAATATCAATGCCCCTTGAAAGAGTGCTGAAGGTTATAGCGGAATAAAAAGACAATATCAATAGCTCTTGCAAGAGCAGTGGAGTTCAGAGTGCTTTAAATTGACGGTTTTAAAGCACCTTGGAAGAGACGTGGAGGTCACAGTAGCTTAACAAGATGGGTTTAATGCCCCTTGTGAGAGTGGTGGAGGTCGCAGATGATTAAAAAGACAATATCAATGCCACTTGGAAGAGTGGTGAATGTCCCAGTGGAATAAAAAGACAATATAAATGCCCCTTGGAAGAGTGGTGGAGGTTACAGTGGAATAAAAAGACAATATCAATGCCCCGTGAAAGAGAAATTGAGGTCACAGTAGCTTAACAAGACGGTTTTAATGCCACTTGGAAGAGAGGTGGAAGTTGCATTGGAATAAAAAGACAATATTAATGCCTCCTGGAACAGTGCTGGACGTTAAATTGGAATAAAAAGACAATATCAATGCCCCTTGCAAGAGCTGTGGAGTTCAGAGTGGTTTAAATTGACGGATTTAATGCCCCGTGGAATTGACGTGGAGGTCCCAGTAGCTTAACAACACGGTTTTAATGGCCCTTGGAAGAGTGGTGGAGGTCGCAGTGGATTAAAAAGACAATATCAATGCCCCTTGGAAGAATAATGGAGGTCGCAGTGGAATAAAAAGACAATGTCAATGCCCCTTGGAAGAGTGGTGGAGGTTAGAGTGGAATAAAAAGACAATACCAGTGCTACTTGGAAGAGCTGTGGAGTTCAGAGTGGCTTAAATTGATGGTTTTAATGCCCCTTGGAAGAGACGTGGAGGTCACAGTGGATTAAAAAGATTATATAAATGCCACTTGGAAGAATGATGAAGGTTGCAGTGGAATAAAAAGCCAATGTCAATGCCCCTTGGAAGAGTGGTGGAGGTTAGAGTGGAATAAAAAGACAATACCAGTGCTACTTGGAAGAGCTGTGGAGTTCAGAGTGGCTTAAATTGATGGTTTTAATGCCCCTTGGAAGAGACGTGGAGGTCACAGTGGATTAAAAAGATTATATAAATGCCACTTGGAAGAATGATGAAGGTTGCAGTGGAATAAAAAGCCAATGTCAATGCCCCTTGGAAGAGTGGTGGAGGTTAGAGTGGAATAAAAAGACAATACCAGTGCTCCTTGGAAGAGCTGTGGAGTTCAGAGTGGTTTAAATTGACGGTTTTAATGCCCCTTGGAAGAGACGTGGAGGTCACAGTGGATTAAAAAGACAATATCAATGCCCCTTGGAAGAGTGGTGGAGGTCGCAGTTGATTAAAAAGACAATATCAATGCCCCTTAGAAGAGTGGTGGAGGTCGCAGTGGAATAAAAAGACAATATCAATGCCCCTTGGAAGAGTAGTGGAGGTCGCAGTGGAATAAAAAAACAATATCAATGCCCCTTGGAAGAGTGGTGGAGGTAACAGTGGATTAAAAAGACAATATCAATGCCCCCTGGAAGAGCAGTGGAGTTCAGAGTAGTTAAACCAGACGGTTTTAATGCCCATTGGAAGTGACGTGGAGGTCACAGTAGCTTAACAAGACGGTTTTAATGTCCCTTGGAAGAGAGATGGTAGTTGCAGTGGAATAAAAAGACAATATCAATGCCCCTTGTAAGAGTGCTGGAGGTTACATTGGAATAAAAAGACAATATCAATGCCCCTTGGAAGAGTTGTGGAGTTCAGAGTGGTTTAAATTGATGGATTTAATGCCCCCTGGAAGGGACGTGGAGGTGACAGTAGCTTAACAAGACGGTTTTAATGCCCCTTGGAAGAGTGGTGGAGGTCGCAGTAGATTAAAAAGACAATATGAATGCCCCTTGGAAGAGTGGTGGAGGTCACAGTGGAATAAAAAGACAATATCAATGCCCCTTGGAAGAGCTGTGGAGTTCAGAGTGGTTTAACAAGATGGTTTTATTGCCCCTTGGAAGAGACGTGGAGGTCACAGTAGATTAACAAGACGGTTTTAATGCCCCTTGGAATAGTGGTGGAGGTCACAATGGATTAAAAAGACAATATCAATGCCTCGTGGAAGACACGTGGAGGTCACAGTAGCTTAAAAAGACAGCTTTAATGCCCCTTGGAAGAGTGGTGGAGGTCGCAGTGAAATAAAAAGACAATATCAATGCCCCTTGAAAGAGTGGTGTAGGTTACAGTGGAGTAAAAAGACAATATCAATGCCTCTTGCAAGAGCTGTGGAGTTCAGAGTGGTTTAAATTGACGGATTTAATGCACCTTGGAAGAGACTTGGAGGTCACAGTAGCTTAACAATACGGTTTTAATGCCCTTTGAAAGAGTGGTGGAGGTCGCAGTGGATTTAAAAGACAATAGCAATGCCACTTGGAAGAGTGGTGAAGGTCCCAGTGGAATAAAAAGACAATATTAATGCCCCTTGGAAGAGTGGTGGAGGTTACAGTTTAATAAAAAGACAATATCAATGCCCCGTGGAAGGGACTTGGAGGTCACAGTAGCTTAACAAGATGGTTTTAATGCCCCTTGGAAGAGTGGTGGAGGTTGCAGGGGATTAAAAAGACAAAAACAATGCACATTGGAAGAGTGGTGGAGCTCGCAGTGGAATAAAAAGACAATATCAATGCCCCTTGGAAGAGCTGTGGAGTTCAGAGTGGTTTAACCAGACGGTTTTAATGCCCCGTGGAAGAGACGTTGAGGTCACAGTAGCTTAAAAAGACTGTTTTAATGCCCCCTGGAAGAGTGGTGGAGGTCTCAGTGGATTAAAAAGACATTATCGATGCCCATTAGAAGAGAAGTAGAAGTCGCAGTCAAATAAAAAGACAATGTCAATGCCACTTGGAAAAGTGGTGGAGCTTACAGTGTAAAAAAAAGAAAATATCAATGCCCCGTCGAATAGAAATGGGCGTGACAGTAGCTTAACAAGACGGCTTTATTGCCCCTTGGAAGAGTGGTGGAGGTTGCAGTGGATTAAAAAGACAATATCAATGCCCATTGGAAGAGTGGTAGAGGTCGCAGTGGAAAAAAAGACAAAATCAATGCCCCTTGGAAGAGTGGTGGAGATTACAGTGGAATAAAAAGACAATATCAATGCAACATGGAAGAGTTGTGGAGGTCACTGTAGCTTAAAAAGATGGTCTTAATGCCCCTTGGAAGAGTGGTGGAGGTCGCATTGGAATAAATAGACAATTTCAATGCCCCTTGGAAGAGTGGTGGAGGTTAGAGTGGAATAAAAAGACAATACCCGTGCTCCTTGGAAGAGCTGTGGAGTTCAGAGTTGTTAAAATTGACGGTTTTAATGCCCCTTGGAAGAGACGTGGAGGTCACAGTGGATTAAAAAGACAATATCAATGCCCCTTGGAATAGTGGTAGAGGTCGCAATGGATTAAAAAGACTATGTCAATGCCCATTGGAAGAGTGGTGGAGGTCGCATTGGAATAAAAAGACAATATCAATGCCTCGTGGAAGAAACTTGGAGGTCACAGTTGCTTAGCAAGATGGTTTTAATGCCCCTTGGAGGAGAGGTGGAGGTCGCAGTGGAATAAAAAGACAATATCAATGCACCTTGGAAGAGTGGTGGAGGTTACAGTGTAATAAAAAGACAATATCAATGACACTTGGAAGAGTGATGGAGGTCGCAGTGGAATAAAAATACAATATTAATGCCCCTTGGAAGAGTGGTGGAGGTCGCAGTAAAATAAAAAGACAATATCAATGCCCCTTGGAAGAGTTGTGGAGGTTACAGTGTAATAAAAAGACAGTATCATTGCCCCTTGGAAGAGCTGTGGAGTTCACAGTGGTTTAACCAGAAGGTTTTAAGGCACCGTGGAATAGATGTGGAGGTCACAGTAGCTAAACAAGACGGTTTTAATGCTTCTTGGAAGAGTGATGGAGGATGCAGTGGATTAAAAAGACAAAATCAATGTCCCTTAGAAGAGTGGTGGAGGTTACAGTGGAATAAAATGACAATATCAATGCCTCTTGCAAGAGCTGTGGAGTTCAGAGTGGTTTAAATTGATGGTCTTAATGACCCTTGAAAGAGACGTGGAGGTCACAGTAGCTTAACAAGATGGTTTTAATGCCCCTTGGAAGAGTGGTGGTGGTTACAGTCGAATAAAAAGACAATATCATTGCCTCTTGGAAGAGCTGTGGAGTTCAGAGTGGTTTAACCAGACGGTTTTAATGCCCCTTGGAAGAGACATGGAGGTAACAGTAGCTTATCAAAACTGTTTTAATGCCCCTTGGAAGAGTGGTGGAGGTCGCAGTGGATTAAAAAGACAATATCAATGCCCCTCAGAAGAGTGGTGGAGGTCGCAGTGATAAAATGACAATATGAATTCCACTTGGAAGAGATGTGGAGGTCGCAGTGGAATAAAAAGAAAATATCAATGCCCCTTAGAAGAGTGGTGGAGGTTACAGTGGCAATAAAAGACAACATCAATGTTCCTTGGAAGAGGGGTGAAGGTCGCAGTGGAATAAAAAGACAAAGTCAATGTCCCTTGGAAGAGTGGTGGAGGTCGCAGTGGACTAAAAAGACAATATCAATGCCCCTTGGAAGAGTGGTGGAGATCGCAGTGGAATAAAAAGACAATACTAATGCCCCGTGGAAGGGACGTGGAGGTCACAGTAGCTTAAAAAGACGGTTTTAATGCCCCTTGGAAGAGTGGTGGAGGTCGCAGTGAATTAAAAGGACTATCAAATCCCCTTGGAAGAGGGGTGGAGGTCGCAGTGGATAAAAAAGACAATATCAATGCCCATTGGAAGAGTGGTGAAGGTTACAGTTGAATAAAAAGATAATATAAATGCCTCTTGGAAGAGCTGTGGAGTTCAGAGTGGTTTAACCATGCGGTTTTAATGCCCCTTGGAAGAGACGAGGAGGTCACAGTAGCTTAACAAGACTGTTCTAATGCCCCTTGGAAGAGTGGTGGAGATCGTTGTGGATTTAAAAGAAAATATCAATGCCCCTTGGAAGAGTGGTGGAGGTCGCAGTGGAATAAAAAGACAATATCAATGTCCCGAGGAAGAGTGGTGGAGGTCGCAGTGGAATTAAAAGACAATATCAATGCCCCGTGGAAGAGACATGGAGATCACAGTAGCTTAACAAGATGGTTTTAATGCCATTTGGAAGAGTGGTGGAGGTCACAGTGGATTAAAAAGACAACATCAATGCCCTTTGGAAGAGTGGTGGAGGTCGCAGTGGAATAAAAATACAATATCAATGCCCCTTGGTAGAGTGGTGGAGGTTACAGTGGAATTTAAAGACAATATTAATGCACCGTGGAAGAGATGTGGAGGTCACTGTAGCTTAACAAAACAGTTTTAATGCTCCTTGGTAGAATGGTGGAGGTCGCAGTGGAATAAAAAGACAATGTCAATGCCCCTTGGAAGAGTGGTGGAGGTTAGAGTGGACTAAATAGACAATACCAATGACCCTTGGAAGAGCTGTGGAGTTCAGAGTGGTTTAACCAGATGCTTTTATTGCCCCTTGGACGAGATGTGGAGGTCACAGTAGATAAACAAGACGGTTTTAATGCCCCTTGGAAAAGTGGTGGAGGTCAAAGTGAAATAAAAAGGCAATATCAATGCCTCTTGAAAGAGCTATGGAGTTCAAAGTGGTTTAACCAGATTGTTTTAACGCCCCTTGGAAGAGTGGTGGAGGTCGCAGTGCATTAAAAAGACAATATCAATACCCCTTGGAAGAATGGTGGAGGTTACAGTGGAATAAAAAGACAATATCAATGCCCCTTAGAAGAGCTGTGGAGTTCAGAGTGGTTTAACCAGACTATTTTAATGCCCCTTGGAAAAGATGTGGAGGTCACAATAGCTTAACAAGACTGTTTTAATGCCTCTTGGAAGAGTGGTGGATTAAAAAGACAATATCAATGCCCCTTAGAAGAGAGGTGGAAGTCGCAGTGGAATAAAAAGACAAAATCAATACCCCTTGGAAGAGTGGTGGAGGATACAGTGGAATGAAAAGACAATATCTTTGCCCCGTGGAATAGACATGGGCGTTACAGTAGCTAAACAAGATGTTTTTAATGCAACTTGGGAGAGTGGTGGAAGTCGTAGTGGAATAAAAAGACAATATCAATGCCCCTTGAAAGAGTGCTGAAGGTTATAGCGGAATAAAAAGACAATATCAATAGCTCTTGCAAGAGCAGTGGAGTTCAGAGTGGTTTAAATTGACGGTTTTAAAGCACCTTGGAAGAGACGTGGAGGTCACAGTAGCTTAACAAGATGGGTTTAATGCCCCTTGTGAGAGTGGTGGAGGTCGCAGATGATTAAAAAGACAATATCAATGCCACTTGGAAGAGTGGTGAATGTCCCAGTGGAATAAAAAGACAATATAAATGCCCCTTGGAAGAGTGGTGGAGGTTACAGTGGAATAAAAAGACAATATCAATGCCCCGTGAAAGAGAAATTGAGGTCACAGTAGCTTAACAAGACGGTTTTAATGCCACTTGGAAGAGAGGTGGAAGTTGCATTGGAATAAAAAGACAATATTAATGCCTCCTGGAACAGTGCTGGACGTTAAATTGGAATAAAAAGACAATATCAATGCCCCTTGCAAGAGCTGTGGAGTTCAGAGTGGTTTAAATTGACGGATTTAATGCCCCGTGGAATTGACGTGGAGGTCCCAGTAGCTTAACAACACGGTTTTAATGGCCCTTGGAAGAGTGGTGGAGGTCGCAGTGGATTAAAAAGACAATATCAATGCCCCTTGGAAGAATAATGGAGGTCGCAGTGGAATAAAAAGACAATGTCAATGCCCCTTGGAAGAGTGGTGGAGGTTAGAGTGGAATAAAAAGACAATACCAGTGCTACTTGGAAGAGCTGTGGAGTTCAGAGTGGCTTAAATTGATGGTTTTAATGCCCCTTGGAAGAGACGTGGAGGTCACAGTGGATTAAAAAGATTATATAAATGCCACTTGGAAGAATGATGAAGGTTGCAGTGGAATAAAAAGCCAATGTCAATGCCCCTTGGAAGAGTGGTGGAGGTTAGAGTGGAATAAAAAGACAATACCAGTGCTACTTGGAAGAGCTGTGGAGTTCAGAGTGGCTTAAATTGATGGTTTTAATGCCCCTTGGAAGAGACGTGGAGGTCACAGTGGATTAAAAAGATTATATAAATGCCACTTGGAAGAATGATGAAGGTTGCAGTGGAATAAAAAGCCAATGTCAATGCCCCTTGGAAGAGTGGTGGAGGTTAGAGTGGAATAAAAAGACAATACCAGTGCTCCTTGGAAGAGCTGTGGAGTTCAGAGTGGTTTAAATTGACGGTTTTAATGCCCCTTGGAAGAGACGTGGAGGTCACAGTGGATTAAAAAGACAATATCAATGCCCCTTGGAAGAGTGGTGGAGGTCGCAGTTGATTAAAAAGACAATATCAATGCCCCTTAGAAGAGTGGTGGAGGTCGCAGTGGAATAAAAAGACAATATCAATGCCCCTTGGAAGAGTAGTGGAGGTCGCAGTGGAATAAAAAAACAATATCAATGCCCCTTGGAAGAGTGGTGGAGGTAACAGTGGATTAAAAAGACAATATCAATGCCCCCTGGAAGAGCAGTAGAGTTCAGAGTAGTTAAACCAGACGGTTTTAATGCCCATTGGAAGTGACGTGGAGGTCACAGTAGCTTAACAAGACGGTTTTAATGTCCCTTGGAAGAGAGATGGTAGTTGCAGTGGAATAAAAAGACAATATCAATGCCCCTTGTAAGAGTGCTGGAGGTTACATTGGAATAAAAAGACAATATCAATGCCCCTTGGAAGAGTTGTGGAGTTCAGAGTGGTTTAAATTGATGGATTTAATGCCCCCTGGAAGGGACGTGGAGGTGACAGTAGCTTAACAAGACGGTTTTAATGCCCCTTGGAAGAGTGGTGGAGGTCGCAGTAGATTAAAAAGACAATATGAATGCCCCTTGGAAGAGTGGTGGAGGTCACAGTGGAATAAAAAGACAATATCAATGCCCCTTGGAAGAGTGGTGGAGGTTACAGTTGAATAAAAAGATAATATTAATGCATCTTGGAAGAGTGATGGAGGTTACAGTGGAATAAAAAGACAATATCAATGCCCCTTGGAACAGTGGTGGAGGTTACAGTTAAATAAAAAAACAATATCAATGCCCAGTGGAAGAGATGTGGAGGTCACAATAGCTTAACAAGATGGTTTTAATGCCCCTTGGAAGAGTGGTGGAGGTCACAGTGGATTAAAAAGACAATATCAATGGGTCTTGGAAGAGAGGTGGAGATCGCAGTGGAATAAAAAGACATTATCAATGCCCTTGGAAGAGTGATGGAGGTTGCAGTGGAATAAAAAAACAATATCAATGCCCCATGGAAGAGATGTGGAGGTCACAGTAGCTTAAGAAGACGCTTTTAATGCCTCTTGGAGGACTGTTGGAGGTCGCAGTGGAATAAAAAGACAATATCAATGCCCCTTGGAAGAGTGGTGGAGGTTACAGTGGAATAAAAAGACAATAATAATGCCCCTTGGAAGAGTTGTGGAGTTCAGAGTGTTATAACCAGACGGTTTTAACGCTCCTTGGAAGAGACGTGGAGGTCACAGAAACTTAACAAGACGGTTTTAATGCCCGTTGGAAGAGTGGTGGAGGTCGCAGTGGAATAAAAAAACAATATCAATGCCCCTTGGAAGAATGGTGGAGGTTACAGTGGAATAAAAAGACAATATCAATGCCCCATGGAAGAGATGTGGAGGTCACTGTAGCTTAACCATATGGTTTTAATGCCCCTTGGAAGAGTGGTGGAGGTCGCAGTGGAATAAAAAGACAATGTCAATGCCCCTTGGAAGAGTGGTGGAGGTTAGAGTGGAATAAAAAGACAATACAAACGCCCCTTGGAAGAGCTGTGGAGTTAAGAGTGGTTTAACCAGATGGTTTTAATGGCCCTTGGAAGAGAAGTCGACATCACAGTAGCATAACAAGATGGTTTTAAGGCCCCTTGGAAGAGAGGTGGAGTTCACAGTGGATTAAAAAGACAATATCAATGCCCCTTGGAAGGATGGTGGAGGTCGCAGTGGAATAAAAAGACAATATCAATGCCCCGTGGAAGGGACGTGGAGGTCACAGTAGCTTAACAAGATGGTTTTTATGCCCCTTGGAAGAGTGGTGGAGGTTGCAGTGGATTAAAAAGACAATATCAATGCCCCTTGGAAGAGTGGTGGAGGTCGCAATGAAATAAAAAGACAATATCAATGCCCCGTGGAAGGGACCTGGAGGTCACAGTAGCTTAACAAGACAGTTTTAATGCCCCTTGGAAGAGTGGTGGAGGTCGCAGTGGATTAAAAAGACAATATCAATGCCCCTTAGAAGAGAGGTGGAAGTCGCAGTGGAAGAAATAGACAATGTCAATGCCACTTGGAAGAGTGGTGGAGGTTACAGTGGAATAAAAAGACAATATCAATGCCTCGTGGAATAGACATGGACGTGACAGTAGCTTAACAAAACGGCTTTAATGCCCCTTGGAAGAGTGGTGGAGGTTGCAGTGGATTAAAAAGACAATATCAATGCACATTGGAAGGGTGTTAGAGGTCGCAGTGGAATAAAAAAACCAAATCAATGCCCCTTGGAAGAGTGGTGGATGGTAGAGTGAAATAAAAAGACAATATCAATGCCCCATAGAAGAGTTGTGGAGGTTACTGTAGCTTAACAAGATAGTCTTAATGCCCCTTGGAAGATTGGTGTAGGTCGCAGTGGAATAAATAGACAATGTCAATGCCCCTTGGAAGAGTGGTGGAGGTTAGAGTGGAATAAAAAGACAATACCAGTGCTCCTTGAAAGAGCTGTGGAGTTCAGAGTGGTTTAAATTGACGGTTTTAATGCCCCTTGGAAGAGACGTGGAGGTCACAGTGGATTAAAAAGACAATATCAATGCCCCTTGGAAGAGTGGTGGAGGTCGCAGTGGATTAAAAAGACAATATCAATGACCCTTGGTAGAGTGGTGGAGGTCGCAGTGGAATAAAAAGACAATATCAATGCCCCGTGGAAGGGACGTGGATGTCACAGTAGCTTCACAAGACGGTTTTAATGCCCCTTGGAAGAGTGTTGGAGGTCGCAGTTGATTAAAAAGACAATATCAATGCCTCTTGGAAGAGTGGTGGATGTTACAGTCAAAAAAAAGACAATATCAATGCCTCTTGTAAGAGCCATGGAGATCAGAGTGTTTAACCAGACGGTTTTATTGCCCCTTGGAAGAGATGAGGAGGTAGCAGTAGCTTAACAAGACTGTTTTAATGCTCCTTGGAAGAGTGGTGGAGATCATTGTGGATTTAAAAGACAATATCAATGCCCCTTAGAAGAGTGGTGGAGGTCACAGTGAAATAAAAAGACAATATCAATGCCCCTTGGAAGATTGGTGGAGGTTACAGTGGATTAAAAAAACAATATCAATGCCCCTTGGAAGAGTGGTGGAGGTTACAGTGGAATAAAAAGACAATATCAATGCCCTGTGTAAGAAACTTGAAGGTCACAGTAGCTTAACAAGACGGTTTTAATGCCCCTTGGAAGAGTCTCGGACGTCGCAGAGGAAAAAAAGACGATATCAATGCACTTGAAAGAGTGCAGTAAGTTACAATGGAATAAAAAGACATTGTCAATGCCCCTTGGAAGAGCTGTGGAGCTCAGAGCGGTTTAACCAGACGGTTTTAATGCCCCTTGGAAGAGACTTGGAGGTCAAAGTAGCTTAACAAGACGGTTTTAATGTCCCTTGGAAGAGAGGTGGTAGTTGCAGTGGAATAAAAAGACAATATCAATGCCCCTTGTAAGAGTGCTGGAGGTTACATTGGAATAAAAAGACAATATCAATGCCCCTTGCAAGAGTTGTGGAGTTCAGAGTGGTTTAAATTGACGGATTTAATGCCCCCTGGAAGGGACGTGGAGGTGACAGTAGCTTAACAAGACGGTTTTAATGCCCCTTGGAAGAGTGGTGGAGGTCGCAGTGGATTAAAAAGACAATATGAATGCCCCTTGGAAGAGTGGTGGAGGTCGCAGTGGAATAAAAAGACAATATCAATGCCCCTTGGAAGAGTGGTGGAGGTTACAGTTGAATAAAAAGACAATATTAATGCATCTTGGAAGAGTGATGGAGGTTACAGTGGAATAAAAAGACAATATCAATGCCCATTGGAACAGTGGTGGAGGTTACAGTTAAATAAAAAGACAATATCAATGCCCAGTGGAAGAGATGTGGAGGTCACAATAGCTTAACAAGATGGTTTTAATGCCCCTTGGAAGAGTGGTGGAGGTCACAGTGGATAAAAAAGACAATATCAATGGGTCTTGGAAGAGAGGTGGAGGTTGCAGTGGAATAAAAAAACAATATCAATGCCCCGTGGAAGAGATGTGGAGGTCACAGTAGCTTAAGAAGACGCTTTTAATGCCTCTTGGAGGACTGTTGGAGGTCGCAGTGGAATAAAAAGACAATATCAATGCCCCTTGGAAGAGTGGTGGAGGTTACAGTGGAATAAAAAGACAATAATAATGCCCCTTGGAAGAGTTGTGGAGTTCAGACTGTTATAACCAGACGGTTTTAACGCTCCTTGGAAGAGACGTGGAGGTCACAGAAACTTAACAAGACGGTTTTAATGCCCCTTGGAAGAGTGGTGGAGGTCGCAGTGGAATAAAAAAACAATATCAATGCCCCTTGGAAGAATGGTGGAGGTTACAGTGGAATAAAAAGACAATATCAATGCCCCATGGAAGAGATGTGGAGGTCACTGTAGCTTAACCATATGGTTTTAATGCCCCTTGGAAGAGTGGTGGAGGTCGCAGTGGAATAAAAAGACAATGTCAATGCCCCTTGGAAGAGTGGTGGAGGTTAGAGTGGAATAAAAAGACAATACAAAAGCCACTTGGAAGAGCTGTGGAGTTGAGAGTGGTTTAACCAGATGGTTTTAATGGCCCTTGGAAGAGAAGTCGACGTCACAGTAGCATAACAAGACGGTTTTAAGGCCCCTTGGAAGAGTGGTGGAGTTCACAGTGGATTAAAAAGACAATATCAATGCCCCTTGGAAGGATGGTGGAGGTCGCAGTGGAATAAAAAGACAATATCAATGCCCCGTGGAAGGGACGTGGAGGTCACAGCAGCTTAACAAGATGGTTTTTATGCCCCTTGGAAGAGTGGTAGAGGTTGCAGTGGATTAAAAAGACAATATCAATGCCCCTTGGAAGAGTGGTGGAGGTCGCAATGGAATAAAAAGACAATATCAATGCCCCGTGGAAGGGACGTGGAGGTCACAGTAGCTTAACAAGACAGTTTTAATGCCCCTTGGAAGAGTGGTGGAGGTCGCAGTGGATTAAAAAGACAATATCAATGCCCCTTAGAAGAGAGGTGGAAGTCGCAGTGGAATAAATAGACAATGTCAATGCCACTTGGAAGAGTGGTGGAGGTTACAGTGGAATAAAAAGACAATATTAATGCCTCGTGGAATAGACATGGACGTGACAGAAGCTTAACAAGAAGGCTTTAATGCCCCTTGGAAGAGTGGTGGAGGTTGCAGTGGATTAAAAAGACAATATCAATGCACATTGGAAGGGTGTTAGAGGTCGCAGTGGAATAAAAAAACCAAATCAATGCCCCTTGGAAGAGTGGTGGATGGTACAGTGGAGTAAAAAGACAATATCAATGCCCCATAGAAGAGTTGTGGAGGTTACTGTAGCTTAACAAGATGGTCTTAATGCCCCTTGGAAGATTGGTGGAGGTCGCAGTGGAATAAATAGACAATGTCAATGCCCCTTGGAAGAGTGGTGGAGGTTAGAGTGGAATAAAAAGACAATACCAGTGCTCCTTGGAAGAGCTGTGGAGTTCAGAGTGGTTTAAATTGACGGTTTTAATGCCCCTTGGAAGAGACGTGGAGGTCACAGTGGATAAAAAAGACAATATCAATGCCCCTTGGAAGAGTGGTGGAGGTCGCAGTGGATTAAAAAGACAATATCAATGACCCTTGGTAGAGTGGTGGAGGTCGCAGTGGAATAAAAAAAACAATATCAATGCCCCGTGGAAGTGATGTGGATGTCACAGTAGCTTCACAAGACGGTTTTAATGCCCCTTGGAAGAGTGTTGGAGGTCGCAGTTGATTAAAAAGACAATATCAATGCCCCTTGGAAGAGTGGTAGATGTTACAGTAAAAAAAAAGACAATATCAATGCCTCTTGTAAGAGCCGTGGAGAGTGTTTAACCAGACGGTTTTATTGCCCCTTGGAAGAGATGAGGAGGTAGCAGTAGCTTAACAAGACTGTTTTAATGCTCCTTGGAAGAGTGGTGGAGATCATTGTGGATTTAAAAGACAATATCAATGCCCCTTAGAAGAGTGGTGGAGGTCGCAGTGGAATAAAAAGACAATATCAATGCCCCTTGGAAGATTGGTGGAGGTTACAGTGGAATAAAAAGACAATATCAATGCCCCTTGGAAGAGTGGTGGAGGTTACAGTGGAATAAAAAGACAATATCAATGCCCTGTGTAAGAAACTTGAAGGTCACAGTAGCTTAACAAGACGGTTTTAATGCCCCTTGGAAGAGTCTCGGACGTCGCAGAGGAAAAAAAGACGATATCAATGCACTTGGAAGAGTGCAGAAGGTTACAATGGAATAAAAAAACATTGTCAATGCCCCTTGGAAGAGCTGTGGAGCTCAGAGCGGTTTAACCAGACGGTTTTAATGCCCCTTGGAAGTGACTTGGAGGTCAAAGTGGCTTAACAAGACGGTTTTAATGCCCCTTGGAAGAGTGGTGGAGGTCGCAATGGAATAAAAAGACATTATCAATGCCCCGTGGAAGGAACTCTGAGGTCACAGTAGCATAACAAGACTATTTTAATGCCCATTGGAAGAGTGGTGGAGGTCGCAGTGGATTAAAAAGACAATATCAATGCCCCTTAGAAGAGTGGTGGAGGTAACAGTGAATAAAAAACAATATCAAAGCCCCTTGCAAGAGCTGTGAAGCTGAGAGTGGTTTAAATTGACGGTTTTAATGCCCCTCGGATGAGACGTGGAGGTCACAGTAGATTAACAAGACTGTTTTAAGGCCCCTTGGAAGAGTGGTGGAGGTCGCAGTGGCTTAAAAAGACAACATCAATGCCCTTTAAAAGAGAGGTGGAAGTCACCGTGGAAAAAAAAGACAATATCAATACCCCTTGGAAGAGTGGTGGAGGATACAGTGGAATAAAAAGACAATATGAATGCCCGGTGGAATAGACATGGACATTACAGTAGCTAAACAAGACGTTTTTAATGCACCTTGGGAGAGTGGTGGAAGTCGTAGTGGAATAAAAAGACAGTAGCAATGCCCCTTGAAAGAGTACTGTAGGTTACAGTGGAGTAAAAAGACAATATCAATGCTCCGTGGAAGAGACGTGGAGATCACAGTAGCTTAACAAGATGGTTTTAATGCTCTTTGTAAGAGTGGTGGAGGTCGCAGTGGATTAAAAAGACAATATCAATGACCTTTGGAAGAGTGGTGGAGGTCGCAGTGGAATAAAAATACAATATCAATGCCCCTTGGTTGAGTGGTGGAGGTTACAGTGGAATTTAAAGACAATATCAATGCCCCGTGGAAGAGATGTGGAGGTCACTGTAGCGTAACAAGACCGTTTTAATGCCACTTGGAAGAATGGTGGAGATCGCAGTGGAATAAAAAGACAATATCAATTCCCCTTGGAAGAGATGTGGAGGTCGCAGTGGAATAAAAAGACAATATCAATGCCTCGTGGAAGAGACATGGATGTCACAGTAGCTTAACAAGATGGTTTTAATGCCCCTTGGAAGAGAGGTGGAGGTCGCAGTGGAATAAAAAGACAATATCAATGCCCCTTGGAAGAGTGGTGGAGGTTACAGTGGAATAAAAAGACAATATCAATGACCCTTCTAAGAGTGGTGGAGGTCGCAGTGGAATAAAAAGTCAATATTAATGCCCCTTGGAAGAGTGATGGAGGGAGCAGTAAAATAAAAAGACAATATCAATGCCCCTTGGAAGAGTGGTGGAGGTTACAGTGGAATAAAAAGACAATATCATTGCCCCTTGGAAGAGCTGTGGAGTTCACAGTGGTTTAACCAGAAGGTTTTAAGGCACCGTGGAATAGACGTGGAGGTCACAGTAGCTAAACAAGACGGTTTTAATGCTTCTTGGAAGAGTGATGGAGGTCGCAGTGGATTAAAAAGACAAAATCAATGCCCCTTGGAAGAGTGGTGGAAGTTACAGTGGAATAAAAAGACAATATCAATGCCTCTTGCAAGAGCTGTGGAGTTCAGAGTGGTTTAAATTGACGGTTTTAATGCCCCTTGGAAGAGACGTGGAGGTCACAGTAGCTTAACAAGACGGTTTTAATGCCCCTTGGAAGAGGGGTGGAGGTTACAGTCGAATAAAAAGACAATATCAATGTTTCTTGGAATAGCTGTGGAGTTCAGAGTGGTTTAACCACACGATTTTAATGCCCCTTGGAAGAGTGGTGGAGGTTGCAGGGGATTAAAAGGACAATATCAATACACCTTAGAAGAGTGGTGGAGGTCGCAGTCGAATAAAAAGACAATATCAATTCCACTTGGAAGAGAAGTGGAAGTCGCAGTGGAATAAAAAGACTATATCAGTGCCTCGTGGAAGAGACTTGGAGGTCACAGTAGCTTAGCAAGACTGTTTTAATGCCTCGTGGAAGAGTGGTGGAGGTCGCAGTGGATTAAAAAGACAATAACAATGCTCCTTAGAAGAGAGGTGGAAGTCGCAGTGAAATGAAAAGACAATATCAATACCCCTTGGAAGAGTGGTGGAGGATACAGTGGAATAAAAAGACATTATCAATGCCCCGTGGAATAGACATGGACCTTACAGTAGCTAAACAAGATGTTTTTAATGCACTTAGGGAGAGTGGTGGAAGTCGTAGTGGAATAAAAAGACAATATCAATGTCCCCTGAAAGAGTGTTGTAGGTTACAGTGGAATAAAAAGACAACATCAATGCCTCTTGCAAGAGCTGTGGAGTCCAGATTGGTTTAAATTGTCGGTTTTAATGCACCTTAGAAGAGCCGTGGAGGTCACAGTAGCTTAACAATACGGTTTTAATGCACCTTGGAAGAGTGGTGTAGGTCGCAGTGGATTAAAAAGACAATATCAATGCCACTTGGAAGAGTGGTGAAGGTCCCAGTGGAATAAAAAGACAATATCAATGCCCCTTGGAAGAGTGGTGGAGGTTACAGTGGAATAAAAAGACCATATCAATGCCCCGTGAAAGAGACGTAGAGGTCACTGTACCTTAACAAGACGGTTTCAATGCCCCTTGGAAGAGAGGTGGAAGTTGCAGTGGAATAAAAAGACAATATCTTTGCCACTTGGAAGAGTGCTGGAGTTTACATTGGAATAAAAAGACAATATAAATGCCCCTTGCAAGAGCTGTGAAGTTCAGACTAGTTTAAATTGACGGTTTTAATGCCCCGTGGAATTGACGTGGAGGTCAAAGTAGCTTAACAACACGGTTTTAATGGCCCTTGGAAGAGTGGTAGAGGTCGCAGTTGATTAAAAAGACAATATAAATGCCCCTTAGAAGAGTGGTGGAGGTTGCAGTGGAATAAAAAGACAATATCAATGCCCCTTGGAAGAGTAGTGGAGGTCACAGTGGAACAAAAAAACAATATCAATGCCCCTTGGAAGAGTGGTGGAGGTAAAAGTGGATTAAAAAGACAATATCAATGCCACTTGGAAGAGCAGTGGAGTTCAGAGTAGTTAAACCAGACGGTTTTAATGCCCATTGGAAGTGACGTGGAGGTCACTGTAGCTTAAAAAGACTTTTTTAATACCCCTTGGAAAAGTGGTGGAGGTCGCAGTGGATTAAAAAGACAATATCAATGCCCCTTGGGAGAGTGGTGGAGGTGGCAGTGGAATAAAAAGACAATATCAATGCCCCTTGGAAGAGTGGTGGAGGTTACAGTGGAATAAAAAGACAATAATAATGCCCCTTGGAAGAGTTGTGGAGTTCAGACTGTTATAACCAGACGGTTTTAACGCTCCTTGGAAGAGACGTGGAGGTCACAGAAACTTAACAAGACGGTTTTAATGCCCCTTGGAAGAGTGGTGGAGGTCGCAGTGGAATAAAAAAACAATATCAATGCCCCTTGGAAGAATGGTGGAGGTTACAGTGGAATAAAAAGACAATATCAATGCCCCATGGAAGAGATGTGGAGGTCACTGTAGCTTAACCATATGGTTTTAATGCCCCTTGGAAGAGTGGTGGAGGTCGCAGTGGAATAAAAAGACAATGTCAATGCCCCTTGGAAGAGTGGTGGAGGTTAGAGTGGAATAAAAAGACAATACAAAAGCCACTTGGAAGAGCTGTGGAGTTGAGAGTGGTTTAACCAGATGGTTTTAATGGCCCTTGGAAGAGAAGTCGACGTCACAGTAGCATAACAAGACGGTTTTAAGGCCCCTTGGAAGAGTGGTGGAGTTCACAGTGGATTAAAAAGACAATATCAATGCCCCTTGGAAGGATGGTGGAGGTCGCAGTGGAATAAAAAGACAATATCAATGCCCCGTGGAAGGGACGTGGAGGTCACAGCAGCTTAACAAGATGGTTTTTATGCCCCTTGGAAGAGTGGTAGAGGTTGCAGTGGATTAAAAAGACAATATCAATGCCCCTTGGAAGAGTGGTGGAGGTCGCAATGGAATAAAAAGACAATATCAATGCCCCGTGGAAGGGACGTGGAGGTCACAGTAGCTTAACAAGACAGTTTTAATGCCCCTTGGAAGAGTGGTGGAGGTCGCAGTGGATTAAAAAGACAATATCAATGCCCCTTAGAAGAGAGGTGGAAGTCGCAGTGGAATAAATAGACAATGTCAATGCCACTTGGAAGAGTGGTGGAGGTTACAGTGGAATAAAAAGACAATATTAATGCCTCGTGGAATAGACATGGACGTGACAGAAGCTTAACAAGAAGGCTTTAATGCCCCTTGGAAGAGTGGTGGAGGTTGCAGTGGATTAAAAAGACAATATCAATGCACATTGGAAGGGTGTTAGAGGTCGCAGTGGAATAAAAAAACCAAATCAATGCCCCTTGGAAGAGTGGTGGATGGTACAGTGGAGTAAAAAGACAATATCAATGCCCCATAGAAGAGTTGTGGAGGTTACTGTAGCTTAACAAGATGGTCTTAATGCCCCTTGGAAGATTGGTGGAGGTCGCAGTGGAATAAATAGACAATGTCAATGCCCCTTGGAAGAGTGGTGGAGGTTAGAGTGGAATAAAAAGACAATACCAGTGCTCCTTGGAAGAGCTGTGGAGTTCAGAGTGGTTTAAATTGACGGTTTTAATGCCCCTTGGAAGAGACGTGGAGGTCACAGTGGATAAAAAAGACAATATCAATGCCCCTTGGAAGAGTGGTGGAGGTCGCAGTGGATTAAAAAGACAATATCAATGACCCTTGGTAGAGTGGTGGAGGTCGCAGTGGAATAAAAAAAACAATATCAATGCCCCGTGGAAGTGATGTGGATGTCACAGTAGCTTCACAAGACGGTTTTAATGCCCCTTGGAAGAGTGTTGGAGGTCGCAGTTGATTAAAAAGACAATATCAATGCCCCTTGGAAGAGTGGTAGATGTTACAGTAAAAAAAAAGACAATATCAATGCCTCTTGTAAGAGCCGTGGAGAGTGTTTAACCAGACGGTTTTATTGCCCCTTGGAAGAGATGAGGAGGTAGCAGTAGCTTAACAAGACTGTTTTAATGCTCCTTGGAAGAGTGGTGGAGATCATTGTGGATTTAAAAGACAATATCAATGCCCCTTAGAAGAGTGGTGGAGGTCGCAGTGGAATAAAAAGACAATATCAATGCCCCTTGGAAGATTGGTGGAGGTTACAGTGGAATAAAAAGACAATATCAATGCCCCTTGGAAGAGTGGTGGAGGTTACAGTGGAATAAAAAGACAATATCAATGCCCTGTGTAAGAAACTTGAAGGTCACAGTAGCTTAACAAGACGGTTTTAATGCCCCTTGGAAGAGTCTCGGACGTCGCAGAGGAAAAAAAGACGATATCAATGCACTTGGAAGAGTGCAGAAGGTTACAATGGAATAAAAAAACATTGTCAATGCCCCTTGGAAGAGCTGTGGAGCTCAGAGCGGTTTAACCAGACGGTTTTAATGCCCCTTGGAAGTGACTTGGAGGTCAAAGTGGCTTAACAAGACGGTTTTAATGCCCCTTGGAAGAGTGGTGGAGGTCGCAATGGAATAAAAAGACATTATCAATGCCCCGTGGAAGGAACTCTGAGGTCACAGTAGCATAACAAGACTATTTTAATGCCCATTGGAAGAGTGGTGGAGGTCGCAGTGGATTAAAAAGACAATATCAATGCCCCTTAGAAGAGTGGTGGAGGTAACAGTGAATAAAAAACAATATCAAAGCCCCTTGCAAGAGCTGTGAAGCTGAGAGTGGTTTAAATTGACGGTTTTAATGCCCCTCGGATGAGACGTGGAGGTCACAGTAGATTAACAAGACTGTTTTAAGGCCCCTTGGAAGAGTGGTGGAGGTCGCAGTGGCTTAAAAAGACAACATCAATGCCCTTTAAAAGAGAGGTGGAAGTCACCGTGGAAAAAAAAGACAATATCAATACCCCTTGGAAGAGTGGTGGAGGATACAGTGGAATAAAAAGACAATATGAATGCCCGGTGGAATAGACATGGACATTACAGTAGCTAAACAAGACGTTTTTAATGCACCTTGGGAGAGTGGTGGAAGTCGTAGTGGAATAAAAAGACAGTAGCAATGCCCCTTGAAAGAGTACTGTAGGTTACAGTGGAGTAAAAAGACAATATCAATGCTCCGTGGAAGAGACGTGGAGATCACAGTAGCTTAACAAGATGGTTTTAATGCTCTTTGTAAGAGTGGTGGAGGTCGCAGTGGATTAAAAAGACAATATCAATGACCTTTGGAAGAGTGGTGGAGGTCGCAGTGGAATAAAAATACAATATCAATGCCCCTTGGTTGAGTGGTGGAGGTTACAGTGGAATTTAAAGACAATATCAATGCCCCGTGGAAGAGATGTGGAGGTCACTGTAGCGTAACAAGACCGTTTTAATGCCACTTGGAAGAATGGTGGAGATCGCAGTGGAATAAAAAGACAATATCAATTCCCCTTGGAAGAGATGTGGAGGTCGCAGTGGAATAAAAAGACAATATCAATGCCTCGTGGAAGAGACATGGATGTCACAGTAGCTTAACAAGATGGTTTTAATGCCCCTTGGAAGAGAGGTGGAGGTCGCAGTGGAATAAAAAGACAATATCAATGCCCCTTGGAAGAGTGGTGGAGGTTACAGTGGAATAAAAAGACAATATCAATGACCCTTCTAAGAGTGGTGGAGGTCGCAGTGGAATAAAAAGTCAATATTAATGCCCCTTGGAAGAGTGATGGAGGGAGCAGTAAAATAAAAAGACAATATCAATGCCCCTTGGAAGAGTGGTGGAGGTTACAGTGGAATAAAAAGACAATATCATTGCCCCTTGGAAGAGCTGTGGAGTTCACAGTGGTTTAACCAGAAGGTTTTAAGGCACCGTGGAATAGACGTGGAGGTCACAGTAGCTAAACAAGACGGTTTTAATGCTTCTTGGAAGAGTGATGGAGGTCGCAGTGGATTAAAAAGACAAAATCAATGCCCCTTGGAAGAGTGGTGGAAGTTACAGTGGAATAAAAAGACAATATCAATGCCTCTTGCAAGAGCTGTGGAGTTCAGAGTGGTTTAAATTGACGGTTTTAATGCCCCTTGGAAGAGACGTGGAGGTCACAGTAGCTTAACAAGACGGTTTTAATGCCCCTTGGAAGAGGGGTGGAGGTTACAGTCGAATAAAAAGACAATATCAATGTTTCTTGGAATAGCTGTGGAGTTCAGAGTGGTTTAACCACACGATTTTAATGCCCCTTGGAAGAGTGGTGGAGGTTGCAGGGGATTAAAAGGACAATATCAATACACCTTAGAAGAGTGGTGGAGGTCGCAGTCGAATAAAAAGACAATATCAATTCCACTTGGAAGAGAAGTGGAAGTCGCAGTGGAATAAAAAGACTATATCAGTGCCTCGTGGAAGAGACTTGGAGGTCACAGTAGCTTAGCAAGACTGTTTTAATGCCTCGTGGAAGAGTGGTGGAGGTCGCAGTGGATTAAAAAGACAATAACAATGCTCCTTAGAAGAGAGGTGGAAGTCGCAGTGAAATGAAAAGACAATATCAATACCCCTTGGAAGAGTGGTGGAGGATACAGTGGAATAAAAAGACATTATCAATGCCCCGTGGAATAGACATGGACCTTACAGTAGCTAAACAAGATGTTTTTAATGCACTTAGGGAGAGTGGTGGAAGTCGTAGTGGAATAAAAAGACAATATCAATGTCCCCTGAAAGAGTGTTGTAGGTTACAGTGGAATAAAAAGACAACATCAATGCCTCTTGCAAGAGCTGTGGAGTCCAGATTGGTTTAAATTGTCGGTTTTAATGCACCTTAGAAGAGCCGTGGAGGTCACAGTAGCTTAACAATACGGTTTTAATGCACCTTGGAAGAGTGGTGTAGGTCGCAGTGGATTAAAAAGACAATATCAATGCCACTTGGAAGAGTGGTGAAGGTCCCAGTGGAATAAAAAGACAATATCAATGCCCCTTGGAAGAGTGGTGGAGGTTACAGTGGAATAAAAAGACCATATCAATGCCCCGTGAAAGAGACGTAGAGGTCACTGTACCTTAACAAGACGGTTTCAATGCCCCTTGGAAGAGAGGTGGAAGTTGCAGTGGAATAAAAAGACAATATCTTTGCCACTTGGAAGAGTGCTGGAGTTTACATTGGAATAAAAAGACAATATAAATGCCCCTTGCAAGAGCTGTGAAGTTCAGACTAGTTTAAATTGACGGTTTTAATGCCCCGTGGAATTGACGTGGAGGTCAAAGTAGCTTAACAACACGGTTTTAATGGCCCTTGGAAGAGTGGTAGAGGTCGCAGTTGATTAAAAAGACAATATAAATGCCCCTTAGAAGAGTGGTGGAGGTTGCAGTGGAATAAAAAGACAATATCAATGCCCCTTGGAAGAGTAGTGGAGGTCACAGTGGAACAAAAAAACAATATCAATGCCCCTTGGAAGAGTGGTGGAGGTAAAAGTGGATTAAAAAGACAATATCAATGCCACTTGGAAGAGCAGTGGAGTTCAGAGTAGTTAAACCAGACGGTTTTAATGCCCATTGGAAGTGACGTGGAGGTCACTGTAGCTTAAAAAGACTTTTTTAATACCCCTTGGAAAAGTGGTGGAGGTCGCAGTGGATTAAAAAGACAATATCAATGCCCCTTGGGAGAGTGGTGGAGGTGGCAGTGGAATAAAAAGACAATATCAATGCCCATTGGAAGAGTGGTGGAGTTTACAGTGGAATAAAAAGACAATATCAATGCCCCGTGAAAGAGACGTGGATGTCACAGTAACTTAACAAGATGGTTTTAATGCCCCTTGGAAGAGAGGTGGAGGTCGCAGTGGAATAAAAAGACAATATCAATGCCCCTTGGGAGAGTGTTGGAGGTTACAGTGGAAAAAAAAGACAATATCAATGACCCTTGGAAGATTGGTGGAGTTCGCAGTGGAATAAAAAGACAATATTAATGCCCCTTGGAAGAGTGGTGGAGGTTACAGTGGAATAAAAAGACAATATTAATTCCCCTTGGAAGAGTGGTGGAGGTCACCGTAAAATAAAAAGACAATATCACTGCCCCTAGGAAGAGCTGTGGAGTTCTCAGTGGTTTAACCAGAAGGTTTTAAGGCACCGTGGAATAGACGTGGAGGTCACAGTAACTAAACAAGATGGTTTTAATGCTTCTTGGAAGAGTGATGGAGCTCGCAGTGGATTAAAAAGACAAAATCAATGCCCCTTGGAAGAGTGGTGGAGGTTACATTGGAATAAAACGACAATATCAATGCCTCTTGCAAGAGCTGTGCAGTTCAGAGTGGTTTAAATTGACGGTTTTAATGCCCCTTGGAAGGGACGTGGAGGTCACAGTAGCATAACAAGACGGTTTTAATGCACCTTGGAAGAGTGGTGGAGGTCGCAGTGGATTAAAAAGACTATCAAATCCCCTTGGAAGAGTGGTGGAGGTCGCAGTGGAAAAAAAGACAATATCAATGCCCCTTGGAAGAGTTGTGGAGGTTACAGTTGAATAAAAAGACAATATCAACCCCTCTTGGAAGAGCTGTGGAGTTCAGAGTGGTTTAACCATGCGATTTTAATGCCGCTTGGAAGAGACGTGGAGGTCACAGAAGCTTATCAAGACTATTTTAAAGCCCATTGGAGGAGTTGTAGAAGTCGCAGTAGATTAAAAAGACAATATCAATGCACATTGGAAGGGTGTTAGAGGTCGCAGTGGAATAAAAAAAACAAATCAATGCCCCTTGGAAGAGTGGTGGATGGTACAGTGGAGTAAAAAGACAATATCAATGCCCCATAGAAGAGTTGTGGAGGTTACTGTAGCTTAACAAGATGGTCTTAATGCCCCTTGGAAGATTGGTGGAGGTCGCAGTGTAATAATTAGACAATGTCAATGCCCCTTGGAAGAGTGGTGGAGGTTAGAGTGGAATAAAAAGACAATACCAGTGCTCCTTGGAAGAGCTGTGGAGTTCAGAGTGGTTTAAATTGACGGTTTTAATGCCCCTTGGAAGAGACGTGGACGTCACAGTGGATTAAAAAGACAATATCAATGCCCCTTGGAAGAGTGGTGGAGGTCGCAGTGGATTAAAAAGACAATATCAATGACCCTTGGTAGAGTGGTGGAGGTCGCAGTGGAATAAAAAAACAATATCAATGCCCCGTGGAAGGGACGTGGATGTCACAGTAGCTTCACAAGACGGTTTTAATGCCCCTTGGAAGAGTGTTGGAGGTCGCAGTTGATTAAAAAGACAATATCAATGCCCCTTGGAAGAGTGGTGGATGTTACAGTCAAAAAAAAGACAATATCAATGCCTCTTGTAAGAGCCGTGGAGATCAGAGTGTTTAACCAGACGGTTTTATTGCCCCTTGGAAGAGATGAGGAGGTAGCAGTAGCTTAACAAGACTGTTTTAATGCTCCTTGGAAGAGTGGTGGAGATCATTGTGGATTTAAAAGACAATATCAATGCCCCTTAGAAGAGTGGTGGAGGTCGCAGTGGAATAAAAAGACAATATCAATGCCCCTTGGAAGATTGGTGGAGGTTACAGTGGAATAAAAAGACAATATCAATGCCCCTTGGAAGAGTGGTGGAGGTTACAGTGGAATAAAAAGACAATATCAATGCCCTGTGTAAGAAACTTGAAGGTCACAGTAGCTTAACAAGACGGTTTTAATGCCCCTTGGAAGAGTCTCGGACGTCGCAGAGGAAAAAAAGACGATATCAATGCACTTGGAAGAGTGCAGAAGGTTACAATGGAATAAAAAGACATTGTCAATGCCCCTTAGAAGAGCTGTGGAGCTCAGAGCGGTTTAACCAGACGGTTTTAATGCCCCTTGGAAGAGACTTGGAGGTCAAAGTGGCTTAACAAGACGGTTTTAATGCCCCTTGGAAGAGTGGTGGAGGTCGCAATGGAATAAAAAGACATTATCAATGCCCCGTGGAAGGAACGTTGAGGTCACAGTAGCATAACAAGACTATTTTAATGCCCATTGGAAGAGTGGTGGAGGTCGCAGTGGATTAAAAAGACAATATCAATGCCCCTTAGAAGAGTGGTGGAGGTTACAGTGAATAAAAAACAATATCAAAGCCCCTTGCAAGAGCTGTGAAGCTGAGAGTGGTTTAAATTGACGGTTTTAATGCCCCTCAGATGAGACGTGGAGGTCACAGTAGATTAACAAGACTCATTTAAGGCCCCTTGGAAGAGTGGTGGAGGTCGCAGTGGCTTAAAAAGACAACATCAATGCCCTTTAAAAGAGAGGTGGAAGTCACCGTGAAAAAAAAAGACAATATCAATACCCCTTGGAAGAGTGGTGGAGGATACAGTGGAATAAATATGAATGCCCGGTGGAATAGACATGGACGTTACAGTAGCTAAACAAGACGTTTTTAATGCACCTTGGGAGAGTGGTGGAAGTCGTAGTGGAATAAAAAGACAGTAGCAATGCCCCTTGAAAGAGTACTGTAGGTTACAGTGGAGTAAAAAGACAATATCAATGCTCCGTGGAAGAGACGTGGAGGTCACAGTAGCTTAACAAGATGGTTTTAATGCTCTTTGTAAGAGTGGTGGAGGTCGCAGTGGATTAAAAAGACAATATCAATGACCTTTGGAAGAGTGGTGGAGGTCGCAGTGGAATAAAAATACAATATCAATGCCCCTTGGTTGAGTGGTGGAGGTTACAGTGGAATTTAAAGACAATATCAATGCCCCGTGGAAGAGATGTGGAGGTCACTGTAGCTTAGCCAGACCGTTTTAATGCCCCTTGGAAGAATGGTGGAGATCGCAGTGGAATAAAAAGACAATATCAATTCCCCTTGGAAGAGATGTGGAGGTCGCAGTGGAATAAAAAGACAATATCAATGCCTCGTAGAAGAGACATGGAGGTCACAGTAGCTTAACAAGATGGTTTTAATGCCCCTTGGAAGAGAGGTGGAGGTCGCAGTTCAATAAAAAGACAATATCAATGCCCCTTGGAAGAGTGGTGGAGGTTACAGTGGAATAAAAAGACAATATCAATGACCCTTCTAAGAGTGGTGGAGGTCGCAGTGGAATAAAAAGTCAATATTAATGCCCCTTGGAAGAGTGGTGGAGGTAGCAGTAAAATAAAAAGACAATATCAATGCCCCTTGGAAGAGTGGTGGAGGTTACAGTGGAATAAAAAGACAATATCAATGCCCCTTGGAAGAGCTGTGGAGTTCACAGTGGTTTAACCAGAAGGTTTTAAGGCACCGTGGAATAGACGTGGAGGTCACAGTAGCTAAACAAGACGGTTTTAATGCTTCTTGGAAGAGTGATAGAGGTCGCAGTGGATTAAAAAGACAAAATCAATGCTCCTTGGAAGAGTGGTGGAAGTTACAGTGGAATAAAAAGACAATATCAATGCCTCTTGCAAGAGCTGTGGAGTTCAGAGTGGTTTAAATTGACGGTTTTAATGCCCCTTGGAAGAGACGTGGAGGTCACAGTAGCTTAACAAGACGGTTTTAATGCCCCTTGGAAGAGTGGTGGAGGATACAGTCGAATAAAAAGACAATATCAATGTTTCTTGGAATAGCTGTGGAGTTCAGAGTTGTTTAACCACACGGTTTTAATGCCCCTTGGAAGAGTGGTGGAGTTTGCAGGGGATTAAAAAGACAATATCAATACACCTTAGAAGAGTGGTGGAGGTCGCAGTCGAATAAAAAGACAATATCAATTCCACTTGGAAGAGAAGTGGAAGTCGCAGTGGAATAAAAAGACAATATCAGTGCCTCGTGGAAGAGACTTGGAGGTCACAGTAGCTTAGCAAGACTGTTTTAATGCCTCGTGGAAAAGTGGTGAAGGTCGCAGTGGATTAAAAAGACAATATCAATGCCCCTTAGAAGAGAGGTGGAAGTCGCAGTGAAATAAAAAGACAATATCAATACCCCTTGGAAGAGTGGTGGAGGATACAGTGGAATAAAAAGACAATATCAACCCCTCTTGGAAGAGCTGTGGAGTTCAGTGTGGTTTAACCATGCGATTTTAATGCCGCTTGGAAGAGACGTGGAGGTCACAGAAGCTTATCAAGACTATTTTAAAGCCCATTGGAGGAGTTGTAGAAGTCGCAGTGGATTAAAAAGACAATATCAATGCCCCTTGGAAGAGTTGTGGAGGTTACAGTGGAATAAAAAGACAATATCAATGTCCCTTGCAAGAGCTGTGAAGTTCAGACTGGTTTAAATTGACGGTTTTAATGCCCCGTGGAATTGACGTGGAGGTCAAAGTAGCTTAACAACACGGTTTTAATGGCCCTTGGAAGAGTGGTAAAGGTCGCAGTTGATTAAAAAGACAATATTAACGCCACTTAGAAGAGTGATGGAGGTTGCAGTGGAATAAAAAGACAATATCAATGCCCCTTGGAAGAGTAGTGGAGGTCACAGTGGAACAAAAAAAAATATCAATGCCCCTTGGAAGAGTGGTGGAGGTAACAGTGGATTAAAAAGACAATATCAATGCCACTTGGAAGAGCATTGGAGTTCAGAGCAGTTAAACCAGATGGTTTTAATGCCCATTGGAAGTGACGTGGAGGTCACAGTAGCTTAAAAAGACGTTTTTAATACCCCTTGGAAAAGTGGTGGAGGTCGCAGTGGATTAAAAAGACAATATCAATGCCCCTTGGAAGAGTGGTGGAGGTGGCAGTGGAACAAAAAGACAATATCAATGCCCATTGGAAGAGTGGTGGAGTTTACAGTGGAATAAAAAGACAATATCAATGAACCGTGAAAGAGACGTGGATGTCACAGTAACTTAACAAGATGGTTTTAATGCCCCTTGGACGAGAAATGGAGGTCGCAGTGGAATAAAAAGACAATATCAATGCCCCTTGGGAGTGTGTTGGAGGTTACAGTGGAAAAAAAAGACAATATCAATGACCCTTGGAAGAGTGGTGGAGTTCGCAGTGGAATAAAAAGACAATATTAATGCCCCTTGGAAGAGTGGTGGAGGTTACAGTGGAATAAAAAGACAATATTAATTCCCCTTGGAAGAGTGGTGGAGGTCACAGTAAAATAAAAAGACAATAGCACTGCCCCTAGGAAGAGCTGTGGAGTTCACAGTGGTTTAACCAGAAGGTTTTAAGGCACCGTGGAATAGACGTGGAGGTCACAGTAACTAACAAGATGGTTTTAATGCTTCTTGGAAGAGTGATGGAGCTCGCAGTGGATTAAAAAGACAAAATCAATGCCTCTTGGAAGAGTGGTGGAGGTTACAGTGGAATAAAACGACAATATCAATGCCTCTTGCAGGAGCTGTGCAGTTCAGAGTGGTTTAAATTGACGGTTTTAATGCCCCTTGGAAGGGACGTGGAGGTCACAGTAGCATAACAAGACGGTTTTAATGCACCTTGGAAGAGTGGTGGAGGTCGCAGTGGATTAAAAAGACTATCAAATCCCCTTGGAAGAGTGGTGGAGGTCGCAGTGGATTAAAAAGACAATATCAATGCACCTTGGAAGAGTGGTGGAGGTCGCAGTGGAATAAAAAGACAATATCAATGCCCCGTGGAAGGGACGTGGAGGTCACAGTAGCTTAACAAGATGGTTTTAATGCCCCTTGGAAGAGTGGTGGAGGTCGCAGTGGAATAACCTCACTGGTACATGCTCTGCATAACTACTCTGCTTTCTGAGTCTGCTGTAATCTAATGCTCTGCTTTGCTGATTCACCTCACTGGTACATGCTCTGCATAACTTCTGTGCTTGCTGTGTCTGCTGTAATCTAATGCTCTGCTTTGCTGATTCACCTCACTGGTACATGCTCTGCATAACTTCTCTGCTTTATCTGTCCCACTCCATTCAATACCCACATATGTCTGTCCCATCCCCACTATAGATCTTTTCTGATTTTTATAGGTGCTAAACTGCAGAGACTAGAGTCCTATCTCTGTGTTTGATCACCCAGCCATCTCCTAGTGAGACGACCCGCTGCTAATATAGCCATATGCATCTCCCACAATGCCCTTCGCCAGATAGTTTAATGTGCCCTATATATTTAGAAGCTCTGTAAGGTGTGCACGCGTCTTCTTGTGCAAAGTGGCTTCGGAGATAAGTGGCAGTTATTTCAGAGGCAGTTAGTCAGGACAGGAGTCAGGTAACCAACACTTTGATGACTTACTCTCTTTTAACTATATTTCTGTTAGCTCTCACTTTTTCCTCTATAGTCCTCCACTTTCTAGTAACCCCTCAAATCCCAACACCTAGTAAGAAACTCTTCATCTCACCTCCTCCTCCAAATTATTCCTAAACATTCAATCCTGGATCTCCAAACACAGACAGCCACCTCATGCTCTCTCTTGCTCCCACCTGCTAGCACTTTCTCTGCTCCTCCTCACTGCTGGAGATATCTCTCCAAATCCTGGTCCTCCTCGCCATATCCCCACAGTTACTTCTTCCTCCTATCCACGACCTTCCACAAACTGTCGCAACCCTTCTAACCTCATACCTATCCAACCAATCCCCACTCCCTTAGTTGCTCTAACAGGAGCTCTATGGAACGCTCGCTCTGTCTGCAACAAACTTTCCTTCATCCACGATCTTTTCATTACAAACGAACTTTCCTTCCTCGCCATCACTGAAACCTGGCTCACCCCCTCTGACACAGCCTCCCCAGCTGCACTTTCATATGGCGGATTCCACCTTTCCCACACCCTCCGCTCCAACGGCAAACATGGCGGAGGCGTAGGTTTTCTCCTATCAGAACACTGCGCTTTCACCCAAATCCCACTGCCACCCTCCGCTACACTCCCCTCTTTTGAGGTGCACTGTGTGCGCATCTATTCCCCCTCCAACCTCCAACTGGCCGTCGTTTACCGACCCCCAGGGCAAGCCACCACCTTCTTAGACCACTTCACCACCTGGCTGCTTCACTTCCTCTCCACTGACATCCCCACTATCATAATGGGTGACTTCAACATCCCCATTAACACTTCCCACTTGTTTGTCTCTAAGTTCCTATCTCTCACTTCCTCCTTCGGACTCACTCAATGGTCTTCCACACCCACCCACAAAGATGGCCACACACTGGACCTCATCTTCACCCGCCTCTGTTCCCTATCTAACCTCTCTAACTCACCTCTCCCTCTCTCTGATCACAGCCTACTTACATTCTCTTCTCTCTCCTCCCCGGGGAAAGAATCCCCACTCCACAAACTTGCAAACCATCGCAGAAATCTCAAACACCTTGACTTACACTCACTCTCTGAATCCCTCCTCCCTCTTACAGACATAAATTCCTTACACGATGCAGACGTTGCTGCTGCTTAATATAACACCACAATAGTTGCAGCTCTAGACTCGATCGCCCCTCTCACACACACCACATCTCGCACATTCAACAGGCAACCCTGGCACACTAAACTTACTAACGAACTGCGCCGGGCCTCCAGGGTTGCGCAGCGGAGATGGAAAAGGTCTCACTCCATCGAGCACTTCATCGCATTCAAGCAATCCCTCACTAATTTCAAGTCCGCACTCACTACAGCAAAACAAACCTACTTCTCATCTCTCATATCCTCCCTATCTCACAACCCTAAACAGCTATTTAACACTTTCAACTCTCTCCTTCGTCCCCCAGCACCTCCTCCCTCTTCTCTCATCTCAGCCGACGACTTTGCCTCATTCTTCAAACAGAAGATTGACACCATTAGACAAAACTTTTGCCTAAAGTCCACTCAACCCCTCCTCATATCTATTCAACCCTCCTCCTCCAAACCCCACTTCTCCACCTTTACAAAAGGTCAAGTCTCCTCTTTACTCTCCAAATCACACCTCACCACCTGCGAACTTGACCCAATCCCATCCCACCTCATCACTAACCTTACCACAGTCTTCATCCCAACCCTAACCCACCTCTTCAATCTGTCACTAACAACCGGTGTCTTCCCCTCATGTTTCAAACATGCCGCAATCGCACCTATCCTCAAAAAGCCCTCCCTTGACCCTTCCCCTCTGACTAGCTACCGCCCCATATCACTCCTCAACTTTGTCTCAAAACTACTAGAACAACATGTCCACCTTGAACTGTCCTCCCACCTCTCCTCCTGCTCCCTCTTCGACCGCCTGCAATCTGGCTTCCGACCGCATCACTCGACTGAAACTGCCCTGACCAAAGTTACCAACGACCTACTAAATGCCAAATCCAAGCGACACTACTCCATCCTCCTCCTTCTGGACCTGTCATCTCCCTTTGACACAGTGGACCATTCCCTCTTACTCCAGATTCTCTCATCTCTTGGCATCACGGACTTGGCTCTATCTTGGATTTCCTCATACTTAACAGACAGGACATTCAGCGTCTCCCACTCACGCACCAGCTCCTCATCTCGCCCCCTATCTGTCGGTGTCCCCCAAGGTTCAGTTCTAGGACCTCTGCTCTTCTCCATCTACACCTTTGGCCTGGGACAGTTCATACAGTCTCACGGTTTTCAGTGTCACCTCTATGCTGACGACACACAGATCTACCTCTCTGGACCCGATATCTCCTCCCTATTAACCAAAATCCCACAATGTCTGTCCGCCATGTCATCCTTCTTCTCTGACAGATTTCTAAAACTCAACATGGATAAAACAGAGTTCATCATCTTTCCACCCTCTCATTCACATCCCCCATCTGACCTAGCCATCAACGTCAATGGCTGTTCACTCTCCCCAGTCCCACAAGCTCGCTGCCTTGGAGTAACCCTGGACTCTGATCTCTCCTTCAAGCCACATATTCAAGCCCTTTCCACTTCCTTCCGACTCAAAATCAAAAACATCTCCCGGATCCGTGCATTCCTCAGCAAAGACTCTACAAAAACACTAGTGCATGTCCTTATCATATCCCGCCTCGATTACTGCAACCTCCTGCTCCGTGGCCTCCCTTACAACACTCTTGCGCCTCTTTAATCTATCCTAAACTCTGCTGCTCGACTAATACACCTGTCCCCCGCTATTCCCCGGCCTTTCCTCTCTGTCAATCTCTTCACTGGCTCCCCATTGCCCAGAGAATCCAGTTCAAAACTCTAATCATGGCATACAAAGCAATCAACAACCTGTCTCCCCCATACATCTGTGACCTAGTCTCCCGGTACTTACCTGCACGCAACCTCCGATCCTCACAAGATCTCCTTCTCTACTCCCCTCTTATCTCCTCCTCCCACAATCGTATACAAGATTTCTCCCGTGCATCCCCCCTACTCTGGAACTCTCTACCCCAACACATCAGACTCTCGCTGACCGTGGAAACCTTCAAAAGAAACCTGAAGACTCACCTCTTCCGACAAGTCTACAACCTGCAGTAAACACCGCTGCACGGCCAGCTCTACCCTCACCTAATGTATCCTCACCCATCTCTTCTAGAATGTGAGCCCTCGCGGGCAGGGTCCTCGATCCTCCTGTAACAGTCGCTGACTCGTTTTGTTAAGATTATGTAAATGATTTTGTTATGTATATCCCTATCACATGTAAAGTGCCATGGAATAAATGGCGCTATAATAAATAATAATAATAATAATAATAAAAAGACAATATCAATTCCCATAGGAAATGTGGTGGAGGTTACAGTGGAATAAAAAGACAATATCAATGCCCCTTTGATTAGCTGTTGTGTACATAGTGGTTTAACCAGACGTTTTAATGCCCCTTGGAAGAGACGTGGAGGTCACAGTAGCTTATCAAGACTGTTTTAATGCCCCGTGGAAGAGTGGTGGAGGTTGCAGTGGAATAAAAAGACAATATCAATGCCCCGTGGAAGAGAAATGGAGGTCACAGTAGCTTAACAAGATGTTTTTAATGCCCTTTGGAAGAGTGGTGGAGGTTGCAGTGGATTAAAAAGACAATATCAATGCCCTTTGGAAGAGTGGTGGAGGTCGCAGTGGAATAAAAATACAATATCAATGCCCCTTGGTAGAGTGGTGGAGGTTACAGTGGAATTTAAAGACATTATCAATGCCCCGTGAAAGAGATGTGGAGGTCACTGTAGCTTAACAAGACAGTTTTAATGCCCCTTGGAAGAATGGTGGAGGTCGCAGTGGAATAAAAATACAATATCAATGCCCCTTGGAAGAGTGCTAGATGTTACAGTGGAATAAAAAACAATATCAAAGCCCCTTGCAAGAGCTGTGGAGTTGAGAGTGGTTTAAATTGACGGTTTTAATGCCCCTTGGAAGAGACGTGGAGGTCACAGTAGATTAACAAGACTGTTTTAATGCCCCTTGGAAGAGTGGTGGAGGTCGAAGTGGATTAAAAAGACAATGTCAATGCTCTTTGAAGGAGTGGTTGAAGTCTCAGTGGAATAAAAAGACAATATCAATGCCCATTGGAAGTGTGTTGGAGGTTCCAGTGGAATAAAAGGACAATATCAATGCCCTGTGGAAGAGACATGGAGGTAACAGTAGCTTAACAAGATGGTTTGAATGCCCCTTGGAAGAGTGGTGGAGGTCGCAGTGGAATAAAAAGACAATATCAATGCCCCTTGGAAAAGTGGTGGAGGATACAGTGGAATAAAAAGACAATATCAATGCCCCTTGGAAGATCAGTGGAGATCAGACTGGTTTAACCATACGGTTTTAATGCCCCTTGGAAGAGACGTGGAGGTCACAGTAGCTTAACAAGACTGTTTTAATGCCACATGTAAGAGTGGTGGAGGTTGCAGTGGAATAAAAAGACAATATCAATGCCCCATGGAAGAGACGTGGAGGTCACAGTAGCTTAACAAGATGGTTTTAATGCCCTTTGGAAGAGTGGTGGAGGTCGCAGTGGATTAAAAAGACAATATCAATGCCCTTTGGAAGAGTGGTGGAGGTCGCAGTGGAATAAAAATACAATATAAATGCCCCTTGATAGAGTGGTGGAGGTTACAGTGGAATTTAAAGACAATATCAATTCCCCGTGAAAAAGATGTGGAGGTCACTGTAGCTTAACAAGACAGTTTTAATGCCCCTTGGAAGAATGGTGGAGGTCGCAGTGGAATAAAAAGACAATGTCAATGCCCCTTGGAAGAGCTGTGGAGTTCAGAGTGGTTTCACCAGACGGTTTTAATGCCCATTGGAAGTGACGTGGAGGTCACAGTAGCTTAAAAAGACGTTTTTAATGCTCCTTGGAAAAGTGGTGGAGGTCGCAGTGGATTAAAAAGACAATATCAATGCCCCTCGGAAGAGTGGTGGATGTGGCAGTGGAATAAAAAGACAATATCAATGCCCCTTGGAAGAATGATGGAGGTCGCATTGGAATAAAAAGACAATGTCAATACCCCTTGGAAGAGTGGTGGAGGTTAGAGTGGAATAAAAAGACAATACCAATGCTCCTTGGAAGAGCTGTGGAGTTCATAGTAGTTTAACCAGATGGATTTATTGCCCCTTGGAAGAGATGTGGAGGTCACAGTAGACAAACAAGGCAGTTTTAATGCCCCTTGGAAAAGTGGTGGAGGTCACAGTGGATTAAAAAGACATTATCAATGCCCCTTGGAAGACACGTGGAGGTCACAGTAGCTTAACAAGACAGTTTTAATGCCCCTTGGAAGAGTGGTGGAGGTTACTGTGAAATAAAAAGACAATATCAATGACTCTTGAAAGAGCTATGGTGTTCAGAGTGGTTTAACCAGATGGTTTTAATGCCCCTTGGAAGAGTGGTGGAGGTCGCCGTGCATTAAAAAGACAAAATCAATACCCCTTGGAAGAATGGTGGAGGTTGCAGTGGAATATAAAGACTATATCAATGCCCTTTTGAAGAGCTGTGGAGTTCAGAGTGTTTTAAACAGACGGTTTTAATACCCCTTGGAAGAGATGTGGAGGTCACAGTAGCTTAACAAGTCTGTTTTAATGCCTCTTGGAAAAGTGGTGGATGTCGCAGTGGATTAAAAAGACAATATCAATGCCCCTTAGAAGAGAGGTGGAAGTCGCAGTGGAACAAAAAGACAATATCAATACTCCTTGGAAGAGTAATGGAGGATACAGTGGAATAAAAAGACAATATCAATGCCCCTTGGAAGAGTGCTGGAGGTTACATTGGAATAAAAAGACAATATCAATGCCCATTGCAAGAGCTGTGGAGTTCAAAGAGGTTTAAATTGACGGTTTTAATGCCCCGTGGAATTGACGTGGAGGTCAAAGTAGCTTAACAACACGGTTTTAATGGCACTTGGAAGAGTGGTGGAGGTCGCAGTTGATTAAAAAGACAATATCAATGCCCCTTGGAAGAGTAGTGGAGGTCGCAGTGGAATAAAAAAACAATATCAATGCCCCTTGGAAGAGTGGTGGAGGTAACAGTGGATTAAAAAGACAATATCAATGCCCCTTGGAAGAGCAGTGGAGTTCAGAGTAGTTAAACCAGACGGTTTTAATGCCTATTGGAAGTGACGTGGAGGTCACAGTAGCTTAAAAATACGTTTTTAATGCCCCTTGGAAAAGTGGTGGAGGTGGAAGTGGAACAAAAAGACAATATCAAAGCCCCTTGGAAGCGTGGTGGAGTTTACAGTGGAATAAAAAGAAAATATCAATGCCCCGTGAAAGAGTCGTGGATGTCACAATGGCTTAACAAGACGGTTTTAATGTTCCTTGGAAGAGAGGTGAAAGTCGCAGTGAAATAAAAAGACAATATCAATGCCCCTTGGAAGAGTGCTGGAGGTTACCGTGAAATAAAAAACAATATCAAAGCCCCTTGCAAGAGCTGTGGAGCTGAGAGTGGTTTAAATTGATGGTTATAATGCCCCTTGGAAGAGATGTGGAGGTCACAGTAGATTAACAAGACTATTTTAATGCCCCTTGGAAGAGTGGTGGAGGTCGAAGTGGATTAAAAAGACAATGTCAATGCTCCTTGAAGGAGTGGTTGAAGTGTCAGTGGAATAAAAAAGGCAATATCAATGCACCTTGGAAGAGTGTTGGAGGTTCCAGTGGAATAAAAAGACAATATCAATGCCCAATGGAAGAGAAATGGAGGTCACAGTAGCTTATCAAGACGGTTTAAATGCCCCTTGGAAGAGTGGTGGAGGTCGCAGTGGAATAAAAAGACAATATCAATGCCCCTTGGAAGAGCGGTGGAGGATACAGTGGAATAAAAAGACAATATTAATGGCCCTTGGAAGAGTGCTGGAGGTCACAGTAGCTTAGCAAGACAGTTTTAATGCCACATGGAAGAGTGGTGTAGGTTGCAGTGGATTAAAAAGACAATATCAATGCCCCGAGGAAGAGTGGTGGATGTTGCAGTGGAATATAACGACAATATCAATGCCTCGTGGAAGAAAAGTGGAGGTCACAGAAGCTTATCAAGATGGTTTTATTGCTCTTTGGAAGAGTGGTGGAGGTCGCAGTGGAATAAAAATACAATATCAATGCCCCTTGTTAGAGTGGTGGAGGTTACAGTGGAATTTAAAGACAATATCAATGCCCCGTGGAAGAGATGTGGAGGTCACTGTAGCTTAACAAGACAGTTTTAATGCCCCTTGGAAGAATGGTGGAGGTTGCAGTGTAATAAAAACACAGTGTCAATGCCCCTTGGAAGAGTGGTGGAGGTTAGAGTGGATTAAAAAGACAATATCAATGCCCCTTGGAAGAGTGGTGGAGGTGGCAGTGTAATAAAAAGACAAAATCAATGCCCCTTGGAAGAATGATGGAGGATGCAGTGGAATAAAAAGACAATGTCAATGCCCCTTTGAAGAGTGGTGGAGGTTAGAGTGGAATAAAAAGACAACACCAATGCCCCTTGGAAGAGCTGTGGAGTTCAGAGTGGTTTAACCAGATGGTTTTATTGCCCCTTGGAAGAGACGTGGAGGTCACAGTATATTAACGAGACGGTTTTAATGCCCCTTGGAAAAGTGGTAGAGGTCGCAGTGGATTAAAAATACAATATCAATGCCCCTTAGAAGAGAGGTGGAGGATACAGTGGAATAAAAAGACAATATTAATGCCCCGTGAAAGAGACGTGGAGGTCACAGTAGCTTAACAATGACGGTTTTAATGCCCCTTGGAAGAGAGGTGGAAGTCGTAGTGGAATAAAAATACAATATCAATGCCCCTTGAAAGAGTGCTGTAGGTTATAGTGGAGTAAAAAGACAATATCAATGCGTCTTGCAAGAGCTGTGGAGTTCAGAGTGGTTTAAATTGACGGTTTTAATGTACCTTGGAAGAGATGTGGAGGTCACAGTAGCTTAACAATACGGTTTTAATGCCCCTTGGAAGAGAGGTGGAGGTCGCAGTGGATTAAAAAGACAATATCAATGCCACTTGGAAGAGTGGTGAAGGTCCCAGTGGAATAAAAAGACAGTATCAATGCCCCTTGGAAGAGTGGTGAACGATACAGTGGAATAAAAAGACAATATCATTGCCCCTTGGAAGAGTGATGGAGGTTACAGTGGAATAAAAAGACAATATCAATGCCCCTTTGAACAGTCGTGGAGGTTACAGTTAAATAAAAAGACAATATCAATGCCCCGTGGAAGAGATGTGGAAGTCCCAATAGCTTAACAAGATGGTTTTAATGCCCCTTGGAACAGTGGTGGTGGTCGCAGTGGATTAAAAAGACAATATCAATGTGCCTTGGAAGAGTGGTGGAGGTCGCAGTGGAATAAAAAGACATTATCAATGCAACTTGGAACAGTGGTGGAGGTTACAGTTAAATAAAAAGACAATAATAATGCCCCTTGGAAGAGCTGTGGAGTTCAGAGGGGTATAACGAGATGGTTTTAACGCTCCTTGGAAGAGACGTGGAGGTCACAGTAACTTAACAGCACGGTTTTAATGCCCCTTGGAAGAGTGGTGGACGTTGCAGTGGAATAAAAAAGCAATATCAATGCCCCTTGGAAGATTGGTGGAGGTTACAGTGGAATAAAAAGACAATATCAATGCCCCGTGGAAGATATGAGGAGGTCACTGTAGCTTTACAATATGGTTTTAATGCCCCTTGGATGAGTGGTGGAGGTCGCAGTGGAATAAAAAGACAATGTCAATGCCCCTTGGAAGAGTGGTGGAGGTTAGGGTGGAATAAAAAGACAATACAAATGCCCATTGGAAGAGCTGTGGAGTTCAGAGTGGTTTAACAAGATGGTTTTAATGCCCCTTGGAAGAGAAGTCGGCGTCACAGTAGCATAACAAGACGGTTTTAATGCCCCTTGGAAGAGTGGTGGAGTTCGCAGTGGATTAAAAAGACAATAACAATGCCCATTGGAAGAGTGGTGGAGGTCTCAGTGGAATAAAAAGACAAAATCAATGCCCCTTGGAATAGTGGTGGAGGTTACAATGGAATAAAAAGACAATTTCAATGCCCCTTCGAAGAGCTGTGGAGTTCACAGTGGTTTAACCAGACGGTTTTATTGCCCATTGGAAGAGACGTGGAGGTCACAGTAGCTTAACAAGACTGTTTTAATGCCCCTTGGAAGAGTGGTGGAGGTCGCAGTGGATTAAAAAGACAATATCAATGCCCCTTAGAAGAGAGGTGGAAGTCGCAGTGGAAAAAAAAGACAATGTCAATGCCACTTGGAAGAGTGGTGGAGGTTACAGTGGAATAAAAAGACAATATCAATGCCCTGTGTAAGAAACTTGAAGGTCACAGTAGCTTAACAAGACGGTTTTAATGCCCCTTGGAAGAGAGGTGGAGGTTGCAGAGGATTGAAAAGACAATATCAATGACCATTGGAAGAGTTGTAGAGGTCGCAGTGGAATAAAAAGACAAAATCAATGCCCCTTGGAAGAGTGGTGGAGGTTACAGTGGAGTAAAAAGACAATATCAATGGCCCATGGAAGAGTTGTGGAGGTCTCTGTAGCTTATCAAAAAGGTCTTAATGCCCCTTGGAAGAGTGGTGGAGGTCGCAGTGGAATAAATAGACAATGTCAATGCCTCTTGGAATAGTGGTAGAGGTTAGAGTGGAATAAAAAGACAATACCAGTGCTCCTTGGAAGAGCTGTGTAGTTCAGAGTGGTTTAAATTGACGGTTTTAATGCCCCTTGGAAGAGACGTGGAGGTCACAGTGGATGAAAAAGACAATATCAATGCCCCTTGGAAGAGTTGTGGAGGTCGCAGTGGAATAAAAAGACAATATCAATGCCCTTTGGAAGAATGATGGAGGATGCAGTGGAATAAAAGGACAATGTCAATGCCCCTTTGAAGAGTGGTGGAGGTTAGAGTGGAATAAAAAGACAACACCAATGCCCCTTGGAAGAGCTGTGGAGTTCAGAGTGGTTTAACCAGATGGTTTTATTGCCCCTTGGAAGAGACGTGGAGGTCACAGTATATTAACGAGACGGTTTTAATGCCCCTTGGAAAAGTGGTGGAGGTCGCAGTGGATTAAAAAGACAATATCAATACCACTTGGTAGAGTGGTGAAGGTCTCAGTGGAATAAAAATACAATATCAATGCCCCTTGAAAGAGTGCTGTAGGTTATAGTGGAGTAAAAAGACAATATCAATGCGTCTTGCAAGAGCTGTGGAGTTCAGAGTGGTTTAAATTGACGGTTTTAATGTACCTTGGAAGAGATGTGGAGGTCACAGTAGCTTAACAATACGGTTTTAATGCCCCTTGGAAGAGAGGTGGAGGTCGCAGTGGATTAAAAAGACAATATCAATGCCACTTGGAAGAGTGGTGAAGGTCCCAGTGGAATAAAAAGACAATATCAATGCCCCTTGGAAGAGTGGTGGACGATACAGTGGAATAAAAAGACAATATCAATGCCCCGTGAAAGAGACTTGGAGGTCACAGTAGCTTAACAAGACGGTTTTAATTCCCCTTGGAAGAGTGCTGGAAGTTACATTGGAAAAAAATGACAATATGAATGCCCATTACAAGAGCTGTGGAGTTCAGAGTGGTCTAAATTGACGATTTTAATGCTACTTGGAAGGGACGTGGAGGTGACAGTAGCTTAACAAGATGGTTTTAATGCCCCTTGGAAGAGTGGTGGAGGTTACAGTGGAATAAAAAGACAATATCAATGCCCAGTGGAATAGACATGGACTTGACAGTAGCTTAACAAGACGGCTTTAATGCCCCTTGGAAGAGTGGTGGAGGTTGCAGTGGATTAAAAAGACAATATCAATGCCCATTGGAAGAGTGGTAGAGGTCGCAGTGGAATAAAAAGACAAAATCAATGCCCCTTGGAAGAGTGGTGGAGGTTACAGTGGAGTAAAAAGACAATATCAATGGCCCATGGAAGAGTTGTGGAGGTCTCTGTAGCTTATCAAGAAGGTCTTAATGCCCCTTGGAAGAGTGGTGGAGGTCGCAGTGGAATTAATAGACAATGTCAATGCCTCTTGGAATAGTGGTAGAGGTTAGAGTGGAATAAAAAGACAATACCAGTGCTCCTTGGAAGAGCTGTGTAGTTCAGAGTGGTTTAAATTGACGGTTTTAATGCCCATTGGAAGAGACGTGGAGGTCACAGTGGATTAAAAAGACAATATCAATGCCCCTTGGAAGAGTGGTGGAGTTTACAGTGGAATAAAAAGACAATATTAATGCCCAGTGAAAGAGACGTGGAGGTCACAGTAGCTTAACAAGACGTTTTTAATGTCCCTTGGAACAGAGGTGAAAGTAGCAGTGGAATAAAAAGACAATATCAATGCCCCTTGGAAGAGTGCTGGAGGTTACAGTGGAAAAAAAAACAATGTCAAAGCCCCTTGCAAGAGCTGTGGAGTTGAGAGTGGTTTAAATTGACGGTTGTAATGCCCCTTGGAAGAGACGTGGAGGTCACAGTAGATTAACAAGACTGTTTTAATGCCCATTGGAAGAGTGGTGGAGGTTGAAGTGGATTAAAAAGACAATGTCAATGCTCCTTGAGGGAGTGGTTGAAGTCTTAGTGGAATAAAAAGACAATATCAATGCCCCTTGGAAGAGTATTGGAGGTTCCAGTGGAATAAAAAGACAATATCAATGCCCTGTGGAAGAGACATGGAGGTCACAGTAGCTTAACAAGATGGTTTTAATGCCCCTTGGAAGAGTGGTGGAGGTCGCAGTGGAATAAAAAGACAATATCAATGCCCCTTGGAAGATTGGTGGAGGTTACAGTGGAATAAAAAGACAATATCAATGCCCTTGGAAGAGTGGTGGAGGTTACAGTGGAATAAAAAGACAATATCAATGCCCTGTGTAAGAAACTTGGAGGTCACAGTAGCTTAACAAGACGGTTTTAATTCCCCTTGGAAGAGTCGTGGACGTCGCAGAGGAATAAAAAGACAATATCAATGCACTTGGAAGAGTGCAGAAGGTTACAATGGAATAAAAAGACATTGTCAATGCCCCTTGGAAGAGACGTGGAGGTCACAGTGGATTAAAAAGTCAATATCAATGCCCCTTGGAAGAGTGGTGGAGGTCGCAGTGGATTAAAAATACAATATCAATGCCCCTTGGAAGAGTGGTGGAGGTCGCAGTGGAATAAAAAGACAATATCAATGCCCCGTGGAAGGGACGTGGAGGTCACAGTAGCTTCACAAGACGGTTTTAATGCCCCTTGGAAGAGAGGTGGAGGTCGCAGTTGATTAAAAAGACAATATCAGTGCCCCTTGGAAGAGTGGTGGAGGTCGCAGTGGAATAAAAAGACAATATCAATGCCGCTTGGAAGAGTGGTGGATGTTACAGTCGAAATAAAAGACAATATCAATGCCTCCTGTAAGAGCTGTGGAGTTCAGAGTGTTTAACCAGAAGGTTTTAATGCCCCTTGGAACAGACGAGGAGGTCACAGTAGCTTAACAAGACGTTTTTAATGTCCCTTGGAACAGAGGTGAAAGTAGCAGTGGAATAAAAAGACAATATCAATGCCCCTTGGAAGAGTGCTGGAGGTTACAGTGGATTAACAAGACTGTTTTAATGCCCATTGGAAGAGTGGTGTAGGTCAAAGTGGATTGAAAAGACAATGTCAATGCTCCTTGAAGGAGTGGTGGAAGTCTCAGTGGAATAAAAAGACAATATCAATGCCCCTTGGAAGAGTATTGGAGGTTCCAGTGGAATAAAAAGACAATATCAATGCCCTGTGGAAGAGACATGGAGGTCACAGTAGCTTAACAAGACGGTTTTAATGCCCCTTGGAAGAGTGGTGGAGGTCGCAGTGGAATAAAAAGACAATATCAATGCCCCTTGGAAGATTGGTGGAGGTTACAGTGGAATAAGAAGACAAAATCAATGCACCTTGGAAGAGTGGTGGAGGTTACAGTGGAATAAAAAGACAATATCAATGCCCAGTGTAAGAAACTTGGATGTCACAGTAGCTTAACAAGACGGTTTTAAAGCCCCTTGGAAGAGTCGTGGACGTCGCAGAGGAATAAAAAGACAATATCAATGCACTTGGAAGAGTGCAGAAGGTTACAATGGAATAAAAAGACATTGTCAATGCCCCTTGGAAGAGCTGTGGAGCTCAGAGCGGTTTAACCAGACGGTTTTAATGCCCCTTGGAAGAGTGGTGGAGGTCGCAATGGAATAAAAAGACAATATCAATGCCCCTTGGAAGAGTAGTGGAGGTCGCAATGGAATAAAAAAACAACATCAATGCCCTTTGGAAGAGTGGTGGAGGTAATAGTGGACTAAAAAGACAATATCAATGCCAATTGGAAGAGCAGTGGAGTTTAGAGTAGTTAAACCAGACGGTTTTAATGCCCATTGGAAGTGACTTGGAGGTCACAGTAGCTTAAAAAGACGTTTTTAATGCCCCTTGGAAAAGTGGTGGAGGTCGCAGTGGATTAAATAGACAATATCAATACACCTTAGAAGAGTGGTGGAGGTGGCAGTGGAATAAAAAGACAATATCAATGCCCCTTGGAAGAGTGGTGGAGTTTACAGTGGAATAAAAAGACAATATTAATGCCCCGTGAAAGAGACGTGGATGTCACAGTAGCTTAACAAGACGGTTTTAATGTCCCTTGGAAGAGACATGGAGGTCACAGTAGATTAACAAGACTGTTTTAATGCTCATTGGAAGAGTGGTGGAGGTCGAAGTGGATTAAAAAGACAATGTCAATGCTTCTTGAAGGAGTGGTTGAAGTCTCAGTGGAATAAAAAGACAATATCAATGCCCCTTGGAAGAGACATGGAGGTCACAGTAGCTTAACAAGACGGTTTTAATGCCCCTTGGAAGAGTGGTGGAGGTTAGAGTGGAATAAAAAAACAATACCAATGCCCATTGGAAGAGCTGTGGTGTTCAGAGTGGTTTAACCAGATGGTTTTATTGTCCCTTGGAAGAGACGTGGAGGTCACAGTAGATTAACAAGACGGTTTTAATGCCCCTTGGAAAAGTGGTGAAGGTCACAGTGGATTAAAAAGACAATATCAGTGCCCCGTGGAAGACACGTGGAGGTCACAGTAGGTTAACAAGACAGTTTTAGAGCCCCCTGGAAGAGTGGTGGAGGTCACAGTGGATTATAAAGACAATATCAATGCCCCTTGAAAGAGTGGTGGAGGTTACAGTGAAATAAAAATACAATATCAATGCCTCTTGAAAGAGCTATGGAGTTCAGAGTGGTTTAACCAAATGGTTTTAATGCCCCTTGGAAGAGTGGTGGAGGTTGCAGTGCATTAAAAAGACAATATCAATATCCCTTGGAAGAATGGTGGAGGTTACAGTGGAATAAAAAGACAATATCAATGCCCCTTGGAAGAGCTGTGGAGTTCAGAGTGGTTTAACCAGACGGTTTTAATGCACCTTGGAAGAGATGTGGAGGTCACAGTAGCTTAACAAGACTGTTTTAATGCATCTTGGAAGAGTGGTGGAGGTCGCAGTGGAATAAAAAGACAATATCAATGCCCCTTGAAAGAGTGGTGGAGGATACAGTGGAATAAAAAGACAATATCAATGCCCCTTGGAAGATCTGTGGAGTTCAGATAGGATTAACCCTACGGTTTTAATGCCTCTTGGAAGAGAAATGGAGGTCACAGTAGCTTAACAAGACGGTTTTAATGCCACATGGAAGAGTTGTGGAGGCTGCAGTGGAATAAAAAGACAATGTCAATGCCCCGTGGAAGAGACGTGGTGGTCACTGTAGCTTAACAAGATGGGTTTAATGCCCTTTGGAAGAGTGGTGGAAGTCGCACTGGATTAAAAAGACAATATCAATGCCCTTTGGAAGAGTGGTGGAGGTCGCAGTGGAATAAAAACACAAAATCAATGCCCCTTGGTAGAGTGGTGGAGGTTACATTGGAATTTAAAGACAATATCAATGCCCCGTGGAAGAGATGTGGAGGTCACTGTAGCTTAACAAGACAGTTTTAATGTCCCTTGGAAGAATGGTGGAGGTCGCAGTGGAATAAAAAGACCATGACAATGCCCCTTGGAAGAGTGGTGGAGGTTAGAGGGTAATAAAAAGTCAATACCAATGCCCCATGGAAGAGCTATGGAGTTCAGAGTGGTTTAACCAGACAGTTTTAATGCCCAATGGAAGTGACGTGGACGTCACAGTAGCTTAAAAAGACGTTTTTAATGCCCCTTGGAAAACTGGTGAAGGTCGCAGTGGATTAAAAAGACAATATCAATGCCCCTTGGAAGAGTGGTGGAGGTGGCAGTAGAATAAAAAGACAATATCAATATCCCTTGGAAGAATGATGGAGGTCGCAGTGGAATAAAAAGACAATGTCAATGCCCCTTGGAAGAGTGGTGGAGGTTAGAGTGGAATAAAAAAACAATACCAATGCCCATTGGAAGAGCTGTGGTGTTCAGAGTGGTTTAACCTGATGGTTTTATTGTCCCTTGGAAGAGACGTGGAAGTCACAGTAGATTAACAAGACGGTTTTAATGCCCCTTGGAAAAGTGGTGAAGGTCACAGTGGATTAAAAAGACAATATCAATGCCCCGTGGAAGACACGTGGAGGTCACAGTAGGTTAACAAGACAGTTTTAAAGCCCCCTGGAAGAGTGGTGGAGGTCGCAGTGGATTATAAAGACAATATCAATGCCCCTTGAAAGAGTGGTGGAGGTTACAGTGAAATAAAAAGACAATATCAATTTTTCTTGAAAGAGCTATGGAGTTCAGAGTGGTTTAACCAAATGGTTTTAATACCCCTTGGAAGAGTGGTGGAGGTCGCAGTGCATTAAAAAGACAATATCAATACCCCTTGGAAGAATGGTGGAGGTTACAGTGGAATAAAAAGACAATATCACTGCCCCTTGGAAGAGCTGTGGAGTTCAGAGTGGTTTAACCAGACGGTTTTAATGCCCCTTGGAAGAGATGTGGAGGTCACAGTAGCTTAACAAGACTGTTTTAATGCATCTTGGAAGAGTGGTGGAGGACGCAGTGGATTAAAAAGACAATATCAATGCCCGATAGAAGAGAGGTGGAAGTCGCAGTGGAATAAAAAGACAATATCAATTCCCCTTGGAAGAGTGGTTGAGGATGCAGTGGAATCAAAAGACAATATCAATGCCTCTTGCAAGAGTGGAATAAAAAGAAAATACCAATGCCCCTTGGACGAGCTGTGGAGTTCACAGTGGTTTAACCAGACAGTTTTAATGCCCATTGGAAGTGACGTGGAGGTGACAGTCGCTTAAAAAGACTTTTTTAATGCCCCTTGGAAAAGTGGTGGAGGTCGCAGTGGATTAAAAAGACTATATCAGTGCCCCTTGGAATATTGGTGGAGGTTGCACTGGAATAAAAAGACAATGTCAATGCCCCTTGGAAGAGTGGTGGAGGTTAGAGTGGAATAAAAAGACAATACCAATGCCCTTGGAAGAGATATGGAGATCACAGTAGCTTAACAAGACTGTTTTAATGACTCTTGGAAGAGTGGTGGAGGTCGCAGTGGATTAAAAAGACAATATCAATGCCCCTTAGAAGAGAGGTGGAAGTCGCAGTGGAATAAAAAGACAATATCAATGCCCCGTGGAATAGACATAGACTTTACAGTAGCTAAACAAGATGTTTTTAATGCACCTTGGGAGAGTGGTGGAAGTCGTAGTGGAATAAAAAGACAATATCAATGCCCCTTGGAAGAGTGCTGGAGGTTACATTGGAATAAAAAGACAATATCAATGCCCCTTGCAAGAGCTGTGGAGTTCAGAGAGGTTTAAATTGACGCTTTGAATGCCCCGTGGAATTGACGTGGAGGTCAAAGTAGCTTAACAACACGGTTTTAATGGCACTTGGAAGAGTGGTGGAGGTCGCAGTTGATTAAAAAGACAATATCAATGCCACTTGGAAGAGTAGTGGAGGTCACAGTGGAATAAAAGAACAATATCAATGCCCCTTGGAAGAGTGGTGGAGGTAACAGTGGATTAAAAAGACGATATCAATGCCCCTTGGAAGAGCAGTGGAGTTCAGAGTAGTTAAACCAGATGGTTTTAATGCCCATTGGAAGTGACGTGGAGGTCACAGTAGCTTAAAAAAAAGTTTTTAATGCCCCTTGGAAAAGTGGTGGAGGTGGAAGTGGAATAAAAAGACAATATCAATGCCCCTTGGAAGAGTGCTGGAGGTTACCGTGGAATAAAAAGACAAAATCAATGCCCCGTGGAAGAGATGAGGAGGTCACTGTAGCTTAACAATACGGTTTTAATGCCCCTTGGAAGAGAGGTGGAGGTCGCAGTGCATTAAAAAGACAATATCAATGCCACTTGGAAGAGTGGTGAAGGTCCCAGTGGAATAAAAAGACAATATCAATGCCCCTTGGAAGAGTGGTGGACGATACAGTGGAATAAAAAGACAATATCAATGCCCCGTGAAAGAGACTTGGAGGTCACAGTAGCTTAACAAGACGGTTTTAAAGCCCCTTGGAAGAGAGGTGGATGTTGCAGTGGAATAAAAAGACAATATCAATGCCCCTTGGAAGAGTGCTGGAGGTTACATTGGAAAAAAATGACAATATTAATGCCCATTACAAGAGCTGTGGAGTTCAGAGTGGTTTAAATTGACGATTTTAATGCTCCTTGGAAGGGACGTGGAGGTGACAGTAGCTTAACAAGATGGTTTTAATGCCCCTTGGAAGAGTGGTGGAGGTCGCAGTGGATTAAAAACACAATATGAATGCCCCTTGGAAGAGTGGTGGAGGTCGCAGTGGAATAAAAAGACAATATCAATGCCCCTTGGAAGAGTGGTGGAGGTTACAGTTGAATAAAAAGACAATATCAATGCCCCTTGGAAGAGTGATGGAGGTTACAGTGGAATAAAAAGACAATATCAATGCCCCTTGGAACAGTGGTGGAGGTTACAGTTAAATAAAAAGACAATATCAATGCCCCGTGGAAGAGATGTGGAAGTCACAATAGCTTAACAAGATGGTTTTAATGCCCATTGGAACAGTGGTGGAGGTCGCAGTGGATTAAAAAGACAATATCAATGTGCCTTGGAAGAGTGGTGGAGGTCGCAGTGGAATAAAAAGACATTATCAATGCCACTTGGAACAGTGGTGGAGGTTACAGTTAAATAAAAAGACAATAATAATGCCCCTTGGAAGAGCTGTGGAGTTCAGAGGGGTATAACGAGATGGTTTAACGCTACTTGGAAGAGACGTGGAGGTCACAGTAAATTAACAGCACAGTTTTAATGCCCCTTGGAAGAGTGGTGGACGTTGCAGTGGAATAAAAAAACAATATCAATGCCCCTTGGAAGATTGGTGGAGGTTGCAGTGGAATAAAAAGACAAAATCAATGCCCCGTGGAAGAGATGAGGAGGTCACTGTAGCTTAACAATATAGTTTTAATGCCCCTTGGATGAGTGGTGGAGGTCGCAGTGGAATAAAAAGACAATGTCAATGCCCCTTGGAAGAGTGGTGGAGGTTAGGGTGGAATAAAAAGACAATACAAATGCCCATTGGAAGAGCTGTGGAGTTCAGAGTGGTTTAACAAGATGGTTTTAATGCCCCTTGGAAGAGAAGTCGGCGTCACAGTAGCATAACAAGACGGTTTTAATGCCCCTTGGAAGAGTGGTGGAGTTCGCAGTGGATTAAAAAGACAATAACAATGCCCATTGGAAGAGTGGTGGAGGTCGCAGTGGAATAAAAAGACAAAATCAATGCCCCTTAGAATAGTGGTGGAGGTTACAGTGGATTAAAAAGACAATTTCAATGACCATTCGAAGAGCTGTGGAGTTCACAGTGGTTTAACCAGATGATTTTATTGCCCATTGGAAGAGAAGTGGAGGTCACAGTAGCTTAACAAGACTGTTTTAATGCCCCTTGGAAGAGTGGTGGAGGTCGCAGTGGATTAAAAAGACAATATCAATGCCCCTTAGAAGAGAGGTGGAAGTCGCAGTGGAAAAAAAAGACAATGTCAATGCCACTTGGAAGACTGGTGGAGGTAACAGTGGAATAAAAAGACAATATCCATGCCCAGTGGAATAGACATGGACTTGACAGTAGCTTAACAAGACGGCTTTAATGCCCCTTGGAAGAGTGGTGGAGGTTGCAGTGGATTGAAAAGACAATATCAATGCCCATTGGAAGAGTGGTAGAGGTCGCAGTGGAATAAAAAGACAAAATCAATGCCCCTTGGAAGAGTAGTGGAGGTCGCAGTGGAATAAAAGAACAATATCAATGCCCCTTGGAAGAGTGGTGGAGGTAACAGTGGATTAAAAAGACAATATCAATGCCCCTTGGAAGAGCAGTGGAGTTCAGAGTAGTTAAACCAGACGGTTTTAATGCCCATTGGAAGTGACGTGGAGGTTACAGTAGCTTAAAAAAAAGTTTTTAATGCCCCTTGGAAAAGTGGTGGAGGTGGAAGTGGAACAAAAAGACAATATCAAAGCCCCTTGGAAGCGTGGTGGAGTTTACAGTGGAATAAAAAGACAATATGAATGCCCCGTGAAAGAGTCGTGGATGTCACAGTGGCTTAACAAGACGGTTTTAATGTCCCTTGGAAGAGAGGTGAAAGTCGCAGTGAAATAAAAAGACAATATCAATGCCCCTTGGAAGAGTGCTGGAGGTTACCGTGGAATAAAAAACAATATCAAAGCACCATGCAAGAGCTGTGGAGCTGAGAGTGGTTTAAATTGATGGTTATAATGCCCCTTGGAAGAGATGTGGAGGTCACAGTAGATTAACAAGACTATTTTAATGCCCCTTGGAAGAGTGGTGGAGGTCGAAGTGGATTAAAAAGACAATGCCAATGCTCCTTGAAGGAGTGGTTGAAGTCTCAGTGGAATAAAAACGCAATATCAATGCACCTTGGAAGAGTGTTGGAGGTTCCAGTGGAATAAAAAGACAATATCAATGCCCTATGGAAGAGACATGGAGGTCACAGTAGCTTAACAAGACGGTTTAAATGCCCCTTGGAAGAGTGGTGGAGGTCGCAGTGGAATAAAAATACAATATCAATGCCCCTTGGAAGAGCGGTGGAGGATACAGTGGAATAAAAAGACAATATCAATGCCCCTTGGAAGAGTGCTGGAGGTCACAGTAGCTTAACAAGACAGTTTTAATGCCACATGGAAGAGTGGTGGAGGTTGCAGTGGATTAAAAAGACAATATCAATGCCCCGAGGAATAGTTGTGGATGTTGCAGTGGAATAAAAAGACAATATCAATGCCTCGTGGTAGAAACGTGGAGGTCACAGAAGCTTATCAAGATGGTTTTATTGCTCTTTGGAAGAGTGGTGGAGGTCACAGTGGATTCAAAAGACAATATCAATGCCCTTTTGAAGAGTGGTGGAGGTCGCAGTGGAATAAAAATACAATATCAATGCCCCTTGTTAGAGTGGTGGAGGTTACAGTGGAATTTAAAGACAATATCAATGACCCCTTGGAAGAGATGTGGAGGTCACTGTAGCTTAACAAGACAGTTTTAAGGCCCCTTGGAAGAATGGTGGAGGTTGCAGTGTAATAAAAACACAGTGTCAATGCCCCTTGGAAGAGTGGTGGAGGTTAGAGTGGATTAAAAAGACAATATCAATGCCCCTTGGAAGAGTGGTGGAGGTGGCAGTGTAATAAAAAGACAATATCAATGCCCCTTGGAAGAATGATGGAGGTTGCAGTGGAATAAAAAGACAATGTCAATGCCCCTTTGAAGAGTGGTGGAGGTTAGAGTGGAATAAAAAGACAACACCAATGCCCCTTGGAAGAGCTGTGGAGTTCAGAGTGGTTTAACCAGATGGTTTTATTGCCGCTTGGAAGAGACGTGGAGGTCACAGTATATTAACAAGACGGTTTTAATTCCCCTTGGAAAAGTGGTGGAGGTCGCAGTGGATTAAAAAGACAATATCAATGCCCCTTGGAAGAGAGGTGGAGGATACAGTGGAATAAAAAGACAATATTATTGCCCCGTGAAAGAGACGTGGAGATCACAGTAGCTTAACAAGACGGTTTTAATGCCCCTTGGAAGAGAGGTGGAAGTCGTAGTGGAATAAAAATACAATATCAATGCCCCTTGAAAGAGTGCTGTAGGTTATAGTGGACTAAAAGGACAATATCAATGGCCCATGGAAGAGTTGTGGAGGTCTCTGTAGCTTAACAAGAAGGTCTTAATGCCCCTAGGAAGAGTGGTGGAGGTCGCAGTGGAATTAATAGACAATGTCAATGCCTCTTGGAATAGGGGTAGAGGTTAGAGTGGAATAAAAAGACAATACCAGTGCTCCTTGGAAGAGCTGTGTAGTTCAGAGTGGTTTAAATTGATGGTTTTAATGCCCCTTGGAAGAGACATGTAGGTCACAGTGGATTAAAAAGACAATACCAATGCCCCTTGGAAGAGTGGTGGAGGTCGCAGTGGATTAAAAATACAATATCAATGCCACTTGGAAGAGTGGTGGAGGTTGCAGTGGAATAAAAAGACAATATCAATGCCCCGTGGAAGGGACGTGGAGGTCACAGTAGCTTCACAAGACGGTTTTAATGCCCCTTGGAAGAGAGGTGGAGGTCGCAGTTGATTAAAAAGACAATATCAATGCCCCTTGGAAGAGTGGTGGAGGTCGCAGTGGAATAAAAAGACAATATCAATGCCCCATGGAAGAAGTGTGGAGGTCTCTGTAGCTTAACAAGAAGGTCTTAATGCCCCTTGGAAGAGTGGTGGAGGTCGCAGTGGAATTAATAGACCATGTCAATGCCTCTTGGAATAGTGGTAGAGGTTAAAGTGGAATAAAAGACATTACCAGTGCTCCTTGGAAGAGCTGTGTAGTTCAGAGTGGTTTAAATTGACGGTTTTAATGCCCCTTGGAAGAGACGTGGAGGTCACAGTGGATTAAAAAGACAATACCAATGCCCCTTGGAAGAGTGGTGGAGGTCGCAGTGGATTAAAAATACAATATCAATGCCACTTGGAAGAGTGGTGGAGGTCGCAGTGGAATAAAAAGACAATATCAATGCCCCGTGGAAGGGACGTGGAGGTCACAGTAGCTTCACAAGACGGTTTTAATGCCCCTTGGAAGAGAGGTGGAGGTCGCAGTGGAATAAAAAGACAATATCAATACCGCTTGGAAGAGTGGTGGATGTTACAGTCGAAATAAAAGACAATATCAATGCCTCCTGTAAGAGCTGTGGAGTTCAGAGTGTTTAACCAGAAGGTTTTAATGCCCCTTGGAACAGATGAGGAGGTCACAGTAGCTTAACAAGACTGTTTTAATGCCCCTTGGAAGAGTGGTGGAGATCGTTGTGGATTTAAAAGACAATATCAATGCCCCTTAGAAGAGTGGTGGAGGTCGCAGTGGAATAAAAAGGCAATATCAATGCCCCTTGGAAGATTGGTGGAGTTTACAGTGGAATAAAAAGACAATATCAATGCACCTTGGAAGAGTGGTGGAGGTTACAGTGGAATAAAAAGACAATATCAATGCCCTGTGTAAGAAACTTGGAGGTCACAGTAGCTTAACAAGACGGTTTTAATGCCCCTTGGAAGAGTCGTGGACGTCGCAGAGGAATAAAAAGACAATATCAATGCACTTGGAAGAGTGCATAAGGTTACAATGGAATAAAAAGACATTGTCAATGCCCCTTGGAAGAGCTGTGGAGCTCAGAGCGGTTTAACCAGACGGTTTTAATGCCCCTTGGAAGAGTGGTGGAGGTCGCAATGGAATAAAAAGACAATATCTATGCTCCTTGGAAGAGTAGTGGAGGTCGCAATGGAATAAAAAAACAACATCAATGCCCCTTGGAAGAGTGGTGGAGGTAATAGTGGATTAAAAAGACAATATCAATGCCACTTGGAAGAGCAGTGGAGTTTAGAGAAGATAAAAAAGACGGTTTTAATGCCCATTGGAAGTGACGCGGAGGGCACAGTAGCTTAAAAAGATGTTTTTAATGCCCCTTGGAAAAGTGGTGGAGGTCGCAGTGGATTAAAAAGACAATGTCAATACCCCTTGGAAGAGTGGTGGAGGTGGCAGTGGAATAAAAAGACAATATCAATGCCCCTTGGAAGAGTGGTGGAGTTTACAGTGGAATAAAAAGACAATATTAATGTCCCGTGAAAGAGACGTGGAGGTCACAGTAGCTTAACAAGACGTTTTTAATGTCCCTTGGAACAGAGGTGAAAGTAGCAGTGGAATAAAAAGACAATATCAATGCCCCTTGGAAGAGTGCTGGAGGTTACAGTGGAAAAAAAAACAATGTCAAAGCCCCTTGCAAGAGCTGTGGAGTTGAGAATGGTTTAAATTGACGGTTGTAATGCCCCTTGGAAGAGACGTGGAGGTCACAGTAGATTAACAAGACTGTTTTAATGCCCATTGGAAGAGTGGTGGAGGTCGAAGTGGATTAAAAAGACAATGTCAATGCTCCTTGAAGGAGTGGTTGAAGTCTCAGTGGAATAAAAAGACAATATCAATGCCCCTTGGAGGAGTGTTGGAGGTTCCAGTGGAATAAAAAGACAATATCAATGCCCTGTGGAAGAGACATGGAGGTCTCAGTAGCTTAACAAGATGTTTTAATGCCCCTTGGAAGAGTGGTGGAGGTCGCAGTGGAATAAAAAGACAATATCAATGCCCCTTGGAAGATTGGTGGAGGTTACAGTGGAATAAAAAGACAATATCAATGCCCCTTGGAAGAGTGGTGGAGGTTACAGTGGAATAAAAAGACAATATCAATGCCCTGTGTAAGAAACTTGGAGGTTACAGTAGCTTAACAAGACGGTTTTAATGCCCTTTGGAAGAGTCGTGGACGTTGCAGAGGAATAAAAAGACAATATCAATGCACTTCGAAGAGTGCAGAAGGTTACAATGGAATAAAAAGACATTGTCAATGCCCCTTGGAAGAGACGTGGAAGTCACAGTGGATTAAAAATACAATATCAATGCCCCTTGGAAGAGTGGTGGAGGTCGCAGTGGAATAAAAAGAAAATATCAATGCCCCGTGGAAGGGACGTGGAGGTCACAGTAGCTTCACAAGACGGTTTTAATGCCCCTTGGAAGAGAGGTGGAGGTCGCAGTTGATTAAAAAGACAATATCAATGCCCCTTGGAAGAGTGGTGGAGGTCGCAGTGGAATAATAAGACAATATCAATGCTGCTTGGAAGAGTGGTGGATGTTACAGTCGAAATAAAAGACAATATCAATGCCTCCTGTAAGAGCTGTGGAGTTCAGAGCGTTTAACCAGAAGTTTTTAATGCCCCTTGGAACAGACGAGGAGGTTACAGTAGCTTAACAAGACATTTTAATTTCCCTTGGAACAGAGGTGAAAGTAGCAGTGGAATAAAAAGACAATATCAATGCCCCTTGGAAGAGTGCAGGAGGTTACAGTGGAAAAAAAAAACAATGTCAAAGCCCCTTGCAAGAGCTGTGGAGTTGAGAGTGGTTTAAATTGACGGTTGTAATGCCCCTTGGAAGAGACGTGGAGGTCACAGTAGATTAACAAGACTGTTTTAATGCCCATTTAAAGAGTGGTGGAGGTCGAAGTGGATTAAAAAGACAATGTCAATGCTCCTTGAAGGAGTGGTTGAAGTCTCAGTGGAATAAAAAGACAATATCAATGCCCCTTGGAAGAGTGTTGGAGGTTCCAGTGGAATAAAAAGACAATATCAATGCCCTGTGGAAGAGACATGGAGGTCACAGTAGCTTAACAAGACGGTTTTAATGCCCCTTGGAAGAGTGGTGGAGGTCGCAGTGGAATAAAAAGACAATATCAATGCCCCTTGGAAGATTGGTGGAGGTTATAGTGGAATAAAAAGACAATATCAATGCCCTGTGTAAGAAACTTGGAGGTCACAGTAGCTTAACAAGACGGTTTTAATGCACCTTGGAAGAGTCGTGGACGTCGCAGAGGAATAAAAAGACAATATCAATGCACTTGGAAGAGTGCAGAAGGTTACAATGGAATAAAAGACATAGTCAATGCCCCTTGGAAGAGCTGTGGAGCTCAGAGCGGTTTAACCAGACGGTTTTAATGCCCCTTGGAAGAGTGGTGGAGGTCGCAATGGAATAAAAAGACAATATCAATGCCCCTTGGAAGAGGAGTGGAGGTCGCCATGGAATAAATAAACAACATCAATGCCCTTTGGAAGAGTGGTGGAGGTAATAGTGGACTAAAAAGACAATATCAATGCCACTTGGAAGAGCAGTGGAGTTAGAGTAGTTAAACCAGACGGTTTTAATGCCCATTGGAAGTGACTTGGAGGTCACAGTAGCTTAAAAAGACGTTTTTAATGCCCCTTGGAAAAGTGGTGGAGGTCGCAGTGGATTAAAAAGACAATATCAATACACCTTAGAAAAGTGGTGGAGGAGGCAGTGGAATAAAAAGACAATATCAATGCCCCTTGGAAGAGTGGTGGAGTTTACAGTGGAATAAAAAGACAATATTAATGCCCCGTGAAAGAGACGTGGATGTCACAGTAGCTTAACAAGACGGTTTTAATGTCCCTTGGAAGACAGGTGAAAGTAGCAGTGGAATAAAAAGACAATATCAATGCCCCTTGGAAGAGTGTTGGAGGTTACAGTGGAAAAAAAAACAATGTCAAAGCCCCTTGCAAGAGCTGTGGAGTTGAGAGTGGTTTAAATTGACGGTTGTAATGCCCCTTGGAAGAAACATGGAGGTCACAGAAGATTAACAAGACTGTTTTAATGCCCATTGGAAGAGTGGTGGAGGTCGAAGTGGATTAAAAAGACAATGTCAATGCTTCTTGAAGGAGTGGTTGAAGTCTCAGTGGAATAAAAAGACAATATCAATGCCCCTTGGAAGAGTGTTGGAGGTTCCAGTGGAATAAAAAGACAATATCAATGCCCTGTGGAAGAGACATGGAGGTCACAGTAGCTTAACAAGACGGTTTTAATGCCCCTTGGAAGAGTGGCGGAGGTCGCAGTGGAATAAAAAGACAATATCAATGCCCCTTGGAAGAGTGGTGGAGGATACAGTGGAATAAAAAGACAATATCAATGCCACTTGGAAGATCTGTGGAGTTCAGATTGGTTTAACCCTACAGTTTTAATGCCTCTTGGAAGAGAAGTGGAGGTTACAGTAGCTTAACAAGACGATTTTAATGCCACATGTAAGAGTTGTGGAGGTTGCAGTGGAATAAAAAGACAATGTCAATGACCCGTGGAAGAGACGTGGTGGTCACTGTAGCTTAACAAGATGGGTTTAATGCCCTTTGGAAGAGTGGTGGAGGTCGCAGTGGATTAAAAAGACAATATCAATGCCCTTTGGAAGAGTGGTGGAGGTCGCAGTGGAATAAAAATACAAAATCAATGCCCCTTGGTAGAGTGGTGGAGGTTACAGTGGAATTTAAAGACAATATCAATGCCCCGTGGAAGAGATGTGGAGGTCACTGTAGCTTAACAAGACAGTTTTAATTTCCCTTGGTAGAATGGTGGAGGTCGCAGTGGAATAAAAAGACCATGTCAATGCCCCTTGGAAGAGTGGTGGAGGTTAGAGGGTAATAAAAAGTCAATACCAATGCCCCATGGAAGAGCTGTGGAGTTCAGAGTGGTTTAACCAGACAGTTTTAATGCCCATTGGAAGTGACTTGGACGTCACAGTAGCTTAAAAAGACGTTTTTAATGCCCCTTGGAAAAGTGGTGAAGGTCGCAGTGGATTCAAAAGACAATATCAATGCCCCTTGGAAGAGTGGTGGAGGTGGCAGTGGAATAAAAAGACAATATCAATAACCCTTGGAAGAATGATGGAGGTCGCAGTGGAATAAAAAGACAATGTCAATGCCCCTTGGAAGAGTGGTGGAGGTTAGAGTGGAATAAAAAAACAATACCAATGCCCCTTGGAAGAGCTGTGGTGTACAGAGTGGTTTAACCAGATGGTTTTATTGTCCCTTGGAAGAGACGTGGAGGTCACAGTAGATTAACAAGACAGTTTTAATGCCCCTTGGAAAAGTGGTGAAGATCACAGTGGATTAAAAAGACAATATCAATGCCCCGTGGAAGACACGTGGAGGTCACAGTAGGTTAACAAGACAGTTTTCAAGCCCCCTGGAAGAGTGTTGGAGGTCGCAGTGGATTATAAAGACAATATCAATGCCCCTTGAAAGAGTGGTGGAGGTTACAGTGAAATAAAAAGACAATATCAATGCCTCTTGAAAGAGCTATGGAGTTCAGAGTGGTTTAACCAAATGGTTTTAATGCCCCTGGGAAGAGTGGTGGAGGTCGCAGTGCATTAAAAAGACAACATCAATACCCCTTGGAAGAATGGTGGAGGTTACAGTGGAATAAAAAGACAATATCAATGCCCCTTGGAAGAGCTGTGGAGTTCAGAGTGGTTTAACCAGACGGTTTTAATGCCCCTTGGAAGAGATGTGGAGGTCACAGTAGCTTAACAAGACTGTTTTAATGCATCTTGGAAGAGTGGTGGAGGACGCAGTGGATTAAAAAGACAATATCAATGCCCGATAGAAAAGAGGTGGAAGTCGCAGTGGAATAAAAAGACAATATCAATTCCCCTTGGAAGAGTGGTTGAGGATACAGTGGAATCAAAAGACAATATCAATGCCTCTTGCAAGAGTGGAATAAAAAGAAAATACCAATGCCCCTTGGAAGAGCTGTGGAGTTCACAGTGGATTAACCAGACAGTTTTAATGCCCATTGGAAGTGACGTGGAGGTGACAGTCGCTTAAAAAGACTTTTTTAATGCCCCTTGGAAAAGTGGTGGAGGTCGCAGTGGATTAAAAAGACTATATCAATGCCCATTGGAATATTGGTGGAGGTCGCACTGGAATAAAAAGACAATGTCAATGCCTCTTGGAAGAGTGGTGGAGGTTAGAGTGGAATAAAAAGACAATACCAATGACCTTGGAAGAGATATGGAGATCACAGTAGCTTAACAAGACTGTTTTAATGCCTCTTGGAAGAGTGGTGGAGGTCGCAGGGGATTAAAAAGACAATATCAATGCCCCTTAGAATAGAGGTGAAAGTCGCAGTGGAATAAAAAGACAATATCAATGCCCCGTGGAATAGACATAGACGTTACAGTAGCTAAACAAGATATTTTTAATGCACCTTGGGAGAGTTGTGGAAGTCGTAGTGGAATAAAAAGACAATATCAATGCCCCTTGAAAGAGTGCTGTAGGTTACAAAGGAATAAAAAAACAATATCAATGCCTCTTGCAAGAGCTGTGGAGTTCAGAGTGGTTTAAATTGACGGTTTTAATGCACCTTGGAAGAGACGTGGAGGTCACAGTAGCTTAACAATACGGTTTTAATGCCTCTTGGAAGAGTGGTGGAGGTCGCAGTGGATTAAAAAGACAATATCAATGCCACTTGGAAGAATGGTGAAGGTCCCAGTGGAATAAAAAGACAATATCAATGCCCCTTGGAAGAGTGGTGGAGGTTACGGTGGAATAAAAAGACAATATCATTGCCCAGTGAAAAAGACGTGGAGGTCACAGTAGCTTAACAAGAGGGTTTTAATGCCCCTTGGAAGAGAGTTGGAAGTTGCAGTGGAATAAAAAGACAATATCAATGCCCCTTGGAAGATTGCTGGAGGTTACATTGGAATAAAAAGACAATATCAATGCCCCTTGCAAGAGCTGTGAAGTTCAGCGTGGTTTAAATTGACGGTTTTAATGCGCAATGGAATTGATGTGGAGGTCAAAGCAGCTTAACAACACGGTTTTAATGGCCCTTGGAAGAGTGCTGGAGGTCGCAGTTGATTGAAAAGACAATATAAATGCCCCTTAGAAGAGTGGTGGAGGTCGCAGTGGAATAAAAAGACAATATCAATGCCCCTTGGAAGAGAAGTTTAGGTCGCAGTGGAATAAATAAACAATATCAATGCCCGTTTTAAGAGTGGTGGAGGTAACAGTGGATTAAAAAGACAATATCAATGCCACTTGGAAGAGCAGTGGAGTTCAGAGTAGTTAAAGCAGACGGTTTTAATGCCCATTGGAAGTGACGTGGAGGTCACAGTAGCTTACAAAGACGTTTTTAATGCCCCTTGGAAAAGTGGTGGAGGTCGCAGTTGAATAAAAAGACAAGATCAATGCCCCTTGGAAGAGTGGTGGAGGATACAGTGGAATAAAAAGACAATATCAATGCCCCTTGGAAGATCTGTGGAGTTCAGATTGGTTTAACCATACGATTTTAATGCACCTTGGAAGAGACGTGGAGGTCACAGTAGCTTAACAAGATGGTTTTAAAGCCACATGGAAGAGTGTTGGAGGTTCCAGTGGAATAAAAAGACAATATCAATGCCCTGTGGAAGAGACATGGAGGTCACAGTAGCTTAACAAGATGGTTTTAATGCCACATGGAAGAGTGTTGGAGGTTGCAGCGGATTAAAAAGACAATATCAATGCCCCAAGGAAGAGTGGTGGAGGTCGCAGTGGAATAAAAAGACAATATCAATGCCCCGTGGAAGAGACGTGGAGGTCACAGTAGCTAAACAAGATGGTTTTAATGCCCTTTGGAAGAATGGTGGAGGTCGCATGGATTAAAAAGACAATATCAATGCCCTTTGGAAGAGTGGTGGAGGTTACAGTGGAATTTAAATACAATATCAATGCCCCTTGGAAGAGATGTGGAGGTCACTGTAGCTTAACAAGACAGTTTTAATACCCCTTGGAAGAATTGTGGAGGTCGCAGTGGAATAAAAAAACAATGTCAATGCCCCTTGGAAGAGTGGTGGAGGTTAGAGTGGAATAAAAAGACAATACCAATGCCCTTTGGAAGAGCTGCGGAGTTCAGAGTGGTTTAACCAGATGGTTTTAATGCACATTGGAAGTGACGTGGAGGTCACAGTTGCTTAAAAAGACGTTTTTAATGCCCCCTGGAAAAGTGTTGGAGGTCGCAGTGGATTAAAAAGACAATATCAATGCCCCTTGGAAGAGTGGTGGAGGTGGCAGTTGAATAAAAAGACAATATCAATGCCCCTTGGAAGAATGATGGAGGTCGCAGTGGAATAAAATGACAATATCAATGCCCCTTGGTAGAGTGGTGGAGATTACAGTAGAATTGAAATGCAATATCAAGGCCCAGTGGAAGAGATGTAGAGGTCACTGTAGCTTAACAAGACAGTTTTAATGCCCCTTGGAAGAATGGTGGAGGTCGCAGTGGAATAAAAAGACAATGTCAATGCCCCTTGGAAGAGTGGTGGAGGTTAGAGTGGAATAAAAAGACAAAACCAATGCCCCTTGGAAGAGCTGTGGAGTTCAGAGTGGTTTAACCAGACGTTTTTAATGCCCATTGGAAGTGATGTGGAGGTCACAGTAGCTTAAAAAGACGTTTTTAATGCCCCTTGGAAAAGTGGTGAAGGTCGCAGTGGATTCAAAAGACAATATCAATGCCCCTTGGAAGAGTGGTGGAGGTGGCAGTGGAATAAAAAGACAATATCAATAACCCTTGGAAGAATGATGGAGGTCGCAGTGGAATAAAAAGACAATGTCAATGCCCCTTGGAAGAGTGGTGGAGGTTAGAGTGGAATAAAAAAACAATACCAATGCCCCTTGGAAGAGCTGTGGTGTACAGAGTGGTTTAACCAGATGGTTTTATTGTCCCTTGGAAGAGACGTGGAGGTCACAGTAGATTAACAAGACGGTTTTAATGCCCCTTGGAAAAGTGGTGAAGATCACAGTGGATTAAAAAGACAATATCAATGCCCCGTGGAAGACACGTGGAGGTCACAGTAGGTTAACAAGACAGTTTTAAAGCCCCCTGGAAGAGTGGTGGAGGTCGCAGTGGATTATAAAGACAATATCAATGCCCCTTGAAAGAGTGGTGGAGGTTACAGTGAAATAAAAAGACAATATCAATGCCTCTTGAAAGAGCTATGGAGTTCAGAGTGGTTTAACCAAATGGTTTTAATGCCCCTGGGAAGAGTGGTGGAGGTCGCAGTGCATTAAAAAGACAATATCAATACCCCTTGGAAGAATGGTGGAGGTTACAGTGGAATAAAAAGACAATATCAATGCCCCTTGGAAGAGCTGTGGAGTTCAGAGTGGTTTAACCAGACGGTTTTAATGCCCCTTTGAAGAGATGTGGAGGTCACAGTAGCTTAACAAGACTGTTTTAATGCATCTTGGAAGAGTGGTGGAGGACGCAGTGGATTAAAAAGACAATATCAATGCCCGATAGAAAAGAGGTGGAAGTCGCAGTGGAATAAAAAGACAATATCAATTCCCCTTGGAAGAGTGGTTGAGGATACAGTGGAATCAAAAGACAATATCAATGCCTCTTGCAAGAGTGGAATAAAAAGAAAATACCAATGCCCCTTGGAAGAGCTGTGGAGTTCACAGTGGATTAACCAGACAGTTTTAATGCCCATTGGAAGTGACGTGGAGGTGACAGTCGCTTAAAAAGACTTTTTTAATGCCCCTTGGAAAAGTGGTGGAGGTCGCAGTGGATTAAAAAGACTATATCAATGCCCATTGGAATATTGGTGGAGGTCGCACTGGAATAAAAAGACAATGTCAATGCCCCTTGGAAGAGTGGTGGAGGTTAGAGTGGAATAAAAAGACAATACCAATGACCTTGGAAGAGATATGGAGATCATAGTAGCTTAACAAGACTGTTTTAATGCCTCTTGGAAGAGTGGTGGAGGTCGCAGTGGATTAAAAAGACAATATCAATGCCCCTTAGAATAGAGGTGAAAGTCGCAGTGGAATAAAAAGACAATATCAATGCCCCGTGGAATAGACATAGACGTTACAGTAGCTAAACAAGATATTTTTAATGCACCTTGGGAGAGTTGTGGAAGTCGTAGTGGAATAAAAAGACAATATCAATGCCCCTTGAAAGAGTGCTGTAGGTTACAAAGGAATAAAGAAACAATATCAATGCCTCTTGCAAGAGCTGTGGAGTTCAGAGTGGTTTAAATTGACGGTTTTAATGCACCTTGGAAGAGACGTGGAGGTCACAGTAGCTTAACAATACGGTTTTAATGCCTCTTGGAAGAGTGGTGGAGGTCGCAGTGAATTAAAAAGACAATATCAATGCCACTTGGAAGAATGGTGAAGGTCCCAGTGGAATAAAAAGACAATATCAATGCCCCTTGGAAGAGTGGTGGAGGTTACAGTGGAATAAAAAGACAATATCATTGCCCAGTGAAAAAGACGTGGAGGTCACAGTAGCTTAACAAGACGGTTTTAATGCCCCTTGGAAGAGAGTTGGAAGTTGCAGTGGAATAAAAAGACAATATCAATGCCCCTTGGAAGATTGCTGGAGGTTACATTGGAATAAAAAGACAATATCATTGCCCCTTGCAAGAGCTGTGGAGTTGAGAGTGGTTTAAATTGACGGTTTTAATGCGCCGTGGAATTGATGTGGAGGTCAAAGCAGCTTAACCACACGGTTTTAATGGCCCTTGGAAGAGTGCTGGAGGTCGCAGTTGATTGAAAAGACAATATAAATGCCCCTTAGAAGAATGGTGGAGGTCGCAGTGGAATAAAAAGACAATATCAATGCCCCTTGGAAGAGAAGTTTAGGTCGCAGTGGAATAAAAAAACAATATCAATGCCCGTTTTAAGAGTGGTGGAGGTAACAGTGGATTAAAAAGACAATATCAATGCCACTTGGAAGAGCAGTGGAGTTCAGAGTAGTCAAAGCAGACGGTTTTAATGCCCATTGGAAGTGACGTGGAGGTCACAGTAGCATAAAAAGACGTTTTTAATGCCCCTTGGAAAAGTGGTGGAGGTCGCAGAGGAATAAAAAGACAAGATCAATGCTCCTTGGAAGAGTGGTGGAGGATACAGTGGAATAAAAAGACAATATCAATGCCCCTTGGAAGATCTGTGGAGTTCAGATTGGTTTAACCATACGGTTTTAATGCACCTTGGAAGAGACGTGGAGGTCACAGTAGCTTAACAAGATGGTTTTAAAGCCACATGGAAGAGTGTTGGAGGTTCCAGTGGAATAAAAAGACAATATCAATGCCCTGTGGAAGAGACATGGAGGTCACAGTAGCTTAACAAGATGGTTTTAATGCCACATGGAAGAGTGTTGGAGGTTGCAGCGGATTAAAAAGACAATATCAATGCCCCAAGGAAGAGTGGTGGAGGTCGCAGTGGAATAAAAAGACAATATCAATGCCCCGTGGTAGAGACGTGGAGGTCACAGTAGCTTAACAAGATGGTTTTAATGCCCTTTGGAAGAATGGTGGAGGTCGCATGGATTAAAAAGACAATATCAATGCCCTTTGGAAGAGTGGTGGAGGTTACAGTGGAATTTAAATACAATATCAATGCCCCTTGGAAGAGATGTGGAGGTCACTGTAGCTTAACAAGACAGTTTTAATGCCCCTTGGAAGAATTGTGGAGGTCGCAGTTGAGTAAAAAGACAATGTCAATGCCCCTTGGAAGAGTGGTGGAGGTTAGAGTGGAATAAAAAGACAATACCAATGCCCTTTGGAAGAGTTGCGGAGTTCAGAGTGGTTTAACCAGATGGTTTTAATGCACATTGGAAGTGACGTGGAGGTCACAGTTGCTTAAAAAGACGTTATTAATGCCCCCTGGAAAAGTGTTGGAGGTCGCAGTGGATTAAAAAGACAATATCAATGCCCCTTGGAAGAGTGGTGGAGGTGGCAGTTGAATAAAAAGACAATATCAATGCCCCTTGGAAGAATGATGGAGGTCGCAGTGGAATAAAATGACAATATCAATGCCCCTTGGTAGAGTGGTGGAGATTACAGTAGAATTGAAATGCAATATCAAGGCCCAGTGGAAGAGATGTAGAGGTCACTGTAGCTTAACAAGACAGTTTTAATGCCCCTTGGAAGAATGGTGGAGGTCGCAGTGGAATAAAAAGACAATGTCAATGCCCCTTGGAAGAGTGGTGGAGGTTAGAGTGGAATAAAAAGACAAAACCAATGCCCCTGGGAAGAGCTGTGGAGTTCAGAGTGGTTTAACCAGATGTTTTTAATGCCCATTGGAAGTGATGTGGAGGTCACAGTAGCTTAAAAAGACGTTTTTCATGCCCCTTGGAAAAGTGGTGGAGGTCGCAGTGGATTAAAAAGACAATATCAATGTCCCTTGGAAGAGTGGTGGAGGTGGCAGTGGAATAAAAAGACAATATCAATGCTCCTTGGTAGAATGATGGAGGTCGCAGTGGAATAAAAAGATAATACCAATGCCCCTTGGAAGAGCTGTGGAGTTCAGAGTGGTTTAACCAGATGGTTTTATTGCCCCTTGGAAGAGACGTGGCGGTCACAGTAGATTAACAAGACGGTTTTAATGCCCCTTGGAAAAGTGGTGGAGGTCACAGAGGATTAAAAAGATAATATCAATGCCCCGTGGAAGACAAGTGGAGGTCACAGTAGCTTAACAAGACAGTTTTAATGCCCCTTGGAAGAATGGTGGAGGTCGCAGTGGAATAAAAAGACAATATCAATGCACCTTGGAAGAGTGTTGGAGGTTCCAGTGGAATAAAAAGACAATATCAATGCCCTGTGGAAGAGACATAGAGGTCACAGTAGCTTAACAAGACGGTTTTTATGCACCTTTGAAGAGTGGTGGAGGTCGCAGTGGAATAAAAAGACAATATCAATGCCCCTTGGAAGAGTGGTGGAGGATACAGTGGAATAAAAAGACAATATCAATGCCCCTTGGAAGATCTGTGGAGTTCAGATTGGTTTAACCATACGGTTTTAATGCACCTTGGAAGAGACGTGGAGGTCACAGTAGCTTAACAAGATGGTTTTAAAGCCACATGGAAGAGTGTTGGAGGTTCCAGTGGAATAAAAAGACAATATCAATGCCCTGTGGAAGAGATATGGAGGTCACAGTAGCTTAACAATATGGTTTTAATGCCACATGGAAGAGTGTTGGAGGTTGCAGTGGATTAAAAAGACAATATCAATGCCCCAAGGAAGAGTGGTGGAGGTCGCAGTGGAATAAAAAGACAATATCAATGCCCCGTGGAAGAGACGTGGAGGTCACAGTAGCTTAACAAGATGGTTTTAATGCCCTTTGGAAGAATGGTGGAGGTCGCAGTGGATTAAAAAGACAATATCAATGCCCCTTGGAAGAGTGGTGGAGGTTAGAGTGGAATAAAAAGACAAAACCAATGCCCCTTGGAAGAGCTGTGGAGTTCAGAGTGGTTTAACCAAACGTTTTTAATGCCCATTGGAAGTGACGTGGAGGTCACAGTAGCTTAAAAAGACGTTTTTCATGCCCCTTGGAAAAGTGGTGGAGGTCGCAGTGGATTAAAAAGACAATATTAATGCCCCTTGGAAGAGGGGTGTAGGTGGCAGTGGAATAAAAAGACAATATCAATGCCCCTTGGAAGAATGATCGAGGTCGCAGTGGAATAAAAAGACAATATCAATGCCCCTTGGAAGAGTGGTGGAGGATACAGTGGAATTTAAATACAATGTCAATGCCCCTTGGAAGAGTGGTGGAGGTTAGAGTGGAATAAAAAGATTATACCAATGACCTTGAAAGATCTGTGGAGTTCAGAGTGGTTTAACCAGATGGTTTTATTGCCCCTTGGAAGAGACGTGGCGGTCACAGTAGATTAACAAGACGGTTTTAATGCCCCTTGGAAAAGTGGTGGAGGTCACAGAGGATTAAAAAGATAATATCAATGCCCCTTGAAAGAGTGGTGGAGGTTACAGTGAAATAAAAAGACAATATCAATGCCTCATGAAAGAGCTATGGAGTTCAGAGTGGTTTAACCAGATGGTTTTAATGCCCCTTGGAAGAGACGTGGAGGTCACAGTAGCTTAACAAGACTGTTTTATTGCCTCTTGGAAGAGTGGTGGAGGTCGCAGTGGATTAAAAAGACAATATCTATGCCCCTTAGAAGAGAGGTGGAAGTCGCAGGGGAATAAAAAGACAATATCAATACCCCTTGGAAGAGTGGTGGAGGATACAGTGGAATAAAAAGACAATATCAATGCCCCGTTGAATAGACATGGACGTTACAGTAGCTAAACAAGATGTTTTAATGCACCTTGGGAGAGTGGTGGAAGTCGTAGTGGAATAAAAAAACAATATTAATGCCCCTTGAAAGAGTGCTGTAGGTTACAGTGGAGTAAAAAGACAATATCAATTCCTCTTGCAAGAGCTGTGGAGTTCAGAGTGGTTTAAATTGACGGTTTAAATGCACCTTGTAAGAGATGTGGAGGTCACAGTAGTTTAACAATACGGTTTTAATGCCCCTTGGAAGAGTGGTGGAGGTCGCAGTGGATTAAAAAGACAATAACAATGCCACTTGGAAGAGTGGTGAAGGTCCCAGTGGAATAAAAAGACAATATCAATGCCCCTTGGAAGAGTGGTGGAGGTTACAGTGGAATAAAAAGACAATATTAATGTCTCGTGGAAGAGACTTGGAGGTCACAGTAGCTTAACAAGATGGTTTTAATGCCCCTTGGAAGAGAGGTGGAGGTCGCAGTGGAATAAAAAGACAATATCAATGCCCCATGGAAGAGTGGTGGAGGTTATAGTGGAGAAAAAAGACAATATCAATGACCCTTGGAAGAGTGGTGAAGGTCGCAGTGGAATAAAAAGACAATATTAATGCCCCTTGGAAGAGTGGAGGAGGTAGCAGTAAAATAAAAAGACAATATCAATGCCCCCTGGAAGAGTGGTGGAGGTTACAGTGGAATAAAATGACAATATCAGTGCCCCTTGGAAGAGCTGTGGAGTTCACAGTGGTTTAACCAAAAGGTTTTAAGGCACCGTGGAATAGACGTGGAGGTCACTGTAGTTAAACAAGACGGTTTTAATGCTTCTTTGAAGTGTGAAGGAGGTCGCAGTGGATTAAAAAGACAAAATCAATGCCCCCTGGAAGAGTGGTGGAGGTTACAGTGGAATAAATGGACCATATCAATGCCTCTTGCAAGACCTGTGGAGTTCAGAGTGATTTAAATTGCCGGTTTTAATGCACCTTGGAAGAGAAGTGGAGGTCACAGTAGCTTAACAAGACAGTTTTAATGCCCCTTGGAAAAGTGGTGGAGGTTACAGTCAAATAAAAAGACAATATCAATGCCTCTTGGAAGAGCTGTGGAGTTCAGAGTGGTTTAACCAGATGGTATTAATGCCCCTTGGAAGAGACATGGAGGTCACAGTAGCTTATCAAAACTGTTTTAATGCCCCTTGGAAGAGTGGTGGAGGTCGCAGTGGAATAAAAGAACAATATCAATTCCACTTGGAAGAGATGTGGAGGTGGCAGTGGAATAAAAAGACAATATCAATGCCTCGTGGAAGAGACTTGGAGGTCACAGTAGCTTAACAAGATGGTTTTAATGACCCTTTGAAGAGAGGTGGAGGTCGCAGTGGAATAAAAAGACAATATCAATGACCCTTGGAAGAGTGGTGGAGGTCGCAGTGGATTAAAAAGACAATATTAATGCCCCTTGGAAGAGTGGTGGAGGTCGCAGTAAAATAAAAAGACAATATCAATGCCCCTTTGAAGAGTGGTAGAGGTTACAGTGGAATAAAAAGACAATATCAATGCCTCTTGCAAGAGCTGTGGAGTTCAGAGTGGTTTAAATTAATGGTTTTAATGCCCCTTGGAAGAGACGTTGAGGTGATAGTAGCTTAACAAGACGGTTTTAATGCCCACAATGGAATAAAAAGACAATATCAATGCCCCTTGGAAGAGTAGTGGAGGTCGCAGTGGAATAAAAAGATAATATCAATTTCCCTTGGAAGAGTGGTGGAGGTTACAGTGGAATAAAAAGACAATATCAATGCCCCTTAGAAGAGCTGTGCAGTTCAGAGAAGTTAAACCAAACAGTTTTAATGACCCTTGGAAGTGACGTCGAGGTCACAGTAGCTTAACAAAATGATTTTAATGCCCCTTGGAAAAGTGGTGGAGGTACCAGTGGATTAAAAAGACAATATCAATGCCTCTTGGAAGAGTGGTGGAGGTTGCAGTGGAATGAAAAGACAATATCAATGCCCCTTGGAAGAATGGAGGAGGTCGCAGTGGTATAAAAAGACAATATCAATGCCCCTTCTAATAGTGGTGAAGGTTACAATGGAATAAAAAGACAATATCAATGCCCCGAGAAAGAGACGTGGATGTCACAGTAGCTTAAGAAAACGGTTTTAATGCCCCTTGTAAGAGAGGTGGAAGTCGCAGTGTAATAAAAAGACAATATCAATGCCCCTTGGAAGAGTGCTGGAGGTTACAGTGGAATAAAAAGATAATATCAATGCCCTTTGCAAGATCTGCGGAGTTGAGAGTGATTTAAATTGACGGTTTTAATGCCCATTGGAAGAGACGTGGAGTTCACAGTATATTAACAAGACTGTTTTAATGCCCCTTGGAAGAGTGGTGGAGGTCGAAGTGGATTAAAAAGACAATGTTAATGCTCCTTGAAGGAGTGTTGGAAGTCTCAGTTGAATAAAAAGATAATATCAATGCCCCTTGGAAGAGTGTTGGAGGTCACAGTGGAATAAAAAGACAATACCAATACCCTGTGGAAGAGACATGGAGGTCACAGTAGCTAAACAAGATGGTTTTAATGTCCCATGGAAGAGTGGTGGAGGTCGCAGTGGAATAAAAAGACAATATCAATGCCCCTTGGAAGAGTGGTCGAGGTCGCAGTGGAATAAAAAGACAATATCAATGCCCCGTGGAAGAGAGTGGAGGTCACAGTAGCTGAACAAGACTGTTTTAATGCCCCTTGGAAGAGACGTGGAGGTCACAGTAGCTTAACAAGACGGTTTTAATGCTCCTTGGAAAAGTGGTGGAGGTCGAAGTGGATTAAAAAGACAATATAAATGCCCCTTGGAAGAGTGGTGGAGGTCCCAGTGGAATAAAAAGACAATATCAATGCCCCTTGGAAGAGAAGCGGAGGTAGCAGTGGAATAAAAAGATAATATCAATTTCCCTTGGAAGAGTGGTGGAGGTTACAGTGGAATACAAAGACAATATCAATGCCCCTTGGAAGAGCTGTGGAGTTAAGAGAAGTTAAACCAGACGGTTTTAATGCCCCTTGGAAGTGACGTGGATATCACAGTAGCTTAACAAAACGATTTTAATGCCCCTTGGAAAAGTGGTGGAGGTCGCAGTGGATTAAAAAGACAATATCAATGCCTCTTGGAAGAGTGGTGGAAGTTGTAGTGGAATAAAAAGACAATATCAATGCCCCTTGGAAGAGTGGTGGAGAACGCAGTGGAATAAAAAGACAATATCAATGCCCCGTGAAAGAGACGTGGTTGTCACAGTAGCTTAACAAAACGATTTTAATGCCCCTTGGAAAAGTGGTGGAGGTCGCAGTGGATTAAAAAGACAATATCAATGCCTCTTGGAAGAGTGGTGGAAGTTGTAGTGGAATAAAAAGACAATTTTAATGCCCCTTGGAAGAGTGGTGGAGGTTACAGTGGAATAAAAAGATAATATCAATGCCCTTTGCAAGAGCTGTGGAGTTGAGAGTGGTTTAAATTGACGGTTTTAATGCCCCTTGGAAGAGACGTGGAGTTCACAGTAGATTAACAAGACTGTTTTAATGCACCTTAGAAGAGTGTTGGAGGTCGAAGTGGATTAAAAAGACAATGTCAATACTCCTTGAAAGAGTGGTGGAAGTCTCAGTTGAATAAAAAGACAATATCTATGTCCTTTGGAAAAGTGTTGGAGGTTACAGTGGAATAAAAAGACAATATCAATGCCCTATGGAAGAGAAATGGAGGTCACAGTAGCATAACAAGATGGTTTTAATGTCCCATGGAACAGTGGTGGAGGTCGCAGTGGAATAAAAAGACAATATCAATGCGCCTTGGAACAGTGGTGGAGGTTACAGTGGATTAAAAGACAATATCAATGCCCCGTGAAAGAGACGTGGAATTCACAGTAGCTTAAAAAGATGGCTTTAATGTCCCTTGGAAGAGAGGTGAAAGTCACAGTGGAATAAAAAGACAATATCAATGCCCCTTGGAAGAGTGCTGGAGTTTACAGTGGAATAAAACACAATATCATAGCCCCTTGCAAGAGCTGTGGAGCTGAGAGTGGTTTAAATTGACGGTTTTAATGCCCCTTGGAAGAGACGTGGAGGTTACAGTAGATTAACAAGACTTTTTTAATGCACCTTGGAAAAGTGGTGGAGGTCGAAGTGGATTAAAAAGACTACATCAATGCCCCTTGGAAGAGTGGTGGAGGTCGCAGTGGAATAAAAAGACAATATTAATGCCCCTTGTAAGAATGGTGGAGGTTACAGTGGAATAAAAGACAATATCAATGCCCCTTGCAAGAGCTGCGGAGTTGAGAGTGGTTTAATTTGATGGTTTAAATGCTACTTTGAAGAGACGTGGAGTTCACAGTAGATTAACAAGACTGTTTTAATGCCCCTTGGAAAAGTGGTGGAGGTCGAAGTGTATTAAAAAGACAATGTCAATGCTCCTTGAAGGAGTGGTGGAAGTCTCAGTTGAATAAAAAGACAATATCAATGCCCCTTGGAAGATCTTTGGAGTTCAGAGTGGTTTAACCATACGGTTTTAATGCCCCTTGGAAGAGACGTGGAGGTCACAGTAGCTTAAAAAGACTGTTTTAATGCCACAAGGAAGAGTAGTGGCGGTCACAGTGGATTAAAAAGACAATATCAATGCCCTTTGGAACAGTGGTGGAGGTCGCAGTAAAATAAAAAGACCATATTAATGCCCCCTGGAAGAGTGGTGGAGGTTACAGTGGAATAAAATGACAATATCAATGCCCCTTGGAAGAGCTGTGGAGTTCACAGTGGTTTAGCAAGAAGGTTTTAAGGCACCGTGGAATAGACGTGGAGGTCACAGTAGCTAAACAAGACGGTTTTAATGCTTCTTGGAAGAGTGATAGAGGTCGAAGTGGATTAAAAAGACATAATCAATGCCCCTTGGAATAATGGTGGAGGTTACAGTGGAATAAAAAGACCATATCAATGCCTCTTGCAAGACCTGTGGAGTTCACAGTGGTTTAAATTGACGGTTTTAATGCACCTTGGAAGAGAAGTGGAGGTCACAGTAGCTTGACAAGACAGTTTTAATGCCCCTTGGAAGAGGGGTGGAGGTTACAGTCAAATAAAAAGACAATATCAGTGCCTCTTGGAAGAGCTGTGGAGTTCAGAGTATTTTAACCAGACGGTTTTAATGCCCCTTGGAAGAGACGTGGAGGTCACAGTAGCTTATCAAAACTGTTTTAATGCCCCTTGGAAGAGTGGTGGAGGTCGCAGGGGATCAAAAAGACAATATCAATGCCCCTTAGAAGAGTGGTGGAGGTCGCAGTGGAATAAAAGGACAATATCAATTCCACTTGGAAGAGATGTGGAGGTGGCAGTGGAATAAAAAGACAATATAAATGCCTCGTGGAAGAGACTTGGAGGTCACAGTAGCTTAACAATATGGTTTCAATGCCCCTTGGAAGAGAGGTGGAGGTCGCAGTGGAATATAAAGACAATATCAATGACCCTTGGAAGAGTGGTGGAGGTCGCAGTGGAATAAAAAGACAATATTAATGCCCCTTGGAAGAGTGGTGGAGGTCGCAGTAAAATAAAAAGACAATATCAATGCCCCTTTGAAGAGTGGTGGAGGTTACAGTGGAATAAAAAGACAATATCCATGCCCCTTGGAAAAGCTGTGGAGTTGACAGTGGTTTTACCAGAAGGTTTTAAGGCACCGTGGAATAGACGTGGAGGTCACAGAAGCTAAAAAGACGGTTTTAATGCTTCTTGGAAGAGAGATGGAGGCAGCAGTGGATTAAAAAGACAAAATCAATGCCCCTTGGAAGAGTGGTGGAGGTTACAGTGGAATAAAAAGACAATATCAATACCTCTTGCAAGAGCTGTGAAGTTCAGAGTGGTTTAAATTGATGGTTTTAATGCCCCTTGGAAGAGACGTGGAGGTCATAGTAGCTTAACAAGACGGTTTTAATGCCCCTTGGAAAAGTGGTGGAGGTCAAAGTGGATTAAAAAGACAATATAAATGCCCCTCCGAAGAGTGGTGGAGGTCACAGTGGAATAAAAAGACAATATCAATGCCCCTTGGAAGAGTAGTGGAGGCCGCAGTTGAATAAAAAGATAATATCAATTTCCCTTGGAAGACTGGTGGAGGTTACAGTGGAATAAAAAGACAATATCAATGCCCCTTAGAAGAGCTGTGCAGTTCAGAGAAGTTAAACCAGACTGTTTTAATGCCCCTTGGAAGTGACGTGGAGGTCACAGTAGCTTAACAAAATGATTTTAATGCCCCTTGGAAAAGTGGTGGAGGTCGCAGTGGATTAAAAAGACGATAATAATGCCTCTTGGAAGAGTGGTGGAGATCGCAGTGGAATAAAAAGACAATATCAATGCCCCTTGGAAGAGTGGTGGAGGTCACAGTGGAATAAAAAGACAATGTCAATGCCCCTTCTAATAGTGGTGAAGGTTACAATGGAATAAAAAGACAATATCAATGCCCCGAGAAAGAGACGTGGATGTCACAGTAGCTTAAGAAAACGGTTTTAATGCCCCTTGTAAGAGAGGTGGAAGTCGCAGTGTAATAAAAAGACAATATCAATGCCCCTTGGAAGAGTGCTGGAGGTTACAGTGGAATAAAAAGACAATATCAATACCCCGTGGAAGAGAGTGGAGGTCACAGTAGCTAAACAAGATGGTTTTAATGTCCCATGGAAGAGTGGTGGAGGTCGCAGTGGAATAAAAAGATAATATCAATGTCCTTTCAAGAGCTGCAGAGTTGAGAGTGATTTAAATTGACGGTTTTAATGCCCATTGGAAGAGACGTGGAGTTCACAGTAGATTAACAAGACTGTTTTAATGCCCCTTGGAAGAGTGGTGGAGGTCGAAGTGGATTAAAAAGACCATGTTAATGCTCCTTGAAGGAGTGGTGGAAATCTCAGTTGAATAAAAAGACAATATCAATGCCCCTTGGAAGAGTGGTGGAGGTCGCAGTGGAATAAAAAGACTATATCAATGCCCCGTGGAAGAGAGTGGAGGTCACAGTAGCTAAACAAGATGGTTTTAATGTCCCATGGAAGAGTGGTGGAGGTCGCAGTGGAATAAAAAGACAATATCAATGCCCCTTGGAAGAGTGGTGGAGGTCGCAGTGGAATAAAAAGACAATATCAATGCCCCGTGGAAGAGAGTGGAGGTCACAGTAGCTTAACAAGACTGTTTTAATGCCCCTTGGAAGAGTGGTGGAGGTCACAGTGGATTAAAAAGAGAATATCAATGCCCATTGGAAGAGTGTTGGAGGTCGCAGTGGAATAAAAAGACAATATCAGTGCCCCTTGGAAGAGTGGTGAAGGTTATAGTGGTATAAAAAGACAATATCAATGACCCTTGGAAGAGTGGTGGAGGTCGCAGTGGAATAAAAAGACAATATTAATGACCCTTGGAAGAGTGGTGGAGGTCGCAGTAAAATAAAAAGACAATATCAATGCTCCTTGGAAGAGTGGTGGAGGTTGCAGTGGAATAAAAAGACAATATCAATGCCTCTTGCAAGAGCTGTGGAGTTCAGAGTGGTTTAAATTGATGGTTTTAATGCCCCTTGGAAGAGATGTGGAGGTCACAGTAGCTTAACAAGACGGTTTTAATGCCCCTTGGAAAAGTGGTGGAGGTAGAAGTGGATTAAAAAGACAATATAAATGCCCCTTGGAAGAGTGGTGGAGGTCCCAGTGGAATAAAAAGACAATATCAATGCCCCTTGGAAGAGTAGTGGAGGTAGCAGTGGAATAAAAAGATAATATCAATTTCACTTGGAAGAGTGGTGGAGGTTACAGTGGAATAAAAAGACAATATCAATGCCCCTTGGAAGAGCTGTGGAGTTCAGAGAAGTTAAACCAGACGGTTTTAATGCCCCTTGGAAGTGATGTGGAGATCACAGTAGCTTAACAAAACGATTTTAATGCCCCTTGGAAAAGTGGTGGAGGTCGCAGTGGATTAAAAAGACAATATCAATGCCTCTTGGAAGAGTGGTGGAGGTCGCAGTGGAATAAAAAGACAATATCAATGCCCCTTGGAAGAGTGGTGGAGGTCGCAGTGGAATAAAAAGACAATATCAATGCCCCTTCTAACAGTGGTGAAGGTTACAGTGGAATAAAAAGACAATATCAATGCCCTGTGAAAGAGATGTGGATGTCACAGTAGCTTAAGAAGACAGTTTTAATGCCCTATGGAAGAGAGGTGGAAGTCGCAGTGGATTAAAAAGACAATATCAATGCCCCTTGGAAGAGTGCTGGAGGTTACTGTGGAATAAAAAGATAATATCAATGCCCTTTGCAAGAGCTGTGGAGTTGAGAGAAGTTAAACCAGACGGTTTTAATGCCCCTTGGAAGTGATGTGGAGATCACAGTAGCTTAACAAAACGATTTTAATGCCCCTTGGAAAAGTGGTGGAGGTCGCAGTGGATTAAAAAGACAATATCAATGCCTCTTGGAAGAGTGGTGGAGGTCGCAGTGGATAAAAAAGACAATATCAATGCCCCTTGGAACAGTGGTGGAGGTTACAGTGGATTAAATGACAATATCAATGCCCCGTGAAAGAGACGTGGATGTCACAGTAGCTTAACAAGATGGTTTTAAAGTCCCTTGGAAGAGAGGTGAAAGTCACAGTGGAATAAAAAGACAATATCAATGCCCCTTGGAAGAGTGCTGGAGGTTACAGTGGAATAAAAAACAGTATCAAAGCCCCTTGCAAGAGCTGTGGAGCTGAGAGTGGTTTAAATTGACGGTTTTAATGCCCCTTGGAAGAGACATGGAGGTTACAGTAGATTGACAAGACTTTTTTAATGCCCCTTGGAAAAGTGGTGGAGGTCGAAGTGGATTAAAAAGACAATATCCATGCCCCTTGGAAGAGTGGTGGAGGTCGCAGTGGAATAAAAAGACAATATCAATGCCCCTTGTAAGAGTGGTGGAGGTTACAGTGGAATAAAAACACAATATCAATGCCCCTTGCAAGAGCTGCGGAGTTGAGAGTGGTTTAAATTGACGGTTTTAATGCCCCTTTGAAGAGACGTGGAGTTCACAGTAGATTAACAAGACTGTTTTAATGCCCCTTGGAAGAGTGGTGGAGGTCGAAGTGGATTAAAAAGACAATGTCAATGCTCCTTTAAGGAGTGGTGGAAGTCTCAGTTGAATAAAAATACAATATCAATTCCCCATGGAAGAGTGTTGGAGGTTACAGTGGAATAAAAAGACAATATTAATGCCCCTTGGAAGATCTTTGGAGTTCAGAGTGGTTTAACGATACGGTGTTAGTGCCCGTTGAAACAGACGTGGAGGTCACAGTAGCTTAGAAAGACAGTTTTAATGCCACAAGGAAGAGTGGTGGCGGTCGCAGTGGATTAAAAAGACAATATCAATGCCCCTTGGAAGAGTGGAGGATGTAACAGTGGAATAAAAAGACAATATCAATTCCCCTTGGAAGAGTGGTGGAGGTTACAGTGGAATAAAAAGACAATATCAATGCCGCATGGAAGAGACGTCGAGGTCACAATAGCTTAACAAGATGGTTTTAATGCCCCTTGGAAAAGTGGTGGAGGTCGCAGTGGATTAAAAAGACAATATCAATGCCCCTTGGAAGAGTGGTGGAGGTCGCAGTGGAAAAAAAATACAATGTCAATGCCCCTTGGTAGAGTGATGGAGGTTACACTGGAATAAAAAGACAATATCAATGCCCAGTGGAAGAGATGTGGAGGTCACTGTAGCTTAACAAGACAGTTTTAATGCCACTTGTAAGAATGGTGGAGGTCGCAGTGGAATAAAAGAACAATGTCAATGCCCCTTGGAAGAGTGGTGAGGGTTAGAGTGGAATAAAAAGACAATACCAATGCCCCTTGGAAGAGCTGTGGAGTTCAGAGTGGTTTAACCAGACGGTTTTATTGTCCCTTGGAAGAGACGTGGAGGTCACAGTAGCTTAACAAGATGGTTTTAATACCCCTTGGAAAAGTGGTGGAGGTCGCAGTGGATTAAAAAGACGATATCAATGCCCCTTGGAAGAGTTGTGGAGGTCGCAGTGGAATTAAAATACAATATCAATGCCCCGTGGAAGGGACGTGAAGGTCACAGTAGCTAACAAGACGGTTTTAATGCCACTTGGAAGTGTGGTGGAGGTCGCAGTGGATTAAGAAGACAATATCAATGCCCCTTGGAAGAGTGGTAGAGGTCACAGTAGCTAACAAGACGGTTTTAATGCCACTTGGAAGAGTGGTATGGGTCGCAGTGGAATAAAAAGTCAATATCAATGCCCCTTGAAAGAGTGGTGGAGGTTACAGTCGAATAAAAAGACAATATCAATGCTCCTTGGAAGAACTGTGGAGTACAGAATGGTTTAACCAGATGGTTTTATTGCCCCTTGGAAGAGACGTAGAGGTCAGAGTAGCTTATCAAGACTGTTTTAATGCCCCTTAGAAGAGTGGTGGAGGTCGCAGTGTTTTAAAAAGACAATATCACTGCCCCTTAGTAGAGTGGTGGAGGTTACAATGGAATAAAAAGACAATATCTATGCCCTGTGGAATAGACATGGAGGTTACAGCAGCTTAACAAGACAGTTTTAATGCCCCTTGGGAGAGTGGTGGATGAAGCAGTGGAATAAAAAGACAACATCAATGCCCCTTGGAAGAGTGGTGGAGTTCGCAGTGGAATAATAAGACAATATCAATGCCCCGTGGAAGAGAGTGGAGGTCACAGTAGCTTAACAAGACTGTTTTTAATGCCCCTTGGAAGAGTGGTGGAGGTCGCAGTGGAATAAAAAAACAATATCAATGCCCATTGGAAGAGTGTTGGAGGTCGCAGTGGAATAAAAAGACAATATCAGTGACCCTTGGAAGTGGGGTGGACATTACAGTGGAATAAAAAGACAATATCAATGCCCCTTGGAAGAGTGGTGGAGGTTACATTGGAATAAAAAGACAATATCAATTACCCTTGGATGAGAGGTGGAGGTTTCAGTGGAATAAAAAGACAATATCAATGGCCCGTGGTAGAGACGTTGAGGTCACAGTAGTTTAGCAAGACGGATTTAATGCACCTTGGAAGAGTGGTGGAGGTCACAGTGGATTAAAAAGACAATATCAATGCCCCTTGGAAGAGTGGTGGAGGTCGCAGTGGAGTAAAAAAACAATATAAATGCCCCTTGGAAGATTGGTGGAGGTTACAGTTGAATAAAAAGACAATATCAATGCCCCTTCGAAGACACGTGGAGGTCACAATAGATTAACAAGACGGTTTTAATGCCCCTTGGAGAGGGGTGGAGTACGCAGTGGACTAAAAAACGATATCAATGCCCCTTGGAAGAGTGGTAGAGGTCGCAGTAGAATAAAAAGACAATGTGAATGCCCCTTGAAAGAGTGGTGGAGATTAGAGTGGAATAAAAAGACAATACAAATGCCCCTTGGAAGAGCTGTGGAGTTGAGAGTGGTTTAACCAGATGGTTTTAATGCCCCTTGGAAGAGACTTCGACGTCACTGTAGCTTAACAAGACCATTTTAATGCCCCTTGGAAGAGTGGTGGAGGTCGAAGTGGATTAAAGAGACAATATCAATGCCCCTTGAAAGAGTGGTGGAGGTCACAGTGGAATAAAAAGACAAAATCAATGCCCCTTGGAAGAGTGGTGGAGGTTACAGTGGAATAAGAAGACAATAACAATGCCCCTCGTAAGAGATGTGGAGTTCAGATTGGTTTAACCAGATGGTTTTAATGCCCCTTGGAAGAGACCTGGAAGTCACAGTAGCTTAACAAGACAGTTTTAATGCCCCCTGGAAGAGTAGTGGAGGTCGCAGTGGATTTAAAAAACAAAATCAATGCCCCTTGGAAGAGTGGTGGAGGTTAGAGTGGAATAAAAAGACAATACCAATGCCCCTTAGAAGAGCTGTGGAGTTCAGAGTGGTTTAACCAGACGCTTTTAATGCCCATTGGAAGTGACGTGGAGGTCACAGTAGCTTAAAAAGACGTTTTTAATGCCCCTTGGAAAAGTGGTGAAGGTCGCAGTGGATTAAAAAGACAATATCAATGCCCCTTGGAAGAGTGGTGGAGGTGGCAGTGGAATAAAAAGACAATATCAATGCCCCTTGGTAGAGTGGTGGAGGTCGCAGTGGAATAAAAAGACAATATCAATGCCCCTTGAAAGAGTGGTGGAGGTTACAGTGAAATAAAAAGACAATATCAATGCCTCTTGAAAGAGCTATGGAGTTCAGAGTGGTTTAACCAGATGGTTTTAATGCCCCTTGAAAGAGTGGTGGAGGTCGCAGTGCATTAAAAAGACAATATCAATGCCCCTTGCAAGAATGGTGGAGGTTACAGTGGAATAAAAAGACAATATCAATGCCCCTTGGAAGAGCTGTGGAGTTAAGAGTGGTTTAACCAGACGGTTTTAATGCCCCTTGGAAGAGATGTGGAGGTCACAGTAGCTTAACAAGACTGTTTTAATGCCTCTTGGAAGAGTGGTGGAGGTCGCAGTGGATTAAAAAGACAATATCAATGCCCCTTAGAAGAGAGGTGGAACTCGCAGTGGAATAAAAAGACAATATCAATACCCCTTGGAAGAGTGGTGGAGGATACAGTGGAATAAAAAGACAATATCAATGCCCCGTGGAATAGACATGGACGTTACAGTAGCTAAACAAGATGTTTTTATTGCACCTTGGGAGAGTGGTGGAAGTCGTAGTGGAATAAAAAGGCGATATCAATGCCTCTTGCAAGAGCTGTGAAGTTCAGAGTGGTTTAAATTGACGGTTTTAATGCACCTTGGAAGAGACGTGGAGGTCACAGTAGCTTAACAATACGGTTTTAATGCCCCTTGGAAGAGTGGTGGAGGTCGCAGTGGATTAAAAAGACAATATCAATGCCACTTGGAAGAGTGGTGAAGGTCCCAGTGGAATAAAAAGACAATATCAATGCCCCTTGGAAGAGAGGTGGAGGTTACAGTGGAATAAAAAGACAATATCAATGCCCCTTGAAAGAAACGTGGACGTCACAGTAGCTTAACAAGACGGTTTTAATGCCCCTTGGAAAAGAGGTGGAAGTTGCAGTGGAATAAAAAGTCAATATCAAGCTGTGGAGTTCAGAGGGGTTTAAATTGTCGGTTTTAATGCCCCGTGGAATTGACGTGGAGGACACAGTAGCTTAACAAGACAGTTTTAATGCCCCTTGGAAGAGTGGTGGATGTCGCAGAGGAATAAAAAGACAATATCATTGCCCCTTGAAAGAGTGGTGGAGGTGACAGTGAAATAAAAAGACAATATCAATGCCACTTGGAAGAGTGGTGAAGGTCCCAGTGGAATAAAAAGACAATATCAATGCCCCTTGGAAGAGAGGTGGATGTTACAGTGGAATAAAAAGACAATTTCAATGCACCTTGAAAGAGAAGTGGACGTCACAGTAGCTTAACAAGACGGTTTTAATGCCCCTTGGAAGAGAGGTGGAAGTTGCAGTGGAATAAAAAGTCAATATCAATGCCCCTTGGAAGAGTGCTGGAGGTTACATTGGAATAAAAAGACAATATCAATACCCCTTGCAAGAGCTGTGGAGTTCAGAGTGGTTTAAATTGACGGTTTTAATGCCCCGTGGAATTCACGTGGAGGTCAAAGTAGCTTAACAACACGGTTTTAATGGCCCTTGGAAGAGTGGTGGAGGTCGCAGTTGATTAAAAAGACAATATAAATGCCCCTTAGAAGAGTGGTAGAGGTCGCAGTGGAATAAAAAGATATTATCAATGACCCTTGGAAGAGTAGTGGAGGTCGCAGTGGAAGAAAAAAACAATATCAATGCTCCTTGGAAGAGTGGTGGAGATATCAGTGGATTAAAAAGACAATATCAATGCCCCTTGGAAGAGCAGTGGAGTTCAGAGTAGTTAAACCAGACTGTTTTAATGCCCTTTGGAAGTGACGTGGAGGTCACAGTAGCTTAGAAAGACATTTTTAATGCCTTTTGGAAAAGTGGTGGAGGTCGCAGTGGAATAAAAAGACAATATCAATGCCCCTTGGAAGAGTGGTGGAGGTGGCAGTGGAATAAAAAGACAATATCAATGACCCTTGGAAGAGTGGTGGAGATTACAGTGGAATAAAAAGACAATATCAATGCCCCGTGAAAGAGAAGTGGATGTCACAGAAGCTTAACAAGACGGTTTTAATGTCCCTTTGAAGAGAGGTGAAAGTCGCAGTGGAATAAAAAGACAATATCAATGCCCCTTGGAAAAGTGCTGGAGGGTACAGTGGAATAAAAAACAATGTCAAAACCCTTGCTAGAGCTGTGGAGCTGAGAGTGGTTTAAATTGATGGTTATAATGCCCCTTGGAAGAGTGATGGAGGTCACAGTGGATTAAAAAGACAAAATCAATGCCCCTTGGAAGAATGGTGGAGGTTACAGTGGAATATAAAGACAATATCAATGCCTCTTACAAGAGCTGTGGAGTTCAGAGTGATTTCAATTGACGGTTTTAATGCCCCTTGGAAGAGACGTGGAGGTCACAGTAGATTAACAAGAATTTTTTAATGCCCCTTGGAAGAGTGGTGGAGGTCGAAGTGGATTAAAAAGACAATGTCAATACTCCTTGAAGGAGTGGTTGAAGTCTCAGTGGAATAAAAAGAGATTATCAATGCACCTTGGAAGAGTGTTGGAGGTTCCAGTGGAATAAAAAGACAATATCAATGCCCCTTGGAAGAGACGTGGAGGTCGCAGTAGCTTAACAAGACGGTTTTAATGCCACATGGAAGAGTGGTGGAGCTTGCAGTGGATTAAAAAGACAATATCAATGCCCCGAGGAAGAGTGGTGGAGGTCGCAGTAGCTTAACAAGACTGTTTTAATGCCTCTTGGATGACTGGTGGAGGTCGCAGTGGAATAAAAAGACAATGTCAATGCCCCTTGGAAGAGTGGTGGAGGTTACAGTGGAATAAAAAGACAATAATAATGCCCCTTGGAAGAGCTGTTGGGTTCAGAGTGGTATAACCAGACAGTTTTAACTCTCCTTGGAAGAGACGTGGAGGTCACAGTAACTTAACAAGACGGTTTTAATGCCTCTTGGAAGAGTGGTGGAGGTCGCAGTGGAATACAAAAACAATATCAATTCCCCTTGGGAGATTGGTGGAGGTTACAGTGGAATAAAAAGACAATGTCAATGCCCCTTGGAAGAGTGGTGGAGGTTAGAGTGGAATAAAAAGACAATATAAATGCCCCTTGGAAGAGCTGTGGAGTTCAGAGTGGTTTAACCAGATGGTTTTAAAGCCCCTTGGAAGAGAAGTCGACATCACAGTAGCATAACAAGACGTTTTTAATGCCCCTTGGAAGAGTGGTGGAGTTCACAGTGGATTAAAAAGACAATATCACTGCCCCTTGGAAGAGTGGTGGAGGTCCAGTGGAATAAAAATACACTATCAATGCCCCGTGGAAGGGACGTGGAGGTCACAGAGGCTTAACAACACGGTTTTAATGCCCCTTGGAAGAGTGGTGGAGGTTGCAGTGGATTAAAAAGACAAAATCAATGCCCATTGGAAGAGAGGTGGAGGTCGAAGTGGAATAAAAAGACAAAATCAATGCCCCTTTGAAGAGTGGTGGAGGTTACAGTGGAATAAAAAGACAATATCAATGCCCCTTGAAAGAGCTGTGGAGGTAAGAGTGGTTTAACCAGACGGCTTTAATGCCCCTTGGAAGAGACGTGGAGGTCACAGTAGCTTAACAAGACTGTTTTAATGCCCCTTGGAAGAGTGGTGGAGGTCGCAGTGGATTAAAAAGACACTATCAATGCCCCTTAGAAGAGAGGTGAAAGTCGCAGTGGAATAAAAAGACAATGTCAATGCCACTTGGATGAGTGGTGGAGGTTACAGTGGAATAAAAAGACAATATCAATGCCCCGTGGTATAGACATAGACGTGACAGTAGCTTAACAAGACGGCTTTAATGCCACTTGGAAGAGTTTTAGAGGTCGCAGTGGATTAAAAAGACAATATCAATGCCCATTGGAAGAGTGGTAGAGGTCTCAGTGGAATAAAAAGACAAAATCAATGCCCCTTGGAAGAGTGGAGCAGGTTACAGTGGAATAAAAAGACAATATCAATGCCCTATGGAAGAGTTGTGGAGGTCACTGTAGCTTAACAACATGATCTTCATGCCCCTTGGAAAAGTGGTGGAGGTCGCAGTGGAATAATAAGACAAAATCAATGCCCCTTGGAAGAGATGTGGACATCACAGTAGCTTAACAAGACGGTTTTAATGCCCCTTGGCAGAGTGGTGGAGGTCGCAGTGGAATAAAAAGACAATAACAATGCCCTGTGGAAGAGACGTGGAGGTTACAGTAGCTTAACAAGATGGTTTAAATGCCCCTTAGAACAGTGGTGGAGGTTACAGTGGAATAAAAGACAATATCAATGCCATTTGGAAGAGTGGCGGAGGTCACAGTGGAATAAAAAGACAATATCAATGCCTCTTGGAAGAGTGGTGGAGGTCGCAGTGGAATAAACTCACTGGTACATGCTCTGCATAACTTCTCTGCTTGCTGTGTCTGCTGTAATCTAATGCTCTGCTTTGCAGATTCACCTCACTGGTACATGCTCTGCATAACTTCTCTGCTTGCTGTGTCTGCTGTAATCGAATGCTCTGCTTTGCTGATTCACCTCACTGGTACATGCTCTGCATAACTTCTCTGCTTGCTGTGTCTGCTGTAATATAATGCTCTGCTTTGCTGATTCACCTCACTGGTACATGCTCTTCATAACTTCTCTGCTTTATCTGTCCCACTCCATTCAATACCCACATATGTCTGTCCCTTCCCCACTATAGATCTTATCTGATTTTTAGAGGTGCTAAACTGCAGAGACTAGAGTCCTAGCTCTGTGTTTGATCACCCAGCCATCTCCTGGTGAGACGACCAGCTGCTAATTTAGCCATATACAGCTCCCACAATGCCCTTCACCTTAATGTGCCCTATATATTTAGAAGCTCTGTAAGGGGTGCACTTGTGCTTGGGTGTGCACGCGTCTTCTTGTGCAAAGTGGCTTCGGAAATAAGTGGCAGTTATTTCAGAGGTAGTTAGTCAGGGCAGGAGTCAGGTAACCAACACTTTGACCACTTACTCTCTTTTAACTATGTTTCTGTTAGCTCTCACTTTTTTCTCTATAGTCCTCCACTTTCTAGTAACCCCTTAAATCCCTACAACTAGTAAGAAACTCTTCATCTCTCACTCCATCCTCCCCATTCATCTCACCTCCTCCTCCAAATTATTCCTAAACATTCAATCCTGGATCTCCGAACACAGACAGCCACCTCATGCTCTCTCTTGCTCCCACCTGCTAACACTTTCTCTGCTCCTCCTCACTGCTGGAGATATCTCTCCAAATCCTGGTCCTCCTCGCCATATCCCCACAGCTACTTCTTCCTCCTATCCACGACCTTCCACAAACTGTCGCAACCCTTCTAACCTCATACCCATCCAACCAATCCCCACTCCCTTAGTTGCTCTAACAGGAGCTCTATGGAATGTTCGCTCTGTCTGCAACAAACTTTCCTTCATCCATGATCTTTTCATTACAAACAAACATTCCTTACTCGCCATCACTGAAACCTGGCTCACCCACTCTGACACAGCCTCCCCAGCTGCACTTTCATATGGCAGATTCCACCTTTCCCACACCCCCCGCCCCAACGGCAAACATGGCGGAGGCGTAGGTTTTCTCCTATCAGAACACAGCGCTTTCACTCAAATCCCACTGCCACCCTCCGTTACACTCCCCTCTTTGGAGGTGCACTGTGTGTGCATCTATTCCCCCTCCAGCCTCCAATTGGCCGTCGTTTACCGACCCCCAGGGCAAGCCACCACCTTTTTAAACCACTTCACCACCTGGCTGCTTCACTTCCTCGCCACTGACATCCCCACTATCATAATGGGTGACTTCAACATCCCCATTAACACTTCCCACTAGTCTGTCTCTATGTTCCTATCTCTCACTTCCTCCTTCGGACTCACTCGATGGTCTTCCACACCCAACCACAAATATGGCCCCACACCGGACCTCATCTTCACCCGCCTCTGTTCTCTATCTAACCTCTCTAACTCACCTCTCCCTCTCTCTGATCACAGCCTACTTACATTCTCTTCTCTCTCCTCCCCGGGGCAACAATCCCCACTCCGCAAACTTGCATACACTTGCAGAAATCTCAAACACCTTGACTTACACTCACTCTCTGAATCCCTCCTCCCTCTTACAGACATAAATTCCTTACACGATGCAGACGTTGCTGCTGCTTCATATAACACCACAATTGCTGCAGCTCTAGACTCGATCTCCCCTCTCACACACACCACATCTCGCACATTCAACAGGCAACCCTGGCACACTAAACTTACTAAAGAACTGCGCCGGGCCTCCAGGGTTGCGGAGCGGAGATGGAAAAGGTCTCACTCCATCGACCACTTCATCGCATTCAAGCAATCCCTCACTAATTTAAAGTCCGCACTCACTACAGCAAAGCAAACCTACTTCTCATCTCTCATATCCTCCCTATCTCACAACCCTAAACAGCTATTTAACACTTTCAACTCTCTCCTTCATCCCCCAGCACCTCCTCCCTCTTCTCTCATCTCAGCCGATGACTTTGCCTCATTCTTCAAACAGAAGATTGACACCATCAGACAAAACTTTTGCCTAAAGTCCACACAACCCCTCCTCATATCTATTCAACCCTCCTCCTCCAAACCCCACTTCTCCACCATTACAGAAGGTCAAGTCTCCTCTTTACTCTCCAAATCACACCTCACCACCTGCGATCTTGACCCAATCCCATCACACCTCATCACTAACCTTACCACAGTCTTCATCCCAACCCTAACCCACCTCTTCAATCTGTCACTAACAACCGGTGTCTTCCACTCATGTTTCAAACATGCCGCAATCACACCCATCCTCAAAAAGCCCTCCCTTGACCCTTCCTCTCTGACTAGTTACCACCCCATATCACTCCTCCCTTTTGCCTCAAAACTTCTAGAACAACATGTCCACATTGAACTGTCCTCCCACCTCTCCTCCTGCTCCCTCTTCGAACGCCTGCAATCTGGCTTCCGACCGCATCACTCGACTGAAACTGCCCTGACCAAAGTCACCAACGACCTACTAAATGCCAAATCCAAGCGACACTACTCCATCCTCCTCCTTCTGGACCTGTCATCTGCCTTTGACACAGTGGACCATTCCCTCTTACTCCAGATTCTCTCATCTCTTGGCATCACGAACTTTGCTCTATCTTGGATCTCCTCAAACTTAACCGAGAGGACATTCAGCGTCTCCCACTCACGCACCAACTCCTCATCTCGCCCCCTATCTGTCGGTGTCCCCCAAGGTTCAGTTCTAGGACCTCTGCTCTTCTCCATCTACACCTTTGGCCTGGGACAGCTCATAGAGTCTCACGGTTTTCAGTATCACCTCTATGCTGACGACACACAGATCTACCTCTCTGGACCCGATATCTCCTCCCTATTAACCAAAATCCCACAATGTCTGTCCGTCATGTCATCCTTCTTCTCTGACAGATTTCTAAAACTCAACATGGATAAAACAGAGTTCATCATCTTTCCACCCTCTCATTCACATCCCCCATCTGACCTAGCCATCAGCGTCAATAGCTGTTCACTCTCCCCAGTCCCACAAGCTCGCTGCCTTGGAGTAACCCTGGACTCTGATCTCTCCTTCAAGCCACATATCCAAGCCCTTTCTACTTCCTGCCGACTCCAACTCAAAAACAACTCCCGGATCCGTGCATTCCTCAGCAAAGACTCTGCAAAAACACTAGTGCATGCCCTCATCATATCCCGCCTCGACTACTGCAACCTCCTGCTCCGTGGCCTCCCTTACAACACTCTTGCGCCTCTCCAATCTATCCTAAACTCTGCTGCTTGACTAATTCACCTGTCCCCCCGCTATTCCCCGGCCACTCCTCTCTGTCAATCTCTTCACTGGCTCCCCATTGCCCAGAGAATCCAGTTCAAAACTCTAACCATGGCATACGAAGCCATCCACAACCTGTCTCCCCCATACATCTGTGACCTAGTCTCCCGGTACTTACCTGCACGCAACCTCCAATACTCTCAAGATCTCCTTCCCTACTCCCCTCTTATCTCCTCCTCCCACAATCGTATACAAGATTTTTCCCATGCATGCCCCCTACTCTGGAACTCTCTACCCCAACACATCAGACTCTCGCCGACCGTGGAAACCTTCAAAAGAAACCTGAAGACCCACCTCTTCCGACAAGCCTACAACCTGCAGTAACCACCGCTGCACGACCAGCTCTATTCTCACTCAATGTATCCTCACCCATTCCTTCTAGAATGTGAGCCCTCGCGGGCAGGGTCCTCGCTCCTCCTGTACCAGTCGCTAACTCGTTTTGTTAAGATTATGTAAATGCTTTTCTTATGTATATCCCTATCACGTGTAAAGCGCCATGGAAAAAATGGCGCTATAATAATAAATAATAATAATAATAAAAAGACAATATCAATTCCCATAGGAAAAGTGGTGGAGGTTACAGTGGAATAAAAAGACAATATCAATGCCCCTTTGATGAGCTGTGGAATTCAGAGTGGTTTAGCCAGACCGTTTTAATGCCCCTTGGAAGAGACGTGGAGGTCATAGTAGCTTAATAAGATGTTTTTAATGCCTCTTGGAAGAGTGGTGGAGGTCGCAGTGATTTAAAAAGACAATATCACTGCCCCTTAGAAGAGTGGTGGAGGTTACATTGAAATAAAAAGACAATGTCTGTGACCCTTGGAAGAGTGGTGGAGGTTAGTGTGGAATAAAAAGGCAATACCAATGCCTGTTGGAAGAGCTGTGGTGTTCAGAGTGGTATAACCAGATGGTTTTATTGCCCCTTGGAAGAGACGTGGAGGTCACAGTAGATTAACAAGACGGTTTTAATGACCCTTGGAAAAGTGGTGGAGGTCACAGTGGATTAAAAAATAATATCAATGCCCCGTTGAAGACAGGTGGAGGTCACAGTAGCTTCACAAGACAGTTTTAATGCCCCTTGGAAGAGTAGTGGAGGTCGCAGAGGAATAAAAAGACAATATCAATGCCCCTTGAAAGAGTGGTGGAGGTTACAGTGAAATAAAAAGACAATATTAATGCCTTTTGAAAGAGCTATGGAGTTCAGAGTGGTTTAACCAGATGGTTTTAATGCCACTTGGAAGAGTGGTGGAGGTAGCAGTGCATTAAAAAGACAATATCAACACCCCTTGGAAGAATGGTGGAGGTTACAGTGGAATAAAAAGACAATATCAATGCCCCTTGGATGAGCTGTGGAGTTCAGAGTTGTTTAACCAGACAGTTTTAATGCCCCTTGGAAGAGATTTGGAGGTCACAGTAGCTTAAAAAGACTGTTTTAATGCCTCTTGGAAGAGTGGTGGAGGTTGCAGTGGATTAAAAAGACAATATCAATGCCCCTTAGAAGAGAAGTGGAAGTCGCAGTGGAATAAAAAGACAATATCAATACCCCTTGGAAGAGTGGTGGAGGATAGAGTGGAATAAAAAGACAATATCAATGCCCCGAGGAAGAGTGGTGGAGGTTACAGTGGAATAAAAAGACAATATCAATGCCCTGTGTAAGAAACTTGGAGGTCACAGTAGCTTAACAAGACGGTTTTAATGCCCCTTGGAAGAGTCGTGGACATCGCAGAGGAATAAAAAGACAATATCAATGCACTTGGAAGAGTGCAGAAGGTTACAATGGAATAAAAAGACATTGTCAATGGCCCTTGGAAGAGCTGTGGAGCTCAGAGCGGTTTAACCAGACGGTTTTAATGCCCCTTGGAAGAGACTTGGAGGTCACAGTAGCTAAACAAGACGGTTTTAATGCCCCTTGGAAGAGTGGTGAAGGTCGCAATGGAATTAAAAGACAATATCAATGCCCCGTGAAAGGGACGTGGAGGTCATAGTGGAATAAAAAGACATTATCAATGCACTGTGTAAGAAACTTGGAGGTCACAGTAGCTTAACAAGACGGTTTTAATGCCCATTGGAAGAGTGGTAGAGGTCGCAGTGGAATAAAAAGACAATATAAATGCCCCTTGGAAGACTGGTGGAGGTCGCAGTGGAATAAAAAGACAATATCAATGCCCGTTGGAAGAGTGGTGGAGGTAACAGTGGATTAAAAAGACAATATCAATGCCACTTGGAAGAGCAGTGTAGTTCAGAGAAGTTAAACCACTCGGTTTTAATGCCCATTGGAAGTAAAGTGGAGATCACAATAGCTTAAAAAGACGTTTTTAATGCCCTTTGGAAAAGTGGTGGAGGTCCCAGTGGATTAAAAAGACAGTATCAATGCCCGTTGAAAGAATGATGAAGGTCGCAGTGGAATAAAAAGACAATGTCAATGCCCCTTGAAAGAGTGGTGGAGGTTAGAGTGGAATAAAAAGACAATTCCAGTGCTCCTTGGAAGAGCTGTGGAGTTCAGAGTGGTTTAAATTTATGGTTTTAATGCCCCTTGGAAGAGACGTGGAGGTCACAGTGGATTAAAAAGACAATATCAATGCCTCTTGGAAGAGTGGTGGAGGTCGCAGTTGATTAAAAAGACAATATTAATGCCCCTTAGAAGAGTGGTGGAGGTCGCAGTGGAATAAAAAGACAATATCAATGCCCCTTGGAAGAGTAGTGGAGGTCACAGTGTAATAAAAAACAATATCAATGCCCCTTGGAAGAGTGGTGGAGGTAACAGTGGTTTAAAAAGACAATATCAATGCCCCTTGGAAGAGCAGTGGAGTTCAGAGTAGTTAAACCAGATGGTTTTCATGCCCATTGGAAGTGACGTGGAGGTCACAGTAGCTTAACAAGACGGTTTTAATGTCCCTTGGAAGAGAGGTGGAAGTTGCAGTGGAATAAAAAGACAATATCAATGCCCCTTGCAAGAGCTGTGGAGTTCAGAGTGGTTTAAATTGACGGATTTAATGCCCCTTGGAAGGGACGTGGAGGTGACAGTAGCTTAACAAGACGGTTTTAATGCCCCTTGAAAGAGTGGTGGAGGTCGCAGTGGATTAAAAAGACAAAATGAATGCCCCTTGGAAGAGTGGTGGAGGTCGCAGTGGAATAAAAAGACAATATCAATGCCCCTGGGAAGAGTGGTGGAGGTTACAGTTGAATGAAAAGACAATATCAATGCCCCTTGGAAGAGTGATGGAGGTTACAGTGGAATAAAAAGACAATATCAATGCCCCTTGGAACAGTGGTGGAGGTTACAGTTAAATAAAAAGACAAAATCAATACCCAGTGGAAGAGATGTGGAGGTCACAATAGCTTAACAAGATGGTTTTAATGCCCCTTGGAAGAGTGGTGGAGGACTCAGTGGATTAAAAAGACAATATCAATGGGCCTTGGAAGAGTTGTGGAGATCGCAGTAGAATAAAAAGACATTATCAATGCCAATTGGAAGAGTGATGGAGGTCGCAGTGGAATAAAAAGACAATATCAATGCCCCTTGGAAGAGTTGTGGAGGTTACAGTGGAATAAAAAGACAATAATAATGCCCCTTGGAAGAGCTGTGGAGTTCAGAGTGTTATAACCAGACGGTTTAAACTCTCCTTGGAAGAGACGTGGAGGTCACAGTAACTTAACAAGATGGTTTTAATGCCCCTTGGAAGAGTGGTGGAGTTCAAAGTGGATTAAAAAGACAATATCAATGCCCCTTCGAAGAATATGGAGGTCGTAGTGGAATGAAAAGACAATATCAATGCCCCGTGGAAGGGACGTAGAGTTCACAGTAGCTTAACAAGACGGTTTTAATGCCCCTTGGAAGAGGGGTGGAGGTTGCAGTGGATTTAAAAGACGATATCAATGCCCCTTGGAAGAGTGGTGGAGGTCGCAGTGGAATAAAAAGACAATATCAATGCCCTGCGGAAGGGACGTGGAGGTCACAGTAGCTTAACAAGGCGGTTTTAAGGCCCCTTAGAAGAGTGGTGGAGGTTGCAAGGGATTAAAATGTCAATAACAATGCCCATTGGAAGAGTGGTGGAGGTCACAGTGGAATAAAAAGACAAAATCAATGCCCCTTGGAAGAGTGGTGGATGTTACAGTGGAATAAAAAGACAATATCAATGCCCCTTGGAAGAGCTGTGGAGTTCAGAGTGGTTTAACCAGACGCTTTTAATCCCCGTTGGAAGAGACGTGGAGGTCACAGTAGCTTAACAGACAGTTTTAATGCCCCTTGGAAGAGTGGTGGAGGTCACAGTGGATTAAAAAGACAATATCAATGCCCCTTAGAACAGAGGTGGAAGTCGCAGTGGAATAAAAAGACAATGTCAATGCCACTTGGAAGAGTGGTGGAGATTACAGTGGAATAAAAAGACAATATCAATGCCGGTGGAATAGACATGGACGTGACAGTAGCTTAACAAGATGGCTTTAATGCCCCTTGGAAGAGTGGAGGAGGTTGCAGTGGATTAAACAGACAATATCAATGCACATTGGAAGAGTGGTAGAGGTCGCAGTGGAATGAAAAAACAAAATCAATGCCCCTTGGAAGAGTGGTGGAGGGTACAGAGGAATAAAAAGACAATAACAATGCCCCATAGAAGAGTTGTGGAGGTCACTGTAGCTTAATAAGATGGTCTTAATAACCCTTGAAAGAGTGGTGGAGGTCACAGTGGAATAAATAGACAATGTCAATGCCCCTTGGAAGAGTGGTGGAGGTTAGAGTGGAATAAAAAGACAATACCAGTGCTTCTTGGAAGAGCTGTGGAGTTCAGAGTGGTTTAAATTGACGGTTTTAATGCCCCTTGGAAGAGACGTGGAGGTCACAGTGGATTAAAAAGACAATATCAATGCCCCTTGGAAAAGTGGTGGAGGTCGCAGTGGATTAAAAAGACAATATCAATGACCCTTGGAAGAGTGGTGGAGGTCGCAGTGGAATAAAAAGACAATATCAATGCTCCGTGGAAGGGACGTGGATGTCACAGTAGCTTCACAAGACGGTTTTAATGCCCCTTGGAAGAGTGTTGGAGATCGCAGTTGATTAAAAAGACAATATCAATGCCCCTTGGAAGAGTGGTGGATGATACAGTCGAAAAAAAAGACAATATCAGTGCCTCTTGTAAGAGCCGTGGAGTTCAGAGTGTTTAACCAGACGGTTTTAATGCCCCTTGGAAGAGAAGAGGAGGTAGCAGTAGCTTAACAAGACTGTTTTAATGCTCCTTGGAAGAGTGGTGGAGATCATTGTGGATTTAAAAGACAATATCAATGCCCCTTAGAAGAGTGGTGGAGGTCGCAGTGGAATAAATAGACAATATCAATGCCCCTTGGAAGATTGGTGGAGGTTACAGTGGAATAAAAAGACAATATCAATGCCCCTTGGAAGAGTGGTGGAGGTTACAGTGGAATAAAAAGACAATATCAATGCCCTGTGTAAGAAACTTGAAGGTCACAGTAGCTTAATAAGACGGTTTTAATGCCCCTTGGAAGAGGTGTGGACGTCGCAGAGGAATAAAAAGACAATATCAATGCCCTTGGAAAAGTGCAGAAGGTTACAATGCAGTAAAAAGACATTGTCAATGCCCCTTGGAAGAGCTGTGGAGCTCAGAGCGGTTTAACCAGACGGTTTTAATGCCCCTTGGAAGAGTGGTGGAGGTCGCAATGGAATAAAAAGACAATATCAATGCCGCGTGGAAGGATCGTGGAGGTCACAGTAGTATAACAAAACAATTTTAATGCCCATTGGAAGAGTGGTGGAGGTCGCAGTGGATAAAAAAGACAATATCAAAGACCCTTGGAAGAGTGGTGGAAGTCGCAGTGGAAAACAGAGACAATATCAGTGCCCCTTGGAAGAGTGGTGGAGGTTACAGTCGAATAAAAAGACAATATCAATTCCTCTTGGAAGAGCTGTGGAGTACAGAGTGGTTTAACCAGACGGTTTAATGCACCTTGGAAGAGACGTGGAGGTCACAGTAGCTTATCAAGACCTTTTTAATGGTCCTTGGAAGAGTGGTGGAGGTCGCAGTGGATTAAAAAGACAATATCAATGCCCCTTAGAAGAGTGGTGGAGGTTACAGTGCAATAAAAAACAATATCAAAGCCCCTTGCAAGAGCTGTGGAGTTGAGAGTGGCTTAAATTGACGGTTTTAATGCCCCTTGGATGAGACGTGGAGGTCACATTAGATTAACAAGACTGTTTTAATGCCCCTTGGAAGAGTGGTGGAGGTCGCAGTGGATTAAAAACACAATATCAATACCCCTTAGAAGAGAGGTGGAAGTCGCAGTGGAATAAAAAGACAATATCAATATCCCTCGGAAGAGTGGTGGAGGATACAGTGGAATAAAAAGACAATATCAATGCCCCGTGGAATAGACATGGACGTTACAGTAGCTAAACAAGATGTTTTTCATGCACCTTGGGAGAGTGGTGGAAGTCGTAGTGGAATAAAAAGACAATATCAATGCCCCTTGAAAGAGTGCTGTAGGTTACAGTTGAGTAAGAAGACAATATCAATGCCTCTTGCAAGAGCTGTGGAGTTCAGCGTGGTTATATTGACGGTTTTAATGCACCTTGGAAGGGACGTGGAGGTCACAATAGCTTAACAAGACGGTTTTAATGCCCCTTGGAAGAGAGGTGGAAGTTGCAGTGGAGTCAAAAGACAATATCAATGCCCCTTGGAAGAGTACTTGAGGCTACATTGGAATAAAAAGACAATATCAATGCCCTTTGCAAGAGCTGTGGAGTTCAGAGTGGTTTACATTGACGGATTTAATGCCCCTTGGAAGGGACGTGGAGGTGACAGTAGCTTAACAAGACGCTTTTAATGCCCCTTTGAAGAGTGGTGTAGGTCGCAGTGGATTAAAAAGACAATATGAATGCCCCTTGGAAGAGTGGTGGAGGTCGCAGTGGAATAAAAAGACAATATCAATGCCCCTTGGAAGAGTGGTAGAGGTTACAGTTGAATAAAAAGACAATATCAATGACCCTTGGAAGAGTGATGGAGGTTACAGTGGAATAAAAAGACAATATCAATGCCCCTTCGAACAGTGGTGGAGGTTACAGTTAAATAAAAAGACAATATCAATGCCCCGTGGAAGAGATGTGGAGGTCACAATAGCTTAACAAGACGGTTTTAATGCCAAATGGAAGAGTGGTGGAGGTCGGAGTGGAATAAAAAGACATTATCAAAGCCCCTTGGAAGAGTGGTGGAGATCGCAGTGGAATAAAAAGACAATATCAATGCCCCTTGAACGAGTGGTGGAGGTTACAGAGGAATAAAAAGACAACTTCAATGCCCTGTGGAAGAGACGTGGAGGTCACAGTAGCTTAACAAGACGGTTTTAATGCCTCTTGGAGGACTGGTGGAGGTTACAGTGGAATAAAAAGACAATATCAATGCCCCCTGGAAGAGTGGTGGAGGTTACAGAGGAATAAAAATACAATAATAATGCCCCTTGGAAGAGCTGTGGAGTTCAGAGTGGTATAACCAGACGATTTTAACGCTCCTTGGAAGAGACATGGAGGTAACAGTAACTTAACAAGACGGTTTTAATGCCCCTTGGAAGAGTGGTGAAGGTCGCAGTGGAATGAAAAAACAACATCAATGCCCCTTGGAAGATTGGTGGAGGTTACAATGAAATAAAAAGACAATATCAATGCCTCGTGGAAGAGATGTGGAGGTCACTGTACCTTAACAATATGGTTTTAATGCCCCTTGGAAGAGTGGTGGAGGTCGCAGTGGAATAAAAAGACAATGTCAATGCCCCTTGGAAGAGTGGTGGAGGTTTGAGTGGAATAAAAAGACAATACAAATGCCCCTTGGAAGAGCTGTGGAGTTCAGAGTGGTTTAACCAGATGGTTTTAATGCCCCTTGGAAGAGAAGTCGACGTCACAGTAGCATAACAAGACGGTTTAAATGCCCCTTGGAAGAGTGGTGGAGTTCGTAGTGGAATAATAAGACAATATCAATGCCCCTTGGAAGAGTGGTGGAGGTCGCAGTGGAATAAAAAGACAATATCAATGCCCCGTGGAAGGGACGTGGAGGTCACAGTAGCTTAACAAGACGGTTTAAATGCACCTCGGAAGAGTGGCGGAGGTTGCAGGGGATTAAACAGACAATAACAATGCCCATTGGAAGAGTGGTGGAGGTCGCAGTGGATTAAAAAGATAAAATCAATGCCCCTTGGAAGAGTGGTGGAGGTTACAGTGGAATAAAAAGACAATATCAATGCCCCTTGGAATAGCTGTGGAGTTCAGAGTGGTTTAACCAGATGATTTTAATGCCCCTTGGAAGAGAAGTGGAGGTCACAGTAGCATAACAAGACTGTTTTAATGCCCATTGGAAGAGTGGTGGAGGTCACAGTGGATTAAAAAGACAATATCAATGCCCCTTAGAAGAGAGATGGAAGTCGCAGTGGAATAAAAAGAAAATGTCAATGCCACTTGGAAGAGTGGTGGAGTTTACAGTGGAATAAAAAGACAATATCAATGACCAGTGGAATAGACATGGACTTGACAGTAGCTTAACAAGACGGCTTTAATGCCCCTTGGAAGAGTGGTGGGGGTTGCAGTGGATTAAAAAGACAATATCAATGCCTCTTGGAAGAGTGGTAGAGGTCGCAGTGGAATAAAAAGACAAAATCAATGCCCCCTGGAAGAGTGGTGGAGGTTACAGTGGAATAAAAAGACAATATCAATGCCCCATGGAAGAGTTGTGCAGGTACCTGTAGCTTAACAAGATGGTCTTAATGCCCTTTGGAAGAGTGGTGGAGGTCGCAGTGGAATAAATAGACAATGTCAATGCCCCTTGGAAGAGTGGTGGATGTTACAGTGGAATAAAAAGACATTACCAGTGCTCCTTGGAAGAGCTGTGGAGTTCAGAGTGGTTTAAATTGACGGTTTTAATGCCACTTTGAAGAGACGTGGGGGTCACAGAGGATTAAAAAGACAATATCTATGCCCCTTGGAAGACTGGTGGAGGTCGAAGTGGAATAAAAAGACAATATCAATGCCCACTGGAAGGGACGTGGAGGTCACAGTAGCTTCACAAGACGGTTTTAATGACCCCTTGGAAGAGAGGTGGAGGTCGCAGTTGATTAAAAAGACAATATCAATGCCCCTTGCAAGAGTGGTGGAGGTCGCAGTGGAATAAACAGACAATATCAATGTCGCTTGGAAGAATGGTGGATGTTACAGTCGAATAAAAAGACAATATCAATGCCTCTTGTAAGAGCTGTGGAGTTCAGAGTGTTTAACCAGACGGTTTTAATGCCCCTTGGAAGAGACGAGGAGGTCACAGTAGCTTAACAAGACTGTTTTAATGCCCCTTGCAAGAGTGGTGGAGATCGTTGTGGATTTAAAAGACAATATCAATGCCCCTTAGAAAAGTGGTGGAGGTCGCAGTGGAATAAAAAGACAATATCAATGCCCCTTGGAAGATTGGTGGAGGTTACAGTGTAATAAAAAGACAATATCAATGCCCCTTGGAAGAGTGGTGGAGGTTACAGTGGAATAAAAAGACAATATCAATGACCTGTGTAAGAAACTTGGAGGTCACAGTAGCTTAACAAGACGGTTTTAATGCCCCTTGGAAGAGTGGTGGACGTCACAGAGGAATAAAAAGACAATATCAATGCACTTGGAAGAGTGCAGAAGGATAAAAAGGAATAAAAGGACATTGTAAATGCCCCTTGGAAGAGCTGTGGAGCTCAGAGCGGTTTAACCAGACGTTTTTTTTGCCCCTTGGAAGAGGCTTGGAGGTCACAGTAGCTTAACAAGACGGTTTTAATGCCCCTTGGAAGAGTGATGGAGGTCGCAATGGAATAAAAAGACAAAAACAATGCCCCGTGGAAGGGACGTGGAGGTCACAGTAGCATAACAAGACGGTTTTAATGCCCCTTGGAAGATTGGTGTAGGTCGCAGTGGATAAAAAAGACAATATTAAAGCCCCTTGGAAGAGTGGTGGAGGTCGCAGTGGAAAACACAGACAATATCAATGCCCCTTGGAAGAGTTGTGGAGGTTACAGTCGAATAAAAAGACAATATCAATGCCTCTTGGAAGAGCTGTGGAGTACAGAGTGGCTGAACCAGACGGTTTAATGCCCCTTGGAAGAGACGTGGAGGTCACAGTAGCTTATCAAGACTGTTTTAATGCCCCTTGGAAGAGTGGTGGAGGTCGCAGTGGAATAAAAAGACAATGTCAATGCCCCTTGGAAGAGTGGTGGAGGTTAGAGTGGAATAAAAAGACAATACAAATGCCCCTTGGAAGAGCTGTGGAGTTCAGAGTGGTTTAACCAGATGGTTTTAATGCCCCTTGGAAGAGAAGTCGACGTCACAGTAGCATAACAAGACGGTTTAAATGCCCCTTGGAAGAGTGGTGGAGTTCGTAGTGGAATAATAAGACAATATCAATGCCCCTTGGAAGAGTGGTGGAGGTCGCAGTGGAATAAAAAGACAATATCAATGCCCCGTGGAAGGGACGTGGAGGTCACAGTAGCTTAACAAGACGGTTTAAATGCACCTCGGAAGAGTGGCGGAGGTTGCAGGGGATTAAACAGACAATAACAATGCCCATTGGAAGAGTGGTGGAGGTCGCAGTGGATTAAAAAGATAAAATCAATGCCCCTTGGAAGAGTGGTGGAGGTTACAGTGGAATAAAAAGACAATATCAATGCCCCTTGGAATAGCTGTGGAGTTCAGAGTGGTTTAACCAGATGATTTTAATGCCCCTTGGAAGAGAAGTGGAGGTCACAGTAGCATAACAAGACTGTTTTAATGCCCATTGGAAGAGTGGTGGAGGTCACAGTGGATTAAAAAGACAATATCAATGCCCCTTAGAAGAGAGATGGAAGTCGCAGTGGAATAAAAAGAAAATGTCAATGCCACTTGGAAGAGTGGTGGAGTTTACAGTGGAATAAAAAGACAATATCAATGACCAGTGGAATAGACATGGACTTGACAGTAGCTTAACAAGACGGCTTTAATGCCCCTTGGAAGAGTGGTGGGGGTTGCAGTGGATTAAAAAGACAATATCAATGCCTCTTGGAAGAGTGGTAGAGGTCGCAGTGGAATAAAAAGACAAAATCAATGCCACCTGGAAGAGTGGTGGAGGTTACAGTGGAATAAAAAGACAATATCAATGCCCCATGGAAGAGTTGTGCAGGTACCTGTAGCTTAACAAGATGGTCTTAATGCCCTTTGGAAGAGTGGTGGAGGTCGCAGTGGAATAAATAGACAATGTCAATGCCCCTTGGAAGAGTGGTGGATGTTACAGTGGAATAAAAAGACATTACCAGTGCTCCTTGGAAGAGCTGTGGAGTTCAGAGTGGTTTAAATTGACGGTTTTAATGCCCCTTTGAAGAGACGTGGGGGTCACAGAGGATTAAAAAGACAATATCTATGCCCCTTGGAAGACTGGTGGAGGTCGAAGTGGAATAAAAAGACAATATCAATGCCCACTGGAAGGGACGTGGAGGTCACAGTAGCTTCACAAGACGGTTTTAATGACCCCTTGGAAGAGAGGTGGAGGTCGCAGTTGATTAAAAAGACAATATCAATGCCCCTTGCAAGAGTGGTGGAGGTCGCAGTGGAATAAACAGACAATATCAATGTCGCTTGGAAGAATGGTGGATGTTACAGTCGAATAAAAAGACAATATCAATGCCTCTTGTAAGAGCTGTGGAGTTCAGAGTGTTTAACCAGACGGTTTTAATGCCCCTTGGAAGAGACGAGGAGGTCACAGTAGCTTAACAAGACTGTTTTAATGCCCCTTACAAGAGTGGTGGAGATCGTTGTGGATTTAAAAGACAATATCAATGCCCCTTAGAAAAGTGGTGGAGGTCGCAGTGGAATAAAAAGACAATATCAATGCCCCTTGGAAGATTGGTGGAGGTTACAGTGTAATAAAAAGACAATATCAATGCCCCTTGGAAGAGTGGTGGAGGTTACAGTGGAATAAAAAGACAATATCAATGACCTGTGTAAGAAACTTGGAGGTCACAGTAGCTTAACAAGACGGTTTTAATGCCCCTTGGAAGAGTGGTGGACGTCACAGAGGAATAAAAAGACAATATCAATGCACTTGGAAGAGTGCAGAAGGATAAAAAGGAATAAAAGGACATTGTAAATGCCCCTTGGAAGAGCTGTGGAGCTCAGAGCGGTTTAACCAGACGTTTTTTTTGCCCCTTGGAAGAGGCTTGGAGGTCACAGTAGCTTAACAAGACGGTTTTAATGCCCCTTGGAAGAGTGATGGAGGTCGCAATGGAATAAAAAGACAAAAACAATGCCCCGTGGAAGGGACGTGGAGGTCACAGTAGCATAACAAGACGGTTTTAATGCCCCTTGGAAGATTGGTGTAGGTCGCAGTGGATAAAAAAGACAATATTAAAGCCCCTTGGAAGAGTGGTGGAGGTCGCAGTGGAAAACACAGACAATATCAATGCCCCTTGGAAGAGTTGTGGAGGTTACAGTCGAATAAAAAGACAATATCAATGCCTCTTGGAAGAGCTGTGGAGTACAGAGTGGCTGAACCAGACGGTTTAATGCCCCTTGGAAGAGACGTGGAGGTCACAGTAGCTTATCAAGACTGTTTTAATGCCCCTTGGAAGAGTGGTGGAGGTCGCAGTGGATTAAAAAGACAATATCAATGCCCCTTAGAAGAGTGGTCGAGGTCGCAGTGGAATAAAAAGACAATATCAATTCCCCTTGGAAAAGATGTGGAGGTCGCAGTGGAATAAAAAGACAATATCAATGCCTCGTGGAAGAGACTTGGAGGTCACAGTAGCTTAACAAGATGGTTTTAATGCCCCTTGGAAGAGAGGTGGAGGTCGCAGTGGAATAAAAAGACAATATCAATTCCCCTTGGAAGAGTGGTGGAGGTTACAGTGGAATAAAAAGACAATATCAATGACCCTTGGAAGAGTGGTGGAGGTCACAGTGGAATAAAAAGACAATATTAATGCCCCTTGGAAGAGTGTTGGAGGTCGCAGAAAAATAAAAAGACAATATCAATGCCCCTTGGAAGAGTGGTGGAGGTTACAGTGGCATAAAAAGACTATATCAGTGCCCCTTGGAAGAGCTGTGGAGTTCACAGTGGTTTAACGAGAAGGTTTTAAGGCACCGTGGAATAGACGTGGAGGTCACAGTAGCTAAACAAGACGGTTTTAATGCTTCTTGGAAGACTGATGGAGGTCGCAGTGGATTAAAAAGACAAAATCAATGTCCCTTGAAAGAGTAGTGGAGGTTACAGTGGAATAAAAAGACAATGTCAATGCCTCTTGCAAGAGCTGTGGAGTTCAGAGTGGTTTAAATTGACGATTTTAACGCCACTTGGAAAAGACGTGGAGGTCACAGTAGCTTAACAAGACGGTTTTAATGCCCCTTGGAAAAGTGGTGGAGGTTACAGTCGAATAAAAATACAATATCAATGCCTCTTGGAAGAGCTGTGGAGTTCAGAGTGGTTTAACGAGACGGTTTTAATGCCCCTTGGAAGAGACGTGGAGGTCACAGTAGCTTAGCAAAACTGTTTTAATGCCCCTTGGCAGAGTGGTGGAGGTCGCAGTGGATTAAAAAGACAATATCAATGCCCCTTAGAAGAGTGGTGGAGGTCGCAGTGGAATAAAAAGACAATATCAATTCCAGTTGGAAGAGATGTGGAGGTCACAGTGGAATAAAAAGACAATATCAGTGCCCCGTGGAAGAGACTTGGAGGTCACAGTAGCTTAACAAGATTGTTTTAATGCCCCTTGGAAGAAAGGTGGAGGTCGCAGTGGAATAAAAAGACAATATCAATGCCCCTTGGAAGAGTGGTGGAGGTTACAGTGGAATAAAAAGACAATATCAATGACCCTTGGAAGAGTGGTGGAGGTCGCAGTGGAATAGAAAGACAATATTAATGCTCCTTGGAAGAGTGGTGGAGGTCGCAGTAAAATAAAAAGACAATATCAATACCCCTTGGAAGAGTGGTGGAGGTTACAGTGGAATAAAAAGACAATGTCATTGCCCCTTGGAAGAGCTTTGGAGTTTACAGTGGTTTAACCAGAAGGTTTTAAGGCACCGTGGAATAGACGTGGAGGTCACAGTAGCTAAACAACACGGTTTTAATGCTTCTTGGAAGAGAGATGGAGGTCGCAGTGGATTAAAAAGACAAAATCATTGCCCCTTGGAAGAGTGGTGGAGGATACAGTGGAATAAAAAGACAATATCAATGCCTCTTGCAAGAGCTGTGGAGTTCAGAGTGGTTTAAATTGACGGTTTTAATGCCCCTTGGAAGAGACATGGAGGTCAAAGTAGCTTAACAAGATGGTTTTAATGCCCCTTGGAAGAGACGTGGAGGTCGCAGTGGATTAAAAAGACATTATCGATGCCCCTTGGAAGAGTGGTGGAGGTCGCAGTGAAATAAAAAGAAAATATCAATGTCCCTTAAAAGAGTGGTGGAGGTTAGAGTGGAATAAAAAGACAATACCAATGCCCCTTGGAAGGGCTGTGGAGTTCAGAGTGGTTTAAGGAGATGGTTTTATTGCCCCTTGGAAGAGACGTGGAGGTCATAGTAGATTAACAAGACGGTTTTAATGCCCCTTGGAAAAGTGGTGGAGGTCACAGTGGATTAAAACGACAATATCAATGCCCCGTGGAAGACACGTGGAGGTCTCAGTAGCTTAAAAGGACAGTTTTAATGTCCCGTGGAAGAGTGGTAGAGGTCACAGTGGAATAAAAAGACAATATCAATGCCCCTTGAAAGAGTGATGGAGGTTACTGTGAAATAAAAAGACAATATCAATGCCTCTTGAAAGAGCTATGGAGTTCAGAGTGGTTTAACCAGATGGTTTTAATGCCCCTTGAAAGAGTGGTGGATGTCGCAGTGCATTAAAAAGACAATATCAATACCCCTTGGAACAATGGTGGAGGTCGCAGTGGTTTAAAAAGACAATATCAATGCCCCTTAGTAGAGAGGTGGAAGTCGCAGTGGAATAAAAAGACAATATCAATACCCCTTGGAAGAGTGGTGGAGGATACAGTGGAATAAAAAGACAATATCAATGCCCCGTGGAATAGACATGGACGTTACAGTAGCTAAACAAGATGTTTTTAATGCACCTTGGCAGAGTGGTGGAAGTCGTAGTGGAATAAAAAGACAATATCAATGCCTCTTGCAAGAGCTCTGGAGTTCAGAGTGGTTTAAATTGACGGTTTTAATGCACCTTGGAAGAACCGTGGAGGACACAGTAGCTTAGCAATACGGTTTTAATGTCCCTTGGAAGTGTGGTGGAGGTCGCAGTGGATTAAAAAGACAATATCAATGCCACTTGGAAGAGTGGTGAAGGTCCCAGGTGAATAAAAAGACAATATCAATGCCACGTGAAAGAGTGCTGGAGGTTACATTGGAATAAAAAGACAATATCCATGCCCCTTGCAAGATCTGTGGAGTTCAGAGTGGTTTACATTGACTATTTTAATGCCCCATGGAATTGACGTGGAGGTCAAACTAGCTTAACAACACGGTTTTAATGGCCCTTGGAAGAGTGGTAGAGGTCGCAGTTAATTAAAAAGACAATATAAATGCCCCTTAGAAGAGTGGTGGAGGTCGCAGTGGAATAAAAAGACAATATCAATGCCCCTTGGAAGAGTAGTGGAGGTCGTAGTGGAATAAAAAAACAATATCAATGCCCCTTGGAAGAGTAGTGGAGATCGCAGTGGAATAAAAAAACAATATCAATGCCCGTTGGAAAAGTGGTGGAAGTAACAGTGGATTTAAAAGACAATATCAATGCCCCTTGGAAGAGCAGTGAAGTTCAGAGTAGTTAAACCAGAAGGTTTTAATGCCCATTGGAAGTGAGGTGGAGGTCACAGAAGCTTAAAAAGACGGTTTTATTGTCCCTTGGAAAAGTGGTGGAGGTCGCAGTGGATTAAAATGACAATATCAATGCTCCTTGGAAGGGTGCTGGAGGTGGCAGTGGAATAAAAAGACAATATCAATGCCCCTTGGAAGAGTGTTGGAGTTTACAGTAGAATAAAAAGACAATATCAATGCCCCGTGAAAGAGACGTGGATGTCACAGTAGCTTAAAAAGATGATTTTAATGTCCCTTGGTAGAGAGGTGAAAGTCGCAGTGGAATAAAAAGACAATATCAATGCCCCTTGGAGGAGTGGTGGAGGATACAGTGGAATAAAAAGACAATATCAATGCCCCGTGGAATAGACATGGACGTTACAGTAGCTAAACAAGATGTTTTTAATGCACCTTGGCAGAGTGGTGGAAGTCGTAGTGGAATAAAAAGACAATATCAATGCCTCTTGCAAGAGCTCTGGAGTTCAGAGAGGTTTAAATTGACGGTTTTAATGCACCTTGGAAGAACCGTGGAGGACACAGTAGCTTAGCAATACGGTTTTAATGTCCCTTGGAAGTGTGGTGGAGGTCGCAGTGTATTAAAAAGACAATATCAATGCCACTTGGAAGAGTGGTGAAGGTCCCAGTGGAATAAAAAGACAATATCAATGCCGCGTGAAAGAGTGCTGGAGGTTACATTGGACTAAAAAGACAATATCCATGACACTTGCAAGATCTGTGGAGTTCAGAGTGGTTTAAATTGACTATTTTAATGCCCCATGGAATTGACGTGGAGGTCAAACTAGCTTAACAACACGGTTTTAATGGCCCTTGGAAGAGTGGTGGAGGTCGCAGTTAATTAAAAAGACAATGTAAATGCCCCTTAGAAGAGTGGTGGAGGTCGCAGTGGAATAAAAAGACAATATCAATGCCCCTTGGAAGAGTAGTGGAGGTCGCAGTGGAATAAAAAAACAATATCAATGCCCCTTGGAAGAGTAGTGGAGGTCGCAGTGGAATAAAAAAACAATATCAATGCCCGTTGGAAAAGTGGTGGAAGTAACAGTGGATTTAAAAGACAATATCAATGCCCCTTGGAAGAGCAGTGGAGTTCAGAATAGTTAAACCAGAAGGTTTTAATGCCCATTGGAAGTGAGGTGGAGGTCACAGAAGCTTAAAAAGACGGTTTTATTGTCCCTTGGAAAAGTGGTGGAGGTCGCAGTGGATTAAAAAGACAATATCAATGCTCCTTGGAAGAGTGCTGGAGGTGGCAGTGGAATAAAAAGACAATATCAATGCCCCTTGGAAGAGTGGTGGAGTTTACAGTAGAATAAAAAGACAATATCAATGCCCCGTGAAAGAGACGTGGATGTCACAGTAGCTTAAAAAGATGATTTTAATGTCCCTTGGAAGAGAGGTGAAAGTCGCAGTGGAAAAAAAAGACAATATCAATGCCCCTTGGAAGAGTGCTGGAGGTTTCAGTGGAATAAAAAAAAATATCAAAGCCCCTTGCAAGAACTGTGGAGTTGAGAGTGGTTTAAATTGAAGGTTTTAATGCCCCTTGGAAGAGACGTGGAGGTCACAGCAGATTAACAAGACTGTTTTAATGCCCCTTGGAAGAGTGGTTGAGGTCGAAGTTGAATAAAAAGACAATGTCAATGCTCCTTTAAGGAGTGGTTGAAGTCTCAGTGGAATAAAAAGACAATTTCAATGCACCTTGGAAGAGTGTTGGAGGTTCCAGTGGAATAAAAAGACAATATCAATGCCCTGTGGAAGAGACATGGAGGTGACAGTAGCTTAACAAGACAGTTTTAATGCCCCTTGTAAGAGTGGTGGAGGTCGCAGTGGAATAAAAAGACAATATCAATGCCCCTTGGAAGAGTGGTGGAGGATACAGTGGAATAAAAAGACAATATCAATGCCCCTTGGAAGATCTGTGGAGTTCAGATTGGTTTAACCATACGGTTTTAATGCCCCTTGGAAGAGACGTGGAGGTCACAGTAGCTTAACAAGACGGTTTTAATGCCACATGGAAGAGTGTTGGAGGTTGCAGTGGATTAAAAAGACAATATCAATGCCCCGAGGAAGAGTGGTCGAGGTCGCAGTGGAATAAAAAGACAAAATCAATGGCCCATGGAAAAGATGTGGAGGTCACAGTAGCTTAACAAGATAGTTTTAATGCCCTTTATAAGAGTGGTGGAGGTCGGAGTGGATTAAAAAGACAATATCAATGCCCTTTGGAAGAGTGGTGGAGGTCACAGTGGAATAAAAATACAATATCAATGCCCCTTGGTAGAGTGGTGGAGGTTACAGTGGAATTTAAAGGCAATATCAATGCCCCATGGAAGAGATGTGGAGATCACTGTAGCTTAACAAGACAGTTTAAATGCCCCTTGGAAGAATGGTGGAGGTCGCAGTGGAATAAAAAGACAAAGTCAATGCCCCTTGGAAGAGTGGTGGAGGTTAGAGTGGAATAAAAAGACAATACCAATGCCCCTTGAAAGAGCTGTGGAGTTCAGAGTGGTTTAACCAGATGGTTTTAATGCCCATTGGAAGTGACGTGGATGTCGCAGTAGCTTAAAAAGACGTTTTTAATGTCCCTTGGAAAAGTGGTGGAGGTCGCAGTGGATTAATAAAACAATATCAATGCACCTTGGAAGAGTGGTGGAGGTGGCAGTGGAATAAAAAGACAATATCAATGCCCCTTGGAAGAATGATGGAGGTCGCAGTGGAATAAAAAGACAATGTCAATGCCCCTTGGAAGAGTGCTGGAGATTAGATTGGAATAAAAAGACAATACCAATGCCCCTAGGAAGAGCTGTGGAGTTCAGAGAGGTTTAACCAGATAGTTGTATTGCCCCTTGTAAGAGACGTGGAGGTCACAGTAGAATAAGAAGACGGTTTTAATGCCCCTTGGAAAAGTGGTGGAGGTCACAGTGGATTAAAAAGACAATATCAATGCCCCATGGAAGACATTTGGAGGTCACAGTAGCTTAACAAGACAGTTTTAATGCCCCTTGGAAGAGTGGTGGAGGTCGCAGTGGAATAAAAAGACAATATCAATGCCCCTTGAAAGAGTAGTTGAGGTTACAGTGAAATAAAAAGACAATATCAATGCCTCTTGAAAGAGCTATGGAGTTCAGAGTGGTTTAACCAGATGGTTTTAATGCCCCTATAAAGAGTGGTGGAGGTAGCAGTGCATTAAAAAGACAATATCAATACCCCTTGGAAGAATGGTGGAGGTTACAGTGGAATAAAAAGGCAATATCAATGACCCTTGGAAGAGCTGTGGAGTTCAGAGTCATTTAACCAGACGGTTTTAATGCCCCTTGGAAGAGATGTGGAGGTCACAGTAGCTTAACAAGACTGTTTTAATGCCTATTGGAAGAGTGGTGGAGGTTGCAGTGGATTAAAAAGACAATATCAATGCCCCATAGAAGTGAGGTGGAAGTCGCAGTGGATTAAAAAGACAATATAAATACCCCTTGGAAGAGTGGTGGAGGATACAGTGGAATAAAAAGACAATATCAATGTCCCGTGGAATAGACATGGACGTTACAGTAGCTAAACAAGATGTTTTTAATGCACCTTGGGAGAGTGGTGGAAGTCGTAGTGGAATAAAAAGACAATATCAATGCCCCTTGAAAGAGTGCTGTAGGTTACAGTGGAGTAAAAAGACAATATCAATGCCTCTTGCAAGAGCTGTGGAGTTCAGAGTTGTTTAAATTGACGGTTTTAATGCACCTTGGAAGAGACGTGGAGGTCACAGTAGCTAACAATACGGTTTTAATGCCCCATGGTAGAGTGGTGGAGGTCGCAGTGGATTAAAAAGACAATATCAATGCCACTTGGAAGAGTGGTGAAGGTCCAAGTGGAATAAAAAGACAATATAAATACCCCTTGGAAGAGTGGTGGAGCTAAAAGTGGAATAAAAAGACAATATCAATGCCCCGTGAAAGAGACGTGTAGGTCACAGTAGCTTAACAAGACGGTTTTAATGCCCCTTGGAAGAGAGGTGGAATTTGCAGTGGAATAAAAAGACAATATCAATGCCCCTTGGAAGAGTGCTGGAGGTTACATTGGAATAAAAAGACAATATCAATGCCCCTTGCAAGAGCTGTGGAGTTCAGAGTGTTTTAAATTGACGGTTTTAATGCCCCTTGGAAGGGACGTGGAGGTGACAGAAGCTTAACAAGACGGTTTTAATGCCCCTTGGAAGAGTGGTGGAGGTCGCAGTGGATTAAAAAGACAATATGAATGAACCTTGGAAGATTGGTGGAGGTCGCAGTGGAATAAAAAGACAATATCAATGCCCCTTGGAAGAGTTGTGGAGGTTACAGTGGAATAAAAAGACAATATCAATGCACCTTGGAAGAGTGATGGAGGTTACAGTGGAATAAAAAGACAATATCAATGCCCCTTGGAACAGTGGTGGAGGTTACAGTTAAATAAAAAGACAATATCAATACCCCGTGGAAGAGATGCGGAGGTCACAATAGCTTAACCAGACGGTTTTAAGGCCCCTTGGAAGAGTGGTGGAGGTCGCAGTGGATTAAAATGACAATATCAATGAGCCTTGGAGAGTGGTGGAGATCGTAGTGAAATAAAAAGACATTATCAATGCCTCTTGGCGGACTGGTGGAGGTCACAGTGGAATAAAAAGACAATATCAATGCCCCTTGGAAGAGTGGTGGAGGTTACAGTAGAATAAAAAGACAATATCAATGCCCCTTGGAACAGTGGTGGAGTTTACAGTTAAATAAAAAGGCAATATCAATGCCCCGTGGAAGAGATGTGGAGGTCACAATAGCTTAACAAGACGGTTTTAATGACCCTTGGTAGAGTGGTGGAGGTCGCAGTGGATTAAAAAGACAATATCAATGAGCCTTGAAAGAATGGTGGAGGTCGCAGTGGAATAAAAATACATTATCAATGCCTCTTGGAAGAGTGGTGGAGGTCGCATTGGAATAAAAAGACAATATCAATGCCCCTTGGACGAGTGGTGGAGGTTACAGTGGAATAAAAAGACAATTTTAATGCCCCGAGGAAGAGACGTGGAGGTCACAGTAGCTTAACAAGATGGTTTTAATGCCTCTTGGAGGACTGGTGGAGGTCGCAGTGGAATAAAAAGACAATATCAATGCCCCTTGGAAGAGTGGTGGAGGTTACAGTGGAATAAAAAGACAATAATAATGCCCCTTGGAAGAGCTGTGGATTTCACAGTGGTATAACCAGACAGTTTTAACGGTCCTTGGAAGAGACGTGGCGGTCACAGTAACTTAACAAGACGGTTTTAATGCCCCTTGGAAGAGTGGTGGGGGTCACAGTGGAATAAAAAAACAGTATCAATGCCCTTTGGAAGATTGGTGGAGGTTACAGTGGAATAAAAAGACAATATCAATGCCCCGTGGAAGAGATGTGGAGGTCACTGTATCTTAATAATATGGTTTTAATGCCCCTTGGAAGAGTGGTGGAGGTCGCAGTGGAATAAAAAGACAATGTCAATGCCCCTTGGAAGAGTGGTGGAGTTAGAGTGGAATAAACTGACAATACAAATGCCCCTTGGAAGAGCTGTGGAGTTCAGCGTGGTTTAACCAGATGGTTTTAATGCCCCTTGGAAGAGAAGTCGAAGTCACAGTAGCAAAACAAGACGGTTTTAATGCCCCTTGGAAGAGTGGTGGAGTTCGCAGAGGATTAAAACGACAATATCAATGCCCCTTGGAAGAGTGGTGGAGGTCGCAGTGGAATAAAAAGACAATATCAATGCCTCGTGGAAGGGACGTGGAGGTCACAGTAGCTTAACAAGATGGTTTTAATGCCCATTGGAAGAGTGGTGGAGGTCGCAGTGGAATAAAAAGACAAAATCAATGCCCCTTGGAAGAGTGGTGGAGGTCGCAATGGAATAAAAAGACAACATCAATGCCCCTTGGAAGAGCTGTGGAGTTCAGAGTGCTTTAGCCAGACGATTTTAATGCCCTTTGGAAGAGATGTGTAGGTCACAGTAGCTTAACAAGTCTGTTTTAATGCCCCTTGGAAGAGTGGTGGAGGTCGCAGTGGATTAAAAAGACAATATCAATGCCCCTTAGTAGAGAGGTGGAAGTCACAGTGGAATAAAAACACAATGTCAATTCCACTTGGAAGAGTGGTGGAGGTTACAGTGGAATAAAAACACAATATCAATGCCCCGTGGAATATACATGGACGTGACAGTAGCTTAACAAGACGGCTTTAATGCCCCTTGGAAGAGTGGTGGAGGTTGCAGTGGATTAAAAAGACAATATCAATGCCCATTGGAAGAGTGGTAGAGGTCTCAGTGGAATAAAAAGACAAGATCAATGCCCCTTGGAAGAGTGGTGGAGGTTACAGTGGAATAAAAAGACAATATCAATGCCCCATTGAAGAGTTGTGGAGGTCACTGTAGCTTAACAAGATGTTCTTAATGCCCCTTGGAAGAGTGGTAGAGGTCGCAGTGGAATAAATAGACAATGTCAATGCCCCTTGGAAGAGTGGTGGAGGTTAGAGTGGAATAAAAAGACAATACCAGTGCTCCTTGAAAGAGCTGTGGAGTTCAGAGTGGTTTAAATTTACGGTTTTAATGCCCATTGAAAGAGACGTGGAGGTCACAGTGGATTAAAAAGACAATATCAATGCCCCGTGGAAGAGTGGTGGATGTCGCAGTGGATTAAAAAGACAATATCAATGCCCCTTGGAAGAGTGGTGGAGGTCGCAGTGGAATAAAAAGGAAGTATCAATGCCCCGTGGAAGGGACATGGAGGTCACAGTAGCTTCACAAGACGGTTTTAATGCCCCTTGGAAGAGAGGTGGAGGTCTCAGTTGATTAAAAAGACAATATCAATGCCCCTTGGAAGAGTGGTGGAGGTCGCAGTGGAATAAAAATACAATATCAATGCCGATTGGAAGAGTGGTGGATGTTACTGTCGAATAAAAAGACAATATCAATGCCTCTTCTATGAGCTGTGGAGTTCAGAGTGTTTAACCAGACGGTTTTAATGCCCCTTGGAAGAGACGAGGAGGTCACAGTAGCTTAACAAGACTGTTTTAATGCCCCTTGGAAGAGTGGTGGAGGTCGCAGTGGAATAAAAAGACAATATCAATGCCCCTTGGAAGATTGGTGGAGGTTACAGTGGAATAAAGAGACAATATAAATGCCCCTTGGAAGAGTGGTGGAGGTTGCAGTGGAATAAAAAGACAATATCAATGCCCTGTGTAAGAAATTTGGAGGTCACAGTAGCTTAACAAGACGGTTTTAATGCCCCTTGCAAGAGTCGTGGACGTCGCAGAAGAATAAAAAGACAATATCAATGCACTTGGAAGAGTGCAAAAGGTTACAATGGAAAAAAAGACATCGTCAATGCCCCTTGGAAGAGCTGTGGAGCTCAGAGCTGTTTAACCAGACGGTTTTAATGACCCTTGGAAGAGACTTGGAGGTCACAGTAGCTTAACAAGACGGTTTTAATGCCCCTTGGAAGAGTGGTGGAGGTGGCAATGGAATAAAAAGACAATATCAATGCCCCGAGGAAGGGACGTGGAGGTCACAGTAGCATAACACGACGGTTTTAATGCCCATTGGAAGAGTGTTGGAGGTCGCAGTGGAATAAAAAGACATTATCAATGCCTCTTGGAAGAGTGGTGGAGGTCGCATTGGAATAAAAAGACAATATCAATGCCCCTTGGACGAGTGGTGGAGGTTACAGTGGAATAAAAAGACAATTTCAATGCCCCGAGGAAGAGACGTGGAGGTCACAGTAGCTTAACAAGATGGTTTTAATGCCTCTTGGAGGACTGGTGGAGGTCGCAGTGGAATAAAAAGACAATATCAATGCCCCTTGGAAGAGTGGTGGAGGTTACAGTGGAATAAAAAGACAATAATAATGCCCCTTGGAAGAGCTGTGGAGTTCAGAGTGGTATAACCAGACAGTTTTAACGGTCCTTGGAAGAGACGTGGAGGTCACAGTAACTTAACAAGACGGTTTTAATGCCCCTTGGAAGAGTGGTGGGGGTCACAGTGGAATAAAAAAACAGTATCAATGCCCTTTGGAAGATTGGTGGAGGTTACAGTGGAATAAAAAGACAATATCAATGCCCCGTGGAAGAGATGTGGAGGTCACTGTATCTTAATAATATGGTTTTAATGCCCCTTGGAAGAGTGGTGGAGGTCGCAGTGGAATAAAAAGACAATGTCAATGCCCCTTGGAAGAGTGGTGGAGTTAGAGTGGAATAAACTGACAATACAAATGCCCCTTGGAAGAGCTGTGGAGTTCAGCGTGGTTTAACCAGATGGTTTTAATGCCCCTTGGAAGAGAAGTCGACGTCACAGTAGCATAACAAGACGGTTTTAATGCCCCTTGGAAGAGTGGTGGAGTTCGCAGACGATTAAAAGGACAATATCAATGCCCCTTGGAAGAGTGGTGGAGGTCGCAGTGGAATAAAAAGACAATATCTATGCCTCGTGGAAGGGACGTGGAGGTCACAGTAGCTTAACAAGACGGTTTTAATGCCCATTGGAAGAGTGGTGGAGGTCGCAGTGGAATAAAAAGACAAAATCAATGCCCCTTGGAAGAGTGGTGGAGGTCGCAATGGAATAAAAAGACAACATCAATGCCCCTTGGAAGAGCTGTGGAGTTCAGAGTGCTTTAGCCAGACGATTTTAATGCCCCTTGGAAGAGACGTGGAGGTCACAGTAGCTTAACAAGTCTGTTTTAATGCCCCTTGGAAGAGTGGTGGAGGTCGCAGTGGATTAAAAAGACAATATCAATGCCCCTTAGTAGAGAGGTGGAAGTCACAGTGGAATAAAAAGACAATGTCAATTCCACTTGGAAGAGTGGTGGAGGTTACAGTGGAATAAAAACACAATATCAATGCCCCGTGGAATATACATGGACGTGACAGTAGCTTAACAAGACGGCTTTAATGCCCCTTGGAAGAGTGGTGGAGGTTGCAGTGGATTAAAAAGACAATATCAATGCCCATTGGAAGAGTGGTAGAGGTCTCAGTGGAATAAAAAGTCAAGATCAATGCCCCTTGGAAGAGTGGTGGAGGTGGCAATGGAATAAAAAGACAATATCAATGCCCCGAGGAAGGGACGTGGAGGTCACAGTAGCATAACACGACGGTTTTAATGCCCATTGGAAGAGTGTTGGAGGTCGCAGTGGAATAAAAAGACATTATCAATGCCTCTTGGAAGAGTGGTGGAGGTCGCATTGGAATAAAAAGACAATATCAATGCCCCTTGGACGAGTGGTGGAGGTTACAGTGGAATAAAAAGACAATTTCAATGCCCCGAGGAAGAGACGTGGAGGTCACAGTAGCTTAACAAGATGGTTTTAATGCCTCTTGGAGGACTGGTGGAGGTCGCAGTGGAATAAAAAGACAATATCAATGCCCCTTGGAAGAGTGGTGGAGGTTACAGTGGAATAAAAAGACAATAATAATGCCCCTTGGAAGAGCTGTGGAGTTCAGAGTGGTATAACCAGACAGTTTTAACGGTCCTTGGAAGAGACGTGGAGGTCACAGTAACTTAACAAGACGGTTTTAATGCCCCTTGGAAGAGTGGTGGGGGTCACAGTGGAATAAAAAAACAGTATCAATGCCCTTTGGAAGATTGGTGGAGGTTACAGTGGAATAAAAAGACAATATCAATGCCCCGTGGAAAAGTGGTGGAGGTCGCAGTGGAAAGCAGAGACAATGTGAATGCCCCTTGGAAGACTGGTGGAGGTTACAGTCGAATAAAAAGACAATATCATTGCCTCTTGGATGAGCTGTGGAGTACAGAGTGGTTTAACCAGACGGTTTAATGTCTCTTGGAAGAGACGTGGAGGTCAGTAGCTTATCAAACCTGTTTTATTGCCCCTTGGAAAAGTGGTGGAGGTCGCAGTGGATTAAAAACACAATATCAATGCCCCTTAGAAGAGTGGTGGAGGTCGCAGTGGAATAAAAAGACGATATCAATTCTCCTTGGAAGAGTGGTGGAGGTCGCAGTGGAATAAAAAGACAATATCAATGCCCCGTGGAAGGGACGTGGAGGTCACAGTAGCTTCACAAGATGGTTTTAATGCCCCTTGGAAGAGAGGTGGAGGTCGCAGTTGATTAAAAAGACAATATCAATGCCCCGTGGAAGAGTGGTGTAGGTCGCAGTGGAATAAAAAGACAATATCAATGCCGCTTGGAAGAGTGGTGGATGTTACAGTCGAATAAAAAGACAATATCAATGCCTCTTGTATGAGCTGTGGAGTTCAGAGTGTTTAACCAGACGGTTTTAATGCCCCTTGGAAGAAACGAGGAGGACACAGTAGCTTAACAAGACTGTTTTAATGCCCCTTGGAAGACTGGTGGAGGTCGCAGTGGAATAAAAAGACAATATCAATGCCCCTTGGAAGATTGGTGGATGTGACAGTGGAATAAAAAGACAATATCAATGAGCCTTGGTAGAGTGGTGGAGGTTACAGTGGAATAAAAAGACAATATCAATGCCCTGTGTAAGAAACTTGGAGGTCACAGTAGCTTAACAAGACGGTTTTAATGCCCCTTGGAAGAGTGGTGGAGGTTGCAGTGGATTAAAAAGACATTATCGATGCCCCTTGGAATATTGGTGGAGGTCGCAGTGGAATAAATTGAAAATATCAATGCCCCTTAGAAGAGTGGTGGAGGATACAGTGGAAAAAAAGACAATATCAATGTTCCTTGGCAGAGGGGTGAAGATCGCAGTGGAATAAAAAGACAATATCAATATCTCTTGGAAGAGTGGTGGAGGTCGCAGTGGAATAAAATGACAATTTCAATGCCCTTTGGAAGAGTGGTGGAGGTTACAGTTGAATAAAAAGACAATATCAATGCCTCTTGGAAGAGCTGTGGAGTTCAGAGTTGTTTAACCATGCAGTTTTAATGCCCCTTGGAAGAGACGTGGAGGTCACAGAAGCTTATCAAGACTGTTTTAAAGCCCCTTGGAGGAGAGGTAGAGATCTCTGTGGATTAAAAAGACAATATTAATGCCCATTGGAAGAGTGGTGGAGGTTACAGTTGAATAAAAAGACCATATCAATGCCCCTTGGAAGAGTGGTGGAGGTAAAAGTGGAATAAAAAGACAATATCAATGTCCCTTGGAAGAATGGTGGAGGTTACAGTGGAATAAAAAAGACAATATCAATGCCCCTTGGAAGAGTGGTGGAGGTTCCAAATAAATAAAAAGACAACATCAATGCCCCTTGGAAGAGACGTGGAGGTCCCAGTGGAATAAAAAGACAATATTAATGACCCTTGGAAGAGTGGTGGAGGTCGCAGTAAAATAAAAAGAATATATCAATGCCCCTTGGATGAGTGGTGGAGGTTAAAGTGGAATAAAAAGACAATATCAATGCCTCTTGGAAGAGTGGTGGAGGTTACAGTGGAATAAAAAGACAATATCAATGCCCCATGGAAGAGACGTGGACATCACAGTAGCTTAACTAGATGATTTTAATGCCCCTTGGCAGAGTGGTGGAGGTCGCAGTGGAATAAAAAGACAATAGCAATGCCCTGTGGAAGAGACGTGGATGTCACACTAGCTTAACAAGACGGTTTTAATGCCCCTTAGAACAGTGGTGGAGGTTACAGTGGAATAAAAGACAATATCAATGCCTTTTGGAAGAGTGGCGGAGGTCGCAGTGGAATAAAAAGACAATATCAATGCCCCTTGGAAGAGTGGTGGAGGTTCCAAATAAATAAAAAGACAACATCAATGCCCCTTGGAAGAGACGTGGAGGTCCCAGTGGAATAAAAAGACAATATTAATGACCCTTGGAAGAGTGGTGGAGGTCGCAGTAAAATAAAAAGAATATATCAATGCCCCTTGGATGAGTGGTGGAGGTTAAAGTGGAATAAAAAGACAATATCAATGCCTCTTGGAAGAGTGGTGGAGGTTACAGTGGAATAAAAAGACAATATCAATGCCCCATGGAAGAGACGTGGACATCACAGTAGCTTAACTAGATGATTTTAATGCCCCTTGGCAGAGTGGTGGAGGTCGCAGTGGAATAAAAAGACAATAGCAATGCCCTGTGGAAGAGACGTGGATGTCACACTAGCTTAACAAGACGGTTTTAATGCCCCTTAGAACAGTGGTGGAGGTTACAGTGGAATAAAAGACAATATCAATGCCTTTTGGAAGAGTGGCGGAGGTCGCAGTGGAATAAAAAGACAATATCAATGCCCCTTGGAAGATTGGTGGAGGTCGCAGTGGAATAACCTCACTGGTACATGCTCTGAATAACTTCTCTGCTTGCTGTGTCTGCTGTAATCTAATGCTGTGCTTTGCTGATTCACCTCTCTGTTACATGCTCTGCATAACTTCTCTGCTTGCTGAGTCTGCTGTAATTTAATGCTCTGCTTTGCTGATTCACCTCACTGGTACATGCTCTGCATAACTTCTCTGCTTTATCTGTCCCACTCCATTCAATACCCACATATCTCTGTCCCTTCCCCACTATAGATCTTATCTGATTTTTAGAGGTGCTAAACTGCAGAGACTAGAGTCCTAGCTCTGTGTTTGATCACCCAGCCATCTCCTGGTGAGACGACCAGCTGCTAATTTAGCCATATGCAGCTCCCACAATGCCCTTCACCTGATAGTTTAATGTGCCCTATATATTTAGAAGCTCTGTAAGGGGTGCACGCGTCTTCTTGTGCAAAGTGGCTTCGGAGATAAGTGGCAGTTATTTCAGAGGCAGTTAGTCAGGGCAGGAGTCAGGTACCCAACACTTTGACCACTTACTCTCTTTTAACTATGTTTCTGTTAGCTCTCACTTTTTCCTCTATAGTCCTCCACTTTGTAGTAACCCCTTAAATCCCTACACCTAGTAAGAAACTCTTCATCTCTCCCTCCATCCTTCCCATTCATCTCACCTCCTCCTCCAAATTATTCCTAAACATTCAATCCTGGATCTCCAAACACAGACAGCCACCTCATGCTCTCTCTTGCTCCCACCTGCTAACACTTTCTCTGCTCCTCCTCACTGCTGGAGATATCTCTCCAAATCCTGGTCCTCCTCGCCATATCCCCACAGTTACTTCTTCCTCCTATCCACGACCTTCTACAAACTGTCGCAACCCTACTAAACTCATACCCAACATCTGTCACAAAATGAATATAGTCACTCCAAACAATTTATATAATAACACACATAATCCCTTAAGGCCAAAAACAGGGATTAACTGGAGACACGACACAATTGAAAAGTAAAAAAGCATATTTTATTATTAAATTCATTAAAATTATTTTTATACTTACACACATATATATTAAAAATTAAGCAGGAAAATATTATTATCAGCAAAGCAGGGACAAATATGTGGGTCTCAAACCAAAGGCTAACTATATAAGCTAGGCAGACTAGAGACATATATTCAAAGATATTGTAAGATATTATTCTACAGCCCAAATGATGGACCAGTATGCATAAAGTGCTAGTACTCAGTATATATGTGGGTCTCAAGTCAAAGGCTAACTATATAAGCCAGACAGACTAAAGACATATATTCAGAAATATTGTAAGATATTATTCTACAGCCCAAAATAATGGACTAGTATACATAAAGTGCTAGTGCTCAGTATATATTCATCAAAACTTGCAGTATTGCACATAAAGTTACCACATATGCCTGCTGACCAGTCAATATGAATAAAATTACCTATTGGTATAGTCCACCCTCTTTGTAAATATACTGCCAACGTTAAGGTCCTAATTAATAGAAAGCCCACAATCATGTGGATTCAAAACGGCAAAACACCGGGACCACAATAAGGCATAGAAAGCAAGGGGACATTACCTATCGCCAAGTGGAGAGAGAACATATAGCCCACAGTTCCTGCTGCTGCACCCCGACGACGCCGTTTCGCCACACTTCTTCCAGGGGGCGTTCACTACTCAGGTAAAGCTACTCCTTTAAATAGTGCCTGTAGCCAATGGAATCCCCGTCCGCCCATGTCAAAGGGTGATGCGGGCGCATGAGCGCCGTTCAGCTCTACGTAATTGAAAAAGTGACTTCCGGTTCCGGCGCTTGGAACGCAAGCGTGGAACGCATCACCTTCCACCATGCGCCGATCCGGAAGTCAACGAGCGCTGACAGCTGCGCATGCGCACCCACCCCGCAGGGCTACATGGGGACAGACCAATACATACGGCACACGCTGACACGGTATTGATAGAGCAGGGGAATACCAAGGATGTCCCAAATCCCATTCACCATCCAAAATGGAAAAAAATAGAAAAAAATTACATATATATACATATATACATACACATATATGTATATATATACATATATATACAAGCATAGAGGACCGCCCTTATATCCATAGGACCCATGCAAAGAAGGGGAAGATTGCCATTCTAGGGAAAAAGGGAAGGGGTACATCTATTTTTTATACAATAATAGGAATACAATCCAGCATGTATAGATATCCATGCACACCAAAACATATATAGATGTACTTCATCCATTCTGTGGCACACTGGTCTCAGCCAAAGTTGCCGTCCTTTTTAATTCAGCCTTTGTCTGGTCCCAATGGAAATAGGAATCCCCTTCTGTACTGTAGCATCACAACCTCAGAACCCGTCCATGGATCGTCTATAGATCATCCAACGACATCAGGCCACATCAGTTTACTAAGGAGCAATAAAAACACTATCAATATACTAAATATACACATTAAGACCCGGAGTTAAAAACATATACAGCTATCCAAGAGGTAACCTACAGAAAAGCGGCAAAACCCAAATTTTCATTTAAACCCTGTGGGGAGATTGTACCCAATCTATAGATCCATTTGCTCTCAGTTTGAGCTAAAATCCTCCCCAAGTCCCCTCCCCTAGGTCCCAATGTAACCTGATCGATAGCCTTAATGACTAAACCCTCCGTTCTACAATTATGAAATTCTTTGAAGTGTCTAGGTATAGTTTTTAACATTTTAACATCATTCACAGTTGCCGCTTTTTCAATATCCCTGACATGTTCACGGACACGCACCTTTAATTCTCTTGTCGTTAGACCAATATAGATATTTCCACATGGACACTCTGCATGATAGACCACACCCTTTGAGGTACAGGTAAGATGCTTCCTTATTTGATAGATTCTGGATGAGTCATAATTTGAAAAAGTCTTACTTTTCTTCAAGTTTTTGCAAGCCTTGCAAAAACTACAGGGAAAGAAGCCCATCATAGTATTGGCCAGTGTATTCCTCAAGGTACTAACTGGCTCATAATGACTGTGAACTAAGGCATCTTTAAGATTCTTGGATCTTTTAGCCACTAGGGAGGGTTTTTGCGGGAGGATCTGTTTCAATATTGGATCCATCATCAGTATTTTCCAATGTTTGTATACAATATTGGAAACTTCTTTCCACTGTTTGTTATAGGTAGTGATAAGTCTAATTTGATTATTAGATGTCTGTTTTTCTTTCTTATTCTTCCCAAACAGTAAATCTTGTCTTGGCGTATGATATGCCTTTCTAAATCCCCTCCGTATACAACGTCTGCTGTATCCTCTTTCCTCAAATCTACCAGCTAAATCTTCAGCTTGCATCATAAAGGTATCATCGCCTGAGCAGATCTTCCTTGTTCTCAGGAACTGACCAATAGGTATTCTCCTAATTGTAGAAGGAATATGTGACGATGAGGCATGTAGCAGAGTGTTGGTGGAGGTGACTTTACGAAAAACATCGGTGATGATGCGTCCATCCGGGAGGGTCCCAATGCAGACATCCAAGAAGTCCAGCTGTCTACCATATTTATATGTCAGCTTAATGTTCAAAGAATTATCATTAAGATTAGTCATAAAATCTCCAAGTTCGGCTATGGGGCCCTCCCAGATGAACCAAACATCATCGATGTAACGCATCCAACCATGTACATTCTCTATGCCCAAAGTTGGTTCAACTTGAAAAATTTGACGTTCCCAAGCTCCTAGAAACAAATTTGCATACGAGGGGGCACATGCTGCCCCCATAGCTGTGCCCTGTATCTGCAAATACACCCTGTCGTTAAACATGAACGCATTATGTTCCAAGATGAATTCCAAGAGAATAATCAGGAGTTCAATCAAGGGAAGTTCCAATCCACTCGATCCCAGAAACCATCTGACCGCCCGAATGCCATCTGTGTGTTTTATAGACGAGTAAAGGGCTTCCACGTCAGCAGTTACCATTATCATGTTGTCCTCTAATTGAAGATCACTTAGTCGCTGCAAAGCCGACGTTGTGTCTTGAATAAAAGAAGGCAGATTGCGAACTAAGGGTTTAAGATAGTGATCGATAACACAACACACAATTTCGCAGAGACCTCCGTTACTGGATACAATAGGCCTTCCGGGAGGGTCAAGATGGTTTTTGTGTAGCTTAGGTAATAGGTAGAACGTAGGTAATTTAGGATGTAGATTTACTATAGTGTCTAGGAATCTCTTAGGGATAATGTCCTGTTCATATGCTTTCGTCAGGATATCTACCAGTTGGTCATGGAATTCCTTTATAGGGTTCCGAGGGAGTTTCCTATAACAAGTAGTTATATCCAGAATCTTATAGGCTTGTTTTTCATACAAATAATTTGGCCATAATACCAAGTTCCCCCCCTTGTCTGCTGGTTTTATAGTAATGCCCTTTAACGATTGTAGTTCCTGAAGAGCTATCCTTTCCTCATGGGATATGTTGGATATCCATTTTGGACTCGAAGGGAGTTGTTCAATCTCTGCGACTACCATTCTTGTGAAGATATCCACAGAGGCACATGATCCTAGCGGGGGAAAAGTTTTAGAGACTTTAGTCAAGTTTAAAGGAAACTTACCAATATTGGGGGATTGTTGCTCCTCAGACAGTTCTTCCAGAATCTGTAGTGCTTCCTGCTCCTGAGTGGTAGGGGATATTTGATTATTGCCTGTTCGGTGGTGGAGCTTTTTTAAAAGAATTTTCCTAGCAAATAGATGTACATCTTTCACCACCTTGAACTTATCTAAAGGACAGGAGGGGGAAAATGTTAACCCTCTCTCTAGTACTCGGCGCTGGGGTTCGGTAATCACATGATCAGATAAATTTATTACCTTCATTTGATCATTCTTTTTCTTATTTCCTTTGCGGGAAAAAATATCCGGATACCTCCTAGTTCCATTAAGGCCAGCTCTGGTTCTTGGATATATGGCCCCTGTACTCTCAGACTCACTACAAGATGTACTTCCTTCCGAACCGGGAGTTTGATTTTCCACCGATTGATTGGTTGAATTAGTATACGTGGATTTTCTAGGGTTTTGCCATTTAAAAATGTTATCGTTTTCATAATCTCTCACATCTCTTTGGTATTTCTTGGATTTTATTGCACTTATATCATTTTCCCATTTATCCATTTCCTTTTCAATATTTTTCACCCGTCCGCCCGCATCACCCTTTGACATGGGCGGACGGGGATTCCATTGGCTACAGGCACTATTTAAAGGAGTAGCTTTACCTGAGTAGTGAACGCCCCCTGGAAGAAGCGTGGCGAAACGGCGTCGTCGGGGTGCAGCAGCAGGAACTGTGGGCTATATGTTCTCTCTCCACTTGGCGATAGGTAATGTCCCCTTGCTTTCTATGCCTTATTGTGGTCCCGGTGTTTTGCCGTTTTGAATCCACATGATTGTGGGCTTTCTATTAATTAGGACCTTAACGTTGGCAGTATATTTACAAAGAGGGTGGACTATACCAATAGGTAATTTTATTCATATTGACTGGTCAGCAGGCATATGTGGTAACTTTATGTGCAATACTGCAAGTTTTGATGAATATATACTGAGCACTAGCACTTTATGTATACTGGTCCATTATTTTGGGCTGTAGAATAATATCTTACAATATTTCTGAATATATGTCTTTAGTCTGTCTGGCTTATATAGTTAGCCTTTGACTTGAGACCCACATATATACTGAGTACTAGCACTTTATGCATACTGGTCCATCATTTGGGCTGTAGAATAATATCTTACAATATCTTTGAATATATGTCTCTAGTCTGCCTAGCTTATATAGTTAGCCTTTGGTTTGAGACCCACATATTTGTCCCTGCTTTGCTGATAATAATATTTTCCTGCTTAATTTTTAATATATATGTGTGTAAGTATAAAAATAATTTTAATGAATTTAATAATAAAATATGCTTTTTTACTTTTCAATTGTGTCGTGTCTCCAGTTAATCCCTGTTTTTGGCCTTAAGGGATTATGTGTGTTATTAAACTCATACCCATCCAACCAATACCCACTCTCTAAGCTGCTCTAACAGGAGCTCTATGGAACGCTCTCTCTGTCTGCAACAACTTTCCTTCGATCCTACGATCTTTTCATTACAAACAAACTTTCGTTCCTTGCCATCACTGAAACCTGGCTCACCCCCTCTGACACAGCCTCCCCAGCTGCACTTTCATATGGCGGATTCCACCTTTCCCACACACCCCGCCCCAATGGCAAACATGGCAGAGGCGTAGGTTTTCTCCTATCAGAACACAGCACTTTCATCCAAATCCCACTGCCACCCTCCGTTACACTCCCCTCTTTTGAGGTGCACTGTGTGCGCATCTATTCACTCTCCAACCTCCAACTGGCCGTCGTTTACCGACCCCCAGGGCAAGCCACCACCTTCTTAGACCACTTCACCACCTGGCTGCTTCACTTCCTCTCCACTGACATCCCCACTATCATAATGGGTGACTTCAACATCCCCATTAACACTTCCCACTCGTCTGTCTCTAAGTTCCTATCTCTCACTTCCTCCTTCGGACTCGCTCAATGGTCTTCCACACCCACCCACAAAGATGGCCACACACTGGACCTCATCTTCACCCGCCTCTGTTCCCTATATAACCTCTCTAACTCACCTCTCCCTCTCTCTGATCACAGCCTACTTACATTCTCTTCTCTCTCCTCCCCGGGCAGCAATCCCCACTCCACAAACTTGCATACCCTCGCAGAAATCTCAAACACCTTGACTTACACTCACTCTCTGAATCCCTCCTCCCTCTTACAGACATAAATTCCTTACACGATGCAGATGTTGCTGCTGCTTCATATAACACCACAATAGCTGCAGCTCTAGACTCGATCGCCGCTCTCACACACACCACATCTCGCACATTCAACAGGCAACTCTGGCACACTAAGCTTACTAAAGAACTGCGCCGGGCCTGCAGGGTTGCGGAGCGGAGATGGAAAAGGTCTCACTCCAACGAGCACTTCATCGCATTCAAGCAATCCCTCACTAATTTCAAGTCCGCACTCACTACAGCAAAACAAACCTACTTCTGATCTCTCATATCCTCCCTATCTCACAACCCTAAACAGCTATTTAACACTTTCAACTCTCTCCTTTGTCCCCCAGCACCTCCTCCCTCTTCTCTCATCTCAGCCGACGACTTTGCCTCATTCTTCAAACAGAAGATTGACACCATCAGACAAAACTTTTGCCTAAAGTCCACACAACCCCTCCTCATATCTATTCAACCCTCCTCCTCCAAACCCCACTTCTCCACCATTACAGAAGGTCAAGTCTCCTCTTTCCTCTCCAAATCACACCTCACCACCGGCGAACTTGACCCAATCCCATCCCACCTCATCACTAACCTTACCACAGTCTTCATCCCAACCCTAACCCACCTCTTCAATCTGTCACTAACAAATGGTGTCGTCCCCTCATGTTTCAAACATGCAGCAATCACACCCATCCTCAAAAAGCCCTCCCTTGACCCTTCCTCTCTGACTAGCTACCGCCCCATATCACTCCTCTCCTTTGCCTCAAAACTACTAGAACAACATGTCCACCTTGAACTGTCCTCCCACCTCTCCTCCTGCTCCCTCTTCGACCGCCTGCAATCTGGCTTCCGACCGAATCACTCGACTGAAACTGCCCTGACCAAAGTCACCAACGACCTACTAAATGCCAAATCCAAGCGACCCTACTCCATCCTCCTCAATCTGGACCTGTCATCTGCCTTTGACACAGTGGACCATTCCCTCTTACTCCAGATTCTCTCATCTCTTGGCATCACGGACTTGGCTCTATCTTGGATCTCATCATACTTAACAGACAGGACATTCAGCGTCTCCCACTCACGCACCACCTCCTCATCTCGCCCCCTATCTGTCGGTGTCCCCCAAGGTTCAGTTCTAGGACCTCTGCTCTTCTCCATCTACAACTTTGGCCTGGGACTGCTCATAGAGTCTCACGGTTTTCAGTATCACCTCTATGCTGACGACACACAGATCTACCTCTCTGGACCCGATATCTCCTCCCTACTAACCAAAATCCCACAATGTCTGTCGGCCATGTCATCTTTCTTCTCTGACAGATTTCTAAAACTCAACATGGATAAAACAGAGTTCATCATCTTTCCACCCTCTCATTCACATCCCCATCTGACCTAGCCATCAACGTCAATGGCTGTTCACTCTCCCCAGTCCCAAAAGATCGCTGCCTTGGAGTAACCCTGGACTCTGATCTCTCCTTCAAGCCACATATCCAAACCTTTTCCACTTCCTGCCGACTCCAACTCCAAAACATCTCCCGGATCCGTGCATTCCTCAGCAAAGACTTTGCAAAAACACTAGTGCATGCCCTCATCATATCCCGCCTCGACTACTGCAGCCTCTTGCTCCGTGGCCTCCCTTACAACACTCTTGCGCCTCTCCAATCTATCCTAAACTCTGCTGCTCGACTAATTCACCTGTCCCCCCGCTATTCCCCGGCCTCTCCTCTCTGTCAATCTCTTCACTGGATCCCCATTGCCCAGAGAATTCAGTTCAAAACTCTAACCATGGCATACAAAGCCATCCACCAACTGTCTCCCCAATACATCTGTGACCTAGTCTTCTGGTACTTACCTGCACGCAACCTCCGATCCTCACAAGATCTCCTTCTCTACTCCCCTCTTATCTCCTCCTCCCACAATCGTATACAAGATTTCTCCCGTGCATCCCCCCTACTCTGGAACTCTCTAACCCAACACATCAGACTCTCGCCGACCGTGGAAACCTTCAAAAGAAACCTGAAGACCCACCTCTTCCGACAAGTCTACAACCTGCAGTAACCACCGCTGCACGACCAGCTCTACCCTCACCTAATGTATCATCACCCATCCCTTCTAGAATGTGAGCCCTCGCGGGCAGGGTCCTCGCTCCTCCTGTACCAGTCGCTGACTCATTTTCTTAAGATTATGTAAATGCTTTTGTTATGTATATCCCTATCACATGTAAAGCGCCATGGAATAAATGGCGCTATAATAATAAATAATTATAATAATAATAATAAAAAGACAATATCAATTCCCCTAAGAAAAGTGGTGGAGGTTACAGGGAATAAAAAGACAATATCAATGCCCCTTTGATGAGCTGTGGAATTCAGAGTGATTTAACCAGACGGTTTTAATGCCCCTTGGAAGAGACGTGGAGGTCATAGTAGCCTAATAAGATGTTTTTAATGCCTCTTGGAAGAGTGGTGGAGGTCGCAGCGGAATAAAAAGACAATATCAATGCCCCTTGAAAGAGTGGTGGAGGTTACAGCGAAATAAAAAGACAATATCAATGCCTCTTTAAAGAGCTATGGAGTTCAGAGTGGTTTAACAAGATGGTTTTAATACCCCTTGGAAGAGTGGTCGAGGTCGCAGTGCATTAAAAGACAATATCAATAACCCTTGGAAGAATGGTGGAGGTTACAGTGGAATAAAAAGACAATATCAACGCCCAGTGGAATTGACGTGGATGTCAAAGTAGGTTAACAAGACGGTTTTAATGCCCCTTTGAAGAGTTGTGGAGGTCGCAGTTGAATAAGAAGACAATATAAATGCCCCTTGGAAGAGTGGTGGAGGTCGTAGTGGAAAAAAAGACAATATCAATGCCCCTTGGAAGAGTAGTGGAGGTCGCAGTGGAATAAAAAGACAATATCAATTCCCCGTAGAAGAGACGTGGAGGTCATAGTAGCTTAATAAGATGTTTGTAATGCTTCTTGGAAGAGTGGTGAAGGTCGCAGTGGTTTAAAAAGACAATATCACTGCCCCTTAGAAGAGTGGTGGAGGTAACATTGGAATAAAAAGACAATACCAATGCCCCGTGGAATAGTCATGGAGGTTACAGCAGCTGAACAAGACAGTTTTAATGCCCCTTGGCAGAGTGGTGGAGGTTAGACAGGAATAAAAAGACAATACCAATGCCCTTTGGAAGAGCTGTGGAGTTCAGAGTGGTTTAACCAGACGGTTTTAATGCCCATTGGAAGTGAAGTGGAGGTCACAGTAGCTTAAAAATATGTTTTTAATGACCCTTGGAAAAGTGGCGGAGGTCGCAGTGGATTAAAAAGACAATATCAATGCCCCTTGGAAGAGTGGTGGAGGTGGCAGTGGAATAAAAAGACAATATCAATGACCCTTGGAAGAATGATGGAGGTTGGAGTGAAATAAAAAGACAATTTCAATGCCCCTTGGAAGAGTGGTGGAGGTTAGAGTGGAATAAAAAGACAATGCCAATGCCCCTTGGACGAGCTGTGGAGTTCAGAGTAGTTTAACCAGATGGTTTTATTGTCCCTTGGAAGAGACGTGAAGGTCACTGTAGATTAGCAAGACGATTTTAATGCCCCTTGGAAAAGTGGTGGAGGTCAGAGTGGATTAAAAAGACAATATCAATGCCCCGTGGAAGACACGTGAGGTCACAGTAGCTTAACAAGACAGTTTTAATGCCCCTTGGAAGAGTGGTGGAGTTCGCAATGGAATGAAAAGACAATATCAATGCCCCTTTAAAGAGTGGTGGAGGTTACAGTGAAATAAAAAGACAATATCAATGCCTCTTGAAAGAGCTATGGAGTTCAGAGTGGTTTAACCAGATGGTTTTAATGCCCCTTGGCAGAGTGGCGGAGGTCGCAGTGCATTAAAAAGACAATATCAATACCCCTTGGAAGAATGGTGGAGGTTACAGTGGAATACAAAGACAATATCAATGCCCCTTGGAAGAGCTGTGGAGTTCAGACTGGTTGAACCAGACGGTTTTAATGCCCCTTGGAAGAGATGTGGAGGTCACAGTAGCTTAACAAGACTGTTTTAATGCCTCTTGGAAGAGTGGTGGAGGTCGCAGTGGATTAAAAAGACAATATCAATGCCCCTTAGAAGAGGGGTGGAAGTCCCAGTGTAATAAAAAGACAATATCAATACCCCTTGGAAGAGTGGTGGAGGATACAGTGGAATAAAAAGACAATATCAATGCCCCGTGGAATAGACATGGATGTTACAGTAGTTAAACAAGATGTTTTTAATGCACCTTGGGAGAGTGGTGGAAGTCGTAGTGGAATAAAAAGACAATATCAATGCCTCTTGAAAGAGTGCTGTAGGTTACAGTGGAGTAAAAAGACAATATCAATGACGCTTGCAAGAGCTGTGGAGTTCAGAGTGGTTTAAATTGACAGTTTTAATGCACCTTGGAAGAGACGTGGAGGTCACAGTAGCTTAACAATACAGTTTTAATGCCCCTTGGAAGAGTGGTGGAGGTCACAGTGGATTAAAAAAACAATATCAATGCCACTTGGAAGCGTGGTGAAGGTCCCAATGGAATAAAAATACAATATCAATGCCCCTTGGAAGAGTGGTGGAGGTTACAGTTGAATAAAAAGACAATATCAATGCCCCGTGAAAAAGACGTGGAGGTCACAGTAGCTTAACAAGACGGTTTTAATGCCCCTTGGAAGAGAGGTGGAAGTTGCAGTGGAATAAAAAGACAATATCAATGCCCCTTGGAAGAGTGCTGGAGGTTACAGTGGAATAAAAAGGCAATATCAGTACCCCTTGCAAGAGCTGTGGAGTTCAGAGTGTTTTAAATTGACGAATTTAATGCCCATTGGAAGGGACGTGGAGGTGACAGTAGCTTAACAAGATGGTTTTAATGCCCCTTGGAAGAGTGATGGAGGTCGCCTTGGATTAAAAAGACAATACGAATGCCCCTTGGAAGAGTGGTGGAGGTCGCAGTGGAATAAAAAGACAATATGAATGCCCCTTAGAAGAGTGGTGGAGGTCGCAGTGGAATAAAAATACAATATCAATGCCCCTTGGAAGAGTCGTGGAGGTTACAGTTGAATAAAAAGACAATATCAATGCCTCTTGGAAGAGTGATGGAGGTTACAGTGGAATAAAAAGACAATATCAATGCTCCTTGCAATAGCTGTGGAGTTCAGAGTGGTTTAAATTGACGGTTTTAATGCCCCTGGGAATGGATGTGGAGATGACAGTAGCTTAACAAGATGGTTTTAATGTCCCTTGGAAAAGTGGTGGAGGTCGCATTGGATTAAAAAGACAATATGAATGCCCCATGGAAGAGTGGTGGAGGTCGCAGTGGAATAAAAAGACAATATCAATGCCCCTTGGAAGAGTGGTGGAGGTTACAGTTGAATAAAAAGACAATGTCAATGCCCCTTGGAAGGGTGATGGAGGTTACAGTGGAATAAAAAGACAATATCAATGCCCCTTGGAACAGTGGTGAAGGTTACAGTTAAATAAAAAGAAAATACCAATGCACCGTGGAAGAGATGTGGATGTCACAATAGCTTAACAAGACTGTTTTAATGCCCCTTGGAAGAGTGGTGGAGGTCGCAGTTGATTAAAAAAACAATATCAATGAGCCTTGGAAGAGTGGTGGAGGTTGCAGTGGAATAAAAAGACATTATAAATGCCCATTGGAAGAGTGGTCGAGGTCGCAGTGGAATAAAAAGACAATATCAATGCCCCTTGGACAAGTGGTGGAGGTTACAGTGGAATAAAAAGACAATTTCAATGCCCCGTGGAGGAGACGTGGAGGTCACATTAGCTTAACAAGACGGTTTTAATGCCTCTTGGAGGACTGGTGGTGGTTGCAGAGGAATAAAAATCAATACCAATGCCCCTTGGAAGAGTGGTGGAGGTTACTGTGGAATAAAAAGACAATAATAATGCCCCTTGGAAGAGCTGTGGAGTTCAGAGTGGTATAACCAGAAGGTTTTATTGCTCCTTGGAAGAGACTTGGAGGTCACAGTAACTTAACAAGACTGTTTTAATGCCCCTTTAAAAGACAATATCAATGCCCCTTAGAAGAGTGGTGGAGGTCGCAGTGGAATAAAAAGACAATATCAATGCCCCTTGGAAGAGTGGTGGAGGTCGCAGTGGAATAAAAAAACAATATCAATGACCCTTGGAAGAGTGGTGGAGTTCGCAGTGGAATAAAAAGACAATATCAATGACCCTTGGAAGAGTGGTGGAGGTCGTAGTGGAATAAAAAGACAATATCAATGCCCCGTGGAAGGGACGTGGAGGTCACAGTAGCTTAACAAGATGGTTTTACTGCCCCTTGGAAGAGAGATGAAGGTCGCAGTTGATTAAAAAGACAATATCAATGCCCCTTGGAAGAGTGGTGGAGGTCGCAGTGGAATAAAAAGACAATATCAATGCCGCTTGGAAGAGTGGTGGATGTTAAAGTCTAATAAAAAGACAATATCAATGCCTCTTGTAAGAGCTGTGGAGTTCAGAGTGTTTAACCAGACGGTTTTAATGCCCCTTGATAGAGACGAGGAGGTCACAGTAGCTTAACAAGACTGTTTTAATGCCCCTTGGAAGAGTGGTGAAGATCGTTGGAGATTTAAAACACAATATCAATGCCCCTTAGAAGAGTGGTGGAGGTCGCAGTGGAATAAAAAGACAATATCAATGCCCCTTGGAAGTTTGGTGGAGGTAACAGTGGAATAAAAAGACAATATCAATGCCCCTTGGAGAAGTGGTCGAGTTTACATTGGAATAAAAAGACAATATCAATGCCCTGTGTAAGAAACTTGGAGGTCACAGTAGCTTAAAATGGCGGTTTTAATGCCCCTTGGAAGAGTCGTGGACGTCGCAGAGGAATAAAAAGACAATATCAATGCACTTGGAAGAGTGCAGAAGGTTACAATGGAATAAAAAGACATTGTCAATGCCCTTCGAAGAGCTGTGGAGCTCAGAGCGGTTTAACCAGACGGTTTTAATGCCACTTGGAAGAGACTTGGAGGTCACAGTGGCTTACCAAGACGGTTTTAATGCCCTTTGAACGAGTGGTGGAGGACGCACTGGAATAAAAAGACAATATCAATGCCCCGTGGAAGCGACGTAGAGGTCACAGTAGCATAACAAGACGGTTTTAATGCCCATTGGAAGAGTTATGGAGGTCGCAGTGGATAAAAAAGGCAATATCAAAGCCCCTTGGAAGAGTGGTGGAGGTCGCAGTGAAAAACAGAGACAATATCAATGCCTCTTGGAAGAGCTGTGGAGTACAGAGTGGTTAAACCAGACAGATTAATGCCCTGTGGAAGAGACGTGGAGGTCACAGTAGCTTATCCGACTGTTTTAATGCCCCTTGGAACAGTGCTGGAGGTCGCAGTGGATTAAAAAGACAATATCAAAGCCCCTTAGAAGAGTGGTGGAGGTTGCACTGGAATAAAAAGACAATACCAATTCCACTTGGAAGAGATGTGGAGGTCGCAGTGGAATAAAAAGACAATATCATTGCCTCGTGGAAGAGACTTGGAGGTCACAGTAGCTTAACAAGATGGTTTTAATGCCCCTTGGAAGAGAGGTGGAGGTCGCAGTGGAATAAAAAGACAATATCAATGCCCCTTGGAAGAGTGGTGGAGGTTACAGTGGAATAAAAAGACAATATCAATGACCCTTTGAAGAGTGGTGGAGGTAGCAGTGGAATAAAAAGACAATATTAATGCCCCTTGGAAGAGTGGTGGAGGTCGCAGTAAAATAAAAAGACAATATCAATGCCCCTTGGAAGAGTGGTGGATGTTACAGTGAAATAAAAAGACAATATCAATGCCCCTTGGAAGAGCTGTGGAGTTCACAGTGGTTTAACCAGAAGATTTTAAGGCCCCGTGGAATAAACGTGGAGGTCACAGTAGCTAAACAAGATGGTTTTAATGCTTCTTGGAAGAGTGCTGGAGGTCGCAGTGGATTAAAAAGACAATATCAATGCCCCTTGGAAGAGTGGTGGAGGTCGCAGTAAAATAAAAAGACAATATCAATGCCCCTTGGAAGAGTGGTGGATGTTACAGTGAAATAAAAAGACAATATCAATGCCCCTTGGAAGAGCTGTGGAGTTCACAGTGGTTTAACCAGAAGATTTTAAGGCCCCGTGGAATAAACGTGGAGGTCACAGTAGCTAAACAAGATGGTTTTAATGCTTCTTGGAAGAGTGCTGGAGGTCGCAGTGGATTAAAAAGACAAAATCAATGCCCCTTGGAAGAGTGGTGGAGGTTGCACTGGAATAAAAAGACAATACCAATTCCCCTTGGAAGAGATGTGGAGGTCGCAGTGGAATAAAAAGACAATATCAATGCCTCTTGCAAGAGCTGTGGAGTTCAGAGTGGTTTAAATTGACGGTTTTAATGCCCCTTGGAAGAGATGTGGAGGTCACAGTAGCTTAACAAGACGGTTTTAATGCCCCTTGGAAGAGTGGTGGAGGTTGCAGTCGAATGAAAAGACAATGTCAATGCCTCTTGGAAGAGCTGTGGAGTTAAGAGTTGTTTAACCAGACGGTTTTAATACCCCTTGGAAGAGATGGGGAGGTCACAGTAGCTTATCAAAACTGTTTTAATGACCCTTGGAAGAGTGGTGGAGGACGCAGTGGATTAAAAAGACAATATCAATGCCCCTTAGAAGAGTGGTGGAGGTCGAAGTGGAATAAAAAGACAATATCAATACCATTTGGAAGAGACGTGGAGGTCGCAGTGGAATAAAAAGACAATATCAATGCCTAGTGGAAGAGAGTTGGAGGTCACAGTAGCTTAACAAGATGGTTTTAATGCCCCTTGGAAGAGAGGTGGAGATCGCAGTGGAATAAAAAGACAATATCAATGCCCCTTGGAAGAGTGTTGGAGGTTTCAAGGGAATAAAAAGACAATATCAATGCCCCTTGGAAGAGTTGTGGAGTTCACAGTGGTTTAACCAGAAGGTTTTAAGGCACCGTGGAATAGACGTGGAGGTCACAGTAGCTAAACAAGACGGTTTTAATGCTTCTTGGAAGAGTGGTGGAGGTCGCAATGGATTAAAAATACATTATCAATGCCCCTTGGAAGAGTGGTGAATGTCGCAGTGGAATAAAAAGAAAATATCAATGCCCCTTAGAAGAGGGGTGGAGGTTACAGTGGAAAAAAAAGACAATATCAATTTTCCTTGGAAGAGGGGTGAAGGTCGCAGTGGAATCAAAAGACAATATCAATGCCCTTTGAAAGAGTGGTGGAGGTCGCAGTGGAATAAAAAGACAATATCAATGCCCCGTGGAAGGACGTGGAGGTCACAGTAGCTTAACAAGACAGTTTTAATGCCCCTTGGAAGAGTGGTGGAGGTCGCAGTGGATTAAAAAGACTATCAAATCCCCTTGGAAGAGTGGTGGCGGTCGAAGAGGAATAAAAAGACAATATCAATGCCCCTTGGAAGAGTGGTGGAGGTTACAGTTGAATAAAAAGACAATATCAATGCCTCTTGGAAGAGCTGTGGAGTTCAGAGTGCTTTAACCATGCTGTTTTAATGCCCCTTGGAATAGACGTGGAGGTCACAGAAGCTTATCAAGACTGTTTTAAAGCCCCTTGGAGGAGTGGTAGAGGTTGCAGTGGATTAAAAAGACAATTTCAATGCCCCTTGGAAGAGTGGTGGAGGTTACAGTGGAATAAAAAGACAATATCAATGTCCTTTGGAAGAATGGTGGAGGTTACAGTGGAATAAATAGACAATATCAATGCCCCTTGGAAGAGCGGTGGAGGTTCCAATTAAATAAAAAGACAATATCAATGTCCATTGGAAGAGACGTGGAGGTCACATTGGAATAAAAAGACAATATTAATGCCCCTTGGAAGAGTGGTGGAGGTTACAGTGGAATAGAAAGACAATATCAATGCCCTGTGTAAGAAACTTGGAGGTCACAGTAGCTTAACAAGACGGTTTTAATGCCCCTTGGAATCGTGGTGGACGTCGCAGATGAATAAAAAGACAATATCAATGCACTTGGAAGACTGCAGAAGTTTACTATGGAATAAAAAGACATTGTCAATGCCCTTTGGAAGAGCTGTGGAGCTCAGAGCGGTTTAACCAGACGGTCTTAATGCGCCTTGGAAGAGACTTGGAGGTCACAGTAGCTTAACAAGATGGTTCTAATGCCCCTAGTAAGAGAGGTGGAGGTCACAGTGGAATAAAAATACATTATAAATGCCCCTTGGAAGAGTGGTCGAGGTCGCAGTGGAATAAAAAGACAATATCAATGCCCCTTGGGTAAGTGGTGGAGGTTACAGTGGAATAAAAAGACAATTTCAATGCCCCGTGGAAGAGACGTGGAGGTCACATTAGCTTAACAAGACGGTTTTAATGCCTCTTGGAGGACTGGTGGTGGTTGCAGTGGAATAAAAAGACAATATCAATGCCCCTTGGAAGAGTGGTGGAGGTTACAGTGGAATAAAAAGACAATATCAATGACCCTTGGAAGAGTGGTGGAGGTAGCAGTGGAATAAAAAGACAATATTAATGCCCCTTGGAAGAGTGGTGGAGGTCGCAGTAAAATAAAAAGACAATATCAATGCCCCTTGGAAGAGTGGTGGAGGTTACAGTGAAATAAAAAGACAATATCAATGCCCCTTGGAAGAGCTGTGGAGTTCACAGTGGTTTAACCAGAAGATTTTAAGGCACCGTGGAATAGACGTGGAGGTCACAGTAGCTAAACAAGATGAAATTAATGCTTCTTGGAAGAGTGCTGGAGGTCGCAGTGGATTAAAAAGACAAAATCAATGCCCCTTGGAAGAGTGGTGGAGGTTACAGTGGAATAAAAAGACAATATCAGTGCCTCTTGCACGAGCTGTGGAGTTCAGAGTGGTTTAAATTGACGGTTTAAATGACCCTTGGAAGAGATGTGGAGGTCACAGTATCTTAACAAGACGGTTTTAATGCCCCTTGGAAGAGTGGTGGAGGTTACAGTCGAATGAAAAGATAATGTCAATGCCTCTTGGAAGAGCTGTGGAGTTCAGAGTTGTTTAACCAGTCGGTTTTAATACCCCTTGGAAGAGACGTGGAGGTCACAGTAGCTTATCAAAACTGTTTTAATGACCCTTGGAAGAGTGGTGGAGGTCGCAGTGGATTAAAAAGACAATATCAATGCCCCTTAGAAGAGTGGTGGAGGTCGCAGTGGAATAAAAAGACAATATCAATACCACTTGGAAGAGACGTGGAGGTCGCAGTGGAATAAAAAGACAATATCAATACCTCGTGGAAGAGAGTTGGAGGTCACAGTAGCTTAACAAGATGGTTTTAATGCCCCTTGGAAGAGAGGTGGAGGTCGCAGTGGAATAAAAAAACAATATCAATGCCCCTTGGAAGAGTGGTGGAGGTTACAGTGGAATAAAAAGACAATATTAATGCCCCTTGGAAGAGTGGTGAGGTCGCAGTAAAATAAAAAGACAATATCAATGCCCCTTGGAAGAGTGGTGGAGGTTGCAAGGGAATAAAAAGACAATATCAATGCCCCTTGGAAGAGTTGTGGAGTTCACAGTGGTTTAACTAGAAGGTTTTAAGGCACCGTGGAATAGACATGGAGGTCACAGTAGCTAAACAAAACGGTTTTAATGCTTCTTGAAAGAGAGATGGAGGTCGCAGTGGATTAAAAAGACCAAATCTATGCCCCTTGGAGGAGTGGTGGAGGTTACAGTGGAATAAAAAGACAATATCAATGCCTCTTGCAAGAGCTGTGGAGTTCAGAGTGGTTGAAATTGACGGTTTTAATGCCCCTTGAAAGAGATGTGGAGGTCACAGTAGCTTAACAAAATGGCTTTAATGCCACTTGGAAGAGTGGTGGAGGTCGCAGTGGATTAAAAATACATTATAAATGCCCCTTGGAAGAGTGGTGGATGTCGCAGTGGAATAAAAAGAAAATATCAATGCCCCTTAGAAGAGAGGTGGAGGTTACAGTGGAAAAAAAAGACAATATCAATGTTCCTTGGAAGAGGAGTGAAGGTCGCAGTGGAATCAAAAGACAATATCAATGCCCTTTGGAAGAGTGGTGGAGGCCGCAGTGGAATAAAAAGACAATATCAATGCCCCTTGGAAGAGTGGTGGAGGTTACAGTTGAATAAAAAGACAATATCAATGCCTCTTGGAAGAGCTGTGGAGTTCAGAGTGGTTTAACCATGCTGTTTTAATGCCCATTGGAATAGACGTGGAGGTCACAGAAGCTTATCAAGACTGTTTTAAAGCCTCTTGGAGTAGTGGTAGAGGTTGCATTGGATTAAAAAGACAATTTCAATGCTCCTTGGAAGAGTGGAGGAGGTTACAGTGGAATAAAAAGACAACATCAATGCCGCTTGGAAGAGTGGTGGAGGTTACAGTGGAATAAAAAGACAATATCAATGCCCCTTGGAAGAGCGGTGGAGGTTCCAATTAAATAAAAAGACAATATCAATGCCCCTTGGAAGAGTGTTGGGGGTTAGAGTGGAACAAAAAGACAATATCAATGCCCATTGGAAGAGCTGTGGAGTTCACAGTGATTTAACCAGAAAGTTTTAATGCACCTTGCAATAGATGTGGAGGTCACAGTAGCTTAACAAGATGGTTTCAATGCTTCTTGGAAGAGTGATGGAGGTCGCAGTGGATTAAAAAGACAATATCAATGCCCCTTGGAAGAGTGGTGGAGGTTACAGTGGAATAAAAAGACAATATCAATGCCCTGTGTAAGAAACTTGGAGGTCACAGTAGCTTAACAAGACGGTTTTAATGCCCCTTGGAAGAGTGGTGGACGTGGCAGTTGAATAAAAAGACAATATCAATGCACTTGGAAGAGTGCAGAAGTTTACTATGGAATAAAAAGACATTGTCAATGCCCTTTGGAAGAGCTGTGGAGCTCAGAGCGGTTTAACCAGACGGTCTTAATGCCCCTTGGAAGAGACTTGGAGGTCACAGTAGCTTAACAAGATGGTTCTATTGCCCCTAGGAAGAGAGGTGGAAGTCACAGTGGATTAAAAATACAATATCAATGCCCCATGAAAGAGTGGTGGAAGTTACAGTGAAATAAAAAGACAATATCAATGACCATTGGAAGAGCTGTGGAGTACAGAGTGGTTTAACCAAACGGTTTTAGTGCCCCTTGGAAGAGACATGGAGGTCACAGTAGCTTAACAAGATGGTTTTAATGCCCCTTGGAAGAGTGGTGGAGGTCGCAGTGGATTAAAAAGACAATATCAATGAACCTTGGAAAAGTGGTGGAGGTCGCAGTGGAATAAAAAGACAATATCAATGCCCCTTGGAAGAGTGGTGGAGGTTACAGTGGAATAAAAAGACAATATCAATGCCTCTTGGAAGAGTGGTGGAGGTTACAGTGGAATAAAAATACAATATCAATGCCCCGTGGAAGAGACGTGGAGGTCACAGTAGCTTAACAAGACGGTTTTAATTCCTCTTGGAGGACTGGTGGAGGTCGCAGTGGAATAAAAAGACAATATCAATGCCCCTTGGAAGAGTGGTGGAGGTAAAAGTGGAATAAAAAGACAATAATAATGCCCCTTGGAAGAGCTGTGGAGTTCAGAGTGGTATAACCAGACGGTTTTAACGCTCCTTGGAAGAGACGTGGAGGTCACAGTAACTTAACAAGACGGTTTTAATGCCCCTTGGAAGAGTGGTGGAGGTTGCAGTGGAATAAAAAAACAATATCAATGCCCCTTGGAAGATTGGTGGAGGTTACAGTGGAATAAAAAGACAAAATCAATGCCCCGTGGAAGAGATGTGGAGGTCACTGTAGCTTAACAATATGGTTTTAATGCCCATTGGAAGAGTGGTGGAGATCGCAGTGGATTAAAAATACAATATCAATGCCCCTTAGAAGAGTGGTGGAGGTTACAGAGGAATAAAAAGACAATATCAATTCCACTTGGAAGAGATATGGAGGTCGCAGTGGAATAAAAAGACAATATCAATGTCTCGTGGAAGAGACTTGGAGGTCACAGTAGCTTAACAAGATGGTTTTAATGCCACTTGGAAGAGAGGTGGAGGTCACAGTGGAATAAAAAGACAATATCAATGCCCCTTTGGAAGAGTGGTGGAGGTTACAGTGGAATAAAAAGACAATATCAATGACTCTTGGAAGAGTTGTGGAGGTCGCAGTGGAATAAAAAGACAATATTAATGCCCCTTGGAAAAATGGTGGAGGTCGCAGTAAAATAAAAAGACAATATCAATGCCCCTTGGAAGACTGGTGGAGGTTACAGTGGAATAAAAAGACAATATCAATGCCCCTTGGAAGAGCTGTGGAGTTCACAGTGGTTTAACCAGAAGGTTTTAAGGCACAGTGGAATAGACGTGGAGGTCACAGTAGCTAAACAAGACGGTTTTAATGCTTCTTCGAAGAGAGATGGAGGTCGCAGTGGATTAAAAAGACAAAATCAATGCCCCTTAGAAGAGTGGTGGAGGTTACAGTGGAATAAAAAGACAATCTCAATGCCTCTTGCAAAAGCTGTGGATATCAGAGTGGTTTAAATTGACGGTTTTAATGCCCCTTGGAAGAGACGTGGAGGTCACAGTAGGTTAACAAGACGGTTATAATGCCCCTTGGAAGAGTGGTGGAGGTCGCAGTGGATTAAAAAGATATTATCGATGCCCCTTGGAAGAGTGGTGGAGGTCGCAGTGGTTTAAAAAAAACATTATCGATGCCCCTTGGAAGAGTGGTGGAGGTCGCAGTGGAATAAAAAGACAATATCAATGTCCCTTGGAAGAGTGGTGGAGGTCGCAGTGGATTAAAAAGACAATACCAATGCCCCTTGGAAGAGTGGTGGAGGTCGCAGTGGAATAAAAAGACAATATCAATGCCCCGTGGAAGGGGCGTGGAGGTCAAAGTAGCTTCACAAGACGGTTTTAATGCCCCTTGGAAGAGAGGAGGAGGTCGCAGTTGATTAAAAAGACAATATCAATGCCCCTTGGAAGAGTGGTGGAGGTCGCAGTGGAATAAAAAGACAGTATCAATGCCGCTTGGAAGAGTGGTGGATGTTACAGTCGAATAAAAAGACAATATCAATGCCTCTTGTTTGAGCTTTGGAGTTCAGGGTGTTTAAACAGACGGTTTTAATGCCCTTTGGAAGAAACGAGGAGGTCACAATAGCTTAACAAGACTGTTTTAATGGCCCTTGGAAGAGTGGTGGAGATCGTTGTGGATTTAAAAGACAATATCAATGCCCTTTAGAAGAGTGGTGGAGGTCGCAGTGGAATAAAAAGACAATATCAATGCCCCTTGGAAGATTGGTGGAGGTAACAGTGGAATAAAAAGACAATATCAATGCCCCTTGGAAGAGTGGTGGAGGTTACAGTGGAATAAAAAGACAATATCAACGCCCTGTGTAAGAAACTTAGAGGGCACAGTAGATTAACAAGACGGTTTTAATGCCCCTTGGAGGAGTCGTGGACATCGCAGAAGAATAAAAAGACAATATCAATGCACTTGGAAGAGTGGTGGAGGATACAATCGAATAAAAAGACAATATCAATGCCTCTTGGAAGAGCTGTGGAGTACAGAGTGGTTTAACAAGACGGTTTAATGCACCTTGGAAGAGACGTGGTGGTCACAGTAGCTTATCAATACTGTTTTAATGCCCCTTTGAAGAGTGGTGGAGGTCGCAGTGGATTAAAAAGACAATATGCATGCCCCTTGGAAGAATAGTGGAGGTCGCAGTGGAATAAAAAGACAATATCAATGCCCCTTGGAAGAATGGTGGAGGTTACAGTTGAATAAAAAGACAATATCAATGCCCCTTGGAAGAGTGATGGAGGTTACAGTGAAATAAAAAGACAATATCAAAGCCCCTTGGAACAGTGGTGGAGGTTACAGTTAAATAGAAAGACAATATCAATGCCCCGTGGAAGAGATGTGGAGGTCACAATAGCTTAACAAGACGGTTTTAATGCCCCTTGGAAGAGTGGTGGAGGTCGCAGAGGATTAAAAAGACAAAATCAATGCCCCTTGGAAGAGTGGTGGAGGTTACAGTGGAATAAAAAGACAATATCAATGCCTCTGGCAAGAGCTGTGGAGTTCAGAGTGGTTTAAATTGACGGTTTTAATGCCCCTTGGAAGAGACGTGGAAGACACAGTAGCTTAACAAGACGGTTTTAATGCCCCTTGGAAGAGGGGTGGAGGTTACAGTCGAATAAAAAGACAATATCAATGCCTCTTGGAAGAGCTGTGGAGTTCAGAGTGGTTTAACCAGACAGTTTGAATGCCCCTTGGAAGAGAAGTGGAGGTCACAGTAGCTTATCAAAACTGTTTTATTGCCCCTTGGAAGAGTGGTGGAGGTCACAGTGGATTAAAAAGACAATATCAATGCCCCTTAGAAGAGTGGTGGAGGTCGCAGTGAAATAAAAAGACAATATCAATTCCACTTGGAAGAGATATGGAGGTCGCAGTGGAATAAAAAGACAATATCAATGCCTCGTGGAAGAGACTTGGAGGTCACAGTAGCTTAACAAGATGGTTTTAATGCCACTTGGAAGAGAGGTGGAGGTCACAGTGGAATAAAAAGACAATATCAATGTCCCTTGGAAGAGTGGTGGAGGTTACAGTGGAATAAAAAGACAATATCAATGACTCTTGGAAGAGTTGTGGAGGTCGCAGTGGAATAAAAAGACAATATTAATGCCACTTGGAAAAATGGTGGAGGTCGCAGTAAAATAAAAAGACAATATCAATGCCCCTTGGAAGACTGGTGGAGGTTACAGTGGAATAAAAAGACAATATCAATGCCCCTTGGAAGAGCTGTGGAGTTCACAGTGGTTTAACCAGAAGGTTTTAAGGCACAGTGGAATAGACGTGGAGGTCACAGTAGCTAAACAAGACGGTTTTAATGCTTCTTCGAAGAGAGATGGGGGTCGCAGTGGATTAAAAAGACAAAATCAATGTCCCTTAGAAGAGTGGTGGAGGTTACAGTGGAATAAAATTACAATCTCAATGCCTCTTGCAAGAGCTGTGGATATCAGAGTGGTTTAAATTGACGGTTTTAATGCCCCTTGGAAGAGACGTGGAGGTCACAGTAGGTTAACAAGACGGTTATAATGCCCCTTGGAAGAGTGGTGGAGGTCGCAGTGGATTAAAAAGACATTATCGATGCCCCTTGGAGGAGTGGTGGAGGTCGCAGTGGATTGAAAAAAACATTATCGATGCCCCTTGGAAGAGTGGTGGAGGTCGCAGTGGAATAAAAAGAAAATATCAATGTTCCTTGGAAGAAGAGTGAAGGTCGCAGTGGAATAAAAAGACAATATCAATGTCCCTTGGAAGAGTGGTGGAGGTCGCAGTGGATTAAAAAGACAATACCAATGCCCCTTGGAAGAGTGGTGGAGGTCGCAGTGGAATAAAAAGACAATATCAATGCCCCGTGGAAGGGACGTGGAGGTCAAAGTAGCTTCACAAGACGGTTTTAATGCCCCTTGTAAGAGAGGAGGAGGTCGCAGTTGATTAAAAAGACAATATCAATGCCCCTTGGAAGAGTGGTGGAGGTCGCAGTGGAATAAAAAGACAGTATCAATGCCGCTTGGAAGAGTGGTGGATGTTACAGTCGAATAAAAAGACAATATCAATGCCTCTTGTAAGAGCTGTGGAGTTCAGGGTGTTTAAACAGACGGTTTTAATGCCCTTTGGAAGAAACGAGGAGGTCACAATAGCTTAACAAGACTGTTTTAATGGCCCTTAGAAGAGTGGTGGAGATCGTTGTGGATTTAAAAGACAATATCAATGCCCTTTAGAAGAGTGGTGGAGGTCGCAGTGGAATAAAAAGACAATATCAATGCCCCTTGGAAGATTGGTGGAGGTAACAGTGGAATAAAAAGACAATATCAATGCCCCTTGGAAGAGTGGTGGAGGTTACAGTGGAATAAAAAGACAATATCAACGCCCTGTGTAAGAAACTTAGAGGGCACAGTAGATTAACAAGACGGTTTTAATGCCCCTTGGAAGAGTCGTGAACATCGCAGAAGAATAAAAAGACAATATCAATGCACTTGGAAGAGTGGTGGAGGATACAATCGAATAAAAAGACAATATCAATGCTTCTTGGAAGACCTGTGGAGTACAGAGTGGTTTAACAAGACGGTTTAATGCCCCTTGGAAGAGACGTGGTGGTCACAGTAGCTTATCAATACTGTTTTAATGCCCCTTTGAAGAGTGGTGGAGGTCGCAGTGGAGTAAAAAGACAATATGCATGCCCCTTGGAAGAATAGTGGAGGACGCAGTGGAATAAAAAGACAATATCAATGCCCCTTGGAAGAATGGTGGAGGTTACAGTTGAATAAAAAGACAATATCAATGCCCCTTGGAAGAGTGATGGAGGTTACAGTGAAATAAAAAGACAATATCAAAGCCCCTTGGAAGAGTGGTGGAGGTCGCAGAGGATTAAAAAGACAAAATCAATGCCCCTTGGAAGAGTGGTGGAGGTTACAGTGGAATAAAAAGACAATATCAATGCCTCTGGCAAGAGCTGTGGAGTTCAGAGTGGTTTAAATTGACGGTTTTAATGCCCCTTGGAAGAGACGTGGAGGACACAGTAGCTTAACAAGACGGTTTTAATGCCCCTTGTAAGAGGGGTGGAGGTTACAGTCGAATAAAAAGACAATATCAATGCCTCTTGGAAGAGCTGTGGAGTTCAGAGTGGTTTAACCAGACGGTTTGAATGCCCCTTGGAAGAGAAGTGGAGGTCACAGTAGCTTATCAAAACTGTTTTATTGCCCCTTGGAAGAGTGGTGGAGGTGACAGTGGATTAAAAAGACAATATCAATGCCCCTTAGAAGAGTGGTGGAGGTCGCAGTGGAATAAAAAGACAATATCAATTCCACTTGGAAGAGATATGGAGGTCGCACTGGAATAAAAAGACAATATCAATGCCTCGTGGAAGAGACTTGGAGGTCACAGTAGCTTAACAATATGGTTTTAATGCCACTTGGAAGAGAGGTGGAGGTCACAGTGGAATGAAAAGACAATATCAATGCCCCTTGGAAGAGTGGTGGAGGTTACAGTGGAATAAAAAGACAATATCAATGACTCTTGGAAGAGTTGTGGAGGTCGCAGTGGAATAAAAAGACAATATTAATGCCCCTTGGAAAAATGGTGGAGGTCGCAGTAAAATAAAAAGACAATATCAATGCCCCTTGGAAGACTGGTGGAAGTTACAGTGGAATAAAAAGACAATATCAATTCCCCTTGGAAGAGCTGTGGAGTTCACAGTGGTTTAACCAGAAGGTTTTAAGGCACAGTGGAATAGACGTGGAGGTCACAGTAGCTAAACAAGACGGTTTTAATGCTTCTTCGAAGAGAGATGGAGGTCGCAGTGGATTAAAAAGACAAAATCAATGCCCCTTAGAAGAGTGGTGGAGGTTACAGTGGAATAAAAAGACAATCTCAATACCTCTTGCAAGAGCTGTGGATATCAGAGTGGTTTAAATTGACGGTTTTAATGCCCCTTGGAAGAGACGTGGAGGTCACAGTAGGTTAACAAGGCGGTTATAATGCCCCTTGGAAGAGTGGTGGAGGTCGCAGTGGATTAAAAAGACATTATCGATGCCCCTTGGAAGAGTGGTGGAGGTCGCAGTGGATTAAAAAAAACATTATCGATGCCCGTTGGAAGAGTGGTGGAGGTCGCAGTGGAATAAAAAGAAAATATCAATGTTCCTTGGAAGAAGAGTGAAGGTCGCAGTGGAATAAAAAGACAATATCAATGTCCCTTGGAAGAGTGGTGGAGGTCGCAGTGGATTTAAAATAAAAGACAATACCAATGCCCCTTGGAAGAGTGGTGGAGGTCGCAGTGGAATAAAAAGACAATATCAATGCCCCGTGGAAGGGACGTGGAGGTCAAAGTAGCTTCACAAGACGGTTTTAATGCCCCTTGGAAGAGAGGAGGAGGTCGCAGTTGATTAAAAAGACAACATCAATTCCCCTTGGAAGAGATGTGAAGGTCGCAGTGGAATAAAAAGACAATATCACTGACCCTTGGAAGAGTGGTGGAGATCGCAGTGGAATAAAAAGACAATATTAATGCCCCTTGGAAGAGTGGTGGAGGTCGCAGTGCATTAAAAAGACAATAACAATACCCCTCGGAAGAATGGTGGAGGTCGCAGTGGATTAAAAAGACATTATCGATGCCCCTTGGAAGAGTGGTGGAGGTCGCAGTGGATTAAAAAAAACATTATCGATGCCCCTTGGAAGAATGGTGGAGGTCGCAGTGGAATAAAAAGAAAATATCAATGCCCCTTAAAAGAGTGGTGGAGGTTACAGTGGAAAAAAAAGACAATATCAATGTTCCTTGGAAGAAGAGTGAAGGTCGCAGTGGAATAAAAAGACAATATCAATGTCCCTTGGAAGAGTGGTGGAGGTCGCAGTGGATTAAAAAGACAATACCAATGTCCCTTGGAAGAGTGGTGGAGGTCGCAGTGGAATAAAAAGACAATATCAATGCCCCGTGGAAGGGACGTGGAGGTCAAAGTAGCTTCACAAGACGGTTTTAATGCCCCTTGGAAGAGAGGAGGAGGTCGCAGTTGATTAAAAAGACAATATCAATGCCCCTTGGAAGAGTGGTGGAGGTCGCAGTGGAATAAAATGACAATATCAATGCCGCTTGGAAGAGTGGTAGATGTTACAGTCGAATAAAAAGACAATATCAATGCCTCTTGTAAGAGCTGTGAAGTTCAGGGTGTTTAAACAGACGGTTTTAATGCCCTTTGGAAGAAACGAGGAGGTCACAGTAGCTTAACAAGTCTGTTTTAATGGCCCTTGGAAGAGTGGTGGAGATCGTTGTGGATTTAAAAGACAATATCAATGCCCTTTAGAAGAGTGGTGGAGGTTGCAGTGGAATAAAAAGACAATATCAATGCCCCTTGGAAGATTGGTGGAGGTAACAGTGGAAAAAAGAAAGACAATATCAATGCCCCTTGGAAGAGTGGTGGAGGTTACAGTGGAATAAAAAGACAATATCAACGCCCTGTGTAAGAAACTTGGAGGTCACAGTAGATTAACAAGACGGTTTTAATGCCCCTTGGAAGAGTCGTGGACATCGCAGAAGAATAAAAAGACAATATCAATGCACTTGGAAGAGTGGTGGAGGATACAATCGAATAAAAAGACAATATCAATGCCTCTTGGAAGAGCTGTGGAGTACAGAGTGGTTTAACCAGATGGTTTAATGCCCCTTGGAAGAGACGTGGTGGTCACAGTAGCTTATCAATACTGTTTTAATGCCCCTTGGAAGAGTGGTGGAGGTCGCAGTGGTTTAAAAAGACAATATCAATGCAACTTAGAAGGGTGGTGGAGGTCACAGTGGAATAAAAAGACAATATCAATTCCCTTGTAAGAGATGTGAAGGTCGCAGTGGAATAAAAAGACAATATCAATGCCCCTTGGAAGAGTGGTGGAGGTTACAGTGGAATAAAAAGACAATATCACTGACCCTTGGAAGAGTGGTGGAGATCGCAGTGGAATAAAAAGACAATATTAATGCCCCTTGGAAGAGTGGTGGAGGTCGCAGTGCATTAAAAAGACAATAACAATACCCCTTGGAAGAATGGTGGAGGTTACAGTGGAATAAAAAGACAATATCAATGCCCCTTGGAAGAGCTGTGGAGTTCAGAGTGGCTTAACCAGACGGTTTTAATGCCCCTTGGAAGAGATGTGGAGGTCACTTTAGCTTAACAAGACAGTTTTAATGCCTCTTGGAAGAGTGGTGGAGGTCGCAGTGGATTAAAAAGACAATATCAATGCCCCTTAGAAGAGAGGTGGTAATCGCAGTGGAATAAAAAGACAATATCAATACCCCTTGGAAGAGTGGTGGAGGATACAGTGGAATAAAAAGACAATATCAATGCCCCGTGGAATAGACATGGACGTTACAGTAGCTAAACAAGGTGTTTTTAATGCACCTTGGTAGAGTGGTGGAAGTCGTAGTGGAATGAAAAGACAATATCAATGCCCCTTGAAAGAGTGCTGTAGGTTACAGTGGAGTAAAAAGACAATATCAATGCCTCTTGCAAGAGCTGTGGAGTTCAGAGTGGTTTAAATTGACGGTTTTAATGCATGTTGGAAGAGATGTGGAGGTCACAGTAGCTTAACAATACGGTTTTTATGCCCCTTGGAAGAGTGGTGGAGGTCGCAGTGGATTAAAAAGACAATATCAATGCCACTTGGAAGAGTGGTGAAGGTCCAAGTGGAATAAAAAGACAATATCAATGCCCCTTGGAAGAGTGGTGGAGGTTACAGTGGAATAAAAAGACAATATCAATGCCCCGTGAAAGAGACGTGGATGTCACAGTAGCTTAACAAGACGGTTTTAATGCCCCTTGGAAGAGAGGTGGAAGTTGCAGTGGAATAAAAAGACAATATCAATGCCACTTGGAAGAGTGCTGGAGGTTATATTGGAATAAAAAGACCATATCAATGCCCCTTGCAAGAGCGTTGAAGTTCAGAGTGGTTTATATTGACGGTTTTAATGCCCCTTGGAAGGGACGTGGAGGTGACAGTAGCTTAACAAGACGGTTTTAATGCCCCATTGAAGAGTGGTGGAGGTCGCAGTGGTTTAAAAAGATAATATGAATGCCCCTTGGAAGAGTGGTGGAGGTTGCAGTGGAATAAAAAGACAATATCAATGCACCTTGGAAGAGTGGTGGAGGTTACAGTTAAATAAAAAGACAATATCAATGCCCTGTGGAAGAGATGTGGAGGTCACAATAGTTTAACAAGACGGTTTTAATGCCTCTTGGAAGAGTGGTAGAGGTCACAGTGGATTAAAAAGACAAAATCAATGCCCCTTGGAAGAGTGGTGGAGGTTACAGTGGAATAAAAAGACAATATCAATGCCTCTTGCAAGAGCTGTGGAGTTCAGAGTGCTTTAATTTGACGGTTTTAATGCCCCTTGGAAGAGAAGTGGAGGACACAGTAGCTTAACAAGACGGTTTTAATGCCCCTTGGAAGAGGGGTGGAGGTTACAGTCGAATAAAAAGAAAATATCAATGCCTCTTGGAAGAGCTGTGGAGTTCAGAGTGGTTTAACAAGACGGTTATAATGCCCCTTGGAAGAGACGTGGAGGTCAAAGTAGCTTATCAAAACAGTTTTAATGCCCCATGGAAGAGTGGTGGAGGTCACAGTGGATTAAAAAGACAATATCAATGCCCCTTAGAAGAGTGGTGGAAGTTACAGTGGAAAAAAAAGACAATATCAATGTTCCTTGGAAGAAGAGTGAAGGTCGCAGTGGAATAAAAAGACAATATCAATGTCCCTTGAAAGAGTGGTGGAGGTCGCAGTGGATTAAAAAGACAATAGCAATGCCCCTTGGAAGAGTGGTGGAGGTCGCAGTGGAATAAAAAGACAATATCAATGCCCCGTGGAAGGGACGTGGAGGTCAAAGTAGCTTCACAAGACGGTTTTAATGCCCCTTGAAAGAGAGGTGGAGGTCGCAGTTGATTAAAAAGACAATATCAATGCCCCTTGGAAGAGTGGTGGAGTTCGCAGTGGAATAAAAAGACAGTATCAATGCCGCTTGAAAGAGTGGTGGATGTTACAGTCGAATAAAAAGACAATATCAATGCCTCTTGTAAGAGCTGTGGAGTTCAGGGTGTTTAAACAGACGGTTTTAATGCCCTTTGGAAAAAAAGAGGAGGTCACAGTAGCTTAACAAGACTGTTTAAATGGCCCTTGGAAGAGTGGTGGAGATCGTTGTGGATTTAAAAGACAATATCAATGCCCTTTAGAAGAGTGGTGGAGGTCGCAGTGGAATAAAAAGACAATATCAATGCCCCTTGGAAGATTGGTGGAGGTAACAGTGGAATAAAAAGACAATATCAATGCCCCTTGGAAGAGTGGTGGAGGTTACAGTGGAATAAAAAGACAATATCAACGCCCTGTGTAAGAAACTTGGAGGTCACAGTAGCTTAACAAGACGGTTTTAATGCCCCTTGGAAGAGTCGTGGACATCGCAGAGGAATAAAAAGACAATATCAATGCACTTGGAAGAGTGGTGGAGGATACAATCGAATAAAAAGACAATATCAATGCCTCTTGGAAGAGCTGTGGAGTACAGAGTGGTTTAACCAGACGGTTTAATGCCCCTTGGAAGAGACGTGGTGGTCAGAGTAGCTTATCAATACTGTTTTAATGCCCCTTGGAAGAGTGGTGGAGGTCGCAGTGGATTAAAAAGACAATATCAATGCCCCTTAGAAGAGTGGTGGAGGTCACAGTGGAATAAAAAGACAATATCAATTCCCCTTGGAAAAGATGTGAAGGTCGCAGTGGAATAAAAAGACAATATCATTGCCCCTTGGAAGAGTGGTGGAGGTTACAGTGGAATAAAAAGACAATATCACTGACCCTTGGAAGAGTGGTGGAGGTCGCAGTGGAATAAAAAGACAATATTAGTGCCTCTTGGAAGATTGGTGGAGGTCGCAGTGCATTAAAAAGACAATAACAATACCCCTTGGAAGAATGGTGGAGGTTACAGTGGAATAAAAAGACAATATCAATGCCCCTTGGAAGAGCTGTGGAGTTCAGAGTGGTTTAACCAGACGGTTTTAATGCCCCTTGGAAGAGATGTGGAGGTCACATTAGCTTAACAAGACTGTTTTAATGCCTCTTGGAAGAGTGGTGGAGGTCGCAGTGGATTAAAGAGACAATATCAATGCCCCTTAGAAGAGAGGTGGTAATCGCAGTGGAATAAAAAGACAATATCAATACCCCTTGGAAGAGTGGTGGAGGATACAGTGTAATAAAAAGACAATATCAATGTCCCGTGGAATAGACATGGACTTTACAGTAGCTAAACAAGGTGTTTTTAATGCACCTTGGTAGAGTGGTGGAAGTCGCAGTGGAATGAAAAGACAATATCAATGCCCCTTGAAAGAGTGCTGTAGGTTACAGTGGAGTAAAAAGACAATATCAATGCCTCTTGCAAGAGCTGTGGAGTTCAGAGTGGTTTAAATTGACGGTTTTAATGCACCTTGGAAGAGATGTGGAGGTCACAGTAGCTTAACAATACGGTTTTAATGCCCCTTGGAAGAGTGGTGGAGGTCGCAGTGGATTAAAAAGACAATATCAATGCCACTTGGAAGAGTGGTGAAGGTCCCAGTGGAATAAAAAGACAATATCAATGCCCCTTGTAAGAGTTGTGGAGGTTACAGTGGAATAAAAAGACAATATCAATGCCCCGTGAAAGAAACGTGGATGTCACAGTAGATTAACAAGACGGTTTTAATGCCTCTTGGAAGAGAGGTGGAAGTTGCAGTGGAATAAAAAGACAATATCAATGCCACTTGGAAGAGTGCTGGAGGTTATATGGGAATAAAAAGACCATATCAATGCCCCTTGCAAGAGCGTTGAAGTTCAGAGTGGTTTATATTGACGGTTTTAATGCCCCTTGGAAGGGACGTGGAGGTGACAGTAGCTTAACAAGATGGTTTTAATGCCCCATTGAAGAGTGGTTGAGGTCGCAGTGGTTTAAAAAGATAATATGAATGCCCCTTGGAAGAGTGGTGGAGGTCGCAGTGGAATAAAAAGACAATATCAATGCACCTTGGAAGAGTGGTGGAGGTTACAGTTGAATAAAAAGACAATATAAATACCCCTTGGAAGAGTGATGGAGGTTACAGTGGAATAAAAAGACAATATCAATGCCCCTTGGAACAGTGGTGGAGGTTACAGTTAAATAAAAGACAATATCAATGCCCCGTGGAAGAGATGTGGAGGTCACAATAGCTTAACAAGACAGTTTTAATGCCCCTTGGAAGAGTGGTGGAGGTCACAGTGGATTAAAAAGACAAAATCCATGCCCCTTGGAAGAGCTGTGGAGGTTACAGTGGAATAAAAAGACAATATCAATGCCTCTTGCAAGAGCTGTGGAGTTCAGAGTGCTTTAATTTGACGGTTTTAATGCCCCTTGGAAGAGAAGTGGAGGACACAGTAGCTTAACAAGACGGTTTTAATGCCCCTTGGAAGAGGGGTGGAGGTTACAGTCGAATAAAAAGAAAATATCAATGCCTCTTGGAAGAGCTGTGGAGTTCAGAGTGGTTTAACCAGACGGTTATATTGCCCCTTGAAAGAGACGTGGAGGTCAAAGTAGCTTATCAAAACAGTTTTAATGCCCATTGGAAGAGTGGTGGAGGTCACAGTTGATTAAAAAGACAATATCAATGCCCCTTAGAAGAGTGGTGGAGGTCGCAGTGGAATAAAAAGACAATATCAATTCCACTTGGAAGAGATATGGAGGTTGCAGTGGAATAAAAAGACAATATCAATGCCTCGTGGAAGAGATGTGGAGGTCACATTAGCTTAACAAGACTGTTTTAATGTCTCTTGGAAGAGTGGTGGAGGTCGCAGTGGATTAAAAAGACAATATCAATGCCCCTTAGAAGAGAGGTGGTAATCGCAGTGGATTAAAATGACAATATCAATACCCCGTGGAATAGACATGGACGTTACAGTAGCTAAACAAGGTGTTTTTAATGCACCTTGGGAGAGTGGTGGAAGTCGTAGTGGAATGAAAAGACAATATCAATGCTCCTTGATAGAGTGCTGTAGGCTACAGTGGAGTAAAAAGACAATATCAAAGCCTCTTGCAAGAGCTGTGGAGTTCAGAGTGCTTTAAATTGACGGTTTTAATGCACCTTGGAAGAGACGTGGAGGTCACAGTAGCTTAACAATACGGTTTTAATGCCCCTTGGAAGAGTGGTGGAGGTCGCAGTGGAATAAAAAGACAATATCAATGCCAATTGGAAGAGTGGTGAAGGTCCCAGTGGAATAAAAAGACAATATCAATGCCCCGTGAAAGAGACGTGGATGTCACAGTAGCTTAACAAGACGGTTTTAATGCCCCTTGGAAGAGAGGTGGAAGTTGCAGTGGAATAAAAAGACAATATCAATGCCACTTGGAAGAGTGCTGGAGGTTATATTGGAATAAAAAGACCATATCAATGCCCCTTGCAAGAGCTGTGAAGTTCAGAGTGGTTTATATTGACGGTTTTAATGCCCCTTGGAAAGGACGTGGAGGTGACAGTAGCTTAACAAGACGGTTTTAATGCCCCATTGAAGAGTGGTGGAGGTCGCAGTGGATTAAAAAGATAATATTAATGCCCCTTGTAAGAGTGGTGGAGGTTGCAGTGGAATAAAAAGACAATATCAATGCCCCTTGGAAGAGTGGTGGAAGTTACAGTTAAATAAAAAGACAATATCAATGCCCCTTGGAGAAGTGATGGAGGTTACAGTGGAATAAAAAGACAATATCAATGCCCCTTGGAACAGTGGTGGAGGTTACAGTTATATAAAAAGACAATATCAATTTCCCATGGAAGAGATGTGGAGGTCACAATAGCTTAACAAGATGGTTTTAATGCCCCTTGGAAGAGTGGTGGAGGTCGCAGTGGAATAAAAAGACAATATCAATGCCTCTTGCAAGAGCTGTGGATTTCAGAGTGCTTTAATTTGACGGTTTTAATGCCCCTTGGAAGAGACGTGGAGGACACAGTAGCTTAACAAGACGGTTTTAATGCCCCTTGGAAGAGGGGTGGAGGTTACAGTCGAATAAAAAGACAATATCAATACCTCTTGGAAGAGCTGTGGAGTTCAGATTTTTTTAATAAGACGGTTTTAATGCCGCTTGGAAGAGACGTGGAGGTCACAGTAGCTTATCAAAACTGTTTTAATGCCCCTTGGAAGAGTGGTGGAGGTCACAGTGGATTAAAAAGACAATATCAATGCCCCTTAGAAGAGTCGTGGAGGTCGCAGTGGAATAAAAAGACAATATCAATTCCACTTGGAAGAGATATGGAGGTCGCAGGGGAATAAAAAGACAATATCAATGCCTCGTGGAAGAGACTTGGAGGTCACAGTTGCTTAACAAGATGGTTTTAATGCCCCTTGGAAGAGAGGTGGAGGTCACAGTGGAATAAAAAGACAATATCAATGCCCCTTGGAAGAGTGGTGGAGGTTACAGTGGAATAAAAAGACAATATCAATGACCCTTGGAAGAGTGGTGGAGGTCGCAGTGGAATAAAAATACAATATTAATGCCCCTTGGAAAAGTGGTGGAGGTCGCAGTAAAATAAAAAGACAATATCAATGCCCCTTGTATGAGTGGTGGAGGTTACAGTGGAATAAAAAGACAATATCAATGCCCCTTGGAAGAGCTGTGGAGTTCACAGTAGTTTAACGAGAAGGTTTTAAGGCACCGTGGAATAGATGTGGAGGTCACAGTAGCTAAAAAAGATGTTTTTAATGCTTTTTCAAAGAGAGATGGAGGTCGCAGCGGATTAAAAAGACAAAATCAATGCCCCTTGGAAGAGTGATGGAGGTTACAGTGGAATAAAAAGACAATATCAATGCCTCTTGCAAGAGCTGTGGAGTTCAGAGTGCTTTAATTTGACGGTTTTAATGCCCCTTGGAAGAGAAGTGGAGGACACAGTAGCTTAACACTACGGTTTTAATGCCCCTTGGAAGAGGGGTGGAGGTTACAGTCGAATAAAAAGAAAATATCAATGCCTCTTGGAAGAGCTGTGGAGTTCAGAGTGGTTTAACCAGACGGTTATATTGCCCCTTGGAAGAGACGTGGAGGTCAAAGTAGCTTATCAAAACAGTTTTAATGCCCCTTGGAAGAGTGGTGGAGGTCACAGTGGATTAAAAAGACAATATCAATGCCCCTTAGAAGAGTGGTGGAGGTCGCAGTGGAATAAAAAGACAATATCAATTCCACTTGGAAGAGATATGGAGGTTGCAGTGGAATAAAAAGACAATATCAATGCCTCGTGGAAGAGATGTGGAGGTCACATTAGCTTAACAAGACTGTTTTAATGTCTCTTGGAAGAGTGGTGGAGGTCGCAGTGGATTAAAAAGACAATATCATTGCCCCTTAGAAGAGAGGTGGTAATCGCAGTGGAATAAAATGACAATATCAATACCCCGTGGAATAGACATGTACGTTACAGTAGCTAAACAAGGTGTTTTTAATGCACCTTGGGAGAGTGGTGGAAGTCGTAGTGGAATGAAAAGACAATATCAATGCTCCTTGATAGAGTGCTGTAGGTTACAGTGGAGTAAAAAGACAATATCAAAGCCTCTTGCAAGAGCTGTGGAGTTCAGAGTGGTTTAAATTGACGGTTTTAATGCACCTTGGAAGAGACGTGGAGGTCACAGTAGCTTAACAATACGGTTTTAATGCCCCTTGGAAGAGTGGTGGAGGTCGCAGTGGAATAAAAAGACAATATCAATGCCAATTTGAAGAGTGGTGAAGGTCCCAGTGGAATAAAAAGACAATATCAATGCCCTGTGTAAGAAACTTGGAGGTCACAGTAGCTTAACAAGATGGTTTTAATGCCCCTTGGAAGAGTCATGGACGTCGCAGAGGAATAAAAAGACAATATCAATGCACTTGGAAGAGTGCAGAAGGTTACAATGGAATAAAAAGACATTGTTAATGCCCCTTGGAAGAGCTGTGGAGCTCAGAGCGGTTTAACCAGATGGTTTTAATGCCCCTTGGAAGAGACGTGGAGGTCACAGTAGCTTAACAAGACGGTTTTAATGCCCCCTGGAAGAGTGGTGGAGGTCACAGTGGAATAAAAATACAATATCAATGCCCCTTGAAAGAGTGGTGGAAGTTGCAGTGAAATAAAAAGACAATATCAATGCCCTTTGGAAGAGCTGTGGAGTACAGAGTGGTTTATCCAAACGGTTTTAGTGCCCATTGGAAGAGACATGGAGGTCACAGTAGCTTAACAAGACGGTTTTAATGCCCCATGGAAGAGTGGTGGAGGTCGCAGTGCATTAAAAAGACAATATCAATGAACCTTGGAAGAGTGGTGGAGGTCGCAGTCGAATAAAAGGACAATATCAATGCCCCTTGGAAGAGTGGTGGAGGTAACAGTGGACATCACAGTAGCTTAACAAGACGCTTTTAATGCCCCTTGGCAGAGTGGTGGAGGTCGCAGTGGAATAAAAAGACAATAACAATGCCCTGTGGAAGAGAAGTGGAGGTCACAGTAGCTTAACAAGACGCTTTTAATGCCCCTTGGCAGAGTGGCGGAGGTCGCAGTGGAATAAAAAGACAATATCAATGCCAATTTGAAGAGTGGTGAAGGTCCCAGTGGAATAAAAAGACAATATCAATGCCCTGTGTAAGAAACTTGGAGGTCACAGTAGCTTAACAAGATGGTTTTAATGCCCCTTGGAAGAGTCATGGACGTCGCAGAGGAATAAAAAGACAATATCAATGCACTTGGAAGAGTGCAGAAGGTTACAATGGTATAAAAAGACATTGTTAATGCCCCTTGGAAGAGCTGTGGAGCTCAGAGCGGTTTAACCAGATGGTTTTAATGCCCCTTGGAAGAGACGTGGAGGTCACAGTAGCTTAACAAGACGGTTTTAATGCCCCCTGGAAGAGTGGTGGAGGTCACAGTGGAATAAAAATACAATATCAATGCCCCTTGAAAGAGTGGTGGAAGTTGCAGTGAAATAAAAAGACAATATCAATGCCCTTTGGAAGAGCTGTGGAGTACAGAGTGGTTTAACCAAACGGTTTTAGTGCCCCTTGGAAGAGACGTGGAGGTCACAGTAGCTTAACAAGACGGTTTTAATGCCCCATGGAAGAGTGGTGGAGGTCGCAGTGGATTAAAAAGACAATATCAATGAACCTTGGAAGAGTGGTGGAGGTCGCAGTGGAATAAAAGGACAATATCAATGCCCCTTGGAAGAGTGGTGGAGGTAACAGTGGACATCACAGTAGCTTAACAAGACGCTTTTAATGCCCCTTGGCAGAGTGGTGGAGGTCGCAGTGGAATAAAAAGACAATAACAATGCCCTGTGGAAGAGAAGTGGAGGTCACAGTAGCTTAACAAGACGCTTTTAATGCCCCTTGGCAGAGTGGTGGAGGTCGCAGTGGAAAAAAAAGACAATAACAATGCCCTGTGGAAGAGAAGTGGAGGTCACAGTGGAATAAAAAGACAATATCAATGCCCCTCGGAAGAGTGGTGGAGGTCTCAGTGGAATAACCTCACTGGTACATGCTCTGCATAACTTCTCTGCTTGCTGTGTCTGCTGTAATCTAATGCTCTGCTTTGCTGATTCACCTCACTGGTACATGCTCTGCATAACTTCTCTGCTTGCTGGGTCTGCTGTAATCTAATGCTCTGCTTTGCTGATTCACCTCACTGGTACATGCTCTGCATAACTTCTCTGCTTTATCTGTCCCACTCCATTCAATACCCACATATGTCTGTCCCTTCCCCACTATAGATCATATCTGATATTTAGAGGTGCTAAACTGCAGGGACTAGAGTCCTAGCTCTGTGTTTGATCACCCAGCCATCTCCTGGTGAGACGACCAGCTGCTAATTTAGCCATATGTAGCTCCCACAATGCCCTTCACCTGATAGTTTAATGTGCCCTATATATTTAGAAGCTCTGTAAGGGGTGCACGCGTCTTCGTGTGCAAAGTGGCTTCGGAGATAAGTGGCAGTTATTTCAAAGGCAGTTAGTCAGGGCAGGAGTTAGGTAACCAACACTTTGACCACTTACTCTCTTTTAACTATGTTTCTGTTAGCTCTCACTTTTTCCTCTATAGTCCTCCACTTTCTAGTAACCCCTCAAATCCCTACACCTAGTAAGAAACTCTTCACCTCTCCCTCCATCCTCCCCATTCATCTCACCTCCTCCTCCAAATTATTCCTAAACATTCAATCCTGGATCTCCAAACACAGACAGCCACCTCATGCTCTCTCTTGCTCCTACCTGCTAACACTTTCTCTGCTCCTCACTGCTGGAGATATCTCTCCAAATCCTGGTCCTCCTCACCATATCCCCACAGTTACTTCTTACTCCTATCCACGACCTTCCACAAACTGTCGCAACCCTTCTAAGCTCATACCCATCCAACCAATCCCCACTCCCTTAGTTGCTCTAACAGGAGCTCTATGGAACGCTCGCTCTGTCTGCAACAAACTTTCCTTCATCCACGATCTTTTCATTACAAACAAATTTTCCTTCCTCGCCATCACTGAAACCTGGCTCACCCCCTCTGACAACATCCCCATTAACACTTCCCACTCGTCTGTCTCTAAGTTCCTATCTCTCACTTCCTCCTTCGGACTCACTCAATGGTCTTCGACACCCACCCACAAAGATGGCCACATACTGGACCTCATCTTCACCCGCCTCTGTTCCCTATCTAACCTCTCTAACTCACCTCTCCCTCTCTCTGATCACAGCCTACTTACATTCTCTTCTCTCTCCTCCCCGGGGCAACAATCCCCACTCCACATACTTGCATACCCTCGCAGAAATCTCAAACACCTTGACTTACACTCAAGGTCAAGTCTCCTCTTTCCTCTCCAAATCACACCTCACCACCTGCAAACTTGACCCAATCCCATCCCACCTCATCACTAACCTTACCACAGTCTTCATCCCAACCCTAACCCACCTCTTCAATCTGTCACTAACAACCGGTGTCTTCCCCTCATGTTTCAAACATGCCGCAATCACACCCATCCTCAAAAAGCCCTCCCTTGAACCTTCCTCTCTGACTAGCTACCGCCCCATATCACTCCTCCCCTTTGTCCCAAAACTACTAGAACAACATGCCCACCTTGAACTGACCAAAGTCACCAACGACCTACTACATGCCAAATCCAAGCGACATTACTCCATCCTCCTCCTTCTGGACCTGTCATCTGCCTTTGACACAGTGGACCATTCCCTCTTACTCCAGATTCTCTCATCTCTTGGCATCACGGACTTGGCTCTATCTTGGATCTCCTCATACTTAACAGACAGGACATTCAGCGTCTCCCACTTACGCACCACCTCCTCATCTCGCCCCCTATCTGTCGGTGTCCCCCAAGGTTCAGTTCTAGGACCTCTGCTCTTCTCCATCTACACCTTTGGCCTGGGACAGCTCATAGAGTCTCACGGTTTTCTGTATCACCCCTATGCTGATGACACACAGATCTACCTCTCTGGACCCAATATCTCCTCCCTACTTACCAAAATCCCACAATGTCTGTCCGCCATGTCATCCTTCTTCTCTGACAGATTTCTAAAACTCAACATGGATAAAACAGAGTTCATCATCTTTCCACCCTCTCATTAACATCCCCAATCTGACCTAGCCATCAACGTCAATGGCTGTTCACTCTCCCCAGTCCCACAAGCTCGCTGCCTTGGAGTAACCCTGGACTCTGATCTCTCCTTCAAGCCACAAATCCAAGCCCTTTCCACTTCCTGCCGACTCCAACTCTAAAACATCTCCCGGATCTGTGCATTCCTCAGCAAAGACTCTGCAAAAACACCAGTGCTTGCCCTCATCATATCCCGCCTCGACTACTGCAACCTCCTGATCCGTGGCCTCCTTTACAACAATAATGTGCCTCTCCAATCTATCCTAAACTCTGCTGCTCGACTAATTCACCTGTCCCCCCGCTATTCCCCGGCCTCTCCTCTCTGTCAATCTCTTCACTGGCTCCCCATTGCCCAGAGAATCCAGTTCAAAACTCTAACCATGGCATACAAAGCCATCCACAACCTGTCTCCCCAATACATCTGTGACCAAGTCTCCCGATACTTACCTGCACGCAACCTCCGATCCTCACAAGATCTCCTTCTCTACTCCCCTCTTATCTCCTCCTCCCACAATCGTATAAAAGATTTCTCCCATGCATCCCCCCTACTCTGGCACTCTCTACCCCAACACATCAGACTCTCGCCGACCATGGAAACCTTCAAAAGAAACCTGAAGACCCACCTCTTCTGAAAAGCCAACAACCTGCAGTAACCACCACTGCACGACCAGCTGTACCCTCACCTAATGTATCCTCACCCATCCCTTCTAGAATGTGAGCCCTCACGGGCAGGGTTCTCGCTCCTCCTGTACCAGTCGCTGACTCGTTTTGTTAAGATTATGTAAATGCTTTTGTTATGTATATCCCTATCACATGTAAAGCGCCATGGAATAAATGGCGCTATAATAATAAATAATAATAATAATAATAGCGGAATAAAAAGACAATATCAATGCCCCTTTGATGAGCTGTGGAATTTAGAGTGGTTTAACCAGACGGTTTTAATGCCCCTTGGAAGAGACGTGGAGGTCATAGTAGCTTAATAAGATGTTTTTAATGCCTCTTGGAAGAGTGGTGGAGGTAGCAGTGGAATAAAAAGACAATATCAATGCCCCTTGAAAGAGTGGTGGAGGTTACAGTGAAATAAAAAGACAATATCAATGCCTCTTGAAAGAGCTATGGAGTTCAGAGTGTTTTAACCAGATGGTTTTAATGCCCCTTGGAAGAGTGGTGGAGGTCGCAGTGCATTAAAAAGACATTATCAATACCCCTTGGAAGAATGGTGGAGGTTACAATGGAATAAAATGACAATATCAATGCCCCGTGGAATTGACGTGGATGTCAAAGTAGTTTAATAAGACGGTTTTAATGCCCCTTTGAAGAGTTGTGGAGGTCGCAGTTGATTAAGAAGACAATATAAATGCCCCTTGGAAGAGTGGTGGAGGTCGCAGTGGAATAAAAATACAATATCAATTCCCCGTGAAAGAGACTTGGAGGTCACAGTATCTTAACAAGATGGTTTTAATGCCCATTGGAAGAGTGGTGGAGGTCGCAGTAGATTAAAAATACAATATCAATGCCCATTGGTAGAGTGGTGGAGGTTAAAGTGGAATTTAAAGACAATATCAATGCCCCGTGGAAGAGATGTGGAGGTCACTGTAGCTTAACTAGACAGTTTTAATGCCCCTTGGAAGAATGGTGGAGGTCGCAGTGGAATAAAAAGGAAATGTCAACGCCCCTTGGAAGAGCCGTGGAGGTTAGAGTGGAATAAAAAGACAATACCAATGCCCCTTGGAAGAGCTGTGGAGTTCAAAGTGGTTTAACCAGACGGTTTAATGCCCATTGGAAGTGACGTGGAGGTCACAGTAGCTTAAAAAGACGTTTTTAATGCCCCTTGGAAAAGTGGTGGGGGTCGCAGTGGATTAAGAAGACAATATCAATGCCCCTTGGAAGAGTGGTGGAGGTGGCAGTGGAATAAAAAGACAATATCAATGCCCCTTGGAGGAATGATGGAGGTCGCAGTGGAATAAAAAGACAATGTCAATGCCCCTTGAAAGAGTGGTGGAGGTTAGAGTGGAATAAAAAGACAATACCAATGCCCCTTCGAAAAGCTGTGGAGTTCACAGTGGTTTAACCAGACGGTTTTAATGCCCCTTAGAAAAGTGGTGGAGGTCACAGTGGATTAAAAAGATAATATCAATGCCCGTGGAAGACACGTGGAGGTCACAGTAGCTTAACAAGACAGTTTTATTGCCCCTTGGAAGAGTGGTGGAGGTCGCAGTGGAATAAAAAGACAATATCAATGCCCCTTGAAAGATTGGTGGAGGTTACAATGAAATAAAAAGACAATATCAATGCCTCTTGAAAGAGCTATGGAGTTCAGAGTGGTTTAACCAGATGGTTTAAATGCCCCTTGGAAGAGTGGTGGAGGTCGCAGTGCATTAAAAAGACAATATCAATACCCCTTGGAAGAATGGTGGAGGTTACAGTTGAATAAAAAGACAATATCAATGCCCCTTGGAAGAGCTGTGGAGTTCAGAGTAGTTTAACCAGACGGTTTTAATGCCCCTTGGAAGAGATGTGGAGGTCACAGTAGCTTAACAAGACTGTTTTAATGCCTCTTGGAAGAGTGGTGGAGGTCGCAGTGGATTAAAAGGACAATATCAATGCCCTTTAGAAGAGAGGTGGAAGTCGCAGTGGAATAAAAAGACAATATCAAAACCCCTTGGAAGAGTGGTGGAGGATACAGTGGAATAAAAAGAAAATATCAATGCCCCGTGGAATAGACATGGACGTTACAGTAGTTAAACAAGATGTTTTTAATGCACCTTGGGAGAGTGTTGGAAGTCGTAGTGGAATAAAAAGAATATACAATGCCCCTTGAAAGAGTGCTGTAGGTTACAGTGGAGTAAAAAGGCAATATCAGTGCCTCTTGCAAGAGCTGTGGAGTTCAGAGTGGTGTAAATTGAGGGTATTAATGCACCTTGGAAGAGACGTGGAGGTCACAGTAGCTTAACAATACGGTTTTAATGCCCCTTGAAAGAGAGGTGGAAGTTGCAGTGGAATAAAAAGACAATACCAATGCCCCTTGGAAGAGTGCTGGAGGTTACATTTGAAAAAAAGACAATATCAATGCCGCTTGCAAGAGCTGTGGAGTATAGAGTGGTTTAAATTGACCGTTTTTATGCCCCTTGGAAGGGACGTGGAGGTGACAGTAGCTTAACAAGACGGTTTTAATGCCCCTTGGAAGAGTGGTGGAGGTCGCAGTGGATTAAAAAGACAATATGAATGCCCCTTGGAAGAGTGGTGGAGGTCGCAGTGGAATAAAAATACAATATCAATGCCCCTTGTAAGAGTGATGGAGGTTACAGTGGAATAAAAAGACAATATCAATGCCCCGTGGAAGAGATGTTGAGGTCACAATAGCTTAACAAGACGGTTTTAATGCCCCTTGGAAGAGTGGTGGAGGTCGCAGTGGAATAAAAAGACAATATCAATGCCCCTTGAAAGAGTGGTGGAGGTTACAGTGAAATAAAAAGACAATATCGATGTCTCTTGAAAGAGCTATGGAATTCAAAGTGGTTTAACTCAATGACGGTTTTAATGTCCCTTGGCAGAGTGGTGGAGGTCGCAGTGGAATAAAAAGACAATAACAATGCCCTGTGGAAAAGACGTGGACGTCACACTAGCTTAACAAGACGGTTTTAATGGCCCTTAGAACAGTGGTGGAGGTTACAGTGGAATAAAAGACAATATCAATGCCCTTTGGAAGAGTGGCGGAGGTCGCAGTGGAATAAAAAGACAATATCAATGCCCCTTGGAAGAGTGGTGGAGGTCGCAGTGGAATAACCTCACTGGTACATGCTCTGCATAACTTCTCTGCTTGCTGTGTCTGCTGTAATCTAATGCTCTGCTTTGCTGATTCACCTCACTGGTACATGCTCTGCATACCTTCTCTGCTTTATCTGTCCCACTCCATTCAATACCCACATATGTCTGTCCCTTCCCCACTATAGATCTTATCTGATTTTTAGAGGTGCTAAACTGCAGAGACTAGAGTCCTAGCTCTGTGTTTGATCACCCAGCCATCTCCTGGTGAGACGACCAGCTGCTAATTTAGCCATATGCAGCTCCCACAATGCCCTTCACCTCATAGTTTAATGTGTCCTATATATTTAGAAGCTCTGTAAGGGTTGCACGCGTCTTCTTGTGCAAAGTGGCTTCGGAGATAAGTGTCAGTTATTTCAGAGGCAGTTAGTCAGGGCAGGAGTCAGGTAACCAACACTTTGACCACTTACTCTCTTTTAACTATGTTTCTGTTAGCTCTCACTTTTTCCTCTATAGTCCTCCACTTTCTAGTAACCCCTCAAATCCCTACACCTAGTAAGAAACTCTTCATCTCTCCCTCCAACCTCCCCATTCATCTCACCTCCTCCTCCAAATTATTCCTAAACATTCAATCCTGGATCTATAAACACAGAAAGCCACCTCATGCTCTCTCTTGCTCCCACATGCTAACACTTTCTCTGCTCCTCATCACTGCTGGAGATATCTCTCCAAATCCTGGTCCTCCTCGCCATATCCCCACAGTTACTTTTTCTTCCTATCCACGACCTTCCACAAACTGTCGCAACCCTTCTAAGCTCATACCCATCCAACCAATCCCCACTCCCTAAGTTGCTCTAACAGGAGCTCTATGGAACACTCGCTCTGTCTGCAACAAACTTTCCTTCATCCACGATCTTTTCATTACAAACAAACTTTCCTTCCTCGCCATCACTGAAACCTGGCTCGCCCCCTCTGACACAGCCTCCCCAGCTGCACTTTCATATGGCGGATTTCACCTTTCCCACACCCCCCGCCCCAACGGCAAACATGGCGGAGGCGTAGGTTTTCTCCTATCAGAACACTGCGCTTTCACACAAATCCCACTGCCACCCTCCATTACACTCCCCTCTTTTGAGGTGCACTGTGTGTGCATCTATTCCCCCTCCAACCTCCAACTGGCCGTCGTTTACCGACCCCCAGGGCAAGCCACCACCTTCTTAGACCACTTCACCACCTGGCTGCTTCACTTTCTCTCCACTGACATCCCCACTATCATAATGGGTGACTTCAACATCCCCATTAACACTTCCCATTCGTCTGTCTCTAAGTTCCTATCTCTCACTTTCTCCTTCGGACTCACTCAATGGTCTTCGACACCCACCCACAAAGATGGCCACACACTGGACCTCATCTTCACCCGCCTCTGTTCCCTATCTAACCTCTCTAACTCACCTCTCCCTCTCTCTGATCACAGCCTACTTACATTCTCTTCTCTCTCCTCCCCGGGGAAACAATCCCCACTCCACAAACTTGCATACCCTCGCAGAAATCTCAAACACCTTGACTTACACTCACTCTCTGAATCCCTCCTCCCTCTTACAGACATAAATTTCTTACATGACGCAGACGTTGCTGCCTCTTCATATAACACCACAACAGCTGCAGCTCTTGACTCGATCGCCCCTCTCACACACACCACATCTCGCACATTCAACAGGCAACCCTGGCACACTAAACTTACTTTAGAACTGCGCTGGGCCTCCATGGTTGCTTAGCGGAGATGGAAAATGTCTCATTCCATCGAGCACTTCATCGCATTCAAGCAATCCCTCACTAATTTCAAGTCCGCACTCACTACTGCAAAACAAACCTACTTCTCATCTCTCATATCCTCCCTATCTCACAACCCTAAACAGCTATTTAACACTTTTAACTCTCTCCTTCGTCCCCCAGCACCTCCTTCCTCTTCTCTCATCTCGACTTTGCCTCATTCTTCTAACAGAAGATTGACACCATCAGACAAAACTTTTGCCTAAAGTCCACACAGCCCCTCCTCATATCTATTCAACCCTCCTCCTCCAAACCCCACTTCTCCACCATTACAGAAGGTCAAGTCTCCTCTTTACTCTCCAAATCACACCTCACCACCTGCGAACTTGACCCAATCCCATCCCACCTCATCACTAACCTTACTACAGTCTTCATCCCAACCCTAACCCACCTCTTCAATCTGTCACTAACAACCGGTGTCTTCCCCTCATGTTTCAAACATGCCGCAATCACATCCATCCTCAAAAAGCCCTCCCTTGACCCTTCCTCTCTGACTCGCTACCGCACCATATCACTCCTCCCCTTTGCCTCAAAACTACTAGAACAACATGTCCACCTTGAACTGTCCTCCCACCTCTCCTCCTGCACCCTCTTCGACCGCCTGCAATCTGGCTTCCGACCATCATGACTCGACTGAAACTTCCCTGACCAAAGTCACCAACGACCTACTAAATGCCAAATCCAAGCGACACTACTCCATCCTCCTCCTTCTGGACCTGTCATCTGCCTTTGACACAGTGGACCATTCCCTCTTACTCCAGATTCTCTCATCTCTTGGCATCACGGACTTGGCTCTATCTTGGATCTCCTCATACCTAACAGACAGGACATTCAGAGTCTCCCACTCACGCACCACCTCCTCATCTCGCCCCCTATCTGTCGGTGTCCCCCAAGGTTCAGTTCTAGGACCTCTGCTCTTCTCCATCTACACCTTTGGCCTGGGACAGCTCATAGAGTCTCACGGTTTTCAGTATCACCTCTATGCTGACGACACACAGATCTACCTCTCTGGATCCGATATCTCCTCCCTACTAACCAAAATCCCACAATGTCTGTCCGCCATGTCATCCTTCTTCTCTGACAGATTTCTAAAACTCAACATGGATAAAACAGGGTTCATCATCTTTCCACCCTCTCATTCACATTCCCCATCTGACCTAGCAATCAATGTCAATGGCTGTTCACTCTCCCCAGTCCCACAAGCTCGCTGCCTTGGAGTAACCCTGGACTCTGATCTCTCCTTCAAGCCACATATCCAAGCCCTTTCCACTTCCTGCCGACTCCAACTCAAAAACATCTCCCGGATCCATGCATTCCTCAGCAAAGACTCTGCAAAAACACTAGTGCATGCCCTCATCATATCCCGCCTCGACTACTGAAACCTCCTGCTCCGTGGCCTCCCTTACAACACTCTTGCGCCTCTCCAATCTATCCTAAACTCTGCTGCTCGACTAATTCACCTGTCCCCCCGCTATTCCCCGGCCTCTCCTCTCTGTCAATCTCTTCACTGGCTCCCCAATGCCCAGAGAATCCAGTTTAAAACTCTAACCATGGCATACAAAGCCATCCACAACTTGTCTCCCCCAGACATCTGTGACCTAGTCTCCCGGTACTTACCTGCACGCAACCTCCGATCCTCACAAGATCTCCTTCTCTACTCCCCTCTTATCTCCTCCTCCCACAATCGTATACAAGATTTCTCCTGTGCATCGCCCCTACTCTGGAACTCTCTACCCCAACACATCAGACTCTCGCCGACCGTGGAAGCCTTCGAAAGAAACCTGAAGACCCACCTCTTCCGACAAGCCTACAACCTGCAGTAACCACCGCTGCATGACCAGCTCTACACTCACCTAATGTATCCTCACCCATCCCTTCTAGAATGTGAGCCCTCGCGTGCAGGGTCCTTGCTCCTCCTGTACCAGTCGCTGACTCGTTTTGTTAAAATTATGTAAATGCTTTTGTTATGTATATCCCTATCACATGTAAAGCGCCATGGAATAAATGGCGCTATAATAATAAATAATAGTAATAATAATAAAAAGACAATATCAATGCCCCTTGGGACAGTGGGTGAGGTTACAGTTAAATAAAAAGACAATATCAATGCCCCGTGGAAGAGATGTGGAGGTCCCAAAAGCTTAATAAGACGGTTTTAATGCCCCTTGGAAGAGTTGTGGAGGTCGCAGTGGATTAAAAAGACAATATCAATGAGTCTTGGAAGAGTGGTGGAGGTCGCAGTGGAATAAAAAGACAATATCAATGCCCCCTGGACGAGTGGTGGAGGTTACAGTGGAATAAAAAGACAATTTCAATGCCCCGTGGAAGAGAAGTGGAGGTCACAGTATCTTAACAAGACATTTTTAATGCCTCTTGGAGGACTGGTGGAGGTCGCAGTGGAATAAAAAGACAATATCAATGCCCCTTGGAAGGGGTGGTGGATGTTACAGTGGAATAAAAAGACAATAATAATGCCCCTTGGAAAAGCTGTGGAGTTCAGAGTGGTATAACCAGACAGTTTTAACGCTCCTTTGAAGAGACGTGGAGGTCACAGTAACTTAACAAGACGGTTTTAATGCCCCTTGGAAGAGTGGTGGAGGTCGCAGTGGAATAAAAAGACAATATCAATGCCCCTTGGAAGATTGGTGGAGGTTACAGTGGAATAACAAGACAATATTAATGCCCCTTGGAAGAGTGGTGGAGGTTGCAGTGGGTTAAAAAGACAATATCAATGAGCCTTGGAAGAGTGGTGGAGGTCGCAGTGGAATAAAAAGGCAATATCAATGCCCCTTGGAAGAGTGGTGGAGATTACAGTGGAATAAAAAGACAATATCAATGCCCCGTGGAAGAGATGTGGAGGTCACTGTAGCTTAACAATATGGTTTTAATGCCCCTTGGAAAAGTGGTGGAGGTCACAGTGGAATAAAAAGACAATGTCAATGCCCCTTGGAAGAGTGGTGGAGGTCACAGTGGAATAAAAAGACAATATTAATGCCCCTTGGAAGAGTGGTGGAGGTCAAAGTAAAATAAAAAGACAATATCAATGCCCCTTGGAACAGTGGTGAAGGTTAGATTGGAATAAAAAGACAATATCAATGCTCCTCGGAAGATCTGTGGAGTTCACAGTGGTTTAACCAGAAAGTTTTAATGCACCGTGGAATAGACTTGGAGGTCACAGTAGCTTAACAAGACGGTTTCAATGCTTCTTGGAAGAGTGATGGAGGTTGCAGTGGATTAAAAAGACAATATCAATGCCCCTTGGAAGAGTGGTGGAGGTTACAGTAGAATAAAATGACAATATCAATGCCCTGTGTAAGAAACTTGGAGGTCACAGTAGCTTAACAAGACGGTTTTAATGCCCCTTGGAAGAGTCTTGGACGTCGCAGAGGAATAAAAAGACAATATCAATGCACTTGGAAGAGTGCAGAAGGTTACAAAGGAATAAAAAGACATTGTCAATGCCCCTTGGAAGAGCTGTGGAGCTCAGAGCAGTTTAACCAGACGGTTTAAATGCCCCTTGGAAGAGACTTGGAGGTCACAGTAGCTTAACAAGATAGTTTAAATGCCCCTTGGAAGAGTGGTGGAGGTTGCAGTGGATTAAAAAGACAATATCAATGCCACTTGGAAGCGTGGTGGAGGTTACAGTGGAATAAAAAGACAATATCAATGCCCCTTGCAAGAGCTGTGGAGTTCAGAGTGGTTTAAATAGATGGTTTTAATGCCCCGTGGAATTGACGTGGAGGTCAAAGTAGCTTAACAACACTGTTTTAATGGCCCTTGGAAGAGTGGTGAAGGTCACAGTTGACTAAAAAGACAATATAAATGCCCCTTAGAAGAGTGGTGGAGGTTGCAGTGGATTAAAAAGACAATATCAATGCCCCTTGGTAGAGTAGTGGAGGTCGCAGTGGAATAAAAAAACAATATCAATGCCCCTTGGAAGAGTGGTGGAGGTAACAGTGGATTAAAAAGTCAATATCAATGCCCCTTGGAAGAGCAGTGGAGTTCAGAGAAGTTAAACCAGATGGTTTTAATGCCCATTGGAAGTGACGTGGAGGTCACAGTAGCTTAAAAATACGTTTTTAATGCCCCTTGGAAGAGTGGTGGAGGTTCCAGTGGAATAAAAAGACAATATCAATGCCCTCTGGAAGAGACATGGATGTCACAGTAGCTTAACAAGACGGTTTTAATGCCCCTTGGAAGAGTGGTTGAGGTCGCAGTGGAATAAAAAGACAATATCAATGCCCCTTGGAAGAGTGGTGGAGGATACAGTGGAATAAAAAGACAATATCAATGCCCCTTGGAAGATCTGTGGAGTTCAGATTGATTTAACCATATGGTTTTAATGCCCCTTGGAAGAGACGTGAAGGTCACAGTAGCTTATCAAGACGGTTTTAATGCCAAATGGAAGAGTTGTGGAGGTTGCAGTGGATTAAAAAGGCAATATCAATGCCCCGAGGAAGAGTTTTGGAGGTCGCAGTGGAATAAAAAGACAATATCCATGCCCTTTGGAAGAGTGGTGGAGGTCGCAGTGGAATAAAAATACAATATCAATGCCCCTTGGTAGAGTGGTGGAGGTTACAGTGGATTTTAACCACTTCGAGCCAGAGCCTGTTTTTGCCTTCGTGACCGGGCCAATTTTTTCAATTCTGACCACTGTCACTTTATGAAGTAATTACTCTGGAACGCTTTAACGGATTCCCATGATTCTGAGATTGTTTTTTCGTGACATATTGTACTTCATGATAGTGGTAAAATTTCTTTGATATCACTTGCGTTTATTTGTGAAAAAATCGGAAATTTGGCAAAAATTTTGAAAATTTTGCAATTTTCAAACTTTAAATTTTCATGCCCTTAAATCAGAGAGATATGTCACACAATATAGTTAATAAATAACATTTCCCACATGTATACTTTACATCAGCACAATTTTGGAACCAAATTTTTTTTTTGTTAGGGAGCTATAAGTGTTAAAAATTTGACCAGCGATTTCTCATTTTTCCAACAAAATTTACAAAAACATTTTTTTTAGGGACCACATCATATTTGAAGTCACTTTGAGGGGTCTTTATGACAGAAAATACCCAATAGTGACACCATTCTAAAAACTGCACCGCTCAAGGTGCTCAAAACCACATTCAAGAACTTTATTAACCCTTCAGGTACTTCACAGGAATTTTTGGAAAGTGGAAGAAAAAAATTAACATTTAACTTTTTTCACAAAAATGTTACTTTAGACCCAATTTTTTTTATTTTCACAGGTGTAACAGGAAAAATTGGACCCCAAAATTTTTTGTGCAATTTCTCTTGAGCGGGCTGACCTCTCCCTCTCTCTGATCACAGCCTACTTACAAAACCATCCACAACCTGTCTCCCCCATACATCTGTGTCCTAGTCTCCCGATACTTACCTGCACGCAATCTCCGATCCTCACAAGATCTCCTTCTCTACTCTCCTCTTATCTCCTCCTCCCACAATTGTATACAAGATTTCTCCCGTGCATCCGTCCTACTCTGGATCTCTCTACCCCAACACATCAGACTCTGGCCGACCGTGGAAACCTTCAAAAGAAACCTGAAGACCCACATCTTCCGACAAGCCTACAACCTGCAGTAACCACCGCTGCAAGACCAGCTCTACCCTCACGTAATGTATCCTCACCCATCCCTTCTAGAATGTGAGCCCTCGCGGGCAGGGTCCTCGCTCCTCCTTTACCAGTCGCTGACTCGTTTTGTTAAGATTATGTAAATGCTTTTGTTATGTAGATCCCTATCAGAAGTAACGCGCCATGGAATAAATGGCGCTAAAATAATAAATAATAATAATATTAAAAAGAAAATATCAATTCCCATAGGAAAAGTGGTGGAGGTTACAGTGGAATAAAAAGACAATATCAATGCCCCTTTGATGAGCTGTGGAATTCAGAGCGGTTTAACCAGATGGTTTTAATGCCCCTTGGAAGAGACGTGGAGGTCATAGTAGCTTAATAAGACGTTTTTAATGCCTCTTGGAAGAGTGGTGGAGGTCGCAGTGGAATAAAAAGACAATATCAATGCCTCTTGAAAGAGTGGTGGAGGTTACAGTGAAATAAAAAGATAATATCAATGCCAGTTGGAAGAGTGGTGGAGGTCGCAGTGGATTAAAAAGACAATATGAATGCCCCTTGGAAGAGTGGTGTAGGTCGCAGTGGAATAAAAAGACAATATCAATGCCTCTTGAAAAAGCTATGGAGTTCAGAATGGTTTAACCAGACGGATTTAATGCCCCTTGGAAGAGATGTGGAGGTCACAGTAGCTTAACAAGACTGTTTTAATGCCTCTTGGAAGAGTGGTGGAGGTCACAGTGGATTAAAAAGACAATATCAATGCCCCTTAGAAGAGAGGTGGAAGTCGCAGTGGAATAAAAAGACAATATTAATACCCCTTGGAAGAGTGGTGGAGGATACTGTGGAATAAAAAGACAATATCAATGCCCCGTGGAATAGACATGAACGTTACAGTAGCTAAACAAGATGTTTTTAATGCACCTTGGGAGAGTGGTGGAAGTCATAGTGGAATAAAAAGACAATATCAATGCCCCTTGAAAGAGTGCTGCAGGTTACAGTGGAATAAAAAGACAATATCAATGCCTCTTGCATGAGCTGTGGAGTTCAGAGTGGTTTAAATTGACGGTTTTAATGCACCTTGGAAGAGACGCGGAGGTCACAGTAGCTTAACAACACAGTTTTAATGCCCCTTGGACGAGTGGTGGAGGTCGCAGTGGATTAAAAAGACAATATCAATGCCACTTGGAAGAGTGGTGAAGGTTCCCGTGGAATAAAAAGACAATATCAATACCCCTTGGAAGAGTGGTGGAGGTTACAGTGGAATAAAAGACAATATCAATGCCCCGAGAAAGAGACGTGGAGGTCACAGTAGCTTAACAAGACGGTTTTAATGCCCCATGGAAGAGAGGTGGAAGTTGCAGTGGAATAAAAAGACAATATCAATGCCCATTGGAAGAGTGTTGGAGGTTACATTGGAATAAAAAGACAAATTCAATGCCCCTTGCAAGAGCTGTGGAGTTCAGAGTGGTTTAAATTGACAGTTTTAATGCCCCGTGGAATTGACGTGGAGGTCAAAGTAGCTTTACAATACAGTTTTAATGCCCCTTGGATGAGTGTTGGATGTTACAGTGGAATTAAAGGACAATCCCAATGCCCCGTGTAAGAGACGTGGAGGTCACAGTAGCTTAACAAGATGGTTTTAATGCCCCTTGGAAGACTGGTGAAGGTTGAAGTGGAATAAAAAGACAATATCAATGCCCCTTGGAAGAGTGGTGGAGGTTACAGTGGAATAAAAAGACAATCCCAATGCCCCGTGGAAGAGACGTGGAGTTCAGAGTGGAATAACCAGATGGTTTTAACGCCCCTTGGAAGAGACGTGGTGGTCACAGTAACTTATCAAGACGGTTTTATTGCCCCCTGGTAGAGTGGTGGAGGTCGCAGTGGATTAAAAAGACAATATTAATGCCCCTTGGAAGAGTGGTGGAGGTCGCAGTGGAGTAAAAAAACAATATCAATGCCCCTTGGAAGATGGGTGGAGGTTACAGATGAATAAAAAGACAATATCAATGCCCTTCGAAGGCACGTGGAGGTCACAGTAGCTTAACAAGATGGTTTTTATGCCCCTTGGAGAGGGGTGGAGTTCGCAGTGGACTAAAAATACAATATCAATGCCCCTTGGAAGAGTGGTGGAGGTCGCAGTGGAATAAAAAGACAATGTCAATGCCCCTTGGAAGAGTGGTGGAGGTTAGAGTGGAATAAAAAGACAATACAAATGCCCCTTGGAAGAGCTGTGGAGTTCAGAGTGGTTTAACCAGATGGTTTTTATGCCCCTTGGAAGAGACTTCGACTTCACAGTAGCTTAACAAGACGGTTTAAATCGCCCTTGGAAGAGTCGTGGAGGTCGCAGTGGATTAAAATGACAATATCAATGCCCCTTGGAAGAGTGGTGGAGATCGCAGTGGAATAAAAAGACAAAATCAATGCCCCTTGGAAGAGTGGTGGATGTTACAGTGGAATAAAAAGACAATATCAATGCCCCTCGGAAGAGCTGTGGAGTTCAGAGTGGTTTAACCAGATGGTTTTCATGCCCCTTGGAGGAGACATGGAGGTCACAGTAGCTTAACTAGACTGTTTTAATGCCCCTTGGAAGAGTGGTGGAGGTCGCAGTGGATTAAAAAGACAATATCAATGTCCCTTAGAAGAGAGGTTGAAGTTGCAGTGGAATAAAAAGACAATATCAATGCCCCTTGGAAGAGTGGTGGAGATCGCAGTGGAATAAAAAGACAAAATCAATGCCCCTTGGAAGAGTGGTGGATGTTACAGTGGAATAAAAAGACAATATCAATGTCCCTCGGAAGAGCTGTGGAGTTCAGGGTGGTTTAACCAGACGGTTTTCATGCCCCTTGGAGGAGACATGGACGTGACATTAGCTTAACAATACGGTTTTAATGCCCCTTGGAAGAGTGGTGGAGGTCGCAGTGGATTAAAAAGACAATATTAATGCCCACTGGAAGAGTGGTTAAGGTCGCAGTGGAAAAAAACACAATATCAATGCCCCTTGGAAGAGCTGAGGAGTTCAGAGTGGTTTAACCAGGCAGTTTTAATGCCCCTTGGAAGAGACGTGGAGGTCACAGTAGCTTAACAAGACTGTTTTAATGCCCTTGGAAGAGTGGAGGAGGTCGCAGTGGATTAAAAAGACAATATCAATGCCCTTTGTAAGAGTCGTGGAGGTCGCAGTGGAATTTAAAGGCAATAGCAATGCCCCTTGGAAGAGTGGTGGAGGTTTCAGTGGAATAAAAGACAATATCAATGCCCCGTGCAAGAGTTGTGGAGGTCACTGTAGCTTAACAAGATGGTCTTAATGCCGTTTGGAAGAGTGGTGGAGGTCGCAGTGGAATATAAAGACAATGTCAATGCCCCTTGGAAGAGTGGTGGAGGTTAGAGTGGAATAAAAAGACAATATCAATGTCCCTCGGAAGAGCTGTGGAGTTCAGAGTGGTTTAACCAGACGGTTTTAATGCCGCTTGGAAGAGACGTGGAGGTCACAGTAGCTTAACAAGACTGTTTTAATGCCCCTTGGAAGAGTGGTGGAGGTCGCAGTGGATTAAAAAAACAATATCAATGCCCCTTAGAAGAGAGGTTGAAGTCGCAGTGGAATAAAAAGACAATATCAATGCCCCTTGGAAGAGTGGTGGAGGTTACATTGGAATAAAAAGACAATTTCAATTCCCCGTGGAATAGACATGGACGTGACAGTAGCTTAAGAAGACGGCTTTAATGCCCCTTGGAAGAGGGGTGGAGGTCGCAGTGGATTAAAAAGACAATATCAATGCACATTGGAAGCGTGATTAAGGTCACAGTGAAATAAAAAGACAAAATCAATGCCCCTTGGAAGAGTTTTGGAGGTTACAGTGGAAAAAAAAGACAATATCAATGCCCCTTGGAAGAGCTGTGGAGTTCAGAGTGGTTTAACCAGATGGTTTTAATGCCGCTTGGAAGAGACTTCGATGTCACAGTAGCTTAACAAGACGGTTTTAATGCCCCTTGGAAGAGTGGTGGAGGTCGCAGTGGATTAAAATGACAATATCAATGCCCCTTGGAAGAGTGGTGGAGATCGCAGTGGAATAAAAAGACAAAATCAATGCCCCTTGGAAGAGTGGTGGATGCTACAGTGGAATAAAAAGACAATATCAATGCCCCTCGGAAGAGCTGTGGAGTTCAGAGTGGTTTAACCAGACGGTTTTCATGCCCCTTGGAGGAGACATGGAGGTCACAGTAGCTTAACTAGACTGTTTTAATGCCCCTTGGAAGAGTGGTGGAGGTCGCAGTGGATTAAAAAGACAATATCAATGTCCCTTAGAAGAGAGGTTGAAGTTGCAGTGGAATAAAAAGACAATATCAATGCCCCTTGGAAGAGTGGTGGAGGTCGCAGTGGATTAAAAAGACAATATCAATGCCCCTTGGAAGAGTGGTGGAGGTCGCAGTGGAATAAAAAGACAAAATCAATGCCCTTTGGAAGAGTGGTGGATGTTACAGTGGAATAAAAAGACAATATCAATGCCCCTCGGAAGAGCTGTGGAGTTCAGAGTGGTTTAACCAGACGGTTTTCATGCCCCTTGGCGGAGACATGGAGGTCACAGTAGCTTAACTAGACTGTTTTAATGCCCCTTGGAAGAGTGGTGGAGGTCGCAGTGGATTAAAAATACAATATCAATGTCCCTTAGAAGAGAGGTTGAAGTTGCAGTGGAATAAAAAGACAATATCAATGCCCCTTGGAAGAGTGGTGGAGGTCGCAGTGGATTAAAAAGACAATATCAATGCCCCTTGGAAGAGTGGTGGAGGTCGCAGTGGAATAAAAAGACAATATCAATGCCCCTCGGAAGAGCTGTGGAGTTCAGAGTGGTTTAACCGGATTGTTTTAATGCCCTTTGGAAGAGACCTGGAGGTCACAGTAGCTTAAGAAGACTGTTTTAATGCCCTTGGAATAGTGGAGGAGGTCGCAGTGGATTAAAAAGACAATATCAATGCCCTTTGGAAGAGTGGTGGAGGTCGCAGTGGAATAAAAAGACAATATCAATGCCCCTTGGAAGAAGGGTAGAGGTTACAGTGGTATAAAGGACAATATCAATGCCCCGTGGAAGAGTTGTGGAGGTCACTGTAGCTTAACAAGATGGTCTTAATGCTGCTTGGAAGAGTGGTGGAGGTCGCAGTGGAATAAAAAGACAATATCAATGCTGAATGGAAGGGACGTGGTCGTCACAGTAGCTTAACAAGATGGTTTTAATGCCACTTGGAAGAGAGGTGGAGGTCGCAGTTGATTAAAAAGACAATATCAATGCCACTTGGAAGAGTGGTGTAGGTCGCAGTGGCATAAAAAGTCAATATCAATGCCCCTTGGAAGAGTGGTGGAGGTTAGAGTCGAATAAAAAGACAATATCAATGCTCCTTGGAAGAACTGTGGAGAACAGAATGGTTTAAGCAGACGGTTTTATTGCCCCTTGTAAGAGAGGTAGAGGTCACATTAGCTAATGAAGACTGATTTAATGCCCCTTGGAAGAGTGGTGAAGGTCGCAGTGGTTTAAAAAGACAATATCACTGCCCCTTAGAAGAGTGGTGACGGTCACATTGGAATAAAAAGACAATATCAATGCCCCGTGGAATAGACATGGAGGTTACAGCAGCTTAACAAGACAGTTTTAATGTCCCTTGGGAGAGAGGTGGAAGTCGCAGTGTATTAAAAAGACAATATCAATGCCCCTTGGAAGAGTGGTGGAGTTTACAGTGGAATAAAAAGACAATATCAATGCCCCGTGAAAGAGACGTGGATGTCACAGTAGCTTAACAAGACGGTTTTTATGTCCCTTGGAAGAGAGGTGAAAGTCGCAGTGGAATAAAAAGACAATATCAATGCCCCTTGGAAGAGTGCTGGAGGTTACAGTGGAATAAAAAACAATATCAAAGCCCCTTGCAAGAGCTGTGGAGTTGAGAGTGGTTTAAATTGATGGTTTTAATGCCCCTTGGAAGAGACGTGGAGGTCACAGTAGATTAACAAGACTGTTTTAATGCCCCTTGGAAGAGTGGTGGAGGTCGAAGTGGATTAAAAAGACAATGTCAATACTCCTTGAAGGAGTGGTTGATGTCTCAGTGGAATAAAAAAACAATATCAATGCCCCTTGGAAGAGTGTTGGAGGTTCCAGTGGAATAAAACGGCAATATCAATGCCCTGTGGAAGAGACATGGAGGTCACAGTAGCTTAACAAGACGCTTTTAATGCCCCATGGAAGAGTGGTGGAGGTCGCAGTGGAATAAAAAGACAAAATCAATGCCACTTGCAAACGTGGTGGAGGATACAGTGGAATAAAAAGACAATATTAATGCCCCTTGGAAGATCTGTGGAGTTCAAATTGGTTTAACCATACGGTTGTAATGCCCTTTGGAAGAGTGATGGAGGTCGCAGTGGATTAAAATACAATATCAATGCCCTTTGGAAGAGTGGTCGAGGTCGCAGTGGAATAAAAATACAATATCAATGCCCCTTGGTAGAGTGGTGGAGGTTACAGTGGAATTTAAAGATAATATCAATGCCCCGTGGAAGAAATGTGGAGGTCACTGTAGCTTAAAAAGACAATTTTAATGCCCCTTGGAAGAATGGTGGAGGTCGCAGTGGAATAAAAAGACAATGTCAATGCCCCTTGGAAGAGTGGTGGAGGTCAGAGTGGAATAAAAAGACAATACCAATGCCCCTTGGAAGAGCTGTGGGGTTCAGAGTGGTTTAACCAGACTGTTTTAATGCCCATTGGAAGTGACGTGGAGGTCAAAGTAGTTAAAAAAAACGTTTTTAATGCCCCTTGGAAAAGTGGTGGAGGTCGCAGTGGATTAAAAAGATAATATCAATGCCCCTTAGAAGAGAGGTGGAAGTCGCAGTGGAATAAAAAGACAATATCATTACTCCTTGGAAGAGTGGTGGGGGATACAGTGGAATAAAAAGACAATATCAATGCCCCGTGGAATATACATGGATGTTACAGTAGCTAAACAAGATGCTTTAATGCACCTTGGGAGAGTGGTGGAAGTCGTAGTGGAATAAAAATACTATATCAATGCCCCTTGAAAGAGTGCTGTAGGTTACACTGGAATAAAAAGACAATATCAATGCCTCTTGCAAGATCTGTGGAGTTCAGAGTGGTTTAAATTGACGGTTTTAATGCACCTTGGAGGAGACGTGGAGGTCACAGTAGCTTAACAATACGGTTTTAATGCCCCTTGGAAGAGTGGTGGAGGTCACAGTGGATTAAAAAGACAATATCAATAACACCTGGAAGAGTGGTGAAGGTCCCAGTGGAATAAAAAGACAATATCAATGCCCCTTGGAAGAGTGTTGGAGGTTACAGTGGAATAAAAAGACAATATCAATGCCTCGTGAAAGAGACGTGGAGGTCACAGTAGCTTAACAAGACGGTTTTAATGCACCTTGGAAGAGAGGTAAAAGTTGCAGTGTAATAAAAAGACAATATCAATGACCCTTGGAAGAGTGCTGGAGGTTACATTGGAATAAAAAGACAATATCAATGCGCCTTCCAAGAGCTATGGAGTTCAGAGAGGATTAAATTGACGGTTTTAATGCCCCGAGGAATTGACGTGGAGGTCAAAGTAGCTTAACAACACGGTTTTAATGGCCCTTGGAAGAGTGGTGGAGGTCGCAGTTGATTAAAAAGACAATATGAATGCCCCTTAGAAGAGTGGTGGAGGTAGCAGTGGAATAAAAAGACCATATCAATGCCCCTTGGAAGAGTAGTGGAGGTAGCAGTGGAATAAAAAAACGATATCAATGCCCCTTGGAAGAGTGGTGGAGGTAACAGTGGATTAAAAAGACAATATCAATGCCCCTTGGAAGAGCAGTGGAGTTCAGAGTAGTTAAACCAGACGGTTTTAATGCCCATTGGAAGTGACGTGGAGGTCACAGTAGCTTAAAAATACGTTTTTAATGCCCCTTGGAAAAGTGGTGGAGGTCACAGTGGATTAAAAAGACAATATCAATGCCCCTTGGAAGAGTGGTGGAGGTGGCAGTGGAATAAAAAGACAATATCAATGCCCCTTGGAAGAGTGGTGGAGTTTACAGTGGAATAAAAAGACAATATCAATGCCCCGTGAAAGAGACGTGGATGTCACAGTAGCTTAACAAGGCGGTTTTAATGTCCCTTGGAAGAGAGGTGAAAGTCGCAGTGGAATAAAAATACAATATCAATGCCCCTTGGCAGAGTGCTGGAGGTTTCAGTGGAATAAAAACCAATATCAAAGCCCCTTGCAAGAGCTGTGGAGTTGAGAGTGGCTTAAATTGACGGTTTTAATGCCATTGGAAGAGTGGTGGAGGTCGCAGTGGATTAAAAAGACAATATCAATGCCCTTTGTAAGAGTGGTGGAGGTCGCAGTGGAATTTAAAAACAATATCAATGCCCCTTGGAAGAGTGGTGGAGGTTACAGTGGAATAAAAGACAATATCAATGCCCCGTGGAAGAGTTGTCTAGGTCACTGCAGCTTATCAAGATGGTCTTAATGCTGCTTGGAAGAGTGGTGGAGGTCGCAGTGGAATAAAAATTCAACACCAATGCTCCTTGGAAGAGCTGTAGAGTTCAGAGTGGATTAAATTGACGGTTTTAATGCACCTTGGAAGAGACGTGGAGGTCACAGTGGATTAAAAAGACAATATCAATGCCCCTTGGAAGAGTGGTCGTGGTCGCAGTGGATTAAAAGGACTATATCAATGCCCCTTGGAAGAGTGGTGGAGGTCGCAGTGGAATAAAAAGACAATATCAATGCCGAATGGAAGGGACGTGGAGGTCACAGTAGCTTAACAAGACGGTTTTAATGCCCCTTGGAAGAGAGGTGGAGGTCGCAGTTGATTAAAAAGACAATATCAATGCCACTTGGAAGAGTGGTGTAGGTCGCAGTGGAATAAAAAGTCAATATCAATGCCCCTTGGAAGAGTGGTGGAGGTTACAGTCGAATAAAAAGATAATATCAATGCTCCTTGGAAGAACTGTGGAGAACAGAATGGTTTAACCAGACGGTTTTATTGCCCCTTGTAAGAGATGTAGAGCTCACATTAGCTAATCAAGACTGATTTAATGCCCCTTGGAAGAGTGGTGAAGGTCGCAGTGGTTTAAAAAGACAATATCACTGCCCCTTAGAAGAGTGTTGACGGTCACATTGGAATAAAAAGACAATATCAATGCCCCGTGGAATAGACATGGAGGTTACAGCAGCTTAACAAGACGGTTTTAATGTCCCTTGGGAGAGAGGTGGAAGTCGCAGTGGAATTAAAAGACAATATCAATGCCCGTTGGAAGAGTGCTGGAGATTACAATGGAATAAAAAAACAATATCAATGCCTCTTGCAAGAGCCGTGGAGTTCAGAGTGGTTTAAATTGATTGCTTTAATGCCCCTTGGAAGAGAAGTCGAGGTCACAGTAGCTTAATAAGATGGTTTTAATGCCACATGGAAAAGTGGTGGAGGTCGCAGTGGATTAAAAAGACAATATCAATGCCCCGAGGAAGAATGGTGGAGGTCGCAGTGGAATAAAAAGACAATATCAATGCCCCTTAGAAGAGTGGTGGAGGTTACAGTGGAAAAAAAAGACAATATCAATGCCCCGTGGTAGAGACATGGAGGTCACAGTAGCTTAACAAGACGGTTTTAATGCCCCTTGGAAGAGAGGTGGACGCTTCAGTTGATTAAAAAGACAATATCAATGCCATTTGGAAGAGTGATGTAGGTCGCAGTGGAATAAAAAGTCAATATCAATGCCACTTGGAAGAGTGGTGGAGATTACAGTCGAAAAAAAGACAATATCAATGCTACTTGGAAGAACTGTGGAGTACAGAATGGTTTAACCAGATGGTTTTATTGTCCCTTGTAAGAGACGTAGAGATCACAGTAGCTTATCAATACTGATTTAATGCACCTTGGAAGAGTGGTGAAGTTCGTAGTGGTTTAAAAAGACAATATCACTGCCCCTTAGAAGAGTGGTGACGGTCACATTGGAATAAAAAGACAATATCAATGCCCGGTGGAATAGACATGGAGGTTACAGCAGCTTAACAAGACGGTTTTAATGTCCCTTGGGAGAGAGGTGGAAGTCGCAGTGGAATGAAAAGACAATATCAATGCCCCTTGGAAGAGTGCTGGAGATTACAATGGAATAAAATAACAATATCAATGCCTGTTGCAAGAGCTGTGGAGTTCAGAGTGGTTTAAATTGACGGCTTTAATGCCCCTTGGAAGAGAAGAGGAGGTCACAGTAGCTTAATAATATGGTTTTAATGCCACCTGGAAAAGTGGTGGAAGTGGCAGTGGAATAAAAAGACAATATCAATGCCCCTTGGAAGAGTGGTGGAGTTTACAGTGGAATAAAAAGACAATATCAATGCCCCGTGAAAGAGACGTGGATGTCACAGTAGCTTAACAAGATGGTTTTTAGGTCCCTTGCAAGAGAGGTGAAAGTCACAGTGGAATAAAAAGACAATATCAATGCCCCTGGGAAGAGTGCTGGAGATTACAGTGGAATAAAAAACAATATCAAAGCCCCTTGCAAGAGCTGTAGAGTTGAGAGTGGTTTAAATTGATGGTTTTAATGCCCCTTGGAAGAGACGTGGAGGTCACAGTAGATTAACAAGACTGTTTTTATGCCCCTTGGAAGAGTGGTGGAGGTCGAAGTGGATTAAAAAGACAATGTCAATGCTCCTTGAAGGAGTGGTTGAAGTCTCAGTGGAATAAAAAGACAATATCAATGCCCCTTGGAAGAGTGTTGGAGGTTCCAGTGGAATAAAAAGACAATATCAATGCCCTGTGGAAGAGACATGGAGGTCACAGTAGCTTAACAAGATGGTTTTAATGCCCCATGGAAGAGTGGTGGAGGTCGCAGTGGAATAAAAAGACAATATCAATGACCCCTTGCAAACGTGGTGGAGGATACAGTGGAATAAAAAGACAATATTAATGCCCCTTGAAAGAGCTGTGCAGTTCAGAGTGGTTTAACCAGACAGTTTTAATGCCCAATGGAAGTGACGTGGAGGTCAAAGTAGTTAAAAAAGACGTTTTTAATGCCCCTTGGAAAAGTGGTGGAGGTCGCAGTGGATTACAAAGATAATATCAATGCCCTTTAGAAGAGAGGTGGAAGTCGCAGTGGAATAAAAAGACAATATCAATACCCCTTGGAAGAGTGGTGGAGGATACAGTGTAATAAAAAGACAATATCAATGCCCCGTGGAATAGACATGGAAGTTACAGTAGCTAAACAAGATGCTTTAATGCACCTTGGGAGAGTGGTGGAAGTTGTCGTGGAATAAAAATACTATATCAATGCCCCTTGAAAGAGTGCTGTAGGTTACAGTGGAAAAAAAAGACAATATCAATGCCTCTTGCAAGATCTGTGGAGTTCAGAGAGGTTTAAATTGACGGTTTTAATGCACCTTGGAAGAGACGTGGAGGTCACAGTAGCTTAACAATACGGTTTTAATGCCCCTTGGAAGATTGGTGGAGGTCACAGTGGATTAAAAAGACAATATCAATGCCACCTGGAAGAGTGATGAAGGTCCCAGTGGAATAAAAAGACAATATCAATGCCCCTTGGAAGAGTGGTGGAGGTTACAGTGGAATAAAAAGACAATATCAATGCCTCGTGAAAGAGACGTGGAGGTCACAGTAGCTTAACAAGACGGTTTTAATGCACCTTGGAAGAGAGGTGGAAGTTGCAGTGGAATAAAAAGACAATATCAATGCCCCTTGGAAGATTGCTGGAGGTTACATTGGAATAAAAAGTCAATATCAATGCGCCTTGCAAGAGCTATGGAGTTCAGAGAGGATTAAATTGACAGATTTAATGCCCCGAGGAATTGACGTGGAGGTCAAAGTAGCTTTACAACACGGTTTTATTGGCCCTTGGAAGAGTGGTGGAGGTCGCAGTTGATTAAAAAGTCAATATAAATGCCCCTTAGAAGAGTGGTGGAGGTCGCATTGGAATAAAAAGACCATATCAATGCCCCATTGGAAGAGTAGTGGAGGTCGCAGTGGAATAAAATAACAATATCAATGCCCCTTGGAAGAGTGGTGGAGGAAACAGTGGAATAAAAAGAAAAATCAATGCCCCTTGGAAGAGCAGTGCAGTTCAGAGTAGTTAAACCAGATGGTTTTAATGGCCATTGGAAGTGACGTGGAGGTCACCGTAGCTTAAAAATACGTTTTTAATGTCCCTTGGAAAAGTGTTGGAGGTCGCAGTGGATTAAAAAGACAATATCAATGCCCCTTGGAAGAGTGGTGGAGGTGGCAGTGGAATAAAAAGACAATATCAATGCCCCTTGGAAGAGTGGTGGAGTTTACAGTGGAATAAAAAGACAATATCAATGCCCCGTGAAAGAGACGTGGATGTCACAGTAGCTTAACAAGGCGGTTTTAATGTCCCTTGGAAGAGAGGTGAAAGTCGCAGTGGAATAAAAAACAATATCAAAGCCCCTTGCAAGAGCTGTGGAGTTGAGAGTGGCTTAAATTGACGGTTTTAATGCCCCTTGGTAGAGACGTGGAGGTCACAGTAGATTAACAAGACTGTTTTAATGCCCCTTGGAAGAGTGGTGGAGGTCGAAGTGGATTAAAAAGACAATGTCAATGCTCCTTGAAGGAGTGGTTGAAGTCTCAGTGGAATTAAAAGACAATATCAATGCACCTTGGAAGAGTGTTGGAGGTTCCAATGGAATAAAAAGACAATATCAATGCCCTGTGGAAGAGACATGGAGGTCAGAGTAGCTTCTCAAGAAGGTTTTAATGCCCCTTGGAAGAGTGTTGGAGGTGGCAGTGGAATAAAAAGACAATATCAATGCCCCTTGGAAGAGTGGTGGAGGATACAGTGGAATAAAAAGACAATATCAATGCCCCTTGTAAGATCTGTGGAGTACAGATTGGTTTAACCATATGGTTTTAATGCCCCTTGGAAGAGATTTGGAGGTCACAGTAGCTTAACAAGACGGTTTTCATGCCACATGGAAGAGTGGTGGAGATTGCAGTGGAATAAAAAGACAATATCAATGCCCCGTGGAAGAGACGTGGAGATCACAGTAGCTTAGCAAAATTCGTTGTAATGCCCTTTGGAAGAGTGGTGGAGGTCGCAGTGGATTAAAAAGACAATAACAATGCCCTTTGGAAGAGTTGTGGAGGTCGCAGTGGAATAAAAATACAATATCAATGCCCCTTGGTAGAGTGGTGGAGGTTACAGTGGAATTTAAAGACAATATCAATGCCCCGTGGAAGAAATGTGGAGGTCACTGTAGCTTAACAAGACAGCTTTAATGCCCCTTGGAAGAGTGGTGGAGGTTACAGAAATAAAAAGACTATACCAATGCCCCTTGGAAAAGCTGTGGTGTTCAGAGTGCTTTAACCAGACGATTTTAATGCCCATTGGAAGTGACGTGGAGGTCAAAGTAGCTTAAAAAGACGTTTTTAATGCCCCTTGGAAAAGTGGTGGAGGTCGCAGTGGATTAAAAAGACAATATCAGTGCCACTTGGAAAAGTGGTGGAGGTGGCAGTGGAATAAAGAGACAATATCAATGCCCCTTGGAAGAATAATGGAGTTCACAGTGGAATAAAAAGACAATGTCAATGCCCCTTGGAAGAGTGATGGAGGTTAGAGTGGAATAAAAAGACTATTCCAATGCCCCTTGGAAGAGCTGTGGAGTTCAGAGTGGTTTAACCAGATGGTTTTATTGCCACTTGAAGGGGCCGTGGAGGTCACAGTAGATTAACAAGACGGTTTTAATGCCCCTTGGAAAAGTGGTGGAGGTTGCAGTGGATTAAAAAGACAATATCAATGCCACTTGGAAGAGTGGTGGAGGTGGCAGTGGAATAAAAAGACAATATCAATGCCCCTTGGAGGAATGATGGAGGTCACATTGAAATAAAAAGACAATGTCAATGCCCCTTGGAAGAGTGGTGGAGGTTAGAGTGGTATAAAAAGACAATACCAATGCACCTTGGAAGAGCTGTGGAGTTCAGAGTGGTTTAACCAGATGGTTTTGTTGCCCATTGGAAGAGACATGGAGGTCGCAGTAGATTAACAAGATGGTTTTATTGCCCCTTGGAAAAGTGGTGGAGGTCACAGTGGATTAAAAAGACAATATCAATGCAGCGTGGAAGACACATGGAGGTCTCAGTAGCTTAACAAGACAGTTTTAATGCCCCTTTGAAGAGTGGTGGAGGTCGCAGTGGAATAAAAAGACAATATCAATGCCCCTTGAAAGAGTGGTGGAGGTTACAGTGAAATAAAAATACAATATCAATGCCTCTTGAAAGAGCTATGGAGTTCAGAGTGGTTTAACCAGATGGTTTTAATGCCCCTTGGAAGAGTGGTGGAGGTCGCAGTGCATTAAAAAGACAATATCAATACCCCTTGGAAGAGTGGTGGAGGTTAGAGTGGAATAAAAAGACAAGACCTATGCCCCTTGGAAGAGCTGTGGAGTTCAGAGTGGTTTAACCAGACGGTTTTAATGCCCATTGGAAGTGACGTGGAGGTCAAAATAGCTTAAAAAGACTTTTTAATACCCCTTGGAAAAGTGGTGGAGGTCGCAGTGGATTAAAAAGACAATATCAATGCCACTTGGAAGAGTGGTGGAGGTGGCAGTGGAAAAAAAAGACAATATCAATGCCCCTTGGAAGAATGATGGAGGTCACAGTGGAATAAAAAGACAATGTCAATGCCCCTTTGAAGAGTGGTGGAGGTTAGAGTGGAATAAAAAGACAATACCAATGCCCCTTGGCAGAGCTGTGGAGTTCAGAGTGGTTTAACCACATGGTTTTATTGCCCCTTGGAAGAGACGTGGAGCTCACAGTAGATAAACAAGACGGTTTTAATGCCTCTTGGAAAAGTGGTGGAGGTCACAGATGATTAAAAAGACAATATCAATGCCCCGTGGAAGAGACGTGGAGGTCACAGTAGCTTAACAAAGCAGTTTTAATGCCCCTTGGAAGAGTGGTGGAGGTCGCAGTGGAATAAAAAGACAATATCAATGCCCCTTGAAAGAGTGGTGGTGGTTACAGTGAAATAAAAATACAATATCATTGCCTCTTGAAAGAGCTATGGAGTTCATAGTGGTTTAACCATTTGGTTTTAATGCCCTTGGAAGAGTGGTGGAGGTCGCAGTGCATTAAAAAGACAATATCAATACCCCTTGGAAGATTGGTGGAGGTTACAGTGGAATAAAAAGACAATATCAATGACCCTTGGAAGAGCTGTGGAGTTCAGAGTGGTTTAACCAGACGGTTTCAATGCCCCTTGGAAGAGATGTGGAGGTCAAAGTAGCTTAACAAGACTGTTTTAATGCCTCTTGGAAGAGTGGTGGAGGTCGCAGTGGATTAAAAAGACAATATCAATGCCCCTTAGAAGAGAGGTGGAAGTCGCAGTGGAAGTAAAAGACAATATCAATACCCCTTGGAAGAGTGGTAGAGGATACAGTGGAATAAAAAGACAATATCAATGCCCCGTGGAATAGCCATGGACGTTACAGTAGCTAAACAAGATGCTTTCAATGCACCTTGGGAGAGTGGTGGAAGTCGTAGTGGAATAAAAATACTATATCAATGCCCCTTGAAAGAGTGAGGTAGGTTACAGTGGAATAAAAAGACAATATCAATGCCTCTTGCAAGAGCTGTGGAGTTCAGAGTGGTTTAAATTGACGGTTTTAATGCACCTTGGAAGAGACGTGGAGTTCACAGTAGCTTAACAATACGGTTTTAATGCCCCTTGGAAGACTGGTGGAGGTCGCAGTGGATTAAAAAGACAATATCAATGCCACCTGGAAGAGTGGTGAACGTCCCAGTGGAATAAAAAGACAATATCAATGCCCCTTGGAAGAGTGGTGGAGGTTACAGTGGAATAAAAAGACAATATCAATGCCTCGTGAAAGAGACGTGGAGGTCACAGTAGCTTAACAAGACGGTTTTAATGCCCTTTGGAAAAGAGGTGGAAGTTGCAGTGGAATAAAAAGACAATATCAATGCCCCTTGTAAGAGTGCTGGAGGTTACATTGGAATAAAAAGACAATATCAATGCCCCTTGCAAGAGCTATGGAGTTCAGAGTGGATTAAATTGAAGGTTTTAATGCCACAAGGAATTGAGATGGAGGTCAAAGTAGCTTATCAACACGGTTTTAATGGCCCTTGGAAGAGTGTTGGAGGACGCAGTTGATTAAAAAGACAATATAAATGCCCCTTAGAAGAGTGCTGGAGGTCGCAGTGGAATAAAAAGACCATATCAATGCCCCTTGGAAGAGTAGTGGAGGTAAGAGTGGATTAAAAAGACAATATCAATGCCCCTTGGAAGAGTGGTGGAGGTGGCAGTGGAATAAAAAGACAATATCAATGCCCCTTGAAAGAGTGCTGGAGTTTACAGTGGAATAAAAAGACAATATCAATGCCCCCTGAAAGAGACGTGGATGTCACAGTAGCTTAACAAGTGGGTTTTAATGTACCTTGGAAGAGAGGTGAAAGTCGCAGTGGAATAAAAAGACAATATCAATGCCCCTTGGAAGAGTGCTGGAAGTTACAGTGGAATAAACAACAATATCAAAGCCCCTTCCAAGAGCTGTGGAGTTGAGAGTGGTTTAAATTGACGGTTTTAATACCCCTTGGTAGAGACGTGGAGGTCACAGTAGATTAACAAGACTGTTTTAATGTCCCTTGGAAGAGTGGTGGAGGTCGAAGTGGATTAAAAAGACAATGTTAATGCTCCTTGAAGGAGTGGTTGAAGTCTCAGTGAAATAAAAAGACAATATCAAAGCCCCTTGGAAGAGTGGTGGAGGTTACAGTGGAATAAAAAGACAATATCAATGCCCTGTGTAAGAAACTTGGAGGTCACAGTAGCTTAACAAGACGGTTTTAATGCCCCTTGGAAGAGTGGTGGAGGTCGCAATGGAATAAAAAGGCAATATCAATGCCCCGTGGAAGGGACGTGGAGGTCAAAGTAGCATAACAAGAGGGTTTTAATGCCCATTGGAAGAGTGGTGGAGGTAGTAATGGATTAAAAAGACAATATCAATGAACCTTGGAAGAGTGGTGGAGGTCGCAGTGGAATAAAAAGACAATATCAATGCCTCTTGGAAGAGTGATGGAGGTTACAGTGGAATAAAAAGACAATATCAATGCCTCTTGGACGAGTGGTGGAGGTTACAGAGGAATAAAAAGACAATATCAATGCCCCGTGGAAGAGAGGTGGACATCACAGTAGCTTAACAAGACGGTTTTAATGCCCCTTAGAACAGTGGTGGAGGTCACAGTGGAATAAAAAGACAATATTAATGCCCCTTGGAAGAGTGGTTGAGGTCGCAGTAAAATAAAAAGACAATATCAATGCCCCTTGGAAGAGTGGTGGAGGTCGCAGTGGAATAACCTCACTTTTACATGCTCTGCATAACTTCTCTGCTTGCTGTGTCTGCTGTAATCTAATGCTCTGCTTTGCTTATTCACCTTACTGGTACATGCTATGCATAACTTCTCTGCTTGCTGTGTTAGCTGTAATCTAATGCTCTGCTTTGCTGATTCACCTCAGTGGTACATGCTCTGCATAACTTCTCTGCTTTATCTGTCCCACTCCATTCAATACCCACATATGTCTGTCCCTTCCCCACTATAGATCTTATCTGATTTTTAGAAGTGCTAAACTGCAGAGACTAGAGTCCTAGCTCTGTGTTTGATCACCCAGCCATCTCCTGGTGAGACGACCAGCTGCTAATTTAGCCATATGCAGCTCCCACAATGCCCTTCACCTGATAGTTTAATGTGCCCTATATATTTAGAAGCTCTGTAAGGGGTGCACTTGTGCTGGGGTGTGCACGAGTCTTCTTGTGCAAAGTTGCTTCGGAGATAAGTGGCAGTTATTTCAGAGGCAGTTAGTCAGGGCAGGAGTCAGGTAACCAACACTTTGACCACTTACACTCTTTTAACTATGTTTCCGTTAGCTCTCCCTTTTTCCTCTATAGTCCTCCACTTTCTATTAACCCCTCAATTCCCTACAACTAGTAAGAAACTCTTCATCTCTCCCTCCATCCTCCCCTTTCTTCTCACCTCCTCCTCCAAATTATTCCTAAACATTCAGTCCTGGATCTCCAAACACAGACAGCCACCTCATGCTCTCTCTTGCTCCCACCTGCTAACACTTTCTCTGCTCCCCCTCACTGCTGGAGATATCTCTCCAAATCCTGGTCCTCCTCGCCATATCCCCACAGTTACTTCTTCCTCCTATCCACGACCTTCCACAAACTCTCGCAACCCTTCTAAGCTCATACCCATCGAACCAATCCCCACTCCCTTAGTTGCTCTAACAGGAGCTCTATGGAACGCTCGCTCTGTCTACAACAAACTTTCCTTTATCCACGATCTTTTCATTACAAACAAACTTTCCTTCCTCGACATCACTGAAACCTGGCTCACCCCCTCTGACACAGCCTCCCCAGCTGCACTTTCATATGTCGGATTCCACCTATCCCACACCCCTCGCCCCAATGGCAAACATGGCGGAGGCGTAGGTTTTCTCCTATCAGAACACTGCGCTTTCACCCAAGTCCCACTGCCACCCTCCGTTACACTCCCCTTTTTTGAGGTGCACTGTGTGCGCATCTATTCCCCTTCCAACCTCCAACTGGCCGTCGTTTACCGACCCCCAGGGATAGCCACCACCTTCTTAGACCACTTCACCACCTGGCTGCTTCACTTCCTCTCCACTGACATCCCCACTATCATAATGGGTGACTTCAACATCCCCATTAACACTTCCCACTCGTCTGTCTCTAAGTTCCTATCTCTCACTTCCTCCTTCGGACTCACTCAATGGTCTTCCACACCCACCCACAAAGATGACCACACACTGGACCTCATCTTCAACCGCCTCTGTTCCCTATCTAACCTCTCCAACTCACCTCTCCCTCTCTCTGATCACAGCCTACGTATATTCTCGTCTCTCTCCTCCCCGGGAAAACAATCCCCACTCCACAAACTTGCATACCCTCGCAGAAATCTCAAACACCTTGACTTACACTCACTCTCTGAATCCCTCCTCCCTCTTACAGACATAAATTCCTTACACGATGCAGACGTTGCTGCTGCTTCATATAACACCACAATAGCTGCAGCTCTAGACTCGATCGCCCCTCTCACACACACCACATCTCGCACATCCAACATGCAACCCTGGCACACTAAACTTACTAAAGAACTGCGCCGGGCCTCCAGGGTTGCGGAGCGGAGATGGAAAAGGTCTCACTCCATCGAGCACTTCATCACATTCAAGCAATCCCTCACTAATTTCAAGTCCGCACTCACTACAGCAAAACAAACCTACTTCTCATCTCTCATATCCTCCCTATCTCACATCCCTAAACAGCTATTTAACACTTTCAACTCTCTCCTTCATCCCCCAGCACCTCCTCCCTCTTCTCTCATCTCAGCCGACGACTTTGCCTCATTCTTCAAACAGAAGATTGACACCATCAGACAAAACTTTTGCTTAAAGTACACACAACCCCTCTTCATATCTATTCAACCCTCCTCCTCCAAACCCCACTTCTCCACCATTACAGAAGGTCAAGTCTTCTCTTTACTCTCCAAATCACACCTCACCACCTGCGAACTTGACCCAATCCCATCCCACCTCATCACTAACCTTACCACAGCCTTCATCCCAACCCTAACCCACCTCTTCAATCTGTCACTAACAACCGGTGTCTTCCCCTCATGTTTCAAACATGCCGCAATGACACCCATCCTCAAAAAGCTCTCCTTTGACCCTTCCTCTCTGACTAGCTACCGCCCCATATCACTCCTCCACTTTGCCTCAAAACTACTAGAACAACATGTCCACCTTGAATTGTCCTCCCACCTCTCCTCCTGCTCCCTCTTCGACCGCCTGCAATCTGGCTTCCGACCGCATCACTCGACTGAAACTGCCCTGACCAAAGTCACCAACGACCTACTAAATGCCAAATCCAAGCGACACTACTCCATCCTTCTCCTTCTGGACCTGTCATCTGCCTTTGACACAGTGGACCATTCCCTCTGACTCCAGATTCTCTCATCTCTTGGCATCACGGACTTGGCTCTATCTTGGATCTTCTCATACTTAACAGACAGGACATTCAGTGTCTCCCACTTACGCACCACCTCCTCATCTCGCCCCCTATCTGTCGGTGTCCCCCAAGGTTCAGTTCTAGGACCTCTGCTCTTCTCCATCTATACCTTTGGCCTGGGAGGGCTCATAGAGTCTCACGGTTTTCAGTATCACCTCTATGCTGATGACACAAAGAGCTACCTCTCTGGACCCGATATCTCCTCCCTACTAACCAAAATCCCACAATGTCTGGTTGCCATGTCATCCTTCTTCTCTGACAGATTTCTAAAACTCAACATGGATAAAACAGAGTTCATCATCTTTCCACCCTCTCATTCACCTCCCCCATCTGACCTAGCCATCAACGTCAATGGCTGTTCACTCTCCCCAGTCCCACAAGCTCACAGCCTTGAAGTAACCCTGAACTCTGATCTCTCCTTCAAGCCACATATCCAAGCCATTTCCACTTCCTGCCGACACCAGCTCAAAAACATCTCCCGGATCTGTGCATTCCTCAGCAAAGACTCTGCAAAAACACTAGTGCATGCCCTCATCATATCCCGCCTCGACTACTGCAACCTCCTGCTCCGTGGCCTCCCTTACAACACTCTTGCGCCTCTCCAATCAATCCTAAACTCTGCTGCTCGACTAATTCATCTGTCCCCCGGCTATTCCCCGGCCTCTCCTCTCTGTCAATCTCTTCACTGGCTCCCCGTTGCCCAGAGAATCCAGTTCAAAACTCTAACCATGGCATACAAAGCCATCCACAACCAGTCTCCAACATACATCTGTGACCTAGTCTCCCGGTACTTACCTGCACGCAACCTCCGATCCTCACAAGATCTCCTTCTCTACTCCCCTCTTATCTCCTCCTCCCACAATCGTATACAATATTTCTCCCGTGCATCCCCCCTACTCTGGAACTCTCTATCCCAACAAATCAGACTCTCGCCGACCGTGGAAACCTTCAAAAGAAACCTGAAAATCTACCTCTTCCGACAAGCCTACAACCTGCTGTAACCACCGCTGCACGACCAGCTCTACCCTCACCTAATGTATCCTCACCCATCCCTTCTAGAATGTGAGCCCTCGCGGGCAGGGTCCTTGCTCCTCCTGTACCAGTCACTGACTCGTTTTGTTAAGATTATGTAAATGCTTTTGTTATGTATATCCCTATCACATGTAAAGCGCCATGGAATAAATGGCGCTATAATAATAAATAAAAATAATAATAATAATAATAATAAAAAGACAATATCAATTCCCATAGGAAAAGTGGTGGAGGTTACAGTGGAATAAAAAGACAATATCAATGCCCCTTTGATGAGCTGTGGAATTCAGAGTGGTTTAACTAGACGGTTTTAATGCCCCTTGGAAGAGACGTGGAGGTCATAGTAGCTTAATAAGATGTTTTTTGCCTCTTGGAAGAGTGGTGGAGGTCGCAGTGGTTTAAAAAGACAATATCACTGCCCCTTAGAAGAGTGGTGGAGGTTACATTGGAATAAAAAGACAATATCAATGCCCCGTGGAATAGACATGGAGGTTACAGCAGCTTAACAAGACAGTTTTAATGCCCCTTGGAAGAGTGGTGGAGGTCGCAGTGGAATAAAAAACAATATCAATGCCCCTTGGAAGAGTGGTGGAGGTAACAGTGGATTAAAAAGACAATATCAATGCCCCTTGGAAGAGTGGTGGAGGTTACAGTGAAATAAAAAGACAATATCAATGCCTTTTGAAAGAGTTATGGAGTTCAGAGTGGTTTAACCAGATGGTTTTAATTCCCCTTGGAAGAGTGGTGGAGGTCGCAGTAGCTTAACAAGACTGTTTTAATGCCTCTTGGAAGAATGGTGGAGGTCGCAGTGCATTAAAAAGACAATATCAATACCCCTTGGAAGAATGTTGGAGGTTACAGTGGAATAAAAAGACAATATCAATGCCCCTTGGATGAGCTGAGGAGTTCAGAGTGGATTAACCAGACAGTTTTAATGCCGCTTGGAAGAGATGTGGAGGTCACAGTAGCTTAACAAGACTGTTTTAATGCCTCTTGGAAGAATGGTGGAGGTCGCAGTGGATTAAAAAGACAATATCAATGCACCTTAGAAGAGAGGTTGAAGTCGCAGTGGAATAAAAAGACAATATCAATGCCCGTGGAATAGACATGGACGTGACTGTAGCTTAACAAGACGGTTTTAATGACTCTTGGAAGAGTGGTGGAGGTCGCAGTGGATTAAAAAGACAATATCAATGCCCCTTGGCAGAGTATTGGAGGTAACAGTGGAAAAAAAGACAATATCATTGCCCCTTGGAAGAGCTGTGGAGTTCAGAGTGGTTTAACCAGACGGTTTTAATGCCCCTTGGAAGAGACGTGGTGGTCACAGTAGCTTAACAAGACTGTTTTAATGCCCTTGGAAGAGTGGTGGAGGTTACCGTGGAATAAAAGACAATATCAATGCCCCGTGGAAGAGTTGTGGAGGTCACTGTAGCTTAACAAGATGGTCTTAATGCCGCTTGGAAGAGGGGTGGAGGTCGCAGTGGAATAAAAAGACAAGGTCAATGCCCCTTGGAAGAGTGGTGGAGGTTAGAGTGGAATAAATAGACAATACCAATGCTCCTTGGAAGAGCTGTAGATTTCAGAGTGGTTTAAATTGACGGTTTTAATGCCCCTTGGAAGAGACGTGGAGGTCACAGTGGATTAAAAAGACAATATCAATGCCCCTTGGAAGAGTGGTCGTGGTCGCAGTCGATTAAAAAGACTATCAATGCCCCTTGAAAGAGTGGTGGAGGTCGCAGTGGAATAAAAAGACAATATCAATGCCCCGTGGAAGGGACGAGGAGGTCACAGTAGCTTAACAAGACGGTTTTAATGCACCTTGGAAGAGAGGTGGAGGTCGCAGTTGATTAAAAAGACAATATCAATGCCACTTGAAAGAGTCGTGGAGATCGCAGTGGATTAAAAAGTCAATATCAATGCCCCTTGGAAGAGTGGTGGAGGATACAGTTGAATAAAAAGAATATATCAATGCTCCTTGGAAGAACTGTGGAGTACAGATTGGTTTAACCAGACGGTTTTATTGACCCTTGTAAGAGATGTAGAGGTCACAGTAGCTTATCAAGGCTGTTTTAATGCCCCTTGGAAGAGTGGTGAAGGTCGCAGTGGTTTAAAATGACAATATCACTGCCCCTTAGAAGAGTGGTGACGGTTACATTGGAATAAAAAGACAATATTAATGTCCCGTGGAATAGTCATGGAGGTTACAGCAGCTTAACAAGACGGTTTTAATGCCCCTTGGGAGAGTGGTGGAAGTCGAAGTGGAATGAAAAGGCAATATCAATGCCCCTTGGAAGAGTGCTGGAGATTACAATGGAATAAAAAGACAATATCAATGCCTCTTGCAAGAGCTGTGGAGTTCAGAGTGGTTTTGTTATGATCTGCTACAGGGACTAAGGAAAGACAGGAGAACTGTCCCTACAATAGAACTAAACTAGATCCCTACGATGTAACGGGGAACCTGATCCTGCGATCAGACCCGCTAAAGTCCTCGGCTAGTCTGAACGAAGACCTATAGATGTGAGGGAGGGATCCCTACAAGAACTAGGGACTGGGATAAGTTGGACACCTCCTAGCAGAAATAGTAGCAGTCAAAGACAAACACACAACAAAAAGCATAGAGGTCAGAAGACCTAGCAAAACTAACAGAGAACGGCAACAGAGCACCAAGCTAGCTCAAGAGTAGTAAATACAATGAAGTCCAGCAAGACCAGGAGGGCGAAGCCGGATTAAATAGGCAAAAATGGTCATGTGACCAGCAAACTTAAAAGAAACTAACAGGAGAGTTCTAACAGTACCCCCTCTTCTAAGAGGATCCTCCGGATCCCCTAGGCCCAGGCTTACCAGGAAACCTCCTGTGAAACGCTCTGACAAGTCTGGAAGCAGAAACATCATCCGCCCTCACCTATGAGTTATCCTCAGGTCCGAAACCCTTCCAAGCGACGAGATACTGCAAACTCCCTCTATACCGTCTAGAATTTAGGATGCGGGAAATTTCATATTCCCTGTCCTCCACCACCGGAGGAACAGTGGCAGAGGCGTCACTATCAGACACATCAGCTTTTTTCAACAGAAAAACATGAAACACCGGGTTAATCTTCCAGGACGTAGGAACCTCCAACCTAACAGCAGATTGGTTAACTATCTGAAGCACCTTAAAGGGCCCTACGGACTTGGGACCCAATTTTTTAGAAGGAATCCTCAGTCGCAGATTCTTAGAGGACAACCAAACCATGTCACCAACAGCAAACAAAACCTCTTGCCGTTTCCTATCAAAGTACCTCTTAGATTTTTTGTTAGCCTCCTGAAGATTACCACGCACAGCCGTCCAAACTCTCTCCAAATCACCGGAAAAACTCTCCTCCTCAGGCACAGCCGAAACCAATTTGGAGAATGACCCAAAAGACGGATGTCTCCCAGAACAACAAAAAAAAGGCGAACACCCAGCAGAAGAGGATGTATGGTTGTTAAGAGCAAATTCAGCAAGTGGCAGAAACTCAGACCACCCCTCTTGATTGTCTGCCACAAAACAACGCAAGAACTGCTCAACATCCTGGTTCTTCCTTTCTGTCTGGCCATTAGACTCAGGATGATATCCAGATGAAAAAGACAAATGAACTCCCAACCTGTCACAAAAGGCACGCCAAAAACGAGCCACGAACTGAGGTCCCCTATCAGAAACAATGTCAGTAGGAACACCATGTAGTCTGACAATTTCCTTGACAAAGGCCTTAGCGAGTGTCTTAGCGCAAGGCAGTTTGATGAAGGGAACCAAGTGACACATCTTGCTAAAACGGTCCACGACCACCCAGATGACCGTGAAACCTTCAGAGGGGGGAAGGTCAGTAATAAAGTCCATAGCCAGATGTGTCCAAGGTGCACTAGGAACCTCCAGAGGGCAAAGCAACCCCGCAGCAGGAGCATGCGAAGACTTGGATCTAGCACACACAGTACATTGGCGCACCCACTTAATGACTTCCTTCTGCCATCCAGGCCACCAAAAACTGCGACCCACAAGTCTCTTGGTCTCAGAAATTCCTGGATGACCTGCCAACCGAGACTCATGACACTCAACAAACAAATCTCTCCTAAAGGTCCTAGGCACAAACAACCTCCCATGGGGAGTGTTAGATGGGGCATTCTCCTGAGCTTTAAGAATCTCATCCTCCAAAACGGAGTCCAAAGCAGCAATCACAACACCTTCTTGTAAAATGCTCTCCTCTTCCTCCTCAACACCGACCATGGGAGAAAAGCTGCGAGACAAAGCATCCGCTTTAACATTCTTGGTACCCGGGATGTAAGTAACGGAAAAATTAAACCGTGAGAAAAAAAGTGCCCACCTAGCCTGACGGGCATTCAAGCGCTTGGCAGCATCAAGATAGATCAGATTTTTATGATCAGTGAAAACCTGAATGGGAAATTCAGCACCTTCCAAGAGGTGACGCCAGTGTTCAAATGCGAGTTTAATCGCCAGCAATTCCCGATTACCAATATCGTAATTAAGTTCAGTCTCAGAAAAATTTTTTGAAAAAAAGGCACAGGGATGTACTCCATCCTTGTTTTCCTGAGACAACACCGCACCGACCCCCCACCGAAGAAGCATCAACCTCAACCAAAAACGGCTTAGTCACATCAGGCTGCATAAGGATGGGAGCAGAGGTGAACCTCTCCTTTAGAAACACAAAAGCTTCAATGGCCTCAGAAGTACACTGAACCGCATTAGCACCTTTCCTGGTGAGATCGGTCAGCGGTTTGACAATAATAGAAAATTTTTTTATGAATTTTCTGTAAAAAATGGCGAAACCCAAAAACCACTGTATCGATTTCAAACCAATAGGCCTAGGCCATTCCTGCACAGCTTGAACTTTAACCGGGTCCATCTCAAAACCTTCACTGGAGATAATGTAGCCCAAAAAACTAATTCTCTGTACAGCGAACTCACATTTCTCCAGCTTAGCAAAAAGCGAATTGTCCATTAATAACTGTAATACCTCACATACGCTCCGCCAATGAGACTCCAGATCAGGCGAATAAATCAGAATGTCATCCAAATACACAACCACATTTTTGCCGATTAAAGGTCTAAGGATGTCATTAATAAGATTCTGAAAAAATGCTGGAGCATTGGTAAGACCAAAAGGCATCACCAGATTCTCAAAATGACTCACAGGAGTGTTAAAAGCAGTCTTCCATTCATCACCCTCCTTCATGCGCAACAAATTGTATGCCCCCCGGAGATCAATTTTAGAGAACCACTTGGCTCCCACTAACTGGTTAAATAAATCAGGAATCAATGGCAGTGGGTAAGGATTGCGTACAGTAATTTTATTAATCTCACGAAAGTCCAGACAAGGACGTAAACCGCCATCTTTTTTTTTTTTACAAAAAAAAATCCAACAGCCACAGGAGACTTGGAAGGCCTAATGTGACCGGCGGCCAAGCTTGTCTGTATGTATTCCTCCAAAGCCTTTCTCTCAGGAATAGTAAGATTAAATAAACGACTTTTAGGAAGAGTCGCTCCAGGGACAAATTCAATGGTACAATCATAGTCTCTATGGGGAGGCAAAATTTGTGACTCCTCCTCAGAAAAAACTCTCCAAAAATCCTGAATAGGTACAGGCAATTCCCCTTTATCCACAGCAGCAATACGTCCGTTACAACACTTGTCATAACACTTAGGGCTCCAGGACTTAATTTCATTGGTAGACCAATCCAGTACAGGATTGTGCAATTTTAACCAGGGTAACTCCAATATTACTGGAGAAGGCAAATTATCCAATACCACCAAATCCAAATGTTCTTGGTGAATACCATTAATAGTGAGGGGAAATTCACAGACCTTATGAGTAACACTCTTCAAGGGAGAGCCATCAACAGAAACCACAGCAATAGGGGATGACAAAGTTTTAGGTTCTAATCTAAGTTTTTCCAAGAATCCCCCATCAATCACATTCAGAGTAGAACCACAATCCACAAATACCCGAAATTCAATTAATTCATCCTGAGCAGCAGTAGTGGCAGATAGGAATACTCCCTTAGAATTTAAACAGGCAATACGGGCATAACTGACCATTTTTTTTTCTTTCTTCAAACGAAGCACACAGTTCTTAATAAAATGACCAGAATTTCCGCAATAGAAGCACAAGCCTTCAGAAAGCCTGCGATCTTTTTCCTGAGAGCGGGGTGGCATCGCCCCAATCTCCACCGGCTCTCCATTGTCAGCACAGACCCTCTCAAGACTCGGAGCTGACATAGCAGAGGATTTGCTCTCATTAACCCTTGCACGCAGTCTCCTGTCCACCCATATAGCTAATTGCATAGCCTCCTGCAAGTTTCCAGGTGTGGGATAAGCAATCAGTAAATCCTTAACCCTTTCACCTAGCCCTGCAAGAAACAAGCTTTTCAAAGCTGAATCGTTCCACCCCACCTGGGCAGACCACCGACGGAAGTGAGAACAATATTTTTCCACATTACCTGATCCCTGCCTCAAACGTCTCAATTCAGACTCAGCAGATGAGACACGATCAGGATCATCATACAACAAACCCAAAGCAGAAAAAAAACTATCCACTGATCTAAAGCACGGATCACTAGGTTGGAGAGAGAAGGCCCATCCCTGAGGATCTTTGCGCAAAAGTGACATTATGAACCCTATGCGCTGGATTCATCACCAGAGGATCCGGGTCTCAAACGAAAATACAATAAACAAGCATTTTTAAAAGAAAAAAAATCTTGTTGTTCGCCAAAAAATAAATCAGGCAGACGTACCTTTGGTTCCACAAAATGTGCTCCAGAACAGCTACTCACGTGTTGTTGGAGCTTGGCCACCTCCAGAGAGAGTCCCTGCAAGCGTTGAGCCAAATCTTGAACCGAGACCATGATGGAAAACTGGAGGTCTTTCCTTAGAGAAAATTTTTTTTTTTTTCTTTTAGGGCTGGACTTACTGTTATGATCTGCTACAGGGACTAAGGAAAGACAGGAGAACTGTCCCTACAATAGAACTAAACTAGATCCCTACGATGTAACGGGGAACCTGATCCTGCGATCAGACCCGCTAAAGTCCTCGGCTAGTCTGAACGAAGACCTATAGATGTGAGGGAGGGATCCCTACAAGAACTAGGGATTGGGATAAGTTGGACACATCCTAGCAGAAATAGTAGCAGTCAAAGACAAACACACAACAAAAAGCATAGAGGTCAGAAGACCTAGCAAAACTAACAGAGAACGGCAACAGAGCACCAAGCTAGCTCAAGAGTAGAAAATACAATGAAGTCCAGCAAGACCAGGAGGGCGGAGGCGGATTAAATAGGCAAAAATGGTCATGTGACCAGCAAATTTAAAAAAACCTAACAGGAGAGTTCTAACAGGTTTAAATTGACGGCTTTAATGCCCCTTGGAAGAGAAGTGGAGGTCACAGTAGCTTAATAAGACGGTTTTAATGCCACATGGTAAAGTGGTGGAGGTCGCAGTGGATGAAAAAGACACTATCAATGCCCCGAAGAAGAGTGGTGGATGTCGCAGTGGAATAAGAAGACAATATCAATGCCTCTTGGAAGAGTGGTGGAGGTTACAGTGGAAAAAAAAGACAATATCAATGCCCCGTGGAAGAGACGTGGAGGTCACAGTAGCTTAATAAGACGGTTTTAATGCCCCTTGGAAGAGTGGTGAAGGTCACAGTTGATTAAAAAAGACAATATCAATGCCCCTTGGAAGAGAGGTGGAGGTTGCAGTGGAATAAAACGGCAATATCAATGCCCCGGGGAAGAGACGTGGAGGTCACAGTAGCTTAACAACACGGTTTTAATGGCCCTTGGAAGAGTGGTGGAGGTCGCAGTGGAATAAAAAGACAATATCATTGCCCCTTGGAAGAGTAGTGGAGGTCGCAGTGGAATAAAAAGACAATATCAATGCACCTTGGAAGAGTGGTGGAGGTAACAGTGGATTAAAAAGACAATATCAATGCCCTTTGGAAGAGCAGTGGAGTTTAGAGTAGTTAAACCAGACGGTTTTAATACCCATTGGAAGTGACATGGAGGTCACAGTAGCTTAAAAAGATGTTTTTAATGCCCCTTGGAAAAATGGTGGAGGTCGAACTGGATTAAAAAGACAATATAAATGCCCCTTGCAAGAGTTGTGGAGTTCAGAGTGGTTTAAATTGACGGCTTTAATTCCCTTTGGAAGATAAGTGGAGGTCACAGTAGCTTAATAAGACGGTTTTAATGGCACATGGAAAAGTGGTGGAGGTCGCAGTGGATTAAAAAGACAATATCAATGCCCCGAGGAAGAGTGGTGAAGGTTACAGTGGAAAAAAAAGACAATATCAATGCCCCGTGGAATTGACGTGGAGGTCAAAGTAGCTTAACAGCACGGTTTTAATGGCCCTTGGAAGAGTGGTGGAGGTCGCAGTTGATTAAAAAGACAATATAAATGCCCCTTAGAAGAGTGGTGGAGGTCGCAGAGGAATAAAAAGACAATATAAATGCCCCTTGAAAGAGTGCTGGAGGTCACAGTGGAATAAAAAACAATATCAAAGCCCCTTGCAAGACCTGTGGAGTTGAGAGTGGTTTAAATTGACGGTTTTAATGCCCCTTGGAAGAGACGTGGAGGTCACAGTAGATTAACAAGATTGTTTTAATGCCCCTTGGAAGAGTGGTGGAGGTCGAAGTGGATTAAAAAGACAATGTCAATGCTCCTTGATGTAGTGGTTGAAGTCTCAGTGGAATAAAAAGACAATATTAATGCCCCTTGGAAGAGTGTTGGAGGTTCCAGTGGAATAAAAAGGCAATATCAATGCCCTGTGGAAGAGACATGGAGGTCTCAGTAGCTTAACAAGACGGTTTTACTGCCCCTTGGAAGAGTGGTTGAGGTCGCAGTGGAATAAAAAGACAATATCAATGCCCCTTGGAAGAGTAGTGGAGGTAACAGTGGATTAAAAAGACAATATCAATGTCCCTTGGAAGAGCAGTGGAGTTTATAGTAGTTAAACCAGATGGTTTTAATGCCCATTGGCAGTGACGTGGAGGTCACAGTAGCTTAAAAAGACATTTTTAATGCCCCTTGGAAAAATGGTGGAGGTCGCAGTGGATTAAAAAGACAATATCAATGCCCCTTGGAAGAGTGGTGGAGGTGGCAGTGGAATAAAAAGACAATATCAATGCCCCTTGGAAGAGTGGTGGAGTTTACAGTGGAATAAAAATACAATATCAATGCCCCCTGAAAGAGACGTGGATGTCACAGTAGCTTAACAAGACGTTTTTAATGTCCGTTGGAAGAGAGGTGAAAGTCGCATTGGAATAAAAAGACAATATCAATGCCCCTGGGAAGAGTGCTGGAGGTTACAGTGGAATAAAAAACAATATCAAAGCCCCTTGCAAGAGCTGTGGAGTTGAGAGTGGTTAAAATTGACGGTTTTAATGCCCCTTGGAAGAGACGTGGAGGTCACAGTAGATTAACAAGACTGTTTTAATGCCCCTTGGAAGAGTGGTGGAGGTCAAAGTGGATTAAAAAGACAATGTCAATGACCTTGAAGGAGTGGTTGAAGTCTAAGTGGAATAAAAAGACAATATCAGTGCCCCTTGGAAGAGTGTTTGAGGTTCCAGTGGAATAAAAAGACAATATCAATGCACGGTGGAAGAGACATGGAGGTAACAGTAGTTTAACATGCCGGTTTAAATGTCCCTTGGAAGAGTGGTGGAGGTCGCAGTGGAATAAAAAGACAATATCAATTCCCCTTGGAAGAGTGGTGGAGGATACAGTGGAATAAAAAGACAATATCAATGCCCCTTGGAAGATCTGTGGAGTTCAGAGTGGTTTAACCATACGGTTTTAATGCCCCTTGGAAGAGACGTGGAGGTCACAGTAGTTTAACAAGACGGTTTTATTGCCACATGGAAGAGTGGTGGAGGTTAGAGTGGAATAAAATGACAAAATATCAATGCCCTGTGGAAGAGACGTGGATGTCACAGTAGCTTAACAAGATGGTTTTAATGCCCTTTGGAAGAGTGGTGGAGGTCGCAGAGGATTAAAAAGACAATATCAATGCCCTTTGGAATAGTGGTGGAGGTCTCAGTGGAATAAAAATACAATATCAATGCCCCTTGGTAGAGTGATGGAGGTTACAGTGGAATTTAAAGACAACATCAATGCCCCGTGGAAGAGAAGTGGAGGTCACTGTAGCTTAACAAGACAGTTTTAATGCCCCTTGGAAGAATGGTGGAAGTCACAGTGGATTAAAAAGACAATATTAATGCCCCGTGGAAGACAAGTGGAAGTCACAATAGCATAACAAGACAGTTTTCATGCCCCTTGGAAGAGTGGTGGAGGTCGCAGTGGAATAAAATGACAATATCAATGCAGCTTGAAAGAGTGGTGGAGGTTACAGTGAGATAAAAAGACAATATCAATGCCTCTTGAAAGAGCTATGGAGTTCAGAGTAGTTTAACCAGATGGTTTTAATGCCCCTTGGAAGAGTGGTGGAGGTCGCAGTGCATTAAAAAGACAATATTAATACCCCTTGGAAGAATGGTGGAGGTCACAGTGGAATAAAAAGACAATATCAATGCCCCTTGGAAGAGCTGTGGAGTTCAGAGTGGTTTAACCAGATGGTTTTAATGCCCCTTGGAAGAAATGTAGAGGTCACAGTAGCTTAACAAGACTGTTTTAATGCCTCTTGGAAGAGTGGTGGAGGTCGCAGTGGATTATAAAGACAATATCAATGCCCCTTAGAAGAGAGGTGGAAGTCGCAGTAGAATAAAAAGACAATATCAATACCCCTTGGAAAAGTGGAATAAAAAGACAATATCAGTGCCCCGTGGAATAGACATGGACGTTACAGTAGCTAAACAAGATGTTTTTAATGCACCTTGGGAGAGAGGTGGAAGTCGTACTGGAATAAAAAGACAATATCAATGCCCCTTGAAAGAGTGCTGTAGGTTTCAGTGGAGTAAAAAGACAATATCAATGTCTTTTGCAAGAGCTGTGGAGTTCAGAGTGGTTTAAATTGACTATTTTACTACAAATTGGAGGAGACGTGGAGGTCACAGTAGCTTAACAATGCGGTTTTAATGCCCCTTGGAAGAGTGGTGGAGGTCGCAGTGGATTAAAAAGATAATATCAATGCCACTTGGAAGAGTGGTGAAGGTCCCAGTGGAATAAAAAGACAATATCAATGCCCCTTGGAAGTGTGGTGGAGGTTACAGTGGAATAAAAAGACAATATCAATGCCCCGTGAAAGAGACGTGGAAGTCACAGTAGCTTAACAAGACGGTTTTAATGCCCTTTGGAAGAGAGGTGGAAGTTGCAGTGGAATAAAAAGACAATATCAATGCCCCTTGAAAGAGTGCTGGAGGTTACATTGGAATAAAAAGACAATAGCAATGCCCCTTGCAAGAGCTGTGGAGTTCAGAGTGTTTTAAATTGACGGTTTTAATGCCCCTTGGAAGGGACGTGGAGGTGACAGTAGCTTAACAAGACTGTTTTAATGCCCCTTGGAACAGTGGTGGAGGTCACAGTGGATTAAAAAGACAATATGAATGCCCCTTGGAAGAGTGGTGGAGGGCGCAGTGGAATAAAAAGACAATATCAATGCCCCTTGAAAGAGTGGTGGAGGTTACAGTTGAATAAAAAGACAATATCAATGCCCCTTGCAAGAGTGATGGAGGTTACAGTGGAATAAAAAGACAATATCAATGCCCCTTAGAACAGTGGTGGAGGTTACAGTTAAATAAAAAGACAATATCAATGCCCCGTGGAAGAGATGTGGAGGTCACAATAGCTTAACAAGACGGTTTTAATGCTCCTTGGAAGAGTGGTGGAGGTCGCAGTGGATTAAAAAGACAATATCAATGAGCCTTGGAAGAGTGGTGGAGGTCGCAGTGGAATAAAAAGACATAATCAATGCACCTTGGAAGAGTGGTGGAGTTCGCAGTGGAATAAAAAGACAATATCATTGCCCCTTGGACGAGTGGTGGAGGTTACAGTGGAATAAAAAAAAAATTTCGATGCCCCGTGGAAGAGACGAGGAGGTCACAGTAGCTTAACAAGACGGTTTTAATGCCTCTTGGAGGACGGTGAATGTCGCAGTGGAATAAAAATACAATATCAATGCCCCTTGGAAGAGTGATGGAGTTTTCAGTGGAAAAAAAAGACAATAATAATGCCCCTTGGAAGAGATGTGGAGTTCAAAGTGGTATAACCAGACGGTTTTAACGCTCCTTGGTAGAGACGTGGAGGTCACCGTAACATAACAAGACGGTTTTAATGCCCCTTGGAAGAGTGGTGGAGGTCGCAGTGGAATAAAAAAACAATATCAATGCCCCTTGAAAGATTGGTGGAGGTTACAGTGGAATAAAAAGACAATATCAATGACCCGTGGAAGAGATGTGGAGGTCACTGTAGCTTAAAAATATGGTTTTAATGCCCCTTGGAAGAGTGGTGGAAGTCGCAGTGGAATTAAAAAACAATGTCAATGCCCCTTGGTAGAGTGGTGGAGGTTAGAGTGGAATAAAAAGACAATACAAATGCCCCTTGGAAGAGCTGTGGAGTTCAGAGTGGCTTAACCAGATGATTTTAATGCCCATTGGAAGAGAAGTCAACGTCACAGTAGCATAACAAGACGGTTTTAATGCCCCTTGGAAGAGTGGTGGAATTCGCAGTGGATTAAAAAGACAATATCAATGCCCCTTGGAAGAGTGGTGGAGGTCGCAGTCGAATAAATAGACAATATCAATGCCCCGTGGAAGGGACGTGGAGGTCACAGAAGCTTAACAAGACTGTTTTAATGCCCCTTGGAAGAGTGGTGGTGGTTGCAGGGGATTAAAAAGACAATAACAATGCCCATTGGCAGAGTGGTGGAGGTCGCAGTGCATTAAAAAGACAATATCAATACCCATTGGAAGAATGGTGGAGGTTACAGTGGAATAAAAAGACAATATCAATGCCCCTTGGAAGAGCTGTGGAGTTCAGAGTGGTTTAACCAGACGGTTTTAATGCTCCTTGGAAGAGATGTGAAGGTCACAGTAGCTTAACAAGACTGTTTTAATGTCTCTTGGAAGAATGGTGGACGTCGCAGTGGATTAAAAAGACAATATCAATGCACCTTAGAAGAGAGGTTGAAGTCGCAGTGGAATAAAAAGACAATATCAATGCCCCGTGGAATAGACATGGACGTGACAGTAGCTTAACAAGATGGTTTTAATGCCCCTTGGAAGAGTGGTGGAGGTCGCAGTGGATTAAAAAGACAATATCAATGCCCATTGGAAGAGTGGTTAAGGTCGCTGTGGAATAAAAAGACAAAATCAATGCCCCTTGGCAGAGTCTTGGAGGTAACAGTGGATAAAAAAGACAATATCATTGCTCCTTGGAAGAGCTGTGGAGTTCAGAGTGGTTTAACCAGACGGTTTTAATGCCCCTTGGAAGAGACGTGGTGTTCACAGTAGCTTAACAAGACTGTTTTAAGGCCCTTGGAAGAGTGGTGGAGGTCGCAGTGGATTAAAAAGACAATATCAATGCCCTTTGGAAGAGTGATGGAGGTTACAGTGGAATAAAAGACAATATCAATGCCCCGTGGAAGAGTTGTGGAGGTCACTGTAGCTTAACAAGATGGTCTTAATGCCGCTTGGAAGAGGGGTTGAGGTCGCAATGGAATATAAAGACAATGTCAATGCCCCTTGGAAGAGTGGTGGAGGTTAGAGTGGAATAAATAGACAATACCAATGCTCCTTGGAAGAGCTGTAGAGTTCAGAGTGGTTTAAATTGACGGTTTTAATGCCCCTTGGAAGAGACGTGGAGGTCACAGAGGATTAAAAAGACAATATCAATGCCCCTTGGAAGAGTGGTCGTGGTCGCAGTGGATTAAAAAGACAATATCAATGCCCCTTGAAAGAGTGGTGGAGTTCGCAGTGGAATAAAAAGACAATATCAATGCACCGTGGAAGGGACGAGGAGGTCACAGTAGCTTAACAAGACGGTTTTAATGCACCTTGGAAGAGAGGTGGAGGTCGCAGTTGATTAAAAAGAGAATATCAAGGCCACTTGGAAGAGTTGTGGAGATCGCAGTGGATTAAAAAGTCAATATCAATGCCCCTTGGAAGAGTGGGGGAGGATACAGTCGAATAAAAAGACAATATCAATGCTCCTTGGAAGAACTGTGGAGTACAGAGTGGTTTATCCAGACGGTTTTATTGCCCCTTTTAAGAGACGTAGAGGTCACAGTAGCTTATCAAGACTGTTTTAATGCCCCTTGGAAGAGTGGTGAAGGTCGCAGTGGTTTAAAAAGACAATATCACTGCCCCTTAGAAGATTGGTGACGGTTGCATTGGAATAAAAAGACAATATCAATGCCCCGTGGAAGAGTCATGGAGGTTACAGCAGCTTAACAAGACGGTTTTAATGCCCCTTGAGAGAGTGGTGGAAGTCGAAATGGAATGAAAAGACAATATCAATGCCCCTTGAAAGACTGCTGGAGATTACAATGGAATGAAAAGACAATATCAATGCCTCTTGCAAGAGCTGTGGAGTTCAGAGTGGTTTAAATTGACGGCTTTAATGCCCCTTGGAAGAGAAGTGGAGGTCACAGTAGCTTAATAAAACGGTTTTAATGCCACATGGAAAAGTGGTGGAGGTCGCAGTTGAATAAAAAGACAATATCAATGCCTCTTGGAAGAGTGGTGGAGGTTACAGTGGAAAAAAAAGACAATAATAATGCCCCGTGGAAGAGACGTGGAGGTCACAGTAGCTTAACAAGACGGTTTTAATGCCCCTTGGAAGAGTGGTGAAGGTCACAGTTGATTAAAAAGACAATATCAATGCCCCTTGGAAGAGAGGTGGAGGTTGCAGTGGAATAAAAAGGCAATATCAATGCCCCGGGGAAGAGACGTGGAGGTCACAGTAGCTTAACAACACGGTTTTAATGGCCCTTGGAAGAGTGGTGGAGGTCGCAGTGGTATAAAAATACAATATCATTGCCCCTTGGAAGAGTAGTGGAGGTCGAAGTGGAATAAAAAAACAATATCAATGCCCCTTGGAAGAGTGGTGGAGGTAACAGTGGATTAAAAAGACAATATCAATGCTCATTGGAAGAGCAGTGGAGTTTAGAGTAGTTAAACCAGACGGTTTTAATGCCCACTGGAAGTGACGTGGAGGTCACAGTAGCTTAAAAAGATGTTTTTAATGCCCCTTGGAAAAGTGATGGAGGTCGAAATGGATTAAAAAGACAATATCAATGCCCCTTGGAAGAGTGGTGGAGTTGGCAGTGGAATAAAAAGACAATATCAATGCCCCTTGGAAGAGTGGTGGAGTTCAGAGTGGTTTAACCAGACGGTTTTAATGCCCCTTGGAAGAGACGTGGAGGTCACAGTAGCTTAAAAAGACTGTTTTAATGCCCCTTGGAAGAGTGGTTGAGGTCGCAGTGGATTAAAAAGACAATATAAATGCCCCTTAGAAGAGAGGTGGAAGTCGCAGTGGAATAAAAAGACAATGTCAATGCCACTTGGAAGAGTGGTGGAGGATATAGTGGAATAAAAAGACAATATCAATGACCCGTGGAATAGACATGGACGTGACAGTAGTTTAACAAGATGGCTTTAATCCACCTTGGAAGAGTGGTGGAGGTTGTAGTGGATTAAACAGACAATATCACTGCCCATTGGAAGAGTGGTAGAGGTCGCAGAGGAATAAAAAGACGAAATCAAAGCCCCATGGAAGAGTTGTGGAGGTCACTGTAGCTTAACAAGATGTTCTTAATGCCCCTTGGAAGAGTGGTGGAGGTCGCAGTGGAATAAATAGACAATGTCAATGCCCCTTGGAAGAGTGGTGGAGGTTAGAGTGGAATAAAAAGACAATACCAGTGCTCCTTGGAAGAGCTGTGGAGTTCAGAGTGGTTTAAATTTACGGTTTTAATGCCCCTTGGAAGAAACGTGGAGGTCACAGTGGATTAAAAAGACAATATCAATGACCCTTGGAAGAGTGGTGGAGGTCGCAGTGGATTAAAAAGACAATATCAATGCCCCTTGGAAGAGTGGTGGAGGTGGCAGTGGAATAAAAAGTCAATATCAATGCCCAGTGAAAGGGACGTGGAGGTCACAGTAGCTTCACAAGACGGTTTTAATGCCCCTTGGAAGAGAGGTGGAGGTCGTAGTAGATTTAAAAGACAATATCAATGCCCCTTGGAAGAGTGGTGGAGGTCGCAGTGGAATAAAAAGACAATATAAATGCCCCGTGAAAGGGATGTGGAGGTCACAGTAGCTTCACAAGACGGTTTTAATGCCCCTTGGAAGAGAGGTGGAGGTTGCAGTTGATTAAAAAGACAATATCAATGCACATGGAAGAGTGCTGTAGGTTACAGTGGAGTAAAAATACAATATCAATGCCTCTTGCAAGAGCTGTGAAGTTCAGAGTGGTTTAAATTGACTGTTTTAATGCACCTTGAAAGAGACGTGGAGTTCACAGTAGCTTAACAAAACTTTTAAGCTTTCTTGGAAGAGTGGTGGAGGTCGCAGTGGATTAAAAAGGCAATATCAATGCCACTTGGAAGAGTGGTGAAGGTCCTAGTGGAATAAAATTACTATATCAATGCCCCTTGGAAGAGTGGTGGAGGTTACAGTAGAATAAAAAGACAATATCAATGCCCCGTGAAAGGAAAGTGGAGGTCACAGTAGCTTCACAAGACGGTTTTAATGCCCCTTGGAAGAGAGGTGGAGGTTGCAGTTGATTAAAAAGACAATATCAATAAACTTGGAAGAGTGCTGTAGGTTACAGTGGAGTAAAAATACAATATCAATGCCTCTTGCAAGAGCTGTGAAGTTCAGAGTGGTTTAAATTGACTGTTTTAATGCCCCTTGGAAGAGTGGTGGAGGTTACAGTAGAATAAAAAGACAATATCAATGCCCCTTGGAAGAGTGGTGGAGGTTACAGTGGAATAAAAAGACAATATCAATGCCCCCTGGAAGAGTGGTGGAGGTTACAGTGGAATAAAAAGACAATATCAATGCCTCTGGGAAGAGCTGTGGAGGTCAGAGTGTTTTAACCAGACAGTTTTAATGCCCCTTGGAAGAGACGTGGAGGTCACAGTAGCTTAACAAGACGGTTTTAATGCCCCTTGGAAGAGTGGTGGAGTTTACAGTCGAATAAAAAGACAATATCAATGCCTCTTGTAAGAGCTGTGGAGTTCAGAGTGGTTTAACCAGACAGTTTTAATGCCCCTTGGAAGAGACGTGGAGGTCACAGTAGCTTATCAAAACTGTTTTAATGCCCCTTGAAGATTGGTGGAGGGCGCAGTGGATTAAAAAGACAATATCAATGCCCCTTAAAAGAGTGGTGGAGGTCGCAGTGGAATAAAAAGACAATATCAATGCCCCTTGGAAGAGTGGTGGAGGTAACAGTGGAATAAAAAGACAATATCAATGACCCTTGGAAGATTGGTGGAGGTCGCAGTGGAATAAAAAGACAACATTAATGCCCCTTGGTAGAGTGGTGGAGGTCGCAGTAAAATAAAAAAACAATATCAATGCCCCTTGGAAGAGTGGTGGAGGTTACAGTGGAATAAAAAGACAATATCAATGCCCCTTGGAAGAGCTGTGGAGTTCACAGTGGTTTAACCAGAAGGTTTTAAGGCACCGTGGAATAGATGTGGAGGTCACAGTGGCTAAACAAGACGGTTTTAATGGTTCTTGGAAGAGAGATGGAGGTCGCAGTGGATTAAAAAGACAAAATCAGTGCCCCTTGGAAGAGTGGTGGAGGTTACAGTGGAATAAAAATACAATATCAATGCCTCTTGCAAGATCTGTGGAGTCCAGAGTGGTTTAAATTTACAATTTTAATGCCCCTTGGAAGAGAAGTGGAGGTCACAGTAGCTTAACAAGACGGTTTTAATGCCCCTTGGAAGAGTGGTGGAGGTCGCAGTGGATTAAAAAGACATTATCGATGCCCCTTGGAAGAGTGGTGGAGGTCACAGTGGAATAAAAAGAATATATCAATGCACCTTAGAAGAGTGGTGGAGGTTACAGTGGAAAAAAAGACAATATCAATGTTCCTTGTAAGAAGGGTGAAGGTTGCAGTGGAATAAAAAGACAATATCAATGGCCCTTGGAAGAGTGGTGGAGGTCGCAGTGGATAAAAAAGACAATATCAATGACCCTTGGAAGAGTGGTGGATAACGCATTGGAATAAAAAGACAATATCAATGCCCCATGGAAGGGACGTCGAGGTCACAGTAGCTTAACAAGACAGTTTTAATGCCCCTTGGAAGAATGGTGGAGGTCGCAGTGGAAAAAAAAGACAATATCAATGCCACTTGGAAGAGTGGTGGAGGTTACAGTTGAACAAAAAGACAATATCAATGCTTCTTGGAAGAGCTGTGGAGTTCAGAGTGGTTTAACCATGCGGATTTAATGCCCCTTGGAACAGAAGTGGAGGTCACAGAAGCTTATCAAGACTGTTTTAAAGCCCCTTGGAGGAGTGGTAGAGGTCGCAGTGGATTAAAAAGGCAATATCAATGCCCCTTGGAAGAGTGGTGGAGGTTACAGTGGATTAAAAAGACAATATCAATGTTCCTTGGAAGAATGGTAGAGATAACATTGGATTAAAAAGACAATATCAATGCCCCTTGGAAGAGTGGTGGAGGTTCCAATTAAATAAAAAGACAATATCAATGCCCCTTGGAAGAGACGTGGAGGTCACAGTGGAATAAAAAGACAATATTAATGCCCCTTGGAAGAGTGGTGGAGGTCGCAGTGGAATAAAAAGACAATATCAATGCCCCGTGAAAGGAACGTGGAGGTCACAGTAGCTTCACAAGATGGTTTTAATGCCCCTTGGAAGAGAGGTGTAGGTCGCAGTTGATTAAAAAGACAATATCAATGCCCCTTGGAAGAGTGGTGGAGGTCGCAGTGGAATAAAAAGACAATATCAATGCCCCGTGAAAGGGACGTGGAGGTCACAGTAGCTTCACAAGACGGTTTTAATGCCCCTTGGAAGAGAGGTGGAGGTTGCAGTTGATTAAAAAGACAATATCAATACACTTGGAAGAGTGCAGAAGGTTACAATGGAATAAAAAGACATTGTCAATGCCACTCGGAAGAGCTGTGGAGCTCAGAGCGGTTTAATCAGATGGTTTTAATGCCCCTTGGAAGAGACTTGGAGGTCACAGTAGCTTAAGAAGATAGTTTTAATGCCCCTTGGAAGAGTGGTGGAGGTCGCAGTGGATTAAAAGTCAATATCATTGAACCTGGGAAGAGTGGTGGAGGTCGCACTGGAATAAAAAGACAATATCAATGCCCCTTGTAAGAGTGGTGGAGGTTACAGTGGAATAAAAAGGCAATGTCAATGCCTCTTGGAAGAGTGGTGGAGGTTACAGTGGAATAAAAAGACAATATCAATGCCCCGAGGAAGAGACGTGAACATCACAGTAGCTTAACAAGAAGGTTTTAATGCTTCTTGGCAGAGTGGTGGAGGTCGCAGTGGAATAAAAAGACAATAACAATGCCCCGTAGAAGAGTGGTGGAGGTGGCAGTGGAATAAAAAGACAATATCAATTCCCCTTGGAAGAGATGTTGTGGTCGCAGTGGAATAAAAAGACAATATCAATGCCTCGTGGAAGAGACTTGGAGGTCACAGTAGCTTAACAAGATGGTTTTAATGCCCCTTGGAAGAGAAGTGGAGGTCGCAGTGGAATAAAAAGACAATATTAATGCCCCTTGGCAGAGTGGTTGAGGTCGCAGTAAAATAAAAAGACAATATCAATGCCCCTTGGAAGAGCTGTGGAGTTTACAGTGGTTTAACCAGAAGGTTTTAAGGCACCGTGGAATAGACGTGGAGGTCACAGTAGCTAAACAAGATGGTTTTAATGCTTCTTGGCAGAGTGATGGAGGTCGCAGTGGATTAAAAAGACAAAATCAATGCCCCTTGGAAGAGACGTGGAGGTCACAGTAGATTAACAAGATTGTTTTAATGCCCCTTGGAAGAGTGCTGGAGGTCGAAGTGGATTAAAAAGACATTGTCAATGCTCCTTGATGTAGTCGTTGAAGTCTCAGTGGAATAAAAAGACAATATTAATACCTCTTGGAAGAGTGTTGGAGGTTCCAGTGGAATAAAAAGGCAATATCAATGCTCTGTGGAAGAGTGGTGGAGGTTACAGTGGAATAAAAAGACAATATCAATGTCCCTTGGAAGAATGGTGGAGATTACATTGGATTAAAAAGACAATATCAATGCACCTTGGAAGAGTGGTGGAGGTTCCAATTAAATAAAAAGACAATATCAATGCCCCTTGGAAGAGACGTGGAGGTCACAGTGGAATAAAAAGACAATATTAATGCCCCTTGGAAGAGTGGTGGAGGTCGCAGTGGAATAAAAAGACAATATCAATGCCCCGTGAAAGGAACGTGGAGGTCACAGTAGCTTCACAAGATGGTTTTAATGCCCCTTGGAAGAGAGGTGGAGGTCGCAGTTGATTAAAAAGACAATATCAATGCCCCTTGGAAGAGTGCTGGAGGTCGCAGTGGAATAAAAAGAAAATATCAATGCCCCGTGAAAGGGACGTGGAGGTCACAGTAGCTTCACAAGACGGTTTTAATGCCCCTTGGAAGAGAGGTGGAGGTTGCAGTTGATTAAAAAGACAATATCAATACACTTGGAAGAGTGCAGAAGGTTACAATGGAATAAAAAGACATTGTCAATGCCCCTCGGAAGAGCTGTGGAGATCAGAGCGGTTTAATCAGACGGTTTTAATGCCCCTTGGAAGAGACTTGGAGGTCACAGTTGCTTAAGAAGACGGTTTTAATGCCCCTTGGAAGAGTGGTGGAGGTCACAGTGGAATAAAAATACAATATCAATGCCCCTTGAAAGAGTGGTGGAAGTTACAGTGAAATAAAAAGACAATATAAATGCCCCTTGGAAGAGCTGTGGAGTACAGAGTGGTTTAACCAAAAGGTTTTAGTGCCCCTTGGAAGAGACATGGAGGTCACAGTAGCTTAACAAGACAGTTTTAATGTCCCTTGGAAGAGTGGTGGAGGTCGCAGTGGATTAAAAGACAATATCATTGAACTTGGGAAGAGTGGTGGAGGTCGCACTGGAATAAAAAGACAATATCAATGCCCCTTGTAAGAGTGGTGGAGGTTACAGTGGAATAAAAAGGCAATGTCAATGCCTCTTGGAAGAGTGGTGGAGGTTACAGTGGAATAAAAAGACAATATCAATGCCCCGAGGAAGAGACGTGAACATCACAGTAGCTTAACAAGACGGTTTTAATGCTCCTTGGCAGAGTGGTGGAGGTCGCAGTGGAATAAAAAGACAATAACAATGCCCCTTAGAAGAGTGGTGGAGGTCGCAGTGGAATAAAAAGACAATATCAATTCCCCTTGGAAGAGATGTTGTGGTCGCAGTGGAATAAAAAGACAATATCAATGCCTCGTGGAAGAGACTTGGAGGTCACAGTAGCTTAACAAGATGGTTTTAATGCCCCTTGGAAGAGAGGTGGAGGTCGCAGTGGAATAAAAAGACAATATCAATGCCCCTTGGAAGAGTGGTGGAGGTTACATTGGAATAAAAAGACAATATCAATGACCCTTGGAAGAGTGGTGGAGGTCGCAGTGGAATAAAAAGACAATATTAATGCCCCTTGGCAGAGTGGTTGAGGTCGCAGTAAAATAAAAAGACAATATCAATGCCCCTTGGAAGAGCTGTGGAGTTTATAGTGGTTTAACCAGAAGGTTTTAAGGCACCGTGGAATAGACGTGGAGGTCGCAGTAGCTAAACAAGATGGTTTTAATGCTTCTTGGCAGAGTGATGGAGGTCGCAGTGGATTAAAAAGACAAAATCAATGCCCCTTGGAAGAGTGGTGGAGGTGACAGTGGAATAAAAAGACAATATCAATGCCTCTTGCAAGAGCTGTGGAGTTCAGAGTGGTTTAAATTGACGTTTTTAATGCCCATTGGTAGAGACGTGGAGGTCACAGGAGCTTAACAAGACGGTTTTAATGCCCCTTGGAAGAGTGGTGGAAGTCGCAGTGGAATGAAAAGACAATATCAATGCCCCTTGGAAGAGTGCTGGAGATTACAGTGGAATTAAAAGACAATATCAATGCCTCTTGCAAGAGCTGTGGAGTTCAGAGTGGTTTAAATTGACAGATTTAATGCCCCTTGGAAGATAAGTGGAGGTCAGAGTAGCTTAACAAGACGGTTTTAATGCCACATGGAAAAGTGGTGGTGGTCGCAGTAGATTAAAAAGACAATATCAATGCCCCGAGGAAGAGTGGTGAAGGTTACAGTGGAAAAAAAAGACAATATCAATGCCCCGTGGAAGAGACTTGGAGGTCAAAGTAGCTTAACAAGATGGTTTTAATGCCCCTTGGAAGAGTGGTGAAGGTCACAGTTGATTAAAAAGACAATATCAATGCCCCCTGGAAGAGTGGTGGAGGATAGAGTGGAATAAAAAGGCAATATCAATGCCCCGTAGAATTGACGTGGAGGTCAAAGTAGCGTAACAGCACGGTTTTAATGGCCCTTGGAAGAGTGGTGGAGGTCGCAGTTGATTAAAAAGACAATATAAATGCCCCTTAGAAGAGTGGTGGAGGTCTCAGAGGAATAAAAAGACAATATCAATGCCCCTTGGAAGAGTAGTGGAGGTTGCAGTGGAATAAAAAAACAATATCAATGCCCCTTGGAAGAGTGGTGGAGGTAAAAGTGGATTAAAAAGACAATATCAATGCCCCTTGGAAGAGCAGTGGAGTTTATAGTAGTTAAACCAGACGGTTTTAATGCCCATTGGGAATGAAGTGGAGGTCACAGTAGCTTAAAAAGACGTTTTTAATGCCCCTTGGAAAAATGGTGGAGGTCGCAGTTGACTAAAAATACAATATCAATGCCCCTTGGAAGTTTGGTGGAGGTGGCAGTGGAATAAAAAGACAATATCAATGCCCCTTGGAAGAGTGGTGGAGTTTACAGTGGAATAGAAAGACAATATCAATGCCGCGTGAAAGAGACGTGGATGTCACAGTAGCTTAACAAGTCGGTTTTAATGTCCCTTGGAAGAGAGGTGAAAGTCGCAGTGGAATAAAAAGACAATATCAATGCCCCTTGGAAGAGTGCTGGAGGTCACAGTGGAATAAAAAACAATATCAAAGCCCCTTGCAAGAGCTGTGGAGTTGAGAGTGGTTTAAATTGACGTTGTTAATGCCCCTTGGAAGAGACGTGGAGGTCACAGTAGATTAACAAGATTGTTTTAATGCCCCTTGGAAGAGTGGTGGAGGTCGAAGTGGATTAAAAAGACAATGTCAATGCTCCTTGATGTAGTCGTTGAAGTCTCAGTGGAATAAAAAGACAATATTAATGCCCCTTGGAAGAGTGTTGGAGGTTCCAGTGGAATAAAAAGGCAATATCAATGCCCTGTGGAAGAGAAATGGAGGTCTCAGTAGCTTAACAAGATAGTTTTAATGCCCCTTGGAAGAGACGTGGAGGTCACAGCAGATTAACAAGACTGTTTTAATGCCCCTTGGAAGAGTGGTGGAGGTCGAAGTGGATTAAAAAGACAATGTCAATGACCTTGAAGGAGTGGTTGAAGTCTCAGTGGAATAAAAAGACAATATCAATGCCCCTTGGAAGAGTGTTTGAGGTTCCAGTGGAATAAAAAGACAATATCAATGCCCTGTGAAAGAGATATGGAGGTAACAGTAGCTTAACAAGACGGTTTTAATGTCCCTTGGAAGAGTGGTGGAGGTCGCAGTGGAATAAAAAGACAATATCAATGCCCCTTGGAAGAGTGGTGGAGGATACAGTGGAATAAAAAGACAATATCAATGCCACTTGGAAGATCTGTGGAGTTCAGATTGGTTTAACCATACGGTTTTAATGCCCGTTGGAAGAGACGTGGAGGTCACAGTAGCTTAACAAGACGGTTTTATTGCCACATGGAAGAGTGGTGGAGGTCGAAGTGGATTAAAAAGACAATGTCAATGCTCCTTGATGTAGTCGTTGATGTCTCAGTGGAATAAAAAGACAATATTCATGCCCCTTGGAAGAGTGTTGGAGGTTCCAGGGGAATAAAAAGGCAATATCAATGCCCCTTGGAAGAGTGCTGGAGGTCGCAGTGGAATAAAAAGAAAATATCCATGCCCCGTGAAAGGGACGTGGAGGTCACAGTAGCTTCACAAGACGGTTTTAATGCCCCTTGGAAGAGAGGTGGAGGTTGCAGTTGATTAAAAAGACAATATCAATACACTTGGAAGAGTGCAGAAGGTTACAATGGAATAAAAAGACATTGTCAATGCCCCTCGGAAGAGCTGTGGAGATCAGAGCGGTTTAATCAGACGGTTTTAATGCCCCTTGGAAGAGACTTGGAGGTCACAGTAGCTTAAGAAGACGGTTTTAATGCCCCTTGGAAGAGTGGTGGAGGTCACAGTGGAATAAAAATACAATATCAATGCCCCTTGAAAGAGTGGTGGAAGTTACAGTTAAATAAAAAGACAATATAAATGCCCCTTGGAAGAGCTGTGGAGTACAGAGTGGTTTAACCAAAAGGTTTTAGTGCCCCTTGGAAGAGACATGGAGGTCACAGTAGCTTAACAAGACAGTTTTAATGTCCCTTGGAAGAGTGGTGGAGGTCGCAGTGGATTAAAAGACAATATCATTGAACTTGGGAAGAGTGGTGGAGGTCGCACTGGAATAAAAAGACAATATCAATGCCCCTTGTAAGAGTGGTGGAGGTTACAGTGGAATAAAAAGGCAATGTCAATGCCTCTTGGAAGAGTGGTGGAGGTTACAGTGGAATAAAAAGACAATATCAATGCCCCGAGGAAGAGACGTGAACATCACAATAGCTTAACAAGACGGTTTTAATGCTCCTTGGCAGAGTGGTGGAGGTCGCAGTGGAATAAAAAGACAATAATAATGCCCCTTAGAAGAGTGGTGGAGGTCGCAGTGGAATAAAAAGACAATATCAATTCCCCTTGGAAGAGATGTTGTGGTCGCAGTGGAATAAAAAGACAATATCAATGCCTCGTGGAAGAGACTTGGAGGTCACAGTAGCTTAACAAGATGGTTTTAATGCCCCTTGGAAGAGAGGTGGAGGTCGCAGTGGAATAAAAAGACAATATCAATGCCCCTTGGAAGAGTGGTGGAGGTTACATTGGAATAAAAAGACAATATCAATGACCCTTGGAAGAGTGGTGGAGGTCGCAGTGGAATAAAAAGACAATATTAATGCCCCTTGGCAGAGTGGTTGAGGTCGCAGTAAAATAAAAAGACAATATCAATGCCCCTTGGAAGAGCTGTGGAGTTTACAGTGGTTTAACCAGAAGGTTTTAAGGCACCGTGGAATAGACGTGGAGGTCACAGTAGCTAAACAAGATGGTTTTAATGCTTCTTGGCAGAGTGATGGAGGTCACAGTGGATTAAAAAGACAAAATCAATGCCCCTTGGAAGAGTGGTGGAGGTGACAGTGGAATAAAAAGACAATATCAATGCCTCTTGCAAGAGCTGTGGAGTTCAGAGTGGTTTAAATTGACGTTTTTAATGCCCATTGGTAGAGACGTAGAGGTCACAGGAGCTTAACAAGACGGTTTTAATGCCCCTTGGAAGAGTGGTGGAAGTCGCAGTGGAATGAAAAGACAATATCAATGCCCCTTGGAAGAGTGCTGGAGATTACAGTGGAATTAAAAGACAATATCAATGCCTCTTGCAAGAGCTGTGGAGTTCAGAGTGGTATAAATTGACAGATTTAATGCCCCTTGGAAGATAAGTGGAGGTCAGAGTAGCTTAACAAGACGGTTTTAATGCCACATGGAAAAGTGGTGGTGGTCGCAGTAGATTAAAAAGACAATATCAATGCCCCGAGGAAGAGTGGTGAAGGTTACAGTGGAAAAAAAAGACAATATCAATGCCCCGTGGAAGAGACTTGGAGGTCAAAGTAGCTTAACAAGATGGTTTTAATGCCCCTTGGAAGAGTGGTGAAGGTCACAGTTGATTAAAAAGACAATATCAATGCCCCCTGGAAGAGTGGTGGAGGATACAGTGGAATAAAAAGGCAATATCAATGCCCCGTGGAATTGACGTGGAGGTCAAAGTAGCGTAACAGCACGGTTTTAATGGCCCTTGGAAGAGTGGTGGAGGTCACAGTTGATTAAAAAGACAATATAAATGCCCCTTAGAAGAGTGGTGGAGGTCTCAGACGAATAAAAAGACAATATCAATGCCCCTTGGAAGAGTAGTGGAGGTTGCAGTGGAATAAAAAAACAATATCAATGCCCCTTGGAAGAGTGGTGGAGGTAAAAGTGGATTAAAAAGACAATATCAATGCCCCTTGGAAGAGCAGTGGAGTTTATAGTAGTTAAACCAGACGGTTTTAATGCCCATTGGAAATGACGTGGAGGTCACAGTAGCTTAAAAAGACGTTTTTAATGCCCCTTGGAAAAATGGTGGAGGTCGCAGTTGACTAAAAATACAATATCAATGCCCCTTGGAAGTGTGGTGGAGGTGGCAGTGGAATAAAAAGACAATATCAATGCCCCTTGGAAGAGTGGTGGAGTTTACAGTGGAATAGAAAGACAATATCAATGCTGCGTGAAAGAGACGTGGATGTCACAGTAGCTTAACAAGTCGGTTTTAATGTCCCTTGGAAGAGAGGTGAAAGTCGCAGTGGAATAAAAAGACAATATCAATGCCCCTTGGAAGAGTGCTGGAGGTCACAGTGGAATAAAAAACAATATCAAAGCCCCTTGCAAGAGCTGTGGAGTTGAGAGTGGTTTAAATTGACGTTTTTAATGCCCCTTGGAAGAGACGTGGAGGTCACAGTAGATTAACAAGATTGTTTTAATGCCCCTTGGAAGAGTGGTGGAGGTCGAAGTGGATTAAAAAGACAATGTCAATGCTCCTTGATGTAGTCGTTGAAGTCTCAGTGGAATAAAAAGACAATATTAATGCCCCTTGGAAGAGTGTTGGAGGTTCCAGTGGAATAAAAAGGCAATATCAATGCCCTGTGGAAGAGAAATGGATGTCTCAGTAGCTTAACAAGATGGTTTTAATGCCCCTTGGAAGAGACGTGGAGGTCACAGCAGATTAACAAGACTGTTTTAATGCCCCTTGGAAGAGTGGTGGAGGTCGAAGTGGATTAAAAAGACAATGTCAATGACCTTGAAGGAGTGGTTGAAGTCTCAGTGGAATAAAAAGACAATATCAGTGCCCCTTGGAAGAGTGTTTGAGGTTCCAGTGGAATAAAAAGACAATATCAATGCCCTGTGGAAGAGACATGGAGGTAACAGTAGCTTAACAAGACGGTTTTAATGTCCCTTGGAAGAGTGGTGGAGGTCGCAGTGGAATAAAAAGACAATATCAATGCCCCTTGGAAGAGTGGTGGAGGATACAGTGGAATAAAAAGACAATATCAATGCCACTTGGAAGATCTGTGGAGTTCAGCTTGGTTTAACCATACGGTTTTAATGCCCCTTGGAAGAGACGTGGAGGTCACAGTAGCTTAACAAGACGGTTTTATTGCCACATGGAAGAGTGGTGGAGGTCGAAGAGGATTAAAAAGACAATGTCAATGCTCCTTGATGTAGTCGTTGATGTCTCAGTGGAATAAAAAGACAATATTAATGCCCCTTGGAAGAGTGTTGGAGGTTCCAGTGGAATAAAAAGGCAATATCAATGCCCTGTGGAAGAGACATGGAGGTCTCAGTAGCTTAACAAGATGGTTTTAATGCCGCTTGGAAGAGACGTGGAGGTCACAGCAGATTAACAAGACTGTTTTAATGCCCCTTGGAAGAGTGGTGGAGGTCGAAGTGGATTAAAAAGACAATGTCAATGACCTTGAAGGAGTGGTTGAAGTCTCAGTGGAATAAAAAGACAATATCAGTGCCCCTTGGAAGAGTGTTTGAGGTTCCAGTGGAATAAAAAGACAATATCAATGCCCTGTGGAAGAGACATGGAGGTAACAGTAGCTTAACAAGACGGTTTTAATGTCCCTTGGAAGAGTGGTGGAGGTCGCAGTGGAATAAAAAGACAATATCAATGCCACTTGGAAGATCTGTGGAGTTCAGATTGGTTTAACCATACGGTTTTAATGCCCCTTGGAAGAGACGTGGAGGTAACAGTAGCTTAACAAGACGGTTTTAATGTCCCTTGGAAGAGTGGTGGAGGATACAGTGGAATAAAAAGACAATATCAATGCCACTTGGAAGATCTGTGGAGTTCAGATTGGTTTAACCATACGGTTTTAATGCCCCTTGGAAGAGACGTGGAGGTCACAGTAGCTTAACAAGACGGTTTTATTGCCACATGGAAGAGTGGTGGAGGTCGAAGAGGATTAAAAAGACAATGTCAATGCTCCTTGATGTAGTCGTTGATGTCTCAGTGGAATAAAAAGACAATATTAATGCCCCTTGGAAGAGTGTTGGAGGTTCCAGTGGAATAAAAAGGCAATATCAATGCCCTGTGGAAGAGACATGGAGGTCTCAGTAGCTTAACAAGATGGTTTTAATGCCGCTTGGAAGAGACGTGGAGGTCACAGCAGATTAACAAGACTGTTTTAATGCCCCTTGGAAGAGTGGTGGAGGTCGAAGTGGATTAAAAAGACAATGTCAATGACCTTGAAGGAGTGGTTGAAGTCTCAGTGGAATAAAAAGACAATATCAGTGCCCCTTGGAAGAGTATTTGAGGTTCCAGTGGAATAAAAAGACAATATCAATGCCCTGTGGAAGAGACATGGAGGTAACAGTAGCTTAACAAGACGGTTTTAATGTCCCTTGGAAGAGTGGTGGAGGTCGCAGTGGAATAAAAAGACAATATCAATGCCCCTTGGAAGAGTGGTGGAGGATACAGTGGAATAAAAAGACAATATCAATGCCCCTTGGAAGATCTGTGGAGTTCAGATTGGTTTAACCATACGGTTTTAATGCCCCTTGGAAGAGACGTGGAGGTCACAGTAGCTTAACAAGACGGTTTTATTGCCACATGGAAGAGTGATGGAGGTTAGAGTGGAATAAAAAGACAATATCAATGCCCTGTAGAAGAGATGTGGCGGTCACAGTAGCTTAACAAGATGGTTTTAATGCCCTTTGGAAGAGTGGTGGAGGTCGCAGTGGATTAAAAAGACAATATCAATGCCCTTTGGAAGAGTGGTGGAGGTCGCAGTGGAATAAAAATACAATATCAATGCCCCTTGGTAGAGTGATGGAGGTTACAGTGGTATTTAAAGACAACATCAATGCCCAGTGGAAGAGATGTGGAGGTCACTTTACCTTAACAAGACAGTTTTAATGCCCTTGGAAGAATGGTGGAAGTCACAGTCGTTTAAAAAGACAATATCAATGCCCCGTGGAAGACACGTGGAGGTCACAGTAGCTTAACAAGACAGTTTTAATGCTCCTTGGAATAGTGGTGGAGGTCGCAGTGGAATAAAATGACAATATCAATGTCCCTTGAAAGAGTGGTAGAGGTTACAGTGAAATAAAAAGACAATATCAATTCCTCTTGAAAGAGCTATGGAGTTCAGAGTAGTTTAACAAGATGGTTTTAATGCCCCTTGGAAGAGTGGTGGAGGTCGCAGTGCATTAAAAAGACAATATCAATACCCCTTGGAAGAATGGTGGAGGTTACAGCGGAATAAAAAGACAATATCAATGCCCCTTGGAAGAGCTGTGAAGTTCAAAGTGGTTTAACCAGACGGTTTTAATGCCCCTTGGAAGAGATGTGGAGGTCACAGTAGCTTAACAAGACTGTTTTAATGTCTCTTGGAAGAGTGGTGGAGGTCGCAGTGGATTAAAAAGACAATATCAATGCCCCTTAGAAGAGAGGTGGAAGTCGCAGTAGAATAAAAAGACAATATCAATACCCCTTGGAAGAGTGGTGGAGGATACAGTGGAATAAAAAGACAATATCAGTGCCCCGTGGAATAGACATGGACGTTACAGTAGCTAAACAAGATGTTTTTAATGCACCTTGGGAGAGACGTGGAAGTCGTAGTGGAATAAAAAGACAATATCAATGCCCCTTGAAAGAGTGCTGTAGGTTTCAGTGGAGTAAAAAGACAATATCAATGTCTCTTGCAAGAGCTGTGGAGTTCAGAGTGGTTTAAATTGACTATTTTACTACACCTTGGAAGAGACGTGGAGGTCACAGTAGCTTAACAATGCGGTTTTAATGCCCCTTGGAAGAGTAGTGGAGGTCACAGTGGATTAAAAAGACAATATCAATGCCACTTGGAAGAGTGGTGAAGGTCCCAGTGGAATAAAAAGACAATATCAATGCCCCTTGGAAGAGTGGTGGAGGTTACAGTGGAATAAAAAGACAATATCAATGCCCCGTGAAAGAGACGTGGAGGTCACAGTAGCTTAAAAAGACGGTTTTAATTCCCTTTGGAAGAGAGGTGGAAATTGCAGTGGAATAAAAAGACAATATCAATGCCCCTTGGAAGAGTGCTGGAGGTTACATTGGAATAAAAAGACAATAGCAATGCCCCTTGCAAGAGCTGTGGAGTTCAGAGTGGTTTAAATTGACGGTTTTAATGCCCCTTGGAAGGGATGTGGAGGTGACAGTAGCTTAAAAAGAGCGTTTAAATGCCCCTTGGAAGAGTGGTGGAGGTCGCAGTGGATTAAAAAGACAATATGAATGCCCCTTGGAAGAGTGTTGGAGGTCGCAGTGGAATAAAAAGACAATATCATTGCCCCTTGAAAGAGTGGTGGAGGTTACAGATGAATAAAAAGACAACATCAATGCCCCTTGCAAGAGTGATGGAGGTTACAGTGGAATAAAAAGACAATATCAATGCCCCATGGAACAGTTGTGGAGGTTACAGTTAAATAAAAAGACAATATCAATGCCCCGTGGAAGAGATGTGGAGGTCACAATAGCTTAACAAGACGGTTTTAATGCTCCTTGGAAGAGTGTTGGAGGTCGCAGTGGATTAAAAAGACAATATCAATGAGCCTTGGAATAGTGTTGGAGGTCGCAGTGGAATAAAAAGTCAATATGAATGCACCTTGGAAGAATGATGGAGCTTACAGTGGAATAAAAAGACAATAATAATGCCCCTTGGAAGAGATATGGAGTTCAAAGTGGTATAACCAGACGGTTTTAATGCTCCTTGGTAGAGACGTGGAGGTCATCGTAACATAACAAGAAGGTTTTAATGCCCCTTGGAAGAGTGGTGGAGGTCGCAGTGGAATAAAAAAACAATATCAATACCCCTTGGAAGATTGGTGGAGGTTACAGTGGAATAAAAAGACAATATCAATGACCCGTGGAAGAGATGTTGAGATCACTGTAGCTTAAAAATATGGTTTTAGTGCCCCTTGGAAGAGTGGTGGAGGTCGCAGTGGAATAAAAACCAAAGTCAATGCCCCTTGGAAGAGGGGTGGAGGATACAGTGGAATAAAAAGACCATACAAATGCCCCTTGGAAAAGCTGTGTAGTTCAGAGTGGTTTAACCAGATGGTTTTAATGCCCCTTTGAAGAGAAGTCGACGTCACAGTAGCATAACAAGACGGTTTTAATGCCCCTTGGAAGAGTGGTGGAATTCGCAGTGGATTAAAAACACAATATCAATGCCCCTTGGAAGAGTGGTGGAGGTCGCAGTCGAATAAATAGACAATATCAATGCCCCGTGGAAGGGACGTGGAGGTCACAGAAGCTTAACAAGACGGTTTTAATGCCCCTTGGAAGAGTGGTGGAGGTTGCAGGGGATTAAAAAGACAATAACAATGCCCATTGGCAGAGTGGTGGAGGTCGCAGTGGAATAAAAAGACAATATCAATGCCCCTTGGAAGAGTGGTGGAGGTTACAGTGGAATAAAAAGACAATATCAATGACCGTTGGAACAGTGGTGGAGGTCGCAGGGGAATAAAAAGACAATATTAATGCCCCTTGGAAAAGTGGTGGAGGTCGCAGTAAAATAAAAAGACAATATCAATGCCCCTTGGAAGAGTGGTGCAGGTTAGAGTGGAATAAAAAGACAATATCAATGCCCCTTGGAAGAGCTGTGGAGTTCACAGTGGTTTAACCAGAAAGTTTTAATGCACCGTGGAATATACGTGGAGGTCACAGTAGCTTAACAAGACGGTTTCAATGCTTCTTGGAAGAGTAATGGAGGTCGCAGTGGATTAAAAAGACAATATCAATGCCCCTTGGAAGTGTGGTGGAGGTTACAGTGGAATAAAAAGACAATATAAATGCTATGTGTAAGAAACTTAGAGGTCACAGTACCTTAACAAGACGGTTTTAATGCCCATTGGAAGAGTCGTGGACGTCGCAGACGAATAAAAAGACAATATCAATGCACTTGGAAGAGTGCAGAAGGTTACAATGGAATAAAAAGACATTGTCAATGCCCCTTGGAAGAGATGTGGAGTACAGAGTGGTTTAACCAAACGGTTTTAGTGCCCCTTGGAAGAGACGTGGAGGTCACAGTAGCTTAACAAGAAGGTTTTAATGCCCCTTGGAAGAGTGGAGGAGGTCGCAGTGGATTAAAAAGACAATATCAATGAACCTTGGAAGAGTGGTGGAGGTCGCAGTGGAATAAAAAGACATTATCAATGCCCCTTGAAAGAGTGGTGGAGGTTACAGTGGAATAAAAAGACAATATCAATGCCTCTTGGAAGAGTGGTGGAGGTTACAGTGGAATAAAAAGACAATATCAATGCCCCGTCGAAGAGACGTGGACATCACAGTAGCTTAACAAGACGGTTTTAATGCCCCTTAGCAGAGTGGTGGAGGTCGCAGTGGAATAAAAAGACAATAACAATGCCCTGTGGAAGAGACGTGGAGGTTACAGTAGCTTAACAAGACGGTATTAATGCCCCTTAGAACAGTGGTGGAAGTTACAGTGGAATTAAAGACAATATCAATGCCCTTTGGAATAGTGGCGGAGGTCGCAGTGGAATAAAAATACAATATCAATGCCCCTTGGAAGAGTGGTGGAGGTCGCAGTGGAATTACCTCACTGGTACATGCTCTGCATATCTTCTCTGCTTGCTGTGTCTGCTGTAATCTAATGCTCTGCTTTGCTGATTCACCTCACTGGTACATGCCCTGCATAAGTTCTCTGCTTGCTGTGTCTGCTGTAATCTAATGCTCTGCTTTGCTGATTCACCTCACTGGTACATGCTCTGCATAACTTCTCTGCTTTATCTGTCCCACTCCATTCAATACCCACATATGTCTGTCCCTTCCCCACTATAGATCTTATCTGATTTTTAGAGGTGCTAAACTGCAGAGACTGCTAGAGTCCTAGCTCTGTGTTTGATCACCCAGCCATCTCCTGGTGAGACGACACGCTGCTAATTTAGCCATATGCAGCTCCCACAATGCCCTTCACCTGATAGTTTAATGTGCCCTATATATTTAGAAGCTCTGTAAGGGGTGCACGCGTCTTCATGTGCAAAGTGGCTTCGGAGATAAGTGGCAGTTATTTTAGAGGCAGTTAGTCAGGGCAGGAGTCAGGTAACCAACACTTTGACCACTTACTCTCTTTTAACTATGTTTCTGTTAGCTCTCACTTTTTCCTCTATAGTCCTCCACTTTCTAGTAACCCCTCATATCCCTACACCTAGTAAGAAACTCTTCATCTCTCCCTCCATCCTCCCCATTCGTCTCACCTCCTCCTCCAAATTATTCCTAAACATTCAATCCTGGATCTCCAAACACAGACAGCCACCTCATGCTCTCTCTTGCTCCCACCTGCTAACACTTACTCTGCTCCTCCTCACTGCTGGAGATATCTCTCCAAATCCTGGTCCTCCTCGCCATATCCCCACAGTTACTTCTTCCTCCTCTCCACGACCTTCTACAAACTGTCGCAACCCTTCTAAACTCATACCCATCCAACCAATCCCCACTCCCTTAGTTGCTCTTACAGGAGCTCTGTGAAACGCTCGCTCTGCTGCAACAAACTTTCCTTCATACACGATCTTTTCATTACAAACAAACTTTCCTTCCTCGCCATCACTGAAACCTGCCTCACCCCCTCTGACACTGCCTCCCCAGCTGCACTTTCATATGGCGGATTCCACCTTTCCCACACCCCCCGCCCCAACGGCAAACAATCCCACTGCCACCCTCCATTACACTCCCCTCTTTTGAGGTGCACTGTGTGCGCATCTATTCCCCCTCCAACCTCCAACTGGCCATCGTTTACCGACCCCCAGAGCAAGCCACCACCTTCTTAGACCACTATACCAACTGGCTGCTTCACTTCCTCTCCACTGACATCCCCACTATTATAATGGGTGACTTCAACATCCCCATTAACACTTCCCACTCGTCTGTCTCTAAGTTCCTATCTCTCACTTCCTCCTTCGGACTCACTCAATGGTCTTCCACACCCACCCACAAAGATGGCCACACACTGGACCTCATCTTCACCCGCCTCTGTTCCCTGTCTAACCTCTCTAACTCACCTCTCCCTCTCTCTGATCACAGCCTACTTAGATTCTCTTCTCTCTTCTCCCTGAGGCAACCATCCCCACTCCACAAACTTGCATACCCTCGCAGAAATCTCAAACACCTTGACTTACACTCACTCTCTGAATCCCTCCTCCCTCTTACAGACATAAATTCCTTACACGATGCAGACATTGCTGCTGCTTCATATAACACCACAATAGCTGCAGCTCTAGACTCGATCGCCCCTCTCACACACACCACATCTCGCACATTCAACAGGCAACCCTGGCACACTAAACTTACTAAAGAACTGCGCCGGGTCTCCAGGGTTGCGGAGCGGAGATGGAAAAGGTCTCACTCCATCGAGCACTTCATCGCATTCAAGCAATCCCTCACTAATTTCAAGTCCGCAATCACTACAGCAAAACAAACCTACTTCTCATCTCTCATATCTCACAACCCTAAACAGCTATTTAACACTTTCAACTCTCTCCTTCGTCCCCCAGCTCCTCCTCCCTCTTCTCTCATCTCAGCCGACAACTTTGCCTCATTCTTCAAACAGAAGATTGACACCATCAGACAAAACTTTTGCCTAAAGTCCACACAACCCCTCCTCATATCTATTCATCCCTCTTCCTCCAAACCCCACTTCTCCACCATTACAGAAGGTCAAGTCTCCTCTTTACTCTCCAAATCACACCTCACCACCTGCGAACTTGACCCAATCCCATCCCACCTTATCACTAACCTTACCACAGTCTTCATCCCAGCACTAACCCACCTCTTCAATCTGTCACTAACAACCGGTGTCTTCCCCTCATGTTTCAAACATGCCGCAATCACACCCATCCTCAAAAAGCCCTCCCTTGACCCTTCCTCTCTGACTTGCAACCGCCCCATATCACTCCTCCCCTTTGCCTCAAAACTACTAGAACGACATGCCACCTTGAACTGTCCTCCCACCTCTCCTTCTGTTCCCTCTTCGACCACCTGCAATCTGGCTTCCGACCGCATCACTCGACTGAAACTGCCCTGACCAAAGTCACCAACGACCTACTAAATGCCAAATCCAAGCGACACTACTCCATCCTCCTCCTTCTGGACCTGTGATCTGCCTTTGACACAGTGGACCATTCCCTCTTACTCCAGATTCTCTCATCTCTTGGCATCACGGACTTGGCTCTATCTTGGATCTCCTCATACTTAGCAGACAGGATATTCAGTGTCTCCCACTCACGCACCACCTCCTCAACTCGCCCCCTATCTGTCGTTGTCCCCCAAGGTTCAGTTCTAGGACCTCTGCTCTTTTCCATCTACACCTTTGGCCTGGGACAGCTCATAGAGTCTCACGGTTTTCAGTATCACCTCTATGCTGACGACACACAGATCTACCTCTCTGGACCCGATATCTCCTCCCTACTAACCAAAATCCCACAATGTCTGTCCGCCATGTCATCCTTCTTCTTTGACAGATTTCTAAAACTCAACATGGATAAAATAGAGTTCATCATCTTTCCACGCTCTCATTCACATCCCCCATCTGACCTAGCCATCAATGTCAATGGCTGTTCACTCTCCCCAGTCCCACAAGCTTGCTGCCTTGGAGTAACCCTGGACTCTGATCTCTCCTTCAAGCCACATATCCAAGCCCTTTCCACTTCCTGCCGACTCCAGCTCAAAAACATCTCCCGGATCTGTGCATTCCTCAGCAAAGACTCTGCAAAAACACTAGTGCATGCCCTCATCATATCCCGCCTCGACTACTGCAACCTCCTGCTCCGTGGCCTCCCTTACAACACTCTTGCGCCTCTCCAATCTATCCTAAACTCTGCTGCTCGACTAATTCACCTGTCCCCCCGCTATTCCCCGGCCTCTCCTCTCTGTCAATCTCTTCACTGGCTCCCCATTGCCCAGAGAATCCAGTTCAAAACTCTAACCATGGCATACAAAGCCATCCACAACCTGTCTCCCCCATACATCTGTGACCTAGTCTCCCGGTATTTACCTGCATGCAAACTCCGATCCTGACAAGATCTCCTTCTCTACTCCCCTCTTATCTCCTCCTCCCACAATCGTATACAAGATTTCTCCCGTGCATCCCCCCTACTCTGGAACTCTCTACCCCAACACATCAGACTCTCGCCGACCGTGGAAACCTTCAAAAGAAACCTGAAGACCCACCTCTTCCGACAAGCCTACAACCTGCAGTAACCACCGCTGCACGACCAGCTCTACCCTCACCTAATGTATCCTCACCCATCCCTTCTAGAATGTGAGCCCTCGCGGGCAGGGTCCTCGCTCCTCCTGTACCAGTCGCTGACTCGTTTTGTTAAGATTATGTAAATGCTTTTGTTATGTATATCCCTATCACATGTAAAGCGCCATGGAATAAATGGCGCTATAATAATAAATAATAATAATAATATAAAGACAATATCCATGCCCCTTGAAAGAGTGCTGGTGGTTACAATGGAATAAAAAGACAATATCAATACCTCTTGCAAGAGCTGTGGAGTTCAGAGTGGATTAAATTGACGGCTTTAATGTCCCTTGGAAGGAAAGTGGAGGTCACAGTAGCTTAATAAGACGGTTTTAATGCCACATGGAAAAGTGGTGGAGGTCGCAGTGGATTAAAAAGACAATATCAATGCCCCGAGGAAGAGTGGTGGAGGTCAAAGTGGAATAAAAAGACAATATCAATGTCCCTTGCAAGAGTGGTGGACGTAACAGTGGATTAAAAAGACAATATCAATGCCCATTGGAAGAGCAGTGGAAATAAGAGTAGTTAAACCAGACGGTTTTAATGCCCATTGGAAGTGACGTGGAGGTCACAGTATCTTAAAAAGACGTTTTTAATGCCCCTTGGAAAAGTGGTGGAGGTCGCAGTGGATTAAAAAGACAATATCAATGCCCCTTGGTAGAGTGGTGGAGGTCGCAGTGGATTAAAAAGACAATATCAATGCCCCTTGGAAGAGTGGTGGAGTTCAGAGTGGGTTAACCAGACGGTTTTAATGCCCCTTGGAAGAGACGTGGAGGTCACAGTAGCTTAACAAGATTGTTTTAATGCCCCTTGGTAGAGTGGTGGAGGTCGCAGTGGATTAAACAGACAATATCAATGCCCCTTAGAAGAGAGGTAGAAGTCGCAGTGGAATAAAAATAGAATTTCAATGCCACTTGAAAGAGTGGTGGAAGTTAAAGTGGAATAAAAACAAAATATCAATGCCCCGTGGAATAGACATGGACGTGACAGCAGCTTAACAAGACGGCTTTAGTGCCCCTTGGAAAAGTGGTGGAGGTTGCAGTGGATTAAAAAGACAATATCAATGCCCATTGGAAGAGTGGTAGAGGTCGCAGTAGAATAAAAAGACAAAATCAATGCCCCTTGGAAGAGTGGTGGAGGTTACAGTGGAATAAAAAGACAATATCAATGCCCCATGGAAAAGTTGTGGAGGTCACAGTAGCTTAACAAGATGGTCTTAATGCCCCTTGGAAGAGTGGTGGAGGTCGCAGTGGAATAAATAGACAATGTCAATGCCCCTTGGAAGAGTGGTGGATGTTAGAGTGGAATAAAAAGACAATACCAGTGCTACTTGGAAGAGCTGTGCAGTTCAGAGTGGTTTAAATTGACGGTTTTAATGCCCCTTGGAAGAGACGTGGAGGTCACAGTGGATTAAAAAGACAATATCAATGCCACTTGGAAGAGTGGTGGAGGTCGCAGTGGATTAAAAAGACAATGTCAATGCCCCTTGGAAGAGTGGTGGAGGTCGCAGTGGAATAAAAAGACAATATCAATGCCCCGTGGAAGGGACGTGGAGGTCACAGTAGCTTCACAAGACGGTTTTAATGCCCCTTGGAAGAGAGGTGGATGTCGCAGTTGATTAAAAAGACAATATCCATGCCCCTTGGAAGAGTGGTGGATGTTACAGTCGAATAAAAAGACAATATCAATGCCTCTTGTAAGAGCTGTGGAGTTCAGAGTGTTTCACCAGACGGTTTTAATGCCCCTTGGAAAAGACGAGGAGGTCACAGTAGCTTAACAAGACTGTTTTAATGCCCCTTGGAAGAGTGTTGGAGATCATTGTGGATTTAAAAGACAAAATATCAATGCCCCTTAGAAGAGTGGTGGAGGTCACAGTGGAATAAAAAGACAATATCAATGCTCCTTGGAAGATTGGTGGAGGTTACAGTGGAATAAAAAGACAATATCAATGCCCCTTGGAAGAGTGGTGGAGGTTACATTGGAATAAAAAGACAATATCAATGCCCTGTGTAAGAAACTTGGAGGTCACAGTAGCTTAACAAGATGGTTTTAATGACCCATGGAAGAGTCGTGGATGTCGCAGAGGAATAAAAAGACAATATCAATGCACTTGGAAGAGTGCAGAGGGTTACAATGGAATAAAAAGACATTGTCAATGCCCATTGGAAGAGCTGTGGAGCTCAGAGCGGTTTAACCAGACGGTTTTAATGCCCCTTGGAAGAGACTTAGAGGTCACAGTAGCTTAACAAGACGGTTTTAATGCCCCTTGGAAGAGTGATGGAGTTCGCAATGGAATAAAATGACAATATCAATGCCCCGTGGAAGGGACGTGGAGGTCACAGTAGCATAACAATACGGTTTTAATGCCCATTGGAAAAGTGGTGGAGGTCGCAGTGGATAAAAAAGACAATATCAAAGCCCCTTGGAAGAGTGGTGGAGGTCGCAGTGGAAAACAGAGACAATATCAATGCCCCTTTTAAGAGTGGTGGAGGTTACAGTCGAATAAAAAGACAATATCAGTGCCTCTTGGAAGAGCTGTGGAGTACAAAGTGGTTTAACCAGACGGTTTAATGCCCCTTGGAAGAGACGTGTGTAACATACCTGGCGGTGTCCTTGCATAGTGGTCCATCTCCCACTGTGCAAGAGCGCGCACTTGATCTCCAGTCCAGTCTGCTAGCCTGGCTTCCCTCCATGCTGTCTGCTTGCCTCTGTTTCTGCTGCTTAAGGGTGGCGCCCGATCACTTCCTGCTTCCTGTAGCTGCTGCAGGCACACCCCTTGTGCGTCCTCAGCCTATTGCTCTCTGTCACCTGGTATTTAAGCCAGCTCCTCCCTGGAATCCATGCCTGAGCACTGTGTTCTGTCAGTTGGCTTCCAGTCACTGATGTGCCAGGTCTTGTCTATGCTTCCTGCCTTGCAGTATCAGTTCCCGTGTCTGAACTGTGTCCTGTCTGAACTATCTTCTAGCCTGTTGTCTTCTGCCTATCCTGGAGGCTGTATTTCCAGGCCAGTGTGAACACGCTCCTAGCCTGTTCTTTCCGCCTTCTAGGGGCCGCATACCTAGACCCATTCCTGCATCTTGCCTGTTCCTGTCTGAACACGCTCCTAGCCTTTTCGTTCCGCCTTCTAGGGGCCGCATACCTAGACCCGCTCCTGTATCTTGCTGCTGTGTCTGTTCTTGCCTAAATACTTTCCTAGCCTGTTACCTGTTTTTCTCTATGTCCGTACCTTCCCTTTTCCTGCAGAATCTGATCCCGTACCTAACTCCTACTCGTTGTCCCTGTACTCTCGTTTGTGAGTTTAGAGTCCACTTGCTACTTCATTGCAAGTATCTTGTGTGTACCTGGTTCTGCCTTTCCCTTCCAGTCTGTTCCATGTGAACAAAGCCCTGTCCCCTCTGCTCTGTCTTGCTCACCGCTACGGCTGTTCTTGCCTGCTCTGCCTTGCTCGCTGCTCCGGCAGTCTCGCTTTGCTCTGACCCTTTGATCGCTGCTCCGGCAGTCTCGCTCTGCTCTGACCCTTTGCTCGCTGCTCCGGCAGTCTCGCTCTGCTCTGACCCTTTGCTCGCTGCTCCGGCAGTCTCGCTCTGCTCTGACCCTTTGCTCGCTGTTCTGGCAGTCTCGCTCTGCTCTGACCCATTGCTCGCTGCTCCAGCAGTCTCGCTCTGCTCTGACCCTTTGCTCGCTGCTCCGGCAGTCTCGCTCTGCTCTGACCCTTTGCTCGCTGCTTTGGCAGTCTCGTCCTGCTCCTCTCTCGCTGCTTCGGCAGTCTCGTCCTGCTCCTCTCTCGCTCACCGCTCCAGGCGGCCTTGTCCTGCTCTTCTCTCGCTCACCGCTCCAGGCGGTCTCGTCTTGTTCTGCTCTTGCTCGCCGCTCTGGGCGGCCTCACTCTGCTGTTTGTCCACCGCATCTGTGGTTCTGCTCCTGAGTCCCAGTCTGTACTGGGTCCTATCCACTCGGTCCTCCAACCTGTCGTACCTGCCAGTACCTCCCTGCCTGCATACCAGTCGTGCTTACCAGCATCCGCCAGTCTGCATACCAGCCGTGTCCGCCTATACCCAGCAGTCTATGTGCCAGCCTAACCTGCCTGTTCCTGTATTCCCCTGTGTGGGTCAACAGCCGTGTCTGGGGTCTGTCCTGGAGTAGCACCTGGTGCCTCTGCTCGGTTCCTGCTTGGTGCACTGGCGTCGTATGCCGTCGTGCGACCCTGGTCGGATCGGGTGGATACTTAGTTACGCCCCTCCAGGCATTCACTCTCCGGCACGGTCCAATGGAATCACAACATATACACGCACACGCCACTCAGCCCGGGCGTGTGCATTACAGCATGCTCAGGCCATGGTTCCCGTTGAGCCCCACGGCCTTCGCTCTCTGAGACGTTTTCCAGCGAATACGTGCATTAAAAATAAATAAAAAATAAATAAAAAAAATTTCTTTAGCTGAGTTCCAGGCGAATTATGCACCCGTCCAGATGGAACTTTCTGCACTCGTTCCTGCGGATCCGCCACGGTACTATGGGGATCCAAGACAGAGTCGTGCATTTGTGGAGCAATGCTTGCTACACTTCAAGTTCTACCCTCTTTGTTTTCCCACCGATCGGGTTAAGGTGGGATTCATGATGTCTTACCTAGCGGGTGATGCCTTGAAATGGATCACCCCCCTATGGGACGCACAGGATTCTATCGTCCTGGACTTGCAGGCCTTCCTGGTGGCCTTTCTAATGGTCTTCGATGACACTTACCCGGAGGCTCCTGCTGAAGCTTCACTTCCCAATATCCCGGAGCAGCCCCGATGGGTAATGTGTGTTGGTAGCGCACTAGTCCTCCTGCCCGAAGAGACTTCTGCCCATCCAGAATCCACACAGGATGACTACGCTCTCCGGAATACTTCTCCCAACCTCAAGAGGCAGTCCAGAAATGCTAGGCATAGAGGCAAGCCATCACGCCAGGGTCTGTCCTCCCAAAGACCTCCTGATCCCAACCTTGAAGTCCCTGCTGAAGCTTCATTTCCCTGTATCCCGGAGCAGCCCCGACGGGTAATGTGCGTGGGTAGCGTACCAGTTCTCCTGCCCGAAGAGACTTCTGCCCACCTAGAATCCACACAGGAGGACTTCCTGCACCCGGTATCTGATGCTTCACCCACTTTAACCGGTGAGTCTGTCCAAGGGTACTCCGAAACAGTGATTACCTCCGAGTCTGTGCATCTCTACTACCTGGCGGAGGACCCCCTGTTGCCTCCTGAATCCTCCGGGATACCACCTGATGACAAATGGAGAGAGACTTCCCTACACCCGTTACCCGATACTTCATCCGCTCCGTCCTGTGAGCCTGACAATGGGTACCTCAAAGCGGTAGTTAACCCTGAGTCTCTACACCCCTCCGACCAGGCGGAGGACCTCCAGTTGTCTCCAGAACCCTTCGGGGTGCTACCTGGTAGCGAATGGACAGAGTCTTCCCTATACTCTGTACCTGATACCTCGTCCGCTTCGTCCTGTGAGTCCGACTTAGTGTACTCCGAAGCAGAGGTTATCCCCGAGTCTCTACACCCCTCCGACCAGGCGGAGAACCTCCAGTTGTCTCCTTCACCCTTCGGGGTGCTACCTGACAGCGAATGGACAGAGACTCTCCAATACTTGGTACCTGATACCTCGCCCGCTTCTTCCAGTGAATCCAAACTAGTGTACTCCGAAGCAGAGGTTATCCTCGAGTCTCTACACCCCTCCGACCAGGCAGAGGACCTCCAGTTGCCTCCTGAACCCTTCGGGGTACAACCTGATAGCGAATGGACAGAGACTCTCCTATACTCGGTAGCTGATATCTCGCCCGCCTCTTCCAGTGAGTCCGACCAAGTGTACTCCGAAGCAGAGGTTACCCCGAGTCTCGGCACCCCTCCAACCCAGCAGAGGACCCCCAGTTGTTTCCTGAATCCTACGGGGTACCACCAGATAACAAAGAGACAGTGACTTTTCTACACTCGGTACCTGATACCTCGCCTGCTTCTTCCAGCGAGTCTGACCTAGTGTACTCCGAAGCAGAGGTTACCCCCGAGTCTCTGCACCCCTCCAACCCGGCGGAGGACTTCCAGTTGTCTCCTGAACCCTCTGGGGTGCTACCTGATAATAAGTGGAGAGAGACTTCCTTGTGTGCTGTTCCTGGCACTCCACCCATTTCGTCTGTTGCTGAGGATGGCTGGATAGGAGGTAGCATCCTAGCTACTCAGATGAGACCAGTTTTTCCTGTGGACAGTGGAAGTGATCTCCTTGAAGTGAAGGATTGGCCCTCGAATTCCCTGTGGAACATTCTGGCAGGCCTGAAGAAGAGGGGGCGTAAGGGGGGGGGGTACTGTAACATAACTGGCGGCGTCCTTGCATAGTGGTCCATCTCCCACTGTGCAAGAGCGCGCACTTGATCTCCAGTCCAGTCTGCTAGCCTGCTTCCCTCCATGCTGTCTGCTTACCTCTGTTTCTGCTGCTAAAGGGCGGCGCCCGATCACTTCCTGCTTCTTGTAGCTGCTGCAGGCATACCCCTTGTGCGTCCTCAGCCTATTGCTGTCTGTCACCTGTTATTTAACCCAGCGCCTCCATGGAATCCATGCCTGAGCATTGTGTTCTGTCAGTTGGCTTCCAGTCACTGATGTGCCAGGTCTTGTCTATGCTTCCTGCCTTGCAGTATCAGTTCCCGTGTCTGAACTGTGTCCTTTCTGAACTATCTTCTAGCCTGTTGTCTTCTGCCTATACTGGAGGCTGTATTTCCAGGCCAGTGTCAACACGCTCCTAGCCTGTTCTTTCCGCCTTCTAGGGGCCGCATACCTAGACCCATTCCTGCATCTAGCCTGTTCCTGTCTGAACACGCTCCTAGCCTTTTCGTTCTGCCTTCTAGGGGCCGCATACCTAGACCCGCTCCTGCATCTTGCTGCTGTGTCTGTTCTTGTCTGAATACTCTCCTAGCCTGTTACCTGTTTTTCTCTATGTCCGTACCTTCCCTTTTCCTGCAGAATCTGATCCCGTACCTAACTCCTACTCGTTGTCCCTGTATTCTCGTTTGTGAGTTTAGAGTCCACTTGCTACTTCACCCCAGAGTACTGAAGGAGATCGTAGAAGAAATTTTAGAACCACTCTCCATAATCTTTGAAAATTCTTGGAGAACAGGAGAAGTCCCAGAAGACTGGAGAAGAGCAAATGTTGTTCCTATCTTCAAAAAGGGGAAGAAGGTGGACCCAGGGAACTATAGGCCAGTGAGTCTGACTTCTATACCAGGAAAGATCTTTGAACAAATTATTAAACAACATGTATGTAAGTACATGGATAAGAATGAAGTGATTAAACAGAGTCAGCATGGGTTTGTAACTAACAAGTCATGTCAGACTAACTTAATTTCCTTCTATGACAGAATCACTGACTGGGTGGATCAGGGAAATGCTGTAGATATAGTATATCTTGACTTCAGCAAAGCATTTGACAAAGTATCTCACACCATCCTTATTGAAAAAATGACCAAGTATGCAATGGACCAGGCAACTGTTAGGTGGATTCATAACTGGCTTAGTGATCGGACTCAAAGGGTGGTTGTAAATGGCTTCACATCCAGCTGGATGAATGTCTCAAGTGGGGTACCACAGGGCTCCGTCCTGGGACCTGTATTGTTCAACATCTTTATCAATGATTTAGATGAAGGAATTGAGGGTAAACTGATTAAATTTGCTGATGACACAAAGCTAGGAGGGATAGCTAATACTAGAGAAGAGAGAGAGAGGCTTCAAAAAGACCTAAATAAACTGGAGCAGTGGGCAGTAACTAACAAAATGGTTTTTAACAAGGAAAAATGCAAAGTTCTACATCTGGGCAATAAAAATGAAAAAAGCATATACAGAATGGGAGGAATAGAGCTAAGCAACAGTACATGTGAAAAAGACTTAGGTATACTAATAGATCATAGACTGAACATGAGTCAACAGTGTGATGCAGCAGCAAAAAAGGCAAATACAATTCTGGGATGTATTAACAGAAGCATACAGTCTAGATCACGTGAAGTCATTATCGGTCTTTACTCCTCTTTGGTCAGACCTCATCTGGAATACTGTGTACAGTTTTGGGCACCACATTTTAAAAAAGACATAGACAAACTGGAGCAAGTTCAGAGAAGAGCGACCAGAATGGTGACTGGTCTGCAAACCATGTCCTATGAGGAACGGTTGCAGGATTTGGGAATGTTTAGCTTGCAAAAAAGAAGACTGAGAGGAGACTTAATAGCTGTCTACAAATATGTCAAGGGCTGTCACATTGTAGAAGGATCATCTTTATTCTCATTTGCACAAGGAAAGACTAGAAGCAATAGGATGAAACTAAATGGGAGGAGACACAGATTAGATATTAGAAAAAACATTTTGACAGTTAGGGTGATTAATGAGTGGAACAGGCTGCCACGAGAGGTGGTGAATTCCCCTTCAATGGACGTCTTCAAACAGAGGCTGGACAGACATCTGTCTGAGATGATTTAGTGAATCCTGCTTTGAGCAGGGGGTTGGACCAGATGACCCAGGAGGTCCCCTCCAACTCTACCATTCTATGATTCTATGATTCTATGATTCATTGCAAGTATCTTGTGTGTACCTGGTTCTGCCTTTCCCTTCCAGTCTGTTCCGTGTGAACAGAGCCCTGTCCCCTCTTCTCTGCCTTGCTCACCGCTCCGGCGGTTCTTGTCTGCTCTGCCTTGCTCGCTGCTCCGGCAGTCTCGCTCTGCTCTGACCCTTTGCTCGCTGCTCCGGCAGTCTTGCTCTGCTCTGACCCTTTGCTCGCTGATCCGGCAGTCTCGCTCTGCTCTGACCCTTTGCTTGCTGCTCCTGCTGTCTCGCTCTGCTCTGACCCTTTGCTCGCTGCTCCGGCAGTCTCGCCCTGCTCTGACCCTTTGCTCGCTGCTCCGGCAGTCTCGCTCTGCTCTGATCCTTTGCTCGCTGCTCCGGCAGGCTCGCTCTGCTCTGACCCTTTGCTCGCTGCTCTGGCAGTCTCGCTCTGCTCTGACCCTTTGCTTGCTGCTCCGGCAGTCTCGCTCTGCTCTGACCCTTTGCTCGATGCTCCAGCAGTCTCGCTCTGCTCTGACCCTTTGCTCGCTGCTTCGGCAGTCTCGTCCTGCTCCTCTCTCGCTGCTTCGGCAGTCTCATCCTGCTCCTCTATCGCTCACCACTCCAGGCGGCCTTGTCCTGCTCTTCTCTCGCTCACCGCTCCAGGCGGTCTGGTCTTGTTCAGCTCTTGCTCGCCGCTCTGGGGGGCCTCCCTCTGCTGTTTGTCCACCGCATCTGCGGTTCTTTTCCTGAGTCCCAGTCTGTACTGGGTCCAATCCTCTCGGTGCTCCAACCTGTCGTACCTGCCAGTACCTCCCTGCCTGCATACCAGTCGTGCTTACCAGCATCCGCCAGTCTGCATACCAGCCGTGTCTGCCTATACCCAGCAGTCTATGTGCCAGCCTAACCTGCCTGCTCCTGTATTCCCCTGTGTGGGTCAACAGCCGTGTCCGGGGTCTGTCCTGGAGTAGCACGTGGTGCCTCTGCTCGGTTCCTGCTTGGTGCACTGGCGTCGTATGCCGTCGTGCGACCCTGGTCGGATCGGGTGGATACTTAGTTACGCCCCTCCAGGCATTCACTCTCCGGCACGGTCCATTGGAATCACTACATATACACGTACACGCCACTCAGCCCGGCCGTGTGCATTACAACGTGGAGGTCACAGTAGCTTATCAAGACTGTTTTAATGCCCCTTGGAAGAGTGGTGGAGGTCGCAGTGGATTAAAAAGACAATATCAATGCCCCTTAGAAGAGTGATGGAGGTCGCAGTGGAATAAAAAGACAATATCAATTCCCCTTGGAAGAGATGTGGAGGTCGCAGTGGAATAAAAAGACAATATCAATGCCTACTGGAAGAGACATGGAGTTCACAGTAGCTTAACAAGATGGTTTTAATGCCCCTTGGAAGAGAGGTGGAGGTCGCAGAGGAATAAAAAGACAATATCAATGCCCCTTGGAAGAGTGGTGGAGGTTACAGTGGAATAAAAAGACAATATCAATAACCCTTGGAAGAGTGGTGGAGGTCGTAGTGGAATAAAAATACAATATTAATGCCCCATGGAAGAATGGTGGAGGTCGCAGTAAAATAAAAAGACAATATCAATGCCCCTTGGAAGAGTGGTGGAGGTTACAGTGGAATAAAAAGACAATATCAATGCACCTTGGAAGAGCTGTGGAGTTCACAGTGGTTTAACCAGAAGGTTTTAAGGAACCGTGGAATAGACGTGGAGGTCACAATAGCTAAACAAGACAGTTTTAATGGTTCTTGGAAGAGAGTTGGAGGTCGCAGTGGATTAAAAAGACAAAATCAATGCCCCTTGGAAGAGTGGTGGAGGTTACAGTGGAATAAAAAGACAATATCAATGCCTTTTGCAAGAGCTGTGGAGTTCAGAGTGGTTTAAATTGACGGTTTTAATGCCCCTTGAAAGAGACGTGGAGGTCACAGTAGCTTAACAAGACGGTTTTAATGCCCCTTGGAAGAGTGGTGTAGGTTACATTCGAATAAAAAGACAATATCAATACCCCTTGGAAGAGTGGTGGAGTTCAGAGTGGTTTAACCAGATGGTTTTAATGCCCCTTGGAAGAGTGATGGAGGTCGCAGTGGATTAAAAAGACAATATCAATGCCACTTAGAAGAGAGGTGGAAGACGCAGTGGAATAAAAAGACAATGTCAATGCCACTTGGAAGAGTGGTGTAGGTTACAGTGGAATAAAAAGACAATATCAATTCCCCTTGGAAGAGTGGTGGAGGTTGCACGGGAATAACAAGACAATATCAATGCCCCTTGGAAGAGTGGTAAAGGTTAGAGTAGAATAAAAAGACAATACCAGTGCACCTTGGAAGAGTTGTGGAGTTCAGAGTTGTTTAAATTGACGGTTTTCATGCCCCTTGGAAGAGATGTGGAGGTCACAGTGGATTAAAAAGACAATATCAATGCCCCTTGGAAGAGTGGTGGAGGACGCAGTGGAATAAAAAGACAATATCAAAGCCCTTTGGAAGAGTGGCGGAGGTCGCAGTGGAATAAAAAGACAATATCAATGCCCCTTGGAAAGTGGTGGAGGTCGCAGTGGAATAACCTCACTGGTACATGCTCTGCATAACTTCTCTGCTTGCTGTGTCTGCTGTAATCTAATGCTCTGCTTTGCTGATTCACCTCACTGGTGCATGCTCTGCATAACTTCTCTGCTTGCTGTGTCTGCTGTAATCTAATGCTCTGCTTTGCTGATTCACCTCACTGGTACATGCTCTGCATAACTTCTCTGCTTGCTGTGTCTGCTGTAATCTAATGCTCTGCTTTGCTGATTCACCTCACTGGTACATGCTCTGCATAACTTCTCTGCTTGCTGTGTCTGCTGTAATCTAATGCTCTGCTTTGCTGATTCACCTCACTGGTACATGCTCTGCATAACTTCTCTGCTTGCTGTTTCTGTTGTAATCTAATGCTCTGCTTTGCTGATTCATCTCACTGGTACATGCTCTGCATAACTTCTCTGCTTTATCTGTCCCACTCCATTCAATACCCACATATGTCTGTCCCTTCCCCACTATAGATCTTATCTGATTTTTAGAGGTGCTAAACTGCAGAGACTAGAGTCCTAGCTCTGTGTTTGATCACCCAGCCATCTCCTGGTGAGACGACCAGCTGCTAATTTAGCCATATGCAGCTCCCTCAATGCCGTTCACCTGATAGTTTAATGTGCCCTATATATTTAGAAGCTCTGTAAGGGGTGCACTTGTGCTGGGGTGTGCACGTGTCTTCGTGTGCAAAGTGGCTTCGAAGATAAGTGGCAGTTATTTCAGAGGCAGTTAGTCAGGGCAGGAGTCAGTTAACCAACACTTTTAAAACTTACTCTCTTTTAACTATGTTTCTGTTAGCTCTCACTTTTTCCTCTATAGTCCTCCACTTTCTAGTAACCACTCAAATCCGTACACCTAATAAGAAACTCTTCATCTCTCCCTCCATCCTCCCCATTCATCTCACCTCCTCCTCCAAATTATTCCTAAACATTCAATCCTGGATCTCCAAACACAGACAGCCACCTCATGCTCTCTCTTGCTCCCACCTGCTAACACTTTCTCTGCTCCTCCTCACTGCTGGAGATATCTCTCCAAATCCTGGTCCTCCTTGCCATATCCTAACAGTTACTTCTTCCTCCTATCCACGACCTTCCACAAACTGTCGCAACCCTTCTAACCTCATACCCATCCAACCAATCCCCACTCCCTTAGTTGCTCTAACAGGAGCTCTATGGAATGCTCGCTCTGTCTGCAACAAACTTTCCTTCATCCACGATCTTTTCATTACAAACAAACTTTCCTTCCTCGCCATCACTGAAACCTGGCTCTCCCCTCTGACACAGCCTCCCCAGCTGCACTTTCATATGGCAGATTCCACCTTTCCCACACCCCCCGCCCCAACGGCAAACATGGCGGAGGCGTAGGTTTTCTCCTATCAGAACACTGTGCTTTCACCCAAATCCCACTGCCACCCTCCGTTACACTCCCCTCTTTTGAGGTGCACTGTGTGTGCATCTATTCCGCCTCCAACCTCCAACTGGCCATCGTTTACCGATCCCCAGGGCAAGCCTCCACCTTCTTAGACAACTTGACTATCTGGCTGCTTCACTTCCTCTCCACTGACATCCGCACTATCATAATGGGTGACTTCAACATCCCCATTAACACTTCCCACTCGCCTGTCTCTAAGTTCCTATCTCTCACTTCCTCCTTCGGACTCACTCAATGGTCATCCACACCCACCCACAAAGATAGCCACACAATGGACCTCATCTTCACCCATCTCTGTTCCCTATCTAACCTCTCTAACTCACCTCTCCCTCTCTCTTTTCACAGCCTACTTGCATTCTCTTCTCTCTCCTCCCCGGGGCAACAATCCCCACTCCACAAACTTGCATACTCTCGCAGAAATCTGAAACACCTTGACTTACACTCACTCTCTGAATCCCTCCTCCCTCTTACAGACATAAATTCCTTACACGATGCAGACATTGCTGCTGCTTCATATAACACCACAATAGCTGCAGCTCTAGACTCAATCGCCCCTCTCACACACACCACATCTCGCACATTCAACAGGCAACCCTGGCACACTAAACTTACTAAAGAACTGCGCCGGGCCTCCAGGGTTGCGGAGCGGAGATGGAAAAGGTCTCACTCCATCGACCACTTCATCGCATTCAAGCAATCCCTCACTAATTTCAAGTCCGCACTCACTACAGCAAAACAAACCTACTTCTCATCTCTCATATCTCACAACCCTAAACAGCTATTTAACACTTTCAACTCTCTCCTTTGTCCCCCAGCACCTCCTCCCTCTTCTCTCATCTCAGCCAACGACTTTGCCTCATTCTTCAAACAGAAGATTGACACCATCAGACAAAACTTTTGCCTAAAGTCCAAACAACCTCTCCTCATATCTATTCAACCCTCCTCCTCCAAACCCCACTTCTCCACCATTACAGGAGGTCAAGTCTCCTCTTTACTCTCCAAATCACACATCACCACCTGCGAACTTGACCCAGTCCCATCCCACCTCATCACTAACCTTACCACAGTCTTCATCCCAACCCTAACCCACCTCTTCAATCTGTCACTAACAACCGGTGTCTTCCCCTCATGTTTCAAACATGCCGCAATCACGCCCATCCTCAAAATGCCCTCCCTTGACCCTTCCTCTCTGACTAGCTACAGCCCCATATCACTCCTCCCCTTTGCCTCAAAACTACTAGAACAACATGTCCACCTTGAACTGTCCTCCCACCTCTCCTCCTGCTCCCTCTTCGACCGCCTGCAATCTGGCTTCCGACCGCATCACTCGACTGAAACTGCCCTGACCAACGTCACCAACGACCTACTAAATGCCAAATCCAAGCGACACTACTCCATCCTCCTCCTTCTGGACCTGTCATCTGCCTTTGACACAATGGACCATTCCCTCTTACTCCAGATTCTTTCATCTCTTGGCATCATGGACTTGGCTCTATCTTGGATCTCCTCATACTTAACAGACAGGACATTCAGCGTCTCCCACTCACGCACCACCTCCTCATCTCACCCCTTATCTGTCGGTGTCCCCCAAGGTTCAGTTCTAGGACCTCTGCTCTTCTCCATCTACACCTTTGGCCTGGGACAGCTCATAGAGTCTCACGGTTTTCAGTATCACCTCTATGCTGACGACACACAGATCTACCTCTCTGGACCCGATATCTCCTCCCTACTAACCAAAATCCCACAATGTCTGTCCGCCATGTCATCCTTCTTCTCTGACAGATTTCTAAAACTCAACATGGATAAAACAGAGTTCATCATCTTTCCACCCTCTCATTCATATCCCCCATCTGACCTATCCATCAACGTCAATGGTTGTTCACTCTCCCCAGTCCCACAAGCTCGCTGCCTTAGAGTAACCCTGGACTCTGATCTCTCCTTCAAGCCACATATCCAAGCGCTTTCCACTTCCTGCCGACTCCAGCTCAAAAACATCTCCCGGATCCGTGCATTCCTCAGCAAAGACTCTGCAAAAACACTAGTGCATGCCCTCATCATATCCCGCCTCGACTACTGCAACCTCCTGCTCCGTGGCCTCCCTTACAACACTCTTGGGCCTATCCAATCTATCCTAAACTCTGCTGCTCGACTAATTAACCTGTCCCCCCGCTATTCCCCGGCCTCTCCTCTCTGTCAATCTCTTCACTGGCTCCCCATTGCCCAGAGAATCCAGTTCAAAACTCTAACCATGGCATACAAAGCCATCCACAACCTGTCTCCCCCATACATCTGTGACCTAGTCTCCAGGTACTTATCTGCATGCAACCTCCGATCCTCACAAGATCTCCTTCTCTACTCCCCTCTTATCTCCTCCTCCCACAATCGTATACAAGATTTCTCCCGTGCATCCCCCCTACTCTGGAACTCTCTACCCCAACACATCAGACTCTCGCCGACCGTGGAAACCTTCAAAAGAAACCTGAAGACCCACCTCTTCCGACAAGCCTACAACCTGCAGTAACCACCGCTGCACGACCAGCTCTACTCTCACCTAATGTATCCTCACCCATCCCTTCTAGAATGTGAGCCCTCGCGGGCAGGGTCCTCGCTCCGCCTGTACCAGTCGCTGACTCATTTTGTTAAGATTATGTAAATGCTTTTGTTATGTATATCCCTATCACATGTAAAGCGCCATGGAATAAATGGCGCTATAATAATTAATAATAATAATAAAAAGACAATATCAATTCCCATAGGAAAAGTGGTGGAGGTTACAGTGGAATAAAAAGACAATATCATTGCCTCTTTGATGAGCTGTGGAATTCAGAGTGGTTTAACCAGACGGTTTTAATGCCCCTTGGAAGAGACGTGGAGGTCATAGTAGCTTAATAAGATGATTTTAATGCCTCTTGGAGGAGTGGTGGAGGTCGCAGTGGTTTAAAAAGACAATATCACTGCCCCTTAGAAGAGTGGTGGAGGTTACATTGGAATAAAAAGACAATATCAGTGCCCTGTGGAATAGACATGGAGGTTACAGCAGCTTAACAAGACAGTTTTAATGCCCCTTGGAAGAGCTGTGGAGTTCAGAGTGGTTTAACTAGACGGTTTTAATGCCCATTGGAAGTGACGTGGAGGTCACAGTAGCTTAAAAATACGTTTTTAATGCCCCTTGGAAAAGTGGTGGAGGACGCAGTGGATTAAAAGGACAATATCAATGCCCCTTGGAAGAGTGGTGGAGGTGGCAGTGGAATAAAAAGACAATATCAATGCCCCTTGGAAGAATGATGGAGGTCGCAGTGGATTAAAAAGACAATGTCAATGCTCATTGGAAGAGTTGTGGAGGTTAGAGTGGAATAAAAAGACAATACTAATGCCCCTTGGAAGAGCTGTGGAGTTCAGAGTGGTTTATCCAGATGGTTTTATTGCCCCTTGGAAGAGAAGTGGAGGTCACAGTAGATTAACAAGACGGTTTTAATGCGACATGGAAGAGTGGTGGAGGTTGCAGTGGATTAACAATAGAGATGAGCGTTGTTCTACTCGAACTGTTCGCCAATCTCAAATTCGAGCTGTTTTGGGCGGTGTTCGAGCCGTTCGGCGAACACGAACAATTTGAGAAAAATTCGGCTGTTCGAGGTTATGTTCGATAACTGTTCGTGCACCAAAATCATAACTGGATTTTTTCTCAGTAATGATGAAAATTAATGTTAATACGCAGTTTGAGTGTACAGCGGGGTGGGGGGAGGGGCAGGGGATGGATCTCTGCAGGAACAATGAAGATCTCCATTTTTTTTTCTCTTTCCCGCATTTACAGTGGGGAGGTGCAATCTGTCAGCCTATCAGCAGCGCACACACGGAGCGAAGTGCTTTTTTTCACACAAGCAAGGGCATGTGTCATTGGCAGTGTATGTCACATGTCCTTGCCCTATAAGACCAAGCCATTTTCCCCGTCGCCACCATTTTCTCACTGCTGCAGCTGCATGTTAGACGGCACCGCTGTTGCTGTGTGCGCTATACCTTGTTAATTTCAAGCCAATTTTCGCACAAATATACAGATAGCTTGGGAGTAGGGAATAGTTGTGATTGCAGTCCTTTTAAGGACTAGGTTACAGCATTTCCTACGACTTTTATCAGGAAGGTCTGTGCTCTTAAATAGATAGGTTGTGGGAGTAAAGACTAATTGTAATTGGAGTCCTTTTCAGGACTAGGTTACATCAGTTCCTATCAGTTTTTGCCAGGCAGGTCTGTGCCAGTGCTGTGCAAGTTTTTTTCACAGCATTTGGCTGAATCTAGCAAAGCTAATCCTTTTTGGCCTATTGCAGAGTGTGTTAGTCAGTGGAGTAGCCTATCTGTGTTGCAAGATATACCACCTGTGTATAGAATACCAATTTTTTTACTGCACCTAGTAAAGTAAAATCTTTTGGGCATAGCATCATTCTATTAGTCCATCTATACTGACCTCCATCAGGTTGCAAATTAAAACTAATTTTTATCTGCATCTACAGTACCTCTGAAAAAATATTTGGGCTTCTAGCTGTGTGTGGGACTTGTTGTATTAGTCCATCTATACTGACCTCCATCAGGTTGCAAACTGAATATATTTTTTTCTGCATCTACCTCTGAAAAAATATTGGGCTTCTAGCTGTGTGTGGGTCTTGTTCTATTAATCCATCTATACTGACCTCCATAAGGTTGCAAACTGAATATAATTTTTTTCTGCATCTAGCTCTGAAAAAATATTGGGCTTCTAGCTGTGTGTGGGTCTTGTTCTATTAATCCATCTATACTGACCTCCATCAGGTTGCAAACTGAATATAATTTTTTTCTGCATCTAGCTCTGAAAAAATATTTGGCCTTCTAGTAGTGTGTCGGACTTTCTCTATTAGTCCATCTATACTGACCTCCATCAGGTTGCAAATTAAAACTAATTTTTATCTGCATCTACAGTACCTCTGAAAAAATATTTGGGCTTCTAGCTGTGTGTGGGTCTTGTTCTATTAATCCATCTATACTGACCTCCATCAGGTTGCAAACTGAATATAATTTTTTTCTGCATCTATCTCTGAAAAAATATTTGGCCTTCTAGTAGTGTGTCGGACTTTCTCTATTAGTCCATCTATACTGACCTCCATCAGGTTGCAAACTGAATATATTTTTTTCTGCATCTACCTCTGAAAAAATATTTGGCCTTCTAGTAGTGTGTCGGACTTTCTCTATTAGTCCATCTATACTGACCTCCATCAGGTTGCAAATTAAAACAAATTTTTATCTGCATCTACAGTACCTCTGAAAAAATATTTGGGCTTCTAGCTGTGTGTGGGACTTGTTGTATTAGTCCATCTATACTGACCTCCATCAGGTTGCAAACTGAATATATTTTTTTCTGCATCTACCTCTGAAAAAATATTTGGCCTTCTAGTAGTGTGTCGGACTTTCTCTATTAGTCCATCTATACTGACCTCCATCAGGTTGCAAATTAAAACTAATTTTTATCTGCATCTACAGTACCTCTGAAAAAATATTTGGGCTTCTAGCTGTGTGTGGGACTTGTTGTATTAGTCCATCTATACTGACCTCCATCAGGTTGCAAACTGAATATATTTTTTTCTGCATCTACCTCTGAAAAAATATTTGGCCTTCTAGTAGTGTGTCGGACTTTCTCTATTAGTCCATCTATACTGACCTCCATCAGGTTGCAAATTAAAACTAATTTTTATCTGCATCTACAGTACCTCTGAAAAAATATTTGGGCTTCTAGCTGTGTGTGGGACTTGTTGTATTAGTCCATCTATACTGACCTCCATCAGGTTGCAAACTGAATATATTTTTTTCTGCATCTACCTCTGAAAAAATATTGGGCTTCTAGCTGTGTGTGGGTCTTGTTCTATTAATCCATCTATACTGACCTCCATCAGGTTGCAAACTGAATATAATTTTTTTCTGCATCTAGCTCTGAAAAAATATTTGGCCTTCTAGTAGTGTGTCGGACTTTCTCTATTAGTCCATCTATACTGACCTCCATCAGTTTGCAAATTAAAAATAATTTTTATCTGCATCGACAGTACCTCTGAAAAATTATTTGGGCTTCTAGCTGTGTGTGGGACTTGTTGTATTAGTCCATCTATACTGACCTCCATCAGGTTGCAAATTCAAAATAATTTTTTTCTGCATCTAACCCAGCCAATAGTTTTGGCCTAATACCACAGTTTGGCCACTCAGCTCTGCTCGGTTACCATCCATTGTTTTTTTGTGCAAACAACTCCAGAGTTGTGAATTAGTTAACCACCAAAATGAGTGGAAAAAGGCCTGCTGCTGGTGGAAAGGGGAATAGGCGTGTTGGGAAGGGGAAAAAAGGTTGTGTCCGTGGGGTAGGTGTTAAAGCAACAGTAACATCTGCAGAAGAAAGACCATCTTCCAGCCAAACTAAAATGTCTACTTCTTTTAGCGGACAATGTGATAAGATCCCTTTCTTACGGCCACGCCAATCGCTACAAATTCCAGATGAGGCACAAAAACAGCAGGTGCTTCAACGGATATCAAGTGCTCCTTTAAGTGGGCTCTCCTCCACATCAACTTCAACATCACAAATACTCCAGTCCTCAAAGGTGTCACCCAAATCGCACTTGCTTCCTCACAGCTCCCAAATCTCCAGCTGCCCGTCTGAGTATGAGGTAGAACAGATGGTTGAGTCTGCAGAGCTGTTTACTCATACTATAGCCTGGGAATCAGAGGTCGACTCCAGCGCTTCTGTGAATCCAGACGAGGAAATGATCTGCACTGATGCCCAGAATCTTTATGAGTCGGATCCAGGACCAGACGCAGAAGGTTCTGACCATAATGTAGACCCTCATTCCCAAACTGTAACTCCTGTTGGTGGAGACAATGAGGAAGACGATGATAAGACTCAAATACCTGATTGGAGCGACAACTTTAGTTTTTTGTCAGGGCAGGAACAGGTTGGCTCTGAGGACGACGGGTGTGATAACGCACAGGGTGATGATGATGAGGTCGGAGATCCCACTTACTGTCAACCCACAGTCAGCCAAGAGATGAGGTCAGCAGAGGAGGTGGAGGAAGATGCTAGTGACGACGAGGTCAGGTTGCGCCTTCCTGGACAGAGACGTAGTACTGGAAGCACGTCAACAACTGCATCCTCAAACACAACTCTGCCTCTCACCACAAGTCGTGGTGGCTCTTCAGGTCGCATGGGTGCTAAGCCTTGCATAGCTTGGGCATTTTTTCAGATCGATAAAGATGACCCAACTCGTGTTATCTGTAACATTTGTCAGCAAAAGCTAAGTAGAGGCCAAAAAATACATAGTTTGAGTACTTCATGCATGAACCGGCACATGGACATGAAGCATAAGTTGCAGTGGGAAGCTCAGTGTGCTACAATGCGGCCTAGCCGGCCGGGCCAACCACCGTCTCCCATATCTTGTGCATCCGCGGCCTCTTCATCCTCTGTGACTGGGGGGACAGCAGTCACACCTGTTTTGGGGCGCAGACCTGCCACCTCTTTACCCGCAACAGCCAGCGTGATTGGCAGGTCATCATTTTCTTTGGAGGTGGTAACACCAGCTGGTGTTGAGCGCTGTCCGACATCGATAGCACCACCTTTGGATCAAGGCAACCTAACATGTCCACCTGCATCTTCCTCACAGACCGGCAGTTTGCCGGGGACACCCTTATCAACCCCGTCTAAGCACAATAGCCAGCCCTCGGTCCCTCAGATGTGGACAAGTAAAAGACCATTTCCTCCTAGCCATGAGAAAGCTAAGAGGTTGAATTTCACCATCTGCAAGCTCTTGGCTACAGAAATGCTGCCTTTCCGCCTGGTGGACACAGAGGATTTTCGAGACCTTATGTCCGTCGCAGTGCCCCAGTACCAGATGCCCAGTCGTCACTACTTCTCAAAGAAAGGTGTGCCTGCGCTCCACCAGCATGTCGCACACAACATCACCACTTCTTTGAGAAACTCTGTGTGTGACAGGGTGCATTTCACCACAGACACTTGGACGAGTAGGCATGGACAGGGGCGTTACATGTCGCTGACTGGGCACTGGGTAACTATGGTGACAGCAGGACAAGGGGCTGCTGTCCAAGTCTTGCCGTCCCCACGAGTTGTGCGTCAATCCTCTTTATGTCAAAGTTCCTCCACTGCTTCTGCCTCCTCAACCTCCTCTCGGTCTTCCACCTGCACCCAAAGCCTGTCTGGTCATGCCACAAGCTTTCTAACTGCACAGAAGGGATCCTGCACACCTCCTTACTATGCTGGCAGTAGGGCTCAACGTCATCAGGCGGTTTTTACATTGAAATGTCTGGGAAATGTGAGTCACACAGCTGAGGAGTTGTGGTCAGCTCTGGAGAACCAATTTCATGAATGGTTGTCTCCACTGGACCTGAAACCAGGGAAGGCCGTGTGCGACAATGCTGCAAACCTGGGTGCGGCCCTTCGCTGGGGCAATGTCACACACGTGCCTTGTATGGCTCACGTGTTGAACCTGGTTGTCCAGCAATTTTTAGCCCACTATCCCAGACTAGATGGCCTTCTGCAGAGGGCACGGTCGCTGTGTGCTCACTTCCGCCGTTCGCATCCCGCAGCTCAGCGACTTACATCTCTACAGAAGTCGTTGGGCCTGCCACTTCACCGGCTAAAATGCGATGTGCCTACCCGGTGGAATTCAACTCTGCACATGTTGCAGCGACTGTGGCAGCACCGACAAGCCCTGGTGCAATACGTTCTGACGTATAGCCTGGGCCAACGAGATTCAGAGGTGGGGCAAATCACGCTGGAGGAGTGGTCCCAGATCAGGGACCTATGCACCCTTCTGCACAGTTTTGAAATGGCGACGAAGATGTTTAGTGCTGACGATGCCATTATCAGCATGACTATTCCGGTGATTTACATGCTGGAGCACATGTTAAACAGAATTCGGAGTCAGGTGGTGGCACAAGAGGAGGTGGAGGAAGTAGAGGAGGAGGAGTTGTATGCGGAAGGGCTAACATCTGCAAGGTCCAGAAGGTCGGCAGCACCAAGGCGGCAGGCATGTGAGGGTGGGGGAGATGGTTTTACCAGGGCGCATGGTAGCAGCCAAACTAGTGAGGAAGGTGCAGGAGCACAGGAAGAAGTGGAGGATGAACTGATGGAAGACTCATCAGATGAGGGAGACCTTGATCACATTTCTGTTGTGCGAGGTTGGGGGGAGAGGACAGAGGAAGGAAGCATGATTGTTACCTCGCCACCAACACAACAGGGACTTGGTGCTCCTGGATGCGCAACACACATGAGTGCCTTCTTGCTGCACTACCTGCAACATGACCCTCGAATTGGGAGAATTAGAAATAATCCTGACTACTGGGTTGCCACACTGTTAGATCCCCGGTACAAAAGTAAATTTGCAGAAATTATTCCTGCCATAGAAAGGGATGCACGCATGCAGGAGTATCAGCAGAGACTGTTGCAGAATCTTACATGTGCTTTTCCACAAAACACCTGTGGTGCACGTAGTGAATCTCACAGTTCCAACTTGCCAACCGTGGGACCGTCAAGTGTTCAGCACTCAAACCGTAACAGAACCACAGTATCTGGTGGTAACATCAATTTTGCGGAATCATTTCACCACTTTTTTAGCCCATCCTTTGCAAGGCCACAGGAGACAAGAAGTCTGACACATAGTCAACGCCTAGAGACGAAGGTACAGGAGTATCTCCAAGTAAACATTGAAGCCACGACTGTGTCACTGGACCCTTGCTCTTTTTGGGCTTCCAATCTGGATAAATGGCCGGAGCTAGCCACTTACGCCTTGGAGATCTTGTCATGCCCCGCAGCCAGCGTTCTGTCTGAACGTGTGTTCAGCGCTGCTGGTGGTGTGCTGACAGATAAGCGCACGCGGCTCTCCACTGATAATGTAGACAGACTCACGTTCATAAAGATGAACAAATCATGGATCCGAAACGACTTTTCTACCCCTGTGTCATCCTGGGGAGAGTAAAAGCTTGATGATTGGTTAAAATCACCCTACCAAACGTTTTAAGCTTTCAAATTACTAATCATGTTTATCTGTATCTTGACTGGAAAATAATTTGGGCTTTGTAGCAGTGTGCAGCACTGATCCTATTAGGCCATCTATAATAAGCTCCACCAGATTTAAAATTAATAATAATTTTTAGCTGCATCTAGCCCGGAAAATAATTTTGGGGCTCCGAGATGCGCAAGACACATAAGTGCCTTCTTGCTGCACTACCTGCAGCATGACCCTCATATTGTCAGAATTCGAAGTAATCATGACTACTGGGTTGCCACACTCTTAGATCCCCCAAACTTTTCGATCAACCTTTTCATTTTAATAAAGACCAAAAAAATGGTCATTTTTGAAATTATAAGCATTAGCAGGTTGTTAGAAACTGAAATCAAACAGTTTTCAACTCAAAACTTTATTCTAGGTGATGTTACATTTTCACATAGGACCCCTTGTTCGAAAGGAGCTTCTGAACTCTCTCGTCCATTGAATTTGTCAGGTTTTGGATGGTTTCTGCTTCAATTGTTTTGCATGAGGACAGAATACCCTCCCAGAGCTGTTGCTTAGATGTGAACGGCCTCCCGCCATCATAGACACTCCTTTTAATGATGCTCCAAAGGTTCTGAATGGGGTAGAGGTCAGGGGAGCATGGGGGTCACACCATAAGTTTGTCCCCTTTTATGCCCATATCAGCCAGAGATGCAGATGTTTTATGTGCAGCATGAGATGGTGCATTATCATGCAGAAAAATGATCTTGCTGTGAAATACACGGTTCTTCTTCTTGAACCACGGCAGGAAGTGCTGTTTGAGAAAATCCACATACATTATGGAGTTCATCTTTAGCGCCTTCAGGGATCCTAAAGGGGCCGACAATCTCTCTCCCCATGATTCCAGCCCAAAACATTACTCCACCTCCTCCTTGTTGGCGCTGTAGCCTTGTTTGCGTGGGGTGTCCATCAACCAGCCATCCTCCACTCCATCCATCTGGACCATCGAGCGCTGCACGGCACTCATCCGTGAACAAAACAGTTTTGAAATCAGTCTTCATGTAATGTTTGGCCCACTGGAGCCGTTTCTGCTTGTGTGAAGTGGATAGAGGAGGTCGACAAGATGGCGTATGCACAGCTGCAAACCTCTGAAGGACCCTGCATCTTGTTGTTCGGGGGACGTTGGAGGCACAAGCAGCTTCAAAAACTTGTCTGCTGCTATGACAAGGCTTTTTTGCCGCTGCTCTTTCAACCTGACGTAATTGCCTGTAGGAAAGAGTCCTCAATTTGCCCTTATCAGCACGCACACGTGTGTACTGTGAATCAGCTACATACTTCTTGATTGCCAAGACACTTCATCCTGATCATCGCACAATGTTGATTGTAGTCATGCCTTGACCTAAACACTCCACAATTTGTTGCTTCTCAGCAGCCTACACATCCTTTTTCTTTCCCATTTTGGCAGAAAATGTAGGCTGCTTAATAATGTGAGAGAGCCTTCTTAAGTAGTCTTGCCTTTCATTGGACACACCTGCCAAACTAATTAGCACAGGTGTCTGCAATTGCTTACAGTGATATAAAGAGCCCTGACACACATCACCATCAATGAGTTTAACTGACAAACAAACAAATTCTTCCCTTATCACTCCTAAACACTTTTTGCATAATAATTTGGAACGCGGTGTACATGTGCTTTTCCACAAAACACCAGCGGTTCACGTAGTGAATCTTACAGTTCTAACTTGCCAACCGTGGTCTGTATGGAATTGTTCAATAAAGGGCCCAAAATTAAGATAACATAGATGGGAGAGGTCTCTATGAACAGGAATTCCTAAGTATTTGATACCCTGTGAGGGCCAGGCAAAGGGAAAGTTGGACTGGATGGAATCCTATATGGATTTGGGGAGGGAGACATCGAGGGCCTCAGACTTCGCTGCATTGATTTTAAAATTTGACCATGTAACAAAGTGATCTATTTCAGCCATAACAGCAGGGATGGATATATGTGATTGAGTGATATATACTAGGACATCATCAGCAAATAGAGAGCACTTGTACTCGGTGCCTCCCACCTCAATCCACCTAATATTGGGGTTATGGCGAATTGATGAGAGCAGGTGCTCCGTCACTAGGATGTATAAGAGAGGGGACAGAGGACATCCCTGCCTTGTCCCATTGGTGATTGTGAAAGGTGATGAAAATGTTCTGACGCACCCCCTGGGCCTTGGGACACCCGGAGCCGGACCCTTTTTGGTGGATGCTGGTGGTTGTAGTCTTCGTGGCGGCGACCCGGTTCCGTGGCTCAGGGCGGTCAAACCAGTGGCGGAACTATTTATGTGGTTTTGATGTTTAAATGTCCGACTACGCCACCCGTGGATTGCGGTCAGAGTGAACCGCCGCTACAGGGCAGACCGCTGAGGCTGGTGTTGTGGGTGCAGCAGAGCGTAGCATAACTCCCCATGGGAGGAGTATAGCCTCAGGGCAGTGTATGCGGAGGATGGGGGTGATGGTGCAGGGCAGCAGCAGTAACGACACGGAGTCAGTGATGCATTCCAGGGCCTTTACTCACAGTTCTTATTATCCAGACCACGTCTGCAGGTAACGGCTGCCCACGTCGTACTGTGCTCACCAGGTGAGGGGCTCAGACAACTCCCAGATAACTTTGGAGCACTTCACAGGACCCCCTTTGTGTGTCCTTTGTCTGGCCTTTCTTACCAACACTTCTGTCCGGCTGCCTCGGGCCTCCTCTTGGTAAACTTGGCGCCAGTTTCCCTGACCCTATGTGGTGCCTTCCTAGCGGGTGTAGCGAGGGGCTGCGCCACATAAAATGTCAGAGCCTCCGGTTTCTAGCTGAGGGTCGTTTCCTGCCTCCACTAGTTCGGGGACCGGTCTCCCCCTGTGGCCTGACCCCTCCACGCAGGTGGATTCGGGCGTGCGGTGGCGACTCGCCCGTCCGCACCCCTGGGATCCCTTCATTCCTCGTTCCTGGAGCCTTCTCCGCTCCTCTTCCTTCCTTCTCCCTCTTCCAGGCCTGGGCCTCTGTTACTAGGCCCGCCTCCGGAGCAGAGCTCATGCAGAGCCCCTGCTCCCTGCCACTTCTGCTCAGACTTCTCTGCACTGAACTAAGATGGTGCCCACCTTTTATACTCCCTTCTCAATGCACCCAGGAACTGCTTCCTCCCTGCTCCTGCACTACAGGGTTCCCCTTCCTCAGTGTTACCTCCCCCCACTCCAGCCAGGGACAGGGACTGTCGTGCCCATCTCAGGGGCATATTGGTCGCCCTGCCCCACGGCAATGTGGTGTAATGCATGCAGGTGTCGGGTCCTGATCCACACTCCATCCTTACCTGAGAGTGAGATATCACACCTCTGGGTGAGGTGCAATACGTCTGTAGCAACCGAGCCCTCAGGGTGCTACAGTTCCATTTATCTTCAGCCTAGGTGACGTATTGCGATACAGGGCCGTGATTTTGGCTATAAAAGGGTCCCCTAGACCCCTACCCCAAGCTTTTTAAGAGAATCATATATGGCGTGCCAGGAGACTCTATGGAATGCTTTCTCAGCATCCAACGAGAGTATCTAATTACAAATTTTTAACTGCATCTAGCCCAGGAAATACTTTGTGCCTAGTAGCAGTGTCTGCTAGTCAGCGGATTATCCCGGCTGTTAAGCAAGCTACACCACTTGTAGTTTAGACACTTAATTTTTTCAAAGGAAATGCTTCAGGACCATGGGATACTCAGTGAAGAGCATCAGGAGGCACCCCAAGGCATAGGGGCTGGGACTGGCAGTAGGATGCCTTGCGGTGGACAGCCGAGCTCGATCCTTATAAAAGCTTTTTAACTGCAGCAGCTTTAGTGGACGCTACTGGAGCTGGAATTACGCGGCTGCTGGCATGAGACTTGCCCTCCAATAGATCCTTGTAAATGGATTTAAAGTGTATTCATTCAAATTAGAGAGACAATTTAAATTAAAAAGCTTAGAGCTGCCTCCACCACAGGGGGGCTCGCTCGACCCACCAGCGGACAGGCACCAGTATTGGGAGAGGGGGGCTGGCCATCAGGGTTCACCGCGACTCTGGCACAAACCCGGCGACACGGAGGTGGCACGGGCAGGAGCGGACTGGCCGTGTCGGCTTCTCACTTTTTGGATTTTAGAAGGGCATGACATGCCTATATCTGTGTCTCCCCCTCCTTTTACTCCTCCACCTCTTTTATTTTCGCATGACTATATGTACTTGTCACTTTTCCATGTGTTAGTTGTGTCTTCTGAGCAGTTTGTCAGCTTTTGGACACCTTTGAAGGTGTTTTCTATGTGTTTCTATGTGTTTTTGTTTGCCTACCATTGGTTTTAACGGTGTTCGAAGGTGTTCGACGAACAGTTCGACGAACAGTTCGGCGAACACACGGGTGTTCGACGAACCGAACCGAACTCGAACACTACGGGGGTGGCACAACACTAATTAACAAGACAATATCAATGCCCCGAGGAAGAGTGGTGGAGGTTACAGTGGAATAAAAAGACAATATCAATGCCCCGTGGAAGAGATGTGGAGGTAACTTTAGCTTAACAATATGGTTTAAATGCCCCTTGGAAGAGAGGTGGAGGTCGCAGTGGAATAAAAAGACAATATCAATGCCCCGTGGAAGGGAAGTGGAGGTGACAGTAGCTTAACAAGACAGTATTAATGCCCCTTGGAAGAGAGGTGGAGGTTGCAGGGGTTTTAAAAGACAATAACAATTCCCATTGGAAGAGTGGTGGAGGTCTCAGTGCAATAAAAAGACAAAATCAATGCCCCTTGGAAGAGTGGTGGAGGTTACAGTGGAATAAAAAGACAATATCAATGCCCCTTGGTAGAGCTGTGGAGTTCAGAGTGGTTTAACCAGATGTATTTAATGCCCCTTAGAAGAGACGTGGAGGTCACAGTAGCTTAACAAGACTGTTTTAATGCCCCATGGAAGAGTGTTGGAGGTCGCAGTTGATTAAAAAGACAATTTCAATGCCCCTTAGAAGAGAGGTGGAAGTCGCAGTGGAATAAAAAGACAATATCAATGCCACTTGGAAGAGTGGTGGAGGTTACAGTGGAAGAAAAAGACAATATCAATGCCCCGTGGAATAGACATGTACGTAACAGTAGCTTAACATGATGGCTTTAATGCCCCTAGGAAGAGTGGTAGAGGTTGCAGTGAATAAAAAAGACAATAAAAATCAATGCACATTGGAGGAGAGGTAGAGGTCGCAGTGGAATAAAAAGACAAAATCAATGCCCCTTGGAAGAGTGGTGGAGGTTACTGTGGAATAAAAAGAAAATATCAATGCCCCATGGAAGAGTTGTGGAGGTCACTGTAGCTTAACAAGATAGTCTTAATGCCCCTTGAAAGAGTGGTGGAGGTCGCAGTGGAATAAATAGACAATGTCAATGCCCCTTGGAAGAGTGGTGGAGGTTAGAGTGGAATAAAAAGACAATACCAGTGCTCCTTGGAAGAGCTGTGGAGTTCAGAGTGGTTTAAATTGACAGTTTTAATGCCCCTTGGACGAGACGTGTAGGTCACAGTGGATTAAAAAGACAATATCAATGCCCCTTGAGAGAGTGGTGGAGGTCGCAGTGGAAAACAGAGACAGTACCAATGCCCCTTGGAAGAGTGGTGGAGGTTACAGTCGAATAAAAAGACAATATCAATGCCTCTTGGAAGAGCTGTGGAGTACAGAGTGGTTTAACCAGAAGGTTTAATGCCCCTTGGAAGAGTCATGGAGGTCACAGTAGCTTATCAAGACTGTTTTAATGCCCCATGAAAGAGTGGTGGAGGTCGCAGTGGATTAAAAAGACAATATCAATGCCCCTTAGAAGAGTGGTGGAGGTTGCAGTGGAATAAAAAGACAATATCAATTCCACTTGGAAGAGATGTGGAGGTCGCAGTGGAATAAAAAGACAATATCAATGTCTCGTGGAAGAGACTTGGAGGTCACAGTTGCTTAACAAGATGGTTTTAATGCCCCTTGGAAGAGTGATGGAGGTCGCAGTGGATTAAAAAGACAAAATCAATGCCCCTTGGAAGAGTGGTGGAGGTTACAGTGGTATAAAAAGACAACATCAATGCCTCTTGCAAGAGCTGTGGAGTTCAGCGTGGTTTAAATTGACGGTTTTAATGCCCCTTGGAAGAGACGTGGAGGTCACAGTAGCTTAACAAGATGGTGTTAATGCCCCTTGGAAGAGTGGTGGAGGTTGCAGTCGAATAAAAAGACAATATCAATGCCTCTTGGAAGAGCTGTGGAGATCTGAGTGGTTTAACCAGACGGTTTTATTGCCCCATGGAAGAGACGTGGAGATCACAGTAGCTTATCAAAACTGTTTTAATGCTCCATGGAAGAGTGGTGGAGGTCGCAGTGGTTTAAAAAGACAATATCAATGCCCCTTAGAAGAGTGGTGGAGGTCGCAGTAGAATAAAAAGACAATATTAATTCCACTTGGAAGAAATGTGGAGGTCGCAGTGGAATAAAAAGACAATATCAATGCCTCGTGGGAAGAGACTTGGAGGTCACAGTAGCTTAACAAGATGGTTTTAATGCCCTTTGGAAGAGTGGTGGAGGTCGCAGTGGAGTAAAAAGACAATATTAATGCCCCTTGGAAGAGTTGTGGAGGTCGTAGTAAAATTAAAAGACAATATCAATGCCCCTTGGAAGAGCTGTGGAGTTCACAGTGGTTTAACCAGAAGGTTTTAAGGCACCGTGGAATAGACGTTTGAGGTCACAGTAGCTAAACAAGATGGTTTTAATGCTTCTTGGAAGAGAGATGGAGGTCGCAGTGGATTAAAAAGACTAAATCAATGCCCCTTGGAAGAGTGGTGGAGGTTACAGTGGAATAAAAAGACAATATCAATGCCTCTTGCAAGAGCTGTGGAGTACAGATTGGTTTAACCATGCGGTTTTAATGCCCCTTGGAAGAGACGTGGAGGTCACAGAAGCTTATCAAGACTGTTTTAAAGCCCCTTGGAGGAGAGGTAGAGGACGCAGTGGATTAAAAAGACAATATCAATTCCCCTTGGAAGAGTGGTGGAGGTTGCAGTGGAATAACAAGACAATATCAATGCCCCTTGGAAGAGTGGTGGAGGTTACAGTGGAATAAAAAGACAATATCAATGTCCCTTGGAAGAATGGTGGAGGTTACAGTGGAATAAAAAGACAATATCAATGACCCTTGGAAGAGTGGTGGAGGTTCCAATTAAATAAAAATAAAATATCAATGCCCCTTGGAAGAGACGTGGAGGTCACAGTGGAATAAAAAGACAATATTAATGCCCCTTGGAAGAGTGGTGGAGGTCGCAGTAAAATAAAAAGACAATATCAATGCCCGTTGGAAGAGTGGTGGAGGTTAGTGTGGAATAAAAAGACAATATCAATGCCCTTTGGAAGAGCTGTGGAGTTCACACTGGTTTAACCAGAAAGTTTTAATGCACCGTGGAATAGACGTGGAGGTCACAGTAGCTTAACAAGACGGTTTCAATGCTTCTTGGAAGAGTGATGGAGGTCGCAGTGGATTAAAAAGACAATATCAATGCACCTTGGAAGAGTGGTGGAGGTTACAGTGGAATAAAAAGACAATATCAATGACCTGTGTAAGAAACTTGGAGGTCACAGTACCTTAACAAGACGGTTTTAATGGCCCTTGGAAGAGTCGTGGACGTCGCAGAGGAATAAAAAGACAATATCAATGCACTTGGAAGAGTGCAGAAGGTTACAATGGAATAAAAAGACATTATCAATGCCCCTTGGAAGAGCTGTGGAGCTCAGAGCGGTTTAACCAGACGGTTGTAATGCCCCTTGGAAGAGACTAGGAGGTCACAGTAGCTTAAGAAGACGGTTTTAATGCCCCTTGGAAGAGTGATGGAGGTCACAGTGGAATAAAAATACAATATCAGTGCCCCTTGAAAGAGTGGTGGAAGTTACAGTGAAATAAAAAGACAATATCAATGCCCCTTGGAAGAGCTGTGGAGTACAGAGTGGTTTAACCAAACGGTTTTAGTGCCCCTTGGAAGATACTTGGAGGTCACAGTAGCTTAACAAGACGGTTTTAATGCCCCTTGGAAGAGTGGAGTAGGTCGCAGTGGATCAAAAGGCAATATCAATGAACCTTCGAAGAGTGATGGAGGTCGCAGTGGATTAAAAAGTCAACATCAATGCCGCTGGGAAGAGACTTGGAGGTCACAGTAGCTTAACAAGATGGTTTTAATGCCCCTTGGTAGAGAGGTGAAGGTCGTAGTGGAATAAAAAGACAATATCAATGCCCCTTGTAAGAGTGGTGGAGGTTACAGTGGAGTAAAAAGACAATATCAATGACCCTTGGAAGAGTGGTGGAGGTCGCAGTGGAATAAAAAGACAATATTAATGCCCCTTGGAAGAGTGGTGGAGGTCGCATTAAAATAAAAAGACAATATCAATGCCCCTTGGAAGAGTGGTGGAGGTTACAGTGGAATAAAAAGACAATATCAATGCCCCTTGGAAGAGTGGTGGAGGTTACAGTGGAATAAAAATACAATATCAATGCCCCTTGGAAGAGTTGTGGAGTTCACAGTGGTTTAACCAGAAGGTTTTAATTCACCGTGGAATAGACGTGGAGGTCACAGTAGCTAAACAAGACAGTTTTAATGCTTCTTGGAAGAGAGATGGAGGTCGCAGTGGTTTAAAAAGACAAAATCAATGCCCCTTGGAAGAGTGGTGGAGGTTACAGTGGAATAAAAAGACAATATCAATGCCTCTTGCAAGAGCTGTGGAGTTCAGAGTGGTTTAAATTGACGTTTTAATGCCCCTTGGAAGAGACGTGGAGGTCACAGTAGCTTAACAAGACGGTTTTAATGCCCCTTGGAAGAGTGGTGGAGGTCACAGTGGATTAAAAAGACATTATCGATGACCCTTGAAAGAATAGTGGAGGTCGCAGTCGAATAAAAAGAAAATATCAATGCCCCTTAGAAGATTGGTGGAGGTTACAGTGGAAAAAAAAGGCAATATTAATGTTCCTTGGAAGAGGGGTGAAGGTCGCAGTGGAATAAAAAGACAATATCAATGTCCCTTGGAAGAGTGGTGGAGGTTGCAGTGGATTAAAAAGACAATTTCAATGCTCCTTGGAAGAGTGGTGGAGGTCGCAGTGGAATAAAAAGACAATATCAATGCCCCGTGGAAGGGACCTAGAGGTCACAGTAGCTTAACAAGATGGTTTTACTGCCCCTTGGAAGAGTTATGGAGGTCGCAGTGGATTAAAAAGACAATCAAATCCACTTGGAAGAGTGGTGGAGGTCGCAGTGGAAAAAAAAGACAATATCAATGCCCCTTGGAAGAGTGGTGGAGGTTACAGTTGAATAAAAAGACAATATCAATGCCTCTTGGAAGAGCTGTGGAGTTCAGAGTGGTTTAACCATGCGGTTTTAATGCCCCTTGGAAGAGACGTGGAGGTCACAGAAGCTTATCAGGACTGTTTTTAAGCCCCTTGGAGGAGTGGTAGAGATCGCAGTGGATTAAAAATACAATATCAATGCCCCTTGGAAGAGTGGTGGAGGTTCTGTCACGGTCTCCACACTTTCCTTGTCTGCTAGGTTACTATTGTGTGGAGGCTGTCAGTCTGTTTTGGGTTTGCTGGGTTGTTTCTGCAATCATCTGTGTTCACTTCCCTTGATTAGTCTTCTACTTAAGCATGCTAACTCCTTCACCCAGTGTCAATTGTACACTTGGTATTACCTGTGTAGGACTGATCTCTCTGTGCTCTGTGCCTGACCCAGCCTGACTATTTTCCCTTACCTGGATTTTGACCATTTGCTTGTTATCTGACTACTCTTTTGTCTGCTCCCTTTGTACTGCGCCATCTTCCTGGACTTGACTTTGGATTGTTTGACCTCCCTATTTTTATCTAGTAAGTAGCTCTAATATTATATTTCTTTCAGTAATATTAGTCTTTTCTCTCCTCTTCTGAGACTGTTATTTCTGCAGTGACTCGCGTCACATTACAATTGATCGTTCACTTTTTTTTTTCCTTTTTCCCACCTATGGATCCGTTACGTACTTTGTGTGATCAGGTGGCGAATCTGACTCAGTTAGTTCAGGATCTGGCCTTGGAACAACACAAACTGGCGTCCTCACAGGCTCAGTTACAAGACCAGATTTCTGGTACGTTTACAGTCCCTCAGAATCTTTCCTCTCCGACCACTGTCATGACTTCTGAACCATCTGACGTATCTTTGAGCCCCCCTGAACCGGCTATAGCACTCCCTGACAAATTTTCGGGGGAGAAAGATCAGTTCAGAACTTTCAAAGAAAGTTGTAAATTATTGTTTACCTTTCGTCCTCGGTCATCAGGGAATGAGTCACAGCGGGTGGGAATTATAATGTCACTTCTGCGCGGGGGTCCCCAGACTTGGGCATTTTCTCTACCCCCTTTTTCTCCTGAACGTCTTTCTGTGGATGCTTTCTTTGACGCTTTAGGACAGATCTATGATGAACCTGACAGGATCAAGGTGGCAGAGACAAGAATCATGAACCTGACACAGGGTAATCACACAGCAGAAGACTACTGTTCTGAATTTCGTCAGTGGTCTACTGAGGTTCTCTGGAATGACGCGGCTCTCAGGTGCCAATTCTTCAGTGGTCTTTCAGAGCCTCTAAAGGACGCTCTGGCTCTGCATGCTCCACCTGGTTGTTTGGGGGAGGCCATGACTCAGGCTATCCGCATGGATCGGAGGATGCGGGAGAGACGCAAGGTTCAACACGAGGTTCTATTTTGTCCACCGGGCCCGGGTCGTTTACCAGAGGTAGAACCTATGGAGGTTGGAGCTGCCAGCTCAAGGGTTAAGGAGAGGAGACGCCGCCTGGAATTTGGACTTTATCTGTATTGTGGCCTATCTGGACATCTCTTAAAGGATTGCCCAGCATGACCTGCAATGAATAAGCCGTCGGGAAACGCCTAGGTCTGGGTGATTGTCGAGGAGGTCACCCAGACTTATAGGTACCCTTTTACTCCTCTGATAAAGTGTTGTTGAATGCTGAACTTCTGTTTCAAAAACAGTGTCTATCATCATTTGCCTTTATTGACTGTGGAGCCGCGGCTAATTTCATTGATTCGGGACTTGTTCAGAATTTAGGATTAGGGACAGTTAAGTTAGAACACCCTATTCAAATTGTGGCTATTGATAGAACACCGTTGCTAAAAAATCTGGTTCAGTTAGTTACGGTGGAGTTCACACTCAAGGTGGGGTCACTGCATACAGAATTAATCTCCTGTTATGTCCTGGACAATTTACCTGCTGGGATTGTGTTGGGTCTTCCTTGGCTGCGCATACATAATCCTATCATTGACTGGTATCAGAAAGATATTGTCAAATGGGACCCTCATTGTATTAAAAAATGTCTTAAATCTGTGCATGCTTGCTCCGCTAGTCTGGAGGGTCTTCCGGAATACCTGAAGGACTTCGGAGATGTTTTTTCGGAAGTAGAGTCTGAGATCTTACCTCCTCACCGTCCCTATGACTGTGCTATTAATCTCATTCCTAATGCGAAATTACCCAAAGCTCGCTTGTATAACTTGTCTGGCCCTGAGCGGGCATCCATGAAAGCTTATATTAATGAAAGTTTACGGAAAGGTCATATTCGTCCCTCCTCATCGCCGGTTGCAGCCGGATTCTTTTTTGTTAAAAAAAAAAGATGGAGGTCTCCGTTAGAGATGAGCGTTGTTCTACTCGAACTGTTCGCCAATCTCAAATTCGAGCTGTTTTGGGCGGTGTTCGAGCCGTTCGGCGAACACGAACAATTTGAGAAAAATTCGGCTGTTCGATGTTATGTTCGATAACTGTTCGTGCACCAAAATCATAACTGGATTTTTTCTCAGTAATGATGAAAATTAATGTTAATACGCAGTTTGAGTGTACAGTGGGGTGGGGGGAGGGGCAGGGGATGGATCTCTGCAGGAATAATGAAGATCTCCATTTTTTTCTCTTTCCCTCATTTACAGTGGGGAGGTGCAATCTGTCAGCCTATCAGCAGCGCACACACGGAGCGAAGTGCTTTTTTTCACACAAGCACGGGCATGTGTCATTGGCAGTGTATGTCACATGTCCTTGCCCTATAAGACCAAGCCATTTTCCCCGTCGCCACCATTTTCTCACTGCTGCAGCTGCGTGTTAGACGGCACCGCTGTTGCTGTGTGCGCTATACCTTGTTCATTTCAAGCCAATTTTCGCACAAATCTACAGATAGCTTGGGAGTAGGGAATAGTTGTGATTGCAGTCCTTTTAAGGACTAGGTTACAGCATTTCCTACGACTTTTATCAGGCAGGTCTGTGCTCTTAAATAAATAGGTTGTGGGAGTAAAGACTAATTGTAATTGGAGTCCTTTTCAGGACTAGGTTACATCAGTTCCTATCAGTTTTTGCCAGGCAGGTCTGTGCCAGTGCTGTGCAAGTTTTTTTCACAGCATTTGGCTGAATCTAGCAAAGCTAATCCTTTTTGGCCTATTGCAGAGTGTGTTAGTCAGTGGAGTAGCCTATCTGTGTTGCAAGATAAACCACCTGTGTATAGAATACCAATTTTTTTACTGCACCTAGTGAAGTAAAATCTTTTGGGCATAGCATCATTCTATTAGTCCATCTATACTGACCTCCATCAGGTTGCAAATTGAATAAAAAAAATTTCTGCATCTAGCTCTGAAAAAATATTTGGCCTTCTAGCAGTGTGTGGGACTTTCTCTATTAGTCCATCTATACTGACCTCCATCAGGTTGCAAACTGAATATATTTTTTTCTGCATCTACCTCTGAAAAAATATTGGGCTTGTAGCTGTGTGTGGGACTTGTTCTATTAATCCATCTATACTGACCTCCATCAGGTTGCAAACTGAATAGAATTTTTTTCTGCATCTACCTCTGAAAAAATATTTGGGCTTCTAGCTGTGTGTGGGACTTGTTCTATTACTCCATCTATACTGACCTCCATCAGGTTGCAAATTGAATATAATTTTTTTCTGCATCTAGCTCTGAAAAAATATTGGGCTTCTAGCTGTGTGTGGAACTTGTTGTATAAGTCCATCTATACTGACCTCCATCAGGTTGCAAACTGAATATATTTTTTTCTGCATCTACCTCTGAAAAAATATTTGGCTTCTAGCTGTGTGTGGGACTTGTTCTATTAATCCATCTATACAGACCTCCATCAGATTGAAAACTGAATATAATTTTTTTCTGCATCTACCTCTGAAAAAATATTTGGGCTTCTAGCTGTGTGTGGGACTTGTTCTATTACTCCATCTATACTGACCTCCATCAGGTTGCAAATTGAATATAATTTTTTTCTGCATCTAGCTCTGAAAAAATATTGGGCTTCTAGCTGTGTGTGGGACTTGTTGTATTAGTCCATCTATACTGACCTCCATCAGGTTGCAAACTGAATAGATTTTTTTCTGCATCTACCTCTGAAAAAATATTGGGCTTCTAGCTGTGTGTGGGACTTGTTCTATTAATCCATCTATACAGACCTCCATCAGGTTGCAAACTAAATATAATTTTTTTCTGCATCTAGCTCTGAAAAAATATTTGGCCTTCTAGCAGTGTGTGGGACTTTCTCTATTAGTCCATCTATACTGACCTCCATCAGGTTGCAAACTGAATATATTTTTTTCTGCATCTACCTCTGAAAAAATATTGGGCTTCTAGCTGTGTGTGGGACTTGTTCTATTAATCCATCTATACAGACCTCCATCAGGTTGCAAACTAAATATAATTTTTTTCTGCATCTAGCTCTGAAAAAATATTTGGCCTTCTAGCAGTGTGTGGGACTTTCTCTATTAGTCCATCTATACTGACCTCCATCAGGTTGCAAACTGAATATAATTTTTTTCTGCATCTAGCTCTGAAAAAATATTTGGCCTTCTAGCAGTGTGTGGGACTTTCTCTATTAGTCCATCTATACTGACCTCCATCAGGTTGCAAACTGAATATAATTTTTTTCTGCATCTAGCTCTGAAAAAATATTTGACCTTCTAGCAGTGTGTGGGACTTGTTCTATTAGTCCACCTATACTGACCTCCGTCAGGTTGCAAATTCAAAATAATTTTTTGTCTGCATCTAGCTCTGAAAAAATATTTGGCCTTCTAGCAGTGTGTGGGACTTTCTCTATTAGTCCATCTATACTGACCTCCATCAGGTTGCAAACTGAATATTTTTTTTTCTGCATCTACCTCTGAAAAAATATTTGGGCTTCTAGCTGTGTGTGGGACTTGTTCTATTAGTCCATCTATACTGACCTCCATCAGGTTGCAAATTGAATATAATTTTTTTCTGCATCTAACCCAGCCAATATTTTTGGCCTAATACCACAGTTTGGCCACTCAGCTCTGCTCGGTTCCCATCCATTGTTTTTTTGTGCAAACAACTCCAGAGTCGTGAATTAGTTAACCACCAAAATGAGTGGAAAAAGGCCTGCTGCTGGTGGAAAGGGGAATAGGCGTGTTGGGAAGGGGAAAAAAGGTTGTGTCCGTGGGGTAGGTGTTAAAGCAACAGTAACATCTGCAGAAGAAAGACCATCTTCCAGCCAAACTAAAATGTCTACTTCTTTTAGCGGACAATGTGATAAGATCCCTTTCTTACGGCCACGCCAATCGCTACAAATTCCAGATGAGGCACAAAAACAGCAGGTGCTTCAACGGATATCAAGTGCTCCTTTAAGTGGGCTCTCCTCCACATCAACTTCAACATCACAAATACTCCAGTCCTCAAAGGTGTCACCCCAATCGCACTTGCTTCCTCACAGCTCCAAAATCTCCAGCTGCCCATCTGAGTATGAGGTAGAACAGATGGCTGAGTCTGCAGAGCTGTTTACTCATACTATAGCCTGGGAATCAGAGGTCGACTCCAGCGCTTCTGTGAATCCAGATGAGGAAATGATCTGCACTGATGCCCAGAATCTTTATGAGTCGGATCCAGGACCAGACGCAGAAGGTTCTGACCATAATGTAGACCCTCATTCCCAAACTGTAACTCCTGTTGGTGGAGACAATGAGGAAGACGATGATAAGACTCAAATACCTGATTGGAGCGACAACTTTAGTTTTTTGTCAGGGCAGGAACAGGTTGGCTCTGAGGACGACGGGTGTGATAACGCACAGGGTGATGATGATGAGGTTGGAGATCCCACTTACTGTCAACCCACAGTCAGCCAAGAGATGAGGTCAGCAGAGGAGGTGGAGGAAGATGCTAGTGACGACGAGGTCAGGTTGCGCCTTCCTGGACAGAGACGTAGTACTGGAAGCACGTCAACAACTGCATCCTCAAACACAACTCTGCCTCTCACCACAAGTCGTGGTGGCTCTTCAGGTCGCATGGTTGCTAAGCCTTGCATAGCCTGGGCATTTTTTCAGATCGATAAAGATGACCCAACTCGTGTTATCTGTAACATTTGTCAGCAAAAGCTAAGTAGAGGCCAAAAAATACATAGTTTGAGTACTTCATGCATGAACCGGCACATGGACATGAAGCATAAGTTGCAGTGGGAAGCTCAGTGTGCTACAATGCGGCCTAGCCGGCCGGGCCAACCACCGTCTCCCATATCTTGTGCATCCGCGGCCTCTTCATCCTCTGTGACTGGGGGGACAGCAGTCACACCTGTTTTGGGGCACAGACCTGCCACCTCTTTACCCGCAACAGCCAGCGTGATTGGCAGGTCATCATTTTCTTTGGAGGTGGTAACACCAGCTGGTGTTGAGCGCTGTCCGACATCGATAGCACCACCTTTGGATCAAGGCAACCTAACATGTCCACCTGCATCTTCCTCACAGACCGGCAGTTTGCCGGGGACACCCTTATCAACCCCGTCTAAGCACAATAGCCAGCCCTCGGTCCCTCAGATGTGGACAAGTAAAAGACCATTTCCTCCTAGCCATGAGAAAGCTAAGAGGTTGAATTTCACCATCTGCAAGCTCTTGGCTACAGAAATGCTGCCTTTCCGCCTGGTGGACACAGAGGATTTTCGAGACCTTATGTCCGTCGCAGTGCCCCAGTACCAGATGCCCAGTCGTCACTACTTCTCAAAGAAAGGTGTGCCTGCGCTCCACCAGCATGTCGCACACAACATCACCGCTTCTTTGAGAAACTCTGTGTGTGACAGGGTGCATTTCACCACAGACAGTTGGACGAGTAGGCATGGACAGGGGCGTTACATGTCGCTGACTGGGCACTGGGTAACTATGGTGACAGCAGGACAAGGGGCTGCTGTCCAAGTGTTGCCGTCCCCACGAGTTGTGCGTCAATCCTCTTTATGTCAAAGTTCCTCCACTGCTTCTGCCTCCTCAACCTCCTCTCGGTCTTCCACCTGCACCCAAAGCCTGTCTGGTCATGCCACAAGCTTTCTAACTGCGCAGAAGGGATCCTGCACACCTCCTTACTATGCTGGCAGTAGGGCTCAACGTCATCAGGCGGTTTTTACTTTGAAATGTCTGGGAAATGTGAGTCACACAGCTGAGGAGTTGTGGTCAGCTCTGGAGAACCAATTTCATGAATGGTTGTCTCCACTGGACCTGAAACCAGGGAAGGCCGTGTGCGACAATGCTGCAAACCTGGGTGCGGCCCTTCGCCGGGCAATGTCACACACGTGCCTTGTATGGCTCACGTGTTGAACCTGGTTGTCCAGCAATTTTTAGCCCACTATCCCAGACTAGATGGCCTTCTGCAGAGGGCACGGTCGCTGTGTGCTCACTTCCGCCATTCGCATCCCGCAGCTCAGCGACTTACATCTCTACAGAAGTCGTTGGGCCTGCCACTTCACCGGCTAAAATGCGATGTGCCTACCCGGTGGAATTCAACTCTGCACATGTTGCAGCGACTGTGGCAGCACCGACAAGCCCTGGTGCAATTCGTTCGGACGTATAGCCTGGGCCAACGAGATCCAGACGTGGGGCAAATCACGCTGGAGGAGTGGTCTCAGATCAGGGACCTATGCACCCTTCTGCACAGTTTTGAAATGGCGACGAAGATGTTTAGTGCTGACGATGCCATTATCAGCATGACTATTCCGGTGATTTACATGCTGGAGCACATGTTAAACAGAATTCGGAGTCAGGTGGTGGCACAAGAGGAGGTGGAGGAAGTAGAGGAGGAGGAGTTGTATGCGGAAGGGCTAACATCTGCAAGGTCCACACGGTCGGCAGCACCAAGGCGGCAGGCATGTGAGGGTGGGGGAGATGGTTTTAACAGGGCGCATGGTAGCAGCCAAACTAGTGAGGAAGGTGCAGGAGCCCAGGAAGAAGTGGAGGACGAACTGATGGAAGACTCATCAGATGAGGGAGACCTTGATCACATTTCTGTTGTGCGAGGTTGGGGGGAGAGGACAGAGGAAGGAAGCATGATTGTTACCTCGCCACCAACACAACAGGGACTTGGTGCTCCTGGATGCGCAACACACATGAGTGCCTTCTTGCTGCACTACCTGCAACATGACCCTCGAATTGGGAGAATTAGAAATAATCCTGACTACTGGGTTGCCACACTGTTAGATCCCCGGTACAAAAGTAAATTTGCAGAAATTATTCCTGCCATAGAAAGGGATGCACGCATGCAGGAGTATCAGCAGAGACTGTTGCAGAATCTTACATGTGCTTTTCCACAAAACACCAGTGGTGCACGTAGTGAATCTCGCAGTTCCAACCTGCCAACCGTGGGACCGTCAAGTGTTCAGCACTCAAACCATAACAGAACCACAGTATCTGCTGGTACCATCAATTTTGCGCAATCATTTCACCACTTTTTTAGCCCATCCTTTGCAAGGCCACAGTAGACAAGAAGTCTGACACATAGTCAACGCCTAGAGACGATGGTACAGGAGTATCTCCAAGTAAACATTGAAGCCATGACTGTGTCACTGGACCCTTGCTCTTTTTGGGCTTCCAATCTGGATAAATGGCCGGAGCTAGCCACTTACGCCTTGGAGATCTTGTCATGCCCCGCAGCCAGCGTTCTGTCTGAACGTGTGTTCAGCGCTGCTGGTGGTGTGCTGACAGATAAGCGCACGCGGCTCTCCACTGATAATGTAGACAGACTCACGTTCATAAAGATGAACAAATCATGGATCCGAAACGACTTTTCTACCCCTGTGTCATCCTGGGGAGAGTAAAAGATGGATGATTGGTTAAAATCACCCTACCAACCGTTTTAAGCTTTCAAATTACTAATCATGTTTATCTGTATCTTGGCTGGAAAATAATTTGGGCTTTGTAGCAGTGTGCAGAACTGATTCTATTAGGCCATCTATAATAAGCTCCACCAGATTTAAAATTACTAATCATGTTTATCTGTATCTTGGCTGGAAAATAATTTGGGCTTTGTAGCAGTGTGCAGCACTTATCCTATTAGGCCATCTATACTAAGCTCCACCAGATTTAAAATTAATAATAATTTTTAGCTGCATCTAGCCCGGAAAATAATTTTGGGGCTCCGAGATGCGCAAGACACATAAGTGCCTTCTTGCTGCACTACCTGCAACATGACCCTCATATTGTCAGAATTCGAAGTAATCATGACTACTGGGTTGCCACACTCTTAGATCCGCCAAACTTTTCGATCAACCTTTTCATTTTAATAAAGACCAAAAAAATGGTCATTTTTGAAATTATAAGCATTAGCAGGTTATTAGAAACTGAAATCAAACAGTTTTCAACTCAAAACTTTATTCTAGGTGATGTTACATTTTCACAGAGGACCCCTTGTTCGAAAGGAGCTTCTGAACTCTCTCGTCCATTGAATTTGGCAGGTTTTGGATGGTTTCTGCTTCAATTGTTTTGCATGAGGACAGAATACCCTCCCAGAGCTGTTGCTTAGATGTGAACTGCCTCCCGCCATCATAGACACTCCTTTTGATGATGCTCCAAAGGTTCTGAATGGGGTAGAGGTCAGGGGAGCATGGGGGTCACACCATAAGTTTGTCCCCTTTTATGCCCATATCAGCCAGAGATGCAGATGTTTTATGTGCAGCATGAGATGGTGCATTATCATGCAAAAAAATGATCTTGCTGTGAAATACACGGTTCTTCTTCTTGAACCATGGCAGGAAGTGCTGTTTGAGAAAATCCACATACATTATGGAGTTCATCTTTAGCGCCTTCAGGGATCCTAAAGGGGCCGACAATCTCTCTCCCCATGATTCCAGCCCAAAACATTACTCCACCTCCTCCTTGTTGGCACTGTAGCCGTGTTTGCGTGGGGTGTCCATCAACCAGCCATCCTCCACTCCATCCATCTGGACCATCGAGCGCTGCACGGCACTCATCCGTGAACAAAACAGTTTTGAAATCAGTCTTCATGTAATGTTTGGCCCACTGGAGCCGTTTCTGCTTGTGTGAAGTGGATAGAGGAGGTCGACAGGATGGCGTATGCACAGCTGCAAACCTCTGAAGGACCCTGCATCTTGTTGTTCGGGGGACGTTGGAGGCACCAGCAGCTTCAAAAACTTGTCTGCTGCTATGACAAGGCTTTTTTGCCGCTGCTCTTTTAACCTGACGTAATTGCTTGTAGGAAAGAGTCCTCAATTTGCCCTTATCAGCACGCACACATGTGTACTGTGAATCAGCTACATACTTCTTGATTGCCAAGACACTTCATCCTGATCATCGCACAATGTTGATTGTAGTCATGCCTTGACCTAAACACTCCACAATTTGTTGCTTCTCATCAGCCGACACATCCTTTTTCTTTCCCATTTTGGCAGAAAATGTAGGCTGCTTAATAATGTGAGACAGCCTTCTTAAGTAGTCTTGCCTTTCATTGGACACACCTGCCAAACTAATTAGCACAGTTGTCTGCAATTGCTTACAGTGATATAAAGAGCCCTGACACACATCACCATCAATGAGTTTAACTGACAAACAAACAAATTCTTCCCTTATCACTCCTAAACACTTTTTGCATAATAATTTGGAACACAGTGTACATGTGCTTTTCCACAAAACACCAGCGGTTCACGTAGTGAATCTTACAGTTCTAACTTGCCAACCGTGGTCTGTATGGAGTTGTTCAATAAAGGGCCCAAAATTAAGATAACATAGATGGGAGAGGTCTCTATGAATAGGAATTCCTAAGTATTTGATACCCTGTGAGGGCCAGGCAAAGGGAAAGTTGGACTGGATGGAATCCTATATGGATTTGGGGAGGGAGACATCGAGGGCCTCAGACTTCGCTGCATTGAGTTTAAAATTTGACCATGTAACAAAGTGATCTATTTCAGCCATAACAGCATGGATGGATATATGTGATTGAGTGATATATACTAGGACATCATCAGCAAATAGAGAGCACTTGTACTCGGTGCCTCCCACCTCAATCCACCTAATATTGGGGTTATGGCGAATTGATGAGAGCAGGTGCTCCGTCACTAGGATGTATAAGAGAGGGGACAGAGAACATCCCTGCCTTGTCCCATTGGTGATTGTGAAAGGTGATGAAAATGTTCTGACGCGCCCTCTGGGCCTTGGGACACCCGGAGCCGGACCCTTTTTGGTGGATGCTGGTGGTTGTAGTCTCCGTGGCGGCGACCCGGTTCCGTGGCTCAGGGCGGTCAAACCAGTGGCGGAACTATTTATGTGGTTTTGATGTTTAAATGTCCGACTACGCCACCCGTGGATTGCGGTCAGAGTGAACCGCCGCTCCAGGGCAGACCGCTGAGGCTGGTGTTGTGGGTGCAGCAGAGCGTAGCATAACTCCCCACGGGAGGAGTATAGCCTCAGGGCAGTGTATGCGGAGGATGGGGGTGATGGTGCTGGGGAACAGCAGCAGTAACGACACGGAGTCAGTGATGCAGTCCAGGGCCTTTACTCACAGTTCTTATTATCCAGACCACGTCTGCAGGTAACGGCTGCCCACGTCGTACTGTGCTCACCAGGTGAGGGGCTCAGACAACTCCCAGATAACTTTGGAGCACTTCACAGGACCCCCTTTGTGTGTCCTTTGTCTGGCCTTTCTTACCAACCCTTCTGTCCGGCTGCCTCGGGCCTCCTCTTGGTAAACTTGGCGCCAGTTTCCCTGACCCTATGTGGTGCCTTCCTAGCGGGTGTAGCGAGGGGCTGCGCCACATAAAATGTCACAGCCTCCGGTTTCTAGCTGCCTCCACTAGTTTCGGGGACCGGTCTCCCCCTTTGGCCTGACCCCTCCACGCAGGTGGATTCGGGCGTGCGGTGGCGACTCGCCCGTCCGCACCCCTGGGATCCCTTCATTCCTCGTTCCTGGAGCCTTCTCCGCTCCTCTTCCTTCCTTCTCCCTCTTCCAGGCCTGGGCCTCTGTTACTAGGCCCGCCTCCGGAGCAGAGCTCATGCAGAGCCCCTGCTCCCTGCCACTTCTGCTCAGACTTCTCTGCACTGAACTAAGATGCTGCCCACCTTTTATACTCCCTTCTCAGTGCACCCAGGAACTGCTTCCTCCCTGCTCCTGCACTACAGGGTTCCCCTTCCTCAGTGTTCCCTCCCCCCACTCCAGCCAGGGACAGGGACTGTCGTGCCCATCTCAGGGGCATATTGGTCGCCCTGCCTCACGGCAATGTGGTGTAATGCATGCAGGTGTCGGGTCCTGATCCACACTACATCCTTACCTGAGAGTGAGATATCACACCTCTGGGTGAGGTGCAATACCTCTGTAGCAACCGAGCCCTCAGGGTGCTACAGTTCCATTTATCTTCAGCCTAGGTGACGTATTGCGATACAGGGCCGTGATTTTGGCTATAAAAGGGTCCCCTAGACCCCTACCCCAAGCTTTTTAAGAGAATCATATATGGCGTGCCAGGAGACTCTATGGAATGCTTTCTCAGCATCCAACGAGAGTATCTAATTACAAATTTTTAACTGCATCTAGCCCAGGAAATACTTTGTGCCTAGTAGCAGTGTCTGCTAGTCAGCGGATTATCCCGGCTGTTAAGCAAGCTACACCACCTGTAGTTTGGACACTTAATTTTTTCAAAGGAAACCACGGGATACTCAGTGAAGAGCATCAGGAGGCACCCCAAGGCATAGGGGCTGGGACTGGCAGTAGGATGCCTTGCGGTGGACAGCCGAGCTCGATCCTTATAAAAGCTTTTTAACTGCAGCAGCTTTAGTGGACGCTACTGGAGCTGGAATTACGCGGCTGCTGGCATGAGACTTGCCCTCCAATAGATCCTTGTAAATGGATTTAAAGTGTATTCATTCAAATTAGAGAGACAATTTAAATTAAAAAGCTTAGAGCTGCCTCCACCACAGGGGGGCTCGCTCGACCCACCAGCGGACAGGCACCAGTATTGGGAGAGGGGGGCTGGCCGTCAGGGTTCACCGCGGCTCTGGCACAAACCCAGCGACGTGGAGGTGGCACTGGCAGGAGTGGACTGAACGTGTCGGCTTCTCACTTTTTGGATTTTAGAAGGGCATGACATGCCTATATCTGTGTCTCCCCCTCCTTTTACTCCTCCACCTCTTTTCTTTTCGCATGACTATATGTACTTGTCACTTTTCCATGTGTTAGTTGTGTCTTCTGAGCAGTTTGTCAGCTTTTGGACACCTTTGAAGGTGTTTTCTATGTGTTTCTATGTGTTTTTGTTTGCCTGCCATTGGTTTTAACGGTGTTCGAAGGTGTTCGACGAACAGTTCGACGAACAGTTCGGCGAACACACGGGTGTTCGACGAACCGAACCGAACTCGAACACTACGGGGGTGGCTCAACACTAGTCTCCGTCCCTGCCTCGATTTCCGAGAATTAAACAAGATAACTGTTAAAAATACTTATCCGCTTCCACTTATCCCCGATCTATATAATCAACTTTCGGGGGCCAAATGGTTTTCCAAACTGGATCTTAGAGGGGCATATAACCTGATACGAATTCGAGAGGGTGATGAGTTGAAGACAGCGTTTTTAACTTCTGAAGGTTTTTTTGAAAATCTCGTCATGCCTTTTGGGCTAACAAATGCACCCGCGGTCTTTCAGAATTTTATGAATGATATTCTCTCTGATTATATTGGGAGATTCATTGTGGTTTATTTAGATGATATTCTCATTTTTTCACCTGATCTGGATATTCATTATAAACATTATAAACATGTCCGTTTGGTTCTGCAAAGGTTAAGAGATAATTGTTTGTTTGCCAAGATTGAAAAATGTACCTTTTCTGTTCAAGAAATATCATTCTTGGGCTTCATTGTGTCAGCCTCCGGGTTTAAGATGGATCCTGGGAAGGTTCAGGCCATCATTGATTGGGTTCAACCCAGCGACCTTAAGGCTCTGCAGCACTTTTTAGGGTTCGCAAATTATTACAGAAAATTTATTAAAGGTTTTTCTCAGATCGTCAAGCCTCTTACGGACCTCACTCGCAAAGGGGCGGAGCTAAAGGTTTGGTCGTCAGAAGCAGTCAGGGCTTTTGAAAACTTGAAGAAATGTTTTATGTCTGCTCCTGTACTTGTTCAACCAGATCTCCAGAGGCCGTTCATTGTGGAGGTGGATGCTTCCGAGGTTGGGGTGGGGGCTGTATTGTCTCAAGGTCCTAAAACTTTAACTAATCTGCGACCATGAGCCTTTTTCTCTAAGAAATTTTCTCCTGCTGAAAGAAACTATGATGTTTGTAATCGAGAGTTACTTGCTGTCAAATTGGCCTTTGAAGAATGGAGGCATTTTTTGGAGGGAGCCATTCATCTGGTCACCGTGGTGACAGATCACAAGAATCTAGCGTATATCGAATCTGCTAAGCGGTTGACACCTAGACAGGCCAGATAGTCTTTATTTTTTTCAAGATTTAATTTTTCTATTACGTTCAGGCCTGGGTCTAAGAACGTGAGGGCGGATGCCCTGTCTCGTAGCCTTGATTCTGTGTCCTCTCCGGAGCCTCCTTCCTCCATTCTTCCTCAGGGTATAGCTGTGGCCATGGTTTCCTCTGAGCTGGAAGCAGAAATTCGTACTGCTCAGTCCTTGGCTCCATCCAATATTCCTGAATGCAAGTTGTTTGTCCCTGTGTATCTCAGATTACGCCTTTTGCAAGAATTCCATGATTCTGTCTTGAGTGGTCATCCTGGAGTTACTGCCACCCAGAAGGCAGTTGCTAGACTCTTTTGGTGGTCTGCTATGCGTAGGGACATTAAAAATTTTGTGTCTGCTTGTGAAACTTGTGCACGCGCTAAAGTGCAACATTGCCGGCCCGCTGGGGAATTGGCTCCTTTGCCCATTCCAGAAAGACCATGGACTCATTTGTCCATGGATTTCATTTCCGATTTACCTCTGTCTGGTGGGATGACGGCTATTTGGGTGGTAGTCGATCGGTTCAGCAAACAGGCTCACTTCGTTCCATTATCCGGGTTACCCAACTCAGAGACGCTCTCCAAACTGTTTATTACTCATGTGGTACGATTGCATGGGATTCCTCTTAATATTGTATCTGATAGGGGAGTACAATTCGTCTCTAGATTTTGGAGGGCTTTCTGCAGAAGGTTGGGGATTGATTTGTCCTTTTCTTCTGCTTATCATCCTGAAACTAACGGTCAGACCGAAAGGGCAAATCAGTCTTTGGAACAAATTTTAAGATGTTTTGTCACTGATCAGCAGGAGAATTGGTCATCCTTTCTTCCTCTGGCTGAGTTTGCCTTTAACAGTCGGGTTAATCAGTCCACAGGAACCTCTCCGTTTTTCTGTAATTATGGGTTTCATCCTCATTTTGGTGAGTTCTCCAGGATAAGCTCTGGGTGTCCTGGGGTAGATGTAACCATTCAAGAGTTGGGGGATGTCTGGAGGGAGGTTAAAAAGAATATTGGGGTGGCTCAGCATCGGCAGAAACAAAAGGCCGATTGGAAACGCTCGTCAGGTGCCGCCTTCAAGGTGGGGGATAAGGTATGGCTATCCTCTAAGAGTATTAGATTGAAGATACCCTCGCTGAAGTTGGGTCCTAGATTCATTGGTCCATATGAGATTCTGGAGGTGGTCAATCCGGTTTCCTTCCGATTACGACTCCCTCAGTCTTTCCGTATTCCTAATATGTTCCACAAGTCTTTGTTGAAGGAATTTATTCCCCCTGTTCTGTCTTCCTCGCCCCCGCCTCCTCCGGTGTCTATTGAGGGAAGCTTAGAATATGAGGTACAAAAGATCATTGATTCCCGTATGGTCCGTAATTCCCTTCAATATCTTGTACATTGGAAGGGGTATGGACCCGAGGAACGGTCCTGGGTTCCGGCTCATTCTGTGAGGGCTGATCGGTTGGTCCGGGCCTTTCATCGGCGGTTTCCTGGGAGACCTGGGGGTCCGGTGGTCCCCCCTTAAAGAGGGGGTACTGTCACGGTCTCCACACTTTCCTTGTCTGCTAGGTTACTATTGTGTGCAGGCTGTCAGTCTGTTTTAGGTTTGCTGGGTTGTTTCTGCAATCATCTGTGTTCACTTCCCTTGATTAGTCTTCTACTTAAGCATGCTAGCTCCTTCACCCAGTGTCAATTGTACACTTGGTATTACCTGTGTAGGACTGATCTCTCTGTGCTCTGTGCCTGACCCAGCCTGACTATTTTCCCTTACCTGGATTTTGACCATTTGCTTGTTATCTGACTACTCTCTTGTCTGCTCCCTTTGTACTGTGCCATCTTCCTGGACTTGACTTTGGATTGTTTGACCTCCCTATTTTTATCTAGTAAGTAGCTCTAATGTTATATTTCTTTCAGTAATATTAGTCTTTTCTCTCCTCTTCTGAGACTGTTATTTCTGTAGTGACTCGCGTCACAGGTTCCAATGAAATAAAAAGACAATATCAATGCCCCTTGGAAGAGACGTGGAGGTCACAGTGGAATAAAAAGACAATATTAATGCCTCTTGGAAGAGTGGTGGAGGTCGCAGTAAAGTAAAAAGACAATATCAATGCCCATTGGAAGAGTGGTGGAGGTTAGAGTGGAATAAAAAGACAATATCAATGCCCATTGGAAGAGCTGTGGAGTTCACAGTGGTTTAACCAGAAAGTTTTAATGCACCGTGGAATAGACGTGGAGGTCACAGTAGCTTAACAAGACGGTTTCAATGCTTCTTGGAAGTGTGATGTAGGTCGCAGAGGATTAAAAAGATAATATCAATGCCCCTTGGAAGAGTGGTGGAGGTTACAGTGGAATAAAAAGACAATATCAAAGCCCTGTGTAAGAAACTTGGAGGTCGCAGTAGCTTAAGAAGACGGTTTTAATGGCCCTTGGAAGAGTCGTGGACGCCGCAGATGAATAAAAAGACAATATCAATGCATTTGGAAGAGTGCAGAAGGTTACAATGGAATAAAAAGACATTGTCAATGCCCCTTGGAAGAGCTGTGGAGCTCAGAGCGGTTTAACTAGACGGTTTTAATGCCCCTTGGAAGAGACTTGGAGGTCACAGTCGCTTAACAAGACGGTTTTAATGTCCCTTGGAAGAGTGGTGCAGGTCACAGTGGAATAAAAATACAATATCAATGCCCATTGAAAGAGTGGTGGAAGTTACAGTGAAATAAAAAGACAATATCAATGCCCCTTGGAAGAGCTGTGGAGTACAGAGGGGTTTAACCAAACGGTTTTAGTGCGCCTTGGAAGAGACGGGGAGGTCACAGTAGCTTAACAAGATGGTTTTAATGCCCCTTAGAAGAGTGGTGGAGGTCGCAGTGGAATAAAAAGACAATATCAACGCCCCTTGGAAGAGTGGTGGAGGTTACAGTGGAATAAAAAGACAATATCAATGCCTCTTGGAAGAGTGGTGGAGGTTACAGTGGAATAAAAAAACAGAATCAATGCCCCGTGGAACAGACGTGGACATCACAGTAGCTTAACAAGACGGTTTTCATGCCCCTTGACAGAGTGGTGGAGGTTACAGTGGAATAAAAGACAATATCAATGACCTTTGGAAGAGTGGCGGAGGTCAGAGTGGAATAAAAAGACAATATCAATGCCCCTTGGAATAGTGGTGGAGGTCGCAACAGAATAACCTCACTGGTACATGCTCTGCATAACTTCTCTGCTTGCTGTGTCTGCTGTAATCTAATGCTCTGCTTTGCTGATTCACCTCACTGGTACATGCTCTGCATAACTTCTCTGCTTGCTGTGTCTGCTGTAATCTAATGCTCTGCTTTGCTGATTCACCTCACTGGTACATGCTCTGCATAACTTCTCTGCTTTATCTGTCCCACTCCATTCAATACCCACATATGTCTGTCCCTTCCCCACTATAGATCTTATCTGATTTTTTGAGGTGCTAAACTGCAGAGACTAGAGTCCTAGCTCTGTGTTTGATCACCCAGCCATCTCCTGGTGAGACGACCAGCTGCTAATTTAGCCATATGCAGCTCCCACAATGCCCTTCACCTGATAGTTTAATGTGCCCTATATATTTAGAAGCTCTGTAAGGGGTGCACTTGTGCTGGGGTGTGCACGCGTCTTCCTGTGCAAAGTGGCTTCGGAGATAAGTGGCAGTTATTTCAGAGGCAGTTAGTCAAGGCAGGAGTCAGGTAACCAACACTTTGACCACTTACTCTCTTTTAACTATGTTTCTGTTAGCTCTCACTTTTTCCTCTATAGTCCTCCACTTTCTAGTAACCCCTCAAATCCCAACACCTAGTAAGAAACTCTTCATCTCTCCCTCCATCCTCCCCATTCATCTCACCTCCTCCTCCAAATTATTCCTAAACATTCAATCCTGGATCTCCAAACACAGACAGCTACCTCATGCTCTCTCTTGCTCCCACCTGCTAACACTTTCTCTGCTCCTCCTCACTGCTGGAGATATCTCTCCAAATCCTGGTCCTCCTCACCATATCCCCACAGTTACTTCTTCCTCTCATTGACGACCTTCCACAAACTGTCGCAACCCTTCTAACCTCATACCCATCCAACCAATCCCCACTCCCTTAGTTGCTCTAACAGGAGCTCTATGGAACGCTCGCTCTCTATGCAACAAACTTTCCTTCATCCACGATCTTTACATTACAAACAAACTTTCCTTCCTCGCCATCACTGAAACCTGGCTCACCCCCTCTGACACAGCCTCCCCAGCTGCACTTTCATATGGCGGATTCCACCTTTCCCACACACCCCGCTCTAACGGCAAACATGGCGGAGGCGTAGGTTTTCTCCTATCAGAACACTGCGCTTTCACCCAAATCCCACTGCCACCCTCCGTTACACTCCCCTCTTTTGAGGTGCACTGTGCGCGCATCTATTCCCCCTCCAACCTCCAACTGGCCGTCGTTTACCGACCCCCAGGGCAAGCCACCACCTTCTTAGACCACTTCACCACCTGGCTGCTTCACTTCCTCTCCACTGACATCCCCACTATCATAATGGGTGACTTCAACATCCCCATTAACACTTCCCACTCGTCTGTCTCTAAGTTCCTATCTCTCACTTCCTCCTTCGGACTCACTCAATGGTCTTCCACACCCACCCACAAAGATGGCCACACACTGGACCTCATCTTCACTCGCCTCTGTTCCCTATCTATCCTCTCTAACTCACCTCTCCCTCTCTCTGATGACAGCCTACTTGCATTCTCTTCTCTCTCCTCCCCGGGGCAACAATCCCCACTACACAAACTTGCATACCCTCGCAGAAATCTCAAACACCTTGACTTACACTCACTCTCTGAATCCCTCCTCCCTCTTACAGACATAAATTCCTTACACGATGCAGACGTTGCTGCTGCTTCATATAACACCACAATAGCTGCAGCTCTAGACTCGATCGCCCCTCTCACACACACCACATCTCGCACATTCAACAGGCAACCCTGGCACACTAAACTTACTAAAGAACTGCGCCGGGCCTCCAGGGTTGTGGAGCGGAGATGGAAAAGGTCTCACTCCATCGAGCACTTCATCGCATTCAAGCAATCCCTCACTAATTTCAAGTCCGCACTCACTACAGCAAAACAAACCTACTTCTCATATCTCACATCATCCCTATCTCACAATCCTAAACAGCTATTTAACACTTTCAACTCTCTCCTTCATCCCCCAGCACCTCCTCCTTCTTCTCTCATCTCAGCCGACGACTTTGCCTCATTCTTCAAACAGAAGATTGACACCATCAGACAATACTTTTGCCTAAAGTCCACACAACCCCTCCTCATATCTATTCAACCCTCCTCCTCCAAACCCCACTTCTCCACTATTACAGAAGGTCAAGTCTCCTCTTTACTCTCCAAATCACACCTCACCACCTGCGAACTTGACCCAATCCCATCCCACCTCATCACTAACCTTACCACAGTCTTCATCCCAACCCTAACTCACCTCTTCAATCTGTCACTAACAACCTGGGTCTTCCCCTCATGTTTCAAACATGCTGCAATCACACCCATCCTCAAAAGCCCTCCCTTGACCCTTCCTCTCTGACTAGCTACCACCCCATTTCACTCCTCCCCTTTGCCTCAAAACTACTAGATCAACATGTCCACCTTGAACTGTGCTCCCACCTCTCCTCCTGCTCCCTGTTCGACCGCCTGCAATCAGGCTTCCGACCGCATCACTCGACTGAAACTGCCCTGACCAAAGTCACCAACGACCTACTAAATGCCAAATCCAAGCGACACTACTCCATCCTCCTCCTTCTGGACCTGTCATCTGCCTTTGACACAGTGGACCATTCCCTCTTACTCCAGATTCTCTCATCTCTTGGAATCACGGACTTGGCTCTATCTTGGATCTCCTCATACTTAACAGACAGGACATTCAGCATCTCCCACTCACGCACCACCTCCTCATCTCGCCCCCTATCTGTCGGTGTCCCCCAAGGTTCAGTTCTAGGACCTCTGCTCTTTTCCATCCACACCTTTGGCCTGGGACAGCTCATAGAGTCTCACAGTTTTCAGTATCACCTCTATGCTGACGACACACAGATCTACCTCTCTGGACCCGATATCTCCTCCCTACTAACCAAAATGCCACAATGTCTGTCCGCCATGTCATCCTTCTTCTCTCACAGATTTCGAAAACTCAACATGGATAAAACAGGGTTCATCATCTTTCCACCCTCTCATTCTCATCTCCCATCTGACCTAGCCATCAACGTCAATGGCTGTTCACTCTCCCCAGTCCCACAAACTCGCTGCCTTGACGTAACCCTGGACTCTGATCTCTCCTTCAAGCCACATATCCAAGCCCTTTCCACTTCCTGCCGACTCCAACTCAAAAACATCTCCCGGATCCGTGCATTCCTCAGCAAAGACTCTGCAAAAACACTAGTGCATGCCCTCATCATATCCCGCCTCGACTACTGCAACCTCCTGCTCCGTGGCCTCCCTTACAACACTCTTGCGCCTCTCCAATCTATCCTAAACTCTGCTGCTCGAATAATTAACCTGTCCACCCGCTATTCCCCGGCCTCTCTTCTCTGTCAATCTCTTCACTGGCTCCCCATTGCCCAGAGAATCCAGTTCAAAACTCTAACCATGGCATACAAAGCCATCCACAACCTGTCTCCCCCATACATCTGTGACCTAGTCTTCCGGGACTTACCTGCACGCAACCTCCGATCCTCACAAGATATCCTTCTCTACTCCCCTCTTATCTCCTCCTCCCACAATCGTATACAAGATTTCTCCCGTGCATCCCCCCTACTCTGGAACTCTCTACCCCAACACATCAGACTCTCGCTGACCGTGGAAACCTTCAAAAGAAACCTGAAGACCCACCTCTTTCGACAAGCCTACAACCTGCAGTAACCACCACTGCACAACCAGCTCTACCCTCACCTAATATATCCTCACCCATCCCTTCTAGAAAGTGAGCCCTCGCGAGCAGGGTCCTCACTCCTCCTGTACCTGTCGCTGACTCGTTTTGTTAAGATTATGTAAATGCTTTTGTTATGTATATCCCTATCACATGTAAAGCGCCATGGAATAAATGGAGCTATAATAATAAATAATAATAATAATAATAATAAAAAGACAATATCAATTCCCATAGGAAAAGTGGTGGAGGTTACAGTGGAATAAAAAGACAATATCAATGCCCCTTGGAAGAGGTGTGGAGTTCAGAATGGTTTAACGAGATGGTTTTATTGCCCCATGGAAGAAACGTGGAAGTCACAGTAGATTAAGAAGACGGTTTTAATGCCCCTTGGAAAAGTGGTGGAGGTCAGAGTGGATAAAAAAGACAATATCAATGCCCCGTGGAAGACACGTGGAGGTCACAGTAGCTTAGCAAGACAGTTTTAATGCCTCTTGGAAAAGTGGTGGAGGTCACAGTGGAATAAAAAGACAATATCAATGCCCCTTGAAAGAGTCGTGGAGGTTACAGTGAAATAAAAAGACAATATCAATGCCTCTTGAAAGAGCTATGGAGTTCAGAGTGGTTTAACCAGATGGTTTTAATGCCCCTTGGAAGAGTGGTGGAGGTCGCAGTGCATTAAAAAGACAATATCAATACCCCTTGGAAGAATGGTGGAGGTTACAGTGGAATGAAAAGACAATATGAATGCCCCTTGGAAGATCTGTGGAGTTCAGATTGGTTTAACCATACGGTTTTAATGCCCCTTGGAAGAGACGTGGAGGTCACAGTAGCTTAACAAGACAGTTTTAATGCCACATGGAAGAGTGCTGGAGGTTGCAGTGGAATAAAAAGACAATATCAATGCCACGTGGATGAGACGTGGAGGTCAAAGTAGCTTAACAAGATGGTTTTAATTCCCTTTGGAAGATAGGTGGCGGTCGCAGTGGATTAAAAAGACAATGCCAATGCCCTTTGGTAGAGTGGTGGAGGTTACAGTGGAGTTTAAAGAAAACATCAATGCCACGTGGAAGAGATGTGGACGTCACTGTAGCTTAACAACACAGTTTTAATGCCCCTTGGAAAAAGGGTGGAGGTCCCAGTGGAATAAAAAGACAATGTCAATGCCCATTGGAAGAGTGGTGGAGGTTAGAGAGGAATAAAAAGACAATACCAATGCCCCTTGGAAGAGCTGTGGAGTGCAGAGTGGATTAACCATATGGTTTTAATGCCCATTGGAAGTGACGTGGAGGTCACAGTAGCTTAAAAAGATGTTTTTAATGCCCCTTGGAAAAGTGGTGGAGGTCGCAGTGGATTAAAAAGACAATATCAATGCCCCTTGGAAGGGTGGTGGAGGTTAGAGTAGAATAAAAAGACAATACCAATGCCCCTTGGAAGAGCTGTTGAGTTCAGAGTGGTTTAACCACATGGTTTTATTGCCCCTTGGAAGAGACGTTGAGGTCACAGTAGATTAACAAGAAGGTTTTAATGCCCATTGGAAAAGTGGTGGAAGTCACAGTGGATTAAAAAGAGAATATCAATGCCCCGTGGAAGACATGTGGAGGTCACAGTAGCTTAACAAAACAGTTTTAATGCCCCTTGGAAGTGTGGTGGAGGTCGCAGTGGAATAAAAAACAATATCAATGCCCCTTGAAAGAGTGGTGGAGGTTACAGTGAAATAAAAAGACAATATCAATGCCTCTTGAAAGAGCCATGGAGTTCAGAGTGGTTTAACCAGATGGTTTTAATGCCCCTTGGAAGAGTGGTGGAGGTCACAGTGCATTAAAAAGACAATATCAATACCCCTTGGAAGAATTATGGAGGTTACAGTGGAATAAAAAGACAATATCCATGCCCCTTGGAAGAGCTGTGAGTTCAGAGTGGTTTAACCAGAAGGTTTTAATGCCCCTTGGAAGAGATGTGGAGGTCACAGTAGCTAAACAAGACTGTTTTAATGCCTCTTGGAAGAGTGGTGGAGGTTGCAGTGGATTAGAAAGACAATATCAATGCCCCTTAGAAGAGAGGTGGAAGTCACAGTGGAACAAAAAGACAATATCAATGTCCCTTGAAAAAGTGCCGTAGGTTATAGTGGAGTAAAAAGACAATATCAATGCCTCTTGCAAGAGCTGTGGAGTTCAGAGTGGTTTAAATTGACTGTTTTAATGCACCTTGGAAGAGACGTGGAGGTCACAGTAGATTAACAATTTGGTTTTAATGCCCCTTGGAAGAGTGGTGGAGGTTGCAGTGGATTATAAAGACAATAGCAATGCCACTTGGAAGAGTGGTGAAGGTACCAGTGGAATAAAAAGACAATATCAATACCCCTTGGAAGAGTGGTGGGGGTTAAAGTGGAATAAAAAAATAATATCAATGCCCCGTGAAAGAGACGTGGAGGTCACAGTAGCATAAAAAGATGGTTTCATTGCCCCTTGGAGGAGAGGTGGAGGTTGCAGTGGAATAAAAAGACAATGTCAATGCCCCTTGGAAGAGTGCTGGAGGTTACATTGGAATAAAAAGACAATATCAATGCCCCTTGCAAGAGCTGTGGAGTTCAGAGTGGTTTAAATTGACGGTTTTAATTCCCCTTGGAAGGGACGTGGAGGTGACAGTAGCTTAACAAGACGGTTTTAATGCCCCTTGGAAGAGTGGTGGAGGTCGCAGTGGATTAAAAAGACAATATGAATGCCACTTGGAAGAGTGGTGGAGGTCGCAGTGGAATAAAAAGACAACATCAATGCCCCTTGGAAGAGTGGTGGAGGTTACAGTTGAATAAAAAGACAATATCAATGCTCCTTGGAAGAGTGATAAAGATAACAGTGGAATAAAAAGACAATATCAATGCCCCTTGGAACAGTGGTGGAGGTTACAGCTAAATAAAAAGACAATATCAATGCCTCGTGGTAGAGATGTGGAGGTCACAATAGCTTAACAAGACGGTTTTAATGCCCCTTGGAAAAGTGGTGGAGGTGGCAGTGGATAAAAAAGACAATATCAATGAGCCTTGATAGAGTGGTGGAGGTCGCAGTGGAATAAAAATACAATATCAATGCCCCTTGGAAGAGTGGTGGAGGTCGCAGTGTAATAAAAAGACAATATCAATGCCCCTTGGACGAGTGGTGGAGGTTACAGTGGAATAAAAAGACAATTTCAATGCCCCGTGAAAGAGACGTGGAGGTCACAGTAGCTTAACAAGACGGTTTTAATGCCTATTGGAGGACTGGTGGATGTCTCAGTGGAATAAAAAGTCAATATCAATGCCCCTTGGAAGAGTTTTGGAGGTCGCAGTGGAATAAAATGACAATGTCAATGCCCCTTGGAAGAGTGGTGGAGGTTAGAGTGGAATAAAAAGACAATACAAATGCACCTTGGAAGAAATGTGGAGTTCAGAGTGGTTTAACCAGATGGTTTTAATGCCCCTTGGAAGTGAAGTCTACGTCACAGTAGCATAACAAGACAGTTTTAATGCCCCTTGGAAGAGTGGTGGACTTCGCAGTGGATTAAAAAGACAATATCAATGCCCCTTGGAAGAGTGGTGGAGGTCGCAGTGGAATAAAAAGACAAAATCAATGCCCCGTGGAAGGGACATGGAGGTCACAGTAGCTTAACAAGACGGTTTTAATGCCCCTTGGAAGAGTGGTGGAGGTTGCAGGGGATTAAAAAGACAATAACAATGCCCATTGGAAGAGTGGTGAAGGTCGCAGTGGAATAAAAAGCCAAAATCAATGCCCCTTGGAAGAGTGGTGGAGGTCACAGTGTAATAAAAAGACAATATCAGTGCCTCTTGCAAGAGCTGTGGAGTTCAGAGTGGTTTAAATTGACGGTTATAATGCCCCTTGGAAGAGTGGTGGAGGTCGCAGTGGATTAAAAAGTCATTATCGATGCCCCTTGGAAGAGTGGTTGAGGTGGCAGTGGAATAAAAAGAAAATATCATTGCCCCTTAGAAGAGTGGTGGAGGTTACAGTGGAAAAAAAAGACAATATCAATGTTCCTTGGAAGAAGGGTGAAGGTCACAGTGGAATAAAAAGACAATATCAATGTCCCTTGGAAGAGTGGTGGAGGTCGCAGTGGAATAAAAAGACAATATCAATGCCCCTTGGAAGGGACGTGGAGGTCACAGTAGCTTAACAATATGGTTTTGATGCCCCTTGGAAGAGTGGTGGAGGTCGCAGTGGATTAAAAAGACTATCAAATCCCCTTGGAAGAGTGGTGGAGCTCGCAGTGGAAAAAAAAACAATATCAATGCCCCTTGGAAGAGTGGTGGAGGTTACAGTTGAATAAAAAGACAATATCATTGCCTCTTGGAAGAGCTGTGGAGTTCACAGTGTAATAAAAAAACATTATTAATGCCCCTTGGAAGAGTGGTGGAGGTCGCAGTAAAATAAAAAGACAATATCAATGCCCCTTGGAAGAGCGGTGGAGGTTAGAGTGGAATTAAAAGACAATATCAATGCCCCTTGGAAGAGCTGTGGAGTTCACAGTGGTTTAACCAGAAAGTTTTAATGCACCGTCGAATAGACTTGGAGGTCACAGTAGCTTAACAAGACGGTTTCAATGCTTCTTGGAAGAGTGATGGAGGTCGCAGTGGATTAAGAAGACAATATCCATGCCCCTTGGAAGAGCGGTGGAGATTACAGTGGAATAAAAAGACAATATCAATGACCTGTGTAAGAAACTTGGAGGTCACAGTAGCTTAACAAGACAGTTTTAATGCCCCTTGGAAGAGTCGTGGACGTTGCAGAGGAATAAAAAGACAATATCAATGCACTTGGAAGAGTGCAGAATGTTACAATGGAATAAAAAGACATTGTCAATGTCCCTTAGAAGAGCTGTGGATCTCAGAGCGGCTTAACAAGACTTTTTTAATGCCCCTTGGAAGAGACTTGGAGGTCACAGTAGCTTAAAAAGACGGTTTTAATGCCCCTTGGAAGAGTGGTGGAGGTCACAGTGGAATAAAAATACAATATCAATTCCCATAGGAAAAGTGGTTGAGGCTACAGTGGAATAAAAAGACAATATCAATGCCCCTTTTATGAGCTGTGGAATTCAGAGTGGTTTAATCAGACGGTTTTAATGCCCCTTGGAAGAGACGTGGAGGTCATAGCAGCTTAATAAGATGTTTTTAATGCCTCTTGGAAGAGTGGTGGAGGTCGCAGTGGTTTAAAAAGACAATATCACTGCCCCTTAGAAGAGTGGTGGAGGTTACATGGGAATAAAAAGACAATATCAATGCCCTGTGGAAAAGACATGGAGGTTTCAGCAGCTTAACAAGACAGTTTTAATGCCCCTTGGAAGAGTGGTGGAGGTTAGAGTGGAATAAAAAGACAATACCAATGCCCCTTGGAAGAGCTGTGGAGTTCAGAGTGGTTTAACCGGACAGTTTTAATGCCCATTCGAAGTGACGTGGAGGTCACAGTAGCTTAAAAAGACGTTTTTAATGCCCCTTGGAAAAGTGGTGGAGGTCGCAGAGGATTAAAAAGACAATATCGATGCCCCTTGGAAGAGTGGTGGAGGTGGCAGTGGAATAAAAAGACAATATCAATGACCCTTGAAATAATGATGAAGGTCCCATTGGAATAAAAAGACAATGTCAATGCCCTTTGGAATAGTGGTAGAGGTTAGAGTGGAATAAAAAGACAATACCAATGCCCCTTGGAAGAGCTGTGGAGTTCAGAGTGGTTTAACCAGATGGTTTTATTGCCCCTTGGAAGAGACGTGGAGGTCACAGTAGATTAACAAGACGGTTTTAATGCCCCTTGGAATAGTGGTGGAGGTCACAATGGATTAAAAAGACAATATCAATGCCCCGTGGAAGACACGTGGAGGTCACAGTAGCTTAACAAGACAGTTTTAATGCCCCTTGGAAGTGTGGTGGAGGTCGCAGTGGAATAAAAAGACAATATCAATGCCACTTGAGAGAGTGGTGGAGGTTACAGTGAAATAAAAAGACAATATCAATGCCTCATGAAAGAGCTATGGAGTTCAGAGTGGTTTAACCAGATGGTTTTAATGCCCCTTGGAAGAGTGGGGGAGGTCACATTGCATTAAAAATACAATATCAATACCCCTTGGAAGAATTGTGGTGGTTACAGTGGAATAAAAAGACAATATCAATGCCCCTTGGAAGAGCTGTGGAGTTCAGAGTGGTTTAACCAGACGGTTTTAATGCCCCTTGAAAGAGATATGGAGGTTACAGTAGCTTAACAAGACTGTTTTAATGCCTCTTGGAAGAGTGGTGGAGGTCGCAGTGGAATAAAAAGACAATATCAATACCCCGTGGAAGAGTGGTGGAGGAAACAGTGGAATATAAAGACAAAAGCAATGCCCCGTTGAATAGACATGGACGTTACAGTAGCTAAACAAGATGTTTTTAATGCACCTTGGGAGAGTGGTGGAAATCATAATGGAATAAAAATACAATATCAATGTCACTTGAAAGAGTGCTGTAGGTTACAGTGGCGTAAAAAGACAATATCAATGCCTCTTGCCAGAGCTGTGGAATTCAGAGTGGTTTAAATTGACGGTTTTAATGCACCTTGGAAGAGACGTGGAGGTCACAGTGGAATAAAAAGACAATATCAATGCCCCTTGGAAGAGTGGTGGAGGTTACAGTGGAATAAAAAGACAATATCAATGCCCCGTGAAAGAGACGTGGAGGTCACAGTAGCTTAACAAGATGGTTTTAATTCCCTTGGAAGAGAGGTGGAAGTTGCAGTGGAATAAAAAGACAATATCAATGCCCCTTGGAAGAGTGCTGGAGGTTACATTGGAATAAAAAGACAATATCAATGCCCCTTGCAAGAGCTGTGGAGTTCAGAATGGTTTAAATTGATGGTTTTAATGCCCCTTGGAAGGGACGTGGAGGTGACAGTAGCTTAACAAGACGGTTTTAATGCCCCTTGAAAGAGTGTTGGAGGTCGCAGTGGATTAAAATGACTATATGAATGCCCCTTGGAAGAGTGGTGGAGGTAGCAGTGCAACAAAAAGACAATATCAATTCCCCTTGGAAGAGTGGTGGAGGTTACAGCTGAATAAAAAGACAATATCAATGCACCTTGGAAGAGTGATGGAGGTTACAGTGGAATAAAAAGACAATATCAATGCCCCTTGGAACAGTGGTGGAGGATACAGTTAAACAAAAAGACAATATCAATGCCCCGTGGTAGAGATGTGTAGGTCACAATAGCTTAACAAGACGGTTTTAATGTCCCTTGGAAGAGTGGTGGAGGTCGCAGTGGATTAAAAAGACAATATCAATGAGCCTTGGAAGAGTGGTGTAGGTCGCAGTTGAATAAAAAGACATTATCAATGCCCCTTGGAAGAGTGGTGGAGGTCGCAGTGGAATAAAAAGACAATATCAATGCCCCTTGGATGAGTGGTGGAGGTTACAGTGGAATAAAAAGACAATTTAAATGCCCCGTGAAAGAGACGTGGAGGTCACAGTAGCTTAACAAGACGGTTTTAATGACTCTTGGAGGACTGGTGGAGGTCGCAGCGGAATAAAAAGACAATGTCAATGCCCCTTGGAATAGTGGTGGAGGTTACAGTGCAATAAAAAGACAATAATAATGCCCCTTGGAAGAGCTGTGGAGTTCAGAGTGGTTTAACCAGATGGTTTTAATGCCCCTTGGAAGAGAAGTCGACGTGACAGTAGCATAACAAGACAGTTTTAATGCCCCTTGGAAGAGTGGTGGAGTTCGCTGTGGATTAAAAAGACAATATCAATGTCCCTTGGAAGAGTGGTGGATTTCGCAGTGGAATAAAAAGACAATATCAATGCCCCGTGGAAGGGACGTGGAGGTCAAAGTAGCTTAACAAGACGGTTTTAATGCCCCTTGGAAGAGTGGTGGAGGTTGCAGGGGATTAAAAAGACATAAACAATGCCCATTGGAAGAGTGGTGGAGCTCGCAGTGGAATAAAAAGACAAAATCAATGCCCCTTGGAAGAGTGGTGGAGGTTACAGTGGAATAAAAAGACAATATCAATGCCCCTTGGAAGAGCTGTGGATTACAGAGTGGTTTAACCAGACGGTTTCAATGCCCCTTGGAAGAGTGGTGGAGGTCACAGTAGCTTAACAAGACTGTTTTAATGCCCCCTAGAAGAGAGGTGGAAGTCGCAGTGGAATAAAAAGACAATGTCAATGCCACTTGGAAAAGTGGTGGAGGTTACAGTTTAAAAAAAAGACAATATTCATGCCCCGTCGAATAGACATGGACGTGAAAGTAGCTTAACAAGACGGCTTTATTGCCCCTTGGAAGAGTGGTGGAGGTTGCAGTGGATTAAAAAGACAATATCAATGTCCATTGGAAGAGTGGTAGAGGTCGCAGTGGAATAAAAAGACAAAATCAATGCCCCTTGGAAGAGTGGTGGAGGTTACAGTGGAATAAAAAGACTATATCAATGCCCCATGGAAGAGTTGTATAGGTCACTGTAGCTTAAAAAGATGGTCTTAATGCCCCTTGGAAGAGTGGTGGAGGTCGCAGTAGAATAAATAGACAATGTCAATGCCCCTTGGAAGAGTGGTGGAGGTTAGAGTGGAATAAAAAGACAATACCAGTGCTCCTTGAAAGAGCTGTGGAGTTCAGAGTTGATTAAATTGACGGTTTTAATGCCCCTGGGAAGACACGTGGAGGTCACAGTGGATTAAAAAGACAATATCAATGCCCCTTGGAATAGTGGTGGAGGTCGCATTGGATTAAAAAGACTATATCAATGCCCCTTGGAAGAGTTGTGGAGGTCACATTGGAATAAAAAGACAATATCAATGCCACGTGGAAGGGACGTGGAGGTCACAGTAGCTTCACAAGACTGTTTTAATGCCCCTTGGAAGAGAGGTGGAGGTCGCAGTTGATTAAAAAGACAATATCAATGCCCCTTGGAAGAGTGGTGGAGGTCGCAGTGGAATAAAAAGACAATATCAGTGCCGCTTGGAAGAGTGGTGGATGTTACAGTCGAATAAAAAGACAATATCAATGCCTCTTGTAAGAGCTGAGGAGTTCAGAGTGTTTAACCAGCCGGTTTTATTGCCCCTTGAATGTGACGAGGAGGTCACAGTAGCTTAACAAGACTGTTTTAATGCCCCTTGGAAGAGTGGTGGAGATCATTGTGGATTTAAAAGACAATATCAATGCCCCTTAGAAGAGTGGTGGAGGTCGCATTGGAATAAAAAGACATTGTCAATGCCCCTTGGAAAAGCTGTGGAGCTCAGAGCGTTTTAACCAGACGGTTTTAATGCCCCTTGGAAGAGACTTGGAGGTCACAGTAGCTTAACAAGACAGTCTTAATGCCCCTTGGAAGTGTGGTGAAGGTCGCAATGGAATAAAAAGACAATATCAATGCCCCGTGGGAGGGACGTGGAGGTCACAATAGCATAACAAGACGGTTTTAATGCCCATTGGAAGAGTGGTGGAGGTCGCAGTGGATAAAAAAGACAATATCAAAGCCCCTTGTAAGAGTGGTCGAGGTCGCAGTGGAAAACAGAGACAATATCAATGCCCCTTGGAAGAGTGGTGGAGGTTACAGTCGAATAAAAAGACAATATCAATGCCTGTTGGAAGAGCTGTGGAGTGCAGAGTGGTTTTACCAGACGGTTTAATGCCCCTTGGAAGAGACGTGGAGGTCACAGTAGCTTATCAAGACTGTTTTAATGCCCCTTGGAAGAGTGGTGGAGGTCGCAGTGGATTAAAAAGACAATATCAATGCCCCTTAGAAGAGTGGTGGAGGTCGCAGTGGAATAAAAAGACAATATCAATTCCCCTTGGAATAGATGTGGAGGTCGCAGTGGAATAAAAAGACAATATCAATGCCTCGTGGAAGAATCCTGGAGGTCACAGTAGCTTAACAAGATGGTTTTAATGCCCCGTGGAGGAGAGGTGGAGGTCGCAGTGCAATAAAAAGACAATATCAATGCCCCTTGGAAGAGTGGTGGAGGTTACAGTGGAATAAATTGACAATATCAATGACCCTTGGAAGAGTGGTAGAGGTCGCAGTGGAATAAAAAGACAATATTAATGCCCCTTGGCAGAGTGGAGGAGGTCGCAGTAAAATAAAAAGACAATATCAATGCCCCTTGGAAGAGTGGTGGAGGTTACAGTGGAATAAAAAGACAATATCACTGCCCCTTGGAAGAGCTGTGGAGTTCACAGTGGTTTAACCAGAAGGTTTTAAGGCAACGTGGAATAGACGTGGAGGTCACAGTAGCTAAACAAGACGGTTTTAATGCTTCTTGGAAGAGTGATGGGGGTCGCAGTGGATTAAAAAGACAAAATCAATGCCCCTTGGAAAAGTGGTGGAGGTTACAGTGGAATAAAAAGACAATATCATTGCCCCTTGGAAGAGCTGTGGAGTTCACAGTGGTTTAACCAGAAGGTTTTAAGGCAACGTGGAATAGACGTGGAGGTCACAGTAGCTAAACAAGACGGTTTTAATGCTTCTTGGAAGAGTGATGGGGGTCGCAGTGGATTAAAAAGACAAAATCAATGCCCCTTGGAAAAGTGGTGGAGGTTACAGTGGAATAAAAAGACAATATCAATGCCTCTTGCAAGAGCTGTGGAGTTCAGAGTCGTTTAAATTGACGGTTTTAATGCCCCTTGGAAGAGACGTGGAGGTCACAGTAGCTTAACAAGACGGTTTTAATGCCCCTTGGAAGAGTAGTGGAGGTTACAGTTGAATAAAAAGACAATATCAATGCTTCTTGGAAGAACTGTGGAGTACAGAGTGGTTTAACCAGATGGTTTTAATGCCCCTTGGAAGAGACGAGGAGGTCACAGTATCTTATAAAAACTGTTTTAATGCCCCTTGGAAGAGTGGTGGAGGTCGCAGTGGATTAAAAAGACAATATCAATGCCCCTAAGAAGAGTGGTGGAGGTTGCAGTGGAATAAAATGACAATATCAATTCCACTTGGAAGAGATGTGGAGGTCGCAGTGGAATAAAAAGAAAATATCAATGCCCCTTAGAAGAGTCGTGGAGTTTACAGTGGCAAAAAAAGGCAACATCAATGTTCCTTGGAAGAGGGATGAAGGTCGCAATGGAATAAAAAGACAATATCAATGTCCCTTGGAAGAGTGGTGGAGGTCGCAGTGGACTAAAAACACAATATCAATGCCCCTTGGAAGAGTGGTGGAGGTTACAGTGGAATAAAAAGACAATATCAATGCCCCGTGGAAGGGACATGGACGTGACAGTAGCTTAACAAGACGGATTTAATGCCCCTTGGAAAAGTGGTGGAGGTCGCAGTGGATTAAAAAGACTATCAAATCCCCTTGAAAGAGAAGTGGAGGTCGCAGTGGAAAAAAAAGACAATATCAATGCCCATTGGAAGAGTGGTGGAGGTTACAGTTGAATAAAAAGACAATACCAATGCCTCTTGGAAGAGCTGTGGAGTTCAGAGTAGTTTCACCAGATGGTTTTAATGCCCCTTGGAAGAGACGAGGAGGTCACAGTAGCTTAACAAGACTGTTCTAATGCCCCTTGGAAGAGTGGTGGAGATCGTTGTGGATTTAAAAGACAATATCAATGCCCCTTAGAAGAGTGGTGGTGGTCGCAGTGGAATAAAAAGACAATATCAATGCCCCGAGGAAGAGTGGTGCAGGTCGCAGTGGAATAAAAAGACAAGATCAATGCCCCGTGGAAGAAACGTGGAGGTCACAGTAGCTTAACAAGATGATTTTAATGCGCTTTGGAAGAGTGGTGGAGGTCACAGTGGATTAAAAATACAATATCAATGCCCTTTGGAAGAGTGGTGGAGGTCACAGTGGAATAAAAATACAATATCAATGCCCCTTGGTAGAGTGGTGGAGGTTACAGTGGAATTTAAAGACAATATTAATGCCCCGGGCAAGAGATGTGGAGGTCACTGTAGCTTAACTAAACAGTTTTAATGCACCTTGGAAGAATGGTGGAGGTCGCAGTGGAATAAAAAGACAATGTCAATGCCCCTTGGAAGAGTGGTGGAGGTTTGAGTGGAATAAAACGACAATACCAATGCCCCTTGGAAGAGCTGTGGAGTTCAGAGTGGTTTAACCAGACGGTTTTAATGCCCATTGGAAGTGATGTGGAGGTCACAGTAGCTTAAAAAGACGTTTTTAATACCCCTTGGAAAAGTGGTGGAGGTCGCAGTGGATTTAAAAGACAATATCAATGCCCCTTGGAAGAGTGGTGGAGGTGGCAGTGGAATAAAAAGACAATATCAATGCCCCTTGGAAGAATGATGGAGGTCGCAGTGGAATAATAAGACAATGTCAATGCCCCTTCGAAGAGTGGTGGAGGATAGAGTGGAATAAATAGACATTACAAATGCCCCTTGGAAGAGCTATGGACTTTAGAGAGGTTTAACCAGATGGTTTTATTGCCCCTTGGACGAGACGTGGAGGTCACAGTAGATAAACAAGACGGTTTTAATGCCCCTTGGAAAAGTGGTGGAGGTCACAGTGGATTAAAAAGACAATATCAATGCCCGGTGGTAGACACGTGGAGGGCACAGTAGCTTAACAAGACAGTTTTGATGCCCCTTGGAAGAGTGGTGGAGGTTGCAGTGGATTAAAAAGACAATATCAATGCCCCTTGAAAGAGTGGTGGAGGTTACAGTGAAATAAAAAGACAATATTAATGCCTCTTGAAAGAGCTATGGAGTTCAGAGTGGATTAACCAGATGATTTAATGCCCCTTGGAAGAGTGGTGGAGGTCGCAGTGCATTAAAAAGACAATATCAATGCCCCTTGGAAGAATGGTGGAGGTTACAGTGGAATAAAAAGACAATATCAATGCTCCTTGGAACAGCTGTGGAGTTCAGAGTGGTTTAACCAGACGGTTTTAATGCCCCTTGAAAAAAAAGATGTGGAGGTCACAGTAGCTTAACAAGACTGTTTTAATGGCTCTTGGAAGAGTGGTGGAGGTCGCAGTGCATTAAAAAGACAATATCAATGCCCCTTGGAAGAATGGTGGAGGTTACAGTGGAATAAAAAGACGATATCAATGCTCCTTGGAAAAGCTGTGGAGTTCACAGTGGTTTAACCAGAAGGTTTTAAGGCACCGTGGAATAGACGTGGAGGTCACAGTAGCTAAACAAGATGGTTTTAATGCTTCTTGGAAGAGTGATGGAGGTCGCAGTGGATTAAAAAGACAAAATCAATGCCCCTTGGAAGAGTGGTGTAGGTCGCAGTGGAATAGAAAGACAATATCAATGCCCCGTGGAATTGACGTGGATGTCAAAGTAGGTTAACAAGACGGTTTCATGCCCCTTTGAAGAGTGGTGGAGGTCGCAGTTGATTAAGAAGACAATATAAATGCCCCTTGTAAGAGTGGTGGAAGTCGCAGTGGAAAAAAAGACAATATCAATGCCCCTTGGAAGAGTAGCGGAGGTCGCAGTGGATTAAAAAGACAATATATATGCTCCGTGGAAGAGACGTGGAGGTCACAGTAGCTTAACAAGATGGTTTTAATGCCCTTTGGAAGAGTGGTGGAGGTCGCAGTGGATTAAAAATACAATATCAATGCCCCTTGGTTGAGTGGTGGAGGTCACAGTAGCTTAACAAGATGGTTTTAATGCCCCTTGGAAGAGAGGTGGAGGTCGCAGTGGAATAAAAAGACAATATCAATGCCCCTTGGAAGAGTGGTGGAGGTTACAGTGGAATAAAAAGACAATATCAATGACCTTTGGAAGAGTGGTGAAGGTCAGAGTGGAATAAAAAGACAATATTAATGCCCCTTGGAAGAGTGGTGGAGGTCGCAGTAGAATAAAAAGACAATATCAATGCCCCTTGGAAGTGAGGTGGAGGTTACAGTGGAATAAAAAGACAATATCAATGCCCCTTGGAAGAGCTGTGGAGTTCACAGTGGTTTAACCAGAAGGTTTTTGAGGCACCGTGGAATAGACGTGGAGTTCACAGTAGCTAAACAAGATGGTTTTAATGCTTCTTGGAAGAGTGATGGAGGTCGCAGTGGATTAAAAAGACAAAATCAATGCCCCTTGGAAGATTGGTGGAGGTTACAGTGGAATAAAAAGACAATATCAATGCCTCTTGCAAGAGCTGTGGAGTTCAGAGTGGAATAAATTGACGGTTTTAATGCCCCTTGGAAGAGACGTGGAGGTCACAGTAACTTAACAAGACGGTTTTAATGCCCCTTGGAAGAGTGGTGGAGGTTACAGTCGAATAAAAATACAATATCAATGTTTCTTGGAATAGCTGTGGAGTTCAGAGTGGTTTAACCACACGGTTTTAATGCCCCTTGGAAGAGACGTGGAGGTCACAATAGCTTATCAAAACTGTTTTAATGCCCCATGGAAGAGTGGTGGTGGTTGCAGTGGATTAAAAAAACAATATCAGTGCCTCGTGGAAGAGACTTGGAGGTCACAGTAGCTTAACAAGACTGTTTTAATGCCTCTTGGAAGAGTGATGGAGGTCGCAGTGGAGAAAAAAGACAATATCAATGCCCCTTAGATGAGAGATGGAAGTCGCAGTGAAATAAAAAGACAATATCAATACCCCTTGGAAGAGTGGTGGAGGATACAGTGGAATAAAAAGACAATATCAATGCCCCGTGGAATAGACATGGACGTTACAGTAGCTAAACAAGATGTATTTAATGCACCTTGGGAGAGTGGTGGAAGTCGTAGTGGAATAAAAAGACAATATCATTGCCCCTTGAAAGAGTGCTGTAGGTTACAGTGGAATAAAAAGACAATATCAATGCCTCTTGCAAGAGCTGTGGAGTCCAGAGTGGTTTAAATTGACAGTTTTAATGCACCTTGGAAGAGATGTGGAGGTCACAGTAGCTTAACAATACGGTTTTAATGCCCCTTGGAAGAGTGGTGGAGGTCGCAGTGGATTAAAAAGACAATATCAATGCCACGTGGAAGAAAGGTGAAGGTCCCAGTGGAATAAAAGGACAATATCAATGCCCCTTGGAAGAGTGGTGGAGGTTACAGTGGAATAAAAAGACAATATCAATGCCCCGTGAAAGAGACGTGGAGGTCACAGTAGCTTAACAAGACGGCTTTAATGCACCTTGGAAGAGAGGTGGAAGTTGCAGTGGAATAAAAAGACAATATCAATGCCCCTTGGAAGAGTGCTGGAGGTTACATTGGAATAATGCAAGAGCTGTGGAGTTCAGAGTGGTTTAAATTGACGGTTTTAATGCCCCGTGTAATTGACGTGGAGGTCAAAGTAGCTTAACAACACAGTTTTAATGGCCCTTGAAAGAGTGGTGGAGGTTGAAGTGGAAAAAAAGACAGTATCAATGCCCCTTGGAATTGTAGTGGAGGTCACAGTGGAATAAAAAATCAATATCAATGCCCCTTGGAAGAGTGGTGGAGGTAACAGTAGATTAAAAAGACAATATCAATGCCCCTTGGAAGAGCAGTGGAGTTCAGAGTTGTTAAACCAGACGGTTTTATTGCCCATTGGAAGTGACGTGGAGGTCACAGCAGCTTAAAAAGACGTTTTTAATGCCCCTTGGAAAAGTGGTGGAGGTGGCAGTGGAATAAAAAGACAATATCAATGCCCCTTGGGAGAGTTGTGGAGGTGGCAGTGGAAGAAAAAGACAATATCAATGCCCATTGGAAGAGTGGTGGAGTTTAGAGTGGAATAAAAAGACAATATCAATGCCCTGTGAAAGAGACGTGGATGTCACAGTAGCTTAACAGGATGGTTTTAATGTCCCTTTGAAGAGAGGTGAAAGTCGCAGTGGATTAAAAAGACAATATCAATGCACCTTGGAAGAGTGCTGGAGGTTACAGTGCAATAAAAAACAATATCAAAGCCCCTTGCAAGAGCTGTGGAGTTGAGAGTGGTTTAAATTGACGGTTTTAATGCCCCTTGGAAGAGACATGGAGGTCACAGTAGATTAACAAGACTGTTTTAATGCCCCTTGGAAGAGTGGTGGAGGTCGCAGTGGATTAAAAAGACAATGTCAATGCTCCTTGAAGGAGTGGTTGAAGTCTCAGAGGAATGAAAAGACAATAATAATGCCCCTTGGAAGAGCTGTGGAGTTCAGAGTGGTATAACCAGATGGTTTTAACGCTCCTTGGAAGAGACGTAGAGGTCACAGTAACTTAACAAGACGGTTTTAATGCCCCTTGGAAGAGTGGTGGAGGTCGCAGTGGAATAAAAAGACAATGTCAATGCCTCTTGGAAGAGTGGTGGAGGTTACAGTGGAATAAAAAGACAATATCAATGCCCCGTGGAATAGACATGGACGTGACAGTAGCTTAACAAGACGACTTTAATGCCCCTTGGAAGAGTGGTGGAGGTTGCAGTGGATTAAAAAGACAATATCAATGTCCATTGGAAGAGTGGTAGAGGTCGCAGTGGAATAAAAAGACAAAATCAATGCCCCTTGGAAGAGTGGTGGAGGTTACAGTGGAATAAAAAGACAATATCAATGCCCCATGGAAGAGTTGTGGAGGTCACTGTAGCTTAACAAGATGGCCTTAATGCCCCTTGGAAGAGTGGTGAAGGTCGCAGTCTAATAAAAAGACAATATCAAAGCCGCTTGGAAGAGTGGTGGATGTTACAGTCGAATAAAAAGACAATATCAATGCCTCTTGTAAGAGCTGTGGAGTTCAGAGTGTTTAACCAGATGGTTTTAATGCCCCTTGGAAGAGACGAGGAGGTCACAGTAGCTTAACAAGACTGTTTTAATGCCGCTTGAAAGAGTGGTGGAAATCGTAGTGGATTTAAAAGACAATATCAATGCCCCTTTGAAGATTGTTGGAGGTTACAATGGAATAAAAAGACAATATCAATGCCCCTTGGAAGAGTGGTGGAGGTTACAGTGGAATAAAAAGACAATATCAATGCCCTGTCTAAGAAATTTGGAAGTCACAGTAGCTTAACAAGACGGTTATAATGCCCCTTGGTAGAGTCGTGGACGTCGCAGAGGAATAAAAAGACAATATCAATGCACTTGGAAGAGTGCAGAAGGTTACAATGGAATAAAAAGACATTGTCAATGCCCCTTGGAAAAGCTGTGGAGCTCAGATCGGTTTAACCAGACGGTTTTAATGCCCCTTGGAAGAGACTTGGAGGTCACAGTAGGTTCACAACACGATTTTAATGCCCATTGGAAAAGTGGTGGAGGTCGCAGTGGAAAAAAAAGATAATATCAAAGCCCCTTGGAAGAGTGGTGGAGGTCGCAGTGGAAAACAGAGACAATATCAATGCCCCTTGGAAGAGTGGTGGAAATTACAGTCGAATAAAAAGACAATATCAATGCCTCTTGGAAGATCTGTGGAGTACAGAGTGGTTTAACCAGACGGTTTAATGCCCCTTGCAAGAGTGGTGGAGGTCGCAGTGGATTAAAAAGACAATATCAATGCCCCTTAGAAGAGTGGTGAAGGTTCCAGTGGAATAAAAAGACATCATCAATTCCCCTTGGAAGAGATGTGGAGGTCGTAGTGGAATAAAAAGTCAATATCAATGCCTCGTGGAAAAGACTTGGAGGTCACAGTAGCTTAACAAGATGGTTTTAATGCCACTTTGAAGAGAGGTGGAGGTCGCAGTGGAATAAAAAGACAATATCAATGCCCCTTGGAAGAGTGTTGGAGGTTACAGTGGAATAAAAAGACAATATCAATGACCCTTGGAAGAGTGGTGGAGGTCGCAGTGGAATAAAAAGACAATATTAATGCCCCTTGGAAGAGCTGTGGAGTTCACAGTGGTTTAACCAGAAGGTTTTAAGGCACCGAGGAATAGACGTGGAGGTCACAGTAGCTAAACAAGATTGTTTTAATGCTACTTGGAAGAGTGATGGAGCTCGCAGTGGATTAAAAAGACAAAGTCAATGCCCCTTGGAAGAGTGGTGGAGGTTACAGTGGAATAAAAAGACAAACTCAATGACTCTTGCAAGAGCTGTGGAGTGCAGAGTGGTTTAAATTGACGGTTTTAATGCCCCTTGGAATAGACGTGGAGGTCACAGTAGCTTAACAAGACTGTTTTTATGCCCCTTGGAAGAGTGTTGGAGGTCGCAGGGGATTAAAAATACATTATCGATGCCCCTTGGAAGAGTGGTGGAGATCGCAGTGGAATAAAAAGAAAATATCAATGCCCCTTAGAAGAGTGGTGGAGGTTACAGTGGAAAAAAAAGACAATATCAATGTTCCTTGGAAGAGGGGTGAAGGTCGCAGTGGAATAAAAAGACAATATCAATGTCCCTTGGAAGAGTGGTGGAGGTCGCAGTGGATTAAAAAGACAATATGAATGCCCCTTGGAAGAGTGGTGGAGGTCGCAGTCGAATAAAAAGACAATATCAATGCCCTGTGAAAGGGACGTTGAGGTCACAGTAGCTTAACAAGACGGTTTTAATGCCCCTTGGAAGAGTGGTGGAAGTCGCAGTGGATTAAAAAGACAATCAAATCCCCTTGAAAGAGTGGTGGAGGTCGCAGTGGATAAAAAATACAATATCAATGCCCCTTGGAAGAGTGGTGGAGGTTACAGTTGAATAAAAAGACAATATCAATGCCTCTTGGAAGAGCTGTGGAGTTCAGAGTGGTTTAACAATGCGGTTTTAATGCCCCTTGGAAGAGACGTGGAGGTCACAGAAGCTTATCAAGACTGTTTTAAAGCCCCTTGGAGGAGTTGTAGAGGTCGCAGTGGATTAAAAAGAAAATATCAATGCCCCTTGGAAGAGTGGTGGAGGTTAGAGTGGAATAAAAAGACAATATCAATGCCCCTTGGAAGAATGGTAGAGGTTACAGTGGAATAAATAGACAATATCAATGTCCCTTGGAAGAATGGTGGAGGTTACAGTGGAATAAAAAGACAATATCAATGCCCCTTGGAAGAGTGGTGGAGGTTACAGTGGAATAAATAGACAATATCAATGTCCCTTGGAAGAATGGTGGAGGTTACAGTGGAATAAAAAGACAATATTAATGCCCCTTGGAAGAGACGTAGAGGTCACAGTGGAATAAAAAGACAATATTAATGCCCCTAGGAAGAGTGGTGGAGGTCGCAGTAAAATAAAAAGACATTATCAATGCCCCTTGGAAGAGTGTTGGAGGTTAGAGTGGAATACAAAGACAATATCTATGCCCATTGGAAGAGATGTGGAGTTCACAGAGCTTTAACCAGAAAGTTTTAAAGCACCATGGAATAGACGTGGAGGTCACAGTAGCTTATCAAGACTGTTTCAATGCTTCATGGAAGAGTGATGGAGGTCACAGTGGATTAAAAAGACAATATCAATGCCCCTTGGAAGAGTGGTGGAGGTTACAGTGGAATAAAAAGACAATATCAATGCCCTGTGTAAGAAACTTGAAAGTCACAAGACTGTTTTAATGCCCTTTGAAAGAGTCGTGGATGTCGCAGAGGAATAAAAAGACAATATCAATGCACTTGGAAGAGTGCAGAAGGTCACAATGGAATAAAAAGACATTGTCAATGCCCCTTGCAAGAGTTGTGGAGCTCAGAGCGGTTTAACCAGACGGTTTTAATGCCCCTTGGAAGAGACTTGGAGGTCACAGTAGCTTAACAAGACGGTTTTAATGCCCCTTGGAAGAGTGGTGGAGGTCACAGTGGAATAAAAATACAATATCATTGCCCCTTGAAAGAGTGGTGGAAGTTACAGTGAAATAAAAAGACAATATCAATGCCCCTTGGAAGAGCTGTGGAGTACAGAGTGGTTTAACCAAACGGTTTTAGTGCCCCTTGGAAGAGACGTGGAGGTCACAGTAGCTTAACAAGATGGTTTTAATGCCCCTTGGAAGAGTGGTGGAGGTCGCAGTGGAATAAAAAGACAATATTAATGCCCTTTGGAAGAGTGGTAGAGGTTACAGTGGAATAAAAAGACAATATCAATGCCCTGTAGAAGAGAAGTGAAGATCACAGTAGCTTAACAAGATGGTTTTAATGCCCCTTAGAACTGTGTTGGAGGTTACAGTGGAATAAAAGACAATATCAATGCCCTTTGGAAGAGTGGCGGAGATCGCAGTGGAATAAAAAGACAATATCAATGCACCTTGGAAGAGTGGTGGAGGTCGCAGTGGAATAAAAAGACAATATCAATGCCCCTTGGAAGGGACGTGGAGGTCACAGTAGCTTAACAAGACTGTTTTAATGCCCCTTGGAAGAGTGGTGGAGGTCGCAGTGGAATAACGTCAATGGTACATGCTGTGCATAACTTCTCTGCTTGCTGTGTTTGCTGTAATATAATGCTCTGCTTTGCTCATTCACCTCACTGGTACATGCTCTGCATAACTTCTCTGCTTTATCTGTCCCACTCCATTCAATACCCACATATGTCTGTCCCTTCCCACTATAGATCTTATCTGATTTTTAGAGGTGCTAAACTGCAGAGACTAGAGTCCTAGCTCTGTGTTTGATCACCCAGCCATCTCCTGGTGAGACAACCAGCTGCTAATTTAGCCATATGCAGCTCTCACAATGCCCTTCACCTGATAGTTTAATGTGCCCTATATATTTAGAAGCTCTGTAAGGTGTGCACGCGTGTTCTTGTGTAAAGTGGCTTCGGAGATAAGTGGCAGTTATTTCAGAGGCAGTTAGTCAAGGCAGGAGTCAGGTAACCAACACTTTGACGACTTACTCTCTTTTAACTATGTTTCTGTTAGCTCTCACTTTTTCCTCTATAGTCCTCCACTTTCTAGTAACCCCTCAAATCCCTACACCTAGTAAGAAACTCTTCATCTTACCTCCTCCTCCAAATTATTCCTAAACATTCAATCCTGGATCTCCAAACACAGACAGCCACTTCATGCTCTCTCTTGCTCCCACCTGCTAACACTTTCTCTGCTCCTCCACACTGCTGGAGATATCTCTCCAAATCCTGGTCCTCCTCGTCATATCCCCACAGTTACTTCTTCCTCCTATCCACGACCTTCCACAAACTGTGGCAACCCTTCTAACCTCATACCCATCTAAACAATCCCCACTCCCTTAGTTGGACTAACAGGAGCTCTATGGAACGCTCGCTCTGTCTGCAACAAACTTTCCTTCATCCACGATCTTTTCAATACAAACAAACTTTCCTTCCTCGCCATCACTGAAACCTGGCTCACCCCCTCTGACACAGCCTCCCCAGCTGCACTTTCATATGGCGAATTCCATCTTCTCCACACCCCCCGCCGCAACGGCAAACATCGCTGAGGCTTAGGTTTTCTCCTATCAGAACACGGCGCTTTCACCCAAATCCCACTGCCACCCTCCGTTACACTCCCCTCTTTTGAGGTGCACTGTGTGCGCATCCATTCCCCCTCCAACCTCCAACTGGCCATCGTTTACCGACCCCCAGGGCAAGCCAACACCATCTTAGACCACTTCACCACCTGGCTGCTTCACTTCCTCTCCACTGACATCCCCACTATCATAATGGGTGACTTCAACATCCCCATTAACACTTCCCACTCGTCTGTCTCTAAGTTCCTAACTCTCACTTCCTCCTTCGGACTCACTCAATGGTCTTCCACACCCACCCACAAAGATGGCCACACACTGGACCTCATCTTCACCCGCCTTTGTTCCCTATCTATCCTCTCTAACTCACCTCTCCCTCTCTCTGATCACAGCATACTTACATTCTCTTCTCTCTCCTCCCCGGGTCAACAATCCCCACTCCACAAACTTGCATACCCTCGGAGAAATCTCAAACACCTTGACTTACACTCACTCTCTGAATCCCTCCTCCCTCTTACAGACATAAATTCCTTAAACGATGCAGACGTTGCTGCTGCTTCATATAACACCACAATAGCTGTAGCTCTAGACTCGATCGCCCCTCTCACACACATCATATCTCGCACATTCAACAGGCCACCCTGGCACACTAAACTTACTAAAGAACTGCGCCGGGCCTCCAGGGTTACGGAGCGGAGATGGAAAAGGTCTCACTCCATCGAGCACTTCATCGCATTCAAGCAATCTGTCACTAATTTCAAGTCCGCACTCACTGCAGCAAAACAAACCTACTTCTCATCTCTCATATCCTCCCTATCTCACAATCCTAAACAGCTATTTAACACTTTCAACTCTCTCCTTCGTCCCCCAGCACCTCCTCCCTCTTCTCTCATCTCAGCCGACGACTTTGCCTTATTCTTCAAACAGAAGATTGACACCATCAGACAAAACTTTTGCCTAAAGTCCACACAACCCCTCCTCATATCTATTCAACCCTCCTCCTCCAAACCCCACTTCTCCACCATTACAGAAGGTCAAGTCTCCTCTTTACTCTCCAAATCACACCTCACCACATGCGAACTTGACCCAATACCATCCCACCTCATCACTAACCTTACCACAGTCTTCATTCCAACCCTAACCCACCTCTTCAATCTGTCACTAACAACCGGTGTCTTCCCCTCATGTTTCAAACATGCCGCAATCACACCCATCCTCAAAAAGCCCTCCCTTGACCCTTCCTCTCTGACTAGCTACCGACCCATATCACTCCTTCCCTTTGCCTCAAAACTACTAGAACAACATGTCCACCTTGAACTGTCTTCCCACCTCTCCTCCTGCTCCCTCTTCGACCGCCTGCAATCTGGCTTCCGACCGCATCACTTGACTGAAACTGCCCTGACCAAAGTCACCAACGACCTACTAAATGCCAAATCCAAGCGACACTGCTCCATCCTCCTCCTTCTGGACCTGTCATCTACCTTTGACACAGTGGACCATTCCCTCTTACTCCAGATTCTCTCATCTCTTGGCATCACGGACTTGGCTCTATCTTGGATCTCCTCATACTTAACAGACAGGACATTCAGCGTCTCCCACTCACGCACCACCTCCTCATCTCGCCCCCTATCTGTCGCTGTCTCCCAAGGTTCAGTTCTAGGACCTCTGCTCTTCTCCATCTACACCTTTGGCCTGGGCCAGCTCATAGAGTCTCACAGTTTTCAGTATCACCTCTATGCTGACGACACACAGATCTACCTCTCTGGACCCTATATCTCCTCCCTAGTAACCAAAATCCCACAATGTCTGTCCGCCATGTCATCCTTCTTCTCTGACAGATTTCTAAAACTCAACCTGGATAAAACAGAGTTCATCATGTTTCCACCCTCTCAATCACATCCCCCACTTGACCTAGCCATCAACATCAATGGCTGTTCACTCTCCCCAGTCCCACAAGCTCGCTGCCTTGGAGTAACCCTGGACTCTGATCTCTCCTTCAAGCCACATATCCAAGCCCTTTCCACTTCCTGCCGACTCCAACTAAAAAACATCTCCCGGATACGTGCATTCCTCAGCAAAGACTCTGCAAAAACACTAGTGCATGCCCTCATCATATCCCGCCTCGACTACTGCAACCTCCTGCTCCGTGGCCTCCCTTACAACACTCTTGCGCCTCTCCAATCTATCCTAAACTCTGCTGCTCGACTAATTCACCTGTCCCCCCGCTATTCCCCGGCCTCTCCTCTCTGGCAATCTCTTCACTGGCTCCCCATTGCCAGAGAATCCAGTTCAAAACTCTAACCATGGCATACAAAGCCATCCACAACCTGTCTCCCCCATACATCTGTGACCTAGTCTCCCGGTACTTACCTGCAAGCACCCTCTGATCCTCACAGGATCTCCTTCTCTTCTCCCCTTTTATCTCCTCCTCCCACAATCGTATACAAGATTTCTCCCGTGCATCCCCCCTACTCTGGAACTCTCTACCCCAAAACATCAGATTCTCGCCGACCGTGGAAACCTTCAAAAGAAACCTGAAGACCCACCTCTTCCGTCAAGCCTACAACCTGCAGTAACCACCGCAGCATGACCAGCTCTACCCTCACTTAATGTATCCTCACCCATCCCTTCTAGAATATGAGCCCTCGCGGGCAGGGTCCTCGCTCGTCCTGTACCAGACGCTGACTCGTTTTGTTAAGATTATGTAAATGCTTTTGTTATGTATATCCCTATCACATGTAAAGCGCCATGGAATAAATGGCGCTATTATAATAGATAATAATAATAATAATAATAATAAAAAGACAATACCAATTCCCATAGGAAAAGTGGTGAAGGTTACAGTGGAATAAAAAGACAATATCAATGCCCCTTTGATGAGCTTTGGAATTCAGAGTGGTTTAACCAGATGGTTTTAATGCCCCTTGGAAGAGACGTGGAGTTCATAGTAGCTTAATAAGATGTTTTTAATGCCTCTTGGAAGAGTGGTGGAGGTCGCAGTGGTTTAAAAAGACAATATCACTGCCCCTTAGAAGAGTGGTGGAGGTTACATTGGAATAAAAAGACAATATCAATGTCCAGTGGAATAGACATGGAGGTTACAGCAGCTTAACAAGACAGTTTTAATGCCCCTTGGGAGAGTGGTGGAAGACGCAGTGGAATAAAAAGACAATATCAATTCCCATTGGAAGAGTGCTGGAGGTTACAGTGGAATAAAAAACAGTATCAAAGCCCCTTGCAAGAGCTGTGGAGTTGAGAGTGGTTTAAATTGACTGTTTTAATGCCCCTTGGAAGAGACGTGGAGGTCACAGTAGATTAACAAGACTGTTTTAATGCCCCTTGGAAGAGTGGTGGAGGTCGCAGTGGAATAAAAAAGCAATATCAATGCCCCTTGGAAGATTGGTGGAGGGTACAGTGGAATAAAAAGACAATATGAATGCCCGTGGAAGAGATGTGGAGGTCACTGTAGCTTAACAATATGGTCTTAATGCCCCTTGGAAGAGTGGTGGAGGTCGCAGTGGAATAAAAAGACAATGTCAATGCCCCTAGGAAGAGTGGTGGAGGTTAGAGTAGAATAAAAAGACAATACAAATTCCACTACGAAGAGCTGTGGAGTTCAGAGTGGTTTAACCAGATGGTTTTAATGCCCCTTGGAAGAGAAGTTGACGTCACAGTAGCATAACAAGACGGTTTTAATGCCCCCTGGAAGAGTGGTGGAGTTTGCAGTGGATTAAAAAGACAATATCAATGCCCCTTGGAAGAGTGGTGGAGGTCGCAGTGGAATAAAAAGACAATATCAATGACCCGTGGAAGGGACGTGGAGGTCACAGTAGCTTAACAAGATGGTTTTAATGCCCCTTGGAAGAGTGGTGGAGGTTGCAGGGGATTAAAAAGACAATAACAATGCCCATTGGAAGAGTGGTGGAGGTCTCAGTGGAATAAAAAGACAAAATCAATGCCCATTGGACGAGTGGTGGAGGTTACAGTGGAATAAAAAGATAATATCAATGCCCCTTGGTAGAGCTGTGGAGTTCAGAGTGGTTTAACTAGACGGTTTTAATGCCCCTTGGAAGAGACGTGGAGGTCACAGTAGCTTAACAAGACTGTTTTAATGCCCCTTGGAAGAGTCGTGGAGGTCGCAGTGGATTAAAAAGACAATATCAATGCCCCTTAGAAGAGAGGTGGAAGTCGCAGTGGAATAAAAAGACAGTGTCAATGCCACTGGGAAGAGTGGTGGAGGTTGCAGTGGATTAAAAAGACAATAACAATGCCCATTGGAAGAGTGGTAGTGGTCGCAGTGGAATAAAAAGACAAAATCAATGCCCCTTGGAAGAGTGGTGGAGGTTGCAGTGGATTAAAAAGACAATATCAAAGCCCATTGGAAGAGTGGTAGAGGACGCAGTGGAATAAAAAGACAAAATCAATGCCCCTTGGAAGAGTGGTGGAGGTTACAGTGGAATAAAAAGACAATATCAATGCCCCATGGAAGAGTTGTGGAGGTCACTGTAGCTTAACAATATGTCTTAATGCCCCTTGGAAGAGTGGTGGAGGTCTCAGTGGAATAAATAGACAATGTCAATGCCCCTTGGAAGAGTGGTGGAGGTTAGAGTGAAATAAAAAGACAATACCAGTGCTCCTTGGAAGAGCTGTGGAGTTCAGAGTGGTTTAAATTGACTGTTTTAATGCCCTTTGGAAGAGACGTGGAGGTCACAGTGGAATAAAAAGACAACATCAATGCCCCTTGGAAGAGTGGTGGAGGTTGCAGTGGATTAAAAATACAATATCAATACCCCTTGGAAGGGACGTTGAGGTCACATTAGCTTCACAATACGGTTTTAGAGGCCCTTGGAAGAGAGGTGGAGGTCGCATTTGATTAAAAAGACAATATCAATGCCTCTTGGAAGAGCGGTGGAGGTCGCAGTGGAATAAAAAGACAATATCAATGCCGCTTGGAAGAGTGGAGGATGTTACAGTCGAATAAAAAGACAATATCAATGCCTCTTGTCTGAGCTGTGGAGTTCAGAGTGTTTAACCAGACTATTTTAATGCCCCTTGGAAGAGACGAGAAGGTCACAGTAGCTTAACAAGACTGTTTTAATGCCCCTTGGAAGAGTGGTGGAGATAGTTGTGGATTTAAAAGACAATATCAATGCCCCTTAGAACAGTGGTGGAGGTCGCAGTGGAAAAAAAAAGACAATATCAATGCCCCTTGGAAGATTGGTGGAGGTTACAGTGGAATAAAAAGACAATATCAATGCCCCTTGGAAGAGTGGTGGAGGTTACAGTGGAATGAAAAGACAATATCAATGCCCTGTGTAAGAAACTTGGAGGTGACAGTAGCTTAACAAGACGGTTTTAATGCCCCTTGGAAGAGTCGTGGACGTCGCAGAGGAATAAAAAGACAATATCAATGCACTTGGAAGAGTGCAGAAGGTTACTATGGAATAAAAAGACATTGTCAATGCCCCTTGAAATAGCTGTGGAGCTTAGAGAGGTTTAACCAGACGGTTTTAATGCCCCTTGGAAGAGACTTGGAGGTCACAGTAGCTTAACAAGACGGTTTTATCCAATACTCTGCTGCTCTACTAATTCACCTGTCCCCCAATTATTCCCCGGCCTCTCCTCTCTGGCAATCTCTTCACTGGCTCCCCATTGCCCAGAGAATCCAGTTCAAAACTCTAACCATGGCATACAAAGCCATCCACAACCTGTCTCCCCCATACATCTGTGACCTAGTCTCCCGGTACTTACCTGCACGCAACCTCCGATCCTCACAAGATCTCCTTCTCTACTCCCCTTTTATCTCCTCCTCCCACAATCGTATACAAGATTTCTTCTGTGCATCCCCCCTACTCTGGAACTCTCTACCCCAACACATCAGATTCTCTCCGACCGTGGAAACCTTCAAAAGAAACCTGAAAACCCACCTCTTCCAACAAGCCTACAACCTGCAGTAAACACCACAGCACGACCAGCTCTACCCTCACCTAATATATCCTCACCCATCCCTTCTAGAATGTGAGCCCTCGCGGGCAGGGTCCTCTCTCGTCCTGTACCAGTCGCTGACTCGTTTTGTTAAGATTATGTAAATGCTTTTGTTATGTATATCCCTATCACATGTAAAGCGCCATGGAATAAATGGCGCCATAATAATAGATAATAATAATAATAATAATAATAATAATAAAAAGACAATATCAATTCCCATAGGAAAAGTGGTGGAGGTTACAGTGGAATAAAAAGACAATATCAATGCCCCTTTGATGAGCTTTGGAATTCAGAGTGGTTTAACCAGATGGTTTTAATGCCCCTTGCAAGAGACGGGGAGGTCATAGTAGCTTAAAAGATGCTTTTAATGCCTCTTGGAAGACTGGTGGAGGTGGTTTAAAAAGACAATATCACTGCCCCTTAGAAGAGTGGTGGAGGTTACATTGGAATAAAAAGACAATATCAATGCCCCATGGAATAGACATGGAGGTTACAGCAGCTTAACAAGCTTAATGCCCCTTGGGAGAGTCGTGGAAGACGCAGTAGAATAAAAAGACAATATCAATGCCCCTTGGAAGAGTGCTGGAGGTTACAGTGGAATAAACAACAATATCAAAGCCCCTTTCAAGAGCTGTGGAGTTGAGAGTGGTTTAAATTGACGGTTTTAATGCCCCTTGGAAGAGACGTGGAGGTCACAGTAGATTAACAAGACTGTTTTAATGCCCCTTGGAAGAGTGGTGGAGGTTAGAGTGGAATAAAAAGACAATACAAAAATCCCCTAGGAAGAGCTGTGGAGTTCAGAGTGGCGGAGATCGCAGTGGAAAACAGAGACAATATCAATGCCCCTTGGAAGAGTGTTGGAGGTTACAGTCGAATAAAAAGACAATATCAATGTCTCTTGGAAGAGCTGTGGAGTACAGAGTGGTTTAACCAGATGGTTTAATGCCCCTTGGAAGAGACGTGGAGGTCACAGTAGCTTATCAAGACTGTTTTAATGCCCCTTGGAAGAGTGGTAGAGGTCGCAGTGGAATAAAAAGACAATATCAATTCCCCTTGGAAGAGATGTGGAGGTCGCAGTGGAATAAAAAGACAATATCAATGCCTCGTGGAAGAGACTTGCAGGTCACAGTAGCTTAACAAGATGGTTTTAATGCCACTTGGAAGAGAGGTTAAGGTCGCAGTTTAATAAAAAGACAATATTAATGACTCTTGGAAGAGTGGTGGAGGTCGCAGTGGAATAGAAAGACAATATTAATGCCCCTTGGAAGAGTGGTGGAGGTCGCAGTAAAATAAAAAGACCATATCAATGCCCCTTGGAAGAGTGGTGGAGGTTACAGTGGAATAAAAAGACAATATCAATGCCCCTTGGAAGAGCTGTGGAGTTCACAGTGGTTTAACCAGAAGGTTTTAAGGCACAGTGGAATAGACGTGGAGGTCACAGTAGCTAAACAAGACGGTTTTAATGCTTCTTGGAAGAGTGATGGAGTTCACAGTGGATTAAAAAGACAAAATCAATGCCCCTTGGAAGAGTGGTGGATGTTACAGTTGAATTAAAAGACAATATCAATGCCTCTTGCAAGAGCTTTGGAGTTCAGAGTGGTTTAAATTGACGGCTTTAATGCCCCTTGGAAGAGACGTGGAGGTCACAGTAGCTTATCAAGACGGTTTTAATGCCCCTTGGAAGAGTGTTGGAGGCTACAATCGAATAAAAAGACAATATCAATGCCTCTTGGAAGAGCTGTGGAGATCAGAGTGGTTCAACCAGACGGTTTTAAGGCCCTTTGGAAGAGACGTGGAGGTCACAGTAGCTTATCAATACTGTTTTAGTGCCCCTTTGAAGAGTGGTGGAGGTGGCAGTGGATTAAAAAGACAATATCAATGCCCCGTGGAAGGGACGTGGAGGTCACAGTAGCTTAACAAGATGGTTTTAATACCCCTTGGAAGAGAGGTGGTGGTTGCAGTGGAATAAAAAGACAATATCAATGCCCCTTGGAAGAGTGGTGGAGGTTACAGTGGAATAAAAAGACAATATCAATGACCCTTCGAAAAGTGGTGGAGGTCGCAGTGGAATAAAAAGACAATATTAATGCCCCTTAGAAGAGTGGTGGAGGTCGCAGTAAAATAAAAAGACAATATAAATGCCCCTTGGAGGACTGGTGGAGGTTACAGTGGAATAAAAACACAATATCAATGCCTTTTTCAAGAGCTGTGGAGCTCAGAGTGGTTTAAATTGACGGTTTTAATGCCCCTTGGAAGAGACATGGAGGTCACAGTAGCTTAACAAGACGGTTTTAATGCCCCATGGAAGAGTGGTGGAGGTCGCAGTGGATTAAAACGACATTATCGATGCCCCTTGGAAGAGTGGTGGAGGTCGCAGTGGAATAAAAAGAAAATATCAATGCCCCTTAGAAGAGTGGTGGAGGTTACAGTGGAAAAATAAGACAATATCAATGTTCCTTGGAAGAGGGGTGAAGGTCGCAGAGGAATAAAAAGCCAATATCAATGTCCCTTGGAACAGTGGTGGAGGTCGCAGTGGATTAAAAAGACAATATCAATGCCCCTTGGAAGAGTGGTGAAGGTCGCAGTGTAATAAAAAGACAATATCAATGCCCCGTGGAAGGGACGTGGAAGTCACAGCAGCTTAACAAGACGGTTTTAATGCCCCTTGGAAGAGTGGTGGAGGTTGCAGGGGATTAAAAAGACAATAACAATGCCCATTGGAAGAGTGGTGGAGGTCGCAGTGGAATAAAAAGACAAAATCAATGCCCCTTGGAAGAGTGGTGGAGGTTACAGTGGAATAAAAAGACAATATCAATGCCCCTTGGAAGAGCTGTGGAGTTCAGAGTGGTTTAACCAGACGGTTTTAATGCCACTTGGAAGAGTGGTGGAGGTCGCAGTGGATTAAAAAGACAATATCAATGCCCCTTAGAAGAGAGGTGGAAGTCGCAGTGGAATAAAAAGACAATGTCATTGCCACTTGGAAGAGTGGTGGAGGTTACAGTGGAATAAAAAGACAATATCAATGCCCGTGGAATAGACAAGGACGTGACAGTAGCTTAACAAGACTGCTTTAATGCCCCTTGGAAGAGTGGTGCAGGTTGCAGTGGATTACAAAAGACAATATCAATGCCCATTGGAAGAGACATGGAGGTCACAGTAGCTATACAAGACGAATTTAATGCCCCTTGGAAGAGGTGTGGAGTTCAGAGTGATTTAACAAGATAGGTTTAATGACCCTAAGAAGAGACGTGGAGGTCACAGTAACTTAACAAGATGGTTTTAATGCCCCTTGGGGGAGTGGTGGAGGTCGCAGTGGAATAAAAAAACAATATCAATGCCCCATGGAAAAGTGGTGGAGGTCGCAGTGGAATAAAAAGACAATATCAATGCCCCGTGGAAGAGAAGTGGAGGTCACCGTAGCTTAACAAGACAGATTTAATGTTCCTTGGAAGAGCTGTGGAGTTCAGAGTGGTTTAAGAAGACAGTATTAGTGCTCCTTGGAAGAGTGGTAGAGTTTACAGTGGAATAAAAATACAATATCAGTGCCCCATGGAAAAGACGTGGAGATCATAGTAGCTTAACAAGATGGTTTTAATGCCCCTTGGAAGAGTGGTGGAGGTCGCAGTGGAATAAAAAGACAATATCAATGCCCTTTGGAAAAGTGGTGGAGATCGCAATAAAATATAAAGACAATATTAATGCCCAGTGGAAGAGACGTGGAGGTCACAGTAGCTTAACAAGATGTTTTTAATGCCCCTTGGAAGGATGGTGAAGGTCGCAGTGGAATAAAAAGGCAATATCAAGGCCCCGTGGAAGAGAAGCGGAGGTCACAGTAGCTTAACAAGACGGTTTTAATGCCCCTTGGAAGAGCTGTGGAGTACAAATTGGTTTAACTAGATGGTTTTAATGCTCCTTGGAAGAGACGTGGAGGTCACAGTAGCTTAACAAGACGGTTTTAATGCCACTTGGAATAGTGCTGGAGGTTACAATTGATTAAAAAGACAATATCAAAGCCCCGTGGAAGAGACTTGGAGGTCAGAGTAGCTTCAGAAAATGGTTTTAATGCCCTTTGGAAGAGTGGTGGAGGTCGCAGTGGAATAAAAAGACAATATCAATGCCCCCTTGGAAGAGTGGTGGAGGTCGCAGTTGAATAAAAGGAGAATATCAATGCCCTGTGGAAGAGAATTGGACGTCTCAGTAGCTTAACGACACTGTTTTAATGCCCCTTGGAAGAGTGGTGGAGGTCGCAGTGTAATAAAAAGACAATATCAATGCCCCGTGGAAGAGACGTGGAGGTCACAGTAGCCTAACAAGATGGTTTTAATGTCCATTGGAAGAGTGGTGGAGGTCACAGTGGAATATAAAGACAATATCAATGCCACGTGGAAGAGATCTGGAGGTCACAGTAGCTTAACAAGATGGTTTTACTGCCCATTGGAAAACTGGTGGAGGTCTCTGTGGAATAAAAAGACAATATCAATGCCCGTTTAAAGAGTGGTTGAGGTAGCTGTGGAAAAAAAAGGCAATATCAATGCCCCGTGGAAGAGATGTGGAGGTCACAGTAGCTTCACAAGATGGTTTTAATGCCCCATGGAAGAGTGGTGGAGGTCGCAGTGGAATAAAAGGGCAATATCAATGCCCCGTGGAAGAGACGTGAAGGTCACAGTTGCTTAACAAGATCGTTTTAATGCCCCTTGGTACAGTGGTGGAGGTCGCAGTGGAATAAAAAGACAATATCAATGCCCCTTGGAAAAGTAGTGGAGGTCGGAGTTGAATAAAAAGACAATATCAATGCCCCATGGAAGAGTGGTGGAGGTCGCAGTTGAATAAAAAGACAATATCAATGCCCCGTGGCAGAGACGTGCAGGTCACAGAAGCTTAACAAGATCGTTTTAATGCCCCTTGGAAGAGTGGTGGAGGTCGCAGTGGAATAAAAAGACAAAATCAATGACCAGTGGTAGAGACCTGGAGGTCACAGTACCTTAACGAGACGGTGCAATGCCCCTTGGAAGAGTGGTGGAGGTCGCTGTGGAATAAAAAGACAATATCAATGACCCTTGGAAGAGTGGTGGAGGTCGCTGTGGAATAAAAAGACAAAATCAATGCCCAGTGGTAGAGACGTGCAGATCACAGTAGCTTAACAAGACGGTTTTAATGCCCCTTGGAAGTGTGGTAGAGGTCGCAGTGGAATAAAAAAACAATATTAATGCCCCTTGGTAGAGTGGTGGAGGTCGCAATGGAATTAAAAAGACAATATCAATGCCCCGTGGAAGAGACGTGGAGGTCTCAGTAGCTTAACAGGGCAGTTTTAATGCCCCTTGGAAGAGTGGTGGAAGCTGCTGTGGAATAAAAAGACAATATCATTGCCTCGTGGAAGAGACAAGGAGGTCACAGTAGCTTAACAAGACAGTTTTAAGGCCCCTTGGAAGAGCTGTGAAGTTCAGAGTGGTTTAACAAGATGGTTTCAATGCCCCGTGGAAGAGACGTGAAGGTCACAGTAGCTTAACAAGACGGTTTTAATGCCCCTTGGAAGAGTGGTGAAGGTCGCAGTGGAATAAAAAGACTTTATCAATGCCCCTTGGAAGAGTGGTGTAGGTCGCAGTGGAATTAAAAAAGAATATCGATGCCCCTTGTTAGAGTGGTGGAGGTAGCAGTGTATTAAAAATACAATATCAATGCCTCGTCGAAGAGACATGGAGGTGACAGTAGCCTAACAAGACGGTTTTAATACTCCTTGGAAGAGTGGTGGAGGTCGCTGTGGAATAAAAAGACAATAACAATGCCCCGTGGAAGAGACGTGGAGGTCACAGTAGCTTAACAAGACGGTTTTAATGCCCCTTGGAAAAGCTGTGGAGTTCAGCGTGGTTTAACAAGATGGTTTTTTTGCCCCTTGGTAAAGACGTGGAGGTAACAGAAGCTTAACAAGATGGTTTTAATGCCCTTTGGAAGAGTGGTGGAGGTCGCAGTGGAAAAAAAAGACAATATGAATGCCCTGTTGAAGAGACATGGAGGTTACAGTTGCTTAACAAGACGAATTTAATGCCCCTTGGAAGAGCTGTGGAGTTCAGAGTGATTTAACAAGACAGGTTTAATGCCCCTAAGAAGAGACGTGGAGGTCACAGTAACTTAATAAGACGGTTTTAATGCCCCTTGGAAGAGTGGTGGAGGTTAGAGTGGAATAAAAAAACAATATCAATGCCCCGTGGAAGAGACGTGGAGGTCACAGTAGCTTAACAAGACATTTTTAATGCCCCTTGGAAGAGTGGTGGAGGTCGCTGTGGAATAAAAAGTCAATATCAATGCCACGTGGAAGACATGTGGAGGTCACTGTAGCTTAACAAGACGGTTTTCATGCCCCTTGGAAGATCTATGGAGTTCAGCGTGGTTTAAAAAGATGGTTTTAATGCCCCTTGGAAGAGTCGTGGATGTCGCTGTGGAATAAAAAGACAATATCAATGCCCCTTGGAAGAGTGGTGGAGGTCACTGTGGAAAAAAGGGACAAAATCAATGCCCCGTGGTAGAGATGTGAAGATCACAGTAGCTAAACAAGACGGTTTTAATGCCTCTTGGAAGAGTGGTGGAGGTTACATTGGAATAAAAAGACAATATCAATGCCCCTTGGTAGAGTGGTGGAGGTCGCAATGCAATTAGAAAGTCAATATCAATGCCACGTGGAAGAGATGTGGAGTTCACTGTAGCTTAACAAGACGGTTTTAATGCCCCTTGGAAGAGCTGTGGAGTTCAGCGTGGTTTAACAAGATGGTTTTAATGCCTCTTTTTAAAGATATGGAGGTCATAGAAGCTTAACAAGATGGTTTTAATGCCCCTTGGAAGAGTGGTGGAGGTCGCAGTGGAATAAAAAGACAATATCAATGCCCTGTGGAAGAGACGTGGATTTGACAGTAGCTATACAAGACGAATTTAATGCCCCTTGGAAGAGCTGTGGAGTTCAGAGTGATTTAACAAGACAGGTTTAATGCCCCTAAGAAGAGACGTGGAGGTCACAGTAACTTAATAAGACGGTTTTAATGGCCCTTGGAAGAGTGGTGGTGGTTATAGTGGAATAAAAAGACAATATCAATGCCACGTGGAAGAGATGTGGAGGTCACTGTAGCTTAACAAGACGGTTTTAATGCCCCTTGGAAGATCTATGGAGTTCAGCGTGGTTTAAAAAGATGGTTTTAATGCCTCTTGGTAAAGATATGGAGGTCACAGAAGCTTAACAAGACGGTTTTAATGCCACTTGGAAGAGTGGTGGAGGTCGCAGTGGAATAAAAAGACAATATCAATGCCCTGTGGAAGAGACATGGAGGTCACAGTAGCTATACAAGACGAATTTAATGCCCCTTGGAAGAGGTGTGGAGTTCAGAGTGATTTAACAAGACAGGTTTAATGACCCTAAGAAGAGACGTGGAGGTCACAGTAACTTAACAAGATGGTTTTAATGCCCCTTGGGGGAGTGGTGGAGGTCGCAGTGGAATAAAAAAACAATATCAGTGCCCCATGGAAAAGTGGTGGAGGTCGCAGTGGAATAAAAAGACAATATCAATGCCCCGTGGAAGAGAAGTGGAGGTCACCGTAGCTTAACAAGACAGATTTAATGTTCCTTGGAAGAGCTGTGGAGTTCAGAGTGGTTTAAGAAGACAGTATTAGTGCTCCTTGGAAGAGTGGTAGAGTTTACAGTGGAATAAAAATACAATATCAGTGCCCCATGGAAAAGACGTGGAGATCATAGTAGCTTAACAAGATGGTTTTAATGCCCCTTGGAAGAGTGGTGGAGGTCGCAGTGGAATAAAAAGACAATATCAATGCCCTTTGGAAAAGTGGTGGAGATCGCAATAAAATATAAAGACAATATTAATGCCCAGTGGAAGAGACGTGGAGGTCACAGTAGCTTAACAAGATGTTTTTAATGCCCCTTGGAAGGATGGTGAAGGTCGCAGTGGAATAAAAAGGCAATATCAAGGCCCCGTGGAAGAGAAGCGGAGGTCACAGTAGCTTAACAAGACGGTTTTAATGCCCCTTGGAAGAGCTGTGGAGTACAAATTGGTTTAACTAGATGGTTTTAATGCTCCTTGGAAGAGACGTGGAGGTCACAGTAGCTTAACAAGACGGTTTTAATGCCACTTGGAATAGTGCTGGAGGTTACAATTGATTAAAAAGACAATATCAAAGCCCCGTGGAAGAGACTTGGAGGTCAGAGTAGCTTCAGAAAATGGTTTTAATGCCCTTTGGAAGAGTGGTGGAGGTCGCAGTGGAATAAAAAGACAGTATCAATGCCCCCTTGGAAGAGTGGTGGAGGTCGCAGTTGAATAAAAAGAGAATATCAATGCCCTGTGGAAGAGAATTGGACGTCTCAGTAGCTTAACGACACTGTTTTAATGCCCCTTGGAAGAGTGGTGGAGGTCGCAGTGTAATAAAAAGACAATATCAATGCCCCGTGGAAGAGACGTGGAGGTCACAGTAGCCTAACAAGATGGTTTTAATGTCCATTGGAAGAGTGGTGGAGGTCACAGTGGAATATAAAGACAATATCAATGCCACGTGGAAGAGACCTGGAGGTCACAGTAGCTTAACAAGATGGTTTTACTGCCCATTGGAAAACTGGTGGAGGTCTCTGTGGAATAAAAAGACAATATCAATGCCCGTTTAAAGAGTGGTTGAGGTAGCTGTGGAAAAAAAAGGCAATATCAATGCCCCGTGGAAGAGATGTGGAGGTCACAGTTGCTTCACAAGATGGTTTTAATGCCCCATGGAAGAGTGGTGGAGGTCGCAGTGGAATAAAAAGGCAATATCAATGCCCCGTGGAAGAGACGTGAAGGTCACAGTTGCTTAACAAGATCGTTTTAATGCCCCTTGGTACAGTGGTGGAGGTCGCAGTGGAATAAAAAGACAATATCAATGCCCCTTGGAAAAGTAGTGGAGGTCGGAGTTGAATAAAAAGACAATATGAATGCCCCATGGAAGAGTGGTGGAGGTCGCAGTTGAATAAAAAGACAATATCAATGCCCCGTGGCAGAGACGTGCAGGTCACAGAAGCTTAACAAGATCGTTTTAATGCCCCTTGGAAGAGTGGTGGAGGTCGCAGTGGAATAAAAAGACAAAATCAATGACCAGTGGTAGAGACCTGGAGGTCACAGTACCTTAACGAGACGGTGCAATGCCCCTTGGAAGAGTGGTGGAGGTCGCTGTGGAATAAAAAGACAATATCAATGACCCTTGGAAGAGTGGTGGAGGTCGCTGTGGAATAAAAAGACAAAATCAATGCCCAGTGGTAGAGACGTGCAGATCACAGTAGCTAAACAAGACGGTTTTAATGCCCCTTGGAAGTGTGGTAGAGGTCGCAGTGGAATAAAAAAACAATATTAATGCCCCTTGGTAGAGTGGTGGAGGTCGCAATGGAATTAAAAAGACAATATCAATGCCCCGTGGAAGAGACGTGGAGGTCTCAGTAGCTTAACAGGGTAGTTTTAATGCCCCTTGGAAGAGTGGTGGAAGCTGCTGTGGAATAAAAAGACAATATCATTGCCTCGTGGAAGAGACATGGAGGTCACAGTAGCTTAACAAGACAGTTTTAAGGCCCCTTGGAAGAGCTGTGGAGTTCAGAGTGGTTTAACAAGATGGTTTCAATGCCCCGTGGAAAAGACGTGAAGGTCACAGTAGCTTAACAAGACGGTTTTAATGCCCCTTGGAAGAGTGGTGAAGGTCGCAGTGGAATAAAAAGACTTTATCAATGCCCCTTGGAAGAGTGGTGTAGGTCGCAGTGGAATTAAAAAAGAATATCGATGCCCCTTGTTAGAGTGGTGGAGGTAGCAGTGTATTAAAAATACAATATCAATGCCTCGTCGAAGAGACATGGAGGTGACAGTAGCCTAACAAGACGGTTTTAATACTCCTTGGAAGAGTGGTGGAGGTCGCTGTGGAATAAAAAGACAATAACAATGCCCCGTGGAAGAGACGTGGAGGTCACAGTAGCTTAACAAGACGGTTTTAATGCCCCTTGGAAAAGCTGTGGAGTTCAGCGTGGTTTAACAAGATGGTTTTTTTGCCCCTTGGTAAAGACGTGGAGGTCACAGAAGCTTAACAAGATGGTTTTAATGCCCTTTGGAAGAGTGGTGGAGGTCGCAGTGGAAAAAAAAGACAATATGAATGCCCTGTTGAAGAGACATGGAGGTTGCAGTAGCTTAACAAGACGAATTTAATGCCCCTTGGAAGAGCTGTGGAGTTCAGAGTGATTTAACAAGACAGGTTTAATGCCCCTAAGAAGAGACGTGGAGGTCACAGTAACTTAATAAGACGGTTTTAATGCCCCTTGGAAGAGTGGTGGAGGTTAGAGTGGAATAAAAAGACAATATCAATGCCCCGTGGAAGAGACGTGGAGGTCACAGTAGCTTAACAAGACATTTTTAATGCCCCTTGGAAGAGTGGTGGAGGTCGCTGTGGAATAAAAAGTCAATATCAATGCCACGTGGAAGAGATGTGGAGGTCACTGTAGCTTAACAAGACGGTTTTAATGCCCCTTGGAAGATCTATGGAGTTCAGCGTGGTTTAAAAAGATGGTTTTAATGCCTCTTGGTAAAGATATGGAGGTCACAGATGCTTAACAAGATGGTTTTAATGCCACTTGGAAGAGTGGTGGAGGTCACAGTGGAATAAAAAGACAATATCAATGCCCTGTGGAAGAGACATGGAGGTCACAGTAGCTATACAAGACGAATTTAATGCCCCTTGGAAGACGTGTGGAGTTCAGAGTGATTTAACAAGACAGGTTTAATGACCCTAAGAAGAGACGTGGAGGTCACAGTAACTTAACAAGATGGTTTTAATGCCCCTTGGGGGAGTGGTGGAGGTCGCAGTGGAATAAAAAAACAATATCAGTGCCCCATGGAAAAGTGGTGGAGGTCGCAGTGGAATAAAAAGACAATATCAATGCCCCGTGGAAGAGAAGTGGAGGTCACCGTAGCTTAACAAGACAGATTTAATGTTCCTTGGAAGAGCTGTGGAGTTCAGAGTGGTTTAAGAAGACAGTATTAGTGCTCCTTGGAAGAGTGGTAGAGTTTACAGTGGAATAAAAATACAATATCAGTGCCCCATGGAAAAGATGTGGAGATCATAGTAGCTTAACAAGATGGTTTTAATGCCCCTTGGAAGAGTGGTGGAGGTCGCAGTGGAATAAAAAGACAATATCAATGCCCTTTGGAAAAGTGGTGGAGATCGCAATAAAATATAAAGACAATATTAATGCCCAGTGGAAGAGACGTGGAGGTCACAGTAGCTTAACAAGATGTTTTTAATGCCCCTTGGAAGGATGGTGAAGGTTGCAGTGGAATAAAAAGGCAATATCAAGGCCCCGTGGAAGAGAAGCGGAGGTCACAGTAGCTTAACAAGACGGTTTTAATGCCCCTTGGAAGAGCTGTGGAGTACAAATTGGTTTAACTAGATGGTTTTAATGCTCCTTGGAAGAGACGTGGAGGTCACAGTAGCTTAACAAGACGGTTTTAATGCCACTTGGAATAGTGCTGGAGGTTACAATTGATTAAAAAGACAATATCAAAGCCCCGTGGAAGAGACTTGGAGGTCAGAGTAGCTTCAGAAAATGGTTTTAATGCCCTTTGGAAGAGTGGTGGAGGTTGCAGTGGAATAAAAAGACAATATCAATGCCCCCTTGGAAGAGTGGTGGAGGTCGCAGTTGAATAAAAGGAGAATATCAATGCCCTGTGGAAGAGAATTGGACGTCTCAGTAGATTAACGACACTGTTTTAATGCCCCTTGGAAGAGTGGTGGAGGTCGCAGTGTAATAAAAAGACAATATCAATGCCCCGTGGAAGAGACGTGGAGGTCACAGTAGCCTAACAAGATGGTTTTAATGTCCATTGGAAGAGTGGTGGAGGTCACAGTGGAATATAAAGACAATATCAATGCCACGTGGAAGAGACCTGGAGGTCACAGTAGCTTAACAAGATGGTTTTACTGCCCATTGGAAAACTGGTGGAGGTCTCTGTGGAATAAAAAGACAATATCAATGCCCGTTTAAAGAGTGGTTGAGGTAGCTGTGGAAAAAAAAGGCAATATCAATGCCCCGTGGAAGAGATGTGGAGGTCACAGTAGCTTCACAAGATGGTTTTAATGCCCCATGGAAGAGTGGTGGAGGTCGCAGTGGAATAAAAAGGCAATATCAATGCCCCGTGGAAGAGACGTGAAGGTCACAGTTGCTTAACAAGATCGTTTTAATGCCCCTTGGTACAGTGGTGGAGGTCGCAGTGGAATAAAAAGACATTATCAATGCCCCTTGGAAAAGTAGTGGAGGTCGGAGTTGAATAAAAAGACAATATGAATGCCCCATGGAAGAGTGGTGGAGGTCGCAGTTGAATAAAAAGACAATATCAATGCCCCGTGGCAGAGACGTGCAGGTCACAGAAGCTTAACAAGATCGTTTTAATGCCCCTTGGAAGAGTGGTGGAGGTCGCAGTGGAATAAAAAGACAAAATCAATGACCAGTGGTAGAGACCTGGAGGTCACAGTACCTTAACGAGACGGTGCAATGCCCCTTGGAAGAGTGGTGGAGGTCGCTGTGGAATAAAAAGACAATATCAATGACCCTTGGAAGAGTGGTGGAGGTCGCTGTGGAATAAAAAGACAAAATCAATGCCCAGTGGTAGAGACGTGCAGATCACAGTAGCTAAACAAGACGGTTTTAATGCCCCTTGGAAGTGTGGTAGAGGTCGCAGTGGAATAAAAAAACAATATTAATGCCCCTTGGTAGAGTGGTGGAGGTCGCAATGGAATTAAAAAGACAATATCAATGCCCCGTGGAAGAGACGTGGAGGTCTCAGTAGCTTAACAGGGTAGTTTTAATGCCCCTTGGAAGAGTGGTGGAAGCTGCTGTGGAATAAAAAGACAATATCATTGCCTCGTGGAAGAGACATGGAGGTCACAGTAGCTTAACAAGACAGTTTTAAGGCCCCTTGGAAGAGCTGTGGAGTTCAGAGTGGTTTAACAAGATGGTTTCAATGCCCCGTGGAAGAGACGTGAAGGTCACAGTAGCTTAACAAGACGGTTTTAATGCCCCTTGGAAGAGTGGTGAAGGTCGCAGTGGAATAAAAAGACTTTATCAATGCCCCTTGGAAGAGTGGTGTAGGTCGCAGTGGAATTAAAAAAGAATATCGATGCCCCTTGTTAGAGTGGTGGAGGTAGCAGTGTATTAAAAATACAATATCAATGCCTCGTCGAAGAGACATGGAGGTGACAGTAGCCTAACAAGACGGTTTTAATACTCCTTGGAAGAGTGGTGGAGGTCGCTGTGGAATAAAAAGACAATAACAATGCCCCGTGGAAGAGACGTGGAGGTCACAGTAGCTTAACAAGACGGTTTTAATGCCCCTTGGAAAAGCTGTGGAGTTCAGCGTGGTTTAACAAGATGGTTTTTTTGCCCCTTGGTAAAGACGTGGAGGTCACAGAAGCTTAACAAGATGGTTTTAATGCCCTTTGGAAGAGTGGTGGAGGTCGCAGTGGAAAAAAAAGACAATATGAATGCCCTGTTGAAGAGACATGGAGGTTACAGTAGCTTAACAAGACGAATTTAATGCCCCTTGGAAGAGCTGTGGAGTTCAGAGTGATTTAACAAGACAGGTTTAATGCCCCTAAGAAGAGACGTGGAGGTCACAGTAACTTAATAAGACGGTTTTAATGCCCCTTGGAAGAGTGGTGGAGGTTAGAGTGGAATAAAAAGACAATATCAATGCCCCGTGGAAGAGACGTGGAGGTCACAGTAGCTTAACAAGACATTTTTAATGCCCCTTGGAAGAGTGGTGGAGGTCGCTGTGGAATAAAAAGTCAATATCAATGCCACGTGGAAGAGATGTGGAGGTCACTGTAGCTTAATAAGACGGTTTTAATGCCCCTTGGAAGATCTATGGAGTTCAGCGTGGTTTAAAAAGATGGTTTTAATGCCTCTTGGTAAAGATATGGAGGTCACAGATGCTTAACAAGATGGTTTTAATGCCACTTGGAAGAGTGGTGGAGGTCACAGTGGAATAAAAAGACAATATCAATGCCCTGTGGAAGAGACATGGAGGTCACAGTAGCTATACAAGATGAATTTAATGCCCCTTGGAAGACGTGTGGAGTTCAGAGTGATTTAACAAGACAGGTTTAATGACCCTAAGAAGAGACGTGGAGGTCACAGTAACTTAACAAGATGGTTTTAATGCCCCTTGGGGGAGTGGTGGAGGTCGCAGTGGAATAAAAAAACAATATCAGTGCCCCATGGAAAAGTGGTGGAGGTCGCAGTGGAATAAAAAGACAATATCAATGCCCCGTGGAAGAGAAGTGGAGGTCACCGTAGCTTAACAAGACAGATTTAATGTTCCTTGGAAGAGCTGTGGAGTTCAGAGTGGTTTAAGAAGACAGTATTAGTGCTCCTTGGAAGAGTGGTAGAGTTTACAGTGGAATAAAAATACAATATCAGTGCCCCATGGAAAAGACGTGGAGATCATAGTAGCTTAACAAGATGGTTTTAATGCCCCTTGGAAGAGTGGTGGAGGTCGCAGTGGAATAAAAAGACAATATCAATGCCCTTTGGAAAAGTGGTGGAGATCGCAATAAAATATAAAGACAATATTAATGCCCAGTGGAAGAGACGTGGAGGTCACAGTAGCTTAACAAGATGTTTTTAATGCCCCTTGGAAGGATGGTGAAGGTTGCAGTGGAATAAAAAGGCAATATCAAGGCCCCGTGGAAGAGAAGCGGAGGTCACAGTAGCTTAACAAGACGGTTTTAATGCCCCTTGGAAGAGCTGTGGAGTACAAATTGGTTTAACTAGATGGTTTTAATGCTCCTTGGAAGAGACGTGGAGGTCACAGTAGCTTAACAAGACGGTTTTAATGCCACTTGGAATAGTGCTGGAGGTTACAATTGATTAAAAAGACAATATCAAAGCCCCGTGGAAGAGACTTGGAGGTCAGAGTAGCTTCAGAAAATGGTTTTAATGCCCTTTGGAAGAGTGGTGGAGGTCGCAGTGGAATAAAAAGACAATATCAATGCCCCCTTGGAAGAGTGGTGGAGGTCGCAGTTGAATAAAAGGAGAATATCAATGCCCTGTGGAAGAGAATTGGACGTCTCAGTAGCTTAACGACACTGTTTTAATGCCCCTTGGAAGAGTGGTGGAGGTCGCAGTGTAATAAAAAGACAATATCAATGCCCCGTGGAAGAGACGTGGAGGTCACAGTAGCCTAACAAGATGGTTTTAATGTCCATTGGAAGAGTGGTGGAGGTCACAGTGGAATATAAAGACAATATCAATGCCACGTGGAAGAGACCTGGAGGTCACAGTAGCTTAACAAGATGGTTTTACTGCCCATTGGAAAACTGGTGGAGGTCTCTGTGGAATAAAAAGACAATATCAATGCCCGTTTAAAGAGTGGTTGAGGTAGCTGTGGAAAAAAAAGGCAATATCAATGCCCCGTGGAAGAGATGTGGAGGTCACAGTAGCTTCACAAGATGGTTTTAATGCCCCATGGAAGAGTGGTGGAGGTCGCAGAGGAATAAAAAGGCAATATCAATGCCCCGTGGAAGAGACGTGAAGGTCACAGTTGCTTAACAAGATCGTTTTAATGCCCCTTGGTACAGTGGTGGAGGTCGCAGTGGAATAAAAAGACAATATCAATGCCCCTTGGAAAAGTAGTGGAGGTCGGAGTTGAATAAAAAGACAATATCAATGCCCCATGGAAGAGTGGTGGAGGTCGCAGTTGAATAAAAAGACAATATCAATGCCCCGTGGCAGAGACGTGCAGGTCACAGAAGCTTAACAAGATCGTTTTAATGCCCCTTGGAAGAGTGGTGGAGGTCGCAGTGGAATAAAAAGACAAAATCAATGACCAGTGGTAGAGACCTGGAGGTCACAGTACCTTAACGAGACGGTGCAATGCCCCTTGGAAGAGTGGTGGAGGTCGCTGTGGAATAAAAAGACAATATCAATGACCCTTGGAAGAGTGGTGGAGGTCGCTGTGGAATAAAAAGACAAAATCAATGCCCAGTGGTAGAGACGTGCAGATCACAGTAGCTTAACAAGACGGTTTTAATGCCCCTTGGAAGTGTGGTAGAGGTCGCAGTGGAATAAAAAAACAATATTAATGCCCCTTGGTAGAGTGGTGGAGGTCGCAATGGAATTAAAAAGACAATATCAATGCCCCGTGGAAGAGACGTGGAGGTCTCAGTAGCTTAACAGGGCAGTTTTAATGCCCCTTGGAAGAGTGGTGGAAGCTGCTGTGGAATAAAAAGACAATATCATTGCCTCATGGAAGAGACATGGAGGTCACAGTAGCTTAACAAGACAGTTTTAAGGCCCCTTGGAAGAGCTGTGGAGTTCAGAGTGGTTTAACAAGATGGTTTCAATGCCCCGTGGAAGAGACGTGAAGGTCACAGTAGCTTAACAAGACGGTTTTAATGCCCCTTGGAAGAGTGGTGAAGGTCGCAGTGGAATAAAAAGACTTTATCAATGCCCCTTGGAAGAGTGGTGGAGGTCGCAGTGGAATTAAAAAAGAATATCGATGCCCCTTGTTAGAGTGGTGGAGGTAGCAGTGTATTAAAAATACAATATCAATGCCTCGTCGAAGAGACATGGAGGTGACAGTAGCCTAACAAGACGGTTTTAATACTCCTTGCAAGAGTGGTGGAGGTCGCTGTGGAATAAAAAGACAATAACAATGCCCCGTGGAAGAGACGTGGAGGTCACAGTAGCTTAACAAGACGGTTTTAATGCCCCTTGGAAAAGCTGTGGAGTTCAGCGTGGTTTAACAAGATGGTTTTTTTGCCCCTTGGTAAAGACGTTGAGGTCACAGAAGCTTAACAAGATGGATTTAATGCCCTTTGGAAGAGTGGTGGAGGTCGCAGTGGAAAAAAAAGACAATATGAATGCCCTGTTGAAGAGACATGGAGGTTACAGTAGCTTAACAAGACGAATTTAATGCCCCTTGGAAGAGCTGTGGAGTTCAGAGTGATTTAACAAGACAGGTTTAATGCCCCTAAGAAGAGACGTGGAGGTCACAGTAACTTAATAAGACGGTTTTAATGCCCCTTGGAAGAGTGGTGGAGGTTAGAGTGGAATAAAAAGACAATATCAATGCCCCGTGGAAGAGACGTGGAGGTCACAGTAGCTTAACAAGACATTTTTAATGCCCCTTGGAAGAGTGGTGGAGGTCGCTGTGGAATAAAAAGTCAATATCAATGCCACGTGGAAGAGATGTGGAGGTCACTGTAGCTTAACAAGACGGTTTTCATGCCCCTTGGAAGATCTATGGAGTTCAGCGTGGTTTAAAAAGATGGTTTTAATGCCTCTTGGTAAAGATATGGAGGTCACAGAAGCTTAACAAGATGGTTTTAATGCCACTTGGAAGAGTGGTGGAGGTCGCAGTGGAATAAAAAGACAATATCAATGCCCTGTGGAAGAGACATGGAGGTCACAGTAGCTATACAAGACGAATTTTATGCCCCTTGGAAGAGGTGTGGAGTTCAGAGTGATTTAACAAAACAGGTTTAATGACCCTAAGAAGAGACGTGGAGGTCACAGTAACTTAACAAGATGGTTTTAATGCCCCTTGGGGGAGTGGTGGAGGTCGCAGTGGAATAAAAAAACAATATCAATGCCCCATGGAAAAGTGGTGGAGATCGCAGTGGAATAAAAAGACAATATCAATGCCCCGTGGAAGAGAAGTGGAGGTCACCGTAGCTTAACAAGACAGATTTAATGTTCCTTGGAAGAGCTGTGGAGTTCAGAGTGGTTTAAGAAGACAGTATTAGTGCTCCTTGGAAGAGTGGTAGAGTTTACAGTGGAATAAAAATACAATATCAGTGCCCCATGGAAAAGACGTGGAGATCATAGTAGCTTAACAAGATGGTTTTAATGCCCCTTGGAAGAGTGGTGGAGGTCGCAGTGGAATAAAAAGACAATATCAATGCCCTTTGGAAAAGTGGTGGAGATCGCAATAAAATATAAAGACAATATTAATGCCCAGTGGAAGAGACGTGGAGGTCACAGTAGCTTAACAAGATGTTTTTAATGCCCCTTGGAAGGATGGTGAAGGTCGCAGTGGAATAAAAAGGCAATATCAAGGCCCCGTGGAAGAGAAGCGGAGGTCACAGTAGCTTAACAAGACGGTTTTAATGCCCCTTGGAAGAGCTGTGGAGTACAAATTGGTTTAACTAGATGGTTTTAATGCTCCTTGGAAGAGACGTGGAGGTCACAGTAGCTTAACAAGACGGTTTTAATGCCACTTGGAATAGTGCTGGAGGTTACAATTGATTAAAAAGACAATATCAAAGCCCCGTGGAAGAGACTTGGAGGTCAGAGTAGCTTCAGAAAATGGTTTTAATGCCCTTTGGAAGAGTGGTGGAGGTCGCAGTGGAATAAAAAGACAATATCAATGCCCTCTTGGAAGAGTGGTGGAGGTCGCAGTTGAATAAAAAGAGAATATCAATGCCCTGTGGAAGAGAATTGGACGTCTCAGTAGCTTAACGACACTGTTTTAATGCCCCTTGGAAGAGTGGTGGAGGTCGCAGTGTAATAAAAAGACAATATCAATGCCCCGTGGAAGAGACGTGGAGGTCACAGTACCCTAACAAGATTGTTTTAATGTCCATTGGAAGAGTGGTGGAGGTCACAGTGGAATATAAAGACAATATCAATGCCACGTGGAAGAGACCTGGAGGTCACAGTAGCTTAACAAGATGGTTTTACTGCCCATTGGAAAACTGGTGGAGGTCTCTGTGGAATAAAAAGACAATATCAATGCCCGTTTAAAGAGTGGTTGAGGTAGCTGTGGAAAAAAAAGGCAATATCAATGCCCCGTGGAAGAGATGTGGAGGTCACAGTAGCTTCACAAGATGGTTTTAATGCCCCATGGAAGAGTGGTGGAGGTCCCAGTGGAATAAAAAGGCAATATCAATGCCCCGTGGAAGAAACGTGAAGGTCACAGTTGCTTAACAAGATCGTTTTAATGCCCCTTGGTACAGTGGTGGAGGTCGCAATGGAATAAAAAGACAATATCAATGCCCCTTGGAAAAGTAGTGGAGGTCGGAGTTGAATAAAAAGACAATATCAATGCCCCATGGAAGAGTGGTGGAGTTCGCAGTTGAATAAAAAGACAATATCAATGCCCCGTGGCAGAGACGTGCAGGTCACAGAAGCTTAACAAAATCGTTTTAATGCCCCTTGGAAGAGTGGTGGAGGTCGCAGTGGAATAAAAAGACAAAATCAATGACCAGTGGTAGAGACATGGAGGTCACAGTACCTTAACGAGACAGTGCAATGCCCCTTGGAAGAGTGGTGGAGGTCGCTGTGGAATAAAAAGACAATACCAATGACCCTTGGAAGAGTGGTGGAGGTCGCTGTGGAATAAAAAGACAAAATCAATGCCCAGTGGTAGAGACGTGCATATCACAGTAGCTTAACAAGACGGTTTTAATGCCCCTTGGAAGTGTGGTAGAGGTCGCAGTGGAATAAAAAGACAATATTAATGCCCCTTGGTAGAGTGGTGGAGGTCGCAATGGAATTAAAAAGACAATATCAATGCCCCGTGGAAGAGACGTGGAGGTCTCAGTAGCTTAACAAGACAGTTTTAATGCACCTTGGAAGAGTGGTGGAAGCTGCTGTGGAATAAAAAGACAATATCATTGCCCCGTGTAAGAGACACGGAGGTCACAGTAGCTTAACAAGACAGTTTTAAGGCCCCTTGGAAGAGCTGTGGAATTCAGAGTGGTTTAACAAGATGGTTTCAATGCCCCGTGGAAGAGACGTGAAGGTCACAGTAGCTTAACAACACGATTTTAATGTCCCTTGGAAGACTGGTGGAGGTCGCAGTGGAATAAAAAGACTTTATCAATTCCCCTTGGAAGAGTGGTGGAGGTCGCAGTGGAATAAAAAAAGAATATCGATGCCCCTTGGAAGAGTGGTGGAGGTAGCAGTGTATTTAAAATACAATATCAATGCCTCGTGGAAGAGACATGGAGGTGACAGTAGCCTAGCAAGACGGTTTAAATACTCCTTGGAAGAGTGGTGGAGGTCGCTGTGGAATAAAAAGACAATAACAATGCCCCGTGGAAGAGATGTGGAGGTCACAGTAGCTTAACAAGACGGTTTTAATGCCCCTTGGAAAAGCTGTGGAGTTCAGCGTGGTTTAACAAGATGGTTTTTTTGCCCCTTGGTAAAGACGTGGAGGTCACAGAAGCTTAACAAGATGGTTTTAATGCCCTTTGGAAGAGTGGTGGAGGTCGCAGTGGAAAAAAAAGACAATATGAATGCCCTGTTGAAGAGATATGGAGGTTACAGTAGCTTAACAAGACGGTTTTATTGTCCCTTGGAGGAGTAGTGGAGGTCGCAGTGGAATAAAAAGACAATATCAATGCCTTGTGGAAGAGACGTGGAGGTCACAGGAGCTATACAAGACGAATTTAATGCCCCTTGGAAGAGTTGTAGTTCAGAGTGATTTAGCATGACAGGTTTAATGCCCATAAGAAAAGACGTGGAGGTCACAGAAGCTTAACAACACGGTTCTAATGCCCCTTTGGAGAGTGGTGGAGGTCGCAGTGGAATAAAAAGACAATATCAATGACCCATGGAAAAGTGGTGGAGGTTGCAGTGGAATAAAAAGACAATATTAATGCCCCTTGGAAGAGTGGTGGAGGTCGCAGTGGAATAAAAAGACAATATCAATGCCCCTTGGAAGAGACATGGAGGTCACCGTAGTTTAACAAGACAGTTTTAATGCCCCTTGGAAGCGCTGTGGAGTTCAGAGTGGTTTATCAACATAATTTTAATGCCCCTTGGAAGAGACGTGTAGGTCACAGTAGCTTAACAAGATGGTTTTAGTGCCCCTTGGAATAGTGGTGGAGGTTACAGTGGAATAAAAATACCATATCAATGCCCCTTGGAAGAGGTGGAGATCACAGTAGCTTAACAAGTTGGTTTTAATGCCCCTTGGAAGAGTGGTGGATGTCGCAGTGGAATAAAAAGCCAATATCAATGCCCCTTGGAAGAGTGATGGAGGTCGCAAAAAAATATAAAGACAATATTAATGCCCAGTGGAAGAGACGTGGAGGTCACAGTAGCTTAACAAGATGTTTTTAATGCCCCTTGGAAGGGTGGTGAAGGTCGCAGTGGAATAAAAAGACAATATCAATGCCCCGTGGAAGAGAAGCGGAGGTCCCAGTAGCTTAAGAAAATGGTTTCAATGCCCCTTGGAAGAGTGGTGAAGGTCGCAGTCGCATAAAAAGATAATATCAATGCCCTATGGAAGAGTGGTGGAGGTCGCAGTGGAATAAAAAGACAATATCGATGTCCTGTAGAAGAGAATTGGAGGTCTCAGTAGCTTAATAACACCGTTTTAATGCCCCTTGGAAGAGTTTGTGGAGGTCGCAGTTGAATAAAAAGACACTATCAATGCCCCTTGAAAGAGTGATGGAGGTCACAGTGGAATAAAAAGACAATATCAATGCCCCGTGGAAGAGAAGTGGAGATCACAGTAGCCTAACAAGATGGTGTTAATGCCCCTTGGAAGAGTGGTTAAGGTTGCAGTGCAATAAAAAGACAATATCAATGCCCTGTGGAAAATAAGTGGAGGTCACAGTAGCTTAAGAAGACGGCTTTAATGCCCCTTGGAAGTGACTTGGAGGTCACAGTAGCTTAACACGATGGTTTTAATGCCCCTTGTAAGAGTGGTGGAGGTCGCAGTGCAATAAAAAGTTAATATCAATGACCCCTTGGAAGAATGGTGGCGGTCGCAGTGGAATAAAAATACAATATCAATGCCCTATGGAAGAGTGTTGGAAGTCGCAGTGGAATAAAAATACAATAATAATGCCCCTTGGAAGAGACTTGGAGTTCACAGTAGCTTAACAAGACCGTTTTAATGCCCCTTGGAAGAGCGGTGGAGGTCGCAGACAAATAAAAAGACAATATCAATGCCCCGTGGAAGAGACGTGGAGGTCACAGTTGCCTAACAAGATGGTTTTAGTGCCCATTGGAAGAGTGGTGGAGGTCTCTGTGGAATAAAAAGAGAATATCAATGCCCCTTGGAAGAGTGGTGAAGGTCGCTGTGGAAAAAAAAGACAATATCAATGCCCCGTGGAAGAGACGTGAAAGTCACAGTAGCTTAACAAGCCGGTTTTAATGCCCCTTGGAAGAGTGGTGGATGTTACAGTAGAATAAAAAGACAATGTCAATGCCCCGTGGAAGAGACGTGGAGATAGTAGCTTAACAAGGCGGTTATAATGCCCTTTGGAAGAGTGGTGGAGGTTGCAGTGGATTAAAAAGAAAATATCAATGCCCCGTGGAAGAGATGTGGAGACAGTAGCTTAACAAGACGGTTTTAATGCCCCTTGGAGAAGTGGTGGAGGTCTCAGAGGAATAAAAAGACAATATCAATAGAGATGACCGGTGTTCGACTAGAAATGTTCGCCAATCTCAAATTCGAGCTGTTTTGGGCGGTGTTCGAGTCGTTCGACGAACGCGAACGATTTGCAAAAAATTCGGCTGTTCGAGGTTATGTTCGATAACTGTTTGTGCACCGAAAGCGTGTCCTGAATGTATGGCGCTATTTAGAGCACCAATCATGCAGGGATTGTCTGCCACTCACTGTAATGCCACAGCCATGGTGGTTGTGGCATTACAGTGGTTGCCCAAATCGATGGGAACAGTGATCACAGTGAAACACGAAAAGCCGGCAATTCAGCAGCGGCATACACCGGTACCAGACAATTTAGAACCGAAAGAATAGAATATCACACATAGATTAGATAGATAGAAACATATCAGTCAAATATATAAGAAGTACAGTGACAGTGTTGGTTACTGTACTTGTCATTTAGTGTAAAGGATTTATTAAAAAAAATATTAGTGTTTTCATGCACCGTCTCTTTAAAAAAGCCGGCCGGCAATTCAGCATCGGTACCCGACAATTTATAACAGAAAGAATAGAGCATTACACATAGATTAGATAGATAGAAACATGTCAGTCACATATATAAGAAGTATAGTGATAGTGTTGATTACTGTACTTGTCATTTAGTGTTAAAATAAAGGATTTATTAAGATTTATTAAAAAAAAAATTGGCGTGGGGTTCCGCGTAATTTTAGTCTCTAGCGGAGGTTAAGCAGACGGCTGGGGCAGATGTTTGAAGCCTGGGAAGGGGGTAATACCCGGCTCATCTGGATGCCGTCACAGCCAGACACTGCAGAGCGCAAGCATGCCTGCACTTCTCAGTGTATGCCGCATGGCAAGCTGGATGGCAGCATTCTGCTGCGGTCCAGCCTGTCATGTGAATGTAGCAGAGCTGAAGCTGTCGTGGGAACCATGGAAAGGCAAGGATGATGTTGCTTTATTATTTTACTTTTATTGCAGGAGATGGTTGGCTTCAGCTGGAATGGGCGTGATGGTAAGTATGGTTTAATTTAGAACAATAAAGAATTGTTTGTTTATTTCAATTAAAGGACTTTATTCTGGGTGTTTGTGTTTTTTTGTAACTTTGACTATGGGGTTAGTAATGGGGGTGTCTTATAGACGCCTCTCCATTACTAACCTGGGCTTGATGTCAGCTGGCATTATAAGCTGACATCAACCCCAACCCTATTACCCCACTGCCACCGCTACAGGGCAGTGGGAAGAGCGAGGCTAAGTGCCAGAATTGGCGCATTCTATGGATGCGCCATTTCTGGGGCGGCTGACGGCTGGTGTTTCTAGACTGGGAGGGGGCCAATATTCATGGCACCCTTCCTGGGCTATTAATATCATCCCCAGCAGTCTGCCTAGTCTTTGCTAGCTATTAAAATAGGGGGGACCCCACATAATTTTTTTTGGGGTCCCCCATTTTAATAGCTAGTAAAGGCTAGGTATTCAGCTGGGGGCTGATATTAGTAGCCTGGGAAGCTCCGTGGGTATTACCCCCTTCCCAGGCTTCAAACATCTGCCCCAGCCGTCTGCTTAACCTACGCTAGAGACTAAAATTACGGGGAACCCCACGCCAATTTTTTTTTTAATAAGTCCTTTATTTTAACACTAAATGACAAGTACAGTAATCAACACTATCACTGTACTTCTTATATATGTGACTGACATGTTTCTATCTATCTAATCTATGTGTGATGCTCTATTCTTTCTGTTATAAATTGTCGGGTACCGATGCTAAATTGCCGGCCGGCTTTTTTAAAGAGACGGTGCATGAAAACACTAATATTTTTTTTAATAAATCTTTTAACACTAAATGACAAGTACAGTAACCAACACTGTCACTGTACTTCTTATATATGTGACTGACATGTTTCTATCTATCTAATCTATGTGTGATGCTCTATTCCTTCTTGTTTAAATTGTCTGGTACCAGTGTATGCCACTGCTGAATTGCCGGCCGGCTTTTTTAAAGAGAGTTTCTTCTGAGCAGTTTGTAAGCTTTTGGACACCTTTGAAGGTGTTTTGTATGTGTTTCTATGTGTTTTTGTTTGCCTGCCATTAGTTTTAACGGTGTTCGACGGTGTTCGACGAACAGTTCCTCGAACATCCCGGTGTTCGACGAACCGAACCGAACCCGAACACTACGGGGGTGGCTCAACAGTAAACATCAATTCCCTTTGGGAGAGTGGTGGACGTCGCAATGGAATAAAAAGACAATATCAATGCCCCGTGGAAGAGACGTGGAGGTCACAGTAGCTTAACGAGACGGTTTTCATGCCTCTTGGAAAAGTGGTGGAGGTCGCTGTGGAATAAAAAGACAATATCAATTACCCGTGGAAGAGACGTGGAGGTCATAGTAGCTTAACAAGACGGTTTTAATGCCCTTTGGAAGAGCTGAGGAGTAAAGATTGGTTTAAAAAGATGGTTTTAATGCCCCTTGGTAGAGACGTGGAGGTCACAGTAGCTTAACAAGACGGTTTTAATGCCCCTTGGAAGAGTGATGGAGGATACAGTTGAATAAAAAGACAATATCAATGCCCCGTGGAAGAGACTTGGAGGTCACAGTAGTTTGTCAAAATGGTTTTAATGCCCCTTGGAAGAGTGGTGGAGGTCGCAGTGGAATAAAAAGACAATATCAATGCCCTGTGGAAGAGAGGTGGAGGTCGCAGTGGAATAAAAAGACAATATCAATGCCCCGTAGAAGAGAATTGAAGGTCTCAGTAGCTTAACAACATTGTTTTAATGCCCATTGGAAAATGGTGGAGGTCTCTGTGGAATAAAAAGACAATATCAATGCCCCTTGGAAGAGTGGTTGAGGTCTCTGTGGAAAAAAAAGACAATATCAATGCCCCGTGGAAGAGACGTGGAGTTCACAGTAGCTTAAAAAGCCGGTTTGAATGCCCCTTGGAAGAATGGTGGAGGTTACAGTGGAATAAAAAGACAATATCAATGCCCCGTGGATAAGACGTGGAGATAGTAGCTTAACAAGATGGTTTTAATGCCCTTGGAGGAGTGGTGGAGGTCGATGTGGAATAAAAAGACAATATCAATGCCCCATGGAAGAGACGTGGAGGTCACAGTAGCTTAACAAGACAGTTTTACTGCCCTTTGGAAGAGGTGTGGAGTTAAGAGTGGTTTAACAAGATGGTTTTAATGTCCCGTGGAAGAGAAGTGGAGGTCACAATAGCTTAACAAGTTGGTTTTAATGCCACTTGGAAGAGTGGTGGAGGTTACAGTGGAATAAAAATACAATAACAATGCCCCGTGGAAGAGACGTGGTGGTCACAGTAACTTAACAAGACGGTTTTGATGCCCCTTTGAAGGGTGGTGGAGGTCACAGTGGAATAAAAAGACAATATCAATGCCCCTTGGAAGAGACGTGGAGGTCAAAGTTGCTTAACAAGACGGTTTAATGCCCCTTGGAAGAGTGGAGAATGTCGCTGTGGAATAAATTGACAATGTCAATGCCCCGGGGAAGAGACGTGGAGTTTACAGTAGCTTAAAAAGATGGTTTTAATGCCACTTGGAAGAATGGTTGAGGTCGCATTGGTATAAACAGACAATATCAATGCCCCGTGAAATAGACATCGATGTCACAGTAGCTTAAAAACACGGTTTTAATGCCCCTTGGAAGAGGGGTGGATGTCTTTGTGGAATAAATAGACAATATCATTGCCCCGTGGAAAAGACGTGGAGGTCACAGTGGCTTAACAAGACGGTTTTAATGCCCCTTGGAAGAGCTGTGGAGTTCACAGTGGTTTAACAAGATGGTTTTAATGCCCCTTAGAAGAGACGTGAAGGTCACAGTAGCTTAACAAGACGATTTTAATGCCCCTTGGTAGAGTGGTGGAGGTCGCAGTGGAATAAAAAGACAATATCAATGCCCTGTGGAAGAGACGTGGTGGTCACAGTAGCTTAACAAGATGGTTTTTAATGCCCCTTCGTAGAGTACTGGAGGTAGCTGTGGTATAAAAAGACAATATCAATGCCCTGTGGAAGAGACGTGGTGGTCACAGTAGCTTAACAAGACGGTTTTAATGCCCCTTGACGGAGTGGTGGAGTTCACAGTGAAATGAAGAGACAATATCAATGCCCGTTGGAAAAGAGGTGGAGGTCAAAGTGTAATAAAAAGACGATATCACTGCCGCTAGGAAGAGTGGTAGAGGACACAGTGGAATAAAAAGACAATATCAATGCCCCTTGGAAGAGTGGTGGAGGTCGCAGTGGAATTAAAAGACAATATCAATGCCCCGTGGAAGAGACGTGGAGTTCACAGTAGCGTAACAAGACGGTTTTAATGCCCCTTGAAGAGTGGCGGAAGTCGCTGTGGAATAAAAAGACAATATCAATGCACCATGGAATATACGTGGAGGTCACCGTAGCTTAACAAGACGGTTTTAATGCCCCTTGGAAGAGCGGTGGAGTTCAGAGTGGTTTAACAAGACGGTTTAAATGCCCCTTGGGAGAGTGGTGGAGGTTACAGTGGAATAAAAAGACAAAATCAATGCCCCTTGGAAGAGTGGTGGAGGTCGCAATGGAATATAAAGAGAATATTAATGCCCCGTGGAAGAGACAAGAAGATCACAGTAACTTAACATTGTGGTTTTAATGCCCCTTGGAAGAGTGGTGGAGGTCGCAGTGGAATAAAAAGACAATATCAATGCCCCGTGGAAGAGACATGGAGGTCACAGTAGCTTAACAAAACGGTTTTACTGCCCCTTGGAAGAGTGATGGAGGTCGCTGTGGAATAAAAAGACAATATCAATGCCCCGTGGATAAGACGTGGAGATAGTAGCTTAACAAGATGGTTTTAATGCCCTTGGAGGAGTGGTGGAGGTCGATGTGGAATAAAAAGACAATATCAATGCCCCATGGAAGAGACGTGGAGGTCACAGTAGCTTAACAAGACAGTTTTACTGCCCTTTGGAAGAGGTGTGGAGTTAAGAGTGGTTTAACAAGATGGTTTTAATGTCCCGTGGAAGAGAAGTGGAGGTCACAATAGCTTAACAAGTTGGTTTTAATGCCACTTGGAAGAGTGGTGGAGGTTACAGTGGAATAAAAATACAATAACAATGCCCCGTGGAAGAGACGTGGTGGTCACAGTAACTTAACAAGACGGTTTTGATGCCCCTTTGAAGGGTGGTGGAGGTCACAGTGGAATAAAAAGACAATATCAATGCCCCTTGGAAGAGACGTGGAGGTCAAAGTTGCTTAACAAGACGGTTTAATGCCGCTTGGAAGAGTGGAGAATGTCGCTGTGGAATAAATTGACAATGTCAATGCCCCGGGGAAGAGACGTGGAGTTTACAGTAGCTTAAAAAGATGGTTTTAATGCCACTTGGAAGAATGGTTGAGGTCGCATTGGTATAAACAGACAATATCAATGCCCCGTGAAAGAGACATCGATGTCACAGTAGCTTAAAAACACGGTTTTAATGCCCCTTGGAAGAGGGGTGGATGTCTTTGTGGAATAAATAGACAATATCATTGCCCCGTGGAAAAGACGTGGAGGTCACAGTGGCTTAACAAGACGGTTTTAATGCCCCTTGGAAGAGCTGTGGAGTTCACAGTGGTTTAACAAGATGGTTTTAATGCCCCTTAGAAGAGACGTGAAGGTCACAGTAGCTTAACAAGACGATTTTAATGCCCCTTGGTAGAGTGGTGGAGGTCGCAGTGGAATAAAAAGACAATATCAATGCCCTGTGGAAGAGACGTGGTGGTCACAGTAGCTTAACAAGATGGTTTTTAATGCCCCTTCGTAGAGTACTGGAGGTAGCTGTGGTATAAAAAGACAATATCAATGCCCTGTGGAAGAGACGTGGTGGTCACAGTAGCTTAACAAGACGGTTTTAATGCCCCTTGACGGAGTGGTGGAGTTCACAGTGAAATGAAGAGACAATATCAATGCCCGTTGGAAAAGAGGTGGAGGTCAAAGTGTAATAAAAAGACAATATCACTGCCGCTAGGAAGAGTGGTGGAGGACACAGTGGAATAAAAAGACAATATCAATGCCCCTTGGAAGAGTGGTGGAGGTCGCAGTGGAATTAAAAGACAATATCAATGCCCTGTGGAAGAGACGTGGAGTTCACAGTAGCGTAACAAGACGGTTTTAATGCCCCTTGAAGAGTGGCGGAAGTCGCTGTGGAATAAAAAGACAATATCAATGCACCATGGAAGATACGTGGAGGTCACCGTAGCTTAACAAGACGGTTTTAATGCCCCTTGGAAGAGCGGTGGAGTTCAGAGTGGTTTAACAAGACGGTTTTAATGCCCCTTGGGAGAGTGGTGGAGGTTACAGTGGAATAAAAAGACAAAATCAATGCCCCTTGGAAGAGTGGTGGAGGTCGCAATGGAATATAAAGAGAATATTAATGCCCCGTGGAAGAGACAAGAAGATCACAGTAACTTAACATTGTGGTTTTAATGCCCCTTGGAAGAGTGGTGGAGGTCGCAGTGGAATAAAAAGACAATATCAATGCCCCGTGGAAGAGACGTGGAGGTCACAGTAGCTTAACAAAACGGTTTTACTGCCCCTTGGAAGAGTGATGGAGGTCGCTGTGGAATAAAAAGACAATATCAATGCCCCGTGGAATAAACGTGGAGGTCACAGTAGCTTATCTAGAAAAATGTTATGCCCCTTGGAAGAGTTGTGGAGTTCAGAGTATTTTAACAAGACGGTTTTAATGCCCCTTGGAAGAGACATGGAGGTCACCGTAGTTTAACAAGACAGTTTTAATGCCCCTTGGAAGCGCTGTGGAGTTCAGAGTGGTTTATCAACATAATTTTAATGCCCCTTGGAAGAGACGTGTAGGTCACAGTAGCTTAACAAGATGGTTTTAGTGCCCCTTGGAATAGTGGTGGAGGTTACAGTGGAATAAAAATACCATATCAATGCCCCTTGGAAGAGGTGGAGATCACAGTAGCTTAACAAGTTGGTTTTAATGCCCCTTGGAAGAGTGGTGGATGTCGCAGTGGAATAAAAAGCCAATATCAATGCCTCTTGGAAGAGTGGTGGAGATCCCAGTGGAATAAAAAGACAATATCAATGCCCCGTGGAAGAGACGTGGAGGTCACAGTACCTTAACAAGACATTTTTAATGCCCCTTGGAAAAGTGGTGGAGGTTACAGTGAAATAAAAAGACAATATCAATGCCCCAAGGAAGAGATGAGGAGGTCAAAATAGCTTAACAAGGTGGTTTTAATGCCCATTGGAAGAGTGGTGGAGGTCGCAGTGGAATGAAAAGACAATATCAATGCCCCTTGGAAGAGACTTGGAGGTCACAGTAGCTTAGCAAGATGGTTTTAATGCCCCTTGGAAGTGTGGTGGAGGTCACTGTGGAATAAAAAGACAATATCATTGCCCCGGGGAAGAGACGTGGAGGTCACAGTAGCTTAACAAGATGGCTTTAATGCCCCTTTGAAGTGCTGTGGAGTTCAGAGTGGTCTAACAAGATGGTTTTAATGTCCCATGGAAGAGACGTGGAGCTCACAGGACCTTAACAAGACGGTTTTAATGCCCTTTGGAAGAGTGGTGGAGGTCACAGTGGAATAAAAAGACAATATGAATGCCACTTGGAAGTGTGGTGGAAGTTGCAGTGGAATAAAAAGACAATATCAATGCCCCATGGTACAGACGTGGAGGTCACAGTAGCTTAACAAGATGGTTTTAATGTCCCTTGGAAGAGTGGGGGAGGTCACAGTGGTATAAAAAGACAATATCAATGCCCCGTGGAAGAGACGTGGAGGTCACAGTAGTTTAACAAGATAGTTTTAATGCCCCTTGGAAGAGTGGTGGAGATCGCTATGGAATAAAAAGACAATATCAATGCCCCGTGGAAGAGAAGTGGAGGTCACAGTAGCTTAACAAGACAGTTTAAATGCAACTTGAAGAGTGATGGAGGTATGTTAAATAAAAATAAAATACTAATGCCCCGTGGAAGAGACGGGGAGGTCGCCATAGCTTACCAAGACGCTTTTAATGCCCCTTGGAAAAGCTGTGGAGTTCAGAGTAGTTTAACAAGATGGTTTTAATGCCCCTTGGAAGAGACATGTAGGTCACAGTAGCTGAACAAGACGGTATTAATGCCACTTGGAAGAGTGGTGGAGGTTATAGTGGAATAAAAATACAATATCAATGCCCCGTGGAAGAGACGTGGAGATCACAGTAGCTTAAAAAGATGGTTTTAATGCCTGTTGGAAGAGTGGTGGAAGTCGCAGTGGAATAAAAAGACAATATCAATGCCCCTTGGAAGAGTGGTGGAGGTCTCAATGGAATATTAGGACAATATTAATGCCCCTTGGAAGAGACGTGGAGGTCACAATAGCTAAACAATATGGTTTTAATGCCCCTTGGAAGAGTGGTGGAAGTCTCAGTGGAATGAAAAGACAATATCAATGCCCTGTGGAAGCGACGTAGAGGTCACAGCAGCTTAACAAGACAGTTTTAATGCCCTTTGGGAGAATACTAGAGGTCGCTGTGGAATAAAAAGACAATATCAATACCCCGCGGAAGAGACGTGGAGGTAATAGTAGCTTAACAAGGCGGTTTTAATGCCCCTTGGAAGAGCTGTGGAGCTCAGAGTGGTTTAACAAGATGGTTTTAATGCACCTTAGTACAGACGTGGAGGTCACAGTAACTTAACAAGATGGGTTTAATGCCCCTTGTTAGAGTGGTGGAGGTCGCAGTGGAATAAAAAGACAATATCAATGCCCCGTGGAATAGACGTGGAGGTCACAGTAGCTTAACTAGACAAATTTAATGCCCCGTGGAAGAGTTGTGGAGTTCAGAGTATTTTAACAAGACGGGTTTAATGCCCCTTGAAAGAGACGTGGAGGTCACAGTAACTTATTAAAACGGTTTTAATTCCCCTTGGAAGAGTGGTGGAGGTCGCAGTGGAATAAAGATACAATATCAATGCCCCTTGGTAGAGTGGTGGAGGTCAAAGGGGAATAAAAAGACAATATCAATGCCGCTTGGAAAAGTGGTGTAGATCCCAGTGGAATAAAAAGACAATATCAATGCCCCGTGGAAGAGACGTGGAGGTCACTGTACCTTAACAAGACGTTTTTAATGCCCCTTGGAAAAGTGGTGGAGGTTACAGTGGAATAAAAAGACAATATCAATGCCCCGTGGAAGAGACGAGGAGGTCAAAATAGCTTAACAAGGTGGTTTTAATGCCCATTTCGAAGAGTGGTGGAGGGCGCAGTGAAATAAAAAGACAATATCAATGCCCCATAGAAGAGACGTGGAGATCACAGTAGCTTAACATGTGTTATGATCTGCTACAGGAACTAAGGAAAGACAGGAGATCTGTCCCTACAATATAACTAAACTAGATCCCTACGATGTAACGGGGAACCTGATCCTGCGATCAGACCCGCTAAAGTCCTCGGCTAGTCTGTACGAAGACCTATAGATGTGAGGGAGGGATCCCTACAAGAACTAGGGACTGGGATAAGTTGGACACCTCCTAGCAGAAATAGTAGCAGTCAAAGACAAACACACAACAAAAAGCATAGAGGTCAGAAGACCTAGCAAAACTAACAGAGAACGGTAACAGAGCACCAAGCTAGCTCAAAAGTAGTAAATACAATGAAGTCCAGCAAGGCCAGGAGGGTGGAGCCGGATTAAATAGGCAAAAATGGTCATGTGACTAGCAAACTAAAAAAAAACTAACAGGAGAGTTCTAACAGTACCCCCTCTTCTAAGAGGATCCTCCGGATCCCCTAGGCCCAGGCTTATCAGGAAACCTCCTGTGAAACGCTCTGAGAAGTCTGGAAACAGAAACATCATCCGCCCTCACCCATGAGTTATCCTCAGGTCCGAAACCCTTCCAAGCGACGAGATACTGCAAACTCCCTCTATACCGTCTAGAATTTAGGATGCGGGAAATTTCATATTCCCCGTCCTCCACCACCGGAGGAACAGTGGCAGAGGCGTCATCATCCGACACGTCAGCTCTTTTCAACAGAGAAACATGAAACACCGGGTTAATCTTCCAGGAGGTAGGAACCTCCAACCTAACAGCAGATTGGTTAACTATCTGAAGCACCTTAAAGGGCCCTGCGAACTTGGGACCCAATTTTTTAGAAGGAATCCTCAATCGCAGATTCTTAGAGGACAACCAAACCATGTCACCAACAGCAAACAAAACCTCTTGCCGTTTCCTATCAAAGTACCTCTTAGATTTTTTGTTAGCCTCCTGAAGATTACCACGTACATCCGTCCAAACTCTCTCCAAATCACCGGAAAAACTCTCCTCCTCAGGCACAGCCGATACCAATTTGGAGAATGACCCAAAAGACGGATGTCTCCCAGAACAACAAAAAAAAAGGCGAACACCCAGCAGAAGAGGATGTATGGTTGTTAAGAGCAAATTCAGCAAGTGGCAGAAACTCAGACCACCCCTCTTGATTGTCTGCCACAAAACAACGCAAGAACTGCTCAACATCCTGGTTCTTCCTTTCTGTCTGGCCATTAGACTCAGGATGATATCCGGTTGAAAACGACAAATGAACTCCCAACCAGTCACAAAAGGCACGCCAAAAACGAGCCACGAACTGAGGTCCCCTATCAGAAACAATGTCAGTAGGAACACCATGTAGTCTGACAATTTCCTTGACAAAGGCCTTAGCGAGTGTCTTAGCGCAAGGCAGTTTGATGAAGGGAACCAAGTGACACATCTTGCTAAAACGGTCCACGACCACCCAGATGACCGTGAAACCTTCAGAGGGGGGAAGGTCAGTAATAAAGTCCATAGCCAGATGTGTCCAAGGTGCACTAGGAACCTCCAGAGGGCAAAGCAACCCCGCAGCAGGAGCATGCGAAGACTTGGATCTAGCACACACAGTACATTGACGCACCCACTTAATGACTTCCTTCTGCCATCCAGGCCACCAAAAACTGCGACCCACAAGTCTCTTGGTCTCAGAAATTCCTGGATGACCTGCCAACCGAGACTCATGACACTCAACAAACAAATCTCTCCTAAAGGTCCTAGGCACAAACAACCTCCCATGGGGAGTGTTAGATGGGGCATTCTCCTGAGCTTTAAGAATCTCATCCTCCAAAACGGAGTCCAAAGCAGCAATCACAACACCTTCTTGTAAAATGCTCTCCTCTTCCTCCTCAGCACCGACCATGGGAGAAAAGCTGCGAGACAAAGCATCCGCTTTAACATTCTTGGTACCCGGGATGTAAGTAATGGAAAAATTAAACCGCGAGAAAAAAAGTGCCCACCTAGCCTGACGGGCATTCAAGCGCTTGGCAGCATCAAGATAGATCAGATTTTTATGATCAGTGAAAACTTGAATGGGAAATTCAGCACCTTCCAAGAGGTGACGCCAGTGTTCAAATGCGAGTTTAATAGCCAGCAATTCCCGATTACCAATATCGTAATTAAGTTCAGTCTCAGAAAATTTTTTTGAAAAAAAGGCACAGGGATGTATTCCATCCTTATTTTCCTGAGACAACACCGCACCGACCCCCACAGAGGAAGCATCAACCTCAACCAAAAACGGCTTAGTCACATCAGGCTGAATAAGGATGGGAGCAGAGGTGAACCTCTCCTTAAGAAGCACAAAAGCCTCAATGGCCTCAGAAGTCCACTGAACCGCATTAGCACCTTTCCTGGTGAGATCGGTCAGCGGTTTGACAATAATAGAATTTTTTTTATGAATTTTCTGTAATAATTGGCGAAACCCAAAAACCTCTGTATTGATTTCAAACCAATAGGCCTAGGCCATTCCTGCACAGCTTGAACTTTAACCGGATCCATCTCAAAACCTTCACTGGAGATAATGTAACCCAAAAAACTAATTCTCTGTACAGCGAACTCACATTTCTCTAGCTTAGCAAAAAGCGAATTGTCCATTAATAACTGTAAAACCTCACGTACGCTCTGCCAATGAGACTCCAGATCAGGCGAATAAATCAGAATGTCATCCAAATACACAACCACATTTTTGCCGATTAAAGGTCTAAGGATGTCATTAATAAGATTCTGAAAAAATGCTGGAGCATTGGTAAGACCAAAAGGCATAACCAGATTCTCAAAATGACCCACAGAAGTGTTAAAAGCAGTCTTCCATTCATCACCCTCCTTCATGCGCAACAAATTGTATGCCCCCCGGAGATCAATTTTAGAGAACCACTTGGCCCCCACTAACTGGTTAAATAAATCAGGAATCAATGGCAGTGGGTAAGGATTGCGTACAGTAATTTTATTAATCTCACGAAAGTCCAGACAAGGACGTAACCCGCCATCTTTTTTTTTAACAAAAAAAAATCCAACAGCCACAGGAGACTTGGAAGGCCTAATGTGACCGGCGGCCAAGCTTGTCTGAATGTATTCCTCCAAAGCCTTTCTCTCAGGAATAGTAAGATTAAATAAACGACTTTTAGGAAGAGTCGCTCCAGGGACAAATTCAATGGTACAATCATAGTCTCTATGGGGAGGTAAAATTTGTGACTCCTCCTCAGAAAAAACTCTCCAAAAATCCTGAATAGGTACAGGTAATTCCCCTTTATCCACAGCAGCAATGCGCCCGTTACAACACTTGTCATAACACTTAGGGCTCCAGGACTTAATTTCATTGGTAGACCAATCCAGTACAGGATTGTGCAATTTTAACCAGGGCAACCCCAATATTACTGGAGAAGGCAAATTATTTAATACTACCAAATCCAAATTCTCTTGATGAATACCATTAATAGTGAGGGGAGATTCACAGACCTTATGAGTAACACTCTTCAAGGGAGAGCCATCAACAGAAACCACAGTAATAGGGGATGACAAAGTTTTAGGTTTTAATTTAAGTTTTTCTAAGAATCCCACAGCAATCACATTCAGAGTAGAACCGCAATCCACAAAAACCCGAAATTCAATTAATTCATCCTGAGCAGCAGTAGTAGCAGATAGGAATACTCCCTTAGAATTTAAACAGGCTATTCGTGCATGACTGACCATTTTTTTTTCTTTCTTCATACGAAGCACACAGTTCTTAATAAAATGACCAGAATTTCCGCAATAGAAGCACAAACCTTCAGAAAGCCTGCGGTCTTTTTCCTGAGAGCGGGCTGCCATCGCCCCAATCTCCATCGGCTCTCCTTTGTCAGCACAGACCCTCTCAGGACTCGGAGCTGACATAGCAGAGGATTTGCTCTCATTAACCCTTGCACGCAGTCTCCTGTCCACCCGTATAGCTAATTGCATTGCCTCCTGCAAGTTTCCAGGTGTGGGATAAGCAATCAGTAAATCATTAACCCTTTCACCAAGCCCTGCAAGAAACAAGCTTTTCAAAGCTGAATCGTTCCACCCCACCTGGGAAGACCACCGACGGAAGTGAGAACAATATTTTTCCACATTACCTGATCCCTGCCTCAGATGTCTCAATTCAGACTCAGCAGATGAGACACGATCAGGATCATCGTACAACAAACCCAAAGCAGAAAAAAAACTATCCACTGATCTAAAGCACGGATCACTAGGTTGGAGAGAGAAGGCCCATCCCTGAGGATCTTTGCGCAAAAGTGACATTATGAACCCTATGCGCTGTGATTCATCACCAGAGGATCCGGGTCTCAAACGAAAATACAATAAACAAGCATTTTTAAAAGAAAAAAAATCTTGTTGTTCGCCAAAAATTAGATCAGGCAGACGTACCTTTGGTTCCACAAAATGTGCTCCAGAACAGCTACTCACGTGTTGTTGGAGCTTGTCCACCTCCAGAGAGAGTCCCTGCAAGCGTTGAGCCAAATCTTGAACCGAGACCATGATAGAAAACTGGAGGTCTTTCCTTAGAAAAAATTATTATTTTTTTTTTTAGGCTGGACTTACTGTTATGATCTGCTACAGGAACTAAGGAAAGACAGGAGATATGTCCCTACAATATAACTAAACTAGATCCCTACGATGTAACGGGGAACCTGATCCTGCGATCAGACCCGCTAAAGTCCTCGGCTAGTCTGTACGAAGACCTATAGATGTGAGGGAGGGATCCCTACAAGAACTAGGGACTGGGATAAGTTGGACACCTCCTAGCAGAAATAGTAGCAGTCAAAGACAAACACACAACAAAAAGCATAGAGGTCAGAAGACCTAGCAAAACTAACAGAGAACGGTAACAGAGCACCAAGCTAGATCAAGAGTAGTAAATATAATGAAGTCCAGCAAGGCCAGGAGGGCGGAGCCGGATTAAATAGGCAAAAATGGTCATGTGACCAGCAAACTAAAAAAAACCTAACAGGAGAGTTCTAACAACATGGTGGTTTTAATGCCCCTTGGAAGAGTGGTGGATGTCGCAGTGGAATAAAAAGACAATGTCAATGCCCCGTGGAAAAGATGTGGAGGTCACAGTGGCTTAACAAGACGGTTTTAATGCCCCTTGGAAGAGCTGTGGAGTTCAGAGTGGTTTAACAAGATGGTTTTAATGCCCCTTGGAAGAGACATGAAGGTCACAGTAGCTTGACAAGACGATTTTAATGCCCCTTGGTAGAGTGGTGGAGGTCGCAATGGAATAAAAATACAATATCAATGCCCTGTGGAAGAGACGTAGTAGTCACAGTAGCTTAACAAGACGGTTTTTAATGCCCCTTGGAAGAGTACTGGAGGTCGCTGTGGTATAAAAAGACAATATCAATGCCCTGTGGAAAAGACGTGGAGGTCACAGTAGCTTAACAAGATGGTTTTAATGCCCCTTGATGGAGTGGTGGAGTTCACAGTGGAATAAAAAGACAATATCAATGACCCCTTGGAAGAGTGGTGGAGGTCGCAGTGTAATAAAAATACAATATTAATGCCCCTTGGAAGAGACGTGGAGGTCACAGTAGCTTAGCAAGACCGTTTTAATGCCCCTTGGGAGAGTGGTGGAGGTCGCATTCGAATAAAAAGACAATATCAATGCCCCTTGAAAGAGTGTAAACCTACAAAAGACAAAAAATATATCTCATACCCTACCATCATTATATATAAATGTAAAACAAAGTTGCATATGAAATATAGGGTACTTAGTGAACTATTTTTGATCAAAAATAGTATACAATCAGTCCCACCAGCGACAAGGTGACCCTAAATTGGGACGGTCTTACACTGTCTATATTAAAAACCTTACTGTATATCAAAGTTGAAGTAATGCATATAAAAGGGTAGACAAATAGAACCAGGTCCCAATATCAGACCACCTAAGCCTGTGGTAAGCTACATATATACTAACCAGCTCAACAAGGGGGATGCCACACCCCTAATTTGCACAGAATGCAAACAAGACAAAAAACCAAGCAATGTGAACTGAGGTCTAAGATGGTACACATGCAAGAAATAGGAGCATGTTCCCACTAGCAAAAAGATGCAAAACCTACAAAAGACAAAAATTATATCTCATACCCTACCATCATTATATATAAATGTAAAGCAAAGTTCCATATGAAATATAGGGCACTTAGTGAACTATTTTTGATCAAAAAAAGTATACAAGCCGTCCCACCAGCGACAAGGTGACCCTAAATTGGGACGGTCCTACACTATCTATATTAAAAACCTTACTGTATATCAAAGTTGAAGTATGCATATAAAAGGGTAGACAAATAGAACCAGGTCCCAATATCAGACCACCTAAGCCCGTGGTAAGCTACATATATACTAACCAGCTCAACCAGCTCAATAGTTCACTAAGTACCCTATATTTGAAATGCAACTTTGCTTTACATTTATATATAATGATGGTAGGGTATGAGATATATTTTTTGTCTTTTGTAGGTTTTGCATCTTTTTGCTAGTGTGAACATGCTCCTATTTCTTGCAAGTGTACCATCTTAGACCTCAGTCCACATTGCTTGGTTTTTTGTCTTGTTTGCATTCTGTGCAAATTAAGGGTGTGGCATCCCCCTTGTTGAGCTGGTTAGTATATATGTAGCTTACCACGGGCTTAGGTGGTCTGATATTGGGACCTGGTTCTATTTGTCTACCCTTTTATATGCATTACTTCAACTTTGATATACAGTAAGGTTTTTAATATAGACAGTGTAGGACCATCCCAATTTAGGGTCACCTTGTCGCTGGTGGGACGGCTTGTATACTTTTTTTGATCAAAAATAGTTCACTAAGTACCCTATGTAATGCACACGCCCGGGCTGAGCGGCGTGTGCGTGTGATTCCACTGGACCGTGCCGGAGAGTGAATGCCTGGAGGGGCGTAACTAGGTATTCACCCGATCCGACCAGGGTCACACGACGGCATACAACGCCAGTGCACCAAGGAGGAACCGAGCAGAGGGACCAGGTGCTACTCCAGGACAGACCCCGGACATGGCTGTTGACCCACACAGGGGAATACAGGAACAGACTGGTTAGGCTGGCACACAGACTGGTGGGAATAGGCAGGCACGACTGGTATGCAGGCAGGCGGGTATGCAGGCAGGGGGGTACAGGCAAGCACGGCTAGAGTGCAGACAGGAAGGCACTAGCAGGTAGGAACACAGGCGGGATAGGACCCAGTACACACTGGGACTTTGGAACAGAACCACAGATGTGGCGGACAAACACAGCAGAGTGAGGCCGCCCAGAGAGGTGAGCGAGAGCAGGGCAGGATGAGACCGCCCGGAGCGGTGAGCAAGAGCAGGGCAGGACGAGACCGCCTGGAGCGGTGAGCAAGAGCAGAGCAGGACGAGACCACCTGGAGCGGTGAGCAAGAGCAGAGCAGGACAAGACCGCCTGGAGCGGTGAGCAAGAGCAGAGCAGGACGAGACCGCCTGGAGCGGTGAGCAAGAGCAGAGCAGGACGAGAACGCCTGGAGCAGTGAGCAAGAGCAGAGCAGGACGAGACCGCCTGGAGCGGTGAGCAAGAGCAGAGCAGGACGAGACCGCCTGGAGCGGTGAGCAAGAGCAGAGCAGGACGAGACCGCCTGGAGCGGTGAGCAAGAGCAGAGCAGGACGAGACCGCCTGGAGCGGTGAGCAAGAGCAGAGCAGGACGAGACCGCCTGGAGCGGTGAGCAAGAGCAGAGCAGGACGAGACCGCCTGGAGCGGTGAGCAAGAGCAGAGCAGGACGAGACCGCCTGGAGCGGTGAGCAAGAGCAGAGCAGGACGAGACCGCCTGGAGCGGTGAGCAAGAGCAGAGCAGGACGAGACCGCCTGGAGCGGTGAGCAAGAGCAGAGCAGGACGAGACCGCCTGGAGCGGTGAGCAAGAGCAGAGCAGGACGAGACCGCCTGGAGCGGTGAGCAAGAGCAGAGCAGGACGAGACCGCCTGGAGCGGTGAGCAAGAGCAGAGCAGGACGAGACCGCCTGGAGCGGTGAGCAAGAGCAGAGCAGGACGAGACCGCCTGGAGCGGTGAGCAAGAGCAGAGCAGGACGAGACCGCCTGGAGCGGTGAGCAAGGGCAGAGCAGGACGAGACCGCCTGGAGCGGTGAGCAAGAGTAGAGCAGGACGAGGCCGCCTGGAGCGGTGAGCAAGAGTAGAGCAGGACGAGGCCGCCTGGAGCGGTGAGCAAGAGTAGAGCAGGACTAGGCCGCCTGGAGCGGTGAGCAAGAGTAGAGCGAGACTGCCGGAGCAGTGAGCAAAAGGGTCAGAGCAGAGCAAGGCTGCTGGAGCAGTGAGCAAAAGGGTCAGAGCGGAGCAAGGCTGCCGAAGCAGCGAGCAAAAGGGTCAGAACGGAGCAAGGCTGCCGGAGCAGCGAGCAAAAGGGTCAGAGCGGAGCAAGGCTGCCGGAGCAGTGAGCAAGGCAGAGCAGGCTAGAACCGCCGGAGCAGTGAGCAAGGCAGAGCAGGGGGGACAGGGCTCTGTTCACACGGAACAGACAGGAAGGGAAAGGCAGAGCCAGATACCCACAGGGTACTTGCAGTGAAGTAGCGAGTGGACCACAAACTCACAAACGGGTGTACAGAGACAACAAGCAGGAGTTAGGTACGAGTTCAGACTCTGCAGAAAAAGGAAAGGAACGGACATAGAGAAAAAACAGGTAAAAGATAGGAGAGAGTTCAGACTGGAACTGAGTGTACGGAGGAGACCGACACTGCAGCGGAATACAGGAGCGTGTCTGGGAATACGGCCCCCAGAGAGGCGGGACGAACAGGCAAGGAGCGTGTTCAGACAGGACAGACAAGATACAGGAGCGGGTCTAGGTAATCGGCCCCTAGAAGGCGGGAGGAACAGACTAGGAGCGTGTTCAGACAGGCCTGGAAATACAGCCTCCAGGATAGGCAGACAAGAGAACACAGAACGGGACCTGGCACCTTCAGAGTGAAAGCACACACTGAATGAAACACAATGCTCAGGCATGGGTTAATTGGAGCAGCTGGTTTAAATACCAGGTGACAGACAGCAATAGGCTGAGGACGCACAAGGGGTGTGCCCACAGCAGGTACAAGAAGCAGGAAGTGATCGGGCGCCACCCTTAAGCAGCAGCACACAGAAGCAAACAGACAGCATGGAGGGAAGCCAGAGAGACATTCTGGATTGGAGATCAAGTGCGCGCTCTTGCACAGTGGGAGATGGACCACTATGCAAGGACGCCGCCAGGTATGTTACACCCTATATTTCATATGCAACTTTGCTTTACATTTATATATAATGATGGTAGGGTATGAGATATATTTTTTGTTGGTTTTGCATCTTTTTGCTAGTGTGAACATGCTCCTATTTCTTGCATGTGTACCATCTTAGACATCAGTTCACATTGCTTGGTTTTTTGTCTTGTTTGCATTCTGTGCAAATTAGGGGTGTGGCATCCCCCTTGTTGAGCTGGTTAGTATATATGTAGCTTACCACGGGCTTAGGTGGTCTGATATTGGGACCTGGTACTATTTGTCTACCCTTTTATATGCATTACTTCAACTTTGATATACAGTAAGGTTTTTAATATAGACAGTGTAGGACCGTCCCAATTTAGGGTCACCTTGTCGCTGGTGGGACGGCTTGTATACTTTTTTTGATCAAAAATAGTTCACTAAGTACCCTATATTTCATATGCAACTTTGCTTTACATTTATATATAATGATGGTAGGGTATGAGATATATTTTTTGTAGGTTTTGCATCTTTTTGCTAGTGTGAACATGCTCCTATTTCTTGCATGTGTACCATTTTAGACCTCAGTTCACATTGCTTGGTTTTTTGTCTTGTTTGAATTCTGTGCAAATTAGGGGTGTGGCATCCCTCTTGTTGAGCTGGTTAGTATATATGTAGCTTACCACGGGCTTAGGTGGTCTGATATTGGGACCTGGTTCTATTTGTCTACCCTTTTATATGCATTACTTCAACTTTGATATACAGTAAGGTTTTTAATATAGACAGTGTAGGACCGTCCCAATTTAGGGTCACCTTGTCGCTGTTGGGACGGCTTGTATACTTTTTTTGATCAAAAATAGTTCACTAAGTACCCTATATTTCATATGCAACTTTGTTTTACCTTTATATATAATGATGGTAGGGTATGAGATATATTTTTTGTCTTTTGTAGGTTTTGCATCTTTTTGCTAGTGTGAACATGCTCCTATTTCTTGCATGTGTACCATCTTAGACCTCAGTTCACATTGCTTGGTTTTTTGTCTTGTTTCCATTCTGTGCAAATTAGGGGTGTGGCATCCCCCTTGTTGAGCTGGTTAGTATATATGTAGATTACCACGGGCTTAGGTGGTCTGATATTGGGACCCGGTTCTATTTGTCTACTCTTTTTTATATGCATTACTTCAACTTTGATATACAGTAAGGTTTTTAATATAGACAGTGTAGGACCGTCCCAATTTAGGGTCACCTTGTCGCTGGTGGGACGGCTTGTATACATTTTTGATCAAAAATAGTTCACTAAGTACCCTATATTTCATATGCAACTTTGCTTTACATTTATTTATAATGATGGTAGGGTATGAGATATATTTTTTGTCTTTTGTAGGTTTTGCATCTTTTTGCTAGTGTGAACATGCTCCTATTTCTTGCATGTGTACCATCTTAGTCCTCAGTTCACATTGCTTGGTTTTTTGTCTTGTTTGCATTCTTTGCAAATTAGGGGTGTGGCATCCCCCTTGTTGAGCTGTTTCCGTACCCACTGTAAATGTAGACATGGATGTCTGAATGTAGCATAAAGTGTATGAGCAGCTTAAGGCTTTCTTCAAATTATATGGAAACACGTAAGGTCTCAATGTACGCAACTGTATGCCATAGAATTGCATACGTAGCTCACTGATGAAAGCAAATAGTTTACCACACAAAAACTGTATTTTACTTTCCAATACAATGACAAATGGTAAAGAATACCAGAAACGTTAAAAATACATCAAACCCATTACAGGCGATGGATACATTTGGTAAATACTGTGAACATAATCTTAGAGCACATTTACACTGGCCGATTGTTTTGGCCATTCGTTCAGTGATTGGCAGCTTGTTTAAGCAGGTTAATTATCTGCAAGGGTGGTTCCTAGAACGCTTGTTTTAGCATAATTAGCCTGTCTCAACAGGCTGCCAGTCGCCCAGTGAATAACCAAAACGCTCATTTGTAAGGTGAAATGATTTTGCGGCTTACTTAAAAAAACCCATCATTCTTGGCAACACATTGTCCTAAGTAAATAGAACATGTGCGACCAACAACAATGGTATTATATGCTCACAGAATAACATATTAATGATTGTTCTGTGAGCTAGGGAAGCGTGGTCGGCCTGTCGAAACAGACTATTAAACAACAGCCATGGGCCAGTGTTAAAGAACCAGATCATTTTGAAGAAACTTACTCTCTAGATACATGTTTTTATTGCACAAGCTAAGAAGTAATATAACAATAACAATATATAACAATATAACAATCTCAGTTCACATTGCTTGGTCCCTTGAAAGAGTGGTGGAGGTCACAGTGGAATAAAAAGACAATATCAATGCCCTGTGGAAGAGACGTGGAGGTCACAGTAGTCTAACAAGATGGTTTTAATGGCCATTGGAAGAGTGCTGGAGGTCGCAGTGGAATAAAAAGACAATATCAATGCCCCGTGAAAGACAACTGGAGGTCACCGTAGCTTAACAAGATGGTTTTAATGCCCCTTGGAAGAGTGGTGGAGGTCTCTGTGGAATAAAAAGACAATATCAATGCCCCTTGGAAGAGTGGTGGAGGTCGCTGTGGAAAAAAAGGACAATATCAGTGCCCCGTGGAAGAGACGTGGAGGTCACAGTAGCTTAACAAGCTGGTTTCAATGCACCTTGGAAGAGTGGTGGAGGTTACAGTGGAATAAAAAGACAATATCAATGCCACGTGGAAGAGACATAGAGATAGTAGCTTAAAAAGAGGGTTTTAATGCCCCTTGGAGGAGTGGTGGAGGTTACAGTGGAATAAAGACAATATCAATGATTCTTGGAAGAGACGTGGAGATAGAAGTTTAAAAAGACGGTTTTAATGCCCCTTGGAAGAGTGGTGGGGGTCGCAGAGGAATAAAAAGACAATTTAAATTCCCCTTGGGAGAGTGGTGGAGGTCGCAATGGAATAAAAAGACAATATCAATGACCCGTGGAAGAGACGTGGAGGTAACAGTAGCTTAACAAGACGGTTTTAATGCCACTTGGAAGAGTGGTGGAGGTCGATGTGGAATAAAAAGACAATATCATTGCCCCATGAAAGAGACGTGGAGGTCACAGTAGCTTAACAAGACAGTTTTAATTCCCCTTTGAAGAGCTGTGGAGTTCAGAGTGGTTTAACAAGATGGTTTTAATGCCCCGTGGAAGAGACGTGGAGGTCACAGTAGCTTAACAAGTTGGTTTTAATTCCCCTTCGAAGAGTGGTGGAGGTCGTAGTGGAAAAAAAAGACAATATCAATGCCCCGTGTAAGAGACGTAAAGGTCACAGTTGCTTAACAAGACGGTTTTAATGCCCCTTGGAAGAGTGGTGGTTGTCGTTGTGGAATAAATAGACAATATCAATGCCCCATGGAAGATACGTGGAGGTCACAGTAGCTTAACAAGACGGTTTTAATGCCACTTGGAAGAATGGTTGGGGTCGCATTGGTATAAAAAGACAATATCAATGCCCCATGTAAGAGACATGGAGGTCACAGTTGCTTAACAAGATGGTTTTAATGCCCCTTGGAGGAGTGGTGGATGTCGCTGTGGAATATATTGACAATATCAATGCCCCGGGGAAGAGACGTGGAGGTCACAGTAGCTTAACAAGGCGGTTTTAATGCCACTTGGAAGAAAGGTTGGGGTCGCATTGGAATAAAAAGACTATATCAATGCCCCGTGGAAGAGACATGGATGTCACAGAAGCTTAACAAGATGGTTTTAATGCCCCTTGGAAGAGTAGTGGATGTTGATGTGGAATAAAAAGACAATATCAATGCCACGTGGAAGAGACGTGGAGGTCACAGAAGCTTAACAAGACGGTTTTAATGCCCATTGGAAGAGCTGAGGAGTTCAGAGTGGTTTAACAAGATGGTTTTAATACCCCTTGGAAGTGTGTTGGAGGTCGCAGTTGAATAAAAAGACAATATCAAAGCCCCGTTGAAGAGACGTGGAGGTCAGTGTAGCTTAACAAGACGGTTTTAATGCCCATTGGAAGAGTGGCGGAGGACGCAGTGGAAAAAATAGACAATATCACTGACCCGTGGAAGAGACGTGGAGGTCACAGTAGCTTAACAAGACGGTTTTAATTCCCCATGGAAGAGTGTTGGAGGTCGCAGTGGAATAAAAAGAAAATATCACTGCCCCGTGGAAGAGACGTGGAGGTCACAGTAGATTAACAAGACGGTTTTAATGCCCCTTGGAAGAGTGGTGGAGATCTTAGTGAAATAAAAAGACAATATCATTGCCCCGTGGAAAAAACGTGGAGGTCACTGTAGCTTAACACGACGGTTTTAATGCCACGTGGAAGAGACGTGGAGGTCAGAGTAGCTTAATAAGACGGTTTAATGCTACTTGGAAGAGTGGTGGAGGTTACATTGGAATAAAAAAAAATATCAATGCCCCTTGGAAGAGTGGTGGTGGTCTCAGTGGATTAAAAAGAAAATATCAATGCCCCGTGGAAGAGACGTTGAGGTCACAGTAGTTTTAACAAGACGGTTTTAATGCCCCTTGGAAGAGTGGTGGAGGTCACAGTGGATTAAAAAGACAATATCAATGCCCCTTGGATGAGTTGTGGATGTCGCAGTGAAATAAAAAGACAATATTAATACCCCGTGGAAGAGAAGTGGAGGTCACAGTAGCTTATCAAGATGGTTTTAATGCCCCTTGGAAGAGTAGTGGAGGTCGCAGTGAAATAAAAAGACAATATTAACGCCCCGTGGAAGAGTTGTGGAGGTCACAGTAGCTTAACAAGATGGCTTTAATGCCCCTTGGAAGAGCTGTGGAGTTCAGAGTGGTTTAACAAGACGGTTTTTATGCCCCTTGGTAGAGACGTGGAGGTCACAGTAGCTTTATAAGACGGTTTTAATGCCCCTGGGAAGAGCTGTGGAGTGCAGAGTGGTTTAACAAGATGGTTTTAATGCCCCTTTGAATAGACGTGGAGGTCACAGTAGCTTAACAAGATGATTTCAATGCCTCTTGGAAGAGTGATGGAGATTACAGTGGAATTAAGAGACAATATCAATGCCCCGTGAAAGAGACGTGGAGTTCACAGTAGCTTAACAAGACAGTTTTAATGCCCCTTGGTAGAGTGGTGGAGGTTGCGCTGGAATAAAAAGACAATATCAATGCCCCTTGGAAGAGTGGTGGAGTTCGCAGTGGAATATAAAGACAATATCAATGCCCCGTGGAAGAGACGTGGAGGTCACAGTAGCTTAACAAGACGTTTTAATGCCACTTGGAAAAATGGTGGAGGATGCAGTGGAATAAAAAGACAATATCAATGCCCCCGTGGAAGAGACGTGGAGTTCACAGTAGCTTAACAAGACAGTTTTAATGCTCTTGGAAGAGTGGTGGAGGTCGCAGTGGAATAAAAAGACAATATCAATGACCCTTGGAAGAGTGATGGAGGTCGCAGTGAAATAACAAGACAATATCAATGACCCGTTTAAGAGACATGGAGGTCACAGTATCTTCACATTTCGGTTTTAGTGCCCCGTGGAAGTGTGGTGGAGGTCGCAGTGGTATAAAATGACAATATCAATGCCTCGTGGAAGAGACGTGGAGGTCACAGTAGCTTAACAAGATGTTTTTTTTGCCCCTTGGAATAGTGGTGGTAGGGGCAGTGGAATAAAAAAACAATATCAATGCCCCGTGGAAGAGATGTGGAGGTCACAGCAGCTTAACAAGACTGTTTTAATGCCCGTTGGATGAGACGTGGAGGTCACATTAGCTTACATGACGTATTTAATGCCCCTTGGAAAAGTGGTGGATGTTACAATGGAATAAAAAGACTATATGAATGCCCCGTGGATGAGATGTGGAGGTCACATTGTCTTATCGATATGGTTTTAATTCCCCTTCGAAGAGGGGTGGAGGACGCAGTGGAATAAAAAGACAATATCAATGCCCCGTGGAAGATTTATGGAGGTCACAGTAGCTTAACAAGACGGTTTTAATGCCCCTTGGAAGAGCTGTGGAGTTCAGAGTGGTTTAACAAGATGGTTTTTATGCCCCTTGGAAGAGACGTGGAGGTCACAGTAGCTTAACAAGATGGTTTTAATGCCCCTTGGAAGAGTAGTGGAGCTTACAGTGGAAAAAAAAGACAATATCCATGCTCCGAGGAAGAGATGTGGAGGTAAGTGTAGCTTAACAAGACGTTTTAACGCCCCTTGGAAAAGCTGTGGAGTTTAGAGTTGTTTAACAAGACGGTTTTAATGCCCCTTTTAAGAGATGTGGAAGTCACAGTAGATTAACAAGATGGTTTTAATGCCCCTGGAAGAGACGTGGAGGTCACAGTAGCTTAACTATATGGTTTTAATGACTCTTAGAAGAGTGGTGGAGGTAACAGTTGAACAAAAAGAGAATATCAATGCCCAATGGAAGAGACGTGGAGGTTACAGTAGCTTAACAAGACGGTTTTAATGCCCTTGGCAGAGTAGTGGAAGTCGCAGTGGAATAAAAAGACAATATCAATGCCCCTTGGAATAGTGGTGGAGGTTGCAGTGGAGTAAAAAGACAATATCAATGCCCCTTGGAAGGGTAGTGGAGGTCGTAGTGGAATAAAAAGACAATATCAATGCCCCATGGAAGAGACGTGGAGGTCACAGTAGTTTTATCAAGACAGTTTTAATGCCCCTTAGAAGAGTGATGGAGGTCGCAGTAGAATAAAAAGACAATATCAATGCTCCTTTGAATAGTGGTGGAGGTTGCAGTGGAAAAAAAAGACAATATCAATGCCCCGAGTAAGATACGTGGAGGTCACTGAAGCTTTATAAGACGGTTTTAATGCCCTTTGGAATAGCTGTGGTGTACAGAGTGGTTTAACAAGACGGTTTTAATGCCCCTCGAAGAGTGGTGGAGGTCGGAGTGGAAATAAAAGACAATATCAATGCTCCGTGGAAGAGACGTGTAGGTCACAGGAGCTTAACAAGACAGTTTTAATGCAACTTGAAGAGTGGTGGAGGTCTGTTGAATAAAAATACAATACCAATGCCCCGTGGAAGAGACGGGGAGGTCACCATAGCTTACCAAGACGCTTGTAATGCCCCTTGGAAGAGCTGTGGATTTCAAAGTAGTTTAACAAGATGGTTTTAATGCCCCTTGGAAGAGACATGTAGGTCACAGTAGCTTAACAAGACGGTATTAATGCCAATTGGAAGAGTGGTGGAGGTTACAGTGGAATAAAAGTACAATATCAATGCCCCGTGGAAGAGACGTGGAGATCACAGTAGCTTAACAATGTGGTTTTAATGCCCCTTGGAAGATTGGTGAAGGTCGCAATGGAATAAAAAGACAATATCAATGACCCTTGGAAGAGTGATGGAGGTCGCAGTGGAATAACAAGACAATATCAATGCCCCGTTTAAGAGACGTGGAGGTCACAGTATCTTCACATTTCGGTTTTAGTGCCCCGTGGAAGTGTGGTGGAGGTCGCAGTGGAATAAAATGACAATATCAATGCCCCGTGGAAGAGACGTGGAGGTCACAGTAGGTTAACAAGACGGTTTTTTTTACCCCTTGGAAGAGTGGTGGTAGGGGCAGTGGAATGAAAAAACAATATCAATGCCCCATGTAAGAGATATGGAGGTCACAGTAGCTTAACAAGACTGTTTAAGTGCCCCTTGGAAGAGTGGTGGAGGTGGCAGTGGAGTAAAAAGACAATATCAATGCCCTGTGGAAGAGATGTGGAGGTCACAGCAGCTTAACAAGACTGTTTTAATGCCCTTTGGATGAGACGTGGAGGTCACATTAGCTTACATGATGTATTTAATGCCCCTTGGAAAAGTGGTGGATGTTACAGTGGAATAAAAAGACTATATGAATGCCCCGTGGATGAGACGTGGAGGTCACAGTGTCTTATCAAGACAGTTTTAATGCCCCTTGGAAGAGTGATGGAGGTCGCTGTAGAATAAAAAGACAATATCAATGCCCCTTTGAATAGTGGTGGAGGTTGCAGTGGAAAAAAAAGACAATATCAATGCCCCGAGTAAGAGACGTGGAGGTCACAGAAGCTTTATAAGACGGTTTTAATGCCCCTTGGAATAGCTGTGGTGTACAGAGTGGTTTAACGAGACGGTTTTAATGCCCCTCGAAGAGTGGTGGAGGTCGGAGTGGAAATAAAAGACAATATCAATGGTCCGTGTAAGAGACGTGGAGGTCACAGTAGCTTAACAAGACAGTTTTAATGCAACTTGAAGAGTGGTGGAGGTCTGTTGAATAAAAATACAATACCAATGCCCCGTGGAAGAGACGGGGAGTTCACCATAGCTTTCCAATACGCTTTAATGCCCGTTGGAAGAGCTGTGGATTTCAAAGTAGTTTAACAAGATGGTTTTAATGCCCCATGGAAGAGATATGTAGGTCACAGTAGCTTAACAAGTGAAAAGAAAAGAAAGGGCGCATGTGTAGACTCACAGGGCTATTTATATAATTTAAAAAGTGCCACTGCACTCACCTGTAATGGTTGTGTACGTCTACACAACCAAGATTAAGCGTGTGATTAATGAGGCTCCGGGTCACCTCTATTTGTAGTACCACCCTGTCGGTGTTTGCCTCGCAACTCCGTGCTCCTCAAGTGGTCACACGATCCTGCTGGACCAGATACCACATCACCGCAGGTCCTCAGTAGTTTAACCCGGTGGCTGGATAACCGCAGGTCCTCAAACATCCAAATATGCCCGGCTGCTCCTGCCGCTTTAGCTCCGTATGGAGATATTTAACAAGTAAACAATGGTGCAGCGGTCTCAGGGAGTGCCAAATGAATACTGGACAATTTAATAGATGGCAACCAACTTTTATTCTTCCTCCAATACCACTGCCACAACGTGTTTCAACGGTCTAAGCCATCTCCACCTGATGAAGATGGCTTAGACCGTTGAAACGTGTTGTGGCAGTGGCAGTGGAGGAAGAATAAAAGTCGGTTGCCATCTCTTAAATTGTCCAGTATTCCTTTGGCGCTCCCTGAGACCGCTGCACCATTGTTTACAGTAGCTTAACAAGACGGTATTAATGCCAATTGGAAGAGTGATGGAGGCTACAGTGGAATAAAAATACAATATCAATGCCCCGTGGAAGAGACGTGGAGATCACAGTAGCTTAACAAGATGGTTTTAATGCCCCTTCGAAGATTGGTGAAGGTCGCAATGGAATAAAAAGACAATATCAATGACCCTTGGAAGAGTGGTGGAGGTCGCAATGGAATATAAGGACAATATTAATGCCCATTGGAAGAGACGTGGAGGTCACAGTAGCTTAACAATCCGGTTTTAATGCCCCTTGGAAGAGTGGTGGAGGTTACAGTGGAATAAAAAGACAATATCTATGGCCCTTGGAAGAGACGTGGAGATCGAAGCTTAAAAAGACGGTTTTAATGCCCCTTGGAAGAATAATGGAGGTCGCAGAGGAATAAAAAGACAATATCAATACCCCTTGGGAGAGTGGTGGAGGTCGCAATGGAATAAAAAGACAATATCAATGCCCCGTGGAAGAGACGTGGAGGTAACAGTAGCTTAACAAGACAGTTTTAATGCCCCTTGGAAGAGTGGTGGAGGTTACAGTGAAATAAAAAAACAATAACAATGCCCCGAGGAAGAGACGTGGAGGTCACAGTAGTCTAACAAGGTGGTTTTAATGCCTCTTCGAAGAGTGGTGGATGTCGCTGTGGAATAAATAGACAATATCAATGCCCCGTGGAAGATACGTAGAGGTCACAGTAGCTTAACAAGACGGTTTTAATGCCACTTGGAAGAATGGTTGGGGTCGCATTGGAATAAAAAGACAATATCAATGCCCCATGAAAGAGACGTGGTGGTCACAGTTGCTTAACAAGACAGTTTTAATGCCCCTTGGAGTAGTGGTGGATGTCGCTGTGGAATATATTGACAATATCAATGCCCCGGGGAAGAGACGTGTAGGTCACAGTAGCTTGACAAGTCAGTTTTAATGCCACTTGCAAGAATGGTTGGTTTCGCATTGGAATAAAATGACAATATCAATGCCCTGTGGAAGAGACATGGATGTCACAGAAGCTTAACAAGATGGTTTTAATGCCCCTTGGAAGAGTGGTGGATGTCGCTGTGGAATAAAAAGACAATATCAATGCCACGTGGAAGAGACGTGGAGGTCATTGCAGCTTAACAAGACGGTTTTAAAGCCACTTGGAAGAGCTGAGGAGCTCAGAGTGGTTTAACAAGATGGTTTTAATGCCTCTTGGAAGTGTGTTGGAGGTCGCAGTGGAATAAAAAGACAATATCAATGCCCCGTTGAAGAGACGTGGAGGTAAGTGTAGCTTAACAAGACGTTTTTAATGCCCCTTGGAAGAGTGGTGGAGGTCGCAGTGGAATAAATAGACAATATCACTGCCCCGTGGAAGAGTCATGGCGGTCAGTGTAGCTTAACAAGACGGCTTTTATTCCCCATGGAAGAGTGTTGGAGGTCGCAGTGGAATAAAAAGAAAATATCACTGCCCCTTGGAAGAGACGTGGAGGTCACAGTAGATTAACAAGACGGTTTTAATGCCCCTTGGAAGAGTGGTGAAGGTCTTATTGGAATAAAAAGACAATATCATTGCCCCGTGGAAAAGACGTGGAGGTCACTGTAGCTTAACAAGACGGTTTTAATGCCCCGTGGAAGAGACGTGGAGGTCACAGTAGCTTAACAAGACGGTTTAATGCCCCTTGGAAGAGTGGTGGAGGTTACAGTGGAATAAAAAAAATATATCAATGCCCCTTGGAAGAGTGGTGGTGTTCTCATTGGATTAAAATGACAATATCAATGCCCCTTGGATTAGTTGTGGAGGTCGCAGTAAAATAAAAAGACAATATCAATACCCCGTGGAAGAGAAGTGGAGTTCACAGTAGCTTATCAAGATGGTTTTAATGCCCCTTGGAAGAGTAATGGAGGTAGCCAATATCAATGCCCCGTGGAAGAGAAGTTGAGGTCACAGTAGCTTTATAAGAAGAGCTGTGGAGTTCAGAGTGGATAAACAAGATGGTTTTAATGCCCCTTTGAATAGACGTGGAGGTCACAGTAGCTTAACAAGATGATTTCAATGCCTCTTGGAAGAGTGATGGAGATTACAGTGGAATTAAGAGACAATATCAATGCACCGTGAAAGAGACGTGGAGTTCACAGAAGCTTAACAAGACGGTTTTAATGCCCCTTGGTAGGGTGGTGGAGGTTGTGGTGGAATAAAAAGACAATATCAATGCCCCTTGGAAAAGTGGTGGATGTCGCAGTGGAATATAAAGACAATATCAATGCCCCGTGGAAGAGATGTGGAGGTCACAGTAGCTTAACAAGACGTTTTAATGCCACTTGGAAAAGTGGTGGAGGATACAGTGGAATAAAAAGACAATATCAATGCCCCGTGGAAGAGACGTGAAGGTCACAGTAGCTTAACAAGATATTTTAATGCCACTTGGAAAAGTGGTGGAGGATACAGTGGATTAAAAAGACAATATCAATGCCCCCGTGGAAGAGACTTGGAGGTCACAGTAGCTTAACAAGACAGTTTTATTGCCTCTTGGTAGACTGGTGGAGTTCTGTGTGAAATAAAAAGACAATATGAATGCCCCGTGGAATAGACGGGGAGGTCACAGTAGTTTTATCAAGACAGTTTTAATGCCCCTTGGAAGAGTTGTGGAGGTCACAGTAGCTTAACAAGATGGTTTTTATGCCTCTTGGAAGAGCTGTGGAGTTCAGAGTGGTTTAACAAGATGGTTTTTATGCCCCTTGGAAGAGACGTGGAGGTCACAGTAGCTTAACAAGACGGTTTTAATGCCCCTTGGAAGATTGGTGGAGGTTAGAGTGGAATAAAAAGACAATATCCATGCTCTGTGGAAGAGATGTGAAGGTTAGTGTAGCTTAACAATACGTTTTAATGCACCTTGGAAGAGCTGTGGAGTTCAGAGTTGTTTAACAAGACGGTATTAATGCCCCTTTTAAGAAATGTGGAATTCACAGTAGATTAACAGGACGGTTTTAATGCCCCTTGGAAGAGATGTGGAGGTCACAGTATCTTAACTAGATGGTTTTAATGCCCATTGGAAGAGTGGTGGAGGTAACAGTTGAACAAAAAGAGAATATCAATGCCCCATAGAAGAGACGTGGAGGTTACAGTAGCTTAACAAGATGGTTTTAATGCCCCATGGCAGAGTAGTGGAAGTCGCAGTGGAATAAAAAGACAATATCAATGCCCCATGGAAGAGACATGGAGGTCACAGTAGTTTTATCAAGACGGTTTTAATGCCCCTTGGAAGAGCTGTGGAGTTCAGAGTGGTTTAATAAGATGATTTTAATGCCCCTTGGAAGAGTGGTGGAGGTCGCAGTGGAATAAAAAGACAATATCAATGCCCCTTGGAATAGTGGTGGAGGTTGCAGTGGAAATAAAAGACAATATCAATGCCCGGTGGAAGAGACATGGAGGTCACAGTAGCTTAACAAGACGGTTTTAATGCCCCTTGGAAGAGCTGTGGAGTTCAGAGTGGTTTAATAAGATGATTTTAATGCCCCTTGGATGAGACGTAGAGGTCACAGTAGCTTAACAAGACGGATTCAATGCCCCTTCGAAAAGTGGTGGTGGTTACAGTCGAATAAAAAGACAATATGAATGCCCTGTGTAAGAGACATGGAGGTCACAGTAGCTTAACAAGACGGTTTTAATGCCCCTTCAAAGAATGGTGGAGGTCGCAGAGTAATAATAAGACAATAAGAATGCAAAGTGCAAAAGACGTGATGGTCACAGTTGCTTAACAAGACAGTTTTATTGGCCCTTGGAAGAGTGGTGTAGGCCGCAGTGGAATAAAAAGACAATATCAATGCCCCATGGAAGAGATGTGGAGGTCACAGTAGCTTAACAAGATGGTTTTAATGCCCCTTGGAAGAGTGGTGGAGGTTACAGTGGAATAAAAAGACAATATCAATGCCCCGTGGAAGAGACGTGGAGGTCACAGTATCTTAACAAGATGTTTTAATGCCCCTTGGAAGAGTGGTGGAGGTTACTGTGGAATAAATAGAAAATATCATTGCCCCGTGGAAGAGATGTGGAAATCAGAGTAGATTTACAAGACGGTTTTTATTCCCCTTGGAAGAGTGGTGGAGGTCGCAGTGAAATAAAAATCAATATCAATGCCCCTTGGTAGAGTGGTGGACGTCGCAGTGGAATAAAAATATCATATCACTGCCCCATGGAAGAGACGTGGAGGACACAGTAGCTTAACAAGACGGTTTTATTGCCCCTTGGAAGGGTGTTGGAGCTTGCAGTGGAATTAAAAGACAATCTACATGCCCCTTGGAAGAGATGTGGAGGTCACAGTAGCTTAACAAAATTGTTTTAATGCCCCTTGGAAGAGTGGTGGAGGTTACAGTGGAATAAAAAGACAAAATCAATGCCCCATGAAAGAGACTTGGAGGTCACAATAGCTTAACAAGACAGTTTTAATGCCCCTTGGAAGAGTGCTGGAGGTCGCAGTGGAATAAAAAGACAATATCATGCCCCTTGAAAGAGTGGTGGAGGTTGCAGTGGAATAAAAAGACAATATCAATGACCATTGGAAGAGAAGTGGAGCTTAAAAAGACGGTTTTAATGATGATTAGAAAAGTGCTGGAGTTCAGAGTGGTTTAACAAGACTGTTTTAATGCCCCATGGAAGTAACGTGGAGGTCACAGTAGCTTAACAAGACAGTTTTAATGCACTTGCAAGAGTGGTGGAGGTGGCAGTGGAATAAAAAGACAGTATCAATGCCCCAAGGAAGGGACGTGGAGGTCACAGAAGCTTAACAAGATGGTTTTAATTCCCCTTGGAAGAGTGGTGGAGGTCGCAATGGAATAAAAAGTCAATTTCAATGGAACGTGGAAGAGACGTGGAGGTCACAGTAGCTTAACAAGACGGATTTAGTACCCCTTGGAAAAGTGGTGGAGGTTACAGTGGAATAAAAGGACTATATGAATGCCCTGTGGAAGAGATGTGGAGGTCACAGTAGCTTAACAAGATGGTTTTAATGCCCCTTCGAAGAGTGGTGGAGGTCGCAGTGTAATAAAAAGACAATATCAATGCACTGTGCAAGAGACGTGATGGTCACAGTAGCTTATCAAGACAGTTTTATGGCCCTTCGGAATAGTGGTGGAGGTCGCAGTGGAATAAAAAGACAATATCAATGCCCCATGGAAGAGATGTGGAAGTCACAGTAGCTTAACAAGAAGGTTTTAATACCCCTTGGACGAACGGTGGAGTACAGAGTGGTTTAACGAGATGGTTTTTATGCCCCTTGAAAGAGACCTTGAGGTCACAGTAGCTTAACAAGATGGTTTTAATGCCCCTTGGAAGAGTGGTGGAGGTAATAGTGGAATAAAAAGACAATATCAATGCCCCGTGGAAGAGACGTGGAGGTCACAGCAGCTTAACAAGACGGTTTAATGCCCGTTGGAAGAGTGGTGGAGGTTACAGTGGAATAAAAAGAAAATATAAATGCCCCGTGGAAGAGACGTTGAGATCACAGTAGATTAACAAAACGCTTTTTATGCCCCTTGGAAGAGTGGTGGAGGTCGCAGTGGAATTAAAAAAGAATATCAATACCCCGTGGAAGAGAAGTGGAGGTCACAGTAGCTTAACAAAATGGTTTTAATGCCCCATGGAAGAGTGGTGGAGGTCGCAGTAGAATTTAAAGACAATACCACTGCCCAGTGGAAGAGACGTGGAGGTTACAGTAGCTTAACAGGACGGTGTTTTTGCCCCTTGAAAAAGTCTTGGAGGTCGCTGTAGAATAAAAAGCCAATACCAATGCCCCTTGGAAGAGACGTGGAGGTCACAATAGATTAACAAGAAAGTTTTAATGCCCCTTGGAAGAGTGGTGGAGGTCGCAGTGGAATAAAAAGACAATATCAATGCCCCTTGGAAGAGTGGTAAAGGTGACAGTGGAATAAAAAGACAATATCAATGCCCCGTGAAAGAGACGTGAAGGTCACAGTAGCTTAAAAAGACGGTTTATTAACCCTTGGAAAAGTGGTGGAGGTCGCTGCAGAATAAAAAGACAATATCAATGCCCATTGGAAGAGTGGGGGAGGTCGCAGTGGATAAAAAAGACAATATCAATGCCCCATTGAACAGACGTGGAGGTCACAGTAGTCTTAACAAGACAGTTTTAATGACGCTTGGTAGAGTGGTGGAGGTCTCATTTTAATAAAAAGATAATTTCAATGCCCCTTGGAAGAGTGGTGGAGGTGGCAGTGAAATAAAAACACAATATCAATACCCCGTGGAAGAGATGTGGAGGTCACAGTAGCTTAATAAGACGGTTTTAATGCCCCTTTAAAGAGTGGTGGAGGTCGCAGTGGAATAAAAAGGCAATGTCAATGCCCCGTGGTAGAGACGTGGAGGTCACAGTAGGTTTATAAGACGGTTTTAATGCCCCTTGCAAGAGCTGTAGAGTTCAGAGTGGTTTAACAAGATGGTTTTAATGCCTCTTGGAAGAGATGTGGAGGTCACAGTAGATTAACAAGACGGTTTTAATGCCACTTGGAAGAGTGGTGGAGGTTACAGTGGAATAAAAAGACAATATCAATGACCCGTGGAAGAGACTTTGAAGGCACAGTAGCTTAACAAGACAGTTCTAATGCCCATTGGAGGAGTGGTGGATATAGCAGTGGACTAAAAAGACAATATCATTGCCCCTTGGAAGAGTGGTGGAGGTCGCAGTGGAAAAAAAAGACAATATCAATGTCCCGTGGAAGAGACGAGCAGGTCACAGTAGCTTAAAAACATGGTTTTAATGCCCCTTGGAAGAGTGGTGGAGGTCGCAGTACAATAAAAATTCAATATCAATGCCCATTGAAAGAGTGGTGAAGGTCGCAGTGGAATAAAAAGACTATATCAATGCCCCGTGGAAGAGTCGTGGAGGTCATAGTAGCTTAAAAAGACGGCTTAATGCCTCTTCGAAGAGTGGTGGAGGTTGCAGTGGAAAAAAAAGAAAATATCAATGCCCCGTGGAAGAGATGTGGAGATCACAGTAGATTAACAAGATGGTTTTTATGCCGCTTGGAAGAGTGGTGGAGGTCGCAGTGGAATAAAAAGACAATATCAATGCCCCTTGGAAAAGTGGTGAAGGTTGCAGTGAAATAAAGACACAATATCACCACCACGTGGAAGAGACGTGGAGGTCACAGTATCTTAACAAGACGGTTTTAATGCTCCTTGGAAGAGTGCTGGAGGTCGCAGTGGAATAAAAAGGTAATATAAAAGCCCCGTGGAAGAGACGTGGAGGTCGCAGTAGCTTTATAAGACGGTTTTTATGCCCCATTGAAGAGCTGTGAAGTTCTGAGTGGTTTAACAAGATGGTTTTAATGCCCCTTAGAAGAGATGTGGAGGTTACAGAAGCTTAACAAGATGTTTTTATTGCCCCTTGGAAGACTCTGGAAGGTCACAGTGGAATAATGAGACAATATCAATGCCCCTTGGAAGAGACGTGGAGGTCACAGTAGCTTAACAAGATGGTTTTAATGCCCCATGGAAGAGTGGTGGAGGTCACAGTAGAATTTAATGACAATATCACTGCCCCGTGGAAGAGACGTGGAGGTTATAGTTGCTTAAAAGCACGGTTTTATTGCCCCTTGGAAAAGTCTTAGAGGTCGCAGTAGAATAAAAAGACAATATCAATGCCCCGTGGAAGAGACGTGGAGGTAACAGTAGCTTAACAAGAAGGTTATATTGCCCCTTGGAAGAGTGGTGGAGGTCGCAGTGGAATAAAAAGACAGTATCAGTGCCCCGTGAAAGAGACGTGAAGGTCACAGTAGCTTAAAAAGACGGTTTATTAACCCTTGGAAGAGTGGTGGAGGTCGCTGTAGAATAAAAAGACAATATCAATGCCCCGTGTAACAGACGTGGAGGTCACAGTAGTCTTAACAAGACGGTTTTAATGACCCTTGGTAGAGTGGTGGAGGTCTCATTTTAATAAAAAGATAACTTCAATGCTCCTTGGAAGAGTGTTGGAGGTCGCAGTGAAATAAAAACACAATATCAATACCCCGTGGAAGAGATTTGGAGGTCACAGTAGCTTAACAAGACGGTTTTAATGCAGCTTGAAAGAGCTGCAGAGTTCAGAGTAGTTTTTACAAGACGGTTTTAATGCCCCTTGGAAGAGATGTGGAGGTCACAGTAGATTAACAAGACGGTTTTAATGCCCCTTGGAAGAGTGGTGGAGGTTACAATGGAAAAAAAAGTCAATATCAATGCCCTGTGGAAGAGACGTGGAGGTCACAGTAGCTTTATAAAACAGTTTTAATGCCCGTTGCAAGAGCTGTAGAGTTCAGAGTATTTTTTACAAGACGATTTTAATGCACCTTGGAAGAGATGTTGAAGTCACAGTAGCTTAACAAGACAGTTTTAATGCCCGTTGGAAGAGTGGTGGAGAAGGCAGTGGAGTAAAAAGACAATATCATTGCCCCTTGGAAGAGTGGTGGAGGTCGCAGTGGAATAAAAAGACAATATCAATGCCCCGTGGAAGAGACGAGGAGGTCACAGTTGCTTACAAATATGGCTTTAATGCCCCTTGGAAGAGTGGTGGAGGTCGCAGTACAATAAAAATTCAATATCAATGCCCATTGAAACAGTGGAGAAGGTCGCAGTGGAATAAAAAGACAATATCAATGCCCCGTGGAAGAGTCGTGGAGGTCATAGTGGCTCAAAAAGACGGTTTAATGCCACTTCGAAGAGTGGTGGAGGTTTTAGTGGAAAAAAAAGAAAATATCAATGCCCCGTGGAAGAGATGTGGAGATCACAGTAGATTAAGAAGATGTGTTTTATGCCCCTTGGAAGAGTGGTGGAGGTCGCAGTGGAATAAAAAGACAATATCAATGCCCCTTGGAAAAGTGGTGGAGGTTGTAGTGAAATAAACACACAATATCAACACCACGTGGAAGAGACGTGGAGGTCACAGTAGCTTAACAAGACGGTTTTAATGCTCCTTGGAAGAGTGCTGGAGGTCGCAGTGGAATAAAAAGGCAATATCAATGCCCCATGGAAGAGACGTGGAGGTCACAGTAGCTTTATAAGACGGTTTTAATGCCCCATGGAAGAGCTGTGAAGTTCTGAGTGCTTTAACAAGATGGTTTTAATGCCCCTTAGAAGAGATGTGGAGGTTACAGAAGCTTAACAAGATGTTTTTATTGCCCCTTGGAAGACTCTGGAAGGTCACAGTGGAATAATGAGACAATATCAATGCCCCTTGGAAGAGACGTGGAGGTCACAGTAGCTTAACAAGATGGTTTTAATGCCCCATGGAAGAGTGGTGGAGGTCACAGTAGAATTTAATGACAATATCACTGCCCCGTGGAAGAGACGTGGAGGTTATAGTTGCTTAAAAGGACGGTTTTATTGCCCCTTGGAAATGTCTTAGAGGTCGCAGTAGAATAAAAAGACAATATCAATGCCCCGTGGAAGAGACGTGGAGGTAACAGTAGCTTAACAAGAAGGTTATATTGCCCCTTGGAAGAGTGGTGGAGGTCGCAGTGGAATAAAAAGACAATATCAGTGCCCCGTGAAAGAGACGTGAAGGTCACAGTAGCTTAAAAAGACGGTTTATTAACCCTTGGAAGAGTGGTGGAGGTCGCTGTAGAATAAAAAGACAATATCAATGCCCCGTGTAACAGACGTGGAGGTCACAGTAGTCTTAACAAGACGGTTTTAATGACCCTTGGTAGAGTGGTGGAGGTCTCATTTTAATAAAAAGATAACTTCAATGCTCCTTGGAAGAGTGTTGGAGGTCGCAGTGAAATAAAAACACAATATCAATACCCCGTGGAAGAGATTTGGAGGTCACAGTAGCTTAACAAGACGGTTTTAATGCAGCTTGAAAGAGCTGCAGAGTTCAGAGTAGTTTTTACAAGACGGTTTTAATGCCCCTTGGAAGAGATGTGGAGGTCACAGTAGATTAACAAGACGGTTTTAATGCCCCTTGGAAGAGTGGTGGAGGTTACAATGGAAAAAAAAGTCAATATCAATGCCCCGTGGAAGAGACGTGGAGGTCACAGTAGCTTTATAAAACAGTTTTAATGCCCGTTGCAAGAGCTGTAGAGTTCAGAGTATTTTTTACAAGACGATTTTAATGCACCTTGGAAGAGATGTTGAAGTCACAGTAGCTTAACAAGACAGTTTTAATGCCCGTTGGAAGAGTGGTGGAGAAGGCAGTGGAGTAAAAAGACAATATAATTTCCCCTTGGAAGAGTGGTGGAGGTCGCAGTGGAATAAAAAGACAATATCAATGCCCCGTGGAAGAGACGAGGAGGTCACAGTAGCTTAAAAATATGGTTTTATTGCCCCTTGGAAGAGTGGTGGAGGTCGCAGTACAATAAAAATTCAATATCAATGCCCATTGAAATAGTGGAGAAGGTCGCAGTGGAATAAAAAGACAATATCAATGCCCCGTGGAAGAGTCGTGGAGGTCATATTAGCTTAAAAAGACGGTTTAATGCCACTTTGAAGAGTGTTGGAGGTTGCAGTGGAAAAAAAAGAAAATATCAATGCCCCGTGGAAGAGATGTGGAGATCACAGTAGATTAACAAGATGGTTTTTATGCCCCTTGGAAGAGTGGTGGAGGTCGCAGTGGAATAAAAAGACAATATCAATGCCCCTTGGAAAAGTGGTGGAGGTTGCAGTGAAATAAAGACACAATATCAATACCACGTGGAAGAGACGTGGAGGTCACAGTAGCTTAACAAGAAGGTTTTAATGCTCCTTGGAAGAGTGCTGGAGGTCGCAGTGGAATAAAAAGGCAATATCAATGTTCCTTGGAAGAGACGTGGAGGTCACAGTAGCTTTATAAGATGGTTTTAATGCCCCAAGGAAGAGCTGTGAAGTTCTGAGTGGTTTAACAAGATGGTTTTAATGCCCCTTTGAAGAGACGTGGATGTCACAGCAGATTATCAAGACGGTTTTAATGCCCCTTAGAAAAGTTGTGGAGTTTACAGTGGAATAAAAAGACAATCTCAATGCCCGGTGGAAGAGACGTGGAGGTCACAGTAGCTTAACAAGAAGGTTTTAATGTCCCATGGAAGAGTGGTGGAGGTCGCAGTGGTATAAAAAGACAATATCAATGCCCCATGAAAGAGATGTGGAAGTCACAGTAGCTTAACAAGAAGGTTTTAATACCCCTTGGACGAACGGTGGAGTACAGAGTGGTTTAACGAGATGGTTTTTATGCCCCTTGAAAGAGACGTTGAGGTCACAGTAGCTTAACAAGATGGTTTTAATGCCCCTTGGAAGAGTGGTGGAGGTAATAGTGGAATAAAAAGACGATATCAATGCCCCGTGGAAGAGACGTGGAGGTCACAGCAGCTTAACAAGAGGGTTTAATGCCCGTTGGAAGAGTGGTGGAGGTTACAGTGGAATAAAAAGAAAATATAAATGCCCCGTGGAAGAGACGTTGAGATCACAGTAGATTAACAAAACGGTTTTTATGCCCCTTGGAAGAGTGGTGGAGGTCGCAGTGGAATAAAAAAACAATATCAGTACCCCGTGGAAGAGAAGTGGAGGTCACAGTAGCTTAACAAGATGGTTTTAATGCCCCATGAAAGAGTGGTGGAGGTCGCAGTAGAATTTTAAGACAATATCACTGCCCTGTGGAAGAGACGTGGAGGTTACAGTAGCTTAACAGGACGTTTTTTTTGCCCCTTGAAAAAGTCTTGGAGGTCGCTGTAGAATAAAAAGCCAATATCAATGCCCTTGGAAGAGACGTGGAGGTCACAGTAGATTAACAAGAAAGTTTTAATGCCCCTTGGAAGAGTGGTGGAGGTCGCAGTGGAATAAAAAGACAATATCAATGCCCCTTGGAAGAGTGGTGGAGGTGACAGTGGAATAAAAAGACAATATCAATGCCCCGTGAAAGAGACGTGAAGGTCACAGTAGCTTAAAAAGACGGTTTATTAACCCTTGGAAAAGTGGTGGAGGTCACTGCAGAATAAAAAGACAACATCAATGCCCCTTGGAAGAGTGGGGGAGGTCGCAGTGGATAAAAAAGACAATATCAATGCCCCATGGAACAGACGTGGAGGTCACAGTAGTCTTAACAAGACGGTTTTAATGACACTTCGTAGAGTGGTGGAGGTCTTATTTTAATAAAAAGATAATTTCAATGCCCCTTGGAAAAGTGGTGGAGGTCGCAGTGAAATAAAAACACAATATCAATACCCCGTGGAAGAGATGTGGAGGTCACAGTAGCTTAACAAGACGGTTTTAATGCCCCTTTAAAGAGTGGTGGAGGTCGCAGTGGAATAAAAAGGCAATGTCAATGCCCCGTGGTAGAGACGTGGAGGTCACAGTAGCTTTATAAGACTGTTTTAATGCCCCTTGCAAGAGCTGAAGAGTTCAGAGTGGTTTAACAAGACGGTTTTAATGCCCCTTGGAAGAGATGTGGAGGTCACAGTAGAATAACAAGACGGTTTTAATGCCACTTGGAAGAGTGGTGGAGGTTACAGTGGAATAAAAAGACAATATCAATGACCCGTGGAAGAGACTTTGAAGGCACAGTAGCTTAACAAGACAGTTTTAATGCCCATTGGAAGAGTGGTGGATATAGCAGTGAAGTAAAAGACAATATCATTGCCCCTTGGAAGAGTGGTGGAGGTCGCAGTGGAAAAAAAAGACAATATCAATGTCCCGTGGAAGAGACGAGGAGGTCACAGTAGCTTAAAAATATGGTTTTAATGCCCATTGAAAGAGTGGTGAAGGTCGCAGTGGAATAAAAAGACTATATCAATGCCCCGTGGAAGAGTCGTGGAGGTTATAGTAGCTTAAAAAGACGGTTTAATGCCTCTTCGAAGAGTGGTGGAGGTTGCAGTGGTAAAAAAAGAAAATATCAATGCCCCGTGGAAGAGAGGTGGAGATCACAGTAGATTAACAAGATGGTTTTTATGCCGCTTGGAAGAGTGGTGGAGGTCGCAGTGGAATAAAAAGACAATATCAATGCCTCTTGGAAAAGTGGTGGAGGTTGCAGTGAAATAAAGACACAATATCAACAACACGTGGAAGAGACGTGGAGGTCACAGTAGCTTAACAAGACGGTTTTAATGCTCCTTGGAAAAGTGCTGGAGGTCGCAGTGGAATAAAAAGGCAATATAAATGCCCTGTGGAAGAGACGTGGAGGTCACAGTAGCTTTATAAGACGGTTTTATGCCCCATGGAAGAGCTGTGAAGTTCTGAGTGGTTTAACAAGATGGTTTTAATGCCCCTTAGAAGAGATGTGGAGGTTACAGAAGCTTAACAAGATGATTTTATTGCCCCTTGGAAGAGTGGCGGAGGTCACAGTAGAATTTAATGACAATATCACTGCCCCGTGGAAGAGACGTGGAGGTTATAGTTGCTTAAAAGGACGCTTTTATTGCCCCTTGGAAAAGTCTTAGAGGTTGCAGTAGAATAAAAAGACAATATCAATGCCCCGTGGAAGAGACGTGGAGGTAACAGTAGCTTAACAAGAAGGTTTTATTGCCCCTTGGAAGAGTGGTGGAGGTCGCAGTGGAATAAAAAGACAATATCAATGCCCCGTGTAACAGACGTGGAGGTCACAGTAGTCTTAACAAGACGGTTTTAATGACCCTTGGTAGAGTGGTGGACGTCTCATTTTAATAAAAAGATAACTTCAATGCTCCTTGGAAGAGTGTTGGAGGTCGCAGTGAAATAAAAACACAATATCAATACCCCGTGGAAGAGATTTGGAGGTCACAGTAGCTTAACAAGACGGTTTTAATGCAGCTTGAAAGAGGTGTAGAGTTCAGAGTAGTTTTTACAAGACGGTTTTAATGCCCCTTGGAAGAGATGTGGAGGTCACAGTAGATTAACAAGAAGGATTTAATGCCCCTTGGAAGAGTGGTGGAGGTTACAGTGGAATAAAAAGACAATATCAATGCCCCGTGGAAGAGTCGTGGAGGTCATATTAGCTTAAAAAGACGGTTTAATGCCACTTCGAAGAGTGTTGGAGGTTGCAGTGGAAAAAAAAGAAAATATCAATGCCCCGTGGAAGAGATGTGGAGATCACAGTAGATTAACAAGATGTTTTTTATGCCCCTTGGAAGAGTGGTGGAGGTCGCAGTGGAATAAAAAGACAATATCAATGCCCCTTGGAAAAGTGGTGGAGGTTGTAGTGAAATAAACACACAATATCAACACCACGTGGAAGAGACGTGGAGGTCACAGTAGCTTAACAAGATGGTTTTAATGCTCATTGGAAGAGTGCTGGAGGTCGCAGTGGAATAAAAAGGCAATATCAATGTTCCTTGGAAGAGACGTGGAGGTCACAGTAGCCTTATAAGACGGTTTTAATGCCCCATGGAAGAGCTGTGAAGTTCTGAGTGCTTTAACAAGATGGTTTTAATGCCCCTTAGAAGAGATGTGGAGTTTACAGTAGCTTAACAAGATGGTTTTATTGCCCATTGGAAGACTCGGGAAGGTCACAGTGCAATAATGAGACAATATCAATGCCCCTTGGAAGAGACGTGGAGGTCACAGTAGATTAACAAGAAAGTTTTAATGCCCCTTGGAAGAGTGGTGGTGTAGCGCTGGCGTCCCTGCCCTCTGCTAGGCAGGGACGCTGCTCCCCTCACCGCTCTGCTCCGTGCCCGGCGTCCTCTCCCCGCTCTGCTGTCAGCGCGCGCTCCTGCCCGGCGTCCTCTCCCCGCTCTGCTGTCAGCGCGCGCTCCGTCCCGGCGTCCTCCTCCTGCTCTGCTCTCGGCGCGCGCTTCCTCCCGGCCCCTGTGCTTAGTGCGCGCGCGCGCGCGCTCCCCTCCTCTTAAAGGGGCCGCGCGCGCCGCCCTAAAGAGTCCCCGGCCAATGGCCGGAGGACTTCATCATATAAAAGGCACCTCCTCCAAAATGGAGGTGCCCGAGCAATGTTGTTTGCACCTGTGTCTCACCTGTGCTTCAGCCCTCAGGTCCCGTTGCCAGTTACCTGCCAGTTACCTGCCTGATTCCTGCCAGTTACCTGCCTGTTTCCTGCCTGAATACTTGTTACCTGTCTGCCAGTCTGAGGTCCGACGGTCTGCCTTACTACTCCTGTCAGTCTGTCTAAGGACCAGCTTGCCCGCTCACCTGGGAGCGCATATCAGCTACCTGCCTGCTTGTCTGAGGTCCGACGGTCTGCTTTACTACTCCGGTCAGTCTGTCTTTGGACCAGCTTGCCCGCTCACCTGGGAGCGCTTCTCCGTTACCTGCCTGCTTGCCAGCCCGGAGGCTCCGTTGTCACGTGCTGTGACCACCAGCTATCTCAGAGACTCTTGCCCGCTCACCTGGGAGCGCATCTCCGTTACCTGCCTGCTTGCCAGCCCGGAGGTCCCGTTGTCACGTGCGGTGACCACCAGCTATTCCAGAGACTCTTGCCCGCTCACCTGGGAGCGCTTCTCCGTTACCTGCCTGCCTGCCAGCCCTGAGGCTCCGCCGTCACGTGCCGTGACCACCTGCTATTCCAGAGACTCTCGCTTGCTCACCTGGGAGCACCCATCTACCATCTGCCTGCTAGCCTACCCGAAGGCTCTGCCATCACAGGTCGTACCTACCCCTTACCCAGAGACTGCCCTGATCACTTGCCGTATCTCCCTGTCCGTTCACCCAGAGACTGCCCTGATCACTTGCCGTATCTCCCTGTCCGTTCATCCAGAGACTGCCACCCGCTCCCTTACAAGGGCCGCCCCCTTGTATAGTAGCTCAGAGGTTCCGCCTCCCGGACCCGTTACAGTTTGCTCTGGCCATGGAACCCGGTGGCACCCAAGCTCCCTCGCTCTCGGACCTCTGTCTTGAACTGTCCCGTCAGAGGTCCCAACAGGAGACCATCCTGGGTCACCTGCGGAATGTTAATTCTCGCCTGAACACTCTGTCTGATCCACCAACAACCTCCGCCAGTACCATGGTATCCTTTTCCGGACCCCGGCTCTCTGCACCTCCTCGCTTCGGAGGCGACTCCGTCCTGGCTCGGGGCTTCATAAATCAGTGCACCCTGCATTTTGAACTATTATCCCACCAGTTTAACTCCGACCGAGCCAAAATTGCCTTTATCATGTCCCATCTCACCGGGGAGGCCCTGGCCTGGCTAAATCCTCTATGGGAGAGAGGAGATCCCCTGGTGTCCGACTTGCCTGCCTTTCTCATGGCTTTCCGGAAAGCCTTCGACGAACCCGGACGGAGGACCTCATCCGCATCTTCTCTGCTTCGCCTCCGTCAGGGAAGCCTCACCGTGGGCCAATATGCCATACGGTTCCGTACCCTTGCCTCGGAGCTGGCCTGGGATAACGAAGCCCTGGTATCCGTCTTCTGGGAGGGTCTGTCCGGCCGTATTAAAGATGAACTTGCTGGTCGGGACATTCCTACCACTCTCGATGATCTAATAACCCTTGCCACCCGGATTGACCTACGGTTCCAGGAGCGTGCCAAAGAGGTCACCCGTGAGAGAAGGATTCCACGTCTAGCTCCTACTTTCCAGGAACCCGTCATTCCTTCCGTTTCTCCCCAGGTACACTCTCCTGAGCCTATGCAGGTCGACCAGACCAAGATGGTCAAATCCCGTCAGGATTTCCGCCGTGCCGAGGGGAGCTGCTTCTACTGTGGCAGTAAGGAGCATCTGATCCGTGCCTGCCCGGAGAGGTCGGGAGAACGCCTGTATCTAGGTTCACTCAGAGGGGTCGATCTAGACAAAAATAAATCCTCTCCATCCCTGCTGTTGTCAGTCTCAATCATCTGCGGGGAGAATCGTTATTCCGAACTAGCCCAACTTGACTCTGGAGCAGCCGGAAATCTTATTTCACAGTCCCTGGTGGAGAAATTCCGCATCCCCACCAAACCTCTGGCTGTACCCTTGTCTGTTGTTGCCGTGGATGGGGGCCTCTTACCTCGCCCCATCCAATTCATCACCGAATCCATTACTCTGCAGGTGGGAATGCTGCATTCAGAGAGTATCTCCTTTCACGTTCTGCCTGGTCTCCCTCACGCCCTCTTGCTAGGTCTGCCTTGGCTCCAGAGACATGCACCCGTGCTTGACTGGCAAACCGGAGAAGTCCTTCACTGGGGACAGGCCTGTCATAAAACCTGCCTGGTTCCCGTCCATTCCGTCCGTCCCTCTCCTATCCCAGCTAATCTACCTGGACTTCCGATTCCTTATTGGTCTAGTGCTGATGTCTTTGTTAAGGAGGAGGCAGAGACATCACCACCTCATAGACCATGTGACTGCCCCATCGATCCCGCCAGAGTAATGCAGGTGGCTCCCGTGAGTCTAAATTGTCTCCCTCCTGGTAAGACGTTCGTATCGGTACCTGATCGGGAGAGAATCCTACACTGGGGTCATTCGTCTAAACTAGCTGACCACGCCGGTCGGAAAAAGACCCTCCAGCTTATTACCCGACACTACTGGTGGCCTAACCTGCACAAGGATGTTATGGACTTTGTTTCTGCCTGTGTGTCCTGCGCCCGCAACAAAGTTCCGAGACACCTGTCGGCCGGCCGCCTTCTTCCTCTGCCAGTACCTGCTGCCCCCTGGCAGCATTTAGCGATGGACCCTCCTCAATTCCGTCCTGGGGATAAAGTCTGGCTCTCGTCCAAATATGTCCGACTCAAGATCCCTTCCTATAAGTTAGGGTCTCGGTTCATCGGCCCACTGGTGGTCATCGGTCAGATCAACCCGGTAGCCTATAAATTGAAACTCCCGGCCAACTTACGGATCCCTAACTCCTTCCATGTATCTCTCCTCAAACCTGTGGTACTTAACTCTTTTTCTAAGTCTACAGGTACGCCTCCTGCTCTGGTTTCTGCTGAGGACAAGTTTGAGGTAGAGAACATTCTTGCCAGCAAAAGGGTAAGAGGAAAGACCTTTTTTCTGGTAGATTGGAGGGGGTTTGGTCCTGAGGAGAGAACGTGGGAGCCCCGGGAGAACATCCATGCCCCTCTCATCCTAGCTAAATTTCTGTCTGGCCTAAAAAAGGGGGGGCCTAAAGGGGGGGGTACTGTAGCGCTGGCGTCCCTGCCCTCTGCTAGGCAGGGACGCTGCTCCCCTCACCGCTCTGCTCCATGCCCGGCGTCCTCTCCCCGCTCTGCTGTCAGCGCGCGCTCCTGCCCGGCGTCCTCTCCCCGCTCTGCTGTCAGCGCGCGCTCCGTCCCGGCGTCCTCCTCCTGCTCTGCTCTCGGCGCGCGCTCCTTCCCGGCCCCTGTGCTTAGGGCGCGCGCGCGCGCGCTCCCCTCCTCTTAAAGGGGCCGCGCGCGCCGCCCTAAAGAGTCCCCGGCCAATGGCCGGAGGACTTCATCATATAAAAGGCACCTCCTCCAAAATGGAGGTGCCCGAGCAATGTTGTTTGCACCTGTGTCTCACCTGTGCTTCAGCCCTCAGGTCCCGTTGCCAGTTACCTGCCAGTTACCTGCCTGATTCCTGCCAGTTACCTGCCTGTTTCCTGCCTGAATACTTGTTACCTGTCTGCCAGTCTGAGGTCCGACGGTCTGCCTTACTACTCCTGTCAGTCTGTCTAAGGACCAGCCTGCCCGCTCACCTGGGAGCGCATATCAGCTACCTGCCTGCTTGTCTGAGGTCCGACGGTCTGCTTTACTACTCCGGTCAGTCTGTCTTTGGACCAGCTTGCCCGCTCACCTGGGAGCGCTTCTCCGTTACCTGCCTGCTTGCCAGCCCGGAGGCTCCGTTGTCACGTGCTGTGATCACCAGCTATCTCAGAGACTCTTGCCCGCTCACCTGGGAGCGCATCTCCGTTACCTGCCTGCTTGCCAGCCCGGAGGTCCCGTTGTCACGTGCGGTGACCACCAGCTATTCCAGAGACTCTTGCCCGCTCACCTGGGAGCGCTTCTCCGTTACCTGCCTGCCTGCCAGCCCTGAGGCTCCGCCGTCACGTGCCGTGACCACCTGCTATTCCAGAGACTCTCGCTTGCTCACCTGGGAGCACCCATCTACCATCTGCCTGCTAGCCTACCCGGAGGCTCTGCCATCACAGGTCGTACCTACCCCTTACCCAGAGACTGCCCTGATCACTTGCCGTATCTCCCTGTCCGTTCACCCAGAGACTGCCCTGATCACTTGCCGTATCTCCCTGTCCGTTCATCCAGAGACTGCCACCCGCTCCCTTACAAGGGCCGCCCCCTTGTATAGTAGCTCAGAGGTTCCGCCTCCCGGACCCGTTACAGGTGGAGGTCGCAGTGGAATAAAAAGACAATATCAATGCCCCTTGGAAGAGTGGGGGAGGTCGCAGTGGATGAAAAAGACAATATCAATGCCCCGTAGAACAGACGTGGAGGTCAAAGTAGTCTTAACAAGACGGTTTTATTGACGCTTGGTAGAGTGGTGGTCTCATTTTAATAAATTGATCATTTCAATGCCCCTTGGAAGAGTGGTGGAGGTCGCAGTGAAATAAAAACACAATATCAATACCCCGTGGAAGAGATGTGGAGGTCACAGTAGCTTAACAAGACGGTTTTAATGCCCCTTGAAAGAGTGGTGGAGGTCGTAGTGAAATAAAAAGGCAATGTCAATGCCCGGGGAAGAGACGTGGCGGTCACAGTAGCTTTATGAGATGGTTTTAATGCCCCTTGCAAGAGCTGTAGAGTTCAGAGTGGTTTAACAAGACTGTTTTAATGCCCCTTGGAAGAGATGTGGAGGTCACAGTAGATTAAAAAGACGGTTTTAATGCCACTTGTAAGAGTGGTGGAGGTTTCAGTGCAATAAAAAGACAATATCAATGACCCGTGGAAGAGACGTTGAAGGCACAATAGCTTAACAAGACAGTTTTAATGCCCATTGGAAGAGTGGTGGATATAGCAGTGGAGTAAAAAGACAATATCATTGCCCCTTGGAAGAGTGGTGGAGGTCGCAGTTGAAAAAAAAGACAATATCAAAGTCCCGTGGAAGAGACGAGGAGGTCACAGTAGCTTAAAAATATGGTTTTAATGCCACTTGGAAGAGTGGTGGAGGTCGCAGTACAATAAAAATTCAGTATCAATGCCTATTGAAAGAGTGGTGAAGGTCGCAGTGCAATAAAAAGACTATATCATTGCCCCGTGGAAGAGTCGTGGAGGTCATAGTAGCTTAAAAAGACAGTTTAATGCCTCTTCGAAGAGTGGTGGAGGTTGCAGTGAAAAAAAAAGAAAATATCAATGCCCCGTGGAAGAGATGTGGAGATCACAGTAGATTAACAAGATGGTTTTTATGCCCCTTGCAAGAGTGGTGGAGGTCGCAGTGGAATAAAAAGACAATATCATTGCCCCTTGGAAGAGTGATGGAGGTCGCAGTGGAATAAAAGGACAATAACAATGCCCCGTGGAAGAGACGAGGAGGTCATAGTAGCTTAAAAAGACGGTTTAATGCCACTTCGAAGAGTGGTGGAGGTTGCAGTGGAAAAAAAAGAAAATATCAATGCCCCGTGGAAGAGATGTGGAGATCACAGTAGATTAAGAAGATGGTTTTTATGCCCCTTGGAAGAGTGGTGGAGGTCGCAGTGGAATAAAAAGACAATATTAATGCCCCTTGGAAAAGTGGTGGAGGTTGCAGTGAAATAAAGACACAATATCAATACCACGTTGAAGAGACGTGGAGGTCACAGTAGCTTAACAAGACAGTTTTAATGCTCATTGGAAGAGTGCTGGAGGTCGCAGTGGAATAAAAAGGTAATATCAATGCCCCGTGGAAGAGACGTGGGGGTCACAGTAGCTTTATAAGACGGATTTAATGCCCCATGGAAGAGCTGTGAAGTTCTGAGTGGTTTAACAAGATGGTTTTAATGCCCCTTAGAAGAGATGTGGAGGTTACAGTAGCTTAACAAGATGGTTTTATTGCCCCTTGGAAGACTCTGGAAGGTCACAGTGGAATAATGAGACAATATCAATGCCCCTTGGAAGAGACGTGGAGGTCACAGTAGCTTAACAAGATGGTTTTAATGCCCCATGGAAGAGTGGTGGAGGTCGCAGTAGAATTTAAAGACAATATCACTGCCCCGTGGAAGAGACTTGGAGGTTACAGTAGCTTAACAGGACGGTTTTATTGCCCCTTGAAAAAGTCTTGGAGGTCGCAGTATAATAAAAAGCCAATATCAATGCCCCGTGTAAGAGACGTGGAGGTCACAGTGGCTTAACAAGAAGGTTTTATGGCCCCTTGGAAGAGTGGTGGAGGTCGCAGTGGAATAAAAAGACAATATCGATGCCCCGTAGAAGAGATGTGGACGTCAGTGTAGCTTAACAAGACGGTATTAATGCCCCTTGGAAGAGCTGTGGAATTCAGAGTGGTTTAACAAGATGGTTTTTATGCCCCTTGGAAGAGATGTGGAGGTCACAGTAGCTTAACAAGATATTTTTAATGCCCCTTGGAATAGTGTTGGAGGTCGCAGTGGAATAAAAAGACAATATCAATGCCCCTTGGAAGAGTGGTGGAGGTCGCAGTGGAATAAAAGACAATATCAATGCCCCATGGAAGAGACGGGAAGGTCACAGTAGCTTAAAAAGACGGTTTATTAACCCTTGGAAGAGTGGTGGAAGTCGCTGCAGAATAAAAAGACAATATCAATGCCCCTTGGAAGAGTGGGGAAGGTCACAGTGGATGAAAAAGTCAATATCAATGCCCCGTGGAACAGACGTTGAGGTCACAGTAGTCTGAACAAGACGGTTTTAATGACCCTTGGTAGAGTGGTGGAGGTCTCATTTTAATAAAAAGATAATTTCAATGCCCCTTGGAAGCGTGGTAGAGGTCGAAGTGAAATTAAAACACAATATCAATACCCCGTTGAAGAGATGTGGAGGTCACAGTAGCTTAACAAGATGGTTTTAATGCCCCTTGAAAGAGTGCTGGAGGTCGGAGTGGAATAAAAAGGCAATATCAATGCCCCGTGGAAGAGACGTGGAGGTCACAGTAGCTTTATAAGACTGTTTTAATGCCCCTTGCAAGAGCTGTAGAGTTCAGAGTGGTTTAACAAGACTGTTTTAATGCCCCTTGGAAGAGATGTGCAGGTCACAGTAGATTAACAAGACGGTTTTAATGGCCCTTGGAAGAGTGGTGGAGGTTAAAGTAGAATAAAAAGACAATATCAGTGACCCGTGGAAGAGAGGTTGAAGTCACAGTAGCTTAACAAGACAGTTTTAATGCCCGTTGGAAGATTGGTGGAGATAGCAGTGGAGTAAAAAGACAATATCATTTCCCCTTGGAAGAGTGGTTGAGGTCACAGTGGAATAAAAAGACAATATCATTGCCCCCTGGAAGAGACGAGGAGGTCACAGTAGCTTAAAAATATGGTTTGAATGCCCCTTGGAAGAGTGGTGGAGGTCGCAGTACAATAAAAATTCAATATCAATGCCCATTGAAAGAGTGGTGAAGGTCTCAGTGGAATAAAAAGACAATATCAATGCCCCGTGGAAGAGTCGTGGAGGTCATAGTAGCTTAAAAAGACGGCTTAATGCCTCTTTGAAGAGTGGTGGAGGTTGCAGTGGAAAAAAATGAAAATATCAATGCCCCGTGGAAGAGATGTGGAGATCACAGTAAATTAACAAGATGGTTTTTATGCCCCTTGGAAGAGTGGTGGAGGATGCAGTGGAATAAAAAGACAACATCAATGCCCCTTGGAAAAGTGGTGGAGGTTGCAGTGAAATAAAGACACAATATCAACACCACGTGGAAGAGACATGGAGGTCACAGTAGCTTAACAAGGTTTTAATGCTCCTTGGAAGAGTGCTAGAGGTCGCAGTGGAATAAAAAGGAAATATCAATGTTCCTTGGAAGAGACGTGGAGGTCACAGTAGCTTTATAAGATGGTTTTAATGCCCCAAGGAAGAGCTGTGAAGTTCTGAGTGGTTTAACAAGATGGTTTTAATGCCCCTTAGAAGAGATGTGGAGGTTACAGTAGCTTAACAAGATGGTTTTATTGCCCCTTGGAAGACTCTGAAAGTTCACAGTGGAATAATGAGACAATATCAATGCCCCGTGGAAGAGACGTGGCGGTCACAGTAGCTTAACAAGAAGGTTTTATTTCCCCTTGGAAGAGTGGTGGAGGTCGCAGTGGAATAAAAAGACAATATCGATGCCCCGTGGAATAGACGTGGACGTCAGTGTAGCTTAACAAGACGGTTTTAATGCCCCTTGGAAGAGACGTGGAGGTCACAGTAGCTTAACAAGTTAGCTTTAATGCCCCTTGGAAGAGTGGTGGAGGTCGCAGTGGAATAAAAAGACAATATCAATGCCCCGTGGAAGAGACGTGAAGGTCACAGTAGCTTAAAAAGACAGATTATTAACTCTTGGAAGAGTGGTGGAGGTCGCTGCAGAATAAAAAGACAATATCAGTGACCAATGTTAGAGACGTGGAGGTCACAGGAGCTTAAAAAGATGGTTTTAATGTCCCTTGGAAGAGTGGTGGAGGTCGCAGTGGAATAAAAACACTATATCAATGCCCCGTGGAAGAGACGTGGAGGTCACAGTAGCTTTATAAGATGGTTTTAATGCCCCAAGGAAGAGCTGTGAAGTTCTGAGTGGTTTAACAAGATGGTTTTAATGCCCCTTAGAAGAGATGTGGAGGTTACAGTAGCTTAACAAGATGGTTTTATTGCCCCTTGGAAGACTCTGAAAGTTCACAGTGGAATAATGAGACAATATCAATGCCCCGTGGAAGAGACGTGGCGGTCACAGTAGCTTAACAAGAAGGTTTTATTTCCCCTTGGAAGAGTGGTGGAGGTCGCAGTGGAATAAAAAGACAATATCGATGCCCCGTGGAATAGACGTGGACGTCAGTGTAGCTTAACAAGACGGTTTTAATGCCCCTTGGAAGAGACGTGGAGGTCACAGTAGCTTAACAAGATAGCTTTAATGCCCCTTGGAAGAGTGGTGGAGGTCGCAGTGGAATAAAAAGACAATATCAATGCCCCGTGGAAGAGACGTGAAGGTCACAGTAGCTTAAAAAGACAGATTATTAACTCTTGGAAGAGTGGTGGAGGTCGCTGCAGAATAAAAAGACAATATCAGTGACCAATGTTAGAGACGTGGAGGTCACAGGAGCTTAAAAAGATGGTTTTAATGTCCCTTGGAAGAGTGGTGGAGGTCGCAGTGGAATAAAAACACTATATCAATGCCCCGTGGAAGAGACGTGGAGGTCACAGTAGCTTAGCAAGACGGTTTTAATGCCTCTTGGAAGAGCTGTGGAGTTCAGAGTGGTTTAACAAGACGGTTTTAATGTCTGTTGGATGAGACGTGGAGGTCACAGTAGCTTAACAAGATGGATTTAATGCCCCTTGGAAAAGTGGTGGAGGTTACAGTGGAATAAACAGACTATTTGAATGCCACATGGAAGAGACGTGGATGTCACAGTAGCTTAACAAAACGGTTTTAATGTCTCTTGGAAGAGCTGTGGAGTTCAGAGTGGTTTAACAAGGAGGTTTTAATGCCTCTTGGATGAAACATGGAGGTCACAGTAGCTTAGCAAGATGGATTTAATGCCCCTTGGAAAAGTGGTGGAGGTTACAGTGGAATAAACAGACTATATTAATGCCCCGTGGAAGAGACGTGGAGGTCACAGTAGCTTAACAAGACGGCTTTAATGCCCCTATGAAGAGTGGTGGAAGTCGCAGAGGAATAAAAAGACAATATTAATGCACTGTGGAAGAGACGTGAAGGTAACAGTGGCTTAACAATACCGTTTTAATGCCCCTTGGTAGAGTGGTGTGGGTCGCAGTGGAATAAAAAGACAATATCAATGCCCCATGAAAGAGATGTGGAGGTCACAGTAGATTAACAAGATGGTTTTATTGCCCGTTGGAAGAGTGGTGGAGTACAGAGTGGTTTAACGAGATGGCATTTATGCCCCATGAAAGAGATGTTGAGGTCACAGTAGCTTAACAAGACAGTTTTAATTCCCCTTGGAAGAGTGGTGGAGGATACAGTGGAATAAAAAGACAATATCAATTCTCCCATGGAAGAGACGTGGAGGTCACAGTAGCTTAATAAGATGGTTTTAATGCCCTTGGAAGAGTGGTGGAGGTCGCAGTGTAATAAAAAGACAATATCAATGCACCTTGGAAGAGTGGTGGATGTCGCAGTGGAATAAAAAGACTATATCAATGCCCCGAGGAAGAGATGTGGAGGTCACAGCAGCTTAACAAGACGGTTTTAATGCCCCTTGGATGAGACGTGGAGGTCACAGTAGCTTAACAAGACGGATTTAATATGCCTTGGAAAAGCTGTGGAGGTTACAGTGGAATAAAAAGACTATATGAATACCCTGTGGAAGAAAGATGGAGGTCACAGTATCTTAACAAGACGGTTTCAATGCCTCTTCAAAGAGTGGTGGAGGTCGGAGTGGAAAAAAAACCCAATATCATTGCACCGTGAAAGACACATGGAGGTCACAGTAGCTTAACAGGACGGTATTATTGCCCCTTGGAAGAGTGGTGGAGGTTGCAGTGGAATAAAAAAACAATATCATTGCCCCGTAGAAGAGACGTGGAGGTCACAGTAGCTTAACTAGACAGTTTTAATGCCCCTTCAAAGAGTGGGGGAGGTCGCAATGGAATGAAAAGACAATATCAATGTGCCATGGAAGAGACGTGATGGTTACAGTAGTTTAACAAGATGGTTTTATTATCCCTTGGAAAAGTGGTGGAGATCGCAGTGGAATAAAAAGACAATATCAATGCCCCGTGGAAGAGACGTGGAGGTGAGAGTAACTTAACAAGACGGTTTTAATGCCTCTTGGTAGGGTGGTGAAGGTCGCAGTGGAATAAAAAGACAATGCCCAGTGGCAAGACGGTTTTAATGCCCTTTGTAAGAGCTTTGGAGTTCAGAGTGGTTTAACAAGACGGTTGTTATAACCTTTGGAAGAGACATGGAGGTGACAGTAGCTAAACAAGATGGTTTTAATGCCCCTTGGGAGAGTGGAGTAGTTTACAGTGGAATTAAAAGAAAATATCAATGCACCGTAGATTAACAAGATGATTTTTATACCCCTTGGAAGAGTGGTGGAGGTCGTAGTGGAATAAAGAGAAAATATCAATGCCCCTTGGAAGAGTGGTGGAGGTCGGAGTGGATTAAAAAGACAATATCAATGCCCCGTGGAAGAGACTTGGAGGTCACAGTAGTCTTAACAAGATGGTTTTAATACGACATGGAAGAGACGTGGAGGTGAGAGTAACTTAACAAGACGGTTTTAATGCCTCTTGGTAGGGTGGTGAAGGTCGCAGTGGAATAAAAAGACAATGCCCAGTGGCAAGACGGTTTTAATGCCCTTTGTAAGAGCTTTGGAGTTCAGAGTGGTTTAACAAGACGGTTGTTATAACCTTTGGAAGAGACATGGAGGTGACAGTAGCTAAACAAGATGGTTTTAATGCCCCTTGGGAGAGTGGAGTAGTTTACAGTGGAATTAAAAGAAAATATCAATGCACCGTAGATTAACAAGATGATTTTTATACCCCTTGGAAGAGTGGTGGAGGTCGTAGTGGAATAAAGAGAAAATATCAATGCCCCTTGGAAGAGTGGTGGAGGTCGGAGTGGATTAAAAAGACAATATCAATGCCCCGTGGAAGAGACTTGGAGGTCACAGTAGTCTTAACAAGATGGTTTTAATACGACATGGAAGAGACGTGGAGGTCACAGTAGCTTATCAAGATGGTTTTAATGCCTCTTCGAAATGTGGTGGAGATCACAGTGGAATAAAAAGACAATATCAATGCACCGTGGAAGAGACGTGGAGGTCACAGTAGCTTAACAAGACAGTTTTAATGCCCCTTGGTAGAGTGGTGAAGGTCGCAGTGGAATAAAAAGACAATATCAATGCACCTTGGAAGAGTGGGGTGGTCGCAGTGGATTAAAAAGACAATATCAATGCCCCGTGGAAGAGACGTCAAGGTCACAGTAGTCTAACCAAGACGCTTTTAATGACCAATGGAAGAGTGGTGGAGGTCACAGTGGAATAAAAAGACAATTTCAATACCCTTTGGATCAGACGTGGAGGTCACAGTAGCTTAACAAGATGGTTTAATGCCTCTTGGAAGAGCTGTGGAGTTCAGAGTGGTTTAACAAGACGGTTTTAATGTCTGTTGGATGAGACGTGGAGGTCACAGTAGCTTAACAAGATGGATTTAATGCCCCTTGGAAAAGTGGTGGAGGTTACAGTGGAATAAACAGACTATTTGAATGCCACATGGAAGAGACGTGGATGTCACAGTAGCTTAACAAAACGGTTTTAATGTCCCTTGGAAGAGCTGTGGAGTTCAGAGTGGTTTAACAAGGAGGTTTTAATGCCTCTTGGATGAAACATGGAGGTCACAGTAGCTTAGCAAGATGGATTTAATGCCCCTTGGAAAAGTGGTGGAGGTTACAGTGGAATAAACAGACTATATGAATGCCCCGTGGAAGAGACGTGGAGGTCACAGTAGCTTAACAAGACGGCTTTAATGCCCCTACGAAGAGTGGTGGAAGTCGCAGAGGAATAAAAAGACAATATTAATGCACTGTGGAAGAGACGTGAAGGTAACAGTGGCTTAACAATACCGTTTTAATGCCCCTTGGTAGAGTGGTGTGGGTCGCAGTGGAATAAAAAGACAATATCAATGCCTCATGAAAGAGATGTGGAGGTCACAGTAGATTAACAAGATGGTTTTATTGCCCGTTGGAAGAGTGGTGGAGTACAGAGTGGTTTAACGAGATGGCATTTATGCCCCATGAAAGAGATGTTGAGGTCACAGTAGCTTAACAAGACGGTTTTAATTCCCCTTGGAAGAGTGGTGGAGGATACAGTGGAATAAAAAGACAATATCAATTCCCCCATGGAAGAGACGTGGAGGTCACAGTAGCTTAATAAGATGGTTTTAATGCCCTTGGAAGAGTGGTGGAGGTCGCAGTGTAATAAAAAGACAATATCAATGCACCTTGGAAGAGTGGTGGATGTCGCAGTGGAATAAAAAGACTATATCAATGCCCCGAGGAAGAGATGTGGAGGTCACAGCAGCTTAACAAGACGGTTTTAATGCCCCTTGGATGAGATGTGGAGGTCACAGTAGCTTAACAAGACGGATTTAATATGCCTTGGAAAAGCTGTGGAGGTTACAGTGGAATAAAAAGACTATATGAATACCCTGTGGAAGAAAGATGGAGGTCACAGTACCTTAACAAGACGGTTTCAATGCCTCTTCGAAGAGTGGTGGAGGTCGGAGTGGAAAAAAAAACCAATATCATTGCACCGTGAAAGACACATGGAGGTCACAGTAGCTTAACAGGACGGTATTATTGCCCCTTGGAAGAGTGGTGGAGGTTGCAGTGGAATAAAAAAACAATATCATTGCCCCGTAGAAGAGACGTGGAGGTCACAGTAGCTTAACTAGACAGTTTTAATGCCCCTTCAAAGAGTGGGGGAGGTCGCAATGGAATGAAAAGACAATATCAATGTGCCATGGAAGAGACGTGATGGTTACAGTAGTTTAACAAGATGGTTTTATTATCCCTTGGAAAAGTGGTGGAGATCGCAGTGGAATAAAAAGACAATATCAATGCCCCGTGGAAGAGACGTGGAGGTGAGAGTAACTTAACAAGACGGTTTTAATGCCTCTTGGTAGGGTGATGAAGGTCGCAGTGGAATAAAAAGACAATGCCCAGTGGCAAGACGGTTTTAATGCCCTTTGTAAGAGCTTTGGAGTTCAGAGTGGTTTAACAAGACGGTTGTTATAACCTTTGGAAGAGACATGGAGGTGACAGTAGCTAAACAAGATGGTTTTAATGCCCCTTGGGAGAGTGGAGTAGTTTACAGTGGAATTAAAAGAAAATATCAATGCACCGTAGATTAACAAGATGGTTTTTATACCCCTTGGAAGAGTGGTGGAGGTCGTAGTGGAATAAAGAGAAAATATCAATGCCCCTTGGAAGAGTGGTGGAGGTCAGAGTGGATTAAAAAGACAATATCAATGCCCCGTGGAAGAGACTTGGAGGTCACAGTAGTCTTAACAAGATGGTTTTAATACGCCATGGAAGAGACGTGGAGGTCACAGTAGCTTATCAAGATGGTTTTAATGCCTCTTCGAAATGTGGTGGAGATCACAGTGGAATAAAAAGACAATATCAATGCACCGTGGAAGAGACGTGGAGGTCACAGTAGCTTAACAAGACAGTTTTAATGCCCCTTGGTAGAGTGGTGAAGGTCGCAGTGGAATAAAAAGACAATATCAATGCACCTTGGAAGAGTGGGGTGGTCGCAGTGGATTAAAAAGACAATATCAATGCCCCGTGGAAGAGACGTCAAGGTCACAGTAGTCTAACCAAGACGCTTTTAATGACCAATGGAAGAGTGGTGGAGGTCACAGTGGAATAAAAAGACAATTTCAATACCCTTTGGATCAGACGTGGAGGTCACAGTAGCTTAACAAGATGGTTTAATGCCCCTTGGAAGAGTGGTGGAGGTCGCAGTGGAATAAAAAGACAATATCAATTGTAACGGGTCTGGGAGGTGGAACCTCTGAGCTACTATACAAAGGGGCAAGTCTTGTAAGGAAGCGGGTGGCTCCCAGGGAAAGTGGGCAGGCAGTCACGTCAAGTGACAGGGACAGTCTCTGGGTAGAAGGGCAGGAGGTCACGGAGAGTGACGAGAACAGTCTCTTGACAGGCGGGTGGTCACGGCAAGTGACAGCAGGATAAGAGTCTCTAGGCAGGTGGGTGGTCACGGCAAGTGACAGCAGGATAAGAGTCTCTAGGCAGGCAGGGGGTCACGGCAAGTGACGGCAGAGCCTCCAGGAAGGCTAGCAGGCAGGTAGCAGGTGAGCACTCCCAGGTGAGCGGACAAGAGTCTCTGGACAGGCAGGTGGTCAGAGCAAGTGACGGCAAAGCCTCCAGGTAGGCTAGCAGGCAGGTAGCAGGTGAGCGCTCCCAGGTGAGCGGGCAAGAGTCTCTGGATAGGCAGGTGGTCACATCAAGTGACGGCTAAGCCTCCAGGTAGGCTAGCATGCGGGTAGCAGGTGAGCGCTCCCAGGTAAGCGGGTAAGAGTCTCACGGCTGGCTGGCAGGTGGTCACGGCAAGTGACGGCATAGCCTCCAGGTAGGCTAGCAGGCAGGCAGCAGGTGAGCGCTCCCAGGTGAGCGGGTAAGAGTCTCACGGCTGGCTGGCAGGTGGTCACGGCAAGTGACGGCAGAGCCTCCAGGTAGGCTAGCAGGCAGGTAGCAGGAGAGCGCTCCCAGGTGAGCAGGCAGACTGATCCATAGACAGACTGGCAGGTGCTGATAGGCAGACTGTCAGACCACAGGAATGCAAGCAGATAGACAGGTATCAGGCAGGTGTCAAGCAGGAATCTGGCAGGTAACTGGCAGGTATCTGGTAACGGGACCTGAGGGCTGAAGCAGAGTTGACAGGCTTTGCAACAACACTGCTCGGGCACCTCCATTTTGGAGGAGGCGCCTTATATATGGTGAGGTCCTCCGGCCGTTGGCCGGGGACTCCTTAGGACGGCGCGCGCGGCCCCTTTAAGAGGAGGGGAGCGCGCGCGCTCCCTAAGCGCAGTAGCCGGGAAGCAGCGGGCGCTGCCAGCAGAGCGGGAGGAAGACGCTGGGCACAGAGCGGAGAGGTGAGGGGAATGGCGACCCTGCCTAGCAGGAGGCAGGGACGCCGACGCTACATCAATGCCCCGTGGAGGAGACATGGAGGTCACAGTAGCTTAACAAGACGAACTTTATGCCCCTTGGAAAAGTGATGGAGGTCGCAGTGGAATAAAAAGACAACATCAATGCATCGTGGAAGAGATGTGGAGGTCACAGTAGGTTAACAAGATGGTTTTAATACCCGTTGGAAGAGCTATGGAGTTCAGAATGGTTTAACAAGACGGCTTTAGTACCCATTGCAAGAGACGTGGAGGTCACAGTAGCATAGCAAGATGGTTTTAATACCCATTGGTAGAGTGGTGGAAGTTACAGTAGAATAAATAGACAATATCAATGCCCCTTGGAAGAGTGCTGGAGGTCGCAGTGGAATAAAAAGTCAATATCAATGCCCCGTGGAGGAGACGTGAAGGTAACTGTAGTTAACAAGACAGTTTTATTGCCCCTTGGAAGAGTGGTGGAGGTCGCAGTGGAATAAAAAGACAATATCAATGCCCCGTAGAAAAGACGTGGTAGTCACAGTAGCTTAACAAGATGGTTTTAATGCCACTTGGAAAAGCTGTGGAGTTCAGAGAGGTTTTGCAAGACGCTTTTAATGCCAGTTGGAAGAGACGTGGACAACACTGTAGCTTTACCAGACGGTATTATTATTGCCCCTTGGAAAAGTGGTGGAGGTTACAGTGGAATAAAAAGACAATATAAATACCCCGTGGAAGAGATGTGGAGGTCACAGTAGCTCAACAATAAGGTTTTAATGCCCCTTGGAAAAGTGGTGGAGGTCGCAGTGGAATAAAAGGACAATTTCAATTCCCCTTGGAACAGTGGTGGAGGTCGCAGTGGAATAAAAAGACAATTTCAATACCCCGTGGAACAGACGTTGAGGTCACAGTAGTTTAACAAGACGGTTTTAAAGCCCCTTGAAAGAGTGATGGAGGTCGCAGTGGACTAAAAAGACAATATCAATGCCCCGTGAAAGAGACGTGGAGGTCACAGTAGATTAACAAGACGATTTTAATGACCCTTGTAAGAGTGGTGATGGTCCCAGTGGAATAAAAAGACAATATCAATGCCCCATGGAAGAGACGTGGAGGTCACAGTAGCTTAACAAGACGGTTTTAATGCCCCTTGGAAGAGCTGGGGAGTTCAGAGGGGTTTAACAAAACGGTTTTAATGCCCCTTGGAATAGACCTGGAGGTCACAGTAGCATAACAAGATGGTTTTAATACCCATTGGAAGAGTGGTGGAAGTTACAATGGAATAAAAAGACAATATCAATATCCTGTGGCAGTTACTGTTAGATGTCAGTCTGGTGCTGGGTTCGGAATGGGTCCAGGACCTTCTTTGGTCTCCCATTTCAGTCCAGCTGGGGCTGATGCTGCTCAGCATCACCATCAGCCCCAACGCCTAGCTGGCCCGCGAGCACTGTTTGTGTTCCAGGTAGTTGTGCCTTGCAATGTTAACCCTGGGTTGCAGAGGGAGACAGGGCTTGTGGAATCTAAGTCCAGGATTTGCCGCACTGAGCATGTCCGTGATCTGGCGGATCATGATTGGTGGGTTGGCACCCACCTGACCCAGTGACCTGGCACCGCCTGATTGGTCACGTGTGTCGTCACCAATGGTGCGACAGTGGGGCAGGGCTTAATCTTTAAAAGGCCCGCCCACAAACATGGCGGCGCGCTCAGATCATTTGAGCTAGCTGTGTGTGGTGTGCACGCTGACTCCGGGCTCAAAGAGCCATAGTTTCCGCTAGGCAGGTTTAGCTCCATAGAGGCAGGTTAGCTTCAAAGAGGCAGGTAGCTTCGCTTCGCTGACTGGCTCTAACCAGGGGGTTCGCCCTTACACCCCGAGCCGCCTGTGAATTAAATAGAGCGGGTCTGCTCAGTCCGGTGGCATGCCGGCTGAGTGCTCGAGTACCCGGCGGGAATCACCCGCACGCTAGCGCCGTCTCCCTGCGGTTCTTGGAGATTGTGCGTACCGTCTTACCCTTCCGTGTGCGTTAACACGAAGGGCTAAGATATTTGTTAGGTGCGTCGCCGGTCGCTCTCTCCTCCGTGCATTAAACGGAGATAGAGCGTACCGCTATACCCTGTCCGGTGTGTAGTTAACACGGAGGGGTTATCTTTAAGTTGGTTACTTTACTTTCCACCCAGAAAGTGTTCGGCAGCAGTCCTCTTGGCTGCATCGCGGACCCCGGGGTCGGTTGCGTTCCATTTAATAAAGTTGTCTGCAACCGCTCCCCCTAATAGTATCTGAGCGCCAGGGTCTTGCCGAACATGGCCGACAACCAGCAGCTGCAGCGTTATATACAGCAACTGGAGACCAGACTCAGGTCTCTGGAACTGGCGGTCCCGGTTGCTGATACCACTGCAGTAGCTACCCAGGCGACTTCTCTAGCAGCCAACATGATAAACTCGGCTGCCACCACTGCAAGTGCCCCATTACCCCGGTTTGCTCTCCCGGAAAAATTTTCTGGGGATAGTAAACTCTGTAGGGGTTTTATAAATGTATGCTCCGTTCACTTGGAGATGATGGAGACACGGTTCCCCTCCGAAAGAGCCAAAGTGTGATATATCATCTCATTGCTGTCTCACAGGGCTCTGGAGTGGGCTACTCCTCTATGGGAGCGTAATGACCCAGTGGTAGTAAATACGGGTCTCTTCCTTAAGACCCTAAAAATTGTTTTCCTGGGCCCTCAGGTCATTCATGATACGGCTCTTAAGCTCCTTGCTTTCGTCCAGGGTTCGGCCACCGCCAGTCACTATGCCGTCCAGTTCAGAACCTTGGCGGCTGAACTGGATTGGTCTGAGCGGTCGCTTATCCCAGTGTTCTGGAAGGGTCTGGCTGGGCATATTAAAGATGCTTAATCTACCAGAGAGATTCCAACCTCCCTGGAGGAGTTAATATCTCTCGCTGACCGTATAGACTTACGTCATGCAGAACACAGGTTAGAGCTAGAGGTTGGCAGTCCCCAGTACCTGTTGGCACCAGGCGTCTTTAGACCCAAACCCAAGACACCCGACCCGGAGCCTAAGGTTACGGGTGTACCCCGGTCTAAGTCTAGTTCCTCTCGTTCCCATTCTGCACCTCTCTCAGAGCACCCCGTAAATAAGGGCTCCAAGCAGCCGGTAAAACGAGTAGGGCTTACCACCACTGGTGGGGGTACATTAAATTCTCGGTTCTCTTCCTCCAAGCTATCATATAAGGTGATCTTGTCCTTCGGTAGATCTGCAGTTGCTGCCAATGCGTGGGTGGACTCTGGTGCTGAGGGCAATTTTTTATCATCTACATTTGCCCAGAGACATGTCATCTCTACTGAGCCAATGGGTCACTCCTGGATATGCAAATCACTCATCGGTCGATCCCTCTCACCATGTCATTCCCTAAGGGCCACCGGGAGTTTCCGCTAGGCAGGTTTAGCTCCATAGAGGCAGGTTAGCTTCATAGAGGCAGGTAGCTTCGCTTCACTGACTGGCTCTAACCAGGGGGTTCGCCCTTACACCCCGGGCCGCCTGTGAATTAAATAGAGCGGGTTTGCTCAGTCCGGTGGCACGCCGGCTGAGTGCTCGATTACCCGGCGGGAATCACCCGCACGCTAGCGCCGTATCCTATAGCATAGCACCTGTACCGAAGACAGGGCTACTGCTCATAGTCCGGTCACACGTCTCCCTGCGGTTCTTGGAGATTGTGTGAACCGCTTTAGCGCCAATCCCCATAGCGTAGCGCCTGTATCAAAGACAGGGCTACTGCTGTTCCCACAGACGCACGTCTCCCTGCGGTTCTTGGAGATTGTGCGTACCGTCTTACCTTTCCGTGTGCGTTAACACGAAGAGCTAAGATATTTGTTAGGTGCGTTGCCGGTCACTCTCTCCTCCGTGCCTTAAACGGAGATAGAGCATACCGCTATACCCTGTCCGGTGTGTAGTTAACACGGAGGGGTTATCTTTAAGTTGGTTACTTTACTTTCCACCCGGAAAGTGTTCGGCAGCAGTCCTCTTGGCTGCATCGCGGACCGCGGAGTCGGTTGCGTTCCATTTAATAAACTTGTCTGCAACCGCCCTCCTAACAGGTTACAGTAGCTTAACAAGACGGTTTTAATGCCCCTTGGAAGAATGGTGGAGGTCGCAGTGGAATAAAAATACAATATCAATGCCCCTTGGAAGAGTGGTGGAGGTCGCAGTGGAATGAAAATACAATATCATTACCCCGTGGAAAAGACGTGGAGGTCACAGTAGCTTTTCAATACCCTTTTAATGCCCCTTGGAAGAGTGGTGGCGGTTGCAGTGGAATAAAAAGACAATATAAATGCCCCGTGGTAGAGACGCAGAGGTCACAGTAGCTTTACAAGACAATTTTAAGGCCCCTTGGAAGATCTGTGGAGTTCAGAGCGGTTTAACAAGACGGTTTTAAAGCCCCTTGGTAGAGAGATGGAGGTCACAATTGCTTAACAAGACGGGTTTAATGCCCCTTGGAAGAGTGGTGGAGGTCACAGTGGTTTAAAAAGACAATATCAATGCCCCGTGAAGGAGACATGGAGGTCACAGTAGCTCAACTAGACAGTTTTAATGCCCCTTGGAAGAGTGGTGGAGGTCACAGTGGAATAAAAAGACAATACCAATGCCCCTTGGAAAAGACGTGGAGGTCACAGTAGCTTAACAAGACGGTTTTAATGCCCATTGGAAGACCTGTGGAGTTAATAGTGGTTTAACAAGACGGTTTTAATGCCCCTTGGAAGAGACGTGGAAATCACAGTTGCTAAACAAGACGGTTTTAATGCCCCTTGGAGTAGTGGTGGAGGTCGCAGTGGAATAAAAAGACAAAATCAATGCCCCTTGGAAGAGTGGTGGAGGTTGCAGTGGAATAAATATCAATGCACCGTGGAATAGACATGGAGGTCACAGTAGCTTAACAAGATGGTTTTAATGCACTTTGGAAAAGTGGTGTAGGTTGAAGTGGAATAAAAAGACAATATCATTGCCCCATGGAAGAGACGTGTAGGTGACAGTAGCTTAACAAACGGTTTTAATGACACTTGGAAGAGTGGTGGAGGTCGCAGTGGAATAAAAAGACAATATCAATGCCCCTTGGAAGAGTGGTGGAGGTCGCAGTGGAATAAAAAGACATTATCACTACCCCGTGGAAGAGACGAGGAGGTCAGAGTAGCTTAACAAGACAGTTAAAAATGCCTCTTCTAAGAGTTGTGGAGGTCGCAGTGGTATAAAAAGACAATATCAATGCCCCTTGGAAGAGTGGTGGAGGTCGCAGAGGAATAAAAAGACAATATCAATGCCCCGTGGAAGAGACGTGGAGGTCACAGTAGCTTAACAAGACGGTTTTAATGCCCCTTGGAAGAGTGGTGGAGGTTACAGTGGAATAGAAAGACAATATCAATGCCCCGTGGAAGAGACGTGGAGATCATAGTAGCTTAACAAGACGGTTTTAATGTCCCTTGGAAGAGTGGTGGCAGTCGCAGTGGAATATAAAGACAATATAAATGCCCCGTGTAAGAGACGCGGAGGTCACAGTAGCTTTACAAGACAATTTTAATGCCAATTGGAAGATCTATGGAGGTCAGAGCGGTTTATCTTGACGGTTTTAATGCCCCTTGATATACAGGTGGAGGTCACAGTAGCTTAACAAGACGGGTTTAATGCCCTTAGAAGAGTGGTGGAGGTTACAGTGGAATAAAAAGACAATATCAATGCCCCGTGAAGGAGACGTGGAAATCACAGTAGCTTAATTAGAACGTTTTAATGCCCCTTGGAAGAGTGGTGGAGGTCGTAGTGGAATAAAAAGACAATATCAATGCCCTGTGGAAGAGACTTGGAGGTCACAGTAGCTTAACAAGATGGTTTTATTGCCCCTTCTAAGAGTTGTGGAGGTTGCAGTGGTATAAAAAGACAATATCAATGCCCCTTGGAAGAGTGGTGGAGGTCGCAGTGGAATAAAATGACAATATCAATGCCCCTTGGAAGAGTGGTGGAGGTTACAGTGGAATAAAAAGTCAATATCAATGCCCCGTGGAAGAGGCGTGGAGATCACAGTAGCTTAACAAGACGGTTTTAATGATGCTTGGAAGTGTGGTGGAGTTCGCAGTGGAATAAAAAGACAATATCAATGCCTTTTCTAAGAGTGGTGTAGGTCGCAGTGGATTAAAAAGACAATATCAATGCCCCGTGGAGGTCACAGTAGCTTAACATGACGGTTTCAATGCCCCTTGGAGAAGATGTGGAGATCCCAGTAGCTAAACAAAACGGTTTTAATGCCCCTTGGAAGAGTGGTGGAGGTCGCAGTGTAATAAAAAGACATTATGAATGCCCCTTGGAAGAGAGATGGAGGTTGCAGTGGAATAAAAAGACAATATCAATGCCCCTTGGAAGAGTGGTGGAGGTCGCAGTGGAATAAAAAGACAATATCAATGCGCCGTGGAAAAGACGTGGAAGTCTCAGTAGCTTAACAAGACGGCTTTAACGCCCCTTGGAAAAGTGGTGTAGGTCACAGTGGAATAAAAAGATAATATCAATGCCACGTGGAAGAGACGTGGAGATCATAGTAGCTTAACAAGACGGTTTTAATGCCCATTGGAAGAGCTGTGGAGTTCAGAGTGGTTTAACAAGATGGTTTTAATGACCCTTGGAGAAGACGTGGAGATAACAGTAGCTAAACAAGACAGTTTTAATGCCCCTTGGAAGAGTGGTGGACGTTGCAGTGGAATAAAAAGACAATATTAATGCCCCTTCGATGAGTGGTGGAGGTTACAGTGGAATAAAAAGACAATATCAATGCCCCGTAGAAGAGACGTGGAGATCAAAGTAGCTTAACAAAACGGATTTAATGCTCCTTGGAAGAGTGGTGGAGTTCGCAGTGCAATAAAAAGACAATATCAATGCCTTTTGGAAGAGTGGTGAAGGTTGCAGTCGAATGAACAGACAATATCAATGCCCCGTGGAGGTCAGAGTAGCTGAACAAGATTGTTTTGACGCCTCTTGGAAGAGTGGTGGAGGTCGCAGTGGAGTAAAAAGACAATAGCAATACCCCGTGGAAGAGACGTTGAGGTCATAGTAGCTTAACAAGACGGTTTTAATGACCCTTGGAAGAGCTGTGGAGTTCACAGTGGTTTTACAAGACCGTTTTTATGCCCCTTGGGGAACACGTGGAGATCCCAGTAGATAAACAAAACGGTTTTAATGACCCTTGGAAAAGTGGTGGAGGTAGCAGTGGAATAAAAAGACAATATCAATGCCCCCTTGAAGAGTGGTGGAGGTCGCATTGGGATAAAAAGACTATATCAATGCACAGTGGAAGAGACATGGAGGTCACACTAGTTTAATAAGATGGTTTTAATGCCCCTTGGAGGAGCTGTGGAGTTCAGAGTGGGTTAACAAGACGTTTGTAATGCCCCTTGGAAGAGACGTGGAGGTCACAGAAGCTTAACAAGACGGTTTTAATGCCTCTTGGAAAAGTGGTGGAGGTCGCAGTGGAATAAAAATACAATATCAATGCCCCTTGGAAGAGTGGTGGAGGTTACAGTGGAATAAAAAGTCAATATCAATGACCCGTGGAAGAGGCGTGGAGATCACAGTAGCTTAACAAGACGGTTTTAATGATGCTTGGAAGAGTGGTGGAGTTCGCAGTGGAATAAAAAGACAATATCAATGCCTTTTCTAAGAGTGGTGTAGGTCGCAGTGGATTAAAAAGACAAAATCAATGCCCCGTGGAGGTCACAGTAGCTTAACATGACGGTTTCAATGCACCTTGGAGAAGATGTGGAGATCCCAGTAGCTAAACAAAACTGTTTTAATGCCCCTTGGAAGAGTGGTGGAGGTCGCAGTGTAATAAAAAGACATTATGAATACCCCTTGGAAGAGAGATGGAGGTTGCAGTGGAATAAAAAGACAATATCAATGCCCATTGGAAGAGTGGTGGAGGTCGCAGTGGAATAAAAAGACAATATCAATGGGCCATGGAAAAGACTGGGAAGTCTCAGTAGCTTAACAAGACGGCTTTAACGCCCCTTGGAAAAGTGGTGTAGGTCACAGTGGAATAAAAAGATAATATCAATGCCACGTGGAAGAGACGTGGAGGTCACAGTAGCTTAAATAGATGGTTTTAATGCCCATTAGAAGAGCTGTGGAGTTCAGACTGGTTTAAAAAGACAGTTTTAATGCCCCTTAGAAGAGACGTGGAGGTCACAGTAGCTTAACAAAGCTGTTTTAATGCCCCTTGGAAGAGTGGTGGAGGTTACAGTGGAATAAAAAGACAATATCAATGCCCCGTGGAAGAGATGTGGAGGTCACAGTAGCTTAACAAGACGGTTTTAATGCCCCTTGTAAGTATGATCGTGGTCGCAGTGGTATAAAAATACAATGTCAATGCCCCTTGGAAGAGTGGTGGAGTTCGCAGTGGAATAAAAAGACAATATTAATTCCCCGTGGAAGAGACGTGGAGGTCAAAGTAGCATAACAAGAAGGTTTTAATGCCCCTTGGAAGAGTGGTGGAGGTCGCAGTGGAAGAAAAACGCAATATCAATGCCCCGTGGAAGAGATGTGGAGGTCACAGTAGCTTAACAAGACGGTTTTATTTCCCCTTGGAAGAATGGTGGAGTTCACAGTGGAATAAAAAACAATATCAATGGCCCGAGGAACAGACGTGGAGGTCACAGTAGGTTAACAAGATGATTTTAATGCCCCTTGGAAGAGTGGTGGAGGTTACAGTGGAATAAAAAGACAATATCAAGGTCACGTGGAAAAGACGTGGAGATCACAGTAGCTTAACAAGATGGTTTTAATGCCCCTTGGAAGAGTGGTGAAATAAAAAGACAACATCAGTGCCCCGTGGAAGAGATGTGGAGGTCACAGTAGCTTAACAAGATGGTTTTAATGCCCCTTGTAAGTATGATCGTGGTCGCAGTGGTATAAAAAGACAATGTTAATGCCCCTTGGAAGAGTAGTGCAGGTTGCAGTGGAATAAAAAGACAATATCTATGCCCCGTGCAAGAGACGTGGAGGTCACAGTAGCTTATCAAGAAGGTTTTAATGCCCCTTGGAAGAGTGGTGGAGGTCGCAGTGGAAGAAAAAGACAATATCAATGCCCCGTGGAAGAGATGTAGAGGTCACAGTAGCTTAACAAGACGGTTTTATTGCCCCTTGGAAGAATGGTCGAGTTCGCAGTGGAATAAACAAACAATATCAATTGCCCATGGAACAGACGTGGAGGTCACAGTATCTTAACAAGATGGTTTTAATGCCCCTTGGAAGAGCTGTGGAGTTCAGAGTGGTTTAACAAGACAGTGTTAATGCCCCTTGGAGAAGACGTGGTGTTCCCAGTAGCTAAACAAGATGGTTTTAATTTCCCTTGGAAGAGTGGTGGAGGTCACAATGGAATAAAAAGACAATATCAATGCCCCTTGCAAGAGTGGTGGAGGTTACAGTGGAATAAAAATACAATATCAATGCCCCGTGGAAGAGACGTGGAGATCAAAGTAGATTAATAATACGGTTTTAATGCTCCTTGGAAGAGTGGTGGAGTTCGCAGAGGAATAAAAAGACAATATCAATGCCTTTTGGAAGAGTAGTGGAGGTCGCAGTGGAATAAAAAGACAATATCAATGCCCCGTGTAGGCCACAGTAGCTTAACAAGACGGTTTTAATGCCCCTGGGTAGAGTGGTGGAGGTCTCAGTGGAATAAAAAGACAATAAAATTGCCCCTTGGAAGAGACGTGGAGGTCACAGTAGCTTAACAAGATGGTTTTAATGACCATTGGAAGACCTGTGGAGTTAAGAGTGGTTTAACAAGACGGTTTTAATTCCCCTTGGAAGAGACGTGGAAATCACAGTAGCTAAACAAGACGGTTTTAATGCTCCTTGGAGTAGTGGTGGAGGTCGCAGTGGAATAAAAAGACAAAATCAATGCCCCTTGGAAGAGTGTTGGAGGTTGCAGTGGAATAAAAAGACAATATGAATGCCCCTTGGAAGAGTGATGGAGGTTGCAGTGGAATAAAAAGACAATATCATTGCCCCATGGAAGAGACGTGGAGGTGACAGTAGCTTAACAAGACGGTTTTAATGACCCTTGGAAGATTGGTGGAGGTCGCAGTAATATACAAAGACAATATCAATGCCCCTTGGAAGAGTGGTGGAGGTCGCAGTGGAATAAAAAGACAATATCATTACCCCGTGGAAGAGACGAGGAAGTCAGAGAAGCTTAACAAGCCACTTTTAATGTCCCTTGGAAGAGTAGTGGCGGTCGCAGTGGAATAAAAAGACAATATAAATGCCCTGTGAAAGAGACGCGGAGGTCACAGTAGCTTTACAAGACGATATTAATGCCACTTGGAAGATCTGTGGAGGTCAGAGCGGTTTAACTAGACGTTTTTAATGCCCCTTGATATAGAGGTGGAGGTCACAGTAGTTTAACAAGATGGTTTTAATGCCCCTTGGAAGAGCTGTGGAGTTCAGAGTGGTTTAACAAGACGGTTGTAATGCCCCTTGGAAGAGACGTGGAGGTCACAGAAGCTTAACAAGACGGTTTTAATGTCCCTTGGAAAAGTGGTGGAGGTCGCAGTGGAATAAAAAGGCAATATCAATGCCCCTTGGAAGAGTGGTGGAGGTCGCAGTGGAATAAAAAGACAAAATCAATGCCCCGTGGAAGAGACGTGGAGGTCACAGTAGCTTAACAAGACGGTTTTAATGCCCCTTGGAAGAGTGGTGGAGGTTACAGTGGAATAGAAAGACAATATCAATGCCCCGTGGAAGAGACGTGGAAATCATAGTAGCTTAACAAGACGGTTTTAATGCCCCTTGGAAGAGCTGTGGAGTTCAGAGTGGTTTAACAAGACAGTTTTAATGACCCTTGGAGTAGACGTGGAGATACCAGAAGCTAAACAAGACGGTTTTAATGCCCCTTGGTAGAGACATGGAGGTCACAGTAACATACATAGTTTTTAAGGTTGAAGGAAGACTAAGTACATCTAGTTCAACCCAGTAGTTTAACAAGATGGTTTTAATGCCCCTTGGAAGAGCTGTGGAGTTCAGAGTGGTTTAACAAGACGGTTTTAATGCCCCTTGGAAAAGTGGTGGAGGTCGCAGTGGAATAAAAAGACAATATCAATGCCCCTTGGAAGAGTGGTGGAGGTTACATTGGAATAAAAAGACAATATCAATGCCCTGTGGTAGAGGCGTGGAGATCACAGTAGCTTAACAAGACGGTTTTAATGCTCCTTGGAAGTGTGGTGGAGTTCGCAGTAGAATAAAAAGACAATATCAATGCCTTTTGTAAGAGTGATGGAAGTCGCAGTGGATTAAAAAGACAATATCAATGCCCCGTGGAGGTCACAGCAACTTAACATGACGATTTCAATGCCCCTTGGAGAAGACGTGGAGATCCCAGTAGCTAAACAAAACGGTTTTAATGCCCCTTGGAAGAGTGGTGGAGGTTGCAGTGGAATAAAAAGACAATATGAATGCCCCTTGAAAGAGTGATGGAGGTTGCAGTGGAATAAAAAGACAATATCTATGCCCCTTGGAAGAGTGGTGGAGGTCGCAGTGGAATAAAAAGACAATATCAATGCCCCGTGGAAAAGATGTGGAGGTCACAGTAGCTTAACAAGACGGTTTTAACGCCCCTTGGAAAAGTGGTGTAGGTCACAGTGGAAAAAAAAGACAGTATCAATGCCCCGTGGAAGAGACGTGGAGGTCACAGTAGCTTAACAAGAAGGTTTTAATGCCCCTTGGAAGAGTGGTGGAGGTCGCAGTGGAAGAAAAAGTCAATATCAATGCCCCGTGGAAGAGATGTGGAGGTCACAGTAGCTTAACAAGACGGTTTTAATGCCTCTTGGAAGAATGGTGGAGGTCGCAGTGGAATAAAAAAACAATATCAATTGCCCGTGGAACAGACGTGGAGGTCAAAGTATTTTAACAAGATGGTTTTAATGCTCCTTGGAAGAGTGGTGGAGGTTACAGTGGAATAAAAAGACAATATCAATGTAACGTGGAAGAGACGTGGAGATCACAGTAGCTTAACAAGATGGTTTTAATGCTCCTTGGAAGAGCTGTGGAGTTCAGAGTGATTTAACAAGACAGTTTTAATGCCCCTTGGAGAAGATGTGGTGTTTCCAGTAGCCAAACAAGATGGTTTTAATTTCCCTTGGAAGAGTGGTGGAGTTCGCAGTGGAATTAAAAGACAATATCAATGCCCCTTGGAAGAGTGGTGGAGGTTACAGTGGAATAAAATTACAATATCAATGCCCCGTGGAAGAGACGTGGAGATCAAAGTAGCTTAACAATACGGTTTTAATGCTCCTTGGAAGAGTGGTGGAGTTCGCAGAGGAATAAAAAGACAATATCAATGCCTTTTGGAAGAGTGGTGGAGGTCGCAGTGGAATAAAAAGACAATATCAATGCCCCGTGTAGGTCACATTAGTTTAACAAGACGGTTTTAACGCCCCTTGTCAGAGTGGTGGAGGTCGCAGTGAATAAAAAGACAATAGCAATGCCCCATGGAAGAGACGTTGAGGTCACAGTAGCTTAAGAAGACGGTTTTAATGCCCCTTGGAAGAGCTATGGAGTTCAGAGTGGTTTAACAAGACGGTTTTAATGCCACTTTGAGAAGACGTGGAGATCCCAGTAGCTAAACAAAACGGTTTAAATGCCCCTTGGAAGAGTGGTCGAGTTCGCAGTGGAATAAAAAGACAATACCAATGCCCCTTGGAAGAGTGGTGGAGGTCACAGTGGAATAAAAATATAATATCAATGCCCTTTGGAAGGGTCTTGGAGGTCGCAGTGGAATAAAAAGACGATATCAATGCCCCGTGGAAGAGACGTGGAGATCCCAGTAGCTAAACAAAACGTTTTTAACGCCCCTTGGAAGAGTGGAGGAGTTAGCAGAGGAATAAAAAGACAATATCAATGCCCCTTGGAAGGGTCTTGAAGGTCGCAGTGGAATAAAAAGACGATATCAATGCCCCGTGGAAGAGACGTGGAGGTCACAGTAGCTTAACAAGAAGGTTTTAATGCCCCTTGGAAGAGTGGTGGAGGTCGCAGTGGAATAAAAAGACAATATCAATGCCCCGTGGAAGAGATGTGGAGGTCACAGTAGCTTAACAAGATGGTTTTATTGCCCCTTGGAAGAGTGGTGGAGGTCGCAGTGGACTAAAAAGACAATATCAATGCCACGTGCAAGAGACGTGGATATCACAGTACTTAACAAGACGGTTTTAATGCCCCTTGGAAGAGCTGTGGAGTTCAGAGTGGTTTAACAAGACAGTTTTAATGCCCCTTGGAGAAGACGTGGAGATCCCATTAGCTAAACAAGACGGTTTTAATGCCCATTGGAAGAGTGGTGGAGGACGCTGTGGAATAAAAAGACAATATCAATGCCCCCTGGAAGAGTGGTGGAGGTTACAGTGGAATAAAAAGACAATATCAATGCCTTTTGGAAGAGTGGTGCAGGTCGCAGTGGAATAAAAAGACAATATCAATTCCCCTTGTAGGTCACAGTAGCTTAACACGACGGTTTTAACGCCCCTTGGAAGAGTGGTGGAGGTCGCAGTGAAATAAAAAGACAATAGTAATGCCCCGGGGAAGAGACCTTGAGGTCACAGCAGCTTAACAAGACGGTTTAATGCCCCTCGGAAGAGCTGTGGAGTTCAGAGTGGTTTAACAAGACGGTTTTAATGCCCCTTGGAGAAGACGTGGAGATCCCAGTAGCTAAACAAAATGATTATAATGCCCCTTGGAAGAGTGGTGGAGGTCGCAGTGGAATAAAAAGACAATATCAATGCCCCGTGGAAGATACGTGGAGGTCTCAGTAGCTTAACAAAACGGTTTTAACTCCCCTTGGAAGCGTGGTGGAGGTCTCAGTGAAATAAAAAGACAATATCAATGCCCCGTGGAAGAGACATGGAGGTCACAGTAGTTTAACAAGACCGTTTTAATGCCCCTTGGAAAAGCTGTGGAGTTCAGAGTGGTTTAATAAGCCTGTTTTAATGCCCCTTGGAAGAGACGTGGAGGTCACAGTAGTTTAACAAGATGGTTATAATGCCTCTTGGAAAAGTGGTGGATGTTACAGTGGAATAAAAAGACAATATCAATGCCCAATGTAAGAGACATGGAGGTCACAGTAGCTTAACAAGATGGTTTTAATGCCCCTTGGAAGAGTGGTGGAGTACGCAGTGGAATAAAAAGACAGTATCAATGCCTTTTGGTAGAGTGGTGGAGGTCGCAGTGGAATAAAAAGACAATATCAATGCCCCGTGGAGGTCACAGTAGCTTAACAAGACTGTTTTAACTCCCCTTGGAAGAGTGGTGGAGGTCGCAGTGGAATAAAAAGACAATAGCAATGCCCCGTGGAAGAGATGTTGAGGTCAAAGTAGCTTAACAAGACAGTTTTAATGCCCCTTGGAAGAGCTGTGGAGTTCAGAGTGGTTAAACAAGACGTAGCTTAACAAGACAGTTTTAATGCCCCTTGGAAGAGCTGTGGAGTTCAGAGTGGTTAAACAAGACGGTTTTAATGCCCCTTGTAGAAGACGTGCAGATCCCAGTAGCTAAGCAAAATGGTTTTAATGCCCCTTGGAAGAGTGGTGGAGGTCGCAGTGGAATAAAAAGACAATATCAATGCCCCTTGGAAGAGTGGTGGAGGTCGCAGTGGAATAAAAAGACAATATCAATGCCCCGTGGAAGATACGTGGAGGTCACAGTAGCTTAACAAGACGGTTTTAAAGCCCATTGGAAGAGCTGTGGAGTTCAGAGTGGTTTAACAAGACAGTTTTAATGTCCCTTGGAAGAGACGTGGAGGTCACAGTAGCTTAACAAGACGGTTTTAATGCCCTTTGGAAAAGTGGTGGAGGTTACAGTGGAATAAAAAGACAATATCAATGCACCATGGAAGAGACGTGGAGGTCACAGTAGCTTAACAAAACGGTTTTAACACCCCTTGGAAGAGTGGTGAAGGTCGCAGTGGAATAAAAAAACAATATCAATGCCCCGTGGAAGATACGTGGATGTCACAGTAGTTTAGCAAGGCGGTTTTAATGCCCCTTGGGAGAGCTGTTGAGTTCAGAGTGGTTTAACAAGACAGTTTTAATGCCCCTTGGAAGAGACGTGGAGGTCACAGTAACTTAACAAGACGGTTTTAATGCCCTTTGCAAATGTGGTGGAGGTTACAGTGGAGTAAGAAGACAATATTAATGCCCCATGGAAGAGATGTGGAGGTCACAGTAGCTTAACAAGATGGTTTTAATGCCCCTTGGAAGAGTGGTGGAGCTAACAAGAGCCCTACAGTACAGCATCTTAAAAATATTATTTCCATTATTGGGGAATGGGTCTCCCACAGTCTTTGCTTATGCCTTAAAAGCAAAAGCTGACAAAAATAAGGATGGAAGAACTTTCAATAATGGCAACACAGACCATGGTCACCCTGGTGGTATAGTGGTATAGGCTGAGGATAAGGAGAAGAACATAAAACTGCCGAAATGAAGAAGCGTATACCCATGTGTGGGTGTGAAGCGGTGCATGTGAATACACCTCCCGAAATAACACAGTAGATTTGACTTTGTTACTCTGCTGTCATTTGGTGGTGATGAGAAGTCTGGCCTAATCCAGCCCTTGTTCATTTTTATAAGGGTCAGCTTGTCAGCATTGTCAGTTGACAAGCGAGTGCGCTTATCAGTTATAATTTCCCCAGCAGCACTAAAAACATGCTCTGATAACATGCTAGCGGTAGGGCAGGCCATGACCTCCAAGGCGTACAGAGCGAGTACACTCCAAGTGTCCAGCTTGGATACCCAATAATTAAAAGGCACAGAGGAATCACGGAGGACGCTGGACGGTCGGCAAGGTACTCCCTCACCATCTTTTGAAACTTTCCACTCCTTGTGAGAGTACCCCGCGCCTCAGGGTCTGTCCGAAGGGAGGATCTGAGAAAACTGTCCCAGAACGTTGACAGTGTTCCCCTGCCTCTGCTGGATTGGAGTTTCATCTCTCTCGCACGTATGCCTTGGTTGGGCAACGAACTGTGACCTCTGCTGCTAGCGTGTTCAGATGGGAATTTTTTTTAACAGTTCTGCAGCAAGGGCCTTCTGGTACTGCCCCATTTTTGTAGGCCTCTCCACCTCAGGAATAAGAGAGTGAAAGTTCTCCTTGTAGCGGGGGTCTAAAAGTGTCACCAACCAGTAATGACTGTCACCCAACATTTTGACAACGCAAGGGTCACAGTTAAGGCAGCGTAACATAAAGTCAGCCATGCGTGCTAGACTGGTAATGGGCAAGACTGGTACTCCACAACTGCTCACAAATCCTTTGCAACATGTGGAGGAGAGAGTTCCAATGTGTGGGGACAACATACACCAGTCGGTGTGACGGAAGCTGCAAACACTGCTGCAACACAGCAAGGGCGGGGGAGGCTGTAGCTAACTTGCGAAAATGAGCTGACAGGCGGCTTACTTTGACCAGCAGATCTGGCAACTCGGGGTATGATTTAAGAAACCGCTGAACCACGAGGTTAAGCACATGAGACAGGCATGGTACTTGTGTGATCTTGCCTCGCCTCAGAGCCGCCACCAGGTTATGGCCATTGTCACACACGACCATGCCTGGATGTAGGTTCAGCAGTCTCAGCCACAGATCTGCCTGCTCATTCACAGATGTCCACAACTCACAAGCAGTGTGAGGTTTCTCACTTAAGCTTATGAGTAGTGTTGAGCCACCCCCTTAGTGTTCGGGTTCGGTTCGGTTCGTCGAACACCGGGATGTTCGAGGAACTGTTCGTAGAACTGTTCGTCGAACACCTTAGAACACCGTCGAACACCGTTAAAACCAATGGCAGGCAAACAAAAACACATAGGAACACATAGAAAACACCTTCAAAGGTGTCCAAAAGCTCACAAACTGCTCAGAAGACGCTTTCTTTAAAAAAGCCGGCCAGCAATTCAGCAGCGACATACACCGGTACCCGACAATTTAGACATGAAGGAATAGAGCATCACACATAGATTAGATAGATAGAAACATGTCAGTCACATATATATGAAGTACAGTGACAGTGTTGCTTACTGTACTTGTCATTTAGTGTAAAGGATTTATTAAAAAATATAATAGTGTTTTCATGCACCGTCTCTTTAAAAAAGCCGGCCGGCAATTCAGCAGCGGTACCCGACAATTTAGAACAGAAAGATAGAGCTTCACACATAGATTAGATAGATAGAAACATGTCAGTGACATATATAATAAGTACAGTGACAGTGTTGCTTACTGTACTTGTCATTTACTGCAAAGGATTTATTAAAAAAAATAATAGTGTTTTCATGCACCGTCTCTTTAAAAAAGCCGGCCGGCAATTCAGCATCTGTACCCGACAATTTAGAATAGAAGGAATAGAGAATCACACATAGATTAGATAGATAGAAACATGTCAGCCACATATATATGAAGTACAGTGACAGTGTTGCTTACTGTAATTGTCATTTAGTGTAAAGCATTTCTCAAAAAAAATAATAGTGTTTTCATGCACCGTCTCTTTAAAAAAGCCGGCCGGCAATTCAGCATCTGTACCCGACAATTTATAACAGACAGAATAGAGCTTCACACATAGATTAGATAGATAGAAACATGTCAGTCACATATATAATAAGTACAGTGATAGTGTTGGTTACTGTACTTGTCATTTAGTATTAAAATAAAGGATTTATTATTAAAAAAAATTGGCGTGGGGTTCCCCATAATTTTAGTCTCTAGCGGAGGTTAAGCAGACAGCTGGGGCAGATGTTTGAAGCTTGGGAAGGGGGTAATACCCACGGAGCTTCCCAGGCTACTAATATCAGCCCCCAGCTGAATACCTAGCCTTTACTGGCTATTAAAATGGAGGACCCCCCCCAAAAAAATGACGTGGGGTCCCCCCTAATTTAATAGCTAGCAAAGGCTAGGCAGACAGCTGGGGGCTGATATTAATAGCTCAGGAAGGGTGCCATGAATATTGGCCCCCTCCCAGGCTAGAAACACCAGCCGTCAGCCGCCCCAGAAATGGCGCATCCACAGGATGCGCCAATTCTGGCACTTAGCCTCGCTCTTCCACGCTGCCCTGGTGCGGTGGCAGGGGGTAATAGGGTTGGGGTTGATGTCAGCTTATAATGCCAGCTGACATCAAGCCCAGGTTAGTAATGGAGAGGCGTCTATAAGACACCCCCATTACTAACCCCATAGTCAAAGTTAAAAAAAAACACAAACACCCAGAATAAAGTCCTTTAATTGAAATAAAGACACAATTCTTTATTGTTCTAAATTAAACCATACTTACCATCACGCCCATTCCAGCTGAAGCCAACGATCTTCTGCAATAAAAGAAAAATAATAAAGCAACCTCATCCTTACCTTTCCATGGTTCCCAGGACAGCTTCAGCTTTGCTACATCGAGATGACAAGCTGGACCTGCAGAACGCTGCCATCCAGCCTGTCATCCCGCAGACACTGAGAAGCGCAGGCATGCTTGCGCTCCTCAGTGTCTGACTGTGACGGCATCCAGATGAGCCGACAATGAACTCGGCTCACCTCATGTACGTCACTGACAGCGTGGGAAAATTCTCCTGCACTCAGCGCTTCAGCGTGAGAATTTTCCCACGCTGTCAGTGACGTGCATGAGGTGCGCCGAGTTCATTGGACATGACCTCGGCTCATCTGGATGCCGTCACAGCCAGACACTGAGTAGCGCAAGCAAGCCTGCGCTTCTCAGTGTCTGCGGGATGACAGGCTGGATGGCAGCGTTCTGCTGCGGTCCAGCCTGTCATCTCGATGTAGCAGAGCTGAAGCTGTCGTGGGAGCCATGGAAAGGTAAGCATGATGTTGCTTTATTATTTTACTTTTATTGCAGGAGATCATTGGCTTCAGCTGGAATGGGCGTGATGGTAAGTATGGTTTAATTTAGAACAATAAAGAATTGTGTGTTTATTTCAATTAAAGGACTTTTTTCTGGATGTTGTGTTTTTTTTAAATACTTTACTAGAAATTCATGGTGGTCATGTCTAATATTGGCGTGACCCCATGAATTTCGGGCTTAGGGCCAGCTGATAATGCCAAGCTGGCCTTAACCCCTTTATTACCCAGTGAGCCACCGCACCAGGGCCCTGGATGAGTTGGGTACAGCGCCAGAAGATGGCGCTTCTATGAACGCGCCATTTTCCGGGGCGGCTGCGGACTGCAATTTGCAGCGGGTGGGGCCCAGAAAGCTTGGGCCTCCCTGAGCTGCAGATTCCAGCCCCCAGCTGCCTAGTTGTACCTGGCTGGACACAAAAATAGGGCGAAGCTCCACGTATTTTTTTTTTTAATTCATGAAATTCATGGAATAATTAAGAAAAAAAGGGCTTCCCTATATTGTTGTGTCCGGCTAGGTACAAATAGGCAGCTGGTGGTTGGGAGCAGCCCGTCCCTGCCTGCTGTACCTGGCTGGACACAAATATAAGGCGAAGCCCCACATCAATTTTTTTTTCATTATTTCATGAATTTCCTGAAATAATTTAAAAAAAATTGACGTGGGGCTTCGCCCTATATTTGTGTCCAGTCAGGTACAGCAGGCAGGAACGGGCTGCCCCCAACCACCAGCTGCCTATTTGTACCTGGCCAGACACAACAATATAGGGAAGCCCTTTTTTAAAAAAATTATTTCATGAAATAATTTAAAAAAAATTGACGTGGGGCTTCGCACTATATTTGTGTCCAGCCAGGTACAGCAGGCAGGGACTGGCTGCCCCCAACCACCAGCTGCCTATTTGTACCTGGTTGGACACAACAATATAGGGAAGCCCTTTTTTTCTTAATTATTCCATGAATTTCATGAAATAATTTAAAAAAAAAATGCGTGGGGCTTCGCCCTATTTTTGTGCCCAGCCAGGTACAACTAGGCAGCTGGGAGCTGGAAACCGCAGCGCAGGGAGGCCCAAGCTTTCTGGGCCCCACCCGCTGCAAATTGCAGTCCGCAGCCGCCCCAGAAAATGGCGCGTTCATAGAAGCGGCATACACCGGTACCCGACAATTTAGACATGAAGGAATAGAGCATCACACATAGATTAGATAGATAGAAACATGTCAGTCACATATATATGAAGTACAGTGACAGTGTTGATTACTGTACTTGTCATTTAGTGTAAAGGATTTATTAAAAAAAATAATAGTGTTTTCATGCACTGTCTCTTTAAAAAAGCCGGCCGGCAATTCAGCATCTGTACCCGACAATTTAGAATAGAAGGAATAGAGAATCACACATAGATTAGATAGATAGAAACATGTCAGTCACATGACTGGACACAAATATAGTGCGAAGCCCCACATCAATTTTTTTTAAATTATTTCATGAATTTCCTGAAATAATTTAAAAAAAACTGACGTGGGGCTTCGCCCTATATTTGTGTCCAGTCAGGTACAGCAGGCAGGAACGGGCTGCCCCCAACCACCAGCTGCCTATTTGTACCTGGCCAGACACAACAATATAGGGAAGCCCTTTTTAAAAAAAAATTATTTCATGAAATAATTAAAAAAAAATTGACGTGGGGCTTCGCACTATATTTGTGTCCAGCCAGGTACAGCAGGCAGGGACGGGCTGCCCCCAACCACCAGCAGCCTATTTGTACCTGGTTGGACACAACAATATAGGGAAGCCCTTTTTTTCTTAATTATTCCATGAATTTCATGAAATAATTTTTAAAAAAAATGCGTGGGGCTTCGCCCTATTTTTGTGCCCAGCCAGGTACAACTAGGCAGCTGGGAGCTGGAATCCGCAGCGCAGGGAGGCCCAAGCTTTCTGGGCCCCACCCGCTGCAAATTGCAGTCCGCAGCCGCCCCAGAAAATGGCGCGTTCATAGAAGCGCCATCTTCTGGCGCTGTACCCAACTCATCCAGGGCCCTGGTGCGGTGGCTCACTGGGTAATAAAGGGGTTAAGGCCAGCTTGGCATTATCAGCTGGCCCTAAGCCCGAAATTCATGGGGTCACGCCAATATTAGACATGACCACCATGAATTTCTAGTAAAGTATTTAAAAAAACACAACACCCAGAATAAAGTCCTTTAATTGAAATAAAGACACAATTCTTTATTGTTCTAAATTAAACCATACTTACCATCACGCCCATTCCAGCTGAAGCCAACGATCTCCTGCAATAAAAGAAAAATAATAAAGCAACATCATCCTTACCTTTCCATGGTTCCCACGACAGCTTCAGCTCTGCTACATCGAGATGACAGGCTGGACCGCAGCAGAAAGCTGCCATCCAGCCTGTCATCCCGCAGACACTGAGAAGAGTACGCATGCTTGCGCTCCTCAGTGTCTCGCTGTGACGGCATAAAGATGAGACAAGTTCATGTCCAATGAACTCGGCGCACCTCATGCACGTCACTGACAGCGTGGGAGAATTCTCCTGCACTCAGCGCTACAGCGTGAGAATTCTCCCACGCTGTCAGTGACGTGCATGAGGTGAGCTCATTCATGTCCAATGAACTCAGCTGACCTCATGTATGTCACTGACAGCGTGGGAGAATTCTCACGCTGAAGTGCTGAGTGCAGGAGAATTTTCCCACGCTGTCAGTGACTTGCATGAGGGGCGCCGAGTTCATTGGACATGACCTCGGCTCATCTGGATGTCGTCACAGCCAGACACTGCAGAGCGCAAGCATGCCTGCGCTTCTCAGTGTCTGCGGGATGACAGGCTTGATGGCAGCTTTCTGCTGCGGTCCAGCCTGTTATCTCGATGTAGCAGAGCTGAAGCTGTCGTGGGAACCATGGAAAGGTAAGGATTATGTTGCTTTATTATTTTTCTTTTATTGCAGGAGATCGTTGGCTTCAGCTGGAATGGGTGTGATGGTAAGTATGGTTTAATTTAGAACAATAAAGGAATGTGTCTTTATTTTAATTAAAGGACTTTATTCTGGGTGTTTGTGGGTTTTTTTTAACTTTCACTATGGGGTTAGTAATGGGGGTGTCTTATAGACGCCTCTCCATTACTAACCTGGGCTTTATGTCAGCTGGCATTATTAGCTGACATCAACCCCAACCCTATTACCCCACTGCCACCGCTACAGGGCAGTGGGAAGAGCGAGGCTAAGTGCCAGAATTGGCGCATCCTAAGGATGCGCCATTTCTGGGGCGGCTGACGGCTGGTGTTTCTAGCCTGGGAGGGGGCCAATATTCATGGAACCCTTCCTGGGCTATTAATATCAGCCCCCAGCTGTCTGCCTAGCCTTTGCTAGCTATTAAAATAGGGGGGACCCCACGTCATTTTTTTGGGGGGTCCCCATTTTAATAGCTAGTAAAGGCTAGGTATTCCGCTGGGGGCTGATATTAGTAGCCTGGGAAGCTCCGTGGGTATTACCCCCTTCCCAGGCTTCAAACATCTGCCCCAGCCGTCTGCTTAACCTCCGCTAGAGCCTATAATTATGGGGATCCCCACGCCAATTTTTTTTTAAATAAATCCTTTATTTTAACACTAAATGACAAGTACAGTAATCAACACTGTCACTGTACGTCATATATATGTGACTGACATGTTTCTATCTATCTAATCTATGTGTGATTCTCTATTCCTTCTATTCCAGATTGTCGGGTACAGATGCTGAATTGCCGGCCGGCTTTTTTAAAGAGACAGTGCATGAAAACACTATTATTTTTTTAAATAAATCCTTTACACTAAATGACAAGTACAGTAATCAACACTGTCACTGTACTTCATATATATGTGACTGACATGTTTCTATCTATCTAATCTATGTGTGAAGCTCTATTCTGTCTGTTATAAATTGTCGGGTACAGATGCTGAATTGCCGGCCGGCTTTTTTAAAGAGACAGTGCATGAAAACACTATTATTTTTTTTGATAAATCCTTTACACTAAATGACAAGTACAGTAAGCAACACTGTCACTGTGCTTCTTATATGTGTGACTGATATGTTTCTATCTATCTAATCTATGTGTGAAGCTCTATTCTTTCGGTTCTAAATTGTCGGGTACCGGTGTATGCCGCTGATGAATTGCCGGCTTTTCATGTTTCACTGTGAGCACTGTTCCCATCGATTTCGGCAATCACTGTAATGCCACAACCACCATGGCTGTGGCATTACAGTGAGTGGCAGACAATCCCTGCATGATTTTTGCTCTAAATAGCGCCAGACATGCAGGACACGCTTTTGGTGCACGAACAGTTATCGAACATAACCTCGAACAACCGAATTTTTTGCAAATCGTTCGGGTTCGTCGAACAACTCGAACACCGCCCAAAACAGCTCGAATTTGAGATTGGCGAACAGTTCTAGTCGAACACCGCTCATCTCTACTTATGAGTAGTGTTGAGCCACCCCCGTAGTGTTCGGGTTCGGTTCGGTTCGTCGAACACCGGGATGTTCGAGCAACTGTTCATCGAACTGTTCGTCGAACACCTTAGAACACCGTCGAACACCATTAAAACCAATGGCAGGCAAACAAAAACACATAGGAACACATAGAAAACACCTTCAAAGGTGTCCAAAAGCTCACAAACTGCTCAGAAGACGCTTTCTTTAAAAAAGCCGGCCGGCAATTCAGCAGCGGTACCCGACAATTTATAACAGACAGAATAGAGCTTCACACATAGATTAGATAGATAGAAACATGTCAGTCACATATATATGAAGTACTGTGACAGTGTTGCTTACTGTACTTGTCATTTACTGCAAAGGATTTATTAAAAAAAATAATAGTGTTTTCATGCACCGTCTCTTTAAAAAAGCCGGCCGGCAATTCAGCATCTGTACCCGACAATTTAGAATAGAAGGAATAGAGAATCACACATAGATTAGATAGATAGAAACATGTCAGCCACATATATATGAAGTACAGTGACAGTGTTGCTTACTGTACTTGTCATTTAGTGTAAAGGATTTATTAAAAAATATAATAGTGTTTTCGTGCACCGTCTCTTTAAAAAAGCCGGCCGGCAATTCAGCAGCGGTACCCGACAATTTATAACAGACAGAATAGAGCTTCACACATAGATTAGATAGATAGAAACATGTCAGTCACATATATATGAAGTACAGTGACAGTGTTGCTTACTGTACTTGTCATTTACTGCAAAGGATTTATTAAAAAAAATAATAGTGTTTTCATGCACCGTCTCTTTAAAAAAGCCGGCCGGCAATTCAGCATCTGTACCCGACAATTTATAACAGACATAATAGAGCTTCACACATAGATTAGATAGATAGAAACATGTCAGTCACATATATAATAAGTACAGTGACAGTGTTGGTTACTGTACTTGTCATTTAGTATTAAAATAAAGGATTTATTATTAAAAAAAATTGGCGTGGGGTTCCCCGTAATTTTAGTCTCTAGCGGAGGTTAAGCAGACAGCTGGGGCAGATGTTTGAAGCCTGGGAAGGGGGTAATACCCACGGAGCTTCCCAGGCTACTAATATCAGCCCCCAGCTGAATACCTAGCCTTTACTAGCTATTAAAATGGAGGACCCCCCCCCAAAAAAATGACGTGGGTCCCCCCTAATTTAATAGCTAGCAAAGGCTAGGCAGACAGCTGGGGGCTGATATTAATAGCCCAGGAAGGGAGCCATGAATATTGGCCCCCTCCCAGGCTAGAAACACCAGCCGTCAGCCGCCCCAGAAATGGCGCATCCATAGGATGCGCCAATTCTGGCACTTAGCCTCGCTCTTCCACGCTGCCCTGGTGCGGTGGCAGGGGGTAATAGGGTTGGGGTTGATGTCAGCTTATAATGCCAGCTGACATCAAGCCCAGGTTAGTAATGGAGAGGCGTCTATAAGACACCCCCATTACTAACCCCATAGTCAAAGTTAAAAAAAAAAACACAAACACCCAGAATAAAGTCCTTTAATTGAAATAAAGACACAATTCTTTATTGTTCTAAATTAAACCATACTTACCATCACGCCCATTCCAGCTGAAGCCAACGATCTCCTGCAATAAAAGAAAAATAATAAAGCAACCTCATCCTTACCTTTCCATGGTTCCCAGGACAGCTTCAGCTCTGCTACATCGAGATGAGAGGCTGGACCGCAGCAGAACGCTGCCATCCAGCCTGCCATCCCGCAGACACTGAGAAGCGCAGGCATACTTTACTAGAAATTCATGGTGGTCATGTCTAATATTGGCGTGACCCCATGAATTTCGGGCTTAGGGCCAGCTGATAATGCCAAGCTGGCCTTAACCCCTTTATTACCCAGTGAGCCACCGCACCAGGGCCCTGGATGAGTTGGGTACAGCGCCAGAAGATGGCGCTTCTATGAACGCGCCATTTTCCGGGGCGGCTGCGGACTGCAATTTGCAGCGGGTGGGGCCAGAAAGCTTGGGCCTCCCTGCGCTGCAGATTCCAGCCCCCAGCTGCCTAGTTGTACCTGGCTGGACACAAAAATAGGGCGAAGCTCCACGTATTTTTTTTTAAATTCATGAAATTCATGGAATAATTAAGAAAAAAAGGGCTTACCTATATTGTTGTGTCCGGCTAGGTACAAATAGGCAGCTGGTGGTTGGGAGCAGCCAGTTCCTGCCTGCTGTACCTGACTGGACACAAATATAGTGCGAAGCCCCACATCAATTTTTTTTTAATTATTTCATGAATTTCCTGAAATAATTAAAAAAAAACTGACGTGGGGCTTCGCACTATATTTGTGTCCAGTCAGGTACAGCAGGCAGGAACGGGCTGCCCCCAACCACCAGCTGCCTATTTGTACCTGGCCAGACACAACAATATAGGGAAGCCCTTTTTTAAAAAAATTATTTCATGAAATAATTAAAAAAAAATTGACGTGGGGCTTCGCACTATATTTGTGTCCAGCCAGGTACAGCAGGCAGGGACGGGCTGCCCCCAACCACCAGCAGCCTATTTGTACCTGGTTGGACACAACAATATAGGGAAGCCCTTTTTTTCTTAATTATTCCATGAATTTCATGAAATAATTTAAAAAAAAAATGCGTGGGGCTTCGCCCTATTTTTGTGCCCAGCCAGGTACAACTAGGCAGCTGGGAGCTGGAATCCGCAGCGCAGGGAGGCCCAAGCTTTCTGGGCCCCACCCGCTGCAAATTGCAGTCCGCAGCCGCCCCAGAAAATGGCGCGTTCATAGAAGCGCCATCTTCTGGCGCTGTACCCAACTCATCCAGGGCCCTGGTGCGGTGGCTCACTGGGTAATAAAGGGGTTAAGGCCAGCTTGGCATTATCAGCTGGCCCTAAGCCCGAAATTCATGGGGTCACGCCAATATTAGACATGACCACCATGAATTTCTAGTAAAGTATTTAAAAAAACACAACACCCAGAATAAAGTCCTTTAATTGAAATAAACACACAATTCTTTATTGTTCTAAATTAAACCATACTTACCATCACGCCCATTCCAGCTGAAGCCAATGTCTTCTGCAATAGAAGTAAAATAATTAAGCAACCTCATCCTTACCTTTCCATGGTTCCCACGACAGCTTCAGCTCTGCTACATCGAGATGACAGGCTGGACCGCAGCAGAAAGCTGCCATCCAGCCTGTCATCCCGCGGACACTGAGAAGCGCAGGCATGCTTGCGCTCCTCAGTGTCTCGCTGTGACGGCATAAAGATGAGACAAGTTCATGTCCAATGAACTCGGCGCACCTCATGCAAGTCACTGACAGCGTGGGAGAATTCTCACGCTGTAGCACTGAGTGCAGGACAATTTTCCCACGCTGTCAGTGACGTGCATGAGGTGAGCTCATTCATGTCCAATGATCTCAGCTCACCTCATGCACGTCACTGACACTGACAAATTCTCCTGCACTCAGCGCTACAGCGTGAGAATTCTCCCACGCTGTCAGTGACGTGCATGAGGTGCGCCGAGTTCATTGGACATGAACTCGTCTCATCTTTATGCCGTCACAGCCAGACACTGCAGAGCGCAAGCATACCTGCGCTTCTCAGCGTCTGCGGGATGACAGGCTGGATGGCAGCGTTCTGCTGCGGTCCAGCCTGTTATCTCGATGTAGCAGAGCTGAAGCTGTCCTGGGAACCATGGAAAGGTAAGGATGAGGTTGCTTTATTATTTTTCTTTTATTGCAGGAGATCGTTGGCTTCAGCTGGAATGGGCGTGATGGTAAGTATTGTTTAATTTAGAACAATAAAGAATTGTGTGTTTATTTCAATTAAAGGACTTTATTCTGGGTGTTTGTGTTTTCTTTTAACTTTGACTATGGGATTAGTAATGGGGGTGTCTTATAGACGCCTCTCCATTACTAACCTGGGCTTGATGTCAGCTGGCATTATAAGCTGACATCAACCCCAACCCTATTACCCCACTGCCACCGCTACAGGGCAGTGGGAAGAGCGAGGCTAAGTGCCAGAATTGGCGCATCCTATGGATGCGCCATTTCTGGGGCGGCTGACGGCTGGTGTTTCTAGCCTGGGAGGGGGCCAATATTCATGGAACCCTTCCTGGGCTATTAATATCAGCCCCCAGCTGTCTGCCTAGCCTTTGCTAGCTATTAAATTAGGGGGGACCCACGTAATTTTTTTTGGGGGGGTCCTCCATTTTAATAGCTAGTAAAGGCTAGGTATTCAGCTGGGGGCTGATATTAGTAGCCTGGGAAGCTCCATGGGTATTACCCCCTTCCCAGGCTTCAAACATCTGCCCCAGCTGTCTGCTTAACCTCCGCTAGAGACTAAAATTACGGGGAACCCCACGCCAATTTTTTTTAATAATAAATCCTTTATTTTAATACTAAATGACAAGTACAGTAACCAACACTGTCACTGTACTTATTATATATGTGACTGACATGTTTCTATCTATCTAATCTATGTGTGATGCTTCTAAATTGTCGGGTACTGATGCTGAATCGCCGGCCGGCTTTTTTAAAGAGACAGTGCATGAAAACACTATTATTTTTTTTAATAAATCCTTTACACTAAATGACAAGTACAGTAATCAACACTGTCACTGTACTTCATATATATGTGACTGACATGTTTCTATCTATCTAATCTATGTGTGAAGCTCTATTCTGTCTGTTATAAATTGTCAGGTACCGCTGCTGAATTGCCGGCCGGCTTTTTTAAAGAGACGGTGCATGAAAACACTATTATTTTTTTTGATAAATCCTTTACACTAAATGACAAGTACAGTAAGCAACACTGTCACTGTGCTTCTTATATGTGTGACTGACATGTATCTATCTATCTAATCTATGTGTGAAGCTCTATTCTTTCGGTTCTAAATTGTCAGTTACCGGTGTATGCCGCTGATCAATTGCCGGCTTTTCATGTTTCACTGTGAGCACTGTTCCCATCGATTTGGGCAATCACTGTAATGCCACAACCACCATGGCTGTGGCATTACAGTGAGTGGCAGACAATCCCTGCATGATTGGTGCTCTAAATAGCGCCAGACATGCAGGACACGCTTTTGGTGCACGAACAGTTATCGAACATAACCTCGAACAGCCGAATTTTTTGCAAATCGTTCGGGTTCGTCGAACAACTCGAACACCGCCCAAAACAGCTCGAATTTGAGATTGGCGAACAGTTCTAGTCGAACACCGCTCATCTCTACTTATGAGTAGTGTTGAGCCACCCCCGTAGTGTTCGGGTTCGGTTCGGTTCGTCGAACACCGGGATGTTCGAGGAACTGTTCGTCGAACTGTTCGTCGAACACCTTAGAACACCGTCGAACACCGTTAAAACCAATGGCAGGCAAACAAAAACACATAGGAACACATAGAAAACACCTTCAAAGGTGTCCAAAAGCTCACAAACTGCTCAGAAGACGCTTTCTTTAAAAAAGCCGGCCGGCAATTCAACAGCGGCATACACCGGTACCCGACAATTTAGACATGAAGGAATAGAGCATCACACATAGATTAGATAGATAGAAACATGTCAGTCACATATATATGAAGTACAGTGACAGTGTTGCTTACTGTACTTGTCATTTAGTGTAAAGGATTTATTAAAAAATATAATAGTGTTTTCGTGCACCGTCTCTTTAAAAAAGCCGGCCGGCAATTCAGCAGCGGTACCCGACAATTTATAACAGACAGAATAGAGCTTCACACATAGATTAGATAGATAGAAACATGTCAGTCACATATATATATGAAGTACTGTGACAGTGTTGCTTACTGTACTTGTCATTTACTGCAAAGGATTTATTAAAAAAAATAATAGTGTTTTCATGCATCGTCTCTTTAAAAAAGCCGGCCGGCAATTCAGCATCTGAACCCGACAATTTAGAATAGAAGGAATAGAGAATCACACATAGATTAGATAGATAGAAACATGTCAGCCACATACATACGAAGTACAGTGACAGTGTTGCTTACTGTACTTGTCATTTAGTGTAAAGGATTTATTAAAAAATATAATAGTGTTTTCGTGCACCGTCTCTTTAAAAAAGCCGGCCGGCAATTCAGCAGCGGTACCCGACAATTTATAACAGACAGAATAGATCTTCACACATAGATTAGATAGATAGAAACATGTCAGTCACATATATATGAAGTACAGTGACAGTGTTGCTTACTGTACTTGTCATTTACTGCAAAGGATTTATTAAAAAAAATAATAGTGTTTTCATGCACCGTCTCTTTAAAAAAGCCGGCCGGCAATTCAGCATCTGTACCCGACAATTTATAACAGACAGAATAGAGCTTCACACATAGATTAGATAGATAGAAACATGTCAGTCACATATATAATAAGTACAGTGACAGTGTTGGTTACTGTACTTGTCATTTAGTATTAAAATAAAGGATTTATTATTAAAAAAAATTGGCGTGGGGTTCCCCGTAATTTTAGTCTCTAGCGGAGGTTAAGCAGACAGCTGGGGCAGATGTTTGAAGCCTGGGAAGGGGGTAATACCCACGGAGCTTTCCAGGCTACTAATATCAGCCCCCAGCTGAATACCTAGCCTTTACTAGCTATTAAAATGGAGGACCCCCCCCAAAAAAAATGACGTGGGTCCCCCCTAATTTAATGGCTAGCAAAGGCTAGGCAGACAGCTGGGGGCTGATATTAATAGCCCAGGAAGGGAGCCATGAATATTGGCCCCCTCCCAGGCTAGAAACACCAGCCGTCAGCCGCCCCAGAAATGGCGCATCCATAGGATGCACCAATTCTGGCACTTAGCCTCGCTCTTCCACGCTGCCCTGGTGCGGTGGCAGGGGGTAATAGGGTTGGGGTTGATGTCAGCTTATAATGCCAGCTGACATCAAGCCCAGGTTAGTAATGGAGAGGCGTCTATAAGACACCCCCATTACTAACCCCATAGTCAAAGTTAAAAAAAAAAACACAAACACCCAGAATAAAGTCCTTTAATTGAAATAAAGACACAATTCTTTATTGTTCTAAATTAAACCATACTTGCCATCACGCCCATTCCAGCTGAAGCCAACGATCTCCTGCAATAAAAGAAAAATAATAAAGCAACCTCATCCTTACCTTTCCATGGTTCCCAGGACAGCTTCAGCTCTGCTACATCGAGATGACAGGCTGGACCGCAGCAGAACGCTGCCATCCCGCAGACACTGAGAAGCGCAGGCATACTTTACTAGAAATTCATGGTGGTCATGTCTAATATTGGCGTGACCCCATGAATTTCGGGCTTAGGGCCAGCTGATAATGCCAAGCTGGCCTTAACCCCTTTATTACCCAGTGAGCCACCGCACCAGGGCCCTGGATGAGTTGGGTACTGCGCCAGAAGATGGCGCTTCTATGAACGCGCCATTTTCCGGGGCGGCTGCGGACTGCAATTTGCAGCGGGTGGGGCCCAGAAAGCTTGGGCCTCCCTGCGCTGCAGATTCCAGCCCCCAGCTGCCTAGTTGTACCTGGCTGGACACAAAAATAGGGCGAAGCTCCACGTATTTTTTTTTTAAATTCATGAAATTCATGGAATAATTAAGAAAAAAAGGGCTTCCCTATATTGTTGTGTCCGGCTAGGTACAAATAGGCAGCTGGTGGTTGGGAGCAGCCAGTTCCTGCCTGCTGTACCTGGCTGGACACAAATATAGTGCGAAGCCCCATGTCAATTTTTTTTAAATTATTTCATGAATTTCCTGAAATAATTTAAAAAAAACTGACGTGGGGCTTCGCCCTATATTTGTGTCCAGTCAGGTACAGCAGGCAGGAACGGGCTGCCCCCAACCTCCAGCTGCCTATTTGTACCTGGCCAGACACAACAATATAGGGAAGCCCTTTTTTAAAAAAATTATTTCATGAAATAATTAAAAAAAAATTGACGTGGGGCTTCGCACTATATTTGTGTCCAGCCAGGTACAGCAGGCAGGGACGGGCTGCCCCCAACCACCAGCTGCCTATTTGTACCTGGTTGGACACAACAATATAGGGAAGCCCTTTTTTTCTTAATTATTCCATGAATTTCATGAAATAATTTAAAAAAAAAATGCGTGGGGCTTCGCCCTATTTTTGTGCCCAGCCAGGTACAACTAGGCAGCTGGGAGCTGGAATCCGCAGCGCAGGGAGGCCCAAGCTTTCTGGGCCCCACCCGCTGCAAATTGCAGTCCGCAGCCGCCCCAGAAAATGGCGCGTTCATAGAAGCGCCATCTTCTGGCGCTGTACCCAACTCATCCAGGGCCCTGGTGCGGTGGCTCACTGGGTAATAAAGGGGTTAAGGCCAGCTTGGCATTATCAGCTGGCCCTAAGCCCGAAATTCATGGGGTCACGCCAATATTAGACATGACCACCATGAATTTCTAGTAAAGTATTTAAAAAAACACAACACCCAGAATAAAGTCCTTTAATTGAAATAAACACACAATTCTTTATTGTTCTAAATTAAACCATACTTACCATCACGCCCATTCCAGCTGAAGCCAATGTCTTCTGCAATAAAAGTAAAATAATTAAGCAACCTCATCCTTACCTTTCCATGGTTCCCACGACAGCTTCAGCTCTGCTACATCGAGATGACAGGCTGGACCGCAGCAGAAAGCTGCCATCCAGCCTGTCATCCCGCGGACACTGAGAAGCGCAGGCATGCTTGCGCTCCTCAGTGTCTGGCTGTGACGGCATAAAGATGAGACGAGTTCATGTCCAATGATCTCGGCGCACCTCATGCACGTCACTGACAGCGTGGGAGAATTCTCACGCTGTAGCGCTGAGTGCAGGAGAATTTTCCCACGCTGTCAGTGACGTGCATGAGGTGAGCTCATTCATGTCCAATGATCTCAGCTCACCTCATGCACGTCACTGACACTGACAAATTCTCCTGCACTCAGCGCTACAGCGTGAGAATTCTCCCACGCTGTCAGTGACGTGCATGAGGTGCGCCGAGTTCATTGGACATGAACTCGTCTCATCTTTATGCCGTCACAGCCAGACACTGAGGAGCGCAAGCATGCCTGCGCTTCTCAGTGTCTGCGGGATGACAGGCTGGATGGCAGCGTTCTGCTGCGGTCCAGCCTGTTATCTCGATGTAGCAGAGCTGAAGCTGTCGCGGGAACCATGGAAAGGTAAGGATGAGGTTGCTTTATTATTTTTCTTTTATTGCAGGAGATCGTTGGCTTCAGCTTTAATGGGCGTGATGGTAAGTATGGTTTAATTTAGAACAATAAAGGAATGTGTCTTTATTTCAATTAAAGGACTTTATTCTGGGTGTTTGTGTTTTCTTTTAACTTTGACTATGGGGTTAGTAATGGGGGTGTCTTATAGACGCCTCTCCATTACTAACCTGGGCTTGATGTCAGCTGGCATTAGAAGCTGACATCAACCCCAGCCCTATTACCCCACTGCCACCGCTACAGGGCAGTGGGAAGAGCGAGGCTAAGTGCCAGAATTGGCGCATCCTAAGGATGCGCCATTTCTGGGGCGGCTGACGGCTGGTGTTTCTAGCCTGGGAGGGGGCCAATATTCATGGAACCCTTCCTGGGCTATTAATATCAGCCCCCAGCTGTCTGCCTAGCCTTTGCTAGCTATTAAAATAGGGTGGACCCCACGTCATTTTTTTGGGGGGTCCCCCATTTTAATAGCTAGTAAAGGCTAGGTATTCCGCTGGGGGCTGATATTAGTAGCCTGGGAAGCTCCGTGGGTATTACCCCCTTCCCAGGCTTCAAACATCTGCCCCAGCCGTCTGCTTAACCTCCGCTAGAGACTAAAATTACAGGGAACCCCACGCCAATTTTTTTTTAAATAAATCCTTTATTTTAACACTAAATGACAAGTACAGTAATCAACACTGTCACTGTACTTCATATATATGTGACTGACATGTTTCTATCTATCTAATCTATGTGTGAAGCTCTATTCTGTCTGTTATAAATTGTCAGGTACCGCTGCTGAATTGCCGTCCGGCTTTTTTAAAGAGACGGTGCATGAAAACACTATTATTTTTTTTTATAAATCCTTTACACTAAATGACAAGTACAGTAAGCAACACTGTCACTGTGCTTCTTATATGTGTGACTGACATGTTTCTATCTATCTAATCTATGTGTGAAGCTCTATTCTGTCTGTTATAAATTGTCGGGTACCGCTGCTGAATTGCCGGCTGGCTTTTTTAAAGAGACGGTGCATGAAAACACTATTATTTTTTTTGATAAATCCTTTACACTAAATGACAAGTACAGTAATCAACACTGTCACTGTACTTCATATATATGTGACTGACATGTTTCTATCTATCTAATCTATGTGTGAAGCTCTATTCTTTCGGTTCTAAATTGTCGGGTATCGGTGTATGCCGCTGATGAATTGCCGGCTTTTCATGTTTCACTGTTGGCACTGTTCCCATCGATTTGGGCAATCACTGTAATGCCACAACCACCATGGCTGTGGCATTACAGTGAATGGCAGACAATCCCTGCATGATTGGTGCTCTAAATAGCGCCAGACATGCAGGACACGCTTTTGGTGCACGAACAGTTATCGAACATAACCTCGAACAGCCGAATTTTTTGCAAATCGTTCGGGTTCGTCGAACAACTCGAACACCGCCCAAAACAGCTCGAATTTGAGATTGGCGAACAGTTCTAGTCGAACAACGCTCATCTCTACTTATGAGTTACAGCACACCCTGTTGCCGCTTGGCGGAGGCAGTACTGCAGTGATTCCAGCTTGTAACTGATGTGGTGATATCTGAGAAGGAGGCTGAACATGAGGAGGAGGAGGAGGATGATGCGCAAGAGCTGTACACTGTGGGGGCAACTCTGACTGACATTGGGCCAGCAATCCTCGGTGTGGGGCGGATGTGTTCCGTCCCAAGGTCCGACTGTGTCCCAGTTTCCACTATGTTTACCCAGTGTGCCGTCAGGGAGATGTACCGTCCCAGGCCACAAGCACTTGTCCACGTGTCCGTTGTCAGGTGGACTCTCCCAGTAACTGCATTGTTGAGGGCACGGCAGATGTTTTGGGACACGTGCTTGTGTAGTGCGGGGATGGCACACCGGGCAAAATAGTGTCGGCTGGGGACCGAGTACCGAGGGCCGGCCACCCCTATAAGGTTGCGGAAGGATTCCGTCTCCACCAGCCTAAAAGGCAGCATTTCCAACGGAAGCAGTCGTGAAATGTGCGAATTTAGGACTGTGGCCTGTGGGGCGTTAGCTGCGAATTTCCGCTTTCGTTCAAAGGTCTGGGATATGGACAATTGAATGCTGCGGTGGGACGTGGACGTGGACGTTGATGCTGTTTCTTTAGAAACTGCCATAACTAGTGAAGACTGAGAGGAGGGGGCATCTTTGCATGCAGTATGGACAGGGGATTGCCTTGCACACACAACAGGGGGTTCTATTGCATGCACAACACCTGTAGAAGCAGTGGTGACACCTGCTGACACTGGTCTTGGAACCTGGGGTTCACCCCACAAAGTCGGGTGCTTTGCTGCCATGTGCCTGATCATGCTGGTGGTGGTCAGGCTGGTAGTTTTGTCACCCCTGCTGATTCTGGCATGGCAGGTGGTACAAATGGCCTCTTGGGGGTTATCAGCAGAGTCTTTAAAAAACTTCCAGACTCCGGAAGACCTACAGGTTGTACTTGCAACGTCCCTCGTGTTGGTGTTACGGGGAACTGTTGCCTGCCTTCTGTGTGCGGCCATCACACTGCTTCTTCCTGCCTGTTGGGGTACTCTGCCTCCCTCACCCTGTGTGCCGCTGGCCTCGCTCTGCATGTCCTCCTGCCACGTTGGGTCAGTTACTAGATCATCCACCACCTCCTCCTCTTCCACTTGCACACCATGATCCTCCTCCTCACTTCCTGGCAATGGTGTCTCACCATTATCCACCTCTTGTGACAAATTGCCAGCGTCGACTTCCTGTGGCTGTGGCAGTTCAAATATTTGGGCATCGCTACATGGGATCTCCTCTTCCACCACTTCAAGCGGAGCAGGCGAGGGGCACAAATCTGGAAATGGACCAGTGAACAGCTCTTCAGAGTGTCCAAGTGTGGGATCAGTTGCTGTCTGACGACACTCGGCATGGTGGGAGGAAGGAGCATCAGGGTGAGGAGGAGTATGCGGTGGAAACTCAAGGCTACTAAGATTTGACCGTGTGGAAGACAGACCGGAGGTGGTGGTGCCCAGATAACTGGAAGTATTATCTGCTATCCAATTAATAACCTGTTCACACTGATCAGTTCACAATACTGGTGTTGTTCTGTGCTTCCCTGGTAAATCGGTCAAGAAGTGGGAGTGAGAAGATGTGGCTGTTGGTTGTGGCACATTTTCACCTTGGCCACGGCCCCGTCCTCTGCACTCACAATCACCAGAACGTCCGGTTCCACGTCCCTTACCATGCGCCTTGCCCATTGTAAAGGAAATAAAATATCTTACACTCGCAATATCAATGGAAAAAGGGTAATAAAAAGTAGATTAGATCCGTGGAAGAGGAAAACCACAGTTCTATTTCTCTGGCCTACACCCGACTAATTTAAACAATCTAAACAATCAGGGAGAAACTATTACTGTTTTTCTTTATAAAAAAAAATACCAAAAGCTGAATAATACAGATTTTTTACCGTGGAATGGCAAAACCACAGTTATTGTTTACTGGGGTATACCAGACAATTTTAAATAGATGTATTTGCGGCTGAACAGTGAGAGCGACACACTCAAACTGTTTTTTTTAAGGCAAAAATGGCCCAAAGGTGGATAATACAGAGGATTGAACTGTGGAACTGCCAAACCACACTTCTATTTATCTGGCCTTCACCAGACTAATTTAAACAGATATATTTGTGTCTGAACAATCAGGAGCCACTATTACTGTTTTTCTTTACGGAAAAATTACCAAAAGCTGGATAATAGAGATTTTTTACTGTGGGAGGCAAAACCACAGTAATAATTTACTGGTGTATACCAGACTCTTTTAAACAGATATATTGGTGTCTGAACAATCAGGAGACAATATTAATGTTTTTCTTTATGGAAAAAATACTAAAAGCTGGATAATAGAGATTTTTTAATGTGGAACAGCAAAACTACAGTTTTAATTTACTAGTGTATACCATACTCTTTCAAACAGATATATTGGTGTCTGAACAATCAGGAGACACTATTACTGTTTTTCTTTACGGCAAAAAATGCCAAAAGCAGGATAATACAGAGATTTGACTGGTGGAACTGCAAAACCACACTTCTATATCTCTGGCCTGCACCAGACTATTTTCAACAGATATATTTGTGTCTGAACAATCAGGAGACACTATTACGGCTTTTCTGTACAGCAAAAAATGGCAAAAGCAGCACAATACAGAGATTTGACCCGTGGAACTGCAAAACCACACTTCTATTTCTTGGGCCTACTGTTAGAACCTTGCTCTTAGGTCTTTTTTTCCTTTGCTGGTCACATGACCTTGTTGGCCTATTTAATCCTGCTCCGCCCTTCTGGCTTTGCTGGACTTCATTGTATATCTACTTTCTAGCTAGCCTGTGCTCTGTATCTAACTCTGTTAGTTTGCTTGGTCTACGGACCTCTATGTTCTATCTATTTTGTTTGTTCGTCTGTCTGCTACTATTTCTGTTAGGAGGTGTCCCATATTCCTCCCAGTCCTTAGTACTTGTAGGGATTCCCTCCCCACATCTATAGGTCTCCGTACAGACTAGATTAGGACTTTAGCAGGTCTGATCGCAGGATCAGGTTCCCTGTTACATCGTAGGGATTCAGCTGAGTCCTATAGTAGGGACAGATCTCCTCTCTTTCCTTAGCTTTGGTAGCAGAACATAACAGTAAGTCCAGCCTGCAAATTCTCTAAGGAAAGATTTTTCTGTTCCATCATGGTGTCGGTTCAGGATTTGGCTAAACACCTGCAGGGACTCTCTCTGGAAGTGGCCGAGCTCCGTCAGCACGTGAGTAACTGTCCTGGAGCATATTTCTTGGAGCCTAAGGTATGTTTGCCGGATTTATTTTTTGGTGAACATCGAGAATTTTTTTTCATTTAAAAATGCTTGCTTATTGTATTTTCGTTTGAGACCCAAGTCCTCTGGGGATGAATCCCAGCGCGTAGGGTTCATAATGTCACTTTTGCGCAAAGAGCCTCAGGAGTGGGCCTTTTCTTTGCAACCTAGTGATACATGCTTCAGATCAGTGGATAGTTTTTTTTCTGCTTTAGGTCTATTATATGATGATCCTGACCGTGTGGCATCAGCTCAGACTGAGTTGAGACGTTTAAAACAAGGATCAGGTAATGTGGAAAAATATTGTACTCATTTTCGTCGTTGGGCCACTCAAACAGGGTGGAACGATTCTGCTCTGAAAAGTCTATTTCTTGCTGGGCTCAGTGAAAGGGTTAAAGACCTGCTAATTGCTTATCCTACACCTGAAGATTTGCAACAGGCTATGCAATTAGCTATACGGGTGGATAGAAGACTGCGTGCAAGGGTTAATGAGAGCAAATCCTCTGCTATGTCAGTTTCTGGTTATGATAATGTGTGTACTAACAGTGGTGAACCGATGGAGATTGGATCGGTGGCACCTCGCTCTCAAGAAAAAGACCGTCGTTTTTCGGAAGGCTTGTGTTTCTATTGCGGAAAATCTGGTCATTTGATTAAAGGCTGTGAGCTTCGTATGAAGAAAGAAAAAAAAATGGTCAGTCATGCCCGTATTGCCTGTTTAAATTCCAAGGGTATATTTTTAGCTGCTTCCACGATTGCTCAGGAAAAATTAATGGAATTTCGGGTGTTTGTTGATTGCGGGTCTACACTGAATGTAATTGATGGGGGATTCGTGGAAAAACTCAATTTAAAGCCTGAACCTTTATCATCCCCCATTGCTGTGGTTTCTGTGGATGGCTCCCCTTTGAAGAATATTACTCTCAAGGTCAGTGAATTTCCTCTCACTATTAATGGTGTTCACCATGAGAAATTGGATTTGGTAGTGTTGAATAACTTGCCTTCTCCAGTAATATTGGGTTTGCCCTGGTTAAAATTTCACAATCCTGTACTGGATTGGTCTACCAGTGAAATTAAATCCTGGAGCCATAAATGTTATGACAAGTGTTGTAACGGGCGTATTGCAGCTTTGGATAGGGGAGAATTGCCTGTTCCTATTCAGGATTTTTGGAGAGTTTTTTCTGAGAAGGAATCGCAGGTTTTGCCTCCCCATAGAGACTATGATTGTTCTATTGAATTTGTCCCTGGAGCGACTCTTCCTAAAAGTCGTTTATTTAACCTTACTATTCCTGAGAGGAAGGCTTTGGAGGAATACATACAGACAAGTTTGGCCGCCGGTCACATTAGGCCCTCTAAGTCTCCTGTGGCGGTTGGATTTTTTTTTGTAAAAAAAAAGGATGGCGGTTTACGTCCTTGTCTGGATTTTCATGAGATTAACAAAATTACGGTACGCAATCCTTACCCACTGCCATTGATTCCTGATCTGTTTAACCAGTTATTGGGGGCCAAGTGGTTCTCTAAAATTGACCTTAAGGGGGCATACAATCTGTTGCGCATGAAGGAGGGTGATGAATGGAAGACTGCTTTTAACACTCCTGTGGGTCATTTTGAGAATCTGGTTATGCCTTTTGGTCTTACTAATGCTCCTGCATTTTTTCAGAATCTGATTAATGACATCCTTAGACCTTTGATCGGTAAAAATGTGGTTGTGTATTTGGATGACATTTTGATTTATTCGCCAGATCTGGAGTCTCATTGGCGGAGCGTGCGTGAGGTATTACAGTTATTAATGGACAATTCGCTTTTTGCTAAGCTGGAGAAATGTGAGTTCGCTGTACAGAGAATTAGTTTTTTGGGCTACATTATCTCCAGCAAAGGTTTTGAGATGGATCCGGTTAAGGTTCAGGCTGTGCAGGAATGGCCTAGGCCTATTGGTTTGAAATCGATACAGAGGTTTTTGGGTTTCGCCAATTACTATAGAAAATTCATAAAAAAATTTTCTAGTATTGTCAAACCTCTGACTGATCTCACCAGGAAAGGTGCTGATGCGGTTCAGTGGTCTTCTGAGGCCATTGAAGCTTTTGTGTATCTCAAGGAGAGGTTCACCTCTGCTCCCATCCTTATGCAGCCTGATGTTACTAGGCCGTTTTTGGTTGAGGTTGATGCTTCCTCTGTGGGGGTTGGCGCAGTATTGTCTCAGGATAACGGGGATGGATTACATCCCTGTGCCTTTTTTTCAAAAAAATTTTCGGAGACTGAACTGAATTACGATATTGGTAATCGGGAATTATTGGCTATTAAACTCGCATTTGAACACTGGCGCCACTTCTTGGAAGGTGCGGAATTTCCCGTTCAGGTTCTTACGGATCATAAAAATCTGATATATCTTGATGCTGCCAAGCGCCTGAATGCCCGTCAGGCTAGGTGGGCACTGTTTTTCTCGCGGTTTAATTTCTCCGTTACTTACATCCCTGGTACTAAGAATGTTAAGGCGGATGCCTTGTCTCGCAGTTTTTCTCCCATAGTCGTTGCTGAGAAAGAGGAGAACATTTTACAAGAAGGTGTTGTGATAGCTGCTTTGGACTCCGTTTTGGAAAATGAGATTCTTAAAGCACAGGAGAATGCCTCTTCTAACACTCCTCATGGGAGGTTGTTTGTGCCTGGGACCTTTAGGAGAGATTTGTTTGTTGAGTGTCACGAATCTCGGTTGGCAGGTCATCCCGGAATCTCTGAGACCAAGAGACTGGTGGGTCGCAGTTTTTGGTGGCCTGGATGGCAGAAGGAAGTCATTAAGTGGGTGCCTCAATGTACTATATGTGCTAGATCTAAGTCCTCACATACTCCTGCTGCGGGGTTGCTTTGTCCTTTGGAGGTTCCCAGTGCTCCTTGGACACATTTGGCTATGGACTTTATAACTGACCTTCCCCCCTCTGAGGGTTTTACTGTCATCTGGGTGGTCGTGGACCGTTTTAGCAAGATGTGTCACTTGGTTCCTTTCGTCAAACTGCCCTGCGCTAAAACTCTCGCTAAGGCCTTTGTCAAAAAATTGTCAGACTTCATGGCATTCCTATTGACATTGTTTCTGATAGGGGTCCTCAGTTCGTGGCTCGTTTTTGGCGTGCCTTTTGTGATAGGTTGGGAATTCATTTGTCGTTCTCGTCCGGATATCATACTGAATCTAATGGCCAGACAGAAAGGAAAAACCAGGATGTTGAGCAGTTCTTGCGTTGTTTTGTGGCAGACAATCAAGAGGGGTGGTCTGAGTTTCTGCCACTTGCTGAATTTGCTCTGAACAATCATACATCTTCTTCTGCTGGTTGTTCGCCTTTTTTTTGTTGTTCTGGGAGACATCCGTCGTTTGGGTCGTTCTCCAAGTTGGGATCTGCCGTGCCTGAGGAGGAGAATTTTTCCGGTGATTTGGAGAGAGTTTGGACGGATGTGCGTGGTAATCTTCAGGAGGCCAACAGAAAATCTAAAGACTACTTTGATAGGAAACGACAGGAGGTTTTGTTCGCTGTTGGTGACATGGTTTGGTTGTCCTCTAGGAATCTGCGGTTGAGGATTCCTTCAAAGAAATTGGGTCCCAAGTTTGTAGGGCCCTTTAAGGTGCTTCAGGTTGTCAACCAATCTGCTGTTAGGTTGGAGGTTCCTACCTCCTGGAGAATTAATCCGGTATTTCATGTCTCTCTGTTGAAAAAAGCTGTTGTATCGGATTGTGACGCCTCTGCCTCTGTTCCTCCGGTGGTGGAGGACGGGGAATATGAAATTTCTCGCATCCTTAACTCTAGACGGTATAGAGGTAGTTTGCAGTATCTTGTGGCCTGGAAAGGTTTCGGACCCGAGGATAACTCTTGGGTGAGGTCGGATGATGTTTCCGCGTCCAGACTTATCAGAGCGTTTCACAGGAGATTTCCTGATAAGCCTGGTCCTAGGGGATCCGGAGGATCCTCTTAGAAGGGGGGGTACTGTTAGAACCTTGCTCTTAGGTCTTTTTTTCCTTTGCTGGTCACATGACCTTGTTGGCCTATTTAATCCTGCTCCGCCCTTCTGGCTTTGCTGGACTTCATTGTATATCTACTTTCTAGCTAGCCTGTGCTCTGTATCTAACTCTGTTAGTTTGCTTGGTCTACGGACCTCTATGTTCTATCTATTTTGTTTGTTCGTCTGTCTGCTACTATTTCTGTTAGGAGGTGTCCCATATTCCTCCCAGTCCTTAGTACTTGTAGGGATTCCCTCCCCACATCTATAGGTCTCCGTACAGACTAGATTAGGACTTTAGCAGGTCTGATCGCAGGATCAGGTTCCCTGTTACATCGTAGGGATTCAGCTGAGTCCTATAGAAGGGACAGATCTCCTCTCTTTCCTTAGCTTTGGTAGCAGAACATAACACATACACCAGACTATTTTCAATACATATATTTGTGTCTGAACAATAAGGGAGACACTATTACTGATTTTCTTTATGGCAAAAAATGGCAAAAGCAGGATAATACTGAGATTTGACCCGTGGAACTGCAAAACCACACTTCTATTTCTCGGGCCTACACCAGACTATTTTCAACAGATATCTTGGTGTCTGAACAATCAGGAGACACTATTACTGTTTTTCTTTATGGAAAAAATATCAAAAGCTGGAAAATAGAGAGTTTTACCGTGGGAAGGCAAAACCACAGTTATAATGTACTGGTGTATACCAGACTCTTTTAAACAGATATATTAGTGTCTGAACAATCAGCAGACACTATTACTGTTTTTCTTTACGGCAAAAAATACCAAAAGCAGGTACAGAGATTTGACTCGTGGAACTGCAAAACCACACTTCTATATCTCGGGCCAACACCAGACTATTTTCAACAGATATATTTGTGTCTGAACAATCAGGAGACACTATTATGGTTTTTCTTTACGGCAAAAAATGGCAAAAGCAGAACAATACAGAAATTTGAGCCGTGGAACTACAAAACCACACTTCTATTTCTTGGGCCTACACCAGACTATTTTCAACAGATATATTTGTGTCTGAGCAATCAGGGAGACACTATTACAGTTTTTTTTACGGCAAAAAATGACAAAAGCAGGATAATAGAGATTTTTTACCGTGGCATGGCAAAACCACAATTTTAATTTACTGGTGTATACCAGACTCTTTTAAACAGATATTTTGGTGTCTGAACAATCAGGAGACACT